>NC_136057.1:733006170-735406170 GCF_964261635.1 Lissotriton helveticus
TCCTTTCCTTCTTACATCTCTTTCTCTCTCAATAAACAAACAAAAGGGTCTAGCTATATATATATACACCAATGCGCAAACAACTATTATCCAATCCTGGCTAACCCTGTAACAGTGGTTGTAATTGTAAAAAGCGGATTTTTAAATACAATGTCATAGATACCAAACATGAAATGATTGCCTGTTCGCAATCAAAGGTTAGCACTTAAATGTAATAAGGCAATCCGATGTTATCCCATGGGACAGATAGGTCTCACAGTAGTGAAAAATGAATTTAGGAGTTTTTCACTGCCAGGTCATGTAAAACTTTAAAGTGCATGTCCAACTTTTAAATTACAAAACACCATGCCCTATAACTTGTAGGTGAAGTATATACCATAAAAGGGGAGTTTAAGACTTGACAAGGGGGTTGTATTGCCAAATCGAATTGGCCGCTTAATAACGCATTCAGACTGAAATGGAAGGTCTGGCACATGTTTTAAGGAGCTACATAAGTGGGTGGATAATAAGTGCTGCAGGCCAACTAGAAGCATTTAATTTACAGACCCTGGGTATATGGCAAGCCACACTACAAGGGACTTATAATTAAATTAAATATGCCAATTAGGTGTAAGCCAGTTTTGCTATATTTTTAGGAGTGAACACAACTACTTTAGCACTGCTTAGCAGTGGCAAAGTGCACTAAGTCCTATGACCAACAAAAATAATTTTTAGCAGAAGTGCAGGGCAAAGGGCAAAACGTTTGGGGGAAGACTACCGTAAGGCTGACAGGTCAAGCTCCTTTTGTGCTTGTACTGGCTCAAAAGCCATGTTAATTCTCCTGTTAGTAGATTTCCTCACCTTTAACATTCTGCCTTACTGATGTCATTGTATATGAGATGAAAAATATAAAGTGGTAATTCATATTTTGTAAATCACAACCTCCAATTTGCACCCATCATTTTATGGTATTTGCACACTATGAGCCAGATTTAACAGATTGTCATGCAGCGCAGTGCAGCAGGCGCAAATGCCTTGCAGCTCTGCGTGAGAAGGAGAGAGCAGGAGAGCCATATTTACTGGAATATGTCACTCTCCTCCCTTCTCCCTAAAGCCGGAGCAGAAATGTGCTGCTGTGCTCCGCGGACAAACCTTTTCACCATAGTACAAAGTTGTCTCTGAGTCTAGAATAGGTTTTGTACTGGAAGATTACCCTTCCAGTACAAAAATCTATGCTGAGACTCACTTTAAATCTTTTCCCACTTTGTATGTGTGCTGTAAGGTGCAGAACGCATGCTAAGTCGGAAACAAAGGAGAAATTAAAGCATTTCTCAATGTTAGCACCTGTTGGAAGTAGGTTCTATTTTCTGACACTAAACCTTGTCTCTATTTTTACGTAAATAGGGCTTAGCATCAGAAACCTGGGGTTGTTACTTGGAAACACCAATGTACAATCCATGGTATGCCCCCCTTGGCACTAAGTAATGCAAAGCAGCGCTATGCACTGCTTTTTATTACTTTCAAATGAGCTTCTAGTGATGGAAAGTAAACTAGTTCAAAAAGATTTAGATTAGTTTTGCATCACTTTTGTAGTGCAAACATGGCACTAAATCATACTAAATAGACCCCTATTTGTGCAAGTACCTTTGTAAATCAGATTCATAGAATGCATAATTAATGCTGAAATTTTAAACTTGCCTTTTTAGACTATTGACATTTTTTAAAATTGCACTTTAGCCACTTCATCAATGAATATGCTTTGTTGCTGACCAAAATGGAATGTGCTACAGGTAATGCCAGGAATTTTTCTGACATGTGTATGAAAATATATAGAGGCCAACAATATCTAAATACAAAAATATAGGCAAACAAAATGGTAAAAAAATATTGTAATAGTATCCTTAAATTAAAAGAATACTGACAACAATATTGTGGGTGAAAGTATTTAAAATACCCACACATCAGTAACAAAAATAAAGACACGTACAATATTGTGGCCATATTAAGTACATATAAAACCATCCAAAAATTGAATAAACATGTATTGACAACCAAAATATCGTTACCAATGAATAATAAAAATCTATTATTAAAGTACACTAAATCGCTAATTTTAAATGCCATAAAATATTAAGGGCCTTATTAGGAATTTGGCGGTCCAACCAATGTCAGATGGCATCCACCAAAGTCATCAGCCCATGCGCTAGCTGTCATAAGACCGCCTTATTACGAGTTAACCACGGGGCCAACAGTGTGGAGGCCAGGATCTTGCAGTGGTGTTAAGTACGTTTTCCAAATATATCAATGCCTGTGTGTGCAGTTCAGCTGCAAATGTATCGGTTGCACACGTGCATGATATATGTGGAAAAATACCATCTACCCGTTACTGAGGTTAATCCCATATGTGGGCTGTCTTGGCAATGGGTATATGGTATGAAAAGGACTTTCCTGTAGTTTGTTGCAAACAGGGTTATAATCCTTGGTGTGAGATCCTGCTGTGAAGGGGGGACCCGGAGAAAGTGATCCACATCAGAATTTGCCTGGAACAACAAGAAAGGAGTGAGCACGCACCCCTGTCCCTTCATCACTGCCACCTTGAAGCAGGAGGTCGGATTCCCACAGTCAGACTGTGGAACAGGCAACGAACAATACGGATGGCGGTGCAGCTCCTCTGTGCGGCCCTATGTTGGATGCTTCCTTATTCGTGAACCTGGCAGTCTGCTGGCAGTCTCTGCGGTCCAACGGCATTCTATGCAACAGTGATCCACCCAACTCATAATAAGGCGGTTAGACCACCGAGCTCTTCACCCTTGGACCACTACTGTTTATACGGGTGGTCCACGGGACTGCCAAACTTGCAATAAGGCCCTAATAATCACAGTAAATAATTTTAAAATATTTATTTAACATATAACCCAAAATAAAATATTCCTACATATTATATACAATATATCAAAACAACATTAAACTACAAAAAAAAGCTTCAAAACAACAGTATTTCTCCATTCAAAACTTTTATCAACCAGTACATCAGTAACAATAAAATATGTTTTACAACATTAACTAAATAAACTATAATACACGTAATTTCAAATACTCTATACAACATTAACACACCAACACAAATTAGCAGCCATAAAATAAGGCCTAATCCTTATATAAAATCCCCTTTCAAACAGAATGGCCAATAACATTAAGCTTAAAACAAACTAACCAATACAAATACTTTGCTAAGTAAATAAAGACTATGAAAAGGTAAAAAAAAAAAAATGAGTGGTCATTTACAGCAAAAACACCAAGGCTCGAAGTAAGCTCTACCCAGCCGTGTTCCACAGAAGAAATAAAAAATCCAACTCCCCAAAAAAGAGAAAAACAGATGTTAAAAGTAATTATTATGAGTTAAATTCACAGTGGTGGCTCGCATAGGACGTGCTGTGGGGTGGTGAGGTGGGTCGGAGGAGGTGGAGGATAGTAAACCCAGACATACGACGGAACGGAGGAACGTAATATTTACTTAGCCCTGGTCCATCGTATGTCCGAGTTTACTACTACCACACCCTGCCCCTTCCCCTTTCCCGACTTACCCCACAACACGCTGCATGCCCTGTGCGAGCCGCCACTGTAAATACAGAATAACTAAATAACACCATCAGTGAACAATTTAACATAAAAAACTTTTTATACAAATATTCTATGTATAGTTCTCTCATGTGGCAAACAGCAACAGAGAAAATCCCAAATTTACAAGCCAAAACTAGCAATATGATCTTTCTAAACTCCAAACTCAAAAAACCTACTTTAAGAATTTTGGAAATATAATTAGCATAAAAAAAACAAAATACTGTATAGTTCTAAAATAATAGCGGAAATAAAATAAAGCATAAAAAATAGTTTTTTCAAACAGTCAACAAATGCCAACACATTTTATTTAACAGGCAAAAATCATGCACTTGCAACATGAGTTTTACCTGTGGAAAGCAAACAAAGATTTCCAGCAAAGCCCTCAATAATACCTCTACTAAATAAAGCTTTTAAGAATATTGTGACTTTTCTCTTTAGGATATTACCCTGCTTACATGTGCCAGTCAAACAATCAAAATGCAGAATATGTGTGAATAACATGACACATATTTAGTTTATATTAATATGCTCTGTACTGTGATAATTAAGCTTCCATGAATATACTTGCAGTATTTAATCTTTCTTTCTTTAGTAAACGTTTATTTCAGCAGAAAGGCCATAAAAGCAATTATGCAAGTCCCCATATACAGCTATGAACATGATTAAAACATCAGATAAAAACAATTAAAAACATTTTACGTCTGTCCAAGTCCATCATTCTCCTGGGGCAGCTACACTATTTGAAACGATAATGTTGACATATATCACAGTCTATTTTGTAATTTCGTTCACAGATAAAAACAAGAAAAGGAAATATTTGTCAACCATGTTCATTATAGATCTATCAGCAAGTAAAATTAATACAGTGCATCAGACTCTTAACTTGTATTAAAGTGCTATGTGCTTGTGCAGCTAAAGTTCAAAAATGTATTATTAACTATGAACATTGGCCTGCACCCATGCTAGCCGAGTTAACATGTGCTGGGCAACAAAGAATCAACGTGTGGCTAACCTGCACATCCATATGTTTTACAGACGATTGCACTTTAAAATTTGACCGTTAAGTAAACTCTTTGTGTGCACCACATGGACAACAAGAAACCTGCGACTGAAAAAACTAGGTTTCTTCAGAGCTGTGTAAGCCACGTTTTCTACCTTTCCGGTACCCAATGCAAGAGAATAATACGTGTTGTGCATTTTCAACTACAATATTACATGCTGGACAGACCGAGCATTCTGAACCAGCCCATTTGGATGTGCAATCACGCAAGGGGAGTACCCCATGTCTGAATTGCAGGTGTAGTTTCCTAGCGGCTGCCAGTTTAATGTCATCCAGTCTATACTGGTCTTTAATTTCTAGGAACGCTATAGTGAGTCAGTTGTGCAACTCTCCTGTATCATGGTCAATTTATGCTCCCAATAGTGATCCTTTAACATCTTCTTTGACACAGTAGGGCAACTTGGTCTCAGAAATTGTGAATATGCAATTTATGTATGGGAACATGGCGGCCAGCTAGAAGGCTGGTCGCTATTCGAGCGCCCCAGAGCCTATGTTATGTTGGATTAGGTGTTGAATTCCTGCTGATTTCGGGCTGATTTCTGGACTTACCTCAACTTGTGGTCTTCTCTCCCTGCTTGGAGTTGCCGTGGTTGGGATTTGGTAATCTTGTGCGGTGCCGTAGAAAGTCGTTGCCGCTGTGCTGGGCGTCGTCTCTGTTCAGGAGAGCGCGGAGTGCGGATTTGCGCTCTTCGCGCTCGATCGGACGCCACTGGTTGAGGGTCTGATGCCTCTGGCTCTCTGTACCGCAGGAGGTGAGGGAGGTGAAGCAAAAGTGTGAAGCAGAGAGGAGTGAGTTCAGAATGTACAGAGAGCCTAGAGAAAAGGCTGAGGAAAAACTTCAAAACACGGACTAAAAAGTAAGAGGGGGTACAGATTTGTTTCTTGTCCTTCTGGTGCTAGATGCATGACTTTGCCGTGGTTACTCTTTTGAGGGCCGCGGGGGCGCTAGCAGAGTGCCGGCGTGCCCAGTGCTCCCTACATGATCAACATTTTGACTACAGGTCAATCCAGTGTAGTGCTAGTGCCACCCCCAATTTAGGCAAGGTCTACTTTGAGATTAATCCTGAGACTGAGGCTGAATTTGGTATAGAGTAAAAAGGGGCTGTAAGAAAGAGTTTCTTAGTGGCGAGGCTTGTCTTGCCTTGTGCACAGTTAAATCAGACAACAAAGCTGAGATATATGCTTGCCCTCTACTCCATGGACGATACAATACAAAGGGTGGTCTAGTAGCACAATATGCATAAAATATCAACAATTTTACTATCATTCATCATTAGGAATTACTCATTGACAAGGATAGACATTTGGGCATTGGTGCCATCAAGTTTGTTGAGTCCAATGTTCACACTGTCCAATTCATGCATCCATTTACATTCTCTTACATTTAGAATGGAGTTAATGTCCCCTTCCCGGGTGCCTGTGGTTACTTTTTCAAGGAACAACCACCTCAGTGATTCAGGTTTGTGTAGTTTCATGGTGAAGTGCTCCACCAATGGTGCCCCTGCTGTCCCGCATCTGATTCTACTGCAGTGCTGTAATATTCTGGTTTTTACCTTTTGTCTCGTTTGTCCCACATATATTTCGTCACATGGGCATAGGATGCCGTAAATAACATCTGACGTATTGCAGTTGGAATGAAATTTGAGGTCAATTGTGTGATGTTTGTAGCAGAACTGCTTGGTCTGGATGTATGATGTTACAATGCATACTTTTACAATGCATTTTTTACAACGCAACATCCATTACAACACATCCCATTACAACGCATGCCATTACAACGAATTTTTAAAAACTACCTTTACAACGCATTCCATTACAACGCATACTACCTTTACAACGTATACCATTACAAAGCATAACATTACATTGCATGTATGGTAAGTATTGGATAGTGTAGGGGTAAAATTAACTATTCTAACTCCAGGGGGGGTGCTACAGTAGGGTAAGTGTTGGATAGTGTAGGGGTAAAAATTACTATTCTAACTCCAGGGGGGTGCAACAGTAGGGTAAGTGTTGGATAGTGTAGGGGTTAAAATTATTCTAACTCCAGGGGGTGCAACAGTAGGGTAAGTGTTGGATAGTGTAAGGGTACTATGCGTAATGTTATGCGTTGTAATGGTATGCATTGTAATGACATGCGTTGTAGTGGTATGCGTTGTAGTGTCATGCGTTGTAATGGCATGCGATGTAATAGATGTTGCGTTGTAAAAGTTTTGTTGTAATGGTAGTGCGTTGTAAAAGTTGCGTTGTAAAGGTTGTTTCCCGCTTGGTCTCGATAGACATTTTGCAAGCCTTGCATTTGGTGCATTTGAAATGTCCCACTATTTTGGGTAGGTTCCATAGGGTCATGATAGTTGAGTTGGTTGGGGTAGTGTTTCTAGCAGCGAGCGGACAACGTAATATTTGACGCTCCTGGCTTTTTTAAATGAGTGCAAGGGGGGATCCTGGATTTAAAGATCCTCCGAAATGAGAGTCTTAATATGTCAGCTGGGCGTTGTTTGGGTGTGAGGAGTGTATCATAGTCATAGTACCAGGCTCTTTTGCGTGCTCTTTTCACTAGCCTCTTCGGGTATCCACGTTCAATTAGGCGATTGATCAAACGGTAGGTTATCTCTGAGACCTCTGGTATGATGACTGGAGTACCTTAGCAGAGTGTTCTTCTCAGCGGGTTTCCTATAAATCGTGGTATATAGGTGTGCATCATCGACTTTGATAGTGATTAACGGTGGGCGTAGTGAGCATAATGGGGCTACGCAAAGCTTTGTGAAGTGGGGAGGGCGCTACACCCACCCACACACTTCGCGTAGCCCCACTACGCGCCGCCCGCCTTTGCAAAGTGCGAAGTAGGCAACACTACCTACACTCCGTGGGCGGAGCGTAGTATTGCGCCCAGGGTTAATAGTGATGTCCAGGAAGTCCATTGTGTTTTTGTGCCAATTCATGGTGAATCTGATGTCTTGTGATCTGGTGTTCAGCCACTCAAAGAATGCCTGAAGATCTGCTTCACTTCCTGTCCATATTAGTAGGACATCGTCTATATATCATCTCCGCTATGTCAGCATGTTTCTATAGAGGTTCCTGTGGTGGAAAATGAAGTTCTCCTCGAAGTGGTCCATATACAGAATTGCTAAATCCGGGGCGAAGGCTGTTCCCATTGCCACTCCCTTCTTTTGTAGGAAAAACTCATTCTGGAATAAAAAGAAATTCTCTTTCATGGCTACTTCCAAGAGATCCACAATGAAGTCTGTTGGGACATAAGCTGGTTGTGTCCTTTTGTCAAGTGCTGTCGTCATACGTTCAAGTGCAGTTTGTTGCGAAATACTTTTGTAGAGTGACACTATGTCTAGAGTGACCAGTAGTTGGGTGCCTATTTGTTGTAAAACATCCCGTCAATCAAATTGATTACTTGCATCGTGTCCCGCAGGTACGCGGTGGTGGATTCAGTGAGTGGTTTTAAGAACAAATCGATGTATTTGCTCACTGGTTCCAGGAGTGAACAACATCCGGGAAATGATGGGTCTGCCGGGTGGTTTCTCTAGGCTTTTGTGTACTTTGGGCAGGGTGTATATTGTAGACAGGCGTGGTTGTTTTGTATTGAGGTAGTCAAATTCATGATCAGAAATATATCCTGCTTCCTTACCTCTCTGGATAATTCTTAAAATCTTCTTCTTGATCTCTTTGCTACGGTCAGTGGTTAATCTGGCATAACTCACTCTGTCCTGTAGCTGTGAATACATTTCAGCTTTGTAGTCAAGGGTGTTTCAGACCACAATAACCCCAATCTTATCAGCTGCTTTAATCACAATTGCCTGGTTGTTTTTTTAGGGCTTCAAGGGCTATTCGTTCATCCTTGTGCTTCATGTACTGTTTTGTTGTACATACTCTCATGACATCATGTAGAACCACACTTTCAAATGCCAATATTCTATGAGGCATCATGTGTGCTGGAGGCATAAAGGTGGAGGTTATGCGTCATCCAGTTTGTGACCCAGATGTGACTGATGGCGAGTGTTTGAAAGAATGTGTCAGTCTTACTTTGCGAAAGAAATGATGCAGTTCCATTCTGATGTTGAAGTGATTGGGGTGGGTGGTGGGTATGAATGCTAGCTCCTTGCTCAGGATGCTTACTTCATTATTGGACAGTCGATGTGTCGAAAGGTTGATGATCGGACTCCTTTCTTTCACCATCTGTTTGTTCTCCAGCATGTCTGGATCTCTCCATGTTGCTCCTGTGGGAATCGCACCTGCATCTGGGTCTGACCTTGACCCTGTTGGCGGTCTGTGTTCCAAGACTGTTGGTTCTGTCCTCTGCAGGGTTTTCTGTTCCAGTTGTAGCCTCTTCCCCTGGGGGTTCTCCATTGGCCTTCCACTAAAAAAGACAGTTATGCCAGGGGTGGTGGGTACCAGGCGTCTTGATATTTGTAACTGGTGCTGTTCTCCATCACTGCCGGTGCTGTTGGAGCCTGAGGATTCCGAGAACGTAGTATATCATCTGGTCCCTCTCTAGCCACCTCTGCTTCTGTTGTAGAAACACCCTTGGTTATCCTGCTAGTAGTAATTTTCCTGGTGGTATGGATATGTATTCTTCTTATCGTAATATCTCACGTCTTTGCATAATTTGTCTAACTTTTTGGCTTGCGGCTGCCGTAGAACATCTGTTTTTTTAGTTTATCCAGTCCAACTGCGGGTCGACTTCTGAGTCAGTTGTTATCCCTCTAGTTAGACTTCTGACGTTTTGATGCTCCTCCAAGCGTTTCTGATTTCATTGACCATGTGTTGGTTTTGAATAACCTCTCTCAAATACCCAATCCTGCCCACATGCCCAAAACTTTTTTAATGTGCCTTTTTTAATCACTTCTTTCAGATCTCGCTGGAATATGACAGGGACTTACTAATCTGCATTGGTATTTAGTATGTGCACATAAGGTCATACGTCCACCCGCCTACTGAGTAAGGGTCATTTTTGCCCAGGATTTTCTATGTTTATAGATAATCTCTCATGTATTTGGATACATTAGTGTTCTGTCTGTCTTCTAGGAGCTCGGCTGAGCCCAGTCCTGCTTAATTACTTCCATTCTAAAGGAAACACGCTCAATGATTTATTTCTCGGTAAATCCCATTACCCCTTTTCTCATTCATTCATCTTCCCTGAACCTTTGTGGGTTCTTTTAACGCTATCCATTATCTGTTTTTTTAGGTGTTCTTCACATTGTCAGTCCTGAGGAAGACCCCACCCTAAGGTTGAACTCACCTAGTGTACCCATTTGGGGTCGAAACGTCAACTTTTCATCCAACTCACAAGCTAGGACAACTCCAAACTAACGTGATAGTGTCCATACATTGCAAAGTGTTACTTCTGGAATAATTGACCTTACACCAAGGCCGTACCAGTACCAATACGTGATATTGATGTATATATGTCACACTACCCTGTCCTTGTCCTCAAACTCCACTACTTAATTACTATCACCATACTTTCCTTCATCCTCCCATGCTGAGCACCTTTCATATTTTTGCAAATGTTCATTATAACTTTGAAATGAAAGAGCAACTGTGTTGCCAACTGATAAATGCAAATAAACTGCATGAAATTGCCAACAGTGACTTCTAGAATTCCTAATGGTGAATGCTAGCAAAATTATTTATATTTTATGCGTATTGTGCTACTAGACCACCCTTTGTATTTTACTGCATATGTAGGCCAGTTCTTTAAGCCTATTGGGTATTCCCATTGATATAAAATACTCTGCTCCATGGAGGTAGATATTCAGCAACCTGGACACATCGAGGCCATTAAGGAGAGTCAGTCATGATGGAGCAAGGATTTGCACGTAACGCGACTTGCTTGTACTCAACCCTCTCGACATAACGTTAATAAATTAATCAACATGTTCGTATTACTAATATTGCATTACATACCATACGAGAGAAGCTTGCATATGTGCTTTTACTAACCGTAATCCGCTTGCATTAATATAGCCGCTGCTACGCGGGATTTTCTACTGCGCATGCGTCTGTCATACTCACGTGACATGACATACTCTTTGCTTTGGAGGGAATCTTTTACTTCTGTGCACTAGAATTAAAATGGCTCCTATGTCTTACAGCATGCATGAAGCTTTCACTGCTGCTTTTGCTAAGCTGTTTGTTCTCCTTAACCTTAATGCAATAGTTGAAAATAAAGTAATGGGAATAGAGTAGAGATAAGTGGTATACAGTGCATTATTTTATTCTGTGTTCTAAAACTGTTTCTTTTCTATTTTTTATGTATCTTAATCTTTGGGCCTGGGAGGTTCTATTACTCCATCTTGAAAAGCTACCCTGCGCATGTCAACTCCAGAAGGAGCTCTGTTATTTGTCATTGAAACCCAGCCAAGGCACGACTTGCTAGAAGATGGTCCTGGGAAAGTCAACTCCTGACCCCTGTGAAGGAAGCTGAACTAAAATATGGACTACATTTTAATCATTATTGATACATTTATTGCCGCGTGGAATAAAACATACATGAGAAAATAAAAATGATGGGCGGGAACGTTAATAGAATATTCAAAAGAAAAGTGTCATTTTGGTATGGTGTGATGACCTCTCCTCATCTTTCTGTCCAGACAAATTTGGGGATCCTTACACTTGCAACATTGGGGGGTGGTACACTGACCTGGAAAACAGTATTACTAGGGTAGGCTTGGCTAGTTAATTTGTCCGACTTGTCCGAATAGCTGACCTGTCACTGACCCAAAGCACTTAATAGGTGACCAAGAGCAGAGGGCTGCGGAGCACTCTGTCAGAAGAATCGATAATCCAATCTAGGTCCTGGGAAGCTGAAGTGCTGGTGAAGCACTTTGTCGGGGAAATCGATAACCCAATCGGGTTCTGGCTGTTAGCTGCATAGAGGGAGTAGTGCAGGTGTTGCAACTTAACTGCGGGTGCTAGTCTCAACCTTCGGTGGTCCTGTCCTGATCCAATTTGATTTTACCTGTCCTGATTCTGATGTGCACCTGCTAGCCTACTGGCGACTGCAACTTTCGGGGTTCTGTCCTTCAAACTGACCTGTGGCCAGGGTTAGTTCTTCACAGCATTCCTAGGTAAATATAAATTTATGTGGGTTCGTCATTAACTTGTTTCCTTCTCTTCCCCTCCCTAAATGTTACATATTTGATAATAGTGCTTGCATATGGATGTTCCTTTTCTCTTTACCCTTCCTATTGTTAAAGTTTGACATGTTCCCTTTTTACCCTCCCTTTTGTTAAATGCCTAAATATTTCATCGTATTTTATGTTCCTTCTCTTTACCCTCCCTATTGCTAAATGATTGGTATTAGTTTAATACATCTTCTGCATAGTTACATTGTGATTCTGATCTTCATATTTGAAAGTCTTTCGGTGTTTAATCTTTGGATCATGACCATTTAAGAAACTTAGATAAAAAATGTAAAACTTCCCGAGTTTGTGGTTAGTGCAAATGTTATTATTCCTATTATGCTAACACCCTTGATCCCTTAGGACTTTAGGTACGGGTGACGAGGATTGGTAAGTCAAGGCATTGATAGGTCAAAAGTCCTAATTTAATCAAAATACACTGGTAGTAGAGAGAAGGTTACCTGCATAATTTGTGAGTTTTATTGATTATGGGCCCAGGTGAATATTGATAAAAGAGTAGTCGGGTGACCAGCGCGCTCTATCAGTTAAACTCAAATATTTCTGGAGTTGGGGCTTCTACTATTGCCCCTATTACCGAGATACCATTGGGCAAGAGATATAAATTAGGATTGCGCACCTTTTTGGGGGAGGGACCTCCTATGACGCAGCTGTAGCAAACTGTTGAGACTGGTGAAAATAGGCAGAAGGATAAGCAGAGGCAGCCTCCTAATAAACCAGTGAAGCTCACTCCAGCAAAGAGCCGGAAGATAAATAAGAACCTGGTTCCAGTAAAGGTGACTCCGTCACTTAGGTACTATTTTCTGGCTAACTCACAGGGCAACATGGATCTTGTAAAGCAGGGTGGGTTAGTAGTTGTAGGAGAGGAAATCCTGGAAGTAGCTCCCTGTATTACACTCTCTAACTGTTTCTATCCCTTAAAGCGTAATGACCTCAATGACAGGAGGGGTGGGCAAGAAGAACGAGGGGAGGAAGGGGATATGTTCTCAGAGACTGTAGCTTAGAGTCCGGATACAGTACATGGGATGTTAAGGCAGCTGTCAATAGAAATTGGAGCTCATTTCTCTGCCTCTGAAGCAAACCAAAACAAATACAAGACACCTCTACTGGTTTAGAGGAAAATCTATTGGCTCTGACACATAGGATGGAAGATCTGGAACATAAAGTGGGGGAAGTGGGGCAGTAGGTCAAAGCGAACGTCCAAGAAGTAATCAGACTAAAAGAGAGAGAGCGAGGCTTGACAGAGAGATTGGAGAGGCTTGAAAATACCTCAAAAAGGAACAACAATAGGATCTTGGATTTAAAAGAAGGGTTGGAAGGTGATAACTTAAAATCCTATGTTATCAACATCCTGACTAAAGCTTTCCCCCAGATTGGAACGCCACCAGTCTGGGAAGCTGAAATTCAGCAAATTCATAGAGATCCTTTTAAGTTGAATCCTGCCCGAAAAAAATCCAGAAAGTTCCCTTCTTGTACTCTTAAGCAGCAACTATTGGGGGCGGCCCTTAAACTTAAAACCATACAGCTCCAAGATGCCACTTTTAGAATCCGGTCCGATATCTCTCGGGTCACGGAAGACAGGAGCTGGGAACTGGGTAAGCGGATGGATGCCTTAAGAGACCAGGAGCCCAAGTCCAGCTGTGATTTCCTGCCTTCTTGAAAGTTGTCCTGGCAAATAAAATGTATAACTTTAGGTTCCCAGAGGAGTTAGACAGTTTTGTGGCACAAGGCAATTCTAGTGTGTAGTGTTTGATTTAAGGGTATTCTGCATCTAACGTTATTTTGATTCCGTTATTCACATAGGAGGCTAGGGGGCTTTGGCTCCAAAGGCAATACTAATTGCTGATGGGTAGGTTTGAGGGTTTCCACGGGTTTGGGGGGAGGTGGGGAGAGTTGGGGGGTAGTAGGGATTTTCACGTTTGTTGGTGGGGAGCATTGGGAGAAAGAAAATATCGGTAAACTCATGTGACATAACAACCTTGAGTAGCTACAGCAGAGGGTGGAGTCAGGATTATGGTGGGGGATAGACCTACTCAGGGAGGGAATCCACACCTTGAATTTTTAAGTTGAAATGTTAATGGCTTAAGAGTCAAAGGAAGACAGCGTCTGATATTCCAATATTTGAAAATAGTTCACTTAGGATCCTTTTGATCCAGGAGACCCATCTTTTACAAGCAGAATGCAAGGCATTATTTGGAAAACAAAGGTGGGTTGATAAAATTATAGCTTCTGACCAGCAAATTTGTTCAAAAGGGGTTGCTATTATACTAAAATTGAATTCAGGAGTAGAGCTCACTAAGTCGCAGGTAGATGATAGAGGACGATGGGCTATTGCAGAAATCAAATGTTAGGGGGTTAGGTTAAAGCAGATCTTTTGAATATCTTAAAAATCTTTAACATTTGTGACGTTTGGAGAAAAAAAGAGAGAGACTAGGGAGTACTCCTTCTATAGTAAAAAGAATTCTCATTACTTCAGAATTTACTACATATTCATGGAGCACTAAAAACTTGGTAAAGTCAGCCAAACTAAATATTTGCCTATGCACTTATCGGATCATGGAGCCATAGTTCTTAACATGGATTTTCGTCCAGAGTTCACTACAAGGAGATGGATATTAAATAGGAGATTCCTCTTGTGATCTTCAAATTGACAATTTTTTTTTCGAAACAATGTAGGGTCGGCCCCTCAATACATTGTTTGGGATACATTTAAGGCCTGGCTGAGAGGGATACTAAAATGGGCTGTAGTGGGATGGGCAAGGGCTGACAGGGAAGAACTGACCGACTTAAAACAACAGATAGCGGGGGCAGAAGTTGCCCTAAAGGTGAGCTGTCCTGATGATCCTGAGATTGATAGTCTGATAAAGAGTCGATGAGCTTCAGTCAAAGTTCAGACTTAAGTCAGAAGAGATCTTACACCAAAAATGGGAGACAAGTAAAATGATGGAGTTTGACCAAGGGGAGAACTGTGGTAAGCTTCTCGCCATGAAGACAAGGGTTGATAGAGCCAATAATAACATAAATGAGATCAAAGTGGGTATGCAAATTACAGAGGAAGAAGAAAAAATAGAATAGGCTTTCACATAGTTTTTCCAGGATTTATATCACAAAGATCTTGTAATTGTAATTGTAATCATCATTTATAAAGAGCACTGTGACCCTGCGGGTATCCTGGTGCTTGAACACGTGAGAACCAGCTAGACCCAGAGTAAAATGAAGGGCAGTAGAGGAACATATTGATAGGTGGCTTAAAGAGAAACAGCTTCCAAAAATAACTGAGGCCAGTCAAGAACTCCTCTCTCTAGAAATAACAGTGAACAAGATATTATCTGTGTTAGATTCTGCTAAAAAAGGGAAAGCCTCAGGCCCAGAAGCAATCCCGATCGAGTCTACTCCATGTTGAGGGAGGAAATGATTCTGGTTTGGCTGAAACTGTTTGATGAAATACTAAAGAGTATATCTCCTTTGCCTGACTCATGGTGAGATACAGTTATCACTTTGATCCTGAAGCCCGGTAAGGACTCCTCTCAGTGCCATTCATATCGACCAATTTCTTTATTGAATGTCGATTATAAGGTCTTTGCACGGATTTTAAATAATCGGCTCTGTAAGATTATTGGCCCAATAATCCATGAGGATCAGAAGGGCTTTCTTCCGTGTAGGCAGATGTTAGATTTGACATATACTTTAGTAGGAGCAGTGGATATGGCGTTATCACAGGGCCTCCCTCTGTCAATTATTACGGTTGACGCAGTCAAAGCCTTCAATCGTGTGAAGTGGCATTTTTAAGGCACGGGTCAAAGAGAGGAGGGTACCCCACTATAAGTTACATGGATGGGGTATGTACGCAAACCAGAAAGATATGAACCCTGTTACAAAATATTTAAAAAGGAAAAATCTCCCTAGTAACCACAGCAATAATTTTACTTTTATCTAAGCATGACACAGGATCTACTTTCATGGACTTATTCACATTACATAATATATTTAACCACGCTATCAAAAACACGGGTAACACAGTACAATATGAAACAGATGTCAACGTTTTAAAAAGTCTCTTTATTCACTTAAGACAATAAGTTCATTACTACACCTCCCTATGGGTTACAATCTAAAAATGTGTAGATATCTCAATGAGACAAATTGAATTTAATAAAAACAGTCGACGCAGCGTTTCAGTGTGGAGTGGATACTTTCATCTTCATCAGGACGAAACAATTCTCTTATTAAAAACGAAATATAAAAAGACAATACTTTAGAGGCCTAACATGTACTGTGTACCCTAATGGTAAATAAAAATCATTACATACGTGGTTATACTTTCTTTTCTTAGTACTTGGGCTTTCTTTATTACAATGCTCATGCCCACCCATGTGCTGATATTCAGAAACATTCAAAGTTATCTAACAACCAGCTATCTACATACAGCATTTGAAAGTAGACAGTTAGACTAGTAGTAAGTCACACTAACAATTTTGCATAAACAATCCAGAAATTAATAGGGACCATAGTTCTCATGCATACCTTATTATATAGGTTGGATTATGTTTTATCAATTACATAATCATTGGGGCGATCAAGTATTCTACCTCCGTTTTTGTTATTTACTTTGTGCCTTTGAAAATAAAGATCAATATTGTAAGTTTTTAGCAGCTATCCTTTGCTGTTATAGGAGATGAATCCTCCATCTACATATTGGTGATTTACCTTTAAAAACATCAGCTGGCAGCTTTTATGTCAGCTTTTGTTGGTAGTTCTATAACATTACCCGTTGGAGCCACTGTCTTATTGATAATAATTGTAGATGATGATTAAAAACTGGATAATATGGTAATTGCTAAAAAGAAAACACCCATATTATTATTGGTATTTGCACATTTCTTGACTTTACTTTTTAGCCTATCAGCATGTATCTTATAAGGCTGACTTACCCTCTTATATGGGCACTTAACCATGTATTTTGTTTCCTTATTTTCTTTGTTAAGGGATCACCGTATTATCTCAGGTCTCTTCTTCATTTGAGACCTTGGGCACGGTCGATAAAAAAATACGGGACAAAAGGTGACATGGATAATTGAAGACTACGAGATCGTAGTCCACAAAGTATCTCTAAAGTCAAATCTTTCACATTTAAGAAGCAATATCACAATGTAGATATTTATAAATCTATACTTATTCTGGTAGGGCACATTCTGCGTTCTAACATCTTGCTACTTTATTAATCTAAAAGACACTCGTCCTCCATTCAATAAAAAAGTAAAGCATCTCTTGCCATTTATAGTTAGCCTAAAATAACGTTTAGAATGTATTTATTAATGTTAGTGAGACGTGTTTTTAAGAAACAGCGAATCTGACTCCCTACCGTGACTTCCGGTTTAATTGGGTTCACGTTTGAAATTAAATAAACTTATTCTTAACCGCCTGCTTTATTAATCTAAAAGACACACACCCTAAATACAATAAAAAGTGAAGTCTCTCTTTACCAATTATAATTAACTTGGCGTAACGTTTGGAATTTATTGCTTAACGTTAGTGAGATGTATTTTTTAGTAAACAGCGTATCAATCTTCCTCCCGTGGGCTTCCGTTTTAACTGCGTCCACGATTGAAATTAATTAAAATGACACATAACCATGCTATTGTAAACGCGGGGATCATGACTACTATTAATACAGCGTATATAATTCCACTTCATTATGCTGTTATAGGGCATACCTGTTAAGTGTTATGTTATGTTAAAAGTTTATTTGTAGAGCGCACAGCCCGGGGAGGGAGCCAAGCACTGAGTTCTACCACTGAAACAGCCAGTGAAAAGCGGCCTCGCTGCTCCAACGTGTAATACCGTAAGTGTTAGAAAAGAGTTACTTCCGGAGTGATCATCATCTACAATTATTGTCAATAAGACGGTGGCTCCAACGGGTAGTTTTATAGAACTACCAACAAAAGTAGACATAAAAGCTGCCGGCTGATATTTTTAAAGGTAAATCACCTATATGTAGATGGAAGTTTCATCACCTATAACAGCAAAGGATAGCTGCTAAAACCTTACAATTTTGATCTTTATTTTTCAAAGGCACTAAGTAAATAACAAAAACGGAGGTGGAATACTTGATCGCCCCAATGATTATGTAATTGATGACACATAATCCAACCTATATAATAAGGTATGCATGGGAACTATGGTCCCTATTAATTTCTGGATTGTGTATGCAAAATTGTTAGTGTGACTTACTACTCATCTAACCGTCTACTTTCAAATGCTGTATGTAGATAGCTCGTTGTTAGATAATGTTGAATGTTTCTGAATATTAGCTCATGGGTGGGCCTGATCATTGTAATAAAGAAAGCCCAAGTACTAAGAAAAGAAAGTATAACCACGAATGTAATGATTTTTATTTACCATTAGGGTACACAGTACATGTTAGGCCTCTAAAGTATTGTCTTTTTATATTTAGATTTTAATCAGAGAATTGTTTCGTCCTGATGAAGGGGAAAGTATCCACTCCACACCGAAACGCTGCGTCAACTGTTTTTATTAAATTCAATTTGTCTCATAGAGATATCTATACATTTTTAGATTGTAACCCATATGGAGGTGTAGCAATTAACGTATTGGCTTAAGTGAATTAAGTGACTTTTTAAAACTTTTAAATTTTTTTTATATTGTACTGTGTTACCCGCGTTTTTAATAGAGTGGTTAAATATATTATGTAATGTGAATAGGTCCATGAAAGTAGATACTGTGTCATGCTTAGATAAAAGTAAAATGATTGCTGTGGTTAATAGGGAGATTTTTCCTTTTTAAATATTTAGTAACAGGGTTCATATCTTTCTAATTTTCAAGATAGGACCTTGAACGCCTTTGGCTTTGCTGTCGATTTCAGAGATGTTATTAAAAAGATGTACAGATCACAACAGGCTCAGATCCTTGTCAATGGTAGCCTCTCTCCTGTCGTCAATATATAACGTGGCACTAGGCAGGGTTGCACACTGTCCCTATCCTGTTTGGCATTTATATAGAAGCCTTGGCCCAAAGCTTAAGATTAAATAAAAAGATTGCTCCTTTTGATGTAGGTTGGTTTGTGAGGAAAAAACACTTTATGCGGATGATCTAATTGTATTTTCCTCCAATGTTGACATCACACTCCAGGAACTTATTGCTGAAACTCAAACTTTTGGGACATTTTCTGGCTATGAAATAAATAAAGATAAAATGGAGATCATGGCATGGAATATTGTCGATCAGGAGGGGTCCTTTGCTACAGAGCTTATATATCTTGGAATCAAAATTACCCAAGACCCGAGAGAAATTCCAAAAGTTAACCTAAATAGAGTTTTGAAGGAAGTTGAGGCCTTATTAAAAAAATGGCAGAACATACCACTCTCCCATTGCGGTCGGGTTAACCTGATTAATATGTGTGTTCTTCCGAAATACACCTGCCTTTTTAATAATATTCCAATACAATTTGCAAAAGCTGAGATGCTTAAAATTCAGGGCAACATTTCCTCATTTATTTGGGCAGGCAAAGGGATTAGGCTGTCCTGAAAAAAAACTTAGGTGCAAATTAATGCAAGGAGGTATGAGCTTACCAGATCTCCAGCTCTATTGTTGGGCTTACCAACTAAAAAACACCAGGATGTTACTGCTTACTCTAGATGACTCATTGATTGACAGCATGTTCAAAGCAATGTTAGATGGGGTAGGGGAGTATGGCTTTATGTAAAAATTTGGCTCGCCTAATTTTTTTTTTTTAATTCGCCTGAAGACGTTGTGTATTGGACTGTTGAGACTGCTTGGGGCTTAACTACTATAGTGATTGGGTACCGGTGTGGGACTCCCCTGGAACTCCAGTGTGCCTTCTGGACGATATAGCAGAGCCATTAGAAGAGGCAGGAGTGTCACAGTGGAAGAATGTAGCAGTGGGTAATAAATGTCACCCTTGGGAATTTTGGAGCCATACTACAAATGGAGCTCTGTCTAGATTTACATTTTATCAGATTACATCTTGGTGCAAGAGTCAACGATGGTCTCTTTTGGAAGACAACCCTATGGAAAACGAACTACAAAATCAGGCTCCAAGGAAGAAAGAAGTTGCCCAATCGTATGACTATCTTCTGGCTGCAGCAGAAAGAAAGATTGATAAGCCATACCGGGTCTGGGAGAATTACTTACCGAGTTAAGAGCGGAAAGAGTTATGGCAAGTATCCATTGACATACTTTCCCCTTCGATTAAATCTGCTGCACTCAGAAAAAATCACTTTTTCAAACTCCACAGGATATATTCGTCCTCCCTTAAAATATCCAGAATGAAGGGTGTAGGAGAAGCTAGATGTTGGAGATGTGGATTCCAGAATGCCGATGACTTTAACGCATTTGCATACAAGAATTGTGGAGTGATGTGGGTAAGACTATCTCCAGGGTCATGGGTGCTGATGTGGAGGTATGCCCAACTCTTATTTTATTTGGCATTGTACCTATGTTGGGTGGGGTACGAGACCAGACTGCACTACAACATAAACTGGTGTTTTACTTGATTTTGTTGGCTAGGAGAGAGATTTGTAAATTGTGGTGCCAGGAGGCTCCTCCTACTTGGAATGTCTGGTGGAATTCCGTTAAGTATTTTAGAGCTTCAGATCAGAGGGTACATTTATTTAGGGAGAGGCCAGATTCTGGGCTGTTTTGGAACTGGTTGGATGATCCACTCTGCAATTAGTTTAGAACAGATCAAGGTACAGGATAATTTCCAATGAATAAAATATCTGGGTCAGCTCAAGTTGTGTGTAAACGGGCACTTCTCGTAAGAGAAAAATACCAGTTGAGACTAAGCATCACCAAAGTTATATGCGCCAGAGGTAGATCAGGTCGAGAGGTGGCTGTAGCTATGGAGGTCATATGAGGAAAAAAAACTGTAGGGCAACTTGTTTCTGGACTAGACCACATATGACCTACTCTAATGGATCCAAGCATGTTTCATATATAAGATAACCATGGTATTTTTCCTGCACCTGCTAGACTGATCACCTCCTTTAGTTCTTCTCTAAAGCCAGTTCTGGGGTTGCCCAAAGACATCGCAAGAATAGAAGGGGTCTAAGGGCAACAACCTCTGCAATTGGTCTGTCCCCCAAACCTAGTCTGAGTGGAATAAGAGGGAAACTACGGCGGAGACCGAATAGTTGTCTTACAAAATAATTTTCAGCCTGAGTAAGACTGTTAAAATGGCCCTACCCAAGAATTCCACCCCATAAACAGATGCTCCTCTAGCTTTGGTCTTGTATATTGCTTGTATATTTCTAAAACTGGGCCAACTGGTTTGTGGTCATAGTTTCAAAATACTTTGGTCAAACTCCCCATTGTCTGGGCTAGTTTCAGACTGGATTTTTTGATTTGTGCACCCCAATCCATTTTATGGTGATCGTTAAGCCAAGGCACTCAAAAACCGGTACCCTTTCTAGCTTGGTGCCATCCAGGCATGGATTTGGTCGGGTACATTTTCCTGGGTTAAAGACCATGTACTTTCCTTACAGAATAGGAACAATTTATTGAGAATCCTCTTTATGCTCATAGGGGAATTTAGAGATTAGCAAGGTGTCATCGGCAAACTTCGCCAGTTTGTGTGCATCTAAATCTTGCTCTATGTGTAAAAATTCAATTAACCTGTTTATAAAAAGACGGAAAAGTGCTGGAGCTAGGACGCATCCCGGTCAAACTCCCTTTGCTACTGGGAGAGGAGTAGTGAGTTCCCCATATTTACCGAACCGTATTCGGGCAAAGTTTCCCTTATATAACCGCTACAACATTTGGCACAAGTAAATCTGAACACCTAACTCATGAAGAATACCCCACAATTTGTCTCTTGGTACCAAATCGAATGCAAATCTCAGGTTTACAAATATTAAATAGAGGCTGCCAGCCTCGATACACACACTCTTCCAATGTAATAGTTGTAGCCTGAAGATCTGATCGAGAGTAGGCATTTTTTACCTAAACCCTGCTTGTAGCGTGCTCAAACCATTATGCTCCTCCATTCAACTTTGCAGGCGGCCAAGCAGCACTTGTGCAAAAATGTTTTGGCTGATATCAATAAGGCTGATTGGCCTATAGTTGGAGGGGAGCAGAGGAGAGCCTTTTTTAAATACAGGGATAATTTCCGCACCTGCCCAGGTTGCAGGGAATCCAAAAGTATGGAGCCCAAATGGTAGGTTCACTGCGGAAAGATCCCCTGGTATTTTGTCTAATTCAGGGTCTTTAGCTGGGGCTATTTTACTCAAAGCACCAATTACCTCTTTAAGGGTAATTGTTGGACTGGCTTGAATTTCCACAGGAGGTATTATATTACCAACAGCATTGTCATTATCTGGACTACAAACCTCTGTTTCTGCACTCGAGTAGAGGGACTCAAAGTGGTCCATCCACACATCTGCCCCTAAGTTTGGAGCTACTGCTGAATTCCCATTGGCAATACCAGTATTAACTGTAAGCCAAAAAGTCCTCATATCATGAGCACCTAAAGCACTTCTCAGGGTGTTCCACCATTTTTTGGCCTCGTCTATGACTTTACAGTAGGTCGCTCTACTAGTTTTAATCAAGGACCTATCCTTGACTTTAATAGCATCAATAAGGGCAGTTTTAGATTTTCAACATTCCTCCCTGTACCAGGGATGTTTGGGGTTACTTTTAGCCCTAGATGTTTGTTTGGGAAAACAATATCTTCCATAGTGGATGTCAGACTAGAATGATTAGTGGAAACCCTCTCAAGATCATTGTGATGCCATCCTTTTGCACAGACTGCATTATGTTTTCGAGGATGGTAATGGCAGTCTGGTATAGGACTGCTAGTTTTTCTTGTGATTGACTTAAGCCTGTCCATCCAACTCGCCTCCTGCAGCTAATAAGGGTTAGTATGTCATCAGTTATTACTTCCAGACCAGGTGTACTCCCCGAACATGGGGATAATAGTTTTAAAATTAGTGCATTGTGATTGCTGTCAAAGCGTGGTTCAATCTTGAAATCTACTACCCTGTACCAGGATTTAGTATCTATCAAGATACATAGTCTAATATAGAGGAGTGCCCACCAGGTGTGCCTGACTGTGATCTTCCATTGCATGCCCTCATTGAGTGTCTGAGTGTGAGAGAGTTCATTTGTAGGACCACCGGAGTCCAGACTCCTACTGGAGCACAATGACGTCTCGGGGATCACCCAGTGTTGGTCCTCTTCAGAGCGGTTATCTTCATTCATGCCGACTAAAGGCTCGTATTGACAATTGAAGCCCCCTCCAAGGATCACAGTGCAGTGGTCAGGAATGGTAGCTAAAAATGTTGTGAGCTTATCCAGGGTTTTGTACTCTTGGCTGTGACTTACAAGCCTGTTAGTATACATTAATTAGGGCAATTGTAAGCTTTGTGAGGAATTTAAGAAGAATACCTTGGATGACTTTTGACAATGTATTCAATTGTTATACGGTGCATCCCAAGAGGGTGCCCACCCAGATACAGAGCCCCCTGAGGGTCTACCCTTACCCCCCGAAGTTGCAGCTAAACTGTACGATGCATATATAGATTTAAATGTGTGCTCCTTTGCCCATGTTTCTTGTAGCATACAGATCTCATGCTGTTCAATAAAAATTGCTCCAATCAGGGATCTCTATCTTGGAGGCTATTCCGGCTAGGTTCCATGATAAAACTCTTAACCTAGCTGAATCCGGTATGTTACCTGGTTCTACCGGTAAGGGTGAGGGAAATACCTAGTCACACTGGTGACTTTATCGAAAGACTGTGGGATTTCTTTGGTTGTATCACCTAGATGTTTAGTGATTGGGTCCCTAGTTTGCCTATCAGTTGTTCCCATCCTTACCACATTCTTTTGGATACTTGTCTTATCCCCTCTTCGGCACACACTCCGATTTTGAACCTTCCTTGCCTGACTATTTTCCGCCAGTGACTTGCCCATGTGGTTAAATTCCTCCTGCCTATGACTTGCAGGTTCAATTCAATCTACACCCTCTAACACGCTTAACCTATTGGTTGTGTGTATGTTGTAATGTTGCCTTCTTGCTGTTAGACCTGGCACCATTGGCGTGGGTCTCCCTTCCATTTTTGCTGTTGCCTCATGTATTTTTGCTGGTGTTAGATGCTTTGGGCACTGTGCCACTGCTATTCAGTGCAACAGTGCAAGTGCTCCCTATTGTAAATTGATATATTAATCAGTGGTTCCATGTTTGGCTATTTGGTTTACCTGTCAGACCCTAGTCTAGTGCACTGAGTGTGCCAACGGCGTGTAAATCCAAATGCTGCTGGTGGGCCTGCAGCACTGATTGTGCCACCCACAGAAGCAGCCTTGTAAAATGTGTCTAAGGTCTGCCATTGCAGAGCCTGAACCCAGTCTGGTACTGTCATGCTGACTGGGCAAGTGCACCCACTTACCAGTCCCTAAACCTTCCCTTTTCTTCCTATCAGTCACCCCTATGGTAGGCCCAAGGGCAGGGTGCATTGGAAGTATAAGGGTGGACAAGCCCTGGTGTGTGTGGCATGTCCTAATAGTGAATTACAGCCATTTTCGTTTTTCACTACTACAAGGCTACCTGTTCTCCATAGGCCAGAATGGGCTGTTAGATTATTACATGTTTATAATCCTAACTGCCTCAGAGAACATGGTAGAAATTCGAGTTTAGTATGCCTGAACTCAGAATGATAAAATACATCTTTTAGTGAAGTTGGTTTTAACATTCTGTGTTTGCAAACACCACTTTTAGAAAGTAGGTATTTGCTTGCCTAACCTTTCAAGCCTGCATCTGCTAGGTTGTGTATTCCTTTGTCTTGTTTTGTGAGTGACAGGGATGGGGGATTCCAAGAGACAGGATGAGTCAGCCCAGTGGTGAATAGAGAGAACTGCATCTAGATGGGAGGGAGGAGTTGCACCTGAACCTTAAATAGGGCTGTGCCTGCCTTCCACAATGCTGGCTCCACCTCCTGGGGAGCGGCTGATGTCTCTGCCCTGCACACTGAAAGAAGAGCAGGAGTCCTATAAACAAAGTACTCCAGGACTGTATTTGCCTTCCACAATGCTGGCTCCACCTCCTGTGGGGCGTCTGATGTGTCTGCCCTGCACTGTGAAAGGAAAGGAGAAGTCAGGTAAGCAGAGTGCTTCAGAACTGGTTTGTACTGGGCAAAGGCCCCTCTACCCTCAGAGAACAAAGGATTTTGGGGTAACAATATTGGGACCCTCACTTCATGAAATTAGATCACTTTGGACTACAAGAAGAAACCTTTACTTAGGAGAGGAACCTGAATAAACTGAGGAGAGACTATTCCCAAGCTGAAGTGCTGCATGGGGGATTGACCTGCAGTGGTTTCCTTACTGCCAAAGGAAGGAGGAAGGAACTTTGTGTACTTTGCTTTCAACTTGTGAAGGATCTCCAAGGGCTTGGAAAAGAGCTTGCCTCCTGCTGAAGTCTCAGGGACAACAGACTTCAACCCCCAGCTCCCCAGAGTTCTTTTGGAAGTGCCTGCTGCTGTTTCAGGCCTTCTGAGGAGCTGGAAGTGCGACTCATCGAGAAGAAGCATGTCGCCTTTGCTGTGCCTGCCGTCGCAACTCCGAAGGAGGGTGTCACCACTGGAACTGTTGCACTGCACCGCATTGAGAGAAGTGTGCTGCAATGAAGAGGAAGCGTGTCGCCATCGCTGCTGCTGCCGGCGCAACTCCGAAGAAGGGTGTCGCCGCTGTAGCTGTCGCATTGCACCGCATCGAGAGAAGAGTCTTGCAACGAGGTCGGAGCGTGTCGCCGTCGCTGTGCCTGCCATTGCAACTCCGAAGGAGGGTGTCGCCGCTGGAACTGTTGCACTGCACCACATCATATAAAAGCGCCTCACATCCCCGAGAAGCACGCCGCCGTCAAAGCTGCTTCCGTCGCATCGTGGATGTCGCCACTGTAGTTGTCGCATCGTGCGGAAGCTTCACGCATCGTGGGAGATGAGTGTCACAAGTGGAGCTGCTGCCGTCGCATCTCGGAACAAGGGTGTCGCCGCTCAGTCCACGCATCGAACCAAGAACTTCTCACATCCCCGGAGAAGTGTGCCGCATCTGGAAGATATTCACGTCTTTATTTCTTTGTACTTGAACTTTGCCGCATTTCCATCGCTGCAACATTGCTTGTCTTGGAAGCGTAACGCAACCTAGGGTACATTGGCGCAAAATGTTGCATCTCAAGAACGGAACTAAACTGAGCTAAATCTACCATCTTAAAGTATTAGTATTGTGTATTTTTGTCGTTTATGGTCTTGTGGTAAATCTATATAAAGTATACTTATTTTTTTATATAAAACCTTGTGTGGTGTCCTTCTGTTGTGTTGTCACTGGGTTACTGTATGTGGTTACAAATGCTTTACACACTGCCTCTGAGATAAGCCTGTCTGCTCGTGCCAAGCTACCAAGGGGGTGAGCAAGTTTTTTTTTTAGGAGTGTAATCCCTTTATCCTGACTAGAGGCAAAGGTCCCCATTTGTCACAAGTACCTACCTGTGCCAAATAAAGACCCCAAATCTAACACTAGCCCTGTCATAAACTGGGTTAATTGGCTGGTTGGACTGATGTGGTTTGTCCTCCTCCCATCCATTTGACCTTCTTGTTTGGCAGAGTCCCCACATAGGATAGAAGTAGCCTAGTGGTAAGGCCATGATAGGCCCCTCCTGTCTCCAGTTGTTTCTGTTTAAAATGGTTCTTAGTATCTGTGGGTTTCTATCCTTAGGTCTCCAGCACAGCCAGTTAACTCTTCGATTCATTAAAATCTCTCCTGCTTCCTCAAATGGGAATTGCTTTTGTCTATTTAGCCAAAATATACATTTGTTTTTTAATTCCTGCTGCGTTTCAGAGCACCCCTCCCCAGCTCCTTGACTCCTGAGAGGACAATAACATAGGGTGTTAAGGCAGGTGGTAAGTTAATGCAAGGCAAGGGTGGATTACTTCCTGGGATTTTGCTAGGACCAGTCCCCCGAGGTCTTATTTCTTGCCCTGATGTGATGTTGGGCACTGGTGGGAATGGTAGAATTTCTCTTCTTTTGTTTAATGTTAGACAAAGAGTATTGGTTCCCAGTGTTACTAACAATAAGGCCATTCAATACTGGTGGGGTTCATCCTTGGTTAAACTTTGGTTGGTCGGCGACTGTAGCTGCGAGACTTGAGATACCGTCTCTACCCAAGGATGGGTTTGTTGTAGCTTCATCCATTCCCTTCTTGTGTTTTGTCCCCGCTTTTACTGTAGCTTTAGGCTTTCCCCTTTTATCATAGCGTGTTAGCCTTGACCCCCTTGGCTGGTCATCATTGGGGGAGTCAACTACCGTTAGCTGTGGCAAAGATGTTTCTGAGACCAAAGTTCCAGAGGGCTGAGTTGCAGTCAAGTCTATCAGGGGAAATTACATGTTTGGGGTTAACGATAACCCTCTCTTGGTCAGTTCAATTTCATTTGACACTGCCCCAATTGCTCTTTGTAACATTCTGTCAATCGAGGTAGGGAAACATCCTTTACCACGCGGATTTTACTCCGCGTGGCCTTTACAACGCGTCCCTTACAACGCAAGTCATTACCACGACTTGCGCTGGAGGGCGCTAAAGGATTAAAAATAGTAAATTTACTATCCCAACACCTTCCCTAGTGTCCACGGGGACTGGTGTTAGAATAGTAAATTATACTATTCGTAATCCGCGCCCCCAACGCAAGTCGTGGTAACGACTTGCGTTGTAAGGGACGCGGTGTAAAGGGATGCGTTGTGACGGTACGCGTCGTACCGTCATACATCCTCGAGGTAGGTTGGGCATTAGGCATCGATTTTGAGTGTACAATTTGTCTCTTGTCCACACAATTACGCATCCCCAAGGTTCCAGAGATGTGTTTAGCCACCAAAGGGAAGGATGTAAAAACGGTCACTGTTGGAAATGAGCAAGGGAGGAGGTTTCAATCACTAACCTTCCACTGGCTGTATCCTGGGTCTCGACCCTCTGCCTCCTGGAATCAGGAATTTAAGGGGGGTGGCCCAGCCATGCCTCTTCCTGGCACTGACGGGCAAGGACGGGCCCGCCGGGGAGCCTGGCGTGGTTTTTAACGCACCTCAAGGCACGTAGTGCAGCATCAGTAGCAGGTGCCCAAGCTGGCAGAGGAGAGTAGTTCCAGCGTTCCCCTCGCGGCATGTTGATTGGTCCTCCAAGCAGTTCTCCTCACGGCTGTCATGGGCAGAGAAGCGGCAGGCCATTTCCCTCACAGCAAAGCTCCTGCTGGTCGTTAGTGTCCCTGCTGCCCCAGCAGCCAGGCATGATTTTTATCGCGCCTCCGGGCGCGTAGTGCAGCGTCAGTAGCAGGCGCCCAAGCCTGTTGGGGAGAGTAGTTCCAGCTGTTCCCCTTATGGGCGTCTTGATTGGTCCTCCAAGCCGTTCTCCTCACGGCTGTCACAGGCAGAGAAGCGGCAGGCCGTTTCCCTCACCGAAAAGCTCCTGCTGGTGGTTAGTGTGTATTTAATCAAAACGCTGACTGCTTCATTATACTTTAGCATGTTAAGGTTTCGAAGGGTTTTTACAAAGGTTGACAACTACCTGTCTCCCAGGCCTGGGTGAAATTTAAATTACAGTGAGTGGCATAATCCACAATATTTTGGGAATTTTGTGTTACACTTCTCAGCACATGTTACCATTAAAAGTTATGGTAAGATGGATCAAGGCTATATATAAGTCCCAAAAGACATGTGCCCTAGACATGAAATTAGATAAAACCCAGACAACTCTTATACAAACTCCACACAGGACAAGTAACACAGCAAACATTCAAATACAAAATATAAACATTTATTTAAAGTTTTAAAATCATTACAGAAGGTAAAAGGGCAAATGGTTAGTCAATTCAATTTAAAATACTCAAATGCAGACAATTATGAATCAGCATAAATAATGGAAGATGAGCACTATTCTAGTTAATAGCCAGTACCGAATACAGGGTAAATAATAAATCAAAAGAGAAATTGTCATAGGGACTGCTCAGTCTTAATGGCAAAAGTTAATATAATTGTTGGTCCAATAGAAGACCGAGATGGAGTCTGTCTTTAGGAATAACGGGAAAAGCATCATGGGGAAATACTACAAAATCAACACTTCTTACAGCATTTCAGCAGCAGATAACCAGGCCCTAAATATGATGTGAAGTGGCACTAACAAAGATACATCTATGTGAACCAACCATCAATTTGCAGTTAAACTACATAAAACAAGCTCACCATAGAAACCATCCCAAAATTAATAGACAATTAGGACTTTTAATTTACATACAAGTGGAAATGGCCTTGCATTATCAAACAATAGCTGCTTCAAAATATGAATAAGGCAGAGGCAAGATGGCGTCCGCGAAAGTGGACGTGTGAGCTGACCGCTCCAGTCCGAACTCGCAAATGACTGCTGAAGGGAGACAGAGTTAAGCGTGTGATAAAAAGAACTTCTGCCTGCTGACTTTTTAAAGATATTTGTAAGGAATTAGCATCCTGGACTGCTTACGGTTTCGAGCGGGTTGAATTATGAGCTGTTATCTGCTGACCCATAACTGGTAATGAGCATAAAATCCTGACATAGGTTTATTGTTTTTTGTTTTTTGTTTGTAGACTTTACCATAGAGGTCCTGATGAATCGCTTGTCAATGCACTAACGCGAGAAACATGTTGACCGACTTTTAAACTCCTCCAAATCTAGTCTAGAGCTAGGAAACATTAATTTCCAGCAAGCCCAGGCTAGCTACGTTTTTAATTGAAGCTAGGGACCATCAGAATAAAGTAGTCTCAGGTACCCTTTGCTCCATTTTAATTCACAGTCCTGTCTACAACTATCTGGCCCCATACCCACACTTCACCCATAGGCAGTTGGAAAAAAGATCTCCTCTAAAGAGCCCCTCTTTGAGGTGTGCCCGTTGGGTATTGCACTGCCTACCCAACGAGGAGCACTGCCTATGATAAAGCATGACACCTGCAAAGGTGTGTGAGGCAACCATATCCAACATAATGGATACCCAGTGGTAGGCGCACACACGCTAACCACCACAGCCAAAGGTTTTTTCGGCTGTTAATCCATCCGAATGAGTGGGGAGAGCATGAGGTCGGGTACTCGTCTTTTACAATAAGACAGAAATACAGGAGTTAAGCATATACACTGTATCTTTGTTTAATCCCTCACAGCAAATTGAAGGGGAAGGATTAATGACCCACATATGCGGTTGCAGCTCCATGAGAACACTATCCTCCCGGCTGGTACGAGTGCAGATGGCCGAGTGAGGGTAATTAATGCTAAGTTATATGCTTTTGGGTTGAGGTAGATTACACTCATTAGGCAGGTTGTTACAAAAGTGTTTTTATATTTACTTTCATTTGTCTTTCAGTTGCGAAGACTAGTTTCTCCTTATGCAGTGGCTTTAATATGTATGACGCCCTGAAGAAATTGGCAAAAATTTCGATGGCAATGAAACATGTCGGCAAGTAAAGTGGTGTTGGTTGGATAGTTAGTAACCACATCTACTTTTTTAGATCCCACACCCAACACAAGAGACAGAATAAAATTGCACATCTGTGTTGTCGTGTGGTTTATATGTTGTTTGACACTTTATTGGTCGTCTTATGGTCTTCTTTCACTGCATATCTTCACAAAACACTTTCCTTTTGTGTTTCTTGGACAAATTTTTCTTTTCCGAGCTTGATGGTGCCAATGATGAGAACAGGGCAATCCTGGTGAGTACCTGCCAGGTTCCCGTTGGTGGTGCACCCGTGAGGTGCCATCTCGCTCCCACAATCAATCAATCAATCAATCAATCAAGGCATTTATAGAGCGCACTACTCACCCAGAGGGTCTCAAGGCACTTGGGGGGGTGGGGGGCCGCTACTGCTCGAACACCCAGGTCTTGAGCTTCTTCCTGAAGGAGAGGTGATCTTGGGTCAGGCGGAGGTCGGTAGGGAGGGTGTTCCAGGTCTTGGCGGCCAGGTAGGAGAAGGACCTTCCTCCTGTTGTCGCTCTTCGGATGCGGGGGACGGCGGCGAGGGCGTGGTTGGTCGATCGGAGGTGGCGTTTGGGAGCGTAGAAGTTGAGGCGGTTGTTGAGGTAGCTCGGGCCTTGGTCGTGTAGGGCTTTGTGTGCGTGGGTGAGGAGACGGAAGGTGATTCTCTTGTTGACGGGAAGCCAGTGCAGGTCTCTCAGGTGTCTGGAGATGTGGCTGTGTCGGGGGATGTCGAGGATGAGTCTGGCTGAGGCGATCTGGATCCGCTGGAGTCTCTTCTGGAGCTTGGCGGTGGTTCCGGCGTAGAGGGCGTTGCCGTAGTCCAGTCGGCTGGTGACGAGGGCCTGGGTGACCGTCTTCCTGGTCTCGGTGGGGATCCACCGGAAAATCTTTCGTAGCATGCGCAGGATGTTGAAACAGGACGCGGAGACAGCGTTGACTTGTCTGGTCATGGAGAGGGAGGAGTCCAGGATGAAGCCCAGGTTGCGTGCGTGGTCTGTCGGTTTGGGTGCGGTGCCCAGGGCGGGGGGCCACCAGGAGTCATCCCAGGCGGAGGGCGAGGAGCCCAGGATGAGGACTTCCGTCTTGTCTGAGTTCAGTTTCAGGCGGCTGGTCGTCATCCACTCGGCTACGTCTTTCATCCCTTCGTGGAGGTTGGTTCTGGCGGCGGCGGGGTCGTTGGTCAGGGAGAGGATCAGCTGGGTGTCGTCGGCGTAGGAGATGATGTTGAGGTTGTGCTGGCGTGCGATGGCCGCCAGGGGGCTCATGTAGACGTTGAAGAGGGTGGGGCTGAGCGAGGAGCCCTGAGGAACGCCGCAGATGACTTCAGTGGCTGCCGATCTGAACGGTGGTAGGCGGACTCTCTGTGTCCTTCCAGCGAGGAAGGAGATGATCCACTCCAGTGCCTTCTCCTGGATTCCGATGTTGCTGAGGCGCTGCACTAGGGTGCGGTGGCAAACAGTGTCGAACGCCGCGGAGAGGTCTAGGAGGATGAGGGCCGCTGTTTCACCGTTGTCCAGCAGGGCTCGGATGTCATCGGTGGCAGCGATGAGGGCGGTCTCGGTGCTGTGGTTGACTCGGAAGCCAGACTGTGAGGGGTCGAGGGATCCATTCGTCTCGAGGAAGGCGGCCAGCTGCTTGTTGACGGTCTTCTCGATGACTTTGGCTGGGAACGGGAGGAGTGAGATGGGGCGGTAATTCTTGAGTTCGGTGGGGTCCGCTGTTGGTTTCTTTAGTAGAGCGCTGAGTTCGGCGTGCTTCCAGCTCTCAGGGAAGGTGGCTGTGTCGAAGGAGGTGTTGATGATGTCCCGCAGGTGGGGTGCGATGATGGCGTCGGCCTTGTTGAAGACGTGGTGGGGGCAGGGGTCGGTCGGAGATCCGGAGTGGATAGAGTTCATCGTGCAGATGGTGTCTTCTGTGTTGATCTGGGTCCAGGCGCTGAGGGTGGTGGAGGGGGGCGTTGGTGCGGTCGTGGGGAGCGTTGTTCGTGGGCTGAAGCTGTTGTGTATGTCAGCGATCTTGTTGTGGAAGTAGGAGGCGAGGGAGTTGCAGAGGTCTTGCGAAGGGGTGATGTCGTTGTTTCCGGCGTTGGGGTTGGAGAGCTCTTTCACGATGTTGAAGAGTTCCTTGCAGTTGTGTGCGTTGTTGTCCAATCGGTCCTTGAATGCTGTTTTCTTGGTGGCGTGGATCAGTTGATGGTGCTTCCGGGTGGCGAGCTTGAGGGTGGTCATGTTGTCCGGTGTTGGCTCCCTTCTCCAGGCTTTCTCGAGGGCTCGGCAGTTCTTTTTGGAGCTCTTGAGTTCGTCGGTGAACCATGGGGCCTTCTTGCTGCTGGGTCTGCTAGGCGGGGTCCTCACTGGGGCGAGGTCGTCTGCGCAGTTGCTGATCCACTTCGTGAGGTTATCGGCGGCCTGGCTGGGGTTCGCTGAGCTGGCGGGAGGGTGCTGGCTCAGGGAAGCGGCGAGCTGGTCTGCCGTGATCTTGTTCCAGTTTCTTTGAGCAACCTGTTGCTGGTGGTGGTGGATCGTGGTCCTTCTGAAGCTGAAGTGGACGCAGCTGTGGTCCGTCCAGTGGAGTCCGGTGGCGTGGCTGAAGATGATGTCCTTGCTGGATGAGAAGATGGCGTCGAGTGTGTGTCCGGCGAGGTGGGTGGGGGTGGTCACCAGCTGCTTAAGTCCGAGGTTGGCGAGGTTGTCAAGCAGGGTGGTGGTGTTGCAGTCGTTGTTGTTCTCCAGGTGGAAGTTGATGTCCCCCAGGAGGATGTAGTCAGCGGAGGGGAGGGCATGCGGGCAGATGAAGTCGGCGATGTCTTCGCTGAATTGTGTGCGTGGTCCCGGGGGTCGGTGGATGAGGGTGCCTCTGAGGGTGGTTTTTGGGTCCGTGTGAATCTGGAAGTGCAGGTGTTTGGCGGTTTTCAGGGTGTCGTCGGTGTTGGTCGTGATGCGGATGGTGTCCCTGTAGATGATGGTCCCGGGGGTCGGTAGATGAGGGTGCCTCTGAGGGTGGTTTTTGGGTCCGTGTGAATCTGGAAGTGCAGGTGTTTGGCGGTTTTCAGGGTGTCGTCGGTGTTGGTCGTGATGCGGATGGTGTCCCTGTAGATGATGGCGATGCCTCCTCCAGTCTGGTTGCCGCGGTCTCTTCGGGTGATCTTGTAGCCCTCTGGGATGGCGATGGCGATGTCGGGCGCTGAGGAGTCGTTCATCCAGGTTTCCGTGAGGAAGGCGACGTCAAGATCCGTGGTGTCGAGGAGGTTCCATAGTTCGATGGTGTGTCTGTGGATGGAGCGGGTGTTGAGCAGGATGCACTTGAGGTGGTTGCTGCTGGTGTTCGGCTTGGCGGGTGCTGGAGCGGGGCAGGTCCGGTTGCAGGAGAACTTGCAGGCGTGACAGCTGAAGGGTCCGTGGGTTCGCCTCGGGGTGGCTCGGTAGCATCCCGGGATACGGTCGGTGTTGAGTGCATTGAGGGTGGCGGCGTCGTACGTCCGGCGGGTGGGCTGGGGTCTGCGGGAGCCAGGGGTCCTGGCGCTGGGCGCGGTCCGGTCGCGGACGGGCGCAGACGGGCTTACCTTTGGCGCGCCTTCGGCGCCCAATCGGCGCGCCCGCTGGGCGAGCGCACGGTCGCCATATATGGCCAAGTGCGAGGGAGGGCGGAGCAGCTGGGAGGCGGGAGCGGGGAGGGCACAGAAATAAAAAGGGGCGTGGTTATCGGCAGAGGCGGGAAGCGGGGAGCGAGGAGACCGGGGGGAGCGTCAACAGGGGGATAGGCGAGGAATCAACAATAATACAATACAATCCAAGTACAAAAAAAAAACAATTTCAAACAGGAAAAAGGGGCACACAGCAAGGAAAACGGGGAGCCTACATTAGCAGAAGCAGCGAGCACAGCGCTAGACCGCAGGAGACCACGCCGCTCGGTGGCAGGGAGCGTGGTCACACGGCGGCGGCAAGGTCAGCGAGGCAGGCGGGGGGCGGGAAGCACACGCAGCAGCTGGTGGCCGTGCGGCGAGGGGGGTGTCCTAAGCTAGGTCACCACACACTTTTTTTCGTTTTTCTTGCATTACAGTTTGACACTAAGGTGTGTGTGTTTTTGTTGTCTCGCAACTGGATTTTTACTTTTCGGGAATGGGCGATTGTTAAAGGAGGCACATTTCTAGGATATACCGACTACCCTATAACTAATTGAAGGGTAGTAAGTTTTGTAATAATCATGCAACAATTGGTATACCCAAAAGGAATGAATTTATAAGTGCCTACAAGGTCTAGGTCTTTTGTGTACTAGTTGTATTAAAAAACAATGCCATGAGGCATGGGGAAGCAGTTGGTCATTGCCTTGCACTACCGCTGTGCATGAAAGAAACCTACCATCGCATTTTGGCTTTAAAGGATAGGACGGGTGTATTGTGTCACGACCCTCAAGGGATCTTGGCAATCTTCCATCAGTTTTATACAGAACTTTATACACATCATGCAGCTCTGGATGCGGATAATAACATGTTTATGGGGGGATATTTCACAGTTAGATCCAGATGAGAGGCAACAATTGGATTGCCCAATTACTATGGAGGAGCTAGAAATTGCAGTCAATAGCCTTTCGATGGGGAAAGCCGCGGGACCGTATAAACGTCCGGGGGCGATCTATAAGGTATTTTTTAATCAGCTTAAGTTGGAGATGTTGACTAATTTTAGGGCAGCAAGGGTCGGGCAAGCTCCCAAATCATGGGAAGAGGTCACTATTGTGGTCTTTGGCAAGAAAAGGAAAGTACCGGATCTGCCCGGATCGTATCGTCCGATTTCTTTGTTGAACTGTGATAGCAAAATGTATTCCAAAATTATGGCCAACCGCTTATCAAAGATTATTGGTCCATTAATGTCAGTAAATCAACACGGGTTTATACCTGTGCGTGTGACGGTCACCGATGTGAATAAGGTGGTGACACTTTTCGATATAGCCGAGGCTGAAAAGCGGGAACTAGGGCAAATTTTTTTTAAAAGCATTTGACCGTGTGGAGTGGACCTATTTGTGGAATTTGATGTATCGAGCGGGCTTTGGTAAGGGGTTTATGACTGCTTTACAGGTATCGTTTACTGGACCAGTCGCTAAAATTGCTGCAATGGGTATGGTATCAGAATCAGTGAGAATTACTAGAGGAACTCGGCAAAGATGTCCTTGTTCCCCTTTGTTGTTTGCTCTTTACATAAACCTGTTCGTGGATAAGCTGGGGAATAACTCTTTGATAAACCCTTCATGGTACAGGACATGCCACACTCTGTTTTCACTTATGCGGACGATATAGCTATCACTACGGTTGACCCACTCTTGGCACTTAAAGAAATTTAGCGTCTAGCAATTGAATTCGGCCAGGTATCTGGCTATAAACAAAACACAAATGTTATGTACAGACAATGTAGTGATAAACGATGTTAGATCTGTAAAAGAAGTTATATATTTAGGTATTAAAATTAGAACTTCGATGTCAGAACTAGTTGAAGCCAATTGGAGGGCCATATTATCTAGTACTAGGGATTCGCTAGAAAGATGGGGGCAACTATATTTTACATTGGTAGGCAGGGGTAATATTATATAAATGACTATCTGACCAAGGGTGCTATACTTATTCTGATCTATTCCCCTGGAGGTGTCGTGAGGTCAACTCCAAAATGTACAATCTTTGTGTGCTAAATTTCTTTGGGCTCCTGGTAAAATCAGGCGTGCTACAAGATTCATGACTTTACCAAGTAAGGGAGGCGTTATGGGGATACCAGATTTCACATTTTATTATTACCTTTGTTTTTTGTTAAAGATGCGAGTATTATTAACTGGGGAGGATGTTAGTAATACAGCAGAGGCCACTTCTATATTTCAGTTGATGTTGGGCCCTGAGGCACAACACTGTTTGTTTAAAGAAATTGACGGTAGCTTCTTTAAAAGGACAAGGTTTAAAGTAATGGAAGCTGCTTTTAAGGTGTGGAGGAAAATTCGAAAATAATTTTCATTAGAAGGGCTAACGTATTACACACCTACGAATGCTTTAAAAATTCTTCCTCTGATTTTTTGGGATAGGGTGGCATTAAGCTGGAGGACTAAGGGTATCTTGCAGATAGGAGAATTCTATGAGGCAGGGGGTTGATTTCAACATATGAAGATTTAGCGAGACAATATAGTTTGCCTAAAACGCAATTCTTTCAATTTCTCCAAATTTGTGATTTCTTGGGTCGGAAAAATTTAGTATTGACCCCATATCTATAGGGAATGCTATTGTTAGATCTAGGGAAACTCTTCTATCCGCTAATTTGAAAGTACAATTATTTAAAACTGTTTTCAACTTGTACTACACCCGGCACGTATGCTTAAATGGGGGAGCAGTTATGATGGTAAATGTTTTCGTTGTGGGGGTGATAATGCAGACAGTTTTTTTAATTGTTGTGAATTGTCCAGGTATGTGTTAGATATTGAAAAATTCTTGTCAATGATTACTGAATTTCTATTAAAATTACTTCTGCTATAATGTTATTAGGTATTGGGCAAGACTTAGAAAAGGGGACTCCTGCGTTTAAGCATCGTTATTTGATTTTTATTGCAATGACTGTGGCTCGACTGTGTATTGCTGCCGATTGTCTCAAGCCTGAGCCCCCCTCATTTGATTGCTGGCGTGCAAAAATGTATAATTTATTTAGTTTAGAATTGAGTCTGTACTCGGCAAAAGGGGCAAGGAAACGGAAGATTGGAATGTCTATTTGGGGGGCATTCTGTGATCATATGAATGTATGAAATGAAATAATTTTGTTGTAATGTTCTGTTTTGATACTGTGGAGTAATAATAAAAAAAAATATGAATAAGGCACAGTTCTGCTAGCAAAGACTTCAACCTTGAACACATATACATAAGATGCACGTTTCTCTGGCAGTAGCAAAATTCCTCTGTAAATTAGTAAATTATTACAGCTAAAATAAACATTATCACAGAACAGGACCATAATGATTTTATTAAATGGGGACGGACATTTGTAAACATGAGCTACACAAACATAATTGAGAAAGCATTTTAAGAATGTGCATAGTACAACACATGCACATGGTTTTGAGGCCTTGTTGTGTCAAATGTAGAACTTCATTATGAAATATACAACTCTATTTGTGAACCATACATGCTAAGTAAACACGCAATGTTGCTGCTTTCATTAATAATTAAAAGACAAATTTGCACAATTTTGGGCTTATGCATAATGTTGCATAGTTTAGCAAAATGTTGTGTGATTACATGAAATCAAATGACGTAAACCTCCTAATGTCTTGTTTATTGTTGGCATTCAAAAGAACACAATTGCATAGGTCGAATATAATGTAAAGGGCATTAGCTCACTTTCTGTTAAATGTATTTGCAAAGAGTTATGAGATTATGTTATAAAAGCCAGCCACACTGGTGGAGGGGAAACTTTATGCCAGGCCACACTGGGACAGGTATACAGGCAGCCTTTCCTCACTGACTTAATAGTCCAGCTGGTCTCATGAGTCAAGAAGAGCAGGCGTTGATATTTCATTGAACATAGGACTCTATTGTTCAAACAGTTATGGAGTAGAGTAGTGCCCCAGAAACTCAAATTAGTTTTTAATTTCTGCTGTGCTAGAATTATATTAGTGCTTAGAAGTACCATAATGAGGGAAGGATTGCTATGGGTTTATAACTGCCATATTGTTAAAGTGGTATCCCCATTTGCAGTTTTGGTGAAAGTTGCTGCTGCCATTTTATTTATCTTCATTGGGGTTACAATTCATATCATGTTAACTAGATTAGGATTTTATTTTAAAAATACATCTTTAAAATGTATCCTCCATGTTCTAGCATTCGAAAGTGTATATGGGTTTATAACTGCCATATTGTTAAAGTGGTATCCCCATTTGCAGTTTTGGTAAATGTTGCTGCTGCCATTTTATTTATCTTCATTGTGGTTACAATTCATATCATGTTCACTAGATTAGGATTTTAATTTAAAAATACATCTTTAAAATGTATCCTCCATGTTCTAGCATTCGTAAGTGTATTATTCCTTAATAACAGAAGGCTTGGGAATTTTACTAATTATCCCTGTAAAAGCTTGTGGGATTGATCGTTACCTGCAATACAGCTCACTCAAATAGATCTCAATGAATTGTCCAAAGATTGCAGTACAACTGTTTTTTTATTTATATTGGCAATTTGACTGAGAGAAATCTAGATGTATCAAAATGTAATGCACATTTAAATATTAATATTACTTAAAAAATTTAGCTATATAAAATGGCTTCAAATCTGTAATTATAAAGTAAAAACAGTAATGCACATTTAAATGTTAATATTACTTTAAAATGTAGCTATTGCAAAATTATAATTCATATATAATTATAAAACCCACAGATATAATGTTGGAAAGAGCCATTGACATCAAATCTCAGAAAGGAAAAGTATCATTGACTTACACGGGATATACTCACAATCAAGAGAGCACAAGAATTGAAAATACACACTTACAATGTATTAAGAATTGCTCAAACGCATGTCACCTGAGGGCTACAAATACAAATGAGATTTACTATTGCTATCTAAACTACCTTGATGTTGGAAATTAAGTTGGATACATTTACTATTTCCAGTCCAATAAAACCTAAAAATATAAAATGTGTAATTTAACTAAAATGAATCATTTAACTATGCTTTTTTATATCAAAAATAATAATTGGCAAATAATTTGATACATTAATTATACAATTTAATTCATATTTATCATTTTGTAATTGTAACCATAGAAAGATTATTTTCCTATAAGAAACCTTAATAATAAAGTTTACATAATGTAATCTTGTCCTTAAATTTACAATCAATAAAAAAAAACAGAAATTAAATCCTGCTATTTATTTAAAATGACATTTCATAAACAAAATTTCAATATTTAATATTTATTATTTTTAAGATATTCCTAATAAATGTATTTAAAAATAACTGGTATTATATCTAATGCATCAACATTAAAAATATGAAAACACATTTTCAAAAAGAATGTCCATACATATATTTTTACAATTGATTTTTAAAATTGTAAAACATTTATTTTGGTTATTTCGGTATAAAGGCAACAATATTATGGTAGGACTATGGGCCCATTATGATGTGGGTGGGACCAACACCGATGTGCCGCCGGTGGCGGTCCAACTGACATCTCTAACTACGGTCGACCACCGCATTAGGACGCAGTTGGTTGGACCGCATTGGCCCTAGGGACTGACCAACAGCTTCTGTAGGACTCAAGGAGCCAGTCAGGCGATCGGTCCGATCGCTTTGCCCATAATGGAGGCGGTGCCTTTTCAGGCACCGCCGTGGGGATTACAATCCACCTTTCCGTCAGCCATTTCACAGCAGATCTTCTGATGTTTAAAGGCCGACAGAAAGGCTTTATTGAGGCCCCTAGCATGGCCCCTCTCCCCTATAGCCCTCCCCTGTAGGCTCTGCATCCCTACATCATGTGGCAGGCACTGCAAGGTGCCTGCCACGGGTGCAGAGATGTTTGAAAACATGCTTCTTTGTATTGAGGATGCTGCCTTTTTCAAGGCCGCAGCGGATGCCTCAATACAAAGAGGCATGTTTCCAACCGTCTCCACAGCAGTTGGATCGTAATTTGGCAGTCGGGACCACAAACTACCTGTCAGTCGGAATCTGCCCTTATATTTCCAACTCAATATTTTGGTAAAACATTTTCCTGAAAGAGAGACTGGGCAACGGTTTTCAGCATGCTAATAGCTATGCTTCCATAGAACTTATTTTCCTGACTCTAATGAATGTAATGCTGGGTTTGAGACTTACTCATTGTGAGCTGCTTAGGAGTATATGCATCGAGTACCAATACAGTCAGAAAATAAAGAAATATAAGGACAAAAGTGCCATGTTCTCTATAATGTATGTTATATACTATTTCCACTGTTAGTAGAGGTGGCCAACATCATTGTATTCTAAAATTCTACTTTGAATGGAATGTTACCTAAAAAGACTCTGTAGGAGACAGTTTACCTGGGTCTCAGTTGTGCCAGTGTGTCTGTTATTCATCTACTATAAATGCTCACTTGTAGCAAGTTATGGATGTGGATGACTTCTTAACACTGGCGACAAACGGTTTACCCATTGATGCAGCACACCCTAAGTTACTGCACTAAAGGATGTGGTTAATGTGGTCACAATTGTTTAGCACTATAACGATGGCCAGAGGAGGAATGGAGGCAACCTTATGCGCATTGAAGAATTGCCTGAAGAGCTACATGCTGCAACTTTGATGATTTAAGCTCAAGCACCTCCAAAATAGTCGACTGATGAGTTGTACATGCATGTCAGCAGGGTGAGCTGAATGCATTCAACTCAGTTCACATGGCTCAATTGTAGTTGGAGCCTGTTTTACCTCACGTGAGTCAGCACACCAAGCTTACTTAATTTGTATTGTTCTTATTGTTTTAATTCAAGCTGACCTTTGGTGACCATGCAGTTGATAGCAGCATCCCCAATACTTTTGCAACATCCAGGTGAACCTGTTATGTTATGGGAAGACTGTTGGGAAGCTTTTGAGACTTACCTGGAAATTATTGGTGGAAACATAGTTGTTATGAAAAAAAAATAGCCATTCCAAAGCATAGCAGTGGAGGTGAAGGGAGAAGAGTTATGAAAAGGTCACCAGTTTTAAGTAAAAATATAAATGAAACTGGTGATGTCTCTGATATAAATTAAGATTTTAGCTATGACTGTGCTGGTGCATTGAAGACTTTAGAAAAAAAGTTGGGAGACGAGTTATCACAGTAGTAGAAAGACTCACGTTTTTATTTCACATGCACAACTTCCTGGAGAAACTGTAGACAAATAATTAGCAGTTTTGTGCACCTTGGCAGCCGCTTGCAATTTTATGGATTTGTACAATGAAATCAAAAGTGATCAGATAATGAACAGAACCAACAATCTGAAGATACAAGAAAGCTACTTGGGCCTATAGATCCTTCCTTATAGAGATAAATGAATGTGGCAAAGCAAGTGACACCGTATCGCACTCCGTATTACTGGACCGTTTGAGTGAAAAGGGAATAACCGGACCTGCCCATGAGTGGTTGGTTTCCTTCCTTAAAAACAGGAGATTTCAAGTGCATTGTCCACCATGTAAATCCAGTATAAGATATCTTAGACAAGGGGTTCCACAGGGCTCGATTTTGAGCCCCACGTTATTCAATCTGTACATGGAACCCCTTGCCAAACTGGTGGAGTCATATGGTGTTGCCATAGTCTCCTATGCAGACGATACACAACTGGTGATCAACCTGTCCCGTGATCCAGTTGTGGAGGCTGAGAATTTCTCGGCCTGCTTGGTGGCACTTGATGGATGGATGAAGCAGAACTATCTCCGCCTCAATGGTAATAAAACGGAAGTTCTTATCGTTGGTCCCTGTCCCTCCATCTGGACTTCTGCCTGGTGGCCCATTGAACTGGGCTCTGTCCCGGCCCCGGTGGACACTGTCAAAAACCTTGGCTTTCTTCTTGATTCTAATTTAGCCTACACTAATCATGTTGGTAATGTTGCCGGTAAATGCTATGGCATCTTGAAGGTCCTGAGGAAAATCTTGGACCTACTGCCCCCCAGCTCCAGGAAAACTATGGTACATGCCTTGGTCACCTCCCATTTAGACTATGGGAACTCCCTCCTATGTGGACTCAGTAAAAAAGGCCTTACACAGTTACAACGCGTCCAGAATGCAGCGGCCAGGCTGGTCCTGAACCTCCCTAGGAGAGCCTCTGGGAAACATGCATTGCGCTCCCTGCACTGGCTCCCAATAAAGGAACGAATTCAATTTAAAACTTTGTGCATTACCCACCGTATAGCCCACAAAAAAGCACCTCCATATCTCCAGGACTTGCTTCCAATCTATCGTCCCTCACGCCCTCTTAGGTCGATGGGCAGCATGCTATTAGTGGCTCCACGGATCCACAGAGCAAGGATGGGAGGACGGTCCTTTAGACACCTCGCCAGTAAAGACTGGAATGAACTTCCCATCGAATTGAGGATGGAACCGTCTGAAATTAGGTTCAGACAGAGGCTGAAAACCCATCTCTTCCCCAAGACATAATCAGCACAGTCTCCCCTGACCCTAGTGCTCTTCCTCTGTGAGCTAAGCTGAAGAGATGTTAGTGGGATTGTCAGCGCGGGGACGCACTGTTCTCTGTGCAACCAGGCGCTTAACAAATGTCATAAACTAAACTAAACTAAACAAGTGGAAAACACATCTCATTATCTAAAGCTCTTTAACACAAGACGGGAAATGGCATTTACAACACAGATATGTGCTTAAGGCAGTCAGCACTCTAGATTCAGAGTGGATGGGTGGGGAGGTTGGAATGAGGGAGAGGGAGGATCGGGACGCGGCCTAGTAAGTAGGGCTGTGTTTTGTGGCTCAAGGTAGGGGGTCACTGTAGTTCTTAGGGCTGGGGGCTGGGGGCTGGTTTTAGGGCTCGCGGTGAGGAGCTGGTGTTAGGGTAGTTTTCAGGGCTGGATTTTATGACTCAGTGGGGAGTACCTGCAGTTTTTAGGGCTGGGGCAATTTTAGATCTCATGGTGGGGGGCTGGGCTTGGAGATGTTTTTAGGGCTGGAGTCAGGTTTTAGGATTCAGGGCCAGGGGTCAGAGTCATTTTTAGAGATGAGGCAGGGTGGTTTGCAGGGCTAGGGGCCTATTTTTAGGGCTCATGGTGTGGGGGTTGGGGTATGATCTTTACCATGTATATGCCTTTATCAAGCTTGCCTATACAATAATTGCAAAGGCATGCGTGGTAAAGGCATGCACAATAAATACACAGTCACAGTAAAGACCAAATTGCTGTGTTATTATGGAATGCAATATAATTGCATGCGTGGTTCCGTCATTCAACCCACGAGACATAATGTATACAAAATTTGTCAGAAGGCGGTATTGGTTGATTCTAAAATGGCACAAGTTGTGAATAATACTAAGATGAAACATGTAAAGGATGAAGTACTTGGGGTTGCAAATTGAAGTGAATTCTGTAAGTGTAGGAGCATCAACTAATTGTAGCCTTGAAAGCATACCCTGCATTGAAAGCGAACTGTTTCACATCAAAGTGGATGGAGCATTTCTACAGATTGTGGAAGAATAATATGCATGGGGAAGGAGTATCAATGTGGCATGCAACTGCAAAAAGGACAATGAAGAAGAAGCATCGGATGATGATGAGAAAATCAAAGTATTGTTGGTATGTGAGGGGGATGCTTCAATGAATGGAGCTGACAATACCAATGTCTGGGAGATATTGGTATGTTAATATGGGTGGATTCATGCTCGCTGTTTGCACAAATTGACAAAGAATTCTGGGTGACAATGAGAAAGGTAGAGTTGATCAAAACCAATGTGGCGTCAAGTAGCCATGATGAGGCATTTTAATGTGGAACTGATTTATAATGGGAGGCATTCTTGGGGCAAAGTTTATGTGATGGAGAATTGAAAAATGTTTCTATGATGATGCAAGCAAAAGGCTTTGGAAATTATCCTGAGCAAGTGCTGGTAGTGGAGAGTGAGAATGTGGATTAATGGACTCATGAATTTATTAATCTGTTTAGTAGGAAATGTGGCTGCTTTAAAAAGCTGAATCATAACATTGTATTAAGGGAAAATGGCCAAATAAAAGTGCATAATGTGCAACGTTTTCCAGTAGCTTTAAGAGGAATGTTAAATGAAGAGCTGGATAAGTTGTACGAAGCCAGGGTGATAGAACCATTCAAATCCTCAGGATTAGGCAAGTCCCTCTGTAATAACATATAAGTCTAATAGGAAAATGGCAAGTGTGAAGGGTTCTGAGTTATTTACTTTGCTCGACCTCTTCAATGTGTACCCTCAAATACTATTGGCATGGAACTGGTTCTTATAAAATTGAAAGCGGGTCAAGAAAGAGTGGTGGTGTTTGCATAACAAATGTCCCAGGGACCTGAGGCAAACTACTTAGCAATACAGATACAAGCCCTAGCTTGAAGGCAGGGAGTACAACACTTTAGGATATTTGTTTGGGGGACTCTGTTTCAGTTAAGAATGGATCATAGGCCATTCATCAATATTTTCTCCACAAAAGGTGCAGACAAGGCTTCTCTCCACAGAGTCAAATCTTTGAATAGGTTGCAAGAATTTTACATTTGAAATTAAATATGTTCCGGGTGTGAAAAATGTGAACAAAGACTGTTTGCCATGATAGTCATTAAAGGGCATGGAATGATAAGTTCAAACTAGTATGGCTCGAGCTATTGTAAGTAATAGAGGTGTTCGGGAGAGGGGAAATGTTGGTAGTACCAGAAACATTGTGTGAAACATTGATGGGATTGATACAAGAAGGGCGTAGTGGAATGTTATATATGAAATTAAGGTGTGCATTGACTTTTAGCAGTCGGGCATGGATTGGGATTTAGAATGGCTTGTGAAGGGGTATAGCATATGCCAGTAGTGATAAGTCACACACCTCCTGAGAGACACCCGTGGTGACTGTATTTCCCAATTGTGCATGGCAACTTTTGGGATTGGATATCTGTGGCCCATTTGGCACAAATGGTTTGAAGGGTATATACCTCATGGCAATGATTGATGATTACTCTAAATGTTTTTCCACAAGGTAAAGATTGTGTGTGGGAAAAAGCCTATTTTTGTGAGGTCACCCCAAATGTTACTGAATTTTATTGCTGCTTTTTTGCATCTGCACACTGGGACACTGGCGTTCAGTACCAAGTGTATGTGCTCTGACCACTAAAGTGTCTAAAATTAGCTAATCCCTGATTAGCATATATAGCTCTCCTATAAGGCAAAGTACAAACTATACTAATGGCAAAAACAGTTAATTAACTGTGGACTTCAGCACTTTGTGTGCCTTCCAATTATTTGACAAAGGAACACATAGTTACAGCCTTCTTTTGTAGCCTGACTTTAACGGTTTAAGCCTGCTGTCTGGCCTGTCAATATAGCCCTTATGACAGGGGAAAAGCCTTTCTTTTAAATATTAATATGTCACCTCTATGTCGGTCTTCAAGCCCACCAGGTAGATTGGATTGCATTCAAAATAAGGATATGTAGAAAATGTAATGTTTCCATGTCCCTATAATAACAAACTGCTTTCATCCTGGAAGGCTCCAGTAGTCCTATTAAGAGGACAGATTCAAATATTATTTCTGCTATCTCTGGTTTGCAAACAGCTAGAAAAAGTATTCAATCACTATTTTAAATAGTCATTAAAATCTAATATAATGGGAAAGTTTGAGTTTTAATAAATATATAGGAAAAACAACTTTTAGAAAGTTACCTTACCCCTGCCTAAAGGTCCTTGGCATACTTTGCATTAACCTGGCAGCAGTTGCCCTGTTAGTGCTTAACATTCTTGAGGTATGAAAACTGCTATCTGAAAATAACAAGACTTAGGCCTGGTGACAGTGTGATGCAGTTGAGGGGTAGATGATACCTATCGGCTCAGGAAGAGGAGCCGAGGAGGTACGAGGAACTTCTTGAAATTGAAAAGAACAGAGACAAAGCCTGCTGATTCATAGATTAGAGTAAGTGGAATCCTGAGGATGGGAAATCCTTTGTTCTTTAGGCCCTGTGGGAGGAGGAGCTGGTCCCAGAATATGTTTAGGGCAGCATAGGAGGAGTGGGCTACTTCCTTCCCTAAACAGGTTCTTGTCTGCCACACATGCTCCCCACTAAACAGAAATGATGTGCCCTCTTGAATTTTCTCCCTAGAATAGTGAATTTGTGCTAGTTTGCAGTAAAGCAAATAGTATGTGCTATAAAATTAGGTTGGAATGCCCCAAGGGACATTTTTCGCATTGGTTTAGGAAAAGGCCAGGCATCACTCCCACTCACTTGCTACTGAACTGCACAAAAATTGACCTCACCACCAGTTCCTCAGAATGCTTTCTGGACCTGTGGAGGATCAGAAGGACTGCACCTGCATTTTGACAACTGCGAGGATACCTAAAGGGTTCCTTTTGAACTCAGGACAAGGAACTCCAAGTGTCAGCTTGGTGACTATCAGTGTGGCAACGGGGGCACAACAAGCTGAAAGAGGGCTTTTTCCTGATGTGACTAATGACCAGTTGCAACCAGAAGAAAATTAGATCCTGTAGTCTTTACAGGAGTGATTCCAGATCCCTGTGTGCTGTTCCTGAGGTCATGGGAGCTTTAGTGGATTCCAGAAGGAATTATTTATAAATCTCCTAAAGATTTTGGACTTGCAGACCTCTGGAGAACTGGGCCAACTACCGAAGTCAATCTCCCCAAGGGACAAGAAAATCAGGTTGAACCCACTCTGAGCTTTTTGATGCCAGAAATTCCTGGACCCTGGTGGCAAGCCCCTCTAACTTCAGAACAACGTTCTGCCTGCTGCCTTGCCCCACTGGAGGAAACCGAGCTCCAAAAATTAAGACTGGGGGCTTGATTTAGAGATTGATGGATGGTTTATCCCTTCAGAAATGTGAGAAATATCCGGTCAGTCTTATTAAGAATGCAATAGGATATAAATGTAATGCACTTGTAATATTGTGGATGGGACTAAATCTTACTCCAAACTCTAAATCAAGCCCTAAGTCTAAAGGCAGAAATCTTGATCGGGCAAAGACGCTAAAAGTATCCAGCCAATGAGAGGATTTCCTTGTACAAACATTTTTAAAATTCTCGGTCTGAACTTTTCTCACTAAAGACTTCATTGGGTCTTCTCCAACTGCTCATCAACTTCAAAGGGACTTTGTTGCATACAGCCTGCTGCCTAGCCCTGCTGGAGGATTTTGGTTTTAATTTCAGAGACTAAGTAAGAGGATAAAATCTTTGTGCCTGATTCTCAAAGGTAAACTTATACTTTTGTGGAAGTTTATGTTTGTTTCGGTAATCACAAACATAGATTTTTTTTTATTTTTTTTATATTTTATTTATTGATATTTCAAAAGAAATCAACATAGGACATACAATGTCCAACATTGAGGCATATCCGCCCCATACAACTGAACTGCATTACAACACTCCATATCCAATAGGTTATTTTTCACTACATACATATTATGTCACATCTAATATATTCTATCTTAATGTTGTACCAACTGTTCATCCATTCCAGATAGATAATCTACCAGATAATGCCAATAGTCTTTGGGTCGTGCCCGTAGCGGCAGTTCTTCCTCATATAGCTTGATAGTGTCCTTACAATATACCATATCGCTTACCCATTGTTTTATGCGTGGTATCTTCTTACCTCCCCAACATAGTGCTATGTTACGTTTTGCCAGTAGTAGTGCTAGTACACAAAATTTGCGTTTTCCCGCTTTAACATTCGGTAGTAGACTCAGAAGGCACGATCGTATAGTACATTGTATCTCATTTCCCACCATCTTACCCAGCATTTCTGTAACCTCTTCCCAAAATTGAGCCACCCCACTACAATACCAAGCCATATGTATAAAATTAGCATATGGCACCGCACAGTGCACAGCCAGCCGGGGTTTGCTTTGTACGTGCAGTGTTGTCCCCTGCAATTCTTCTCTGCCTATCACGTCTGCTCCCACACACCGCTACGGGTCACTAGTCGCGCTTCTTCCTCCGCACCTTACCGGACTGTGGGCGCCGCCATCTTGTGCCTCCGTGTCGCTCACCGTCAAAATGCAGGTGCAACACAGGGAGCGTATTCCACCAGCTGTCGTCAGGTATTGGGTCTTTTGTTTCTTTTTTTTTTTTTTGTTTCACGCTGAACGGCGGAGGAGAGTCAAAGCCGTGGCAGCGCTGGGGTCACATCGACATTGCAAGGGCAGATCAGATTCCGATGACATGCGCCGTATTTATGTCATACGATCCCCTCCAGTCAATCATGTTCTTCTGCACATTATTACGCCTCGCATTCTTGAGCTACACAGACCGCTAGGGCCCTCCATTCATCACAGCGCTACCCGATACTGAATTGTGGTGCCCTTCACTTTGTTCCTGCTCGGGCGGTCAGTTTCTCCCATTGAGGTCACGGGCCGCCATTTTGGTTGAAGTCGGTCTCTAGTCACTCCGGTCTCAAGGGTCGATTGTGGGATCACCAGCGCTCGTCCCCGCAATCATTGTGCGCCAACTCGTTCCCCTCTCCTTCCGACTTCGTTACATGCCGTTTTCGGTAGCGGTATCACCAGCTACCCGCTATTTTTACCCGTTAGTTGTCTCTGGCCGGCGGAGCTGTCTCAAGAGGCAGCCATTCAGTAAAGTCAAATATGCATGCTGTGCATTTGCATGCACAAAGCGGAAGGCACCGCGCGGTGCCTGCCGCATTGTGTATCCAAATGCAGGGGGGTACCATACCCCCCATGTGCACCCGTCGTGGAAAAGCATGTTTCCGCCTGCATCGTAATATGGCTGGCGGTGTCACCATATTTGCGTACACCCACCACGGATCAGTGGCGGACGGACTTGCCGTCCGCCGCTGATCCCAATGCCATCGTAATGTGCCGGTTGGTGTTTTCTCTCACCAAGGCGGTGAATCCGCATTGTCCAGGCCGGCGGTGGCTTCCGCCAGCCCGGAGGATGCGGATTCACCGCAATCCTAATCAGCCCCATAGCTTTCAGTGCCTCCTTGAGGGATCCTTTCTGAGCTTTTGTCATCTTAAACCAAAATGTAACCAGTGTGGTCCTGCATTTGTATTTTAAGATAGGCTTATCCTATCTTTTCATGTGCAGGATTCTCCACCTCGAATGCGAAGTCTACACATTCATAAACTTATTATTAAATCTGTGTTTGTGAATACCATATAATGTTATATAAAAGATTCTATAGAAGACAATGGGCCCGAATCACCATATTGCTAGGGGTTGTCTGTTATTTAACTACAGTAAATCTTAACCAGAAGCAAGTTCTGTATGTGGCTGACCTTCTTTACAAAAATAATCGAATACAACGTAAATATATTAGCTATGTAACAGCTTGAATATTATCAATAAAAGAAAACAGTTTTGAAATAACTAATAGCAAAATCTCAACTGGAACAACCGTTACAATGAAGTTCTATGGAAAATTATATTGTTTTATGCAATACAGTTGCACAGCTGTGCCTATTATGCATATGGAGGACAGCTATATATCGCATTTATACAGACAGTTAAAGGGTTTGCACATTTCTGCAGACTAAACAGGGATTGCCCATATTTCCATACAAAAGTGTTAATCACAAATCATGCATATTTTCTGCAAAATATTAAGAGCAGCTACGGAATTCAATCACACATTTCGTAGCTGGATTTACACTATAAAATCCGTGCAGAAACTGAGGGCTTTTTCTGGGAGGTTTCATATTACTGCAAAAGAGTCATTGAAAGAACAAGCGCATTTTATACTGAAACAGTTCAGCGCGTGTTCTTTTTCTCAAAGCAACTTTTTTTTTCTCTATATGGTTCACCAGGATGTATGACGTTACAACGTAGGCTATTACAACGCCTGCCTTTACAACGCGGTTTTTACATCGCAATCCATTACAACGCATAGTGCTTTTGGGTGTTGGATAGTGAATAGTTTAATTTACTATTCCAACTCCAGTCCCCGTGGACACTAGGGAAGGTGTTGGATAGTAAATTAAACTTATTCTCTATCCTAGAGCGCCCCCCAGCGCAATGCGTTGTAATGGTTTACGTTGTAATGACCACGTTGTAATGGTAGTGCGTTGTAAAAGTTTCGTTGTAAAGGTTGTTTACCGGTTCACCAGCCTCCACAGACTGTACAATTTCTGCAGAAACTTCATAGACTGTGCAGATGATGAAAATATCAATTTGCGTGGTAGCTTCAGAAAGCGTATGTTTTTATTTGTACCTGCTGTAATGACGTTTGTTCTTCCCATCTTCCTCAGCAAAGAACAAATCCTTCAAATAATTTTTTCTTATAACTCTTTCAAGCCACATTATTGAAAAAGTGTGTAAAGCAAACAACTTAACAAATCCATGTTGCACCTGTTTTTCTGTGTGGTTGATACGGTATGGCACAAGCAAGGTTTTTTGTAATCTATATTCCATACACATATTCACTCTGTAGCTCGGGCAATGTGACACAATGTTCTGCAACACAGTAAAAAATTGAACAGAATTGAATTGCTGTTTTTTATGTACTCTCTTCATAGGTATCGGGGAGTAAATACTGCTTTTGGGACGTACAACTTTAAACATATGACACTTGGGGGTCTATTACGATGGCGGGCGGACGAAGTCTGCCCATCATTGCATCAGGAATTGGGATCGCCCGCTATGTATGTGCATATACAATTAGGATGCGCCTGCCACACTGGCGGGCATATCCTGCATTTTTACATTGCAGCAGGCGGTGCTGTCAGCAGCACCCATCGCAATGCAAAAAAGGCATTTGTGCATTTGCATGCACAGCATGGCAGGCACCACGCGGTGCGTGCCACGTTGGACATGCAAATACAGGGGGGTACCCTAGGTACCTCCCTTGTGCACCCCCTACTCCCCAACATACTGGGGGCCCGCAACAGGCCCCCAACTGTTACAACCGCATGCCATTCCATGACGGGAACACCGCCACTGAAAGGCTGCTTCCCGCCTGCATAGTAATATGGATGGCGGTGTCTTGCAGACACCACCACCATATTAAACCATTTTCCGCCCAGTCAACTCGTGGACCGGGCAGAAAAAAGACGGTTGGTCTTCTCGTCCGCTGCGGTACCCCCGGGGGAAATGGGAGGCAGGCAGGAGATAATGTCGGGTGGATCACCACCGCCCAATCCGCCCGACAATATAATAGACCCCTTGGTATTCAGATATGCTCCATGTTGTACAATAGCAAGTAGCATGCATAAAAGTAAAGGTAGCTGTTGCATTTTTGAACTGGTGAAATATTCTTTAGGGAAAGTTGATTAGAGCGAGCACGATTTCCACTTCTTTAAAAGAAAGCTTTATGGATCAAATTGGCCACAGCATGCACAGTTTTCTCATCAAAAATGTTATTGCAAATGTTGTGTGATATTATTAATGATGTCATAGAAGATGTCATGAGTGATTTAATATGTGTGGTAATTAGCAGAGCATGCGAGGGTGTGCATTATAGTTATCTTAGGGCATGAGTTAAAGTTACTTGAGATAACTATAACTGATGAATTTCTGTGGCTTTTTTCAGTTTGAAACATTATGTTGTTACTAAACATTTCCCCCAAGTATAATGTTACTTTACTCTTAGTTTTTTTCAGCGAATTTTTTAGTTTTGTTCTAACCTAAAGTAACATTTTGTTACTATACCTAAAGTCAAACCCCTGCCATGGATTGCCTTCGGCTGTACATGACAGGAGGTTGCTCTGCTGATTCCAATCCCCCAACAAGCAGCCAACCCCATTCTACGCACTCCCTTTGCCACAGGGCCTGGCAAGTAGCCAGGCCCTGTGGCCAACATCAGTTTATGCAGCCATCCCCACTCTGTACATGGTCTCAACCTACCCGAAGGCAGCCCACCTCCTACAGCCTGCTAACCATATGCCGTTTACAGCCTCTGGGGACGTGGTGAGGTGGAAGTTGGCCTTTGGGTTCTGGGGATCCTCTTCCCGGGGCCAATTCAATTAAAAAAGGAAAGGGGGCCAAGTGAATCCCACTCCCATGCCTTATTAGCCCCAGGGACAGCATCTCCCAGAGCCAAAAAATTAGGTAATTTAATAATAATAAAAATGGGGCCCCTATCACCTGCATCATTGCCAACAATATCATGTAAAAAATATTGTTTAGAAAAATATTGTCTCCTTATACTTACAATGGTAAGTACAAACATATTGAAACTCAAATATCAATTCACACTCATCATTAAAGACACAAAAATAAATCAATGTAAATAATATGTAATACTATATATAAATATAAGCTTATACAAACACACATGTAAATATGTATTTATGTGTTTACATACACATATATATATATATAATGTAACACTATTACTACAAAATATATATTTTACATTTTATCAATTTTTGTTACCAGCTGTTAATAATGTCAATATCTTCCAAGAGATAATGATAGAGGAATTAACCAGGATCTCTGTCAAAGAGCAACATAAGTACAGAAACCAGAAACATCAAACCAACATGACTAAAAACGACTGGACTGCCTTAAACGAACTGCAGGATAACAAATTTATAATGAAATCCTCAGATAACGGTCGAATCATTGCTGTGAAGGATCCCGTCACAAATATAAAAGAGGCAACAAAACAAATTGGTGACTAGGATAATTGCAGATTACTAAGCATGGATCCAACATTTGAACATACCAACACCTACGAGAATGCCATGGCATGTGCTTATTGGAAGATGAAGATTATGAATACTTGAGGAATCTAGGTTCATAGATATAATTCTCTTAACATCCAGCCAGCACGTGGGCTGCTTCGTTTCCCGAGCTCATTGCACCATATCTACTAGAGGCAACCAACTTTTTGATAGTTGGTGACTTAAACATCCATCTAAATGACATCTCCAGTCACACCAGTACCAACTTTTTAGCAGATCTATCGGCCTTAAATCTCACCCTTCATAATGAAGGTCCAACCCATGAGGCAGGCAATCTCCTTGATCCAATCTTCTTCAATCAAGATAACATCATTTGCAAACCACCGAAACCTATTCCTTGGTCTGACCACTATTTAGTGGAATTTACAATAGCAATACCACAGCTGACCATCTCTCGTAAAGCTCCATCTGGTCCCAGAGTGTTAAGGAACTGGAAAAAGTTGGATGCTATGAAGCTCAATACCTGTCTTAGGGACACCAGGCCCTTAATTAACACAACAAATATAGGAGATGCTACAACTATCCAAAACTGGCTCAGTTCTGCCATAAATACATGTCTTCCACAGAAAAATATAAACCAAACTCCACTCCATCCTCCTGCTCCCTGGTTTACTGATGCCCTTAGGCTGGAAAAAACAACCTGTAAAAATCTTGAGCGCAGATGGCGTGCCCACTATGATCCCGCACAAAAATTATTATATAAAGCAGCCCTTCTGAACTACCATGCAAATTGTGCATTAGCTAGAGCCGAATTTGCTAAAACAACTATTGAAAATGCCCAAAATCGGCCCAAAGCACTTTTTAAAATCATCCGGGATTTATCTGGTTCATCCTGCCAACCAAAAGCACCCTCCCTAGACTCTGCACAGTGCAATGCTCTGGCAGAATTCTTTCAAAATAAAATCGACAAAATCTATGAGGAGTTCAAAGACCCAAATAGTCTTCCATCAGTCCCGAACTCCCCGGAAAGCTTGTCCAAATCAGGAAAAGTTATTAATCACCCCGTCTCAGCCACTCACCCCCAGCTTCTAACCAACTGGGTCCCCCTTAACTTGCTTTCATTACACGAAATTATAAAAACTATCAAGTCTGGCTCTCCCCTTGACCCTTTCCCCCCCCAAATCCTTCCTTCACTTGATACCCCTTCCCTCACGCTCATTTTAGAGCTTCTGAACAGTTCTTTGAGAGAGGCTGAAGTCCCTAAAGCTTGGAAACATGCCATGGTCTCACCTCTTCCAAAGAAATCTACCGCAGATCCAAACGACCCCTCTAATTTCCGTCCAATCTCGCTGTTGCCCCTTTTTTCCAAAATTTTGGAGAAACATATTGTCTCCCAACTCACTCACTTCACAGAATCCAATCACCTTCTTCACACATCCCAATCCGGTTTTAGGACAGGTTTTTCAACGGAATCCACCTTACTTGGTGTCTCTGAAACCATACGTCGGCAAGTGGATGATGGGGAGACCGTGGCACTTATATTACTCGACTTAAGTGCCGCATTTGACACGGTCTCCCACACCATCCTCATTAACACCTTGCAAACCTATGGTATCACAGGACCAGCACTGGCTTGGCTTAGTAGTTTTCTCTCTGAGAGAACTTTTCAAGTATTTTCGGCCACATCCTCTTCTCAACCCCATAATCAACCTTATGGGGTTCCCCAGGGCTCGATACTCAGCCCTTTATTATTTAATTTATACGTCAGTCCCCTTGCCCGTTTAGCCGAACAATCTGGGTTGACAATTTACTCATACGCTGACGACACCCAGATTGTTTACTCACTCTCGGCAAATGCACATTCCAACCCATCTTCCCTCCATTTGGGCCTCTCCAACATTGCCAATTGGATGTTTGAGAATAAGCTAAAACTCAATGGAGGAAAGACGGAATTACTTTTATTTGGAAAACAAACCTCCTTGTGGGGCCCACAACATTGGCCCTCTCAGATGGGGCCGACACCCACCCCCTCTACCAATGCTCGCAACCTGGGCATCATTTTTGATGAAAACCTATCTATGAAACAGCAAACGGTCAGAGTGGCAGCTACGTGTTTTACCATACTCAAGTGGCTAAGGAAAATCAGGTGGATGCTCCCCCAGAATACACTAAAAACTGTAGTCCAAGCTCTAATTACTTCTAGGCTGGACTACGGCAACATCTTATACCTGGGAGTATGCAAGGATGTTACCAAGAAACTCCAAACAGTGCAAAATGAAGCTGTGAGACTGATATGCATGTTACCAAAAAGATCTTCTACGTCATCTGGTCTCCGGAGTCTCCATTGGCTCCGGATTGAACAACGAGCAAAATTTAAAGCTCTATGTTTCATGCATAGAATTAAGGCCGGTAAGGCCCCTGCATATTTGAGCTCCTTGGTTAAACAATACGTCCCCACTAGAACTCTACGCTCCTCGACTCAACATAAGTTCCAGGTACCCAGGATCAATCGAGTTAGACAAGGAGGTCGCTCTTTTTCCTATCTGGCCCCCTTGTTATGGAACTCCCTTCCAATCCAACTCCGCACAAATGAATGCTATTTGCAATTCCGTAAGAACCTGAAGACATGGTTGTTTAACCAATAACTAAACTTCATCTGCTCAACTGTCCCTTTCCCCTTGTTACCGGTTTCAGCCTCTTTCTTAGCGCCGGGAAACCTTAGGGTAGCTGTTGCGCTCTATAAAAATAAATATAATAATAATAATAATAATAACATATGTACCTAAATTACCATCTTGCATAAGGGACTCCATGGACTTTCTTAGTCGTATAAAAGGGATTGTTTTGGGAGAAAGATGACGATTGTTGTAATCTCATTGTATAGAACGATAGAACAGATACATGGCCTGAATGCATGTAAGTACTTTTTAAGATCAAGCTCTGTCAGCATTCGTGAACAAAGGGATGATGCTCCTAGAAATGCTATACTCTAACCTAATACATAACACCTTCCTCTATTAGATAACAACTATCATCTACAAACTCATGAATCTTCAATGAGAATATCATTCACACCCACATATGCCATTCTCACAATGGGTCACTGGGAATCTGAGACAATATGGAGTGCAGACAATAAGGACATTTTAGAACATGTGATATTATGGGTATAATTTATAGATGATTTTTTTTCTCATTTGGGATGGGAGTTAACAAGATCTGATACATTTCATCATATCATGGGAGGATAATTCCCAAAAACTTTCATTTACTAATAGGATCAGTGGTACCAGAATAACTTACTTGAATAAAACAGTCTACATTTAGGAGGAGAAGGTATGCACTCGCATGCACTGAAAAGATACAAGCTGTAACAACTTACTTCATGCTAATAGTGGACGCCTGCAGACACTTAAATAGAGTATACAATTCGGCCAACTCCTTAGGGCAACTGCTCAGCGGACAGAGAGCTTGCCCTAAAAGCTGAAGAATTGTGCAGGAGATTTCTGCCCAGAGACTATCCAAAAAGTGTACTGGATGATGCATTGAAAAGAGCATGGTTATGGCGGAGAAAGGCAATCTTGATCTCCAAACAGTCCACCTCAAGGAAAATAGAACAGGAAACAGTGATCAAATATATTATGGAATTTGATGAATCAAGAACTCATGTTAAAAAACTACTACAGAGCAATTGAGAACTACTCCAATTGTATGAGACATTAAAACAGGTATAGCCAGACCATCCTATGGTTACCTACAGAAAAATAGTATTCCTAAGGGACTATTTAACCAACAGCTTTATGCAAAGCATTACGGATGATAAATCCAACTGGCTAACAAATTGTCAAAATGGATTTTGGTATTGTCAAAAATGTGAAGCTTGCTTGTTTAGGTCAGAACATAAGCTCATTCCAATCACTGTCAAACCCCACATGGGGTGCATGTATTAGAATGCAGCTGTGGGAAGAAATATAGTGTCAGCACTATCAATAAACAAAAACTGTGGATTATACAGCATTTTCGGGCGATCCAAAATCAGTCTTTAACCTACGCCATGGCTAAACACTTATGGGCGGACCATGGGGGAGACAAATCTGGGCTACGGTACTATTGGATCCAACATGTCATCAAAGCACCGAGAGGGGGAGTTCGAGAAATAGCCATGAGAAAATCAGAACCAAGTTGAATTATCCTCATAGCACAGAGGTGCCATGGAGTTTGAACTTAGATGCTGAATCACGAGTACACTTAAGATTACTCTTTTAAAATCTGCCTTATATGAGACCCCAGTCTCCTACAACGTCCTGAAAAATATCTGTAAAAGATTTGAGCTACAAGACCCCTGGAGATTACAGCACCCAGACACCAGAGATTACACCTTCTACTCCAACCCACACAACACATACAGCAGAATTGACTACATACTCATCTCAAGAACACACACGCACCTAATAGAACACACAGATATTGCAGCAAGAACGATCTCAGACCACTCTTGCATTAGTCTACACCTAACAGGCAGGCACAACGACCACACTACCCGTAGATGGGGGTTCAACAACACAATGATTGCAAAACAAGATGACAAAGATACGATTGAGAAAGCAATCAAAAACTGCATAAACGAGAACGACACACCAGACACCGACCCAAAATGCCTATGGGATGCCCTCAAAGGAACCGTCAGAGATTATCTAATAGAAATCAAAGCCAGAAGAGATAGAGAAGCAAAAGCACAGCTAGACAAATTAGAAAAGGACATAAAACAGTTAGAAAGCCAACATATAGACAACACCTCAAACTCAGAGATCCTCCTAGCACTTACAGGAAAGAAATACGAATTCAACAGAATCCTCAGTGAAAGGGCGGGCCTGTGGATAAGAAAGTACAAACAGATCAACCTCTGCGAAGCCAACAAGGCAGGAAAAATACTAGCGACATATCTCAAACGCAGGCAGAGGCAGCATTGCATCTCCACAATCATAGATCAGCACAACAAAACACACACCCAGCACAAGGAAATCCTACACACTTTTATGGAGTTCTACAAAGACCTATACACAAAAGACGACAACATCGACAAGGCAGGCACCACAGACTACCTAAACAGACTCAACCTACCCAAGATAATGAAAGATGAAGCAAAAACACTGGGCCAAGACTTCAAGGAGACCGAGATAGCATTAGCTATAAACTCACTAAAAGACAACAAAGCCTCAGTGGATATACAGCACACTTTTACAAAAAGTTCAAAGAACTTCTTCTCCCGGTTCTAACCAAAACCTTCAACCACTGTGCTGAAGAAGGGACAATAACAGAAACAATGGCACAAGTCAACATAATTGTCATTCCAAAAGAAGGTAAATATCCACAATGGCCCAAAAACTACCGCCCCATATCACTAATTAACCTTGACTGCAAGATATACGCCAAAGTACTAGCCACAAGATTAAACAAACTACTACCCCAGCTGATTGGAAACACGCAGGTAGGCTACATGAAATCTCGCATGTCCCATGACAATACGAGACTCCTGTGCCAAGTCATAGAACACTCTTCAAATTCACCTCACCCCGCAGTCGCAATCACAGTATACGCTGAAAAAGCATTTGACAGTGTCTCCTGGAACTTCCTTGAGAAATGCATGCAGGCGTACAACTTAGGTGACGAGTACACAAAGAAAGTCATGGCGCTATACAAAAAACTGAGAGTGAAAATAGCCATAAATGGAGGCTCATCGACCCCATTCGAACTAGAGAGAGGAACGAGACAAGGGTGCCCACTGTCCCCACTACTGTTCCTACTAGCCCTAGAGCCCCTGATCAGTGCTTGCAAGTTTTTAAACTGTCAAAATATAGGTATGATAGGAACAGATGGATGAAATAATCTGGTATTTCTGCTAATAAAATTTCTCTTGACTCTTGGTTTCATCCATGTATACATATTTTTTAAGTGAATAAATGCATTGTATTTCCAATGATATATAACAAAATGACAGAGTGCCAAAGATACAATGTTTCTGTGCTTTTGAGGTGTAATAAGTAATATTTCGCGGAAGATACTAATTTGGGTACCTACACTATGCTCTGAATTTAATACTGTGCCTACACCACTGATGGTTGCTAGTGTAATGCACTCAAATTAAAAGTAGCAATAAAAGGCACCTGTTACTTTAAAAACTGTGTCACTTTAATGGATTTTTTGTGCAATACTATATCTAGGGCTTAGAACCAAGAAAATATGATGATGATGCTGTACTTTACAAAGAGGATTAGCACTAGTCACTTTAAAAACTCAGGGGTATATTATCAAGGGGTTTATCTCCGCTTTTTTGGCTTTAAAAGCCAAGAAAGCGGAGATAAAATTATCTCCCTATTACCAAGCTGTCGCTAACACCAGTTAGTGACAGCTAATAGGAGATAGCGACCATCTTGGGCCCCGCTTTGCATGTCAGTGATATTTATCACTAATGACATGCAAAGTGGGCGTGCCAAGATGTTAGCGACTGGAAACAGTCGCTAACATCGCTATCTCCTATTACCAACTTTTGGAGATATTCGCGCTAAGCGCGAATATCTCCAAAAGCTAACACCTGCCCTGAGCAGTTCTTCACCATGTTATCCAATGGGAGGTGGATAACATGGCTAAGAGCATTTGCTCGATAATGCATGAATATCACTGACTTTTCAGCGATATTCATGCATTGCGGCCGTTTTTTATCGCATTTGCGATAAACCTTGCTAATAGCAAGGTTTATCTGCGATAAAAATCGCCGATGTGCGGCGATAATTTTTGTCTCTAAACAAGTTAGAGACAAAAATTATCGCTAGTTGTTGGTAATATACCCCTCAATTTACGAGTGCAATGATTTGCTTTATAAGTGGAATGTGACTAATGCATAGGGTACAGATACCCTAGACTTTATGTATTCCATGACAGTGAATTTGAACTGGCCAGAGAAAGGAACTCACCCCTATGTGAGTAACAAAAGGCACATGTCACTTTAAAACATAGTGTCACTTTAGTAAAACCTGTGTTCTATAGCATCACTCTGTCGTAGAACTGTGCAATTGAAAATGAAAAAGTACTTTATAGACATCATTTGCTCACCAACATAGATGGTGACTTAACATAGACACATAGAACCTCGTAGTGGTAAAAGAACTGTATTTGAACTGAAATGAGCAATATAGGCACATGTCACTTAAAAAGTATCTGCACTTTAGTGGAATCAAGGTGCAATTTTACATCCTGGGGCTAGAATCAAGTAAAGGACAATGAAATTGTACTTCACAGATTTCATTTGCTTAAAACATATAATCTGATGCCACTTAAGTGTGAGGTTGCCAAAGTAAAAAAGCTTAAATGTTTGCCAATGTAAAAATCAAGCTGAAACCTAAGTACAGCAACAAAACAACTAATTGCAATAATGTATTCAAAATTTTTATTTTAAATATGGTTCACTGAAATGCGTTCACATACTTATAGGCACAAACTGTAATCGTTCGAATATTCTAATGGTTCTTTTCTTTTAGGAATGGGAGGGGCTTGGAACCCTTTTTACATTCACTATGCACCTTTTAAACTCTATGGCCAGTCAAAAGCTCCAGCTGAAATATGTCGCCTTATTTTTCTGTTTGCCACCATTTGCACTTTATGTGAAAAATACAAAAGAAAAAGCATATGAGCCCTAGAAAACTGCACCTGGTCATGCTGCCTCTTTCTTCATGGATTATTTACAACAAGGGGTGGTGATGGACAGAGTCTCTGAATTAAGCAGAGTACTCTCACCCAGTCAAGAGATCAGGGCTAGATCCAACACCGTTTTTTAGCTCATTGCACCATCCCAGTTTCAGAACCTGGCTGTATGCAAATTAGTCTGTCCCTGGCCCAGTGCATCATGGGAACAGGGCAGACCAGACTACAAAAGCCAATTCTTACACTGGGAAGGAAACAAGCTTCCGGGGACCGGTTTCTGGCATTTCAGCCGTCTTCGGCCCGGCTTGCTTGAATCCTGATGGTGCAATGAGCAAGGGACTCACATCTGAGTATACCCTTCCACGCTTAGGGTGGACAAAATTATTTACAACAAGGGGTGGTGATGGACAGAGTCTCTGAATTAAGCAGAGTACTCTCACCCAGTCAAGAGATCAGGGCTAGATCCAACACCGTTTTTTAGCTCATTGCACCATCCCAGTTTCAGAACCTGGCTGTATGCAAATTAGTCTGTCCCTGGCCCAGTGCATCATGGGAACAGGGCAGACCAGACTACAAAAGCCAATTCTTACACTGGGAAGGAAACAAGCTTCCGGGGACCGGTTTCTGGCATTTCAGCCGTCTTCGGCACGGCTTGCTTGAATCCTGATGGTGCAATGAGCAAGGGACTCACATCTGAGTATACCCTTCCACGCTTAGGGTGGACAAAATTATTTACAACAAGGGGTGGTGATGGACAGAGTCTCTGAATTAAGCAGAGTACTCTCACCCAGTCAGAGATCAGGGCTAGATCCAACACCGTTTTTTAGCTCATTGCACCATCCCAGTTTCAGAACCTGGCTGTATGCAAATTAGTCTGTCCCTGGCCCAGTGCATCATGGGAACAGGGCAGACCAGACTACAAAAGCCAATTCTTACACTGGGAAGGAAACAAGCTTCCGGGGACCGGTTTCTGGCATTTCAGCCGTCTTCGGCCCGGCTTGCTTGAATCCTGATGGTGCAATGAGCAAGGGACTCACATCTGAGTATACCCTTCCACGCTTAGGGTGGACAAAATTATTTACAACAAGGGGTGGTGATGGACAGAGTCTCTGAATTAAGCAGAGTACTCTCACCCAGTCAAGAGATCAGGGCTAGATCCAACACCGTTTTTTAGCTCATTGCACCATCCCAGTTTCAGAACCTGGCTGTATGCAAATTAGTCTGTCCCTGGCCCAGTGCATCATGGGAACAGGGCAGACCAGACTACAAAAGCCAATTCTTACACTGGGAAGGAAACAAGCTTCCGGGGACCGGTTTCTGGCATTTCAGCCGTCTTCGGCCCGGCTTGCTTGAATCCTGATGGTGCAATGAGCAAGGGACTCACATCTGAGTATACCCTTCCACGCTTAGGGTGGACAAAATTATTTACAACAAGGGGTGGTGATGGACAGAGTCTCTGAATTAAGCAGAGTACTCTCACCCAGTCAAGAGATCAGGGCTAGATCCAACACCGTTTTTTAGCTCATTGCACCATCCCAGTTTCAGAACCTGGCTGTATGCAAATTAGTCTGTCCCTGGCCCAGTGCATCATGGGAACAGGGTAGACCAGACTACAAAAGCCAATTCTTACACTGGGAAGGAAACAAGCTTCCGGGGACCGGTTTCTGGCATTTCAGCCGTCTTCGGCCCGGCTTGCTTGAATCCTGATGGTGCAATGAGCAAGGGACACACATCTGAGTATACCCTTCCACGCTTAGGGTGGACAAAATTATTTACAACAAGGGGTGGTGATGGACAGAGTCTCTGAATTAAGCAGAGTACTCTCACCCAGTCAAGAGATCAGGGCTAGATCCAACACCGTTTTTTAGCTCATTGCACCATCCCAGTTTCAGAACCTGGCTGTATGCAAATTAGTCTGTCCCTGGCCCAGTGCATCATGGGAACAGGCCAGACCAGACTACAAAAGCCAATTCTTACACTGGGAAGGAAACAAGCTTCCGGGGACCGGTTTCTGGCATTTCAGCCGTCTTCGGCCCGGCTTGCTTGAATCCTGATGGTGCAATGAGCAAGGGACTCACATCTGAGTATACCCTTCCACGCTTAGGGTGGACAAAATTATTTACAACAAGGGGTGGTGATGGACAGAGTCTCTGAATTAAGCAGAGTACTCTCACCCAGTCAAGAGATCAGGGCTAGATCCAACACCGTTTTTTAGCTCATTGCACCATCCCAGTTTCAGAACCTGGCTGTATGCAAATTAGTCTGTCCCTGGCCCAGTGCATCATGGGAACAGGGCAGACCAGACTACAAAAGCCAATTCTTACACTGGGAAGGAAACAAGCTTCCGGGGACCGGTTTCTGGCATTTCAGCCGTCTTCGGCCCGGCTTGCTTGAATCCTGATGGTGCAATGAGCAAGGGACTCACATCTGAGTATACCCTTCCACGCTTAGGGTGGACAAAATTATTTACAACAAGGGGTGGTGATGGACAGAGTCTCTGAATTAAGCAGAGTACTCTCACCCAGTCAAGAGATCAGGGCTAGATCCAACACCGTTTTTTAGCTCATTGCACCATCCCAGTTTCAGAACCTGGCTGTATGCAAATTAGTCTGTCCCTGGCCCAGTGCATCATGGGAACAGGGCAGACCAGACTACAAAAGCCAATTCTTACACTGGGAAGGAAACAAGCTTCCGGGGACCGGTTTCTGGCATTTCAGCCGTCTTCGGCCCGGCTTGCTTGAATCCTGATGGTGCAATGAGCAAGGGACTCACATCTGAGTATACCCTTCCACGCTTAGGGTGGACAAAATTATTTACAACAAGGGGTGGTGATGGACAGAGTGTCTGAATTAAGCAGAGTACTCTCACCCAGTCAAGAGATCAGGGCTAGATCCAACACCGTTTTTTAGCTCATTGCACCATCCCAGTTTCAGAACCTGGCTGTATGCAAATTAGTCTGTCCCTGGCCCAGTGCATCATGGGAACAGGGCAGACCAGACTACAAAAGCCAATTCTTACACTGGGAAGGAAACAAGCTTCCGGGGACCGGTTTCTGGCATTTCAGCCGTCTTCGGCCCGGCTTGCTTGAATCCTGATGGTGCAATGAGCAAGGGACTCACATCTGAGTATACCCTTCCACGCTTAGGGTGGACAAAATTATTTACAACAAGGGGTGGTGATGGACAGAGTCTCTGAATTAAGCAGAGTACTCTCACCCAGTCAAGAGATCAGGGCTAGATCCAACACCGTTTTTTAGCTCATTGCACCATCCCAGTTTCAGAACCTGGCTGTATGCAAATTAGTCTGTCCCTGGCCCAGTGCATCATGGGAACAGGGCAGACCAGACTACAAAAGCCAATTCTTACACTGGGAAGGAAACAAGCTTCCGGGGACCGGTTTCTGGCATTTCAGCCGTCTTCGGCCCGGCTTGCTTGAATCCTGATGGTGCAATGAGCAAGGGACTCACATCTGAGTATACCCTTCCACGCTTAGGGTGGACAAAATTATTTACAACACGGGGTGGTGATGGACAGAGTCTCTGAATTAAGCAGAGTACTCTCACCCAGTCAAGAGATCAGGGCTAGATCCAACACCGTTTTTTAGCTCATTGCACCATCCCAGTTTCAGAACCTGGCTGTATGCAAATTAGTCTGTCCCTGGCCCAGTGCATCATGGGAACAGGGTAGACCAGACTACAAAATCCAATTCTTACACTGGGAAGGAAACAAGCTTCCGGGGACCGGTTTCTGGCATTTCAGCCGTCTTCGGCCCGGCTTGCTTGAATCCTGATGGTGCAATGAGCAAGGGACTCACATCTGAGTATACCCTTCCACGCTTAGGGTGGACAAAATTATTTACAACAAGGGGTGGTGATGGACAGAGTCTCTGAATTAAGCAGAGTACTCTCACCCAGTCAAGAGATCAGGGCTAGATCCAACACCGTTTTTTAGCTCATTGCACCATCCCAGTTTCAGAACCTGGCTGTATGCAAATTAGTCTGTCCCTGGCCCAGTGCATCATGGGAACAGGGCAGACCAGACTACAAAAGCCAATTCTTACACTGGGAAGGAAACAAGCTTCCGGGGACCGGTTTCTGGCATTTCAGCCGTCTTCGGCCCGGCTTGCTTGAATCCTGATGGTGCAATGAGCAAGGGACTCACATCTGAGTATACCCTTCCACGCTTAGGGTGGACAAAATTATTTACAACAAGGGGTGGTGATGGACAGAGTCTCTGAATTAAGCAGAGTACTCTCATCCAGTCAAGAGATCAGGGCTAGATCCAACACCGTTTTTTAGCTCATTGCACCATCCCAGTTTCAGAACCTGGCTGTATGCAAATTAGTCTGTCCCTGGCCCAGTGCATCATGGGAACAGGGCAGACCAGACTACAAAAGCCAATTCTTACACTGGGAAGGAAACAAGCTTCCGGGGACCGGTTTCTGGCATTTCAGCCGTCTTCGGCCCGGCTTGCTTGAATCCTGATGGTGCAATGAGCAAGGGACTCACATCTGAGTATACCCTTCCACGCTTAGGGTGGACAAAATTATTTACAACAAGGGGTGGTGATGGACAGAGTCTCTGAATTAAGCAGAGTACTCTCACCCAGTCAAGAGATCAGGGCTAGATCCAACACCGTTTTTTAGCTCATTGCACCATCCCAGTTTCAGAACCTGGCTGTATGCAAATTAGTCTGTCCCTGGCCCAGTGCATCATGGGAACAGGGCAGACCAGACTACAAAAGCCAATTCTTACACTGGGAAGGAAACAAGCTTCCGGGGACCGGTTTCTGGCATTTCAGCCGTCTTCGGCCCGGCTTGCTTGAATCCTGATGGTGCAATGAGCAAGGGACTCACATCTGAGTATACCCTTCCACGCTTAGGGTGGACAAAATTATTTACAACAAGGGGTGGTGATGGACAGAGTGTCTGAATTAAGCAGAGTACTCTCACCCAGTCAAGAGATCAGGGCTAGATCCAACACCGTTTTTTAGCTCATTGCACCATCCCAGTTTCAGAACCTGGCTGTATGCAAATTAGTCTGTCCCTGGCCCAGTGCATCATGGGAACAGGGCAGACCAGACTACAAAAGCCAATTCTTACACTGGGAAGGAAACAAGCTTCCGGGGACCGGTTTCTGGCATTTCAGCCGTCTTCGGCCCGGCTTGCTTGAATCCTGATGGTGCAATGAGCAAGGGACTCACATCTGAGTATACCCTTCCACGCTTAGGGTGAACAAAATTATTTACAACAAGGGGTGGTGATGGACAGAGTCTCTGAATTAAGCAGAGTACTCTCACCCAGTCAAGAGATCAGGGCTAGATCCAACACCGTTTTTTAGCTCATTGCACCATCCCAGTTTCAGAACCTGGCTGTATGCAAATTAGTCTGTCCCTGGCCCAGTGCATCATGGGAACAGGGCAGACCAGACTACAAAAGCCAATTCTTACACTGGGAAGGAAACAAGCTTCCGGGGACCGGTTTCTGGCATTTCAGCCGTCTTCGGCCCGGCTTGCTTGAATCCTGATGGTGCAATGAGCAAGGGACTCACATCTGAGTATACCCTTCCACGCTTAGGGTGGACAAAATTATTTACAACAAGGGGTGGTGATGGACAGAGTCTCTGAATTAAGCAGAGTACTCTCACCCAGTCAAGAGATCAGGGCTAGATCCAACACCGTTTTTTAGCTCATTGCACCATCCCAGTTTCAGAACCTGGCTGTATGCAAATTAGTCTGTCCCTGGCCCAGTGCATCATGGGAACAGGGCAGTGAGCTGGGATGGTGCAGTGAGCTAAAAAATGGTGATGGATCAAGCCCTGATCTGTTGACTGGGTAGGAGTGTTCTGATTAACTCAGATACTCTGTCCATCACCACCCCCTTTTTGAAATTATTTTGGCCACCATGAGTGTGGAAGGGTATGCTCAGACATGAGTCCCTTGCTCACTGCACCATCAGGATTCAAGCAAGCCGGGCCGAAGACAGCTGTAATGCCAGAAAGCGGTCCCCGGAAGCTGGTTTCTTTTCCAGTGAAGAATTGGCTTGGTAGTTTGGTCTGCCCTGTTCCCATGATGCACTGGGCCAGGGACAGACTAATTTGCATATAGCCAGGTTCTGAACTGGGATGGTGCAGTGAGCTAAAAAATGGTGATGGATCAAGCCCTGATCTGTTGACTGGGTAGGAGTGTTCTGATTAACTCAGATACTCTGTCCATCACCACCCCCTTTTTGAAATTCTTTCTTCATGGAGTCGCATGCGGCATGGAGTTGTTGAAGAATGGTGCTTGGGACAAAGCTGTGTTTCAAATTTATATGCATTTAGTTATATTTTACTTTCTGGCAACCGTAGTTACTTAGTACCTAGTTTCCATAGGAACGGTGTTTTTTGTTTTGCTAATAACTATGGCCCCATCTGACGAATCTTAACACATTTTTCAAAACTAGTTTACCACTCACTTAAGCTGCTGTCTGGAAAGATTCGGACTAATTGTCAAGCAGGGGCCGAGAAAATGGGGGTCTTTAAATGCTTCTTCCCCATGCAATTTCCCATGTGGATTTTAAACAAAACTCCACCTAATTCGGCAGCAAGCTAGATCTTGGTCCAGAAAGAGCCCTTTATGTGATTTGGTGTAAATCCATTCATTAGTTTTAGAGGTATTTAAGAAAAAAGATTTATGTATATATAGGGACATGTTTGCTCTGCAGATCTGGCAGATCTCATGATAAGATCTGATTGGCTGATACCACTTCAGCCAAGAAGTGGTGGCAGACATCTTGGGACTCGAAGTCAGCCCAAGTCCTGTAGAAAATGGAAAAAGAAAACTGAAGGAGTCAGGGTAGGGATACCCTGACCCCCCAGGCAGAGTGCTGGGGTCCCACATAGACTTCGACTTGGACCGAAAATGTGTTGTTTTTTTTTTAATTCACAGGAAAATGAAAAAAAACTATTGTGGGCTCCTGCCCTTGTTTTTTTTAACGCCCCCTCCCGGGTGGGCCAAGTTCGGGGGGGGGGTGGCCATATAGTTATGTGGGGCAGCCCCCTACCTGGCCCATTTTTGCCCCATTCTCTGGGTCATGGCCGAAGTCAAAGTGGAGCAGGAGGGTATGTAGCCGATTTCACCCCTGGGGATCCCATCCCCATGGGACCCAGCCAGAGCAGTAATGTGGAGGGGGGCCATGTGGCCCCCTGCCCTGTCCGATTTGGCCTAGGAACCCCATCCTCCTGTGCCCGTATTTTCCAAAAAGAGCGAGGACATGTAGTCCCTATACCAGACACATTAATGACCCTGGGGACCCCATGTCCTACGGCCTGCTCCTGCTATGTTCCAGGATGCCCATCCCCAGGACATAGCGGTTTCCCTGCCCACACTGGTGCGTGCAAGAAAATGTGTGTTTGCTCTTGCTTAGCGGGATCAATTTCAAATTCTGCCAAGTAAGAGCAAACACGTAGTATGCTCCAAGTCCTAGCTGCCAGTTTCCTTGACCACAGTGATGCAGGTAGGTAAACAGATCTGAATATTGCTCCCGCCCACATTTTTAGCTGCTCCCTGTGGGAGACAGCAATGCCGGCTCCCGCTAGAGGCAGGAAGATGGCTGACCATAGGGTCTTGAGGCTCCCCCTGCTGCCCTCAACAACAACATGGTGGGTGCCCTGGGTGGGACTCAGGGTACCCACCATTAGTTTGCTAGGCCTGGGGGTGTGGGGTCCCCAGGGCTGAAATCTCCAGCCTATGTAACAGCAGGGAAAGTGTTGAACTTCGGAGGGGTTCGATTTACTATTTCCACTCCGAACTGTTCAACAGTAGGGAAAGCATTGGATTTCGGGGGGGAGGGGTACATTTACTATTCCTACCCCAGTCTGTACAGCAGTTGAGAAACCGTTGGACTTCAGAGGGGTATGATTTACTATTCCCACTCCAGTCTGTGCAACAGTAGAGAAAGTGTTAGGCTTTGGATGGGTAAGATTAACTATTCCCGCTCCAGTCTGTGCAATAGTAGGGAAACGTTAGACTTTGGAGGGGTCTGATTTACTATTTCCACTCCAGTCTAAGCAGCAGTAAGGAAAGTACTTCACTCTACACACCTTACATATTATAACCCTATTAATGTAGTACAAACATGACATTCTCAATATTAACATTATTAATTAACCAAGAAAAAATATATATTAAAAAAACATTTAAACAATCTTCATGGTTATTAAACTATTTAATAATGAATTCTCATTTTTTGTATTTATTTATTACTTAATTAACTTTCCACACTATATCCCTACAAACTTACTAGCCCACACATACATAAATAAATATAACACATTTTACATAATTGATATTCAGTTAACTAATTAATTAAGAAATTAATAATTATTTAGTAATTGTTTATTACTTAATGAATGTCCCCCTCAACATCCCTTCAAATGTAGCAACCTGCAACTCAAATATATCAAAATTACATAATATCCAGCATGAATTATCAATTAAATAATAAATAAATAATTATTTATTAATTAATCATTACTTAGCATCACATCCTATAGCCCTACAAATCCGACAGCCCACACTTAAAATATTAATAAAATATAAAGCTATTACATAATTTACATAATTAATAAAACATGAATTGATAAGCTATTATAACTTAACTATAACTACTTGGATTGTAGTATAATATAATTATAACTTAATTAATTATAACTTATTAACTCAGCCTACCCACTTTCCCACCCCTACAAACCCAATACCCCACACTTAAAACATTACAAAGATTATATTGAATACAGAATGTACATAACTAAGAATCAAAGTAATGCTTAATTAATCATTAATTGTTAAATAATAATTACTTAACTAACTTCCCACCTTGTGCTTCTACAAACCCACAACCACGGCCGGCAGTGGGAGAACCTGGAGGGCAGTGATGTGGGGAAGGGGAGGGGCAGGGTGGGGGGTAGTAATGTATGGATTACGGAGTTGTACAGGTAAGTAACCATTTAAATAAAAAAAAACGAATTTCATTGCGCGCACTGCATCACATTTGGGGATGCGGTGCACTCAACTAAATTCGTTTTAATTATTTAAATGGTTACTTACCTGGGAAGCTCCGTAATCCATACATTACTACCCCCCACCCTGCCTCTCCCCCTCCCGACGTCACCGCCTTGCAGGTACTCACACTGCCGGCCGCGGCTGCAAACCCATCAGCTAAAACGTAACAAAAAAGTATAATTAGTACACAATATGCATAATTTTTAATTAAATAAAATATTTATAATAAATGAATCCTTAATTGTGGATTAATTATTACGTAATTTACTTCCTACCCTTTACCCATACAAACCTAGCAGCCTGCTATAACACTATACAATAATATTATCAATTAAATTAGAAATTAAAAATCACTTAAACTTACAAACTCCATTTGGAAATATTATAACACATACAAATAATAAATGAACTTAAATACATTAAGATAATTAAAAAACAATATTATTTAAAACTATATTATTGAAAACAATATTAGCAACAAAGAGTCCTGAATCTGATCCCAAACCTAATACAGAAGAGACTAAAAGCTATCAGCCTATTGTGCCTCTCCCTTTTCCAGCTATATTCATTGACAAAATTATGAATACTCAGCTGGCTAAATTTATTGAGGCGAATACGCTACTGGATGGCATGCAGGTTGGCTTTAGGAAAGGCCATAGCACCGAAACCGCACTCATTAAAGGGTCTGATGAAATTAGGTTTGTACTGGATAAAGGTAGTGCCATAGTACTGGTGCTACTGGATCTATCGGCAGCATTTGACACAGTTGATCATGCTACACTGATCAACTGTGTCGCAGCCTTAGACATCCGACACAATTCCAAAGCGTTGCTGTCCTCTTTCTTAGCCAATCGCACCCAGTCAGTAAGTCTGGGTGACTTTAACTCACCAGCTTTTTCACTCCCATATGGAGTTCCGATCCTCACTAAAAAGGCAAGAAACGAGGTGTCATTTTTGACGATAGACTATCCTTCATACATCATGCTAACGCAGTGGTCTCCTCTTCCTTTTATGTTTTTAAAATGATAAAGAAATGGTTACCTTTCATCCCAGTCAACACCAGTATAAAGTTAATCTGTGCTCTGTTCATGTCTGAAGTTGACTACTGCAACAGCCTCTTAATTAATGCCCAAGAAAGGGTTTTGGATAAGCTGCAGCTGATACAGAATGCAGCCGCTAGTACACTGTCAGGTATCCCTAAGTTCAAGCCCATCTCCAATGTGGTGCGCCAGCTTCATTGGTTGCCCTTAAGAAGCAGAACTAAATTTTAGGCTCTATGTATTGCCTATAAGGCAATTCAAAATGCAGGACCGGAATGCCTGAAGAAAGCTTTTTTGACTTACATGCCCAGCAGATCTCTTCGCTCAGCAGATGCCAATCTTCTGATAGTCCCTAGAACAAAGAAAGCCAACTGGGGTGACAGAAACCTCATAGTTGCCAAATCCAAATTGTGGAACTCTCTTCCTTTGCAGATTAAGCCTAGTCCCACGCTGCTATCCTCCAGAAAACAAATAAAAACTTGTCTCTTTAAGCAATAGATTCCCCTCCTGCACCCTGCGTACCCTCCCAGCACATAGCCCCAGGACACCTACGGGTGATTGTGCGTTTTACAAATTGCTAAAATAAAATAAATAATAAATAATAAACAATGATATTCTTTAACAGTGATATTACTTACCTAAAAAAACCGATATTCTTGACAATGCTATTTCTGCATCACGAAAGTTTTGTATCCCAAGTTTTTTCCTCAACATTTCTGTCTCCTGAAATTAAAAACCCAATATTACTAAATTTCTGTTTTTAAAAGTGGAGTACAGTTTGAGATTTTAAAACATCCTGATTCAGCTTTTTTTCAGACAGATGAGGCAAATTACATGTTTCCCATGGTATTGAAGGCATCAAATATAGTTTTGATGTAAAAATGCAAAGAATACTACTTATTGACAACACGTGCAAATAAAAATAATATCTTCAAATGTAAAGACATAGAGCTTGATTTAGAGTCTGGCAGACAGATACTCCATCACATACATGACATATATCCCATCTACCGTATTACATGTGCCATTGATTATAATGCACTTGCAACAAGGTAGATAGGGTATCCATCACATTTGTGGCAGAGAATCCATCTGCAAGACTCTAAAGCAGACCCTTAGTCTTAGTCTGACCATCTAATAGGGGTTTTTGTTTTGGAGTTTTACTACTATAAGGGCCCATTCAAATATACAGGTATGGGAATGTTTTCAAGAAATTGTCTTCGTGAACTGAAGTCCTTAGTAAATGAAGGTTCCTGGTGAGATGGCCTAGATTGACCCTAGATAGCTTAGAGGGTGTATCCTTAAAGGAAATGCATTGTTGTCTTTCTACTTCAACAAATTCCAGTCAAGAGGACTTCAGTTGCAAGCCAAATGTCTTTGCAGCAGTGTTCAATACAGGAGTGGTTTGTCTGGCCATATCTGGGATTTACAAGATGTTACGTTATGACATTTGTAGTTGTTGCATAGGAAACATTCTGTGTTTGTAATTCTCAGAAGGCAGCACCTAGCATGTCCTACAATACTTCTTTGCAGATCTTCTGGTGTTTCAGGTAGGATCCTCAATAAGGTACCAAAACTCTTAGCTGGAAAACGTACACTGCACTGACTTGGGGAGGCTGAATTCAGTGTCAGTGTAACTCACTCACCATTAGAAGTTGTATATCTACATGGCAGATAGAAGCCCAGGCACTTGGTTTCATCCACATTAGGCCTGGGAAGTGCTTGCTGAGTTCTGCTATGTAGAATTCCACAGAGTGACCCAAAAACTCTGCTCGACTCCATAGAATTCCACAAGCTGGCAGAGCTGCTCAATGTCCCGTTCGTGCTACATTTTAGACGTTCAACAGCATGCAGCATGCGTAAATACCACCATGAAGTTCATGTGGGCACACCCATTTAATTTTCTGTGTATGGTGCTGGGGTCTGTTCTAATCCACTCTTAATCTCCCCCATTTGACTAATCCACCCCTCATTTTTCTTTATTGTATCAGTGTGTGTTTTTGTGTTTATGTATTTTTTCGTTTTGTTTGTGTTTTTCATGACTTTTTTCTACAAGTCTTTTCTTTTTTCCTTTTATCTTCTCCTATTTCTTCTTTTTGTTTTTTTGTGGGATCCTCCGCTGTCATATCAGAGCTCGGAGAGGGAGGGAGTAGAGGTGCCATGACGGCTGTTAGCCACACACCTTGGGGTCATCGGCACTCACAAGGGGTGTAGCTCCGCACCATTTTCTCAGAGCTGTTCGTGTCTGAACGCTTCATATATTTGTGGTGCCACTTCCCCTGTATGCTGGCAGCAAGTGGCAGACATGGTGGTGGATACAGCCTCCAGGAGCATCGGCTGTTGAAGGGTGGGGTGCACCGGAGTGTGCGCCGGAGTTCTGGGGTCCAGTGCACCTAACTACAGTTAATACAATGGTGGGCTGAGGTCCCGGGCATGGAACAGGACCTGCTGGACCTGCTGAGTGTGGGGCTTGCAATGCGCGGTGGTGAGTGACAATTTATTTGTTGTGTTCTTTTTATGCTAACATATTTTTCCAAACAGCATACTGCTCACACTTAGAGGTAAGTAGACTTCATGTTACAAATATTATGTGATCCAGCCTGGTTTTCAGTTTTACATAATCCTAATCGTTGGCATTCACTAAGGCTGATTATTTAGGAATTCATACAGATTCCTCTGACCTGTCACTAAGCTAGTGGTAGTAGTAGTCATATCAGTCAGTTACCGTTCTCTGTGTCTTTCTTTATGTAGCTTGTACAGTCCCAAGCAATCTCGCAGTGATGTGTAATATGCATCTGTGCATTAAAAAAAAGGGAGACTTATGGGCAGATTACGATCTTGTTAGGGAACTGTCCCGAACAAATCGGTTACAGACTGGTTACCAAATGCATCGGGTCCTGCGAGTCCGGACGACTGATTATGATGCTTCCCAACATCGTTCGGTTGGACTCGCATTGACTACAATGGGAGCCTGTGTTTCCGAATGCGAACACAGGCTCCCATTGAAAAAAGGGGTGGTTGGGGAAAACCTTGCACCTTGTGCATGATTGGGAAGAGGGGTCCCTTGGGTACACCCACAGGCTACATTCGTACACCTCTGGGTGAAGGGGAGCCGGCAACAGGCCCACATGGACCGATTCCAACATCTGTTTCATCTTAGGGCTAACCGAATTGGGACGGCTGTCTGAATCAGTCATTATAATCACTCGTCCGGAAACCGTGGCCATAGAGCTGTACGATTCGGCTCCGTATGGTTCCCGGGCATCGTAATCGGTCATTGGGAAATCTGTCTGATTCGGTCAGAAACAAGGGTTCCATATCAGATTCTGGAATATCGAATGCCATCCGGTACCTTTCCTAATGACATCCTAATCGGCCCTAGGTTAGCCCGTCAAAGGGGGTTGAGATTGAGAAACAAGTAAAGACCATATATTGCAATGCATTCTCTTCGCTACTCTTCGCTACTCCTTCTCGGAGATTTTAATTACTGGCCAGGTGATTCTAGGGAGGACCTGTCCTCCAAAGATTTTTCAGCTACTCTCCAGTGTCTTAATTTTCTTCCTTACCTCCATTCCCCTACCCATATTCACGGCCACACCTTAGATCAGATATGGTCAGCCAGCTGTACTGTTACTTCCCCTACAATCGTTCCTTGTACCTGGTCCGACCACTTTTTTATCTCATTTCTTATTGAGATTGGAGCCCAAAAAAACCCCCCTTTGACTAAGAATATCACAGCTCGCAATTGAAATCGGGTTGATCTTAACCTCCTTTACTCCTCTCTTGCGGCTTCTTCTCCTGACCCAGGTGCCCTCTCCATTGATCTTCAAGCAGACGCTGTTAATCAGTGGCTGTCTTCCACTTGTGATCGCGTTGCCCCTCTTAGAAAAGTCAAGACCTGTCGCCCCCATGACGGCCAAAAATGGTTCACAGACGAATTGAAAGCTCTTAAACTGGACCTTAGGCGCTCTGAACGCCATTGGAGACGTAATTACTGCCCTCTTCTGCGATCCAAATACAAACTCCTTTTGAATAATTACAAGAAGGCTATTCTTTTAGCCAAAACTCTGTACTTTTTGGAAAAGATATCTCAATCAGCTAACAAACTGAAGGAAATCTTTTCCACAGTCCGCAACTTAGTCGCCTCGGACAGAGCTAACTCCAATCCTGTCCCCTCCCAAGATCTTTGCTTGTCCCTTAACGACTTCTTTTTAGACAAAATCGCGAAGATCAAATCCAACATTCCCTCAACACCCCCTGTTTCCTCTCCCTCCCTGTCACTCCCCCCCCCCCTTCGCTCCTTGATCAGTTTCCACTCATCACTCTAAACCCCTTTTTGGCACTACTTCAGAAAGTGAAGTCAGGTTCCCCAGTTGACTGTGCTCCTGCACACATTCTGAGAGAGCTCCTCACTCACTGTCCTGATCCCCCTCTTTCGCTTCTTAATTCTTCCATTTCCTCAGGTTTAGTTCCCAAATGTTTCAAATCCGCAATAGTTCGCCCCATCCTAAAAAAACCCGGTGCAGACCCTTCCCTTCCTTCCAACTTTAGACCTATTTCACTTCTTCCCTACCTTGGGAAGATATTAGAGAGCCACATTACCTCCTGTCTCTCTTCCTACATTGAGGACAACCATCTCTTGGCCTCCCACCAAGCGGGTTTTCGCCCAGCTCACTCTACTGAGTCAGTGGTCCTGTCCGTCCTGGATGAGCTCAAGAGCAAGGCAGATTCCAACTTGCCACAAGCTTTGGTGCTGCTTGATCTGTCCGCTGCATTTGACACGGTCGACCATTCCATCCTTCTCGACCGGGTCAGCGCAGCGGGCATTCAGGGTACCGCGCTCTCTTGGCTCGCCTCCTTTCTCAATGGACGGACTCAGGCAGTCCATCTGTCTGGCCACATTGCCCCGACCCGCTTGGTCCCCTGCGGGGTCCCCCAAGGTTCCTCCCTGTCCCCCCTTCTCTTTAATCTTTACATTCGTCCCCTTATTCTTTCTCTCCTTGACATGGGGGTCTCCGTATATAACTATGCAGATGACCTCCAGCTTGTTTTTGACCTTTCCTCTCCTTTGCACTCCCTACCTAAATTTCACTCCACTCTTGTCTTCATCTCGGAGTGGATGAATTGTAACCAACTTAAGCTCAACCTGGACAAGACGGAGTTGGCCCTGACTGGCCATTCCATCTCCCCTTGGTCATCTGCTTTTTGGCCCCCTATCTTTGGCCCCCCGCCCATACCATCGGCCTCTGCAAAAACCCTGGGCATTAAAGTCAGTGGGGACCTCTCCATGCATGCCCAGATTAGCTCTGTTGTTTCTTCCTGTTTTCTCTCCCTCCGTATCATCCGGAAAGTGTCCCGCTTTTTCTCCTCCGATGCCCTTAAACTTATCATGCTAGCAATGATTCTCTCCCGTCTTGATTACGGGAATAGTCTCTACGCGGGCATCCCGGCTTACGAACTGCGCCGATTGCAGGCCATCCAGAACCAAGCTGCTCGAATCATTCATCGCCTGCCTAAATCTTCTCACATCACGCCTGTCCTGAAATCCCTTCACTGGCTCCCCATCTGCCAAAGATCCCTTTTCAAGATGGGCTGCCTGGTTTTCATAGCCCGTATTCGCATGGCCCCAACCTTCATCAATTCACTCATCATCCCTTACACTCCCACCCGTGCCCTCCGCTCTTCCAACCAATTACTCCTCAATGTTCCGCGGTTTCGCAAATCAAAAACGGGAGGCACCAGATTCTCGGTACTGGCTCCCCGTTTCTGGAACAGCCTCCCCCTGTCAATTAGGTCTATCCCATCCTACCCCCAATTCCGTAAAGCCCTCAAGACTCATCTGTTTTCTATAGCGTACTCCGGCTGAATCACATCTCTGCCCTAGCCTTCTACCTCAGCGCCAGGAAGCCGCTTGGTCGCAGTGCGCTCTATCAAGAACCTTCTCCATTTCCATTTCCATTTCCATTTCCATTTCCATTTCCATTTCCATAGTTCCGAAATGTACTTTATGAAAATTGGAATAGGGCTTAGGTTTAGGAAGCTCGGAACTGGTCAACTCAATACTAGTAGTAGTACACGGGATCTGATATATAAAAGTACAGTGTTACTGTGTTAGCATTTGCCTGTTAAAATATATTTGGGGAGATTATTACCTGTACTACTAATCTTTCTTATTTTATCTCCTTTATTTCTGACATCAGCATCCTGGGGCAAGAAGAGGGCTGGCAGCACGGAGGTGGGTCAGGGAGACAGAGGGGACCTCCACCTGCACCTTAGCGGGTCGAAGATACACCTCCACCACTACCAACAATGCTGAGGCTGATGCCGAAGGATCTACTGGCCCCAGTAAGTCCCCCTGTTAATATTATATTATTTCCCTAACTTCTACCACTCCATATTTAGAATAATATTTCCTTTTGATTTATTTTTTACTGTGCCTGTCTCCTAATTGTTTTTTCCAACTCCTCTTAGTTCTATTTTTATCTTTGTTTAGTATATTCTTGGTATCCTTTCATTATCCTAGTTATTTCCTATATGTCAAGTTTCTGTAGTTGACTCACTCCTGTCTATACTAATCTATCTGTAGCTTCCATTCTTCTGCTTTGTCAGTATGTTTTGCCTCTCCACTTACATATCTCTCGCACTGGTACTGTAAGACTAAGAGTCCAGAGTTTAGAACACGTACTCTACTGTGAAGATTGCAATTGCATGCCCAAGTAAGCTATTCTTATTCTACGCATGTTCATTGAGAAGGCTTTCTATTTCTTGCTTGTGCTAAAATAGTAAAACTAGAACATGGTCATGGTCATCATGAATGGACCCCCCCACAGTGTTGTGTATGTATTGATTTATGTAGTAGTAGTATGCCATCAGTTTCAATGACAGTGCAGCATGGCTGGAGACTGTTATGCGTACCCCCCATTGAATTTGCCAATCAAGACCATATGTCCTTCATTAACCAATTATTCATCCACTTCATTGCGCACCAATGACTCAGGAGTCATCATAGCACTGCCCATCCATTACAAAAAGTTTTTTTGTTGGCTTGACTTCCTGGCTTTTCAAACATTGCCAACAAACAAAATGCCCCATTACATATTTTTGTTGCTGCTGTTGTTCTTGTTGCTGTTGGAGGCTGCAGTGAATCAACAGGAATGCCCTGTCTGGAAGTTGAAGGGTGCCCCCCAGAATTTATTTTCGTGATGGGAACTCTATGTTCATCCCCCAAGACTCTGGCTCGCTCCACAATCCACTCCTTGTAATCTGAAACATTCCCTTCTGAAAAAGGTATTAAAGTGGACAGTATTTTTTTGTAAAGTGGATCCAGTATTGTGGCACAGATGTTCTCTTTGGATGATACAAAGTCTCTTTGCAGCCTTGTATTCTCAGTCAAGTGGACGATTAAGCTCTGAATCAAGGTATATGCATCTTCGTGTTTTTCGCCCACAGCTGTGAAACTTTGAGACCCATTTTTGAACTGCTCCTTTAGCAAACACAACAACGGGACAGCTTGGTCCATTTAACTGTCCTCCCTGCTGACTTTCCCTGTGAACACCTCGAAATGAAGTAGCATCTCTTTCAGGCATTTGACTAGTTTTCATTTGTCCATCCCAATGGTCATGCCTTTGGGTACATCCCCTCCTCTTTGCATGACATACTCAGTGTCCCATTTGTACTGCTCAAACAGATGTTGTAGCATGTAATACTTTGAGATCCAATGTGTTGGCACCTCCTGTATAAGGGATGTAACTGATACTCTATTAGTATAATGAATGATCCTCAACTAATTACAGGCTTTAAAAGAATGGCTGAAATTGTTCAGATTATTCTGCAGATGGTCAGTCAGTTGCTGTCTAGGACTTCTTTATTGAGAAAGTCCTGCACAATGATGTTGATGCAATACACCAAACACAAGACCCGGAAATAGCAACCATCTGCCATGGCCTCAACTATATTACGGATATTATGCATGGCAACAAATGCAATTCTGAGATCTCTGTGTCCCAACCATTCAAACACCTTGCTGTTAAAGTCTTCCAAGATGCTTGCAACTGTATGGTATTAATCGATGGTAAACATGGCTACTGTTGCATGCCACCAAACACCCTTAAATGTTTCTTCAGTGCTGAGCTCTAAAGATAGCTGTTCCCTAACCCCCACAAAAGAGATCCAATGTGCAGTGATAAACATGTAAGCAGTGGCTTGACAACTCGTCCTTGTTTACAGGCCAGGTCACCGCCCTGCTGCCGAACAGCTCCACCTGGTAACAACCTGCTCCTGCCTGGAACATGGGTTCGCGCTCACTGTGCCTGACAGCCGCTACTCATCATTGGTAACTTCTGTGTCTGCATTGTGCTCTTATGTTTTTTGTCATTTCATTTGGGTGTTTCTGTAACTATTTGTGCCGTTCTCTGACCCGACCCCCCCTCTTGTTTTTTGTATCCCGCTCCTTCCGGGTGGCCCCTGCGGCCACGCCCTTCGCCACCCCGCTCCCACCTCCCAGCTGCTCCTCCCTCCCTGCCTTAAATGGCGGCTGCTGCTCGACAGAAGAAGTGACCTCTGACCCTGTTTACAGGCCAGGTTACCCCCCTGCTGCCAAACAGCTCCACCTGGTAACAGCCTGCTCCAGCCTGGAACATGAGTTCATGCTCGCTGTGCCCGACAGCCGCTGCTCATCGTTGGTAACTTCTGAGTCTGCACTGTGCTCTTGTGTTTTTTGTCATTTCATTTGGGTGTTTCTGTAACTTTTTGTGCCGTTCTCTGACCACTTCGGACCCACTCGCTCCCCCCCACCCCCTTCTTGTTTTTTGTATCCCGCTCCTTCTGCCGAGGCCCCTGCGGCCATGCCCTCTCACCGCCCCACTCTCGCCTCCCAGCTGCTCCTCCCTCCCCGCCTTAAATGGCGGCTGCTGCCTGGACACCCAGCGGACGCGCACAGTGGGCGCACCTTCGGAGTGCAATCCAAAGGCAAGCCCGTCTGCGCCCATCCGCTCTTGGACCTGACCCAGCGCCACACCCCTGGACCTCACACCCGCCACGACACCAGACTCCGATACGACGCCACCCCCCCACCACGAGCTCAACACCAGCCGAGACCACCGCTGCTTCCAGGCCCGCCCGAAACGCACCCACGGACCCTTCTCTTGCCACATGTGCAATTTCACATGCAACAGATCCACCAAACCCCACGGACCGGACCCAACCACCTTCGCTGCATACTTCCAACACCCGGTCCACACGTAAACACGCCGTCAAACTCTGGGACCTCTCGACACCGCCGCCCAAGACGTTGCCTTCCTGACTGAGACCTGGTGGAACGACTCCTCAGCACCTGACATCGCCATTGCCATCCCGGTGGGCTACAAGATCTCCCGCAAAGACCGCAACAACAGGATGGGAGGAGGAATTGCCATCGTCCACAAGTACCCTCCAGGTCCACACCCTCGCAGACGACCACCTCAACTCCGCCAAACACCTACACTTCCGGATCCCAACCCCAACACCACCCTCAGAGGAACACTCATCAACAGACCTCCTGGACCCCGGACTCTCTTCAGCGACTCCATCGCCGACCTCCCCAGCACCCACGCACTCGCCTCCACGGACTACATCCTCCTCGGGAACCTGAACTTCTACCTCAAGAACAACAACGACGCCAACTCCGCCACCCTGATCGACAACCTCGCCAATCTCGGCCTCCGAAAACTCATCACCGAACCCACCCACCCCACCGGCCACATGCTCGACCCCCGTCTTCTCCACAAACACCCACGTCTCCTTCAACCACACTACCGAACTCCACTGGACCGACCACCGATGCATCCACTTCACCTTCAAGAAACCAACCACGCACCACCGCACCAAACAGCTGCCTCGCCGCTGCTGGAGCAAAGTCACAGAAGACCAACTGACCTCCACCCTCGCCCAGAACCCACCCACCGACCCCACCGACACAGACACCGACGCCCGAAACCTCAGACAATGGATCAACAACTGCGCCAACACCCTCGCCCCGATCAAGAAACTCTCCATCAACCACCCCAGCAAGAAAGCCGCCTGGTTCACCGAAGAACTCCAGACCTCCAAATGAACATGACGGAAGCTTGAGAAGAAATGGCTCCACGACCGCACACCAGACAGCCAAGCAGCCCACAACGACGCCATCCGCAGATATCACCACCTCATCAGAACAGCCAAGAGATTGTCCTTCAAAACCCGACTGGACAATAACGCACACAACAGCAAAGAACTTTTCAACATAGTGAAGAAACTCTCCAACCCCAGCGCCAACACCAACGACATCCCGCCCTCGCAAGATCTGTGCGACTCACTGGCCACCTTCTTCCATTGCAAGATCGCCGACATCCATGACAGCCTCATCTCCTCATCCGACCCAACCTCAACAGACCCCACCCCGAACGCCACCTGCACCAACCAGCTGACCTCCTGGTCCCATGTCAACGACGAAGAGACACGCAAGGTCATGAACTCCATCCACTCAGGATCTCCATCAGACCCCTGCCAACACCACGTTTTCAACAAAGCTGACGCAACCATCGCACCCTAACTACGAAGGTCATCAACATCTCCTTCGACACAGCAACATTCCTGGAAAGCTGGAAACACGCCGAAATCAACGCCCTCCTCAAGAAACCCAAGGCGGACCCTAAAGACCTCAAGAACTTCCGGCCTATCTCCCTACTCCACTTCCCGGCGAAGGTCATCGAGAAAATTCGCCAACTTACAGCTGACCCGCCACCTTGAGGACAACAACATCCTAGACCCATCCCAGTCCGGATTTAGACACAACCACAGCACCGAGACTGCCCTCATCGCCGCCACAGATGACATCAGGCGCCAGCTAGACAACGGCGAAACTTCAGCCCTCATCCTCCTGGACCTGTCAGCCGCCTTCGACATGGTCTGCCACCGCACACTAAGAACACGCCTCCAAGAAACCGGAATCCAGAAGAAGGCCCTGGACTGGACCACGTCCTTCCTCTCCGGCAGAACCCAGAGAGTCCACCTCCCGCCCTTCCGATCCGAAACCACCGACATCATCTGTGGCGTACCCCAGGGCTCATCCCTTGCCCGACCTTGTTAAACGTCTACATGGCCCCCCTCGCACAAGTGGCCCGCCAGCACGGCCTGAACATCATCTCTTATGCCGACAACACCCACCTCATCCTCTCTCTCACCAAGGACCCGCACACCGCCAAAACCAACCTCTACGAGGGAAGGAAGGCAGTCGCCGAGTGGATGAGGAGCAGCTGTCTGAAACTGAACTCGGACAAGACGGAGGTCCTCATTCTAGGTCCCACCCCATCTGCGTGGGATTACTCCTGGTGGCCAACCACACTGGGAGCAGCTCCAACACCCACGGACCACGCACGCAACCTAGGTTTCATCCTCGACTCCTCCCTCTCCATGTCAAAGCAGGTCAAAGCCAGATCCTCCTCCTGCTACAACACCCTCCGCATGCTTCGCAGGATCTACAAATGGATCCCGACCGAAACAAGAAGAACAGTGACCCAAGCCCTCGTCAGCAGCAGGCTGGACTACGGCAACGCACTCTACGCAGGAATCCCAGTCAAACAACTGCAACAACTACAACGCATCCAAAACGCCTCCGTCCAACTGATCCTCAACATCTCCCGCCGCAGCCACATCACCTGCCACCTAAAAGACCTGCATTGGCTCCCCGCCAACAAGAGGATCACCTTCAAGCTCCTCACCCACGCACACAAATCACTCCACAACACCAGACCAGCCTACCTGAACTGCAGACTCAACTTCAACACCCCCGCCTGCCAGCTTCGCTCTGCCGGCCCCGAACTTGCCGCCGTCCCACGCATCCAACCAACAACCTCCGGCGGCAGGTCCTTCTCCTTCCTCGCCGCCAAGACCTGGAACGCCCTCCCCACCCATCTGCGGCAAACCCAAGATCTGCTCACCTTCTGAAGGCTCCTCAAGACCTGGCTCTTCGACCAGTAGCAGCCCCCCCAGCGCCTTGAGACCCTCACGGGTAAGTAGCGCACTTTACAAATTCACTGATTGATTGATTAAAGCTCTGGACTGGATCACCTCGTTTCTCTCAGACAGAACCCAGAGAGTCCGCCTGCCTCCCTTCCGCTCCGCGGCCACCGAAATCATCTGCGGCATACCCCAAGGCTCATTGCTCAGCCCAATCCTCTTCAATATCTACATGAGCCCCCTCGCCACCATCGCACACAAACACAACCTCAACATCATCTCATATGCCGACGACACCCAGCTAATACTCTCCCTCACCAAAGACCCAGCCGCCGCCAAGCTCAACCTCCAGGAAGGAATGAAAAACGTCGCTGAATGGATGAAACTCAGCCATCTGAATCTGAACTCAGACAAGATGGAGGTCCTCATCCTCGGACCCTCCCCATCCGCCTGGGACGACTCCTGGTGGCCCACAGAACTGGGCACCGCACCAACACCCACTGACCAGCATGCAACTTGGGATTCATCCTGGACTCCTCTCTCACGATGACCAAGCAAGTCAACACCATCTCATCTTCATGCTTCAACACCCTGCGCATGCTCCATAAGATCTTCCGGTGGATCCCTACCGGAACTAGAAAGACGGTCACCCAGGCCCTCGTCACCAGCCGACTAGACTACGGGAACGCCCTATACGCAGGAACCAGAGTCAAACTTCAGAAAAGACTCCAACGCATACAGAACGCATCCGCACGACTCATCCTCGACATCCCCCGCCACAGCCACATATCAGCCCACCTGAGAGACCTGCACTGGCTCCCCGTCAACAAAAGGATCGCATTCAGGCTCCTCACCCACGCACACAAACCACTCCATGACACAGGTCCCAAATACCTCAACAACCACCTCACGTTCTACACTCCAACACGCAAACTCCGCTCCGCCAGCCTCGCCCTCGCCACCGTCCCGCGGATCCGCAGAACCACCGCCGGAGGAAGATCATTCTCCTACCTGGTGGCCAAGACGTGGAAAACCTACCTACGACTGACCCAGGACCACCTCACATTCAGGAAACACCTCAAGACCTGGCTCTTCGAGCAGTAGCGGCCTTGAGACCCCCACGGGTGAGTAGCGCGCTCTACAAGTGCAGTGATTGATTGATTGATTGATATGTCTGTCGTAAGGTAGATAGTATAAACAGCACTCTGCTGCAAAGTATTTCCAACCAATTCCAGCACATTATGATGGAGCACTGGAGCAGCCACTCTGGCAAAGTAGGTCCAGCTGGAAACCTTCCATTTCGTGCAGATAGCTGCCACAAACTCTAAAAAATCCACTCATTTCACAAAAGAAAAAGGGAGGAGTTCCTGCGCTAACATTTTAGCCAGCTTGTAGTTGTACAAACATGTAATTGTGTGTTGCAGTCGTAGGGCCCCTCCTGCCTAAAAATGCTCATAATAGTAGTCTTGATATTTAGGTTGGTGGTGCCACTGGTGTAAGCAACTACTGGAGAGGACCAGGAGGTGGCAAACTCAATGCACATCTTGGGGAAGTCACTACAGTATGCTGTGCTGACTGTATCTGACTTGCGCCGCTAAAAGTTTGCTGATGAGTCAGGTGATACAGGTTTGCTGCTGAGGACAGAACTGCTTCACTTTTTTGAATGACTCGTTTGGCCTCCAGTACCATAGTTTGTGGCAAGCTTACCTCGACAAACATTAGCATTGCAAATGGAGCATACTGCAATGTTGTCTTCCTACTTGCAAACCATAAAGAACTCCCAAACTGAGGAGGAGTATCTTTTCTGTGAGCCATTAGTGACAATGCCCAAAGAAATGGAGGGTGTGTCAACGATTGGCTCTCTGTGGTGCACACTTCTACTGAGCTAGTGGTGGATGCAGGTCTCTGCGTGGGCCTTGCAAATATGGGAGCTGGCAAAGGTGCAAGGGGGTGGTGGTGCCACATCCCTTGGAGCAAGTTGAAAAGGAGTGGTAATACCAGTCTCCTCTGTGCCAGCTTCCACAATGAATGGCTCGTCGTCATCCTCACCCTCTTCCATAACTATAAGGCTTTCAGGAACATTCCTTTTCCTAAGCCTCTCCTAGCATATCTCTGACTCAACCGGGGTCTAATCCATGTACAGATCATCAGAAGGGGACTTCGAGAAGATGGTGGAGTACCTCTCCTTTTTCTTGCCCACAATCTGGAAGCCAATGGTTATAAAAGAGGAGGTACTTGATCAGCAGGATGGTCAACCTCCTGTTCTGTTCCTACTTCAGTGAGATCCATTGCTGCCTGCTGCTGTTGTCCATTTTCTGGAAATGATTGGGTACTACTTTGGGAAAGATACAAATACAATTCAATGTCACTTCTTTTCGGTGTCAACATGATTTCAGTTGCTGCCTTGCTGAGAGACATGGGCTTAGGTTTGGGTGGTGCCATTGATGAGGGAGTGCTGATCCCAGGTTCCTCCCCTGAGGCCGTTCCGGTAGGCACACGTCTCCTGAAAAAAGATTGTAGTCAGCACGCCACTAGTGGAAATCTGTTTCATCTCTTCCCGACTGGCCACTTTCTTGGCTGCACCTTTCTTTGGGGCCATCTTGAAGTCATCAGTTCACAGTGGCACTTAGCTGCACAAGCAGAAGAGAGTGAACGACTCACATGACTGGCAGTACTATGGGTGATGTCTCTTGTGCACCTAAAAGTAAACAAGAAATAAAAACATTTCATGAAACATGGCAGTGCTGCAGTTTGAATAAGTACAGACAATATAATTTAGTGTGGTTTCTTAAGTTATCATTATTATCCTAAATTATTAACAACAACAGTGCATTTCAAGGTCCAACCACATCACCAGAACATAATATTAACTTCCAATCAGCATAACAATTTAACTGCTTGCTTTGTGTGCAATGCATGCATCTAAGTTAGAAACCTGTGGTAGTCAGTGTGTCCAGGAAAAACTTAATAATTCTGAAAAATAAATGCTGGTGTGTGTTGTGCACCTACGGCAGGCAGGCTGTCCAGGCAAAAAATGTAATAATCCTTAAAAAATTATTGCTGTTGTGTGTTATGTACCTATAGCAGGCAAGGTTTCCAGCAGAACATTGAATAATCCTAAGAAAATGAATGCTGGTGTGAGTTGTAAACCTATGGCAGGCAGGGTGTCCAGGGAAAAATTAAATAATTGTTAAAATAAATAATGCTGTTGTGTGACTGTGCACCTGTGTTGGTTATGTGGTGGTTGGATGGTGGAAAAACCTAAAAAAAAATGTTTTAATAAAGTTTAAAAATTTGTGTAAAAATCTAAACAAAAAATTTAAAATAAAAGAATGTAAAAAAATGTTATTAATTAATAGCTGGTGTTTTAGTGGACTATGAGAAACCCATTGGGAGGCAAGGGGGTGAAGGTGAAAATAAAAAAGCATGTAATATATAACTATAATAAATATACAAAGATTTAATAAATTACCCAATGATCCTCAAGCGAAATAAAAACTTATATCAGGGAAAAGTAAAAAATCAACAAATGCAAAAATTCAAGGCCTTCTTCTATCAATCTCTCTTTGAAAACTGGAAAACATGTGGCTGCACAAAATGGCCACTGACCACATGGCCAAACAACAATAACTAGCAAGGAGACATGGCTACAAAAAAGAACACATGCAGGTCGATGGCAAAGCACACTGGCTAGCTGGTCAACATTGTTGCTGACCACATGGTCAAACAACACAACCAACAAGGAGGCATGGTCCACAACAAAGAACACATGAAGGCCTATGGATAAAGCACACTGGCTGGCTTCATAAAAAGGCCATCAGATACTTGGTCAAACAAAAACAACCAGCAATGAAGTATGGCCACAACAAAGAACACATGCAGGCCTATGACAAAAGCAAGCTGGCTGACTACACAAAATGGTTGACAGCCACATGGTCAAACAACAACAACAAGCAAGGAGGCATGGTCACAACAAAGAACACATGCAGGCCTATCACAAAAGCACACTGACTGGCTACACAAAATGGCAGCCAACCACATTGCTCACTGTGCCCCTGAAACCATTCTACACCTGAATGAAGAACCTCATTCAGGGCAAACTCGGTCTTGGAATGCCTGTGTACCGGTTCAGAGAGTACCTGGTTTGGCAGTTCAGATGGGACTGTTCTTATTGGAGCAGGGTCAAGACTGAATTAAATATGACTGGGTCTAATTTGAGGTGGACAGATGGGCAAAATGACATTGGTTGGGATGCTACCCCTTAGCCACTTAATGCATTGCCCATCATGCCACCTCAGATTAGACCCAGCAAAATGCAAATCGGTATTGATCCTTCTCCAGTAGGAATAGTCCAGGCCGAGCTGCGAATCCAGGTGCTCTGTGAACCAGCACACAAGCAGCCCATGACCGCTTTCTCCCTAACTGGGGCTCTTCAGTCAGATGTAGCTTGGTACCAGTAGCATATTGAGCAGGGGACCCACACTTGGACATAACCTTGACATTTGGACATAACCTTGACCTCAAACACACAAAAGGTGATGGGAAGACGCTTGTAATAAGTCTTATTACTGGCAATCACTCGAGGTAGCAGCCCAACCATCATTCTGTTGCCCATCATGCCACTTCAGATTAGCCATATGCAAATCAGTTTTGACCCTGCTCCAATAGGAACAGTCAGTCCCAAACTGCCAAACCTGCTATAAGCATTCTTTGAAAGTATTTATTTTTGCATTATTTATTCAGAAGCACTGCATAATAAAATGGACGGCAGGGCCCCAGCAGGAAAATCAGCCCTCACAACAGTGAAACCAGCTCCCTCCCTGTTCGTCCACCAAAATAATAGTCCAGGCCCGCCGTGTCATGGAGCTATACCAAAGGCTTTCCAGATTTAGGTAAGGCCATCAACCAAGTATGTCAACATGATTCAACTGCACATAAATAATACTGACAATGTTGCACTTGGACAGATTCCTGCCAGAGGCCTCCGAAAATGTTATAAAGTTTTAGATAGCAGATGGAGCTTCCTTTACAATATTCACAAATTAGAATCGCCAAGATATCTCACATGTCTTTGTATATCAATGAGGTGAAAGCTGCAGTGAATAGTTTAGAAGTCTATTTCAGATCACTCAAAAAAATTCTACTGCATCTTTCCACCATCAGCAGTGGGGAATGTGTCAAATTTGGAGAGTTATTTAATCAGAAAACCTGAAAAAAATGTTTAGCTCTAACATTTTTACTCAGGCAATGTCCAGTGTGCGGTTTACACTCCACGACCTAAATATGTATTTGTATGTGGAGTTTCAGGAGCGCGCATCCACCTCAGCTGAGGTGTACCAGCGTTAGCGGACAATCACATAAATGAAAATAAAGCTCTCTTCAAAAGCTTTCATCTTCTATTCACAGTTTAATATATTATCTGGTAAATGTACCCCCATGCTGTCTGCTCACAAACCAGAGCTCCTCAAATACATACTATCTTTGGAGGCTGGTTTCTGCAAAAGAAAAACATGCTCAGTGGGCATCAAAAATATGGTGGATTGAATGCATTGCCTTTTTGTTGAAAGATCTCCTGCTCCATAGGCAAGACTATGTGTGGTATAAAATCTGTTTGTTCCTTTTCAGCTACAGTAGTGATTGCAGTCTCCTCTATGTTTGACAAGTGGTAGATAATCAGGACATGAACTGGACAGACCTGTTTGATACCATTGATTATGAAGGTTTCAGATATGGTTCACTAGTGGTGTCAAACTTTTACTGGAACTTCTTTTCTCACAATGGTCGTAATCACTCTTCATCTCCAGCAACTTTAGTACTTCAGCTGTTACATCAGAAAGCCACAGAACCTTTCACTTTTGCCTACATACAGCACCCTAACTGCCTATCAATGTGCTGGTACATGCCCATAGAAACCGGAGTTGCATTTCAAACAATATCTGGAGGACCTTCCTATAAAGACACAATTCAATACTATGCCTGGCACACCAGACATCTGAATGGCTGCATTTATTTGAGGCACTTTTTACTATGTGCAAGAATTAGGGGATCATTTAGGGTCTGAGGAGCATGATTTTTGCTGTAAGCCAGTGAAGACCCAGCTCCAACTAATCGTTGGTTTCCCTGCCTGATTTTGAGGTAGAAAAAATACTTTGTATCCAAAAGTAGAGCTGTTGCTGGTTCCACCATTGTCAATGTATCACAAGACAGGCATTAGGCCAGTGTCTACACGTTTAATTTTTTTGGAACCCCATGCAGAAAGGAAACTTCCTGCACTTCACATAAATGTATTTATTTATTTGCAGATGTATACCGTAAATTAATAGGGTTGTTTCTGGGGAACAAAAGCAATGACCAACCAACTGGCAAGACATTGTGGCAGTTTGGCATTACTATTTTGATGAACGTTCTCTTGCCATCACCATAGAAGCACCTTCGACTTAATGATCCCCACCTGAGCTCGCAGAGGCAATACACTTAGCTGGTTTAGCTGGTGGTAGACCCTCCACTCACTGCTTGGTGTAAGAGACCTGAGTCATGCCATATCCCTAAACCAAAAACATTATGGCAGCTCAGCAGATCTTGAGAGCTGAAGTCCTAATGAATCTCTACATAATAGTATCTCGGAGACTAATCAAGATGATGCCAACAGAAAGGCAAACCCAAGTAACTTACCTCCTCTTCTCTCTTCTTTGTTCCTTTTTGATACAAATGTGGAGGCTCATTTCCTAAACAGCCTCTTCTGTAGTGTTGATAACTTTTGTAATACTTCAGGATAGGCCAACTAAAATGGTAAGTTCCCCTTAGAACCTTTTGGTTTCTACTCTGTCTGACTGGTCAGAAGTATTTGGTGTTTCTGTGTTGATCGTATGTTCAACCCACCACGCCCACTTACTCCAAAGTTGGGGAGGATGAATGTTTCTTTTCTAGTTCCAGTAAAGGTTGCCAGATTTCATAGTGGTGGGTGCATTAAAAAAATATTGTTAATTATGAACAGATTATTTTGTCATTTGCAGTTTTGAGGGATTTATGAGTTGTATTGTTGTATTAGTTGGGTAGCATTTGAAGTGCAGTGATTTATTTTTTAAATGTTTTGAAATAGAAATGTATTTTTATATGATGACCAATAATTATAATATTATTGAAACTACAGCCATATAAATATAAAATAATGGAAACGTATGTATGTTACCATTAATGTACAAAAATATGATCTAATTGTTGAAAATATTGTTTTGTGAATATTTGAAAATGTATTTAAACATTTATTAATAATAATTTTTTCTCTTAATGCTGTATACTATTAATAAATATGTTATTAGTAAATTGAATTATTAAAAAGTAAATGTTTAATTTGAGAACAGCATGTTTATATTTAATGTAAAAATATACAAAACATTCATACAGTAAAAATTAGGATAAAATAAAAACACATAATTCTATAGCTCTGTAGGTAATTTTTATACAAAATTATGACTAAATATGTGTATTTATTTTATATTAGAAAACAAATATAACAAAAAATATATTATTTTTTTGGGACTTTGCTGAAATTATGGTTAATGAGACAAAAAATATACACTTTCACTAATGTTCATACATTTGTAATTCCATTAGTAAATAGGTCTCATGAAGGAATTGTTGCATTTCAAAACTATTTTGTTACTGGAATTAAATTGTTAGCTGGTCACCACCTAATGTTATGAATTTTCACAAAAGTCTGTGGAATTGAAGTTAGATTACGGAATACAACTCCCCAATTCTATATAACATCCCAAAGGCAGCCGGTCTGGAGTTTGAATGACTGTGACACCCCAAAAGTATGCAATTTCCTCGGTGCGTGTGTGTGATTGGATTTCATATAGTAAATCTGAATCAGCCACGTTTAGGCACTGTCCCTAATGTTATTAGAAATGTAGCTAGAGTAATAAGTATGATCCCTGCAATTTTATTCATGTTCCCAAAGTTAGTGAGAGTGGAGTTAGAATTGTAACTATGAGCCAACCAATCTTATTTTAAGTCATTTTACCATATGTTATTGGGCCTGCAGTCAGAATAGTAGATATGACCCCCATCCCAATTGTATACTTTCGCTAATGTTAGTGTGCTTGGAGTTAGAATAGTTAATATGACCCGCCCCCAGCTTAATGCACTTTCTTCAATGGTAATAGGATTTGGTTAGAATAGTAAATCTGAAACTTCTCTCTTCCATAATGTCATACACTTTCTCCAATGCTAGTGGGATTAGAGTTCGGATAATGCATTTGCCCTCCCTCATTTCATGAACTATTCCCAATGTTACTGGGTTTGGAGATTCAATAGTGGTCCAGCACATCTAACAATGTTAATCTGTATGCATTTCATTAATCAATGAATAGTAGGTGGGTGTATTGACACGTAGCAAGACCCACATTTATAACCAATCATAATTGATGTATTTCTTCATGTTAAATTGTTCTCAGTTAGTCAAAATCTTTTCTCTTGCCGCTGACATGGCGTGTGCCTCACTCACTCAAGTAAGTTATTGAATTCATGTATTGCAAGTCTCATGCTTTCTTTGCTCTGCAGGTGCATTATCAAGGAGTGCTCAGTAGTTACAATGAGGTAATTCTTCATTATAGAGAACTTTGTAGAGAACTGTTAGATTGAGCTTTCCTAACGAAATCTTGGCTGTGGACATGAAGCGCGTAGGAATGGGAAGGAGCCTTTTATATCAATCAGACTGAACTGCTGCTAAATTCAAGGCTACACACCTGTACATTCTTTGTTCTACAACCTGGGAACCTAGGGAGTCTCCCTGCTTCCAGAGAACCTTGCCTTCTCATTGGACAATCCAAAGGAATCGGTTCACTGACAGAAGACCTTTCTCAAACTCTGCTAATTTTCCCTGCCAGGATGTTGAACCTTATGCTTGAATGTCCATTTCTTTCCCAGAACTTTAATTTGATTCTTCTGATGCTGCCACCTTCCTCTTTGAATTTCCCTTTGTACCTTTCAAAGCTTTATTTAGGTTTGGGAAGTAACTTTATGGAACCTATCTACTTTATATTGTGTGCTTCGCATCTGGTTATATTTTGCATCTTCATATAATGTACATTAATTATAAGTCTTTTTGATCTTCAAATTCAGACAGCACAACTATATGGATATGTATTGTTTTTAGTTACATTGATTTTGCTGAATGAAATCTACCTAATCTGTACTAAAGTTGTCACCCCCTCCAATTCTATGCACTTTCCAAAAGGTTAGTTGGATTCGAAAATAGTTAATATGCCTGCTTTTATTAAAACATACATTTTATAATGGTTTTAAATTGTAAAATTAGATAACCATATGCATTTACCAAAGTTTACTTGTGATGTAATAACAGCCATAACAAAACAACAGCAATAATAACAAAAATAAAACTATTAATAATTCTTTTATTTGACATAAAATATAATAAAAAATAATAGTACTTTTTATTTAAACTTTATTGTATCAGATTATTATAAAAGCTGAATATGTAAAAAATAAAGTAGTACTTTCAACACAAACATTCTCATTTATTACATTATATTAAGTTACATTCTCTGTTCAATAAGTTTAAAAGATGTAATAATGTGTAATTTAATTAAAGTTTATTTCTGCATTTCAATCAGCAAACATTTTTGGCACTGATAAACAAATAACACATATTTTTAAAGAAAATGTCAATTAAAAAACGTGGTTCTTAATTAAATGTAATAATTTCAAATGTTTAAAATATTTAAAATGAAATACAATAATTATACTTTATTTATAGGGTCCTTTCTTACAGCCTGAATCCCAACAAAGATTCCCAAGTGCTGTTTCTTGGCCTGAACCTAAACAAGGTGTAATGCATTTTACACTAGCGACTTCTATTGTGCTAAGGAAGGCATGTTCAGGTATCTTTAGTTCTTGCAAGAAAAGCAGCTATATTGGGAATGGCTTAGAATATAAGCCACACTCTCCTCCATCTTTCTTGCTATTTAGTTTTCCCCGGAAAAGGATCTCCATTACTGGTGCTCCAAAGGTTCTTCCCCAAAAGCCCACTACATCCGAATGTCTCTCATAGATCATTCTGCCATTGGCCTGGCAAACATGCTTGAGGCAATGCTGAATAACTGCAAAGAAAGAAAAGATGAGAACAGTGTTAAAGTTGGTCATGTAGTGTGAGATTGCTCAAGCTTTTGAAGGTGTTTGAATAAATTATTGAGCTTAACATATTGGAAAGCATAACTATGGGGATAACATTTCGTGGTGAGGAATATTGTTGTCAAGAATATATTTTGGGGTTATTCAATCAATCAGTAGATGTGTAGAATGCTTCTTGGTGGGCTGACGGAGGTTCAGGTGGTGGTTCAAGTATGAGGGTTTGTGGTTGAGTAGGGCCTTTCAAGTGTGGGTCAGGAACTTGAACTTGCATGTTTTCGATACAGGGAGCCAGTGGAGATCCCTGAGATAGGGGGTGATGCTTGTGCATCTAGGGAGATCCAGAATGAGTCAAGCAGCGGTGTTCTGTATGGTCTGTGGTCATCAAGGAGGTGAGCTATGATCCCTGCGTGGAGACAGTTGTCATAATCCAGTCAGTTGGAGATGAGCGCCTGGATTATGATGTGTCTTGAGCTTTCGGTGGCCATTTGAATATCAGAAGCAGGAGACAGAGTTGACCTGGGTTATCATGATTAGCTTGTTGTCCAGAATGATGCCTAGGTTTCTAGCGTGGTGAGTAGGGGTAGGAATAGGTCTGAGTTCTGAGGGCTACCAGGATGCATCCCATGGGGAGATTTTATTTCCAAAGATCAGTTTCTCTGTCTTGTTCATGTTGAGCTTCAGGCCGTTGTCCTTCATCTATTTGGTGACGTCTGTCATGCAGTTGTGGAAGTTGGTCTTGGTGGTGTCTTTGGAGAGGGAGAGGATGAGATGTGTTTCGTCTGTCTAGGATATGGTGTTGAGTTTGTGGGTTTTCATGATGCTGGCCAGAGGTGTCATATAAGTGTTGAACAGAATCGGCTGAGCAAGGATCCTTGGCGTTCTCCACAGATGATTTCCTTGGGTTTAGAGGTGAAGGAGAAAGGCAGACTTTTTGACTTCTTCCAATGAGGAAAGAGGCAATCTAATTGAGAGTGGCCCCTTGGATGCCTATGTTGTGCAGCCTTGTGATGAGTTTGTGGTGTGAGACTATATCGAAGGCTGCCAAGAGCTAGGAAGATCAGAGCCTCAGTATATCCACGGCCGAGTAGGGCCTGGATGTTGTCGGTAGCAGCTATGAGGTCTGTGTCGGTACTTGTGGCTGCTGCAGAATCTGGATTGGGAGGAGTCATGTAGGAGGTTCTGTTTCAGATGTGAGAAGAGTTGTTGGTTGATGTATTTTTTAAATACTTTGGCCCGGTATGGGACCAGGGAGATTTGTCGGTAGTTGTTGAGTTTGCTAGGGGTCTGCTGAGGGTTTCTATAGTAGGGTATTGACTTCTTTATGTTTCCAGTCCTCTAGGAAGGTGGTGGTGGCAATTGAGGTTTTGAAGAAGGTGGTGAGTACATAGCTGGTTCTGGCTTCACCTAGGGTGTAGATGTAGTGAGGGTATGGGTCATTTGTGGTCCATGAGTAGACCAAGTTCCTGATGAAGGCGGTATCCTGTGTGTCGAGCTGGCTCCATTCAGGTAGTCAAATGTCTGCGGTTCTTGAAGGTCATTGTGCTGCTTGAAGATGTCATTGTTATTGTCATTGGGCTGGGGTCCAAAGTTTCTGTAGAAGTGGGCGATCTTGTTCTGGAATAGGTTTGCAAGGTTGTCACAGAGTTCTTGTTAAGTGTAATGATGTTTGATGCAGCTAAGGGGTTGAAGAGTTCTTTGCTGTTAATGGAGCTTGATTTGCTTGTCTGTGTGACAGCTTGACGGCTGTCTTGAAGGAGGTCTTGGCAGTGGTGTGCTTGTTGGTACACCATCTCCTATCCAGTTGTTTGCAGTGTTGTTTAGTGGTTTTTAGGCCTTCAGTGTACAACTAGCCTTCTTGGTGGACCTTGTAAGGATGATGATGTTGATCGGAGCGATGCTGTCGGCACAGTTGGTGATCCAAATAAAATAGTTTTCAAGAAAATCGTTGTTTTTAATATTGTTATCAGTGATTTAATTGTGCAAATGTTATCTTTTACTTATTTAAATGATTTTCAGTTAATATATTCATTTTAGGTGTTCCTATTGTTGGTATAACTGTTTTCAATTTATATAATATAGTTTGTAATATTAAGTGATTTAGTACTGTTTTTTTTAAATATTATTAGTAAATTATAGTGTTTTATTGAGTTGTGTAAGAAATATTTGTAATTTAATATTAATTTGCTATTTATTGTTAATTTCTTAACTAAATATTAATTACATACATTTTTTACGTGTTATATTTTGAATTTGAAATTGAAGTTTTTTTTATTTTATGTTTATTAACAATAGAGAACTATATTTTAGTGGAGGGTTGTTGGATTTGTAAGGGGATAGGGTGGGAAGTTAATAAAGACATAACTATTTTAAAATTATTGTTAATTAGTTTTTAATTGTCAATTATTCATATAAATTATTCTTAACTATGCAGTTAATATTGATTTATGTAAGTTATATTTTAGTTGCAGGTAGTTGGATGTGTATGGTAATAGGGTGGAAAGGTAAATAAAATTAAAGTGATCTTCATGTAATGCTAAATATTTAAATAAATAATATTTGGCAACTTATTTATTCTGTTGTACATTTTGTAATTGTTGTAATATTTTATTTCTTTTAATATGTATTTTAGTTCTAAATGTTTATTACATATATATTTTGAAGTGTTGTGTTACTTTTTTGGGGTGAGTAGGTTGGAAAGAAAATAAACATACAATATTTTTTATATTAATTGATATAAATATATAATTCATTAATTTGTAATTAATTATGTATAATCTAACCCCCTCCAAAGTTCAATACTTCTCTTGCTGTTGCTTAGACTGGAGTGAGAATAGTAAATCTAATTGCTTAAAAGTACAACACATTCTCTACTGTTGCTTAGACTGGTGTGGTAACAGTCAATTTAACCCATTTGATCTCCAACACTTTCCCTACTGTTGCTTCGACTGGGATGGGAATAGTACATTTATTGCTTCTGAAGTCCATACAGTTGCTTAAATTTGAGTGTGAATAGTAAATTTAAACACTCCAAAGTCCAACACTTTCCATACCGTTGCTTAGACTGGAGTAGATCTAACCTTTGCAAAGTCCAACACTTTTCTTAATGTTGCTTAGACTCGATTAAGAATAGTAAATTGAAACCCCCCATAATCCTAGCAATTCTCAACCCCTCCAAAATCCAATGTTATTCCTACTGTTGCTTCGACTGAAGTGTGGCTAGTACATTTAAACCCTCCATAATCCAATACTTTCCCTACATTTGCCTAGACTGCAGTGGGAATATTAATAAATGCAACCTGTCAGAAGTCCAAGACTTTCCCTAACATTGCTTAACTGGAGTGGGAATAGTATATCTTTTTTCATTTTCACAAATTTTCATTAGGTTTTCAACATAAAAATGAGGTTATCACAATGACAGGATTTAAAAGCATAACAATTGATAATTTCAATCTAGCAAGTAAATTCTGTTAGACAAATATATCTTATGTTTCTGGAGTCCAACACTTTTTTCAGTGTTGGCAAAATAGAATGCACATTATCATATGTAATTTTTTATAGTTAATAATAATACATATATTTTAAATATTATATTTAGTAAATGGGTTTTGTAGTTTTTAATATTTTACTGCTAACAATATATTGGTGAAATTAATTATTATATTTTGTTGTTGAAATGTTTATAATTTATATGTTGCTTTTTATTTCTGTATGTATATGTTGTCATTTCCATTATAAGTATGGGAACAAGATATCATAGTAAACAATATGTTTTTACACAATATTTTTGTCAACTATAGTGTTTACCGCATTGTGTCACTAAATCTTTTTAATAAACGTAACCTTTGATTCCAGCAATCATTCTTAACCCTATCAGCAAATGAACGATAAGACAAAATACATAATTGCATAGATTTTGAAAACTGTCACAGTTCTTAAAGTGTGTGAAGTCACACCATGCCATGACAGATACAAGACTAATTTGTTAATATTATAGGAAGTCAACACATCAACAATGTTCAGTATGTGCAACTAACAAAGTATTTACTAAAATACGGAATCCTTTGAATAAACGCACCCTTTGATTCCAGCAATTGTTTTTCTAACTATCAGTATCTGAAAAAAAAGGCAAAATACATTACATAAAAAATTATTTTTTAAAACAGTGAAAAAGACAGGTTATGACACAGGTAGACAGTTTCATTTATGAAGGAAACTTTTGTGTTAATGCTGAATGTTAAAGTCAAAGACCTTGGTTACCATCACCCCGACAAGGGTCATCTAAGTGTGGTCAGGTATTCATATTGACAATTGTACTCATATTGATGTTTGCACAAAAGCAAGAAGTATATAATTTATTGTGATACACTCAGTGATAATACTTCCATGTTACATTTACAGAGAAGTGGGTATGCAGGTTTTTTCATTGCTATCATTCATCAGCAGTCGGCAAGGTCAATAGAAGCAGGATCCCAGCTAGTTGAAAAAGGTAAAGCTATTTGAAATTAAAATTTGTACATATTGTATAGTTTTAGGGGTTCTTTTTTACAATTATAAGAGTATAGATGTGTGGTAGGTACTTTTTGTGTTGTTACTGAAGGGTGTGTTTAAGATGTTTTTGGAGTATGATATGTAAAATGTATGAAATAAATTCTACCTATGTTTTACTTAGATTCTTAAAGCACACTTTGCATAGGTATATTTAAAGATGTTTTTGTTTTGGGTGGTGGGGAAACTTGTTTTGGGATAGATTGTTTTATATTTGTCTTTACTAAGTGAAGACGACTACTAACAAAGCAATTACTTTTATTTCTCACATCAAGGGTTTTTATTTTTTATTTTTTTTACAAGCATCTGTTTCGGATAAGCATATATGAGTAATATATATATATTTTTAATTTGTTTGGGTTGTGGTTGATTTTTTAATAATTAATTTTACTGTAGTCGAGACGTTCTTGGAATTACCATGGAGGGTTTTCATAATGGACTTTGGGCCTGATTAGGATCGCGGTGAATCCGCATCCTCCGGGCCGGCCGAAGCCACCGCCGGCCCGGAGGATGCAGATTAGGATGGCTGGGGAGGTCATGTTTCCGTCCGCCGCTTTTCCGCCACGGCCACAGGAGTTAATTAATGGACTGTGCAGGCGTGTTTGGAGGCCCACTGGAGGGCTCGAATATGGATGAATATTTATTCTAACAAACGGAACAGCCTACTGATAGGTTTTACTATTGTTCAGCACTTCAATGACCAGAGTGCATTGGGCTAAAGGAAGTCACCTGTGATCCCACTGGAGGGAAATAAAATGCCGAGAATGACTCTGTTTCCGTTTTGCCAGCAAAGCCTGTGAACAAGAGCCAGGAGGCTCGAAATGCATCAGGCAAAATTGAAATTCGAACATGAATGCACAGTCATGCTCTTCCATTCAATAAAGCTATGTCAGCATTCTTCTGTGGAGTGCGCTTTCGTTTTTGGACAACATGAGTAAAGAATATATATATATATATATATATATATATATATATATATATATATATATATATATATATATATATTCACTGGAAAAAACCATAGGTTGTGATCAAGTCCGGGTTTCCTGGACGAAACGCGTCATGCTGCCGTTCCCTTCAATGGAATAAAGCACCTTATTTTCTACTGAAGTCCTCGTTGTGGTCTGTACCTGTTGTTCGTGTTGGTGCCTTGCTGGGTTGCTGACATTACAGGATTGTGAATCCATATATATATATATATATATATATATATATATATATATATATATATATATATATATATATATATATATATATATATATATATATATATATATATATATATATATATATATATATATATATATATATATATATATATATATATATATATATATATATATATATATATATATATATATAAATATATATATATTTATATATATATATATATCCACAGGCTTGGCTCAAATTTTCGCGGTCCAATGGCGCTCTCTCCACCGGTGCAGAACAACTAAGCAGAGCCCTGCTTTTTAATATTGCACAAATCCCTTAAGGTAAGAGAATAAGTCCGCACTCACAAAAGAGTATCTTCCCAGTCTTGCAATTTATTTGTCAGATTTCAGCATGTAAAGTTACAAAAACCAACGCGTTTCGCAACCCACAGTTGTCTTGTTCACGGTCACGGTCAGGTTTATTTGCATGTGTGAGTATGTGTGTGAGTAACTTTTGGATGACTGTCGGTGTGTAACAGGATGTATAGGTGTATCACTACATATGATGAGTGAGTATATGTATGAGTGACTATATAGAACTGTTTGTGAATGAGTGGATGTGTACATAGATGGTGGAATTACTGAATTGGTTGTTGTAACTGATATGGGTATCTCCATTTTTTTGAAAATTTTAGTTTCTATTTTTGAATATGTGTTTCAAGGGTTACATTACAGTGAAAGGAGGTCTGTCACTCTGTCACAAGGATGGTGTCATGAGTGATGTCATGAGTGATGTCACTGACCATGTCATGAGTGATGTAATATGTGACGTCATCAGCAGTGCATTGCACGCGCAAGTTATAGTGAGTCCAACTAACTATAACGTGGGAATTTCAATGGTTTTATGCCAGTAAAATTTCCAGCTAACTATAACTGGTGTGAAACCTATGGTTTTTTCAGTGAATTTAATAGGATTTTTAAATGCTAATTCCTAACTATAACTGGTGTGAAACCTATGCTTTTTTCAGTGAATTTCAAAGGTTTTTTAATAGCAAATCTCTATAGGTATGAAAAGTAATATTTTTCATAACAAATTTTATATTGTATAATTATGTAATAGTATTTTTTTATGTTTATTCATTTATTTATTTATTTATTTTTGCCCCGGAGCGCTCCCGGGGCGCGTACCGATGCACTCACCGGTAAGCGCAGTGCTACGGCGCGCCCCGGGGCGTGTACCGGTGAGCGTCCCGTTAGCGCTATTCCCGCGAACGAAAACAACATCGTGACGTATCGCGTAGCCGTGTGATGCATCATATGACGCACTGCGTAAGCGCACCTGGAAGCACCCGAGCGCATACGATCGTGCAACGTAAGCGCCGCTGGGCACGCCCCAGGGCGCGACGACGGGCGCGCCCCGGGGCGCATAGCATAAGCGCGTCGGGTCATATGACCTGAAAATAACACTTTTCATTGGTGCAGAACAGTTTTGGTTTCCAAATGATGAAAGTTCGGGTCATGTGACCTGAAAATAACACTTTTCATTGGTCCAGGACAGGTTTTTTTTTTTCAAATGATGAAAGCCCCCACCTTTTTTCCTTATTCTGACTTTGTCCTTTGACTGAGGAAAACCTGTTTGGAGATCTGTCACTAATCTTTTGTACTTTAAAATGGCTACAATAGCAGCAGCAGCTGGAGCATCTGCACCACCACCACCACCACCAAGAGGACCACCACAACATCACATTGGTGGTCAAGAAGAAGAAGAGGAGGAGGAGGAGGAGGAGGAGGATCGGAGAAGGACATTCCTGCCAGAAGACAATACCCCATATAGGCCAAAGGAGCACATTGTATGGGAGTTTTTTTCCATCCCAGAGGGCAAGAAGAAAGTGAATGCGCCAAAGATGACTTGCCGAATCTGTGGCATGGAACTTTCAAGGGGGAACCCTAATAAGAAATATTCATTTGGCAATTACACCATGGCATATGCAGCGCAAGCATCCCAACAACTATGCTGCTGCAGAGGTGAGAGAACTGGCCAGTAACCCTCCCCAATCTTCACGCAGCACCTCCAAAAGAAAGCAACCCACTTCATCGGGACCAGAGACAAGGGCATACAACCACGGTTTGGTGAATTCAGGATCACATGTATTTTTTGTGGTAAGACCATCACCTATGGTGAGCAGAGCGTAAAGCTCGTCGTCCTTGCTGGTGACAACCACAATTGCCCCAAAAAACCCTAATTTATTCCTGATTTTTTTTTGCTCCAGTTGAGCCGTTTACAATTCCCTGTTTTTTGTTTCTCCCCATAAAAAATACAAAAAATATATAAAACTGTTCAGAAAAGCCAAAAAAAGTAAAAAAAATTCAAAAAAACAATAAAAAAATATAAAACAACAAAAAGAATACAAAAAACAGTTCTTTTTAGAACTACCTCCAATTTATAAAAAAATGCTAAATTTTTTAAAAACTGTCCTTCTTTTTTCCTTAGGGTACGCGCACCGGGGCGCGCACCAAAAAAATAAATTTAAAAAAATGATGAAGGAGTGAGCATGAGGGAAGGGGACAGAGAGAGTGATGTTAAGAGAAAGAGAGCTAGAGGGAGCAACACAGAGGGACTGTGTATTACATAGTAAGACAGAGAGATGGTGTAATAGGGTGTAAGTGAGAAAAGGAAAATGAATAAGGGAGCGAAAGAAGGGAAGAGAGAGTAAGAAAACTAAAGCAGAGGTACTGGGAGAATGTGAGTGGGTGTTGAAAGTAAAGGGAAGGACAGTAAAGGATGGGGAATGAGGGGTAGTGACGGAACCGGAGTAAAGGAACAACGGTGATGGAGGGTTAGAAAAGAGCAGTGACTGTAAGTAAAGAGGGGTGAAAGAGGGTGGATAAATGTGAATAAGGGTAAGACATGGGGAGTGACAGAGAGAAAAGAGAGAGAGTAAAGGAAGGAGTGACTGAAAGGTAGTGAGTGAAGCAGCAAAGAAAGGTAAGTGAGGGAGTGTGGGTGAGTTGTAGGGAGTGAGCATGACGAAAGAGTAATGACAGAATGAGGGGACAGAGACAGCGACGATAAGAGAGACAGAGTGAGGGAACGGAAATGAGGAACTGTGAGAACAGACGGACTGAGAGAAGGAGTGACAGGAGTAAAGTAAATGATTAAGTGAAAGGGAATGAGTGAGGGAGCAAAGGAAGGGAACAGAGGGTAAGGGAAGTAAAGCAGGGGGACTGAAAGAAGTTGAATGTGGGAGGGGAGTTAGGGAAAGGGGAGTAAACACGGAGGATAAGAATAAGTGAGGGAAGCAGAGTAAGGAAACAGGAGTGAGGTAGGGTGAGAGAATAATAGTGAGGTTAAAGCAAAGGGTGATGACAAACTAAATTTCTTTAGTCACACTTACCATATAATTAATGTAACTTTAATTACATTTTTTTACTACACTTTGTATCTGTGAAACAGAGAAGAAAAAATAAGTTATAATTAGTAAAATATATATTTTAAATTAAAAGATACAAATGAAGAGGTTAAAAATCATAAAAGTGTACTAAGAAATAAAGTAAGAGTGAAGGACACAGAAAGGGAAATAAAGTAATGTAGAAGGACAAAAAGAGGGTTAAAGAAATAGAAGGAGAGAAAATTACCAAGAGTAAGGCATATAGATTCACTGACAGAGAGGAAGAGAAAAAGAGAGAAATGAACTGAAGGTAAGAAAGATACTAAAAGAATGTGAGTTAGCAAAACTAAATCAGGAAACAGGAGTAAGTAAAAAGACAATGACTGAGAGGGAAAGGAGTCTAATTAAGGCTGCATTTAGAAGAATGAGGAATGGAAGATAACTGAGAGTAAGTGAAGGAGAGTCATAGAGTGAAGGGATGAAGGGAGAGAGGATAATATAGAAGGATTGAGGGGAAAGGAGTGAGGAAGTTAGTAGACAAAGAAACTAAGGCAAGGACTGAGTGAAGTGGAGTACAATGAGTGAGGAAAGGAAAATGAGTAAGGGAGCAAAAGAAGGAAAGATAGGGGAAGAGGACTAAAGCAGTGGTACTGAGAGAAAGTGATTCGGTGATGAAAGTAAAGAGAAGAATATTGAAAGATAGGAAATGAGGGGTAGTAATGGAACCGGACTAAAAGAAATGGGGTGAAGAATGATGAGAGAGGAGCAGTGAAGTTGTTGTAAGAGAAATGATAGAAGGTAGATAAACACAAGTGAACATAACACAAGGAGAGTGAGGGACTGAGGACATAGAGGTAGTGAACGGAAAATAGAGAGAAGAGGTAAAAAAAGGAGCAAACAAAGATAAGCGAGGGAGAGTGGGTGAGTTATAGTGATAAACTGCAACAATACTGGTGAGTGAGTAAAAAGGAATTACTATAAGAGCAAAGGAGGAAAAGACGGAAAAGGGAAGTAAAATAGAGAGACTGAAAGCTGAAAAGTGATGCAAGGGAGAGAGGGGATGCAGACAGTTGAAATGGAAATGAGGGGTTGTGAAAGAAGTGCAGTAAACGAATGGATGTGAAATAAAGTGAGAGAAAGGCAGTGTGAGTGAGTAAAGAGAGCTGAAACAGAGAGGAAAAAGGAAAGTGAGTGTGAGACAATGGGAATACAATATAAATTACACAATACAAACTATAGAATAATTTATACAACATGTTAGATAGTTTATTTTTGCTGTTCTCAGAACATATTGAATTTCACTAAAAACAGTGAGTTCAAACTATTCATCATATTACAGCGGGAAAAAAAAACACAATCAAAAATATTGTGTTTAAAAAAAAACATATAAACTTACAAATCACATATGTACACTAATCTTTGATTCACTTACTTTTCCTTTAGGCCAAATAGTACATCATGAAGGTCCTTTTCGTTGGAAGGTACTCTGCTGTTCTCTAAAAATTCCATTTTATCGACTCTCTAGAAAAAAAGCTCCAAGAACATCTGAAATATGTTTAAATGTTTTCATATACTCCTTCTGTTCAGTCATGACTCTTTGCTCATTCCTTCACCTTTCCTTAAGGCCAAATAGTGTCAGATGTATCAGTATATTTTCAAATTACTTAAAACAAACTCTAAAATTACCATTTTCCCGACGTTCTGAAAGAAAGGCTCAAACAACATTTTCACAATATTTAAATATTCATAATTCCAGCTCTGGATCTCTCATGTTGAACATTTCCTATAATACTGATATCACTTAATATGCGATCCACTTACCGTACCTTTATGAGAACTATAATTTTTATATTATCTTCATCACTTTTACTCACAATATAATTTTAAACAGCAAACTAACTTTTATTAACTGCTCCCGTCTTCATAGGGCAATTACCTTTACTTAAATTTTGGTTCTAAAAACACTAGTTATGAATTTTTTAAGTCAAAAGGCAAACGTTGTTTGAAAGTCAAATGTGTTTCATTACAGTTAGTCCAACCTTTACGACATTTTAAATAGCATGTGTAATGCCCTGATGTTGTTGAAGGACCGTCATGATAAATAATAGCTACAGTTGCAAAAGTTCTTCCTGAAATTGATAACTGAGAAGCCACAACATTTTTAATAGAAGTTGACAATTTACTTCCATCAGGTCTACATCGTTGGAACATTAAAATGACATACCGGGCGCTCCCCCCGCGAAAATTTAAAAAAAAAACAATTATTTTTTGGCCTATATGGGCCTCCTAAGCCCCCCTCAGAAAACCTAGTGGGTCAGGGGGTGTCTACCGTGCCCCCTTTTACCCATTCCCAACATTGTTTGTCCTCCATCTTGTGTCTCAATTCTTCCGAAACACAAGATGGAGGACGTCCGTAGCGCTGCCGGTGCGCGTACCGGGGCGCTCACCGGTAAGCGCTCCCAAAACTTTTTCAAAGGTAATTTACATAAAAACCTCTGTAGAGATGTTCACCATATATAGAATAGGCCCTACTACATACCAGTCCCTACCATTTTCCCAAATTTGGTGATATTCCATTCAGCCATTTAGGCTATAGCCCTGTCTAAATATCCTGAGGTAAATTACATGATAAAAACAACTATGAAAGTGTTAGAAATTACAACCAATTAAAATGGTACTTACATTTTGTACTTTTATGTGCTGACATTTGATTGGTTATGTACATGAATATATATAAAAAAGAGAGGGAAACACAGCCATTTTGACTAGTACTTCCTGAAGTACATTTGAAAAGGATTTTCACTGAAAACTTCAACTGCTTTCACAAAGGTAAGTTGTTAATTTGGAAAGGGAAGTATGTTGTGCACTTTAAGTTAATTTGGGAAACATTTTCTGATAATTATATACTATCCCTCTGTAATAGTTATAGATTGAGATAGGTTTCTCTGTAATAGTTATGGATTGAGCTAGGCTTCTCTGGTATAATTACATGCACTTTTTAATAGTTCTACTTCCTGCCTGAAACCATACACTGCCGAAAAACTTACTTCACTGTTAAAAACTCAGAAATACCTGTCTGAACTTAAACCCAAAAGTACCCTAACTCAACTGATAAAGTTACTTTTTATGCAATTTACAGAAAGAAAATGGACGAAAAACAACAATCCAATGTTATTACTTTCGAAGTAAAGATTGAAAACAATCCAGATGAAAAAAAAGATGTCTTGAATTTCATGGATGACTCTATAGACCAACAATTAATTGACTGTTTGGAACAAATTGAATCATGCAATGATAATTATGAGGAAATTCCAGACAATATAATGTTAGAAGTTTTATTAAATTTTGAAAAACAATCAGAAGAATAAATTTATATTTATTAATCAAAAATTGTTTGAGACATTATTCATTTTTATATGTAATTCATGAAGTACTACCAAAATGATTATAATATAAAGTGAGACTTATAGTATTCTGTGCAACTTTTTTGTCTTACATAGTAAGTTTACTCATTTTCATCATCATAAGGGAGCAGGATAGACTACACATGCACCCCTAGGCCTTCTCAGGGAGTGCTTAAAGTATCTATTTCTGCGTTCCTGATAGACTATGATATGGATTCCATATACCACAATAACTTCTATAACAACATGCAAGATATCTACAGAGGAAACGGTGTACATTAAATTTAAGACTCTGCATTGGTACCTACATGTTGGTACTTAAAACACCCAAACAACACAACAACTCTATTCAGAGCTACCCTACCTCTAAGCACTTTAAATTATTATTTTACTATTTCACTGGGTTTTCACCATGGTACGCTCCCCGGTACGCTTCCCGGGGCGCGTACCGGGCGCCCCCGGCGAAAATCGAAAAAAAAAATTAAAAAATGTTTGCCCCGCGGGGCCCTTTTATGGCCCCCACATCAAACCTAGGGGGTCAAGGGGGGGTCTACCCTGCCCCCTTTTGGTCATTTCCCCCTTTGTTTTTGCCACCTCTTGTGTCTCGATCCTACCGAGACACAAGATGGCGACCGCTCCGGACTATTTGCAATGTTGACAGACACCCGAGAGCCAATCAGCTTTCCGCTCGCGAACTCGCGTAGCGAGCTGGTACGCGCCCCGGTGCGCGTACCGGGGCGCGCTTATAGATATATATTTTTTTGGGACCTAAATTACTCAAAATCCACTGGAGCACATATCTTGAGACATAGCAAAGGCACATCGGGCTACCAGTCCCTACAATTTTGCCAAGTTTGGTGGAAATCCATTCAGCCGTTCGGGCTAAAAGTGAGTCCAACCGCCCTATGGAAATTAACATGGGGAAAACACGTTTTGGGACCCACCTTTTATCTCGGCCCCCGCTTGACGAATCCCCCCCAAACTTTCAGGGAAGGAGCAGAGCGGAGCGGGCCATCTTCTTTGAGAAATTCACGAAGATTCGTCCACCGGCGCCAAAGTTATTCCCAATAGAATGTTGCGGATTTCCTATGGAAAACAATCCTAACTATAATATATATATATAGGAAATAGATTTTTGGGTTTGCATATAACGTTGGTTGGAGCTGTTTGGCGGATCACCACAAAACTTCCCATAACAACTCTCATCCACCTCAGCTCGTTTTTGGAAAGTTTCGGCGTGATCCATCAAGCAGAGGCCGAGAAAATGAGGGGGGGTCCCAAAATGTGTTTTCCCCATGCAGTTTTCCAAAGGAAAAACCCAACCTAGATCCAACCAACCCAGGAAACTATCAACCAATCTCCCTACTACCCTGGCTTAGCAAGCTCATAGAGAAACACGTCAATAAGACACTGATGTATTTTCTAGAGACCCACCAGCTGCTTGACCCCTCCCAAACAGGATTTCGACCCATGCATGGGACTAAGACCGCCCTCACCACTGTGACAGAAGAGGCAAGGAAGATCATGGATCAAAGAGGCACTGCAGCAATCATCCTGCTTGACCTAAGCGCCGCCTTCGACACTGTAAATCACAGTATAATATTGCAATGACTTACCAACTTAGGAGTGTCATCGAAAGAACTCACCTGGCTTGAATCCTTCCTATACGAGCGATCCTTTCAAGTCTTTGATGGCAACATCACCTCCCCCAGCAAACTGCTTGGCTGTGGTGTACCGCAGGGCTCTTCCCTGAGCCCAACGCTCTTTAATATTTTCATGAGCCCCCTTGCTGAGATCGTCTGCCCTTTCGGGATTAAAATAGTCACCTATGCTGATGATACTCAGCTAGTGGTGGCCCTGAATCACCCCCACACCGGGCCCAACAAACTTAGGGATTGCTTAGAAGCAGTGACCTCATGGATGACATCTTCATGTCTCAAACTAAACGGGGACAAGACCGAACTGATGCTCCTAGGCCACTCCCTCAATCCTACTATTGACCCCCTCTGGCCTGCGTGTCTTGGACACCCTCCCCCCCATGCCCAAGGACACAATCAAGAGCCTGGGCATCTGGCTGGATAAGTCTCTCAGTTTTAACTACCAAGCAGCCAAACTTTCAGCCACCTGCTTTGGTTTACTCAGACTTATCAGAAAAATCATCCCCCTACTGCCCTTAAAAGCTAGACAGATCATGATCCAGGGTCTCATCTTGTCCCGTTTGGACTTTGGAAATGCCCTATAACTAGGGGCCTCACATGCCACCTTAAACAAGCTCCAGGTCATCCAGAACTGTGCGGCAAGAACCCTCCTCCAGATCCCTCGCCACACCCCTGTTAAAGCTGAACTTAGAAAACTCCATTGGCTCCCCGTCAGGGATAAAATTGCATTCAAGGGCCTGTGTATCGCCCATCGAGCCTTCTGGAAGATGGGTGCCACCATCAGTCACTCTCTGATCACCCCCTACCAACCCAATAGACAGCTTAGATCGGCTTCCTCCTTCCTTGTCACAGTACCCAGAATTAAGAGAGCAAGATGTGGGGGCCGCTCCTTCTCCCACAACTTGGCCAAACTCTGGAACTCCCTCCCCCTCCACCTACGCTCAGAGTACAATCTTCTGTCCTTCCGAAAAAAGCTAAAAGCCCTGCTGTTCAACAATTCAGACTAGGTCCCCTCTGCCCTCCCAAAGTAAAAGTGTTTGTCTGCATCACTAGGACGCCTCAGGGTAGCTACCGTGCTATACAAAGTGCTATACAAATGTTCTTTTCATTTCATTTCATTTCAAAGGCTAGCAGCGGAAAAAACTGAAATACACCAGATTTGTCAGAGAGCTAAATCCAGAAAGCATGCTTTTTATAACTTGGCGTTAATCCGTTAAGTAGCATTTGAGAAATGTGGGTTCAAAATCTATCTATATTTCATGTTGTGGAGTATCCGTGCACCTGAATGACCAAAGAATGATAATATGATTGGCTGCCTCAACATCAGCAGATGTTGCAGCAGCCATTTTTAGACTCAAGGACTCATGTCAAAAATGTCATATATGTGACAGGGTATCGATACCCTGACTCCTAGGCCTGGTGAGAAGGTACCAGAGGGACACCTCCTGAGTTCAAAAACACATTCTTTATTATGGTACGGTGAATCTGCGAAGGATCTGCAGATATGTGGATCCGTGGTACCATTAAAAAAACCGGGTGGGCTCCCGTCCTTTTTGTTCTAAATCCCCTTGAGGTGGGCAAGGGCCTGGGGGGCTTCAAAAATGTAATTTAAAAGAGGGGTGTGGCCTCCCTCTCCCAAATGGAATAAGAACAATTGATGGACAGAATGCAAAACAATGTCATACATTCACCCCAGTACAGAGATCTGGGCCTAAATCCATTGTTTTTTTGCTCACCATTCCAGTTTGGACCCAGCCATATGCAAATCAGTCTGGACCCTGCACCAGACTTTGGGTCCCTTGCTCTGTCTGAACTGGGTTGGCGAAGTGAGATAAAGAACGATGATGGATTCAACCCAGATCTGTGACTGGGGGTGAGTGTCTGAAAAGTTTCAGCGCCTCGTCCATCATCTCCTTGTGTTTGCTTTGTTCGCCCTAAGTTGGCTGGGTATGCCCAGATGTGGGTCCCTTGCTCACTTTGCTACTGGATTCAAGCTAGCTTGGCTGATGAGGGCTGATAGCCCAAAACCGGTCCCAGGACACTGGTTTCCGGTCCAGGGAAGGCATGGCTTGGTAGTTCGGTCTGGACTGTTCAGGTCAAGACTGATTTGCATTTCTCCTTGTGTTTGCTTTGTTCTCCCTCTCCCAGTCATTAGAAGGCTGCAGAGATCTGATCCCTGATTTCATTATTTTGGGGAAGGGACTTGCAGGGCCACCTCTCTCAGCCATTTAAAGACCTTGTGGTCCCTATCACATGGCTTGCTATAATTCTTTTGGAGAGGAGGTGTAGTTCCCATTTCCCAGAGTAATAATATAGCCCTGGGTACTCCACCCCACAAGGTCCCACTCCTGCCTGTGTCCTGGAGACCTCATTTCCCAGGACACTGCATTGTTTCATGCCTGAGAGAGCATGGGCAGGCAACAGAAATGTAATCCCTGGCCCCCACTCTCATAGACAAGGAACATTAGTCTGTTCTCATCAGACGGGAGCAGAAACAAAAGCTGCTCCTGCTTGTTGGGAGCAAACCAATGAAGTCAGCTACGGCTAGCACCTAGGATGTGTGCAGGCAGGGGAGCCAGTTGAGCAGCAGAGGCCATGAACCTCCCTCCATGACCCTGAATTGCTTCAAATGGCGTGAGTGCCCTGGGTGGGACCGGAGCACCCACTCACAAACTAAAAGTATGGCCAGCTCCAGCATGGTCCCATACCATAGCAACTGTGTGCAAGGAGCTGACTGGGCCAGGGATGCCAGTGGGCTCTCTTTGCGACAACAAAAAAAAAGCTGTGGTTGTTCCAGGTTGCACAAGGGCACCCATTTACAACAAAAACAATGCAGGCGTAAGGATTTGACGCAGCAGCGTCGTAAAACTGACTCAGTGAAATCTTGTAGATTTCAGTCAGTTTTACATGGCTTTCCTGTGAGGGAACGCCCACATGAAACCTGACGCAGGTTTCATGTGGCGCAGGGCTTTACAACATGACGCATCTGCCTAGATGCGTCACGTTGTAAATAATTCGCAACATGACGCATTGTTTACGCCGCCGCTGCGTCACAAAAGTGACGCAATGGCGGCGTAAAAGTGTCACAAGGGGCTCGTAAATCTGCCCCTAAGTGCCTTCGTAGCAAGTCTGTAAAGAAACATGAAGGGCCTTTGTGTAGTAGGTGGTTGGACCCACCTCTGAAAACCAGGAAGACTTTCGAAGTGAAGATAATAGGCTGATGAATGCTCCCACGAGACGGGGAGCCCGGAAACCCCAGCACTACGAGGGATGCAGCACCTATGCCACGCCCCTGCTCTGAAGTGTACAACACCCCTCGCTTTAGCACAATATTGGACCAAACCTCTCACACAATAATTGTATACTACCTGAACCCAAATCTCCAAGCTCGTACAAGGTAAACAGGGTGTGCGAACACCCCCAAAACGCATGTAAGCTGAGACCCAGAGTCTCGTTTTACAAAGACAAACGCAGTGCACTAGGGCCCGCTGTGCTGTCATTTGTTCTGTAAGCAGCACCCTTTCCGTGCCATGAGGACGACAAGTTAAACCCTGAGTGTGAAACCACGGTTCAGATGCTGTTGCCTTTAATGATATTCCATTTAAACAACATGGCTCTGTAACAATGCACGCGCTAGCGACGGCCTGGGCCCGCGGCTATATCATGAATCCACAAAGGGACAAAAATAAACCCGCAGACACATGACACGGGAGAAAATGAAACATTAATGAGCTATTTTTTTCAGGCCAGTTACCTAATCGCACCAACGTATGAGCTGTTCTCTCTCTCTTTCTTTCAGTGAGGTTAACAACGAAAACGGTGAAGCTGGACTCGAAGCAATTAAGCTATTAAACCTCAATGCACGTAATAAGCCCAATTCGGAAAACTGACACATCTAGAATACATTCCTAGAGATGCAACATGCAATTTCCTAGGTGGAAAGAATTTAGAACGTTATCTAATTTCAAAATAAGTGACCATCAATAGCCCTGGAGGGCTCTATCTTTATGTAGCACAGAGGTGTTAAACACGAAAGTACCAACTGCATGATGCCTTTTCAGGAAGGACAGCGCACATGTACAGCAGAGACTTAAATCGCAACGACAATTCACTGTGAGGGCTTTTCCGTATCCAAACTTTCTCGATATAATACGCATGGAAAGGTGCACCAAGCCTAGATACCCAGGCATTCTTCTGTGAGAGTCACGTAACATGTCCCGTTGCTTCTATTCCCCCATGCAGAGTTCTACACAAATAGAACTTTGCAGTAGAAGGAATGAAGCTTTCGGTGAAAATGCATATTATTCTGTCTTCTCTGTATGGAGTGTATATTTCCCCGTAGAAAAAGCACTTCCCCTTCAGCCCCACTAAGTCAGGGAGTGATGCATTCCCCTTCCCGTCCTGACAGGGGAGTTACTCCAGCTCTTTGCCTCGTGAAAGCTCTCGTCATTTTCAGGGTGCCAAAAGGAAAAGGTCTGTTCTATTTATTGACTTCGGAAATATTAAGGTGGGACTGCCGTCCTTCTAACGTGTGACCTGAAAGTCACACAAGCTGTCAATGACAATCTTGCAAATGTATTAAAGTATACAAAAAATGATGGATGGAATGTTTGCATTAATCTCAGCCACTGGTAACAACTGGGAGCCGGCCGCCTTCCAGTCCATGGTATTTTTTACACCATGCTGCCTCAGATTGGACCCAGCCATATGCACATCAGTTTTGACCCTGTTCCAATGGAACAGTCCAGCCCGAACTGCCACACCATGTTCTCCCTAAATCAGAACACAAGCATCCTGGGACCGGTTTCGTCTTGATTAGGGCTTATCAGCCAGGTATAGCTTGGTTCCAGTGACACAGCATGCATGGCACCAACATCTGAGGCGGCATGGTGTGAAAAATAACGATGGATTTGTATGCCACCCGAGTAATTAGCAGTGGTTGAGATTAATTCATGCATTCTATCATCACATTATTAATTCATGCATTCTGTCATCACTTTTTTGTCAATATACGTCACGACGTGCTAGCCCAGGCAGTGCATGCTTTTGTTTTAAACCTGTTTTAACATAATCAAAGCCGTTTTTACCTTTTAACCTCTTTGAGTGTATTAATTACTTTGTCCTTGCCGTGCTACTCACCAGGCACACCGGAGTTTCTACTTGGCCGGTCCTGTCCGCTGCTGCGCAGCAGGAGTGATTGGCGGGGAGAGGCCAGGGGTCACAACCGCCATAAAACTGCACGCTGGAGCGGAGCCTAAGGCAAGGCCGTCTGTGCCCGTCCGCGCCCGAATGGGTCCAGGGGCCTGGATCTCGGACCAACTACGGGCTTACTCTGGTGATGAACTAAGATCTCTTGGTCTCAGACTCAGCCCCTTAAAACCAGAGACAGTAAATTTACTCCAGAGAGAGGGACTCCTCATCTCTCAGGGGAGGGAGACACCTAGCTCTACTCCTGCACACACCCCAGGCAATCATAATCCAGGCAGCAGTAATATTATGAAACTCTCTGTCCTGAATATGCGCTCCCTACAGAAACATGCCCTTGAGATCTTCACCCTCCTACAAGATGATGCCCCTGACATTCTGGCCCTGACTGTAACATGGCCTGACGACAACTCCGGTCCTACCATAACGGCATCAGTTCCTGATGGTTATGAAGCCATATGGCACAACGGGTCAGCGGAAAAAGGAGAAGGTGGGGTGGTGCTTCACTATAAAAATCTTCGAACAATTGAGAAGCTGTCAGGAGAAAATCTGGATGGAGTGGATATTCTAATGTTTAAGGTCTGTCACAGCTCCTCTAGTACAGCAATCATGGTAGTATACCACCCGCCTAAATGCCCACCACATTTTGTGGATCTCTTCACCGAATGTGTCACTAACCTCCGCTCACTTTTCCAACAACTTCTAGTGGTAGGAGATTTCAACTATCACTTGGACCAACAACCTAGAGGGGCACAGGCCCAACAGCTAGAGGAGATGCTCACCACTCTTGGGCTTATACAGCTAGTATCGACCCATGAGAAAGGACACACCATGGACCTGGGGCCTCATTTACGAGGCTGCGCGTCACTTTTACGCCGCCGGTGCGTCACTTTTTGTGACGCACCAGTGGCGTAAAAAATGCACCTTGTTCCGCCATATTTACAAAGTGACGCATCTAGGTAGATGCGTCACTTTGTAAACCCCTGCGCCACATTATACCTGCGCCAGGTATAATGTATGCAAGGGGGGCGTATTGACGCAAGCAAGGGTCGTAAAAGTGACGCATTGAAATCTATGAGATTTCATTGCGTCACTTTTAGGAAGCTGTTGCGTCAAAATCTTGCGCCTGCCTCACAGCAGGCGTAAGACTGACGCAGGCCCTTTCACATGGGGCTTGCTCCATGTGAAAGGACGCATTGCTGGAGTTGCGTCACTTTTGTGACACACTCCAGCAATGCGTCACTTTTGCGCTTACAGATACGTCAGAAATACTGATGTATCTGTAACTCCTTGCGACATGATGCATCATACATTAAATATAACGCATCAGGAATGTCGCAAGGAGTGCGCACTGAGAAGTGACGCATTGCTGCTTTCACACAGCGATGCGTCACTTTTCATAAATGAGGCCCCTGGTGTGGACTACTATCCCATTTGTGGATACCATCCCCCTGTGCGTGGTCAGACCACTACTCTATCAACCTCCTACTCTGCCCCCGACTGGAAACTAGTTTAAAGTTGGATTAAAATCGAGGATAGAAAGTACCCTTAGAGAAAACCCAATCAGGAGGCTGGAGACAGCAGATATTGAAGAGTGAACTGATTCCTTCTCCAGCCAGCTATTTCTACCATCAATAAATTAGCCCCAATCAAGAAAATAAAAATTGGAAACAAAGGTAAGGGCACCCCTTGGTTCACGGAGGGGCTCAGAGCTCTGAAACGTACGTTTCGCCACCACGAATGTCAGTGGCGTAAAGCTTATGAGCTACAGGCCCTCATAGAGTACAGGACAAAAGCCTCCAGCTACAAACAGGAGCTTCTTAGCAGGAAAGCTGAATATTATTGTTAGAACTGGGGGTCTCTAGTTGGTAGAGGTAGGTACCACTGTCCAAATAGGGACCCTTGCTTCTATTCAGGTTAAGGAGGAAACACTCTTTAGATAACCTCTGCTCACCCCCTTGGTAGCTTGGCACATGCAGTCAGGCTGATCCAAAAGCAATGTGTAAAGTATTTGTACCAACACTCACAGTAACACAGTGAAAACACCACAAACTGACTCCACAACAGTTAAGAAAAATAAAGGTATTTAATCTAAACTACACAAGACCAAAACGACAAAAATCCAACATACACAGCTCAAGAATATGGTTGCGAAAGAGTTCTTAAAGTTGCGATAAAATAATCCACAGTTGCGTGAAAAGTTCACAGTGGTGTCACGTGTAGCCAACAGTACCTTTAGATGCGACAAAGTTCTAAAGCAGAAGTGGGTGCAGTGGAAAACAAGCCTTGCGTTGCTCCTGAGACCATGGGGAGGCGTTGGCGACAGTCCTGCTGCAGCAGTGGGCGTGTTGCGACGAATCCAGTCTTTATGTGGAGGAAGGCGATGACTTGTATGGATTCCAGTGCGTAGGTTCCGTAGGAAGTTATTTTTTTTTAAACTCTTTTTATTATGTATAAAACAGTAAACAAACAAGGCAATATAAGCAGTACAGTTGGATATGCGCTCTGGGAGGAGGGAACGTGCGCTACAGTTAATACAAATCCTCAGTGCAAGGGGGGAGGAGCAGGGGGGAAATCAGAGTATTAGCTTAAACAACATTAGGAATGTCGGGTCAGGGGGAAAGAGGAACATCTGTAATATCAGCGAGGGGAGGTGTACATATATCCTCTCGGTAGGAGTTCCACTGGCCCCAGAGTTTGCCCCACTTCTTTGGTCTGCCGTGAGCCACATACACCGTCTTCTCTCTAAACATACACCAGTCCATATTCTCCTTCCATGCCAGGACCATGGGCGGTCTCTCGGAACCCCACAACTGCGCAATGTCTCTCTTGGCCACCATATTCCCAAGGGTCGCCCACTGAGTCTGCGCCACATCATAATCAGTCGGTTCCCAAACATTCAACAGAAAACACCTAGCTTCAGGCAACAGCGCAACACCCGTGACCTCCTCCATCACAGCATGCACTCGATTCCAAAACACTACCACTTCCGGGCACTCCCAAATTATATGGAGGAAAGTACCAATGAGACCGCAGCCACGCTTACACAACCCATCCACAGAATAACCAGTACGAATCAGGCGGGGGCCGGTCACATAAACCCGATGCAGGATCTTAAGTTGTACGAGTCGGAGACGGGCCGGAATCGCGACCTCCTTAGGTGAGGATATCGCCGACTGACAGTCCTCGTCATCTAACTCTAGACCGTCACTGGTCCAGACCTCTCTGAGTTGCGCCAACAGGTCAACTCGATCGTTAATCTATTTCTTATATATCAGAGAAATAGTGTTGTCGGGAACGTGTCCGTCAAGCACCCGATCTTCGAGTGGGGACGATTCCGGGATAACAGTACCTTCAGGAAAAACCGAACGCAACGCGTGGCGAATCTGCACATAACGGAATAATTCCTTGTCACTCAGCTCATATTCTACCTTCAACTCCTCAAAAGTCTTAATCCTACCCTTGGCCCAGAGATCACTCACTCTGGAAATACCGATCATATCCCACTTCTCGAAACCTTTCGTCTTCCATAGGCTGCCCAGTCTTTCAGATGCATAGAGCGGCGGCGCCCGGGTCAGTCGATCCCTCCATCCCATTGCCGCAGTCGCACAATGCCACACTCGCACCACTATCTTAGTGGGTCCCGAAAGGTTCCCTCCAACCGATTTGGAATACAACGCCCTTTTATAGGCTCCACCCGGTAGCAACCACTGATCCATCTCGAACGCAGGATTTAACGCAGGACCGTACATTCCATGGTTGATCGCTCCCAGCTGAGAGGCCCAATAGTATCGCCTATTGTCCGGAAGTGCGATACCGCCTTCATACCAGGGGAGCGTCAACTTGGCGAGGGCAATCCGCGAATGCCCATCCCATATCAACCGCCTCTGCAAACTCTCCACCTCCCGGAAATAGCTCGCCGGGATGACATCAAACGTGTTATGTAGCGCATATAAAAACCGCGGAAGGGACATCGTTTTAAAAAGAGCTGCGCGCCCGAGGGGGGACAATGGCAGGCCACAACGTCAGATTTTAACCGTTGGAGCGGAGGAAGCAGATTACGATCATAATGGACCCTGGGGTCTAATGTAATAAAGATCCCCAAATACTTAAATCCCATCTGCGTCACCTGTATGGGGCAGCCGCGCCGCAAAGAGGGAGTGTCGATCGAAAGTACGTAGACACAGTACTTGGTCCAATTAATCACAGGGCCTGAGTTCCTCCCGAACGAGTTCAACACATCAAACAGTACAATCAGCGACTTTCGAGGCGACGCGAGATACAACAAAATGTCGTCTGCATAGAGTGATATTCGATCCTCAAAGTCAGGTGTCCACTGAATACCGCTCATCAACGGCTGCCATCTCAGCCATGCAGCCAGGGGTTCCAAGGCGAGGGCAAAAAGAAGCGGGGACAACGGACACCCCTGCCGCGTGCCCCTCCCAATAACAAAGGACAGAGAAACCTGCCCATTCACCACAATCTGAGCCAACGGATCCACATACAGAAGCTTCACCCAGCCAATGAAACAAGGACCAAAACTAAACTTTGCAAGGGCAGCCCAGAGATACGGCCATTCCACTGTATCAAAGGCCATCGTAGCATCCAAGGAAGCCAAGATGGCCGGTTCACGCCGTGACGCTGCTCTCGCGAGAACGCCATGTAAGCGCCTCAAGTTCAATGCTGTATTACGATGTGGAATGAAACCAGATTGATCCGGATGGATCAGGTCACTGATAACTGTTATCAAGTGGTTTGCCAGCAATTTTAAGAGGATCTTGGGCTCCGCATTTAGAAGCGAAATAGGCCTATAAGAGGCACAGCGATCCCGCGGCTTCCCTTCCTTGTGAATTACCACAATGGTCGCAAGTCGCTGATCATGGGGGAGGGAGCCGATGTCTCGCGATTCCAGGAACATATTATGAAGATACGGCGCCATTTTGTCAGGACGCAGCTTGTAAAGCTCGATGGGGAGACCATTAGGGCCCATAGCGTTTCCTGAATGGACAGAACGAATAGCGAGCGCCACCTCGTCAACCGAAAGTGCTGCGTCCATCAGGTCCCTATCTGAATCCGACAGGCAAGGCAACACAATATCTCGTAACAGCAGATGAGAATTTTCCTCCAGTCTATCGGAGACTGGGGAATACACATTTCGAAAATGTTCAGCAAAACACTCAACAATCTCAACAGGGTCAGTCACTCGCACGCCATCAGCTCTCTCAATCACAGGAACCACACGACTCGCCCTCTCCTTTCTGTCTAACCAAGCAATCAGTTTCCCAGCCTTGTCTCCCACGTCATACAGCCGTCCCTGCTGCTCTCTACTCATGACTCTTGCAGCGTCCGTCACCAATGCTCTATAATCAAGTTGTTTGAGGCTGAGGACATGAACCCTATCATGAGTAATACCCAATTCCAAATCCCCTTCCAACTCAGCTATTTCAGTCTCGAGGCGGACCAGCGCCTCATTTTTGCTTTGCTTGGCACCAGCGATTAACGATAGCGCCTGCCCTCGGATGACCATCTTGAAAGCCTCCCACAGTGAAACAGAAGAGGACACAGATCCCTCATTCTCAGCAAAATACAGATCCAGAGACTTAACCAACTCTGCCCGGGTTTTGGGGTTGCGAAGATACCAAGGATTAATCGGAGCCACTCAACCCTCAGCCCCCATCCTCGTGTCTATCGAAAGCCACAATGGGGAGTGATCTGAGATACCCCGAGCTAGGGGTCTAACTTCCCTAACTGACGAAGCCTGTGCTGCTGGTATCAAGACATAATCGAGTCTAGAGAGACTACCATGAGTACCAGAGTGGAAGGTGTATTGCGCCTGTCCCGGATGCAGTAACCTCCAGCAATCCACCAGTCCCAGCGTCTCTAGAAAGCCACTCAGCCAAGATTGTGATCTCGTAAGGTCCCTGGGGGGTAGCGGTCCTACCTGCCAGAGACGACAGAATTGAAATCTCCACTCATCACCAGGACGCCATCTGGAAGTCCCAGAACTACTCTCCCCAAATCAGCAAAAGTTGTAGTCTGCAGACCAGGAGGGACGTATACAGAAAGCAATGAAACAGTCTTCCCCTCCCACCTACCAGTGAGCGCAGCATAGCACCCCCTGTCATCGAGGATTATGTCATCTACCTCCAGGGGGAGGGAGTTCTTAACTAGAATACCCACCCCTCTAGAACCAGTAGAGAATCCAGAGTGTACAGCAAGACGATATCCTCGCCGATTCATAGCATGGCAAGTGTTTCCGATCAGATGTGTCTCTTGCAGTAAAACTACATCAGGGGAGAGGCGTCTCAGTAGTTGCAACACTACCCCATGTTTTATCCTATCCTCCAACCCGTTAACATTCCAACACAGTAACTTCAACTCCCTACCCCCATCCCAGAAGTGAATGCGGAACCCACCCCACAGCGAACACAACACCCATATCCATAAGTAAAACAATACGTTGCCTTGAGAAAAAATAAAACATACCCAACCCCCCGCCCCCGATAAACACCCGATACAACCCCCCCCACCCTGCACCCCTGCGTTAGACTCAAAAGCCACCCCAACTTGCAGTGTACCTGTCGCCCTAACATTAACTAGTCTACAAAAAGAAACCCGGAGGAGGAAAGAGTCCCACTCTCCCGCCACCCCTGGGTCTCCCACCATAAGTACCGTATGTGTATAAGACATCGAACCACAGCTGCAAGTTATGTACAATGTCCGGAAACCAGAAACCACTGCTCATTCGTGCTCCGGTGGGCCACCTTCAGCTCCTCCAGAATGTTCCGAGCGATCACGCTGCGTAGGCAATGTGTCAAGCCAGTCACTCGCTCTCTCAGGGCGGTCAAAGAAAAACATCCGATCCTCGTATTCAACACGTAGCCGAGTTGGGAAGAGCATCGCGTATTTCATACCCATGTCCCTCAGTCGTTGCTTCACCCCCTGAAACTCCATCCTTTGCTTCTGAACGAACTGGGTGAAGTCTAGGTAGAAGCTCACTGTAGTGTTTTCGAACTTCGTGGGGCCGCCCACCCGCGATGCCTGCAGGATAGCGTCTCTGTCTCTGAAGTTGAAAATTCTGGCGATAATAGGCCGAAGAGGGGCACCCTGCTTCGGCTTCCCACCCGCACTCTATATGCACGTTCCACCGCAAAGAAGTTGCTCAGGCATTTTGGGGCGAGATGTTTTAGGATGAGGTTCTCGACGAGGAGGTCTGCAGCTGTTTCTTCCGATTTTTCAGGGACCCCAATGATACGTATATTATTGCGTCTGGCCCGACTTTCAAAATCCTCCAGCCGACGAGCAAAGAGATCATTGGAAGATTGTAGATTGCGAACCTCCGTCTGTAGATCGGACACATCAGTCGTAAGGCTGGAGGTCTTCAAATCTAGGGATTTGACCTTTTCGTTAGTCTTGATAAGTCCACCCTGATCAAATTGACGTCAATTGCCACAGTGTCAAGCTTAAGGGCCAGAGCCTCGTATTGCTGGCCAATGGAGGTTTTCATACTGGCAATGGCGCCCATGACATCCTGTAGAGTCAAATCATCCGACTCGGTTGAGCCGTCACCTGCCTCCACCAGAGTCCTACTCGCACCACCGGGGAACCCTTTAGGATGGGTATAGCGATCCATAACATTGGATTGAATAGTACCCCCTGGTGAATGGTCTTGGTCTTTCGCTTCTTGCTATCGGGTCTGCCCGCCATAGTAGGTGTTGCGCCCCAGAGGGGCCTTTGAGACCTGGTAAAAATGGCTCCAAACGATTCACCCAACGAGATTTCCAAAAGCAAATTTCAGAAGGATATCACCACAACCATAAACACTCTGCCGTTGGCACACAATAAAGTTGCGGGGCCCGGCTGCACCCCGGGGCTAGAGCGGTCCTGAGATAGGAGGAGGCTGAGGGACCAAAAATGAAACCGAAAGTCAACTCCAAGGTTGTGAACAGTGCCCCGCAGGCCGTTGTTATTCAACTACTGCCTGGGCACCATAATGAGCCCTGTGCTCACGCGGCCATCTCGGATGCGCGCGAAGCTCCTCCCCCCGTAGGAAGTTATTGTCTTGCAAAGGCACGATGTGATGATCTGTAGGGGCTGCGACGATCTCCTGGGCGGCGATGCGTGATCCAGCGGCGATCTTCCTCTCGCAGCTCCTCGATGCGATGGCTCTGCGACGATGTTCGCAGCTACGTGATGCGAGCCGCAAGCAGGCGGTGCGGCGATCTCACCCAGCGATGACAGGCTCTGCTCGCAGAGATGGTGATCGTCCCGCAAACGAAGGATGCGACGTCTCCGGCAGCGGCAAAAGGCGCTGCGACGATCTCGGCCTTCGTAGCGGCGGGAATTTCCTTGCACTGTCGGGGGTGCGCTCCGCAAGCGAACGATGCGATAACTTTTCTGTAGCAAAGTCTCTCAAATCTTGGTTTCCAGCTTCCAAAGACAGGTACAACTTCCAGAGGCACCACAACTGGCCCAAGCACTCTAGGAAGAATAGAGCTCTCTCAGCAGAACTCAGGGAAGCTGGTGGTGAAGTCCTTTTTTTCCTGGACTTCAAAACAGGGAGCCAACTTACAACAGGCCCTTGGAGATCCCTTCAAGTAAGGGGACAAAGGGTATACAGCATTTACAACGAAACTTTTACAACAAACTACCATTACAACGCAACTTTTACAACGCAAACCATTACAACGCATAGCTCTGGGGGGCGCTCTAGGATAGGGAATAGGTTTAATGTACTATCCAACACCTTCCCTACTATCCACGGGGACATGAATTGGAATAGTAAATTAAACTATTCACTATCCAGCGCCCAAAAGCATTATGCGTTGTAATGGTATGCGTTGTAAAACTTGCGATGTAAAGGTAGGCGTTGTAAAAGTATGCGTTGTAACGTCATACATCTGGGACAAAGCGACAACAAAGTCCTTCCCCTCTCCTAGGCAGCAAAGCAACTGCAGGTCAGTCCAGCATCACACAGCAGGGCAGTCCTTCCTCTTCAGTCTTCCAGCTTTCTCCTTGGCAGAGGTTCCTTCTTGTTTCCAGGATGATCTAATTTTCTGTAGTCAGGGGTCCTGTACTTATACCCCTAAAAGTCTTTGATCCTTTTGTGCAGGAGGGCTCTGAGCCCGGTCTGAACCAGTTCTGGGTGTTCCTTGAGCACTTTGCTTTCTTGGCCTCTCCTTTCCTTTCAGGGAGAGGGGCAGGGTCTTCAGCCACCCAGCAGGAGGTGGAGACAGCATTGTGGAAGGCAGGCACAGCCTTATTCAGGCCCAGGTGCTATCCCCTCCCACTACTCTAGATGCAGATGGAGCTATTCAGCCCAGGGATGTCCCACTCAGACTCTGGGAGCCACCCAGCCCCTGCCCCTCACAAACCAGACAGTCAATTCACAAACAGGCCATGGCACACAGAAGGGTCAGACAAGAGAACAGCAACTTTCTAAAAGTGCTATTCTCAAACACAGGATTTAAAAACAACCTTTCCTAAAAGATGTGTTATTAAATTTTATGTCCTATCTTGCTCCTATGGGAAGATATGCTGGTAGCCACTGTAGCCAGCATTCCCCATGATAGCCTATGGGGCAAGATAGCTTTACAATAGTGAAAAAAGAAAATGGCTGTAATTCACTACCAGAGCATGTCACTTGCACAAGTACATACTCTACCTTTCACATACACTGCACCCTGCCCAAGGGGGTACCTTGGGCCTTCCATAGGGGTGACCAATGTGTACAGAAAGGGAAGGGTTAAGCCTGACCAGTGGGGACACTGACCAGGAGGACATGTCAGTTCACAGACTGCACAAAGGCACTGCGGTGGCAGGCCATAGACACCATTTTAGGGCTACTCATGTGGGTGGCACAATCAGTGCTGCAGGCCCACTAGTAGCATTTGTTATCACCAGCCCTGGCACACTCAGTGCACTTTACTAGGGACTTCTTGGTGACACAAATATGTCAATCATGTATAACCAATCAGTATAGCAATTTACACAGGGAGCCCTTGCACTTTGACACTGAACAGCAGTGGCAAAGTTCCCAAAGCATCTAAACCAGCAAAAACGAAATCCAGCACAGCATCAAAAATACCGGAGGCAAAGGCATACAAATAGGGGGAAACCACACCAAAGATGCCAGGTCTAACAATTATAAAAATAAGATCTTGGTGGCAACTAACAAACAAAAAGAAATATTAAATCCTCAAGGAACCGATTCAAAAACAGTCACTGGAGATGCCGTCTAGCCAGGAACAATGCAAAAAATTCTTATCCTACTTCTCCGTTAAAATACAAGACATCCTGGCTGATATAGACAAATCCCCCTATAAGCAATCCCTCAAGGAAGAGGCGAAGATTTGGGAAAATATGCTAGAGTTGATCTCTTCCTTTCACACTCTTGACATAGAGACCCTAAGACGCATTGCAACCAAAATCAAATCCGGTTCACCCACAGATCCCTGTCCTCCTAGGATCTTTAAACTAGCTCTTCCAGCAATTGAGGGTGAAATCCTCGCTCTGCTGAACCTCTTACTGGAAACTGGGAAGGTTCCCAGATACTTTAAACAAGCTAGAGTTATCTCTCTACTCAAGAAGACAGGAGCGGACACCTCCAGTATGAAAAATTAGAGACACATATCCCAACTCCCATTTCTGTCCAAAATCCAAAATCATAGAACAATGGGGCATATTAACAAGGGTTTTATCTCTGCTTTTTTGGCTTTAAAAGCCAAAGAAGCGGAGATAAAAATATTGCCCTATCAACAACAGGGTGCTAACATGCAAAATCACTTGTTAGCACCCTTTTTCACTACGCTTTCCTTTGCATCACTAATGAGATGCAAAGTGGGCGTTCCAGTGCAAAATAATAGGAGAATGTCGCTAAGCGGCATTTCTTCTATTATCAAGCTTCATGCTAACCCTGTTAGAGACAAAGAAAGCAGCACTAACCATGGTTAACGCTGCTTTTTTACATCTGCTAATTTTCAGACTTAGCCATGTAATCCAATGGGAGGTGGATTACATGGCTAAGTCCACCATGGGCGATCAACAAGGATATCCCTATCCTTGTAGTTTTATTGCTGCATTACCAGCGATAACCTCCCAAAATGCCGCTATCTCTGGATTTGTTATCGCCTGGCGGTTAGCGTTGTTAATAACGCGATAACCAGGCTATATTATCCAGCGATAGCAGGCGTTAAAAAAATTAACGCTAAGCGCCTGTAGCGTTAATTTTGTCTGTTCCTTGTTAATATGTCCCAATAAGTCCAGCAAACTCTCTCCAGGTTCATGGAGGACCACCGCCTCCTGGGAGATAGGCAGGCTGGCTTCAGAGCTCACCTTAGCACAGAATTGGTGATGCTGTCAGTACTTGATGATATTAGACAACAAGAAGCCCTGTGTCCTAGTCCTCCTAGACCTGTTAGCAGCATTCAACACGGTCAACCACTCCCAACTCCTGGAAAGAATACAAGACATTGGGATTGATGGGCCAATCCTCCAATGGATCACTTCATTCCTGACCGACTGCACAAAAAAATTGAGATGGGCGACTGGGTGTCAGAGAGGGGGTCCTTTCCATGTGGAGTCCCACAAGAGTTGGCACTCTCCCCCCTCCTGTTTAACATATACCTTAGACCTTTAATTAAGGCCCTTGCCTTGATGGACTGCCAGGTATTTAACTATGTGGACGACATGCAAATCATTCCACAAATAGATAACACCCCACAGGCCCACTCCTGTGTGTAAGACATACTACGATTTGTAGTGAACTGGATGACGGACATTTCACTTAAGATCAATCCAGACAAAACAGAGGTCCTGGCCGTCACCAATGATCGTAACCCTTGTTATTCCCACTACTGGCCGCACAAGCTGGGTGATACTCCAGCCCCAGTGGTAAAAAGTTTGGGAATCAAATAGATGCTAAACTTTCATTGCCCAACCAAATCTCCACCGTGTTCGGAACTTGTGTGAGTCTACTCATGCAGTTGAGGAGACTTTCCCCCATCCTCTCCTTCTCAACCATGAGGACAGTGGTGGCTGCCCTGATCTTGGCTCGCCTCGACTATGGGAACTCACTCTACATCAGACTACCGGACTCACCGGTGGGCAAACTCCAGGTGGTGATGAATGATGCCTCCAGGCTAATAATGCCGCCAGGCTAATCTTCAAGCTACCTAGGCGCACACGGGCATCACCCCTACTGCAAAAACTACACTGGCTGCCCATCAAGCCAAGTACAAAGGCTTCTGCATCACACATAAGGCCCTATTTGGTCTGGCACCCAACTGCATTAAGGAATGCCTGGAGAAATATGCCTCTGGCCGCTCACTAAGGTCCTCCACTAAGGGTCTTCTAAAATGCCCGCGATTCAATTACTCCACAAAAGGTGGCTGACCTTCTCGGTCCTCATGCCGCTATTCTGGAACGGGCTACCGGGCTAGCTTCGTGCTGAAAGACGCCTTCTACCTTTCAGAAAAAAACTCAAAACCCTTCTATTCATAGAAGCCTGGGCTTAACATTCCCCTTTGCATTACAACTCTCCCTGGAACTTCCGTTGATCTTCTTGAAGCGCTTAGAGACCTGCTGGTATTAAGCGCTCTGCAAGTCTAAATTAATATAACATAACATAACTAGTTCATAATCTATGTATGCAACTGCTATATACCTATTGCGTTAATATTTTCCAAAACTCAAATTGCCTATCTTTTCTTGTATTTATTTGTAGATTTTATCTGCGGTTTACTAATGTGCATGCAAGTATTTATTTTTACATGTTCATTTAATTTTAGTAGAATGAGGGATTTTCCTTCTTGGTAATAGCTTTACTGCAAATCACAAATCGCGTGATACTAATTGCAGTTTTTGATTTTCGATTCGTGACAAGCTCTCCCTTTATGCAAGTCCAATGATCTGACTTCAGAAATGTAAACTTTAAAATGCACTCAACATTTACTACTTGGGAAGAGTCCTGAATGGGTATATATTTCTTTTATGTGACACTTTAAAACCTCACATTGAAGTGTGGTACATTTCCAGCTTGGGTTTATCTTGATAATTTATTGTCAATTCTGCAATACTCTTGCATCAAAAAAATAAAGAAAACTGTTGAAAGGAAAGTGGGCCTAAAGAAGTGAGCAATGAACACAAAGAGAAATTAATTGCAGGGATTGACACAAAAATAGACGTGTCTCTTGCTGCAGCACAATTGTTTATTGACATGCAACGTGAAAAAGAGAAGCCTTGAAATTTGTTATGAACATTGAGATCTTCAGTGTACATACATGGCCTCAGTGTTATACTCAGAGAAAAGAAAAGGCCATAAGGCTGAGCCAATGTCAGGATTAAGGGACATAAATGCAATTGTTCCAGACCAATTTCAGAAGGTGTTGCATTGCTATAAAATGCTGTGTGCCCATGGGCACACCACTAAATACCAGGTAAACATTTCTAGTGCAGTGTCCATTATCGGGAAAGCATCCCTCTGATGGGTTCTAAGATGCCATCTAGCCACCAGGTTTTCTGGCATCAGTACAAAATCTATCTCATCCTTATAAATTGTTTCTTCAAACCTGTTATACGGTACCTACTATATCAGTTAATTTTATTTAAGCTTTATTCGATATATAATCATAAAAGCATGTGTCAAAATATTCCATCATTACATAAAAACCCAGGGGCATATTATCAAGGACGGGCGATACATTATCGCCGCTTTTATCGGCAGGAAACTGCCGATAAAGCCGATAATGGGCTTGATAATATGCTCTATGAATTCCTATCGAAGCCCATGTTAGATGTCTTCACATCTAACATGGGCTTCAATAGGAATTCATAGAGCATATTATCAAGCCCATTATCGCCGCTTTATCTGCAGTTTCCTGCTGATATAAGCGGCGATAATGTATCGCCCGTCCTTGATAATATGCCCCTCAATTCCTAAGGTGTGATTGATACATATGTCAACATTTGGTAAAACTAGACATTTAAAAACACCATGTGTAATAAAAAGGATTAAAAATCAAGCACATTTCTACTTTGGAAGGTTACGCACATTTCTAAGCTGGGAGGTCACAACAAGAGTAAATTCTTCATGTAAATCTAAAGGCTCAAAGAGATCAGATAGCAGGTAACAAGAAATAATTGCAGCACTAGATCAGATTGAACATGTAGATTTTATGATGGCATTTAATTTTGACCTTAATGCCCAAGCCCACCCAAGGTATTTCCCAACAGCTATTAAGATGGTAGACGATGTGCTTGTGCGTATGATCCTTTCGGCTTCCTCACTTCTGCTTGTGCCTAGCAGCTTACATAGAGTTCTCAGCCAAACCCAACGGGTAATTGCATAGGCTGGACAGGCAAAAAGCATGTGCGCTACTGTTTCTTTGTAAGCCGGACAGATGGGGCACTTATTGTCAGTTGGATTAGACCACCTTGACGTAAAAGATCTTAGGGGTAGCGAGCCCACCCTCAACTGGAAATACAATTTTCGTTCTAGTGGTTTTGCTATAATGTCTCAGTATGGTTTAAGATACGTAATGTGTTTGAATTCTAAAAATGTACCTGTCAGTGTAGCTGATTCGCCATAGGGAAATGATCACTTTTAACACCTTTAGACATATCTAAAGGGGTTAAAAGTGATAATTTCCTAGTATTTTTACTTCTGATACTTTTTAGAAGGGAAACTAGCCATGGACGGATCATCCCAGAGCAATTTCAAGCCAAGGAAAACCAGGATGTCTTTAGCCATGTAATCTTATGGAAACTCTCTGATTTGATTATATCCATAAAACCTGTGGCATAGACTTTTAATTCTGCTGTTGTCCATAGCCTGCGCCAGTATAATACTGGGCGCAATTTCTCGATGTCTGATAAAAACTTCCTTCCAAGATCGTAGTGTAGTGGGCACAATGGTGTGCTTTGGGGAAGATTGGTGATGCTACGTCGAAACCTATTTTCAGACACATTAAGTTCCGTCATGCTCTCAAACCCCCAAAACTCCGCACCATAAAGTGATGAGCTGACCACTTTCATGTCATAAACCTGGAGCACTGGTCTAATGGGTTTAGTAAGTGACTTTTTGTGCTCCAGGTGTAACACTCCCGCCAGTTGCCGGTGCTTACGTTTTGCCAGATCAATTAGCTGGTTCCACTTTAAGTTGCTCTGTATGTGTACCCCCAGATATGAAACGCTCCTACCTGTACCAATGGACGATTCTTCATGAATATACTGCCTTTAAAGGCTCTATGCGGGTTAAAGTTCATAAATTTCGTCTTCAACTCATTGACTTCGAGACCACAGTCAGAGCAAAACTTTTCAAAAATGAATATGGCTCGCTCTAGCCCGCTCGGGATCTTCGAAATTATCAATGTGTTATCGGCGAACATCAGGATTGGTATTTTAACACCTGCTAGAATCGGGGCATCAGTATTCAGGGGTGCCAACTATTCCAATAATGAACAGGGAAAATAAAGTGGAAGCCATGGCACACCCCTGGCGTAACCCTCGTTCTGTTGGGCACGGGCTGGTGACCATGCCCTGGGTGCCCCAAAGGATTTTCGAATAGTTATTCTCATGCAATCTCATTATGAGTGTAAGGAGTTCTTTAGACAACCCCATTTCCTGCAACTTCACCCACAAACAGGAGCGGGGAACAAGATCAAATGTAGACTTTAAATCTACAAAGGCAGTGTATATACTGCCTTTGCCCAGCACCACTGTTTCCCACAATAATTATATTTATTTATTTATTTATTTTTGAAGCTTGTAAAGCGCGCGCCAACGGGGGTGTCCCGGCGCTGCAGACAACAGGCTAAACAGTAGGGTGGTGGCAGCTAAGAGCTGGCGAACAGCCAGGTTTTCAATTTGCTCCGGAACAGCGACTCCGAGGAAGTAAACCTAAGGTCTAAGGGGAGGCTGTTCCACAGTTTAGCAGTTCCAACCGCGAAAGCTCAGCCCCCCATTCTGGACCGGCGAAAGAGCGGGGTAACAAGGAGGCGAAGATTGCTGGACCTAAGAGCTCTGGTCGAATGGACAAGTTTGAGCCTTTTTCTCAGGTAGCCTGGGCCCAGTCAATTGAGGGCCCTAAATGCAAAGACCAGTGCTTTAAACTGAATGCGTTGGGTCACTGGCAACCAATGTAGCTTCCTCAAGTATGCAGTGGCCGAGTGGCGGTAGGGGATATTGCCAATCAGTCTGGCAGCCGCATTTTGCACGATCTGCAGGCGATCGATTAGGTAGGCTGGGGCGCCAACATATAAGCTGTTTGAGTAATCAAGATGTGAGGTAATCAGGGCGTGTATAATGGTCCTGCGAGAGTCCAGGGGAAGATAAGGAAACATTTTCCTAATCATATGCAACTTACCGAAGCAAGCTGCCGTAACTTTGTTGATATGGGTTTTGCAAGATAGGGAATTGTCAAATTGAAACCCCAAATTGCGGGCTGTTTGAACTGGTACCGGAGAAGGATTGAGCTCCGGTGGCCACCACAGTATGGCTGAAAGTGGAGATTTCTGATTGAAAAATAAGACCTCCGTCTTATCAGTATTAAGTTTGAGATTATTAGAGATCATCCAAGAGGAGATGTTAATGAGGCAGTGGCGAAAATTAGCCAAACTGCCGTCAGAGTGATCTCTAAAAGAAAATACAAGCTGAGTATCATCAGCATAAGATGTCACTCTGACCCCCCAGGATTCAACCACTTTTGCCAGCGGAGCGAGGTACACAGTGAAAAACAGTGGGCTCAATGCAGAGCCCTGCGGCACACCACAGAGCAGAGGTTTTTCTTCTGACTCGAAAGGTCGGAGAAAGACCTTCTGAGATCGCCCCGTAAGGAAGGATCTAACCCAGGCCAGTGGAGTACCACCAATACCAATGTTGCGCAGACGGTCCAGCAGTATGTCATGTGACACAGTATCGAAAGCTGCGGACAGGTCGAGGAGGACCAACATGGCCTCCTCGCCCGCATCCACACACTCTCGAATAGACTCCGACACCTCTAGAAGTGCCGTTTCAGTGCTGAAACCTGGTCTAAAACCAGACTGAGAGTCATGCAATAGTTGTTTGGCTTCAAGGTGTTCCGCCAACTGTTCCTGTACTGCCTTCTCTAGAATTTTTGCTGGCTTGGGAAGGAGCGATATCGGTCGATAATTACTAAACAGAGATGGGTCAGCATCTGTCTTCTTAATAATAAACCGGAACACCTGGTCAATGGAGCTGTTATAGGCCCTGAACCCAGCCTGCAGGGGGGACAGTATGCTATGTTCATCTTTCCAATCATTGATCTTGTTAAGAATCATTCTGCCCACAATTGTTCGATCAAACTATTGGGGTCAATGATTACCCGGTAATGATTTGTCTCCTTTTTTATACAAAGGAACAAATTTATATTTAAAAAACATCAGCAGGGAGCTGAGGAGGTGGTGGGCCTGCCATTTGGGTAGATCTGTTAAAGCAATTGGAGTCCCTGGTGTTGTAGCTGCCCCTGGGGGCTATCCCGTTACTAGTACTTCCAGATACATAGCATGAGGTTACTGGACCTTTTGGATCCACTGGAGTTTTTTTTACTATACTCATACTAACTCACTAGCTAAGTTGGAAATGAAGGGGCATTTTCAATGGACTCGACAGTGCTACTGTTGCCGATGGAATTCCTGTCTGTGTGCCTACCCTTTGAAACTATTGGATAACCAACACAACCATGATACGGACCAGGCTCCCCTAACAGTCAATCAATACCTTCTAGTGGGAAACTACCTATCCTACCTGTATGTGGCTGCCCCAAATGATTGTTGGTCAGGGTTACAATTGGGGACCTCCTTAATTGGATAGAAGAGTGGTCAGGGGAACTAGTTTTGAATTCCAGGGCAAATAGATTTTTGGCCTGCTCCTCACTCTGCATGGTTAGTTCTATGTAGTCCAGACGGTTGAAGGGGAGGTGAGTCTGCACGCCTCAGTAATATCTTCTCTGATCACTGAACGACATCCCCTTACGTGCTGTATCCAGTGGATTTCCTTGTTGGTTAAAAACTCCACAATTTTGGAGCTCCTACTATGATCCAACTTTGGGACATTCACCATTTAAATTATGTGGCTATTATATGCTTTGGTAATACTCTGGTCCCACCTTCCTTCTTGTGTACTGAATTGGTTATTTGTGTGTGACGGAGTATTAATGTTAGTACTCCTATTAATGCTCCTGCCGAGCAATGGGCACCCATTCGGTATTTCTGTGTTGCGAGGCCTCAAAGCAGTGGAAGTAAGAGGGGGTGCATTGTTTGGGCTAGGACACGATGATGAGGACCTTTTCTGTTTAGCCATATCGCTAAACGATAGAGTAGCTTTCTTCTGGCTACCAGCTGGCTGCCACGCAATACATTTTGCCTGGGCAGGTACTTGACTAAATGGTGGTGGGTTGATACCACCATTAGATACACAGTTTAAATCGGGGGACCCTCCTTCTGTCAAGAGCTTAACCACCACAGGAAGATTCTCTATCGTTAACCTCAAAGACCCAATTTCATCTCATAGTGAGCATACCACTTTAAATATACCCTGTAGTTGCAATGTTTCATTGATTGCCGGCTCTGTAATGACACTTGGAGATGATACGGGGGGGCTGTATAATTCCCTCCCCCTGGATATTTGACAATATAGCATATCTATTAGAACAGGAAACTATGGGCTTGAGAATTTGGGAATGGTTGCCCTCTGGATCTACTAGGCTAGGAGCGCTAACAGCGGATTCAACCTCCATGGTTGTGTTTGGCCGACTCTCTCCCTTGGTGTTGCGACTTTTCTTGCACGTTGTAAACATGGCTGGCATAGCTGGGCCATTTACAGAACTAGCACACAAAGTTTGAACATTACCGGAGGGGGACTTGGGCCTATGCATATTCGGATTTGTGTCTGGTAGTAAAATATCCTCGTACTCTTCAATTAGCATATCTATATGGTCCATTACACAATTATTACCAGACTGCTTGGTTACCTTCTTAGCCTTTTTCCTTTTAACGCTTCTACCCACATTCCCTACCTCCCCCCTCCACCACTTTCCATCAGTTTTCTTTTCCCCATACCAGGGATGGTGGTTTACAATTACAAGGGTTGGCACTTCCACCTGTACTAGTGCTAAATCAGTCAAGTATAGATTTTAAGTTCTGGCTGGCTGTGGAGAAATCAAGGGGGATGGATGCACAGTACCTTTCAATCCGGGATTGGACTCTCGTAACATTCCAGCACTAAAAGGCAGATGACAGGGGGGTAGCCCTGCCCTGCCTTTTCCTGGTGATGACGGGCTAGGACGGCCCCGCCCTTGGCCCAGGCTTCGCCCAGGCGCAGCCCGCGTGCGTCCTGCACCGCGGGGGGGAGAGGCAGCGCTTTATGCGCAGGATGATCCGAGCGCCTCCCCTTCGTCCGCGGCAGCTGCAGTTGGCGCTGTGCACCCTGGGCTCGGTAGTCCACTACTCAGGTCAGTTGGAAGTAAGACCTGCAGTGGATTAACAGCGCAGATCGATTTCCTCCGGTTCACCAGGCACACCAGCGGTCTCTTGATTGATGGCAGGCACTGCGGTCACAGGCAGGAGAAGATGATGCAAGCGCTAAACAGCGCGTCCCGCACCACAGGGGGAAAGGCAGCACTTTATGAGTAGGATGGTCCGAGAGCCTCTCCATCATCAGCGGCAGCTGAAGTTGGCGCTGGGCACCCTGGGCTCGGTAGTCCACTGCTCAGGTCAGTTGGAAGTAAGACCTGCATTGGATTAACAGCTTAGACCAATTTCTTCTGGTTCACCAGGCACACCAGGGGTCCCTTTATTGATGGCAGGCACAGCGGTCTCGGGCAGGGGAAGATGATGTGAGCGCTAAGCAGCCCGTCCCCATCAGTAAAACTATGAATTTGGACAACATAAACAAACATCAAAAGTGTGCGAGGCTAAATCCAAGTCCACCATCGGGATATTTTGGCCTTAGTCCTGGCTAGCTAACAGCGCACACTCTGGACCTCTAAACCTTACAAGGTACGGGAAGGTATGTGTTTATGTTTAATCATATACATTAAACATTGGTGGCTAGGCCTGAGTGACTGCACATCTAGCACAAATCATGGGTTGTTGTGAAAAGCACATTATTCATAAGCAAAAAAAGAATTCAAGTGGTGCTGTCATGCTTAGGTGCTAATTTAACACACCCCACAGGGTATGTATGCAATGTCCAAAGAAAAGCACTAAAGCACACACTAGTCCAATCATTAAAAGTCCAACTCGTATTTAGTGAAAGGCCGTTGACAACAAATAAATCCAATACACTGAAGTTTAGTTCTTCTTATACTTCAAAGTCAGAGTCACAGATATAGAAACCCAAAACACCGCAGCCGACACGTGTTTCATCCTCCTGGATTTTTTCAAGGCTAAAAAACATAGAACACCTGTGAGTATGTAAAATCCTCATGGGTTCCGTCACGTAAATGTTTAAATGCAGGTTAAACCTTTTCACAATGTCCCAGTCATGGACAGTACTAGTAAACAATCTTCAACTCCTGTCAATTTTCATTAGAATCAGGGAAAGATATGTGGGTAAGACCTTGATTAGTCCACTAGTCTATGGTAGCCTACACAGTGGAAACGCAGTGCATGTTTATGTTTATGATTTGTAGAGCGCATGGCTGCCCAAAGGTTTCCTTATGCTGGGGAGTGCTGTAGTCAGAGTGGAACCTACTAGTGAGCTAGAGAAAACAGCAGGTCTTGAGTTTTTAACTAAAGGAGAGTCCATTTTGTAGTGATCTCAGGCCAAGTGGGAGCTTATTCCACTCTGCAATCTCAAAACATGACAACTCTGACTCCCCAAGGGAATCATGGGAACAGGTCAGTCCCTTTTGTCAGTAACTCATGCATGCCCAAAGGGAGACACATGAAAAACTTGAATTGGCATTTTAATCATCTATTGAAGAATGTTGATTCTTGAGTAAAATTTAGGGTAAGGCCGGGGAAAAGACAAGAGTGTGTTCTTGCACCAATCCTATTCTCTATATTTATTAATGGAATAGATAAATATCTACAGACAATACAGGCAGACGCCCCTACAGTGGCAGGTTGCCCGATACCTGTCTTATTATCTGAGGACGATGACGTATTGTTAGCAAGAACAGCGACAGGCCTACAGAGACTGAAGGACGCGTTCTCTACCTTTATGGCACAGAAGAAAATGGTTATAAATTGATCCAAAACTTACACCATGATCTGTGGACCTAAACCTAAACCTCCTAAAAAATATTATTGAAAAAAGCGCTATTCAGACTGTCACTTCCTTTTGCTATTTAGGTATTCTTTTTATGGATAACGGCTCTTGGTCCCAACATGTCACAAATATCAGAGCCAAAATGAACAGGGAAACCCGGGGAATTTTTAAAGTTTCTTCCAAATTAGGGACCTGGCCGATTTATGAGATGGTAGCTTTGTTTAAAGCCAAAGGCGCAAGTACAGCCCTTTATGGGACAGGGCTATGGGGCTACGCAAACAACAAGGACCTACAAATACAATAAAACCTGTTCCTGAAACGCTTGCTTTATTTACAGCCATCTGCTTCAAACACCATTGCACATCACGAGGTGGGTCTTCAGTTTATTGAAGACCTACTATTGGTAAAACCATTGGTATTCTGGGACTCAGTATGGAAAAGGGAAGAAACTGTTTTTACAAAATAAATTATTTTAGATTGTCTTAAATTGCATGATGCACTTACAATACCATGGTTGTCATATATTAATTCCGCCCTAGAAAAAGTGTATAAGCTAACAATATCGTCAGAAAAATCTAAAACACTGTTATGCACAAAGAAAGAGATTAAAAACACCTTTGTAGAACTTAGGCTGGATTTGAGAACCAAGGCTGAAAAGGACAAACATATGGTTGCCCAGTACATATCAAATAGGCAAGTATCAATAAATAGCTGTCATACATGACCTACGTCCATCATCTTTTTGTGCTAATTATATTAAGATGTGGTATTGTCCGTTACCTTGCAGCTTTCCCTACAATGTAGTCTTGTCCTCCCAAAGATATGTTATGTCCGTGTGACAATAGAAGTAAGCAGAGTATAATGCGTTTTATGTTATTCTGTAATTGTTACAAGAATCTGAGATGTTTTTATTTGAAGCCTCGCTTTCTCACCCATAATATCGGGTCACATAAAGTAGCAATGCATTTTTTGGTAGCATTGGGTAATCCCTTGACTTGTTAAAGTGTTGCCCTGTTTATCCTGAAAGCAATAAATATGAGAAAAACTATGAGTATCTAGCAGAAAGGAATTGACAAGATTCTATGGGACTTCAGAATGCTAGTATTAGATTTCTTATGTGTAATATTTAAGGATTTCATTCACTGGTGATCTATTAATATGAATTTGGATGTTATGGTTTTGAATATAAGGAAATAAATGATTTTACCAATTGATTGTACTTATATTTCAACCATGTTTCTTCTTTGATTGGTCAAACCATGTTTCTTCTTAATATGAATGTATTTTTATATGTCTTATATGTTTTATATGTCTAATAGACAAATAAAGATTAAACCGAGAACCAAGTAAATTTTGTGAGCTGCAATGATTAATAGAAGGAAACAGAACAGAGTAATGAGCATTATGAGAATTGTAATGAAGATGAACAATTCAAAATGACTTTTAAGCAGGCGAAGTATGTGGAAGCATGATGAGGATACTGCATTGATCTGGTGGTTCATTGTGAGCGAGGAGTCCAGTATGATACCAAGCTTTTGTGCATGGTCTGTGGGAGTTTGGGAGGTTTCCAATGCAGCGGGCAACCAGGAGTCATCTCAAGCTGAGGGGGTAGGTCCCAGAATGAGGAGTTCAGTCTTGTCCAAGTTGAGTTTGAGGCAACTGTCTGTAGAAGTCGTCTCTGGCGGCTGTGGGTTCGTTATGATGGAGTGAATCATCTGGGTATTGTTGGTGTAGGAGATGGTGTTGAGTCCATGGTTCATGATGACGGCTGCGAGTGGGGCCTTGTAGACATTGAAGAGGGTGGGGCACTCCACAGCTGATCTCTGTGGGTTCTGAGAGGAACGTAGTAGTCTGACTTGCTGTGTTCAACTGGTGAGGAAGGAGTGGATACACTCCAGGGCCTTGTTGGAGATGACAGTGTTGTGGAGTCTCTTGATTAGGGTTTGGTGGGAGACGGTATTGAAGGCAGCTGAGTGGTCCAGAAGGATGAGGGCTGTGGTTTTGCCCCGGTTGAGGAGGGAATGGAAGTCATCGGTGGTGGTGAAGAGTGTGGTCTCGGTGCTGTGGCTGCTTTGGAAGCATGATTGGGAGATGTCCAGGACGTGGTTCACTTCGAAAAATACGGAGAGTTTGGCGTTGTTGGCCTTCTCAATGACCATCCCTGGGAAGGGGAGCAGGGAGATTGGTCTGGAGTTCTTGATGTTTGTCGGCTTTGATGGATGGCTTCTTCAGCATGGGGTTGATCTGGGCATCTTTCCAGTTGTCGAGGAACGTGGCGGTCTCGATGGAACAGTTGTTGGTGTGGCGAAGCTCAGACGATGGAGGTGGCTGCTGTATTGAAGATGTGGTGTGGGCATGGTTCAGAGGGTGCTCTGGAGTGGATAGTATTCATGGTCTTCAGTGTGTAGTCTGTGGTGAGCAGGGCTCAGTTGAGCAGGATCTGTTGGGTTGCGGCATGGTTGGGTGCTTTGGTGTAGGGAGTGTGGGAGGGTCTTGGGTGTCAAAGCTGTCGCAGATCTGCCTGATCTTGTGCTGGAAGAAGGTGCCAAGTTTGTTACAGAGGTCTTGGGAGGTTGGGACGTCAGTGTTCTCACTGCTGGGCCTAGCAAACTCCTTGACTATAGCGAAGAGGTCTTTGCTGTTGTGTGCATTAGTGTTGATTCTGTCTGGGGGGTTTTGAAAAGGAAGTGGTGTGCAATGACGGCGAATTTGAAGGTTGCTTGGTTTCCCGGAATTTTGTTATTCCTCCAATTTTTCTCGGTATTTATGGAGGGAACATGTGTTGAGGAGCATGCAGCTGAGATAGTCAGGTGCACTATTGATCAGCTGGGTGGGGAGAGGGGCTGGAGTGCAGAGGTGGGGGAGTGTGCAACTGCATTTCCTTCAGGAGAAAGGTCCTTGGGTATCCTTCAATGAGGCGTGGTGGCAGGCGGCATGGCGTCCAGTGTTGAGGGCGAAGAGGGGTCTGGAGTCGTATCAGTGAAAGGTCTGAAGACCAGGATCCGTGGTGCTGGGTGCGCTCCAGATGGGCAAAGACGGGCTTGCCTTTTGCGCGCCTTTGGCTCGACAGCAGCACACTCGCTGCATGACCGTGCAGCCATAACCATTAAGTAGTGTGATGGGCTGATGGACAGCAGGGAGGTGGGAAATGTGGGGAGCAGGAAAGTGGCACTGGAGGGGGGCAGGAAGGGGCAGAGAGCGGCAAAAAGGTAAAGGAGTAAAGGAAAAAGAGGAAACAGGTATAAGGGGCAGAAAAGAATGAAAGAAAAAAGGCAGGGAAAGAGAAACAGAGAGCAACTCAGCAGCAGAGCAGTGACACTCTCGGATGCCTGAGGATGGAGGAGGGCCTCGATCCACTAAACCGAGGGTCAGATGGTGAGCAGCAGGGAGCTCAGGGGCGGCAGCTACCAGGCAGAGCTTTGCAAGGAAGGGAATGGTCCACTGGTTAATGGATTGCTCTGTGTTATGGTATAGACTGCAGCAATACTGTGCCCCAAGGGGGAACCATCCCTAATGGTTGGGACATTGTGAGAATTCTATGTTTTTCTTGCGGTCCTGTATGGGGAAACACTGCTTTCAAGCTGATTTGTTTTCTGCGCAATCTACAATGGATTCTCATCCTGCCTGATGGGAACATTACTCATTATTGTGTAAGAGTCACAGGACTAATTCTAGTCATCGTCAATTGTGGTTGAGCAGCTTGAACAGTCCTTGCTGGGTTTGTTGTTATGGTTCGCATAACAAATTGTATTAGTCCTCCATATTATGTAACTGTACATGTGTATAGCACATGTAGCTCTCGAGCCGTAAGGTTTCTTTTATCTGGATGAGGTGTGTAACTGGCTACGACTGGCCATTTTGCTCCCTCATTACTGTGGGGCTTCAGTCTGATATTTTCTGTTGTGTGTGGTAGTGCGCCTAGAAACCAATTCATGTGTTCCTGGTATGTCAATGGGATCTCAAAATCCTCATATGGGCTACAGTTGTTTGGTACTTGCGCTTCAGTGTATGTGTGAAAATTCTCTACGTTGGCATTTGCTCCTGGGAATGTGTTCCCTGAACAGAATACCTCTGTACTATCTGCTTTGTGGGTCTCTACAATGAAGTTAACGTCCCCAACCGTCAAGGTGAACTCATATGTAATAACATTTGTTTTAGTGCATGTCTACAATTTAGCCCCAAAGCCACTTATGCTGGAATAGCCATGTAGAAATCTAGAATTCAGAGAGGGTACCTCTGTGGGGAGATTCTTTTTAAGATTTAAGCTTGAGCAACCTACAGCCAGAAATAGGAGTTCCCAGCTTTTCTGAGAAGGTTTATCATAGAGTACTGCCTTTGGGTACACAAAGGAAAAGCTACTCTGGAGAGTCATTAAATAGGTATCCAAGCTAAAACATTGGTAATGGCATGTCATACAGTTCCTACTATAACAGTAAAACTGTGCATTATTTATTTATTTATTTATTTAACACTTATATGGCGCAACGTATCATCCCCAAGGGGATCTCTCAGCGCCTTGGCATAACACCGGAACACACAAATGTGGCTGGGCCCAATGGGAAGGAGGGTAGGCAGGGCCTCACAATATGAACATAGAAAAAATTGCCTATGCCCCCAAGTGAATTAAAGTACAAACTGACTTCCAGTACGAGTAAACCACAATTTGTTAATTTACACAAAACATTTTATGTTTGTTAATTGAATGCTCAGTTTACAAAAAGAGAGAAAATCACAATAAGCAGAACTCAGATCACTATCAACCTCATGGTTGAGTCATATATACATTCACAAACAAATCAAAATCACAAGTGCAATACCCAACAAAATAGTGAACAATTTACAAAAACATTAGCATATTCACAAATGCCAACATCACATTGAATACATGGACCATAAAAACTTATTACATTTGAAAAACCAGGGTTCTTTGTAAATGTCTAGGAACCCAGAGAGAAAGTGAGAAACATTTATTTGAACCAATTGTTATGCTCACAGAGCCTGAATGGGAACTATTCAAATGAATTTCAGGAGCCAAAAGAGATTTCCGCAATAAATGGCAATTTAGGAAATAAACGACTGCCGACGCGTTTCGAATCCTGATTAACAGCTTGCAGGATTCTCATCAGGGCGGATTCTATCTAGTCCATGGGCACTGTTTAAAATGAAAAACAAAAGCATATTTTTACTAACTGGCGCGACTTCTAACCATTAATCTCCAGGCAGTTAGGTAACACAAACAGTTTGTACCTTGTGTGATTCCTGCCCACAGTTAATCACGAATTGGAAGAAATGTCGTCTGTGCTCGGTGGCCCGCACTGCAACAAAGTAATAGAGTCAGTGAGCGTTGGCCAGATGCGCAGGGAGGGGAGGTTGGATAACCATCTGTTGCTCAATTACCTGCTTTTGTGTGGAAGCCAAGCCACATCTATGTCGCTAATGGTGAAGTTCTTTTAATTTTCTGGAAAAAAAGGCGGTGGAATGCGTCTTAGTGCACTGTGAATTCACAACTTAAATACACGCATGGGCCCCTTGGTGTTCAGAAAAAAACTTACTTGGACGATGGTCTGCAAAAGCCTCAAGGTGGGTTCTGTTATGTAGTCCCTGTTCTACCATGCAGAGAGACAGTTATACCTCTGTTGGGAAAAGCGGAAGGTGTCCTGTTACCGCTTTGCTATTTAAATTCAATTACCAGCGCTAGTCGCGTTTGGATTGAAAAAATCAGACCACTTACTTGAACAAAAATTCACTGTGCCCAAATTGGGGGTTCTATTACGAGTCCTTCACCAAGCGCTCGAATCCAGATCTGCAGGTGAATGGGAGGGGGATGCATTACCGCATTGTAATGTCAATGTTAAATGAAAAGTTTTCAAAAACGGCTGCTTCCATGCTTACCACAGTGTCAGTTCCAATCAAACGAACTTGCTCCACAGCGTTGTCTCAGAGATGTGAATGTCTCTGGGCATCGCCGGTCAGGTGGCCAAACCAACAAACTTGTGTTGGGCCAATCAGGCGGAAGGCCCAGTAATGGGGCATGCTGGGACCTGTAGTGTGAAACGTAAATTCAAGTTTTGGCTGACCATTAAAGTGCATTGTGGGACATGTAGTGTCTGACAGCATGCACAATATGATTATGCTCTATTGATTTCACTGAGGCTATTGAGACCCCTATTTACACTGTCAAACTTTAGGATTAAGTACGCCTCTTTGCGCAACAACATTGTATCCACATCACAAAAGTGTTTAGGGTCAATCCATGCCAGTACAGTCCATTTGAAATCAGACTCAGAGTGGCCATTACTGGTAAAGTGTTCCACCATGGGGGCTGTGATGACTTTTTTCTTAAGCCGGGAGCGGTGCTGGGTAATCCGGGCATTAATCGGTTGGTTTGTTTTGCCAACATAGACTTTGTCACATGGGCAGACCACCGCATAGACGACATTTCTAGTCTTGCAATTTGTGAAGCTGTCATGCTTCCATCTGATGCCATTGTTTACAAAAACGTCACCTTCAATGGTGCTTGAACAGGAAACACAATTGCCACACTTATGATGTCCGCATATGGGTTTCAGATTCCACTGCGTGACAAGATCGCTTTTGGGTGCTGTGATATGACTGTCTGCTCTGATTAAATGTTGTCCTATGCTTCTGTTCTTACGCATAGCGAAGATGGGTTTTTGGAGAGGATACTCTAAAGACTCAAGAAGATGCCAGTTATTCCTAATTATGTTTTTGAATTGATTCGTGTGTTGGCCGAATGTTGTCACACAAACCAATTTTTGCAAATCTTTCTTTTCTTTCTTTTCAAGCAATGTCTCCCTAGGGGTAAATTTGGCCCTGTTCTTAGAGTGTTTTAACAGCTTTCTGGGGTATCCCCGTTCTGCCATCTCTTTACAGAATCGTGTTGCATGAGAGTCAAAATCACAAAGATTAGTGCAATTTCGCCTGATCCTCAACAGTTGCCCATAAGGCAAGTTATTTTTTAACGATTGAGGATGCGAACTGGTATAATGCAAAATGGTGTTGCGGTCTGTTTCCTTTTTGTGCAAGGAGGTAATTAGCTTAGCCTCATGGGTGCTTACTGTGACGTCCAGGAAAGTCATTTCTTTTGGACTTTGGTTGAGTGTGAATTGGATGTCTGGGTGCCTGGCATTCAGCCACAAATGAAACTGCTCGACGTCCGCCTGGCTCCCCTGCCACAGGAGCCAGACGTCGTCGATGTATCTTAGCCACTGAATGATATGTCCTGAAAAGGGGTTGGCACTAAGGACAAAACGCTCCTCATATTGTGCCATGTATAGCACAGCCAGCTCCGGTGCATAGGGACAACCCATGGCTGTCCCTTTGATTTGAACGTAAAAGCTATTTTCAAACTTGAAGTAGTTACTACGAAGAGTTATTTCTGCTAATGCCACAATGAAGTTGGTGGGTACCCGGTGGGGTCTCTCCCTTTGGTCTAAATATAACTCGATGACCTCAAGCGCCTCATCCTGTGGTATCTGGGTGTAGAGCGAGGCGACGTCAAGTGTCACCATCAACTCAGTCTGGTCATCGAATGGGTGTCCCTCAATGTGTTTGATGAAAGCTGTTGTGTCGCTGAGGTGCGATCGGACTTTGGCAATACATGGCTTTAAGAAGAAATCAATGTATATAGACACTGGTTCGAGCGCCGAGTCGCAACCCGAGACAATGGGTCTGCCCGGGGGTACCTTGTCGTCTTTGTGAATCTTCGGTAAGAAGTAGAGAACCGGAGTTCGAGGCATTTTCTTGTTGAGGAATTCATACTCTTTAGGTCCTAGAAAACCAAGGTCCAAACCCTCCTTAGTAAGTCGTGATATTTTGTCCTGAATTGCGTGGACTGGGTCTTCTTTTGACGGTCTGTACCATTCCCTGTTATTTACATGTTTTAAACCTTCGGCAAGGTACATGGGGCGTGGCCAAAGGACCACAGCCCCGCCTTTATCGGCTTGTTTGATAACTATTGAAGTGTCAGATTTCAGATCACTAATAGCTTTTTGTACGCCCTTGCTGATGTTATTCTTGGAAAAACTTTGTTTTCTCTCGAGTTTGGTAAGGGAAGACAGTACAGCCTGTTCAAAGGCTATGACTTGTTTTGGAATGTTTGAAGTTGGGGTGAAACGCGATTTCACTCTAAGTCCAGTCGTTTCCTGAGTGGACGTCATTTCGGCACCCGCGAAGAAAACTTTTAACCTTACCTTGCGGCAGAAGTCAAGTGCTTCCACTTTTAATTTGGTGAAATCCGTCCTTTTGGTGGGAACGAATTTGAGGCCAAGGTTAAGAAGCATTTTTTCATCCCTAGAAAGGTCCCTATTAGAAAGGTTCACTACAGTAGATGAATCTAGTTGTTGTTGTAGTTCTTGTTGCGTGTTTGCATTTGCCAAGGTTGCTTGAACCGAGGTCGCGACTGGCCGCCCCTGGACAAAAAAGGAGCCGACCCTCGAGTGGCGCCTCGTCTGTTAAAGTTGGATTGTCTTGAGTCAGAGGAGGAGTCAGAAGAAGAAGAAGTGTCTGAGAAGGTTAAAAACCTATTTCTGGATCTACCCTGGAAGGAGTTTAGGGCCCCTCGTGACTCACCAGAAGTGTAAAAATCCTCTTTAAGAAAAGGATATACCCTATCCAATTGAAAAGATTTCGAATCCTTTTCAAACTGAGCTGCTTTGGTATTCAAAGAGTAATCCTTGAAGGTGGCAATTCCCTTTTCGATTTTATCAAGGAGTGCCTTAGCTTCAGTCGTGGTCTGGTTGTCGTGAATTGTTTTAATCAGATCTTCTATCTCCTTCTCCTCCTGGCTGCAAATGCGTTGGGCTGTTTCAATAGTATGAACCATAAGGTCCCTGCTACACTTGGTGTTGATTTGACTAAACCCTTTCTTATAATCAGTATCCTCTGTGAAAATCACGGGGATGTTCTTAACTTGAAGGCCCCAAGGGATGGTACCAGCTTTCAGGTGCCTTAATAGAAAGTGGCCGTGCAGTTCTGTTCGGATGTGCTTCTTTTGAAGCCTTAACAGTTTGTCTGCCTCGTTTTGTTGTTTAGCTGAGGCACTCAAAGTAATTGTAGAGAATGGTGAAGACGCTATTAGTTGATCAATATGGCTCTCCGTGAAGGACAGCGTATCTTTGTCTGCCATAGTAAGCAAGAGTGAACCCTCTTGCGCCGCAATGAATGCTGACAAAATCCAAAGACACTTGGAAAGTGTCGTTCCCTAGCCACTCGGGCAGTTGCCCGCACTCAAACAGGAACACACAAATGTGGCTGGGCCCAATGGGAAGGAGGGTAGGCAGGGCCTCACAATATGAACATAGAAAAAATTGCCTATGCCCCCAAGTGAATTAAAGTACAAACTGACTTCCAGTACGAGTAAACCACAATTTGTTAGTTTACACAAAACATTTTATGTTTGTTAATTGAATGCTCAGTTTACAAAAAGAGAGAAAATCACAATAAGCAGAACTCAGATCACTATCAACCTCATGGTTGAGTCATATATACATTCACAAACAAATCAAAATCACAAGTGCAATACCCAACAAAATAGTGAACAATTTACAAAAACATTAGCATATTCACAAATGCCAACATCACATTGAATACATGGACCATAAAAACTTATTACATTTGAAAAACCAGGGTTCTTTGTAAATGTCTAGGAACCCAGAGAGAAAGTGAGAAACATTTATTTGAACCAATTGTTATGCTCACAGAGCCTGAATGGGAACTATTCAAATGAATTTCAGGAGCCAAAAGAGATTTCCGCAATAAATGGCAATTTAGGAAATAAACGACTGCCGACGCGTTTCGAATCCTGATTAACAGCTTGCAGGATTCTCATCAGGGCGGATTCTATCTAGTCCATGGGCACTGTTTAAAATGAAAAACAAAAGCATATTTTTACTAACTGGCGCGACTTCTAACCATTAATCTCCAGGCAGTTAGGTAACACAAACAGTTTGTACCTTGTGTGATTCCTGCCCACAGTTAATCACGAATTGGAAGAAATGTCGTCTGTGCTCGGTGGCCCGCACTGCAACAAAGTAATAGAGTCAGTGAGCGTTGGCCAGATGCGCAGGGAGGGGAGGTTGGATAACCATCTGTTGCTCAATTACCTGCTTTTGTGTGGAAGCCAAGCCACATCTATGTCGCTAATGGTGAAGTTCTTTTAATTTTCTGGAAAAAAAGGCGGTGGAATGCGTCTTAGTGCACTGTGAATTCACAACTTAAATACACGCATGGGCCCCTTGGTGTTCAGAAAAAAACTTACTTGGACGATGGTCTGCAAAAGCCTCAAGGTGGGTTCTGTTATGTAGTCCCTGTTCTACCATGCAGAGAGACAGTTATACCTCTGTTGGGAAAAGCGGAAGGTGTCCTGTTACCGCTTTGCTATTTAAATTCAATTACCAGCGCTAGTCGCGTTTGGATTGAAAAAATCAGACCACTTACTTGAACAAAAATTCACTGTGCCCAAATTGGGGGTTCTATTACGAGTCCTTCACCAAGCGCTCGAATCCAGATCTGCAGGTGAATGGGAGGGGGATGCATTACCGCATTGTAATGTCAATGTTAAATGAAAAGTTTTCAAAAACGGCTGCTTCCATGCTTACCACAGTGTCAGTTCCAATCAAACGAACTTGCTCCACAGCGTTGTCTCAGAGATGTGAATGTCTCTGGGCATCGCCGGTCAGGTGGCCAAACCAACAAACTTGTGTTGGGCCAATCAGGCGGAAGGCCCAGTAATGGGGCATGCTGGGACCTGTAGTGTGAAACGTAAATTCAAGTTTTGGCTGACCATTAAAGTGCATTGTGGGACATGTAGTGTCTGACAGCATGCACAATATGATTATGCTCTATTGATTTCACTGAGGCTATTGAGACCCCTATTTACACTGTCAAACTTTAGGATTAAGTACGCCTCTTTGCGCAACAACATTGTATCCACATCACAAAAGTGTTTAGGGTCAATCCATGCCAGTACAGTCCATTTGAAATCAGACTCAGAGTGGCCATTACTGGTAAAGTGTTCCACCATGGGGGCTGTGATGACTTTTTTCTTAAGCCGGGAGCGGTGCTGGGTAATCCGGGCATTAATCGGTTGGTTTGTTTTGCCAACATAGACTTTGTCACATGGGCAGACCACCGCATAGACGACATTTCTAGTCTTGCAATTTGTGAAGCTGTCATGCTTCCATCTGATGCCATTGTTTACAAAAACGTCACCTTCAATGGTGCTTGAACAGGAAACACAATTGCCACACTTATGATGTCCGCATATGGGTTTCAGATTCCACTGCGTGACAAGATCGCTTTTGGGTGCTGTGATATGACTGTCTGCTCTGATTAAATGTTGTCCTATGCTTCTGTTCTTACGCATAGCGAAGATGGGTTTTTGGAGAGGATACTCTAAAGACTCAAGAAGATGCCAGTTATTCCTAATTATGTTTTTGAATTGATTCGTGTGTTGGCCGAATGTTGTCACACAAACCAATTTTTGCAAATCTTTCTTTTCTTTCTTTTCAATGAGGCTAAGCTAATTACCTCCTTGCACAAAAAGGAAACAGACCGCAACACCATTTTGCATTATACCAGTTCGCATCCTCAATCGTTAAAAAATAACTTGCCTTATGGGCAACTGTTGAGGATCAGGCGAAATTGCACTAATCTTTGTGATTTTGACTCTCATGCAACACGATTCTGTAAAGAGATGGCAGAACGGGGATACCCCAGAAAGCTGTTAAAACACTCTAAGAACAGGGCCAAATTTACCCCTAGGGAGACATTGCTTGAAAAGAAAGAAAAGAAAGATTTGCAAAAATTGGTTTGTGTGACAACATTCGGCCAACACACGAATCAATTCAAAAACATAATTAGGAATAACTGGCATCTTCTTGAGTCTTTAGAGTATCCTCTCCAAAAACCCATCTTCGCTATGCGTAAGAACAGAAGCATAGGACAACATTTAATCAGAGCAGACAGTCATATCACAGCACCCAAAAGCGATCTTGTCACGCAGTGGAATCTGAAACCCATATGCGGACATCATAAGTGTGGCAATTGTGTTTCCTGTTCAAGCACCATTGAAGGTGACGTTTTTGTAAACAATGGCATCAGATGGAAGCATGACAGCTTCACAAATTGCAAGACTAGAAATGTCGTCTATGCGGTGGTCTGCCCATGTGACAAAGTCTATGTTGGCAAAACAAACCAACCGATTAATGCCCGGATTACCCAGCACCGCTCCCGGCTTAAGAAAAAAGTCATCACAGCCCCCATGGTGGAACACTTTACCAGTAATGGCCACTCTGAGTCTGATTTCAAATGGACTGTACTGGCATGGATTGACCCTAAACACTTTTGTGATGTGGATACAATGTTGTTGCGCAAAGAGGCGTACTTAATCCTAAAGTTTGACAGTGTAAATAGGGGTCTCAATAGCCTCAGTGAAATCAATAGAGCATAATCATATTGTGCATGCTGTCAGACACTACATGTCCCACAATGCACTTTAATGGTCAGCCAAAACTTGAATTTACGTTTCACACTACAGGTCCCAGCATGCCCCATTACTGGGCCTTCCGCCTGATTGGCCCAACACAAGTTTGTTGGTTTGGCCACCTGACCGGCGATGCCCAGAGACATTCACATCTCTGAGACAACGCTGTGGAGCAAGTTCGTTTGATTGGAACTGACACTGTGGTAAGCATGGAAGCAGCCGTTTTTGAAAACTTTTCATTTAACATTGACATTACAATGCGGTAATGCATCCCCCTCCCATTCACCTGCAGATCTGGATTCGAGCGCTTGGTGAAGGACTCGTAATAGAACCCCCAATTTGGGCACAGTGAATTTTTGTTCAAGTAAGTGGTCTGATTTTTTCAATCCAAACGCGACTAGCGCTGGTAATTGAATTTAAATAGCAAAGCGGTAACAGGACACCTTCCGCTTTTCCCAACAGAGGTATAACTGTCTCTCTGCATGGTAGAACAGGGACTACATAACAGAACCCACCTTGAGGCTTTTGCAGACCATCGTCCAAGTAAGTTTTTTTCTGAACACCAAGGGGCCCATGCGTGTATTTAAGTTGTGAATTCACAGTGCACTAAGACGCATTCCACCGCCTTTTTTTCCAGAAAATTAAAAGAACTTCACCATTAGCGACATAGATGTGGCTTGGCTTCCACACAAAAGCAGGTAATTGAGCAACAGATGGTTATCCAACCTCCCCTCCCTGCGCATCTGGCCAACGCTCACTGACTCTATTACTTTGTTGCAGTGCGGGCCACCGAGCACAGACGACATTTCTTCCAATTCGTGATTAACTGTGGGCAGGAATCACACAAGGTACAAACTGTTTGTGTTACCTAACTGCCTGGAGATTAATGGTTAGAAGTCGCGCCAGTTAGTAAAAATATGCTTTTGTTTTTCATTTTAAACAGTGCCCATGGACTAGATAGAATCCGCCCTGATGAGAATCCTGCAAGCTGTTAATCAGGATTCGAAACGCGTCGGCAGTCGTTTATTTCCTAAATTGCCATTTATTGCGGAAATCTCTTTTGGCTCCTGAAATTCATTTGAATAGTTCCCATTCAGGCTCTGTGAGCATAACAATTGGTTCAAATAAATGTTTCTCACTTTCTCTCTGGGTTCCTAGACATTTACAAAGAACCCTGGTTTTTCAAATGTAATAAGTTTTTATGGTCCATGTATTCAATGTGATGTTGGCATTTGTGAATATGCTAATGTTTTTGTAAATTGTTCACTATTTTGTTGGGTATTGCACTTGTGATTTTGATTTGTTTGTGAATGTATATATGACTCAACCATGAGGTTGATAGTGATCTGAGTTCTGCTTATTGTGATTTTCTCTCTTTTTGTAAACTGAGCATTCAATTAACAAACATAAAATGTTTTGTGTAAACTAACAAATTGTGGTTTACTCGTACTGGAAGTCAGTTTGGCATAACACCAGCAGGGACCATGATCAATGCAAACCCATAAAACATCCAGGTTTTTAGGCTTTTCTTGAAGTGTCCCAGAGAGGTACAGTGACGTATCTCTTCTGGTAACCTGTTCCAGTGAAAGGGGGCAAGATAGAAAAATGCACGCCCTGCCATTCTAGATTCATTGATCTTGCATGGCACTTAAAGATTTTGATTGCTTGACCTGAGAAGGCAACCTCGTCTTCTTCCTTAAGTATGCTGGCCCCAGGCCTCGACTTGCCTTAAACACCAGTGTGAGAAGTGTAGAAACTGCCCTTTTTTTGATGGGCAGCCAGTGTAGGGCTTGGAGCAAAGGTCGTGAGGGAGAGCGTCTAGGTTTATTCAAGACCATTCTTGCAGCGGTATTTTGCAGCATTTCGAGCCTAGTGAACAGTTCTTCTCTGGCTCTGACCAGTAGTGCGTTGCCATAATCCAACCTGCTCACAATAAGCACCTGAATCAGGGTCTTTCTTGCACCCAGGGGAATCCAAGGAAATACCTTTCTCAGTATCTTCAGGATTCTGAAACAGGTGCCCAAAAGTGCTTTTACATTTGGACAACATAACTTCCAAAACTGTGCAAGACTAACTCCATGCACACCATTAAGCTATGGAGGCCTTAGTCCTGGCTGGCTCACAGTGCACCCTCTAGACTTCTAAACCTTACAAAGTACTGGAGGGTATGTGCAATCTCAGAGCATGACAACGCTGACTCCTCAAAGAAATCATAGAAACAGATCAGTCCCTTTCGTCAGTAACTCATGCATGCCCACAGGGAGACACAAGAAATATTCAATGTGTGCACTGCAATGATTAATAGAAGAAAACTGAACAGAGTAAGCAGCATTACGAGACTCGTAAAGATGATTAACAATACAGCCATCATGCTGATACATTGCTTATAAGCATACATTTACAATCATATCTATACCCCCAACTCGCACTTCCTAACCAATTGGGCTTATTGGATGCAAATCTTCCAGAATAGCCTAGAGTGATCTAATTCCACAGTTACCTGAGGGTATGTTTCATCTGGGAGCCCAGTCTTGTGCAGAGCAAGCCATCATTCTTCTCAGAAAGGTAAACAGGATTCTGCTGGACTGGAATTCTGGCATGGGGCAACCTTGACAGTGACAGCAAAATGCTCCTCTGGTTGAAGAAAGTATTGGTGTTGTTTGTATAATAAACTTTACCTGTGTTACCATAATGGAGTCCCAGTCAGACCATAATTATTGATTCCACTCTTGCAGGGACGTTGCCAAGCGGACAATAACAAATACCAACATTCAGTGCAGTGAAAGTAAGCTTTGTTAGAATGTTAAAGGCCCTGATAATATGTCTACGAAGAAGAGTAAATGTAAGTAAATCCATTTCAGAGAATCTTACCCTATATGTGTGTGCATGCAAATGTGTGTCAAGAGTCAACGTTTAAGAAAGATGTCAACATTAAACGTAAACATGTAAAATGGTTGTGTTCCTCGCCCAGGGCCTATGTAAGCATATAAAAACACTTTGGGCTGCTGGCTGTATTATAGGTGCACAAAGCACTCATTCCCTTTTTGTGCCTGGAGGTAGACAGTTGGAGTTTTGTGTGGAACAAACACGTGTAAGGCTAAGCTGTTGTGGCTAGGCAAGCCTATAATTCCGATTAGTCTCCTACTCACCACACCAACTACCATTCAACGCTCTTTTTGGGAAAGTGGAGGATCACCGATGTGCAACTTAATTCGGTAAAGTGTATATTTGTCCTGCTATCTGACTTGTGTATTGGATTACTGAACACATTGCCTGGAAACTTTGGCTGACTCTTGTTTCTTTTATGGATAAGGATTTATTTTCTACATTGGGGTCATGTCAGCTTCCTCGAATCACAATACTTCTTCTGTTCAGAAGGACATAACGTTTAGACTGTGTAAGATCATGATAAAACATCTTCCTAGAAGAAACTACATGAGTTGGGTGAGCATCAAAATAGGACTGAAGCTAGTGAAGTGTTGGAGCAGACTATAAACAAGGCCATCACACATTCCAACACATTTTTTTCAGTCTATTTTATGTGTCTAAACAAATGAATGTTTCTAGCCAGTGCTTAATTTGTAAAATAATTACTGTCGGTGCCCAAAGCTTTTCGCAGAAGCTTGGCCAGTGCACCTAAATGTCAGCACGCCTACATATAAGGCTGGTAGTCCTGAATCCACCTCAGGCCTCTTTAATCCACTTCCAGACACACCCTTCCCATTTTTATCACTCTTGCAGGTTTCTGCTTTCTTCTGGGTGACGAATTTTGTATCTTTTTTTTTCTCCTTCTTTCGTGTTTGGTGTGTTTTTCTCTCGCTTTCGCGAAATGTTTGATGAGGAAAAATAAGTGCCACTCTGCAAAAATATGTGCAGTGGCTCTCGTCGGCAACCGGGGTTCAAATTAAGCACTTAGTCTAGGGTAATGACTTCCCTCTAGTTTTACTTACTTTGGCAGTTGCACAAGGGAGTGTGGGAGAGAAAGAAAAGGGTTTGGGACTGCACTCCCCAAAATTACAAGACAACATGGTTACTAAGATTGTTAAACATATATCACCGAGTAAATCTTTGCTATCATTCTGATGTATGCAGTATGCTGAAGTTTCTGGAAATCTTCCCTTATACTTCCCTTATACTGTAACATAACCCAGACTAGAAGAACCACCTTTATCTTCTCTGATTAATATGTAACATAACATTATATTGACAATTTTGAAAACTACTGCCCAACCGATATTAATATTAAGAAAGGAAATGCAGGTTTGAGGCAATCGTGTATAATGCCGGTTAGGTGAAATTATGTTACAGAGATATGTAGTAGACTGTCTTCTGATGGAAAAAGGTAAAAATAGTGAATAAAGAAATTACTAATAATTGCAATAAACATAGTAACGGTAATGTTAGCAGTATGAAGACATGGATTATGAATTTCTAAATCTGTCAATTTCATCTTGGATGCAGGTGGTCTCATTTTCCTAAACAATTATCCTGGAATAATGACTAAAAACACTTAAGCCTTTTTTCTAAATTCAGAGAAGAAAATAAGGTCCCCTGTAAGAGACATCAAGCAACCCTGGAATGACTGATTTATTGAAGAGTTCCCCCTCTATCCTCAAAAACAACGCTTCTTAACAAGAGTACCCCTACAAAGAAATAAAGTCAGGGTTTTCCTTTTTTTTTAAGACACATTTATTTTTCAGAAAACATTATCCCGTAGGGATGAATGTTGTAATAAAAAGGCTGTCTCTCAAGTCGGTGGGGCACCTTGCAATAATTGTTTGAGGAAAATGCATTCCATGAAAAAGTGGAGAAGGAGATTTTAAGGTCTGCTACACCCTCATCTGATATGTACACAATTTCTGTTTTGGCCCTCTTAACCTTTTGGAAAATACCCTGGTATCCTTGGAGAATAAGGAGTGTCACAACGTGGTCTTAGGTAAAGCGAAACAGCCTTATTTACTGGGTTCTGCATGGAAGTGAGATTTTCCTTGTTTGTATAGCCTAAATCAAAATTTGTCTGTTACAAAATGTGTTAAAGAATTTGGATACCTCAAATATTTTCTGGCTCTAGGAGTATTGCGCTCCAAAGCTATTTCTCAAATTAACCTTGCTAAAAATAGTGGGCGCTTGTGTCTCCTCTGGAGGTGCAACTAACTCTTGTTCAGCATGGATTTGTAATATGAATGTTTAATACAGAGGAACAATGCATATTATAGATGTTGAAGTATGAAACAACTATATATGGGACCAAATTTAATACAGCTTTTCCTCTAAGCCAAAATTGGTCCAAGATAAAATCTCAGAATGAGTTTTTTTTTAAGTTTGATTTTATTGAAGTATATGGAATACAAAAAGAATAAATCAGGGAATCAGAAAATCAGGAAAAACAGGAAAACTGAAGAGAACAATCAAAGGTGGATCAATCAAAATATTATCGGGGGAAGGGGAGGAAGGGGGAAGGAAATCATGTAGCATTGTAAGCATTACGGAACAATATAACCAATAGTATTCAAAATATCAAGGTAAGCAGTAAAAACATAAATAGTTTAAACATTGTATGAACATTCAAGGAAAAAGTTTCAAGGTGGTTTACGGACCTCAAGAGAGTGGGTATCAAAGGTGATGGAGGAAGGGGCATTGGAAGAGAGGTAGTCAGATAATGGTAGCCAGAGGAGATCTCGTTTTATGGCCAAAGAGACAGGGGAGACAAAATTAGTGTCCAATCTGTGATGGAAACATATTGCATTCCACCATGATTTGAAGGAAACAGAGGAAGCCTGTTTCCAGTTGGAAGTGATGTGATGAAAAGCAACAGCCAGAAAGAGATCCATGAGAAGATAATGTGTGCGGCCTTGGGGAAGTGACGGAGATAGGGAACCCAAAAAGGCAAGAGTAGGGGAAAAGAGAGTGTTGAAATGAAAGATCTTTTGAAGGTGCGACCAAACTAGAGTCCAGAACTGAAGAATGGGAGGGCATTCAAAAAGCATGTGAAATAGAGTTGCTGAAGGGCAGGGGCATGACCAACAAATGGGAGAGGTGTCCGCTGAGAAAGAGGACAACACAACAGGGGTAAAGACGGTGCGATTATAACTAAAATAAAGAGTTTGAGTCGTGTTGGCAGCTCTAGAAGTTTTATGAATTTTGGTCCAAATTTTGTCCCATAATGCAGTTGGCCAGATTGAAGAGAGATCCTTCTCCCAAGCCAATTCAACTTTTGTTTTGGACCTGTCTGTAGGGAATTGAAGTGAGTGGTACAGAAAAGAAGCCGAAGGGGAAGAATGCAAAGCCACGGCTATAGGACGATGCGCAGAGGGGATGGAGTGAGAAACCGGCAAAGATGTGAGATAAGAAATAAGAATGGGATAGAGAGCATCGTATTGGGAGCGTGAGCTAGAGGGTAATATAAATTGAGACCTAAGAACTGAGAAGGGAAGAGGTTGGTTGTGAGAGAGTAGCTGAGAGATCCAACGAATGCCTCGAGAGTGCCAAGATTTCCAGAAGAAAGTACGATTGCGGAGTAAGAACGCTTTATTGTGCCAAATAGGTTGTTCATGCGTTGAGGAAGAGCAAGGATAAGAAGAGGAGAGAAACGGAAAAAGGAGCTTGCGAGAATGAGAGAGAACAGGGAAACGGAAACGAGTTAAAGAGGAGGTAAAAGATAGATATTCACGAAACTCAAAGGGGGAGAGAAAGGAAGCTTCAAGTGAAAGCCAAAGAGGAGGATAAAAAGGTAGATCTACAGAGAGCCAACGAGCCGATTGTTTGAGAGAGAAGGCACGGTGATAAGCTTTGAAGTCAGGGAACCGAACTCCAGAATGAGATTTATCTTTACGTAAAGAGGATAGAGCGATACGAGACTTTTTACCTTTCCACAGAAACTTCAACAGGAGAGAGTCAGCTTTTTTAAAATAATAGTCGGGAATATGGATTGGTATCATTGAAAGAGTGTAAAGGAGAAGAGGAGAGAGCATCATTTTGATGGAATTCAAACGGCCCCATCAGGACAAGAAAAGCGGAGACCAGCGAGAAATAGCGGATTCAAATTTTTTGTAGACATACTCGAAGTTGAAATTCAATGTGTCTGCTAAGAGGGGAGCGAACTAAACACCCAGATACTTAATTTTAGTCAGAAACCAGAATTGTCAAAAAGATGCTTCTGACAGGAAGAATTTAAAGGGAGAATTTCACATTTGTCGACATTGAGACGATAACCCGAGACGGCTGAGAAAGAGGAAACCTGTTGTAAAAAGGCGGGAAGGGAAGAGAGCGGGTCCAAACAGTAGAGAAGAATATCATCAGCATATACTGAGAGTTTAATCTGTTGAGAACCAAAAGGAAAACCAGAGATTGAGTTGTCTTGTCGAAGTTTGGTGAGAAAGGGTTCCAAGGCCAAAACGAACAATAAAGGGGAAAGGGGACATCCCTGACGAACCCCCCTACCTAGTGTGAAGTAATCAGAAACTGTGCCATTAACAAAAATTGACGCCTGGGGGCTGGAATACAGTAGAGAAATAAGAGAGACAAACTTAGATGGGATACCAGACCAAGAGAGAGCGTGAAACATGAAGTCCCATCCAATCCTATCAAAGGCCTTCTCCGCATCCAGAGAAATGGCGGCATGGGGAAGATCTAACAAAGAAGCTTTGCTAATGATGTTAAAGAACACTCTGGAGTTATCTGAAGCGAGACGACCCTTCACAAAGCCGGACTGTTCAGGACCGATCAGATCTGGCAGGATAGGATCCAGTCGAAGAGCCCGTATTTTGGCTAAGATCTTATAGTCAGTGTTAACCAATGATATAGGTCTATAGTTTTTACATTGTGAATGATCCTTACCATCCTTAGGAATCAGGCAAATGAGAGCTTGTTGAAAAGAACCACTAGAGAGACCAGAAGCTATAAAAGTATGGTAAAGAGAAAGCAGTTTTGGTAGGAGAAGGGAGGCAAAGTGACTATTAAATTCGATGGTGAAGCCATCAGGGCCCGGGGCTTTACCATGCCGAAGTTTAGAAACAGCATGGGAGACCTCTGAGAGAGTGATATCAGCATTTAAAGGTTCGAAATGTACATGAGACGAAGGGGGGGGGGAGAGAGACTGAAAGTAGGAAAGAAGATCATCAGAGGAAGGGACAGATTCAGGTGTGTAAAGAGATTTATAAAAAAGCGAAAATTCGTTGAGAATTTCTTTATCCTTAAATGAAGTACTGCCAGAAGAAGATTTGATTTGTTCAATTTTCCTGCGTTCCTTCCGAATTTTTAGATAATTGGCGAGTAATTTCCCCATCTTATTTTGTCCGCCATAATATCGAGCATTACATTTTAATAGTTGGTTAGATGCAGCTTCAGTGGTGAATTTGTTAAACGAGACTTTGGCCGCGATAAGTTCTTTAAGAGAGGATTCAGTGTTTGTGGAATGAAAGGCAAGCTCCAACTTCTTGATATTGGCAAGTAGGGAAGAGGACTTGGCCTCATTGGCACGTTTCTTACGGGAAACAAAATTAATAATAAAACCCCTAGAGGCTGCCTTGTAAGAATCCCAAACCGTAACATAAGAGGAAGTGGGTATATTGTTGATCAAGAAAAACTCAGTGGTAAAATCAGAGAAACCTTTACAAAAAATAGGGTCAAGGAGAAGGGAGTTATTGAACCTCCATCTACCAGAATGGGGAGAGAAAGGAAGGAGGTCAATATCTACGAGTTCCGGGGCGTGATCTGAGATCAGAATAGAACCAATGTCTGAGTGAATAGCATGTTGTGTGAGGAGTTTACTGAGAAAGAGGTAATCAATGCGTGATTGTGAACTATGTGCGGGGGAGTAGAAACTATATTCCCGGAGATCAGGGTTACACAATCTCCAAATATCTACCAAAGCATTGTTACAAATAGTTTTAGTAAATTGAGAGTACATCTTAGAAGGAGAGAATCTAACTTTAGAATGATGATCAAGGATGGGATCGGACACCAAGTTACAGTCACCACCAAAAATAATGTAATTTTCAGTGAGGGTGGAAAGTTTGGCAGAGATCGAGGGCCAAAATAATTTATCAGTACCAGTGGGGGCATAAACATTGAATAAAACTATCGGTATCTTATCTATAAGTAAGTGAACTAAAACCCAACGACCCTGGTCATCACATTCCTGTGAAACAACAGAAACATTTAACTTTTTATGTAACAAAATCAAAGTCCCACCCTTCTTAGAATCAGTGGGAGAAAAGAAAACATGACCCACCCAACAACGCTTAACTTTTAAGGCTTCCGCTTCAGATAAATGTGAATCTTGAATAAAAGCTACATCAGCCTTAAGTCTAGCTAGATGCGAGAGTACTCGCTGTCTCTTGATAGGGTTGTTTAACCCCTTAACATTCCAGGTAACGACACGGAATGGAAAACAACAAGAAAAATATACAGTAATACCTAATTCTGCTTACCAAATCAAGAATAAGAGAGAAAGAAGAAAATGAGAATATGATATTTAGAAGAAGAAACAAAGAGATGGAAAAGAGAAAAAGGAAAGGATAAAAGAGAACGAAAGAGGGGGAGACAGAGAGGAAGAGAGAAAGAGAGAAAGAGAGGAGGGAAAGAAAACAGAGACAAATAAGATCAAAAAGACAGTACACATCCAAAATGGATGACTGAGTAACATACTTACGAAAACAAAAAGCACAAACGGGGGTGGGGGTGGAAGCACCGAAGGGAAGACAACGACACCATCCAGAGCAGGAGTCAAACCTCAGGAATCATGAATCCAAGGGGCAGGGTACAAACAAAAGGAGTACATTAGGAAAGGGTGAGGGATAGTAGCATCTGTAAATATAAAGGAGAAAGACGGGATAAATACATGTTAGGAGTATGAGGGAGACAATACACAGTAGCAATAAAAAACAAAAACAGCCATAGAAAAGAACCAATGGAACGCCATCACGAGTAATGACGAACAAAAGACATTAGCAAACAAAGCAAAAAAGAGCACAAAATCCTTCAAGGTGGTCTGGAGACGTCCATAGAATCAGAGCCTTGTCGACGCAGGAACTCTCGAAGAACAGCAGGATCCTCAAACGTGGTGGTTTTGTCCTTGTAGGTGACCTTGAAAAGGCAAGGATGAAGAAGACCATATCGTGCATTGAGAAGTCTGAGCTGGGGACGTAAGTCCAGGAATTGCTTTCTTCTGTCTGCGGTGATCTTGGAGACATCCTGCGACAAGTAAAGGCGGTAACCTTCCCATATAATTTGTTTCTTAGCCTTGGCGGCCGAGAGAACTTGTAAAAGATCAGTAAATTGAAGGAACAGCATGATGACACCCCTAGGTTTAGAAGAAACTCTAGGGCCAAGGCGGTGGGCTCTTTGTATGTTGACAGAGGCCAGGGCTGGAGCGTCCAGGATCTTTGAGAGAAAAGTTGGAAAGAAAGCCGTCGGATTGGACCCTTCTGTTAGTTCCGGAAGTCCGTACAGGCGAAGGTTGTTCCTACAGTTCCTATTTTCCAAATCCTCAGTTTGTTTCTTGAGCAGAAGAACCTCAGCCTCCAGTGAAGGAAAACGCGAACATGTAGAATGAAGGGCTTCCGAAGATTGCTCCAGGAGAAGTACAAAAGAGTCTAGAGATGACCACTTGTCTTGCATAGCCTACATGTTGGTCGTGGTGGCCTCTATAAATGGTTTTAGAGCTCAGATCTCCTCTAGAATAGTGTCCAGAGATGAAGACGAAGTGCTATTATCAGGTGAAGGCGGATCCTTTTTAAGACGCTTGATGGTAGGCAAAGCTGAGGAGGCTTTCCCTCCATTCTGAGACTTAGGGATTGCCCCAGGTGTGGCGTCCGGCCTTGACATGGTGGATGCGTCCGAGTCCTGAAGGGGTGAATCCGAATCTGAACCAGGGGGTAGTTTAGTGGTTGTGGCAAGCCTCAAATTGCGGAGTTTCCCCATAGAATACCACAGCACAGCGAGTAGTATGAACAGGGGGGACCTGAGGTAGAAATCCAGGAAGGACAACCAACAAAGAAGCGTGCCCGACCACACTGGATGCAGGGAGCAATGGGAGTATGAAAGAAGCCAGGGAAAGTCTCAGCAAATGATGAAAAGATACCTCACAAAGTCGCAGGACAATGAAGAAAAAATAGTGCAGTTCATAGAAAGGCTCATGACGGTCCAGAAACCATAGAAGCGTCGCTCTCAGCACCAGACCAGTCCATTTAGAGGAAGAGGTGAGGAATACAGCTCAAGGCGTAGGTGAAAGCTCCAAAAAATGGCATAAGTAAACTGGGAGGAGCAATGACATATGCAGGCAGGCAGATAAAGCAGTGAGGCAGAGGTATATGACATAAAGATGAAACATTCAAGAAGCGTGGGGAGCAGAAAAAATAAGACAGGAAACTGTAGTCCTCATTTGCAATAGAGCGCCCACATAAAGTTATTGTCAAGGGTGTCCAGAGAAAACACTGGATGCATGACTGAACAGTATGGCAGTTTAGTGATGACGCATGAAAAAGCAGGTCCAGAGGCGTCAGAAAAAACGGTAAAAATGGAGCAAATTTCAGAAAGTTACATGTTGGCAGCACTCACCGCTCGCCGATAATGTAAATTAGGAGCGTCGTTATCCAGGGGCGAGAACGAGCGCCGCCGGCTCCTCAAGAGGGAAGTGCGTGTCGCACTTGAAATGGCGGCCGCCTCAGAGACGGCCGGTACGAGTAACTTCTCCCCGCAGCGTCCGGCTCTGAAAAAAGCAAGAGATGAGGGCGACCTCCCACTCCGACGATGTATCATGCAGCTTGCTGACAGGTACAGCCTCAGGGGACGCTGGAAATCATTCAGACGCAGAGGTCGGCTCCGGAGCTCCGGGACTACGCCGCCATCTTCCTCGGCGCGTAAGCCACCCTCAGAATGAGTTTTAATGAAATGGGAACCTGACTACAATAGAAATTAAAAGAGAGGCAAATATAGATTTCTCTAAAGGCAACTATCACTTTGGACTTAACCGCAAGCGCGCTAGCGGTTTTCTCGCTGCGCGCTGCGTTTTTTAAAAAGCCGCGTTACATGAAGAGCTGAGCTCGTCATGAGCGTGCGAGCGGCGCAACTCATGACGAGCTCAGCTCGTCATGAGCGCGTAAGGGGTTAAAGATGGTAAATAGTTACTTGTGACCTGGCTAAAAGATGACATCATATATTGAGAAGCTACATTAAGAATTATCCTAGGGAGTTTGATGACTATATTACAAATACTAGTTAGGCAAACTCTGTGTTGGTGACAGTAGATGCCTTCTTTTGCACTCAATGTCATTTTTTTGGTTGGACTTGTTTATTGGGTTATTTCAGGGAAATACACTGTGAAACCGCATGTGGATATGTGTGAAAAGTAGCTCTGCAGTTGATTATCTCTTTAATAGAATATACATTTTGAAAGAAAGTTTTAAGCTAAAATATCCAAAAAGGAAATTAGGAGTGACCATTATTTTGTAATATCCGAATTACAGCTTATTTCTTGTAGTAAATATCATACTGGATGTTAGTAATGGGGTTCTCTAGTTGGCAATGGTTACCACCTTTGTCCAAGTAGAGACCTTTCTACCTAGTCAGAGTAAGGGGATACACTCCCAAAATAACCCTTGCTCACCCCCTTGGTAGCTTGGCATGAGCAGACAGGCTTATCTCAGAGGCATTGTGCATCTCAGACGCATTTGTGTACACATACAGTAATAAAGTGAAAACACTACAAATGGACACTACACTAGTTTGGAAAAATATGTAATGTTTATCTAAACAAGACCAAAACGTCAAAAACCCACAATACAGTTATCGAAATATGACTTTTAAAAGGTAGAAACAGTAGTCCATAGCAAAATATAGTTTCGACACTTTCAACTCAAAGTACTTTGGATGCGTCAAAATCATAAACAATAACAGCTGCAGGGAAGGTGATGAATTTGTTCCTTACTCCAGGGGAGGTGATGCGTTGGTTCCTTACTGTCACGCAGGGGAGGTGAGGCAATGGTTCCTTACTAAAGAGGAGATGATGTGTCAGTTTGTTAATGTGCAGAGATGTGATGCCTCAGTCTCTTACTGCGTCCCCGGCATTCTTGTAGACTTGGTGTCCCGGTGCAATGCATGAGGATCAGGGATGCATCGGTTTTAGATGCAGTGGCAGCAACGACATTGCATTGGTTTCTTCAACCAAGGTCCCATGATGCATTGGTTCTTGCAGATGCACAGCAGGGCCTGCGTCTGAATTGGTGCAGTGATCTAAGACTTTGTAGATCGTGTACTCGATGCGGCATGCAGTGATTTCTTGAGCTACCGCCAGGCACTGCCTTGGTTTCTTCAGCCATTCAGGTGCAGCTACATTGCACTTCTCATTGTTGCGTTACTTTTCCAGCTCCCAACAGCATAAACAACCTCCAGAGGCCCAACACAGTCATAGGCACCTCTTAGCAGGTCAGAACTCCCCGAAAGGTAGTTCAGGGGAGCTGGTGGTTTTTCTATCCCTGAGATTTCAAAACAGGAGGCAAGCTCTACTTCAAGCACTTGGAGATCTTCCTCAAGCAGGGGACACATCACACAGCAAAGTCCATGTCCTTTCCTTGGCAGAAACAGCCACTGCAGGCCAACCTCAGATAGCACACAGCAAAGGAGCAGTACTTTTCCTTCAGTTTCTCTATCTCTTCTCCTTGGCAATGGTTCCTCTTGAATTCCAGAAGTAATCTAAAGTCTGGCGTCAGGGTCCCACTTTTAACTGCATACATTCCTTTGGTCTCTGGTGGCAGAGAAGCTTTGTGCCCGGCCAAAACTAGTTCTGGCCTCTCTGGAGCAACTTCTCAGCAGGTACAGGATACAGCATTGTCCAAGGCAGACCAGGCCCCTTCAGGTGTGAAAGAAATATCCTCCCCCTACTCTGAATACAACCCAGGTCTGTTCAGCCCAGGCCTGACTCATCCTGGAAAGGCAGAACAAGTCTCACCCCCAAGTGGCTGTCCGAACAGAATGTAAATCCCCAGCCCCTGTCACTCCAAAGCCAGACAGTCAATACACAACCCTAGAAGAGGCGTGCTGGATGGGTAAGCAAGAAAATATCCACTTTCTAAAAGTGGTATTTTCAAACCCAGGATATAAAAATTATCCTTACTAAAAGATGCATCTTTATATTATGAATTCAGGCATACCAAACTCACTTTCTGATCTTGTTCCGATGGGCATTTATACTTATAAGATGTTATAAGTGAACTCCCCATTCTATCCTAATAGTGAAAAATTAAATTGGCAGTATTTCACAATCAGGACATGTCACACACATCCGGGCATGTCCTACCTTTAACATAGTAAGTAAACTAAAGTGTCCCATTTGGATAAGTTACATACCAGATTCTACATTTGCAACCTCAACATTACAAACAGACTTAATTCAATACATACAACCTAGCAAGAGTAAAGAGTAGAGATGATGCAGATAATCAAGATTAAAAACGTGTACATTTTATTATAACATTTATACAGAAAGAAAATGGGATAAAATGATTATGCATATATCCTACCACAATTAAAAAAATATATTTTTTTAACATAAAAAAGCACAACACAGTGGGAATAATACATAGAAAATAGTTCTAATTAAAAATGAAAAAGGACACAGGAGTCAAACATTATTAAATCAAACTCCAAATTGTACATGTATCTTGAATGGAGAAGTTATTTGATCCAATGACTTAGTGTGTCACAATTCAATATAGCATTGACGCGTTTCGGTTTTGGCAACTTGATTACAAGCCAGCACCTTCCTCAGGATTAAAATATAAATTCCCATAAATTACACTATATCTGAAATTAAAAAAATGTACACTGTAAGATACACCATATCTAACTCGAAATTACATCTACATCATAATACAGTACTCCTGCAAGCTGCCTAACATTAAAGCCACATACAATCAGACCATATACACTTTCATTTTACATACAGGTTAATGACTCGTGGTACATCACAGGCATATAGCCTAGTTCAAATAGAAATCAAAAGAACATAGTGCAAAAATACGAGGTCAAATAGTCAATGTTTTTATCTCTCAGCACAGGTAATTCATGTGCCACTACTTTCGTATACATTCTTTAGACCCTTTGAAGATGTCTCTACATATCAAGGTAATATATAAAGAATGAATCTACCTTACTCGGGACAACAAGGGCCCTCCTGAATTTTCCAATATTTAGTCCAGCCTTTCTTGATAGGTAGGCTGCATTGATTGGAGCCGTCTAAAAAATTATTATTTTTTATATATCAATATTTACATCATAGATATTTGGCAGAGAGCTCTTCTTGTACTTTACAGAAAGCTCACCTATTACGTTTTCTTTTAACTTCGTCTCAGGGTGGACAGACAACAATACAACACGATCTCTTGTGGTTCTACAGAGCAAAGCAAGGAAAAGATTATATACTCCTTATTTCTATCTTTCCTATATTTTTCTCACGAGAGAGATTTTCGTTAAATATCGGAAAACAAAGTTTCCCGTGTCTACATTGCTACACATAGTTGCACTTAGAAGGTATAAACATAGACATATTCGACTATTATTGTCTATTTAGTAGCCATGACTCCACCACACTTAGGGGCCGATTATGATGGCGGATTTCCCGCATCCACCGGGCCGGCGGAAGCCACCGCCGGCCCGGAGGATGCGGGAAATCCGCCGGGGAGCCTTGCAAGACCCACCGCCTCATTAGGATGGCTGGTGGGTCTCACTATCTGTCCGCCGTTTTTCCGCCGCGGGCGGATTCCGCCTGCGGCGGAAAAGCATTAACATGGCTGGCGGTGTCTATCAGACACCGCCAGCCATATTAGGATGAGTGCGGAAAGATGCCTTTACACAGCGGCATTTCCGCTGTGTAAAGGCATACAGATTTGTGTTTGGGGGCCCGTTGCGGGCCCCCAGGGGTGAAGGGGGGGGGGGTGGGGGTGCACATGGGGGGTACCTATGGTACCCCCCTGCATTTGCCTGCACAAAGCGGCAGGCACCGCGAGGTGCCTGCCACTTTGTGCATGCAAATGCACAACTTACTTTTTTTATCATTGCGGCAGGTGCTGCTTCAAGCAGCACCCGCCGCAATGATAAAAATACAGGATGTGACCGCCAGGGTGGCGGTCACATCCTAATTTGCATGGAGGGACCGCCGCTGCCCCTGCGGACGGTCCCTCCACCTCTGGGATGGCGGACGGACGCAAGTCCGTCCGCCATCCTAATCGGCCCCATAGTGTGTATAGATATTTCTAATCCGCAGAGACTTCATTCCAATTGCTTATGACAAAAAAGGGGAAGGGCATGATGCTTATATATAGCCCTTTTACTAAACCCTTTACTTTGCTTAATAGTACACATTTAAAGAGAAGCGTTCAGAGGTGTTCAAATACACATTTCCGTATCGCGTATCGAGGAATTACTTTTTGCTTGTTTGCTGAGACTGAGAATTGTCCTAATATTTAAAATTGAATTGAGTGTGCCCGCGCATTCACAATGCACATCATGCACATCACGCATGTCAGCCATTTTGAGGTCAGCATTGCTATTGTTGGAATTGACTCGTGAACAGCTGTGCATCTGCCATTTGAATATTAAAAACACGCTAATGCACACAGCTTAAATCCTGAAATACAAGTATAAAGTTGTTTTATAAAACGTGTCATTTTACCTCTGAAACACAAAGTTTTAATTTTTATTGTGTGTATCTTGTCAAGAAATAAATAGACATCACAAGGAAACAAATAACTTTGAACACTGATACACACAGTTTTGCCATCATTTTGTGTGTGTCATTTGGAAAACATTAATAAACAATTAAGAAATAAAATTGGACATGTTTCTTTAATAATATACCAGTCATTAGAACAGATAGAGAAGTAACAATAAATATGAATTTTGATATACATGATGAAGAAAGTGACATAGGGAAAATATCAAGTACTGTATTCAGTAGACCATTGCCTTTTGATCTTTCAGAACAACAAAATGTTGCTCAAAGATGGGAAAAATGGACAAGAAGGTTTAAACACTTCCTAAATGCAACATGTAAAAATCCTACTGATGAACAAGCAAAGGATTTTCTGCTCAATCTTGTAGGAGATGAGGTAGACATTTCCTCAACAAGGACGTAATACTTACAAGGGACTTATGAAATGTTTCAAAAATAAATATGATCCTCACAGAAGATTAGATTTTGAAAGATATAATTTTAACATGGCATGTCAAAAAGAGGATGATTTTGTCACCAGAAATTGGTAACGTTTTGTGAATTTAAAGAATGTAATAATAAAGTTAAACAAGGTTGCAATTCAAAGAATTAGGAAAGGAACTTTTAAAGAAAACATACGATTCACAAGAAATGTTGCGCATGGCAAGAACAGAATTATGGGCTGAAAAACATGGCATGAATATGGAACAAGGAAGAATAAAGATCTTAGAGCAAGTGAGACAAATGTCATCAAAAGTGAGCAATGAAAAGAAAATGAAGATGCGTTACAAATAGAAAAGACTATGCTATAGATGTGAATTTCAGTTTCCTCATCAAAAATTCTGTCCAGCTATGGGACAACAATGTAAAGAATATGGGAGGTACAATCATTTTGCAAGTGTCTGTAGATTTAAGAAAGTAAAAAAGAAAAACTGGACAAAGAAAGAAAGTGGAAGCAAACAGTTCAATTATGATGAAAAAAAGAAATGAACACATAAAACTTATACGAGAAATGGAAGGAATTGAAAGAGAAGAAGAAGAATCATCTGAAGAAGACTTTGAACATATTGAGAGGTTATACATGATGCAAGAAAAAGAAGAAGTACAACAATGTAACATGATAAGAAAAGAAGATATAAAAATACACCTCCAGTTGATTTGTTAGTAGGTTCTCAAAAAGTACCCTTTGTCCTGGATAGTTGAGTAACATGCAATATAATGTCTGTAACTGAGTATGTGAAAATGTCTGGACAGCCTCTCCTTAAACCATCAAATGTAAGTGTTTTTCAATGGGGAGCCAAACGTCCTGTCTCCTGTCTGGGAAAATTTGAGGAAATTCTAACATATCAGGAAATAAGTAGCAAAGGAGAAATACATGTTTTGCAAGAAGTGGTTCCAGGGCCATGCTTATTGAGTGATATAACTGCTCAATATATATCGGGCTATTAGCAGTCACCTGTATTTTAACAACAGATTATCCTGTTCTACGATAATATCCAAAACTGTTTGATGGTTTAGGGAAATTGAAGGACAAAGCAATAACCCTACTTATAAATGAAACAATAAAGCCTGTAGCTCAGTTTCACAGAAGAGTTCCTGTTCACATGCAAGCGAAAGTTGAAAAAGAAATCAAAGCATTATTAAAAGAAGACATAATTGAAGAAGCAACAGGCCCAACACCATTGGTATCTCCCATTGTGATTGTTCCCAAAAAAGACACTGAGGACATCAAAATTTGTGTGGACTTGAGAATTCCAAACACTGCAATTGAAAGAAAGAGATACCCAGGCCCTCATTTAAACTATATGATTAGCAATATTAATGGTGCAGTTGTCTTTTCAAAAATTGATTTATGTAAGGGATATCACCAACTAGAAATTCATAGTCAATCGAGATACATTACAACATTCTCGACACACCTGGGTCTCTTCAGATATAAACACTTGAATGTTGGTATATGCTCTGCTGCTGAAATATTTCAAGAAATTATAAAAAAACATTATAAGGCCGATACAAAATAGCATGAATTATAGTGATGACATCCTGGTCTTTGAAAAAAATCAAGAAGAGCATGATCAGGTCTTAGATAATGTATGTCAACAACTTCTTAAAGCCGGTTTGACTCTAAATCTAAAATAATTTGAAATAAAAAACAGAACAAACATTCTATGGGCATATATTTTCCCGTGATGGGAACCAGATCCTAAGAAAATAACTGCACTGAATGCAATGCAAAGATCCAAGGACATAACAAAATTGAGATCATTCCTGGGAATGACCAGTTATTGTGCGAGATATGTCAATAATTTCGCCTCTCAGAGAGTTAACAAAAAAGGGTCAACGATTTGAATGAAACAAAAGCTGTGAACAGGCATTCAGAGAAATAAAGTTACAAATGACTATGGCAGCAAATTTAAAATACTTTGATCCAAATTTACGTACAGAATTGGTAGTGGATGCCAGTCCTGTAGGGCTAGGTGCTATGCTCGTACAACATAAGCCTTGAAGAGAAAATCCAAGATATGTAATATCTCATGCCAGTAAAAGTCTTTCAGAGGTTGAACAAAAATACCCCAAGCCTGAGAAAGAGAATTTAGCAGTTGTATGGGCATGCACACATTATCATGATTTCATCTATGGAAAACCTTGTGTATTAGTAAAGGATCACCAAGCCCTCATTTCCTTTTTTTGGGAAGCCAAAAACGAAGATGCCTTCAAGGATAGAAAGATGGGGAATGAGATTAATGGATTACGATTTCAGAATTATTCATAAACCTGGAAAAGAATACAACCCTACGGATTATCTGTCCAGGCATCCCTGTGATTCAAAGGAAAGACCACAATTGGAGGTAGAATATATCTCTTTTATAATAAAGTCAGCAATACCTGAAGTTGTCTTGCAAAAAGAACTGATTGAAGCCACACATTCAGATGATACCATTCAAGAGGTAATCAAAATCATACATGATAATAACTGGAGACTGATACATATTGCAAGTCGTTTTAAGCCAAATGTAAAAACAAATTATATTTTGGCTTTTAATAATATACAAGCAGAATTATCTGTAGCATCTTCGGGCATATTGCTGAGAGGAAATAAAATAGTTGTCCCAGTTCGCTTACAAAGAAAAGTTATTTATCTAGCTCATGAAAGCCTTAGTATATCTGCCACTAAAAACTTCTTAAGAGAGAAAATGTGGTTTCCAAGGTTGGATCAACAAGTGGAAGAAGTAGTTCAGTTGTGTCATATATGACAATGCACATCAAGAGAAAAAGAAACACAAGAACCTCATATGTCAGAATTGCCAGATGCTGTATGGACTAATGTGGCAACAGCTTTTTATGGCCCCTTGGATTCAGGGCATTATCTATTAGCCATAATAGATGAGTATTCTCATTTTCCCATTGTTAAAATGATATTGTCAACTTCGACTTCAATAGTGCTTCCAGTTCTTGATGAAATTTTTCCTACGTGGGGAATACCCAATGTGTTAAAAACTGATAATGGTCCTCCTTTCAGTGGAAGTGAGTGCAAGAATTTTATGAATTATCTGGGGATTGTGCATCGGAGAGTGACTCCGATGTGGCCGCAAGCTAATGGAATGGTAGAAAGGTTAATGGCCACCATTAAGAAAGCTGTGCAAAGAGCAACATTAACACAAGTATCGATAAATGAAGCTTTATGTCAAGTGTTAAGAGACTATAGGTATACTCCACACACATCTACTGGAATGTGTCCATCGCAACTAATGTTTGGACAATCAAGCCATACTCGTCTACCACACTTGCCAGCAAACCCGCCAGAAACTCATAGTGAAGTGCTAAAAAAAGACAAGGAGACAAAAGAAAAAAATGAAATATTATGCAGAAAGTAAAAGGAAGTGTCAAAGCCAAGAATACCAAGTGGGTGATTTGGTTTTGGTTCGAGAACAGCAAATAAGAAAATCGCAATGTAGATTTCACCCAATGCCATTGGAAATAACAAAAGTTTGTGGAACAGCACTAACTGCAGAGAATGAAAGCAAGACCATAACAAGAAATAAGACATTATTTAAAAGAGCCAATTTTACTGAATGTGAAAATACTCAACTAAATACTTCTCAAGACAAACATTTAAGCAACAGATCTGAAAGGATTTTCAAGAAACCTATTCGCTTAATTGAGCATTGCTAAACGTTTTTTTTTTATTATTACTATTTTGTTTCTTAAAAGGGGGAGGGGGAGAAATGTAATGATGTGATATAATGAGCACATGCTGACATTATGATGTATTCTAGGAATGATATAGGAATGGTGTTCTACTCCGGAAGGTTGGGGGATTTTCAATACATTACAGGGCGGTTGAAGATTGGAGATCACTAGTGTCAGGAAGCTCATTTATATGATCTGACAATAAACCAATTAATAACTTACCAGATGTCTTTTGTGAGTTAACACAGCAACACCCATGGAACGCCCCTATCACGCAAAGTGCTGTGTGTAAAGGCGCCATATTTAAAAGGACAGGAAAAGCCACACAGGGTGGCTTTTCCTGTCCTTGTAAATATGGAACAGTAACATGCGCCACCAGTACTTCACAAAAAGTGACGTACTGTTGGCGTAGGGGGCTTGTAAATCTGCCCCTTTGTATTTTGTAAAGTATATGTGCATCTGGGGAGCATAACCATCTTGGCCAGTGCTATTATTCCCATAATAGACAGCTATGGTGTGTGCCAGAACAGCACCAGTTCTCTAAGTCCCCCAAGCACCCTGCACATATTATAATCATATTGTTTCTTCCTAGTAAGCCTAATATGCATTCCCAAATATCTAAACCGATCTGTTCCCCAACTAAATCCCAATTGTGGTAATCTTCCCCTCCCCCACTATCCCCGGCGAGCTTAAAAATATTAACAAATTGTTTTAAAGAACATGGTTTATGAAAAGGGCCTCTCTCTACTTGTGGCAATATTGTGACACTGTATATTTTTCTACAAAACATGTTTCACCGGTTCACAGATCAGAATCCTCGCTGGAGTGAGGAGGCAGTGCAGTGCTTTAGAAACTCTTCACTCAAACCTGCCCAGAGCCCTAATAAATCACAGTTAAATAGCTAGGCGCAAGAGCAGGGTAATGTGTGAAAAAAATAAAAACTAATACCATGAGTAACCCCTTAATATCCTGTCGAGCATGTCAATCTATTTTAAGATTAACTGCTAATGTAAATAAATTTGTTTTGAACTTCCCTTAACTGCTTTCTAATTGAGAGCAGATGTCTTTGCTTTCAGCTCAGCTCGCATAGTATTTTCTCTGTGAAAGACAGAGCCCCTTTTTTCCTCGCAGACGTTAAATAAACAAGCAGAACCAGAAGCACTTCGTGTGCCCAGAATATCAGGGGCCAAGCACCTGAATCATTGGCAGCGGATAGTCCTCAATATTTAAATAAATACAAAATGGAAAATAAGTGCAGGAGTAAAGGTCTTTCATGTCCGCCACCCTGCTGCGGACTGCTAGAAGTTGTCAAATACACATTCCGATTAGTCTAGATTCCACCCCAGGCTACTTTCTTCCACCACCCTACACTTCCTTTCCGACAATCACCAACACAAATTAAACACTGAAATAGTTGGATTCAAAAGCATGTCCATAAAACTGTTAGGTACTGTGACCGGTTCTAATGTCCCAGAACTTTTGACTGTGTCGCAACGTTCACCGAAGTTGACACTTCGAGGACAAAGTAGACATCAGGACAAGAACTGCTTATTTACAATCGTCTGTCATCCAGGGCCTTTCTAAAGGCTCCTGCGCCGTTTAGGGTTTTTTTCGTTCCGTATGCAATTTGGCAAATAATCCTTGTTGAGCTATGAGATTCGGGGATTAAGGAGAGAAAATAAAGACAGTTTGAATTAGCTTGAGTCACAATAAAAAATGTGCTCTGGAAATTTTGGCACAGTTTTGTGTTGAGCATTGCTCGATATAATTTGAGGGACAACTCATACAATTTCGGTTTTCATTGCCCAGTTGGTATTGGTTTGGATTTAATTTTTTATATGCAGCCTTCCTGTGATTAGGTGACGGGGTCTGTTCCTCAAGTTCAACTATCCAAACTACCAACAGCCTGTGATTCCTTATAGGGACCTGTGGATTTTCATGTCAGTGTTCAAAAGCCAAATTCATGTAAAAATACAAAACACTGAAAAACTTCTGTTGGTCTCCATGCACAAAACACCATTGATGCACATCCTATTTTAGATGCATATGATCTTGAATTTTGCTCAGCAGAATGACAAAGGGGCTGATTACGACTACAGTGGCAGTGCGGGCACTGCCAGACCAGATGTCTGACCACCCTATTACGAGTTTAGCATTCGGACCACTAAAGAACTTCTACAACCATCGGAGATCTCAGGTTCTCAGCAGTGGTGCCGCTGTCTGAGGCCCACAATATGCTTGGCAGAGCCGCTGTGGCACTGTAAAGCATATTACGAGTTTCCTCACTGCCACAGTTTTCATAGTGGTGAGCCTGCAATGAAAAGTGTGGAGGTGAGGAAACAAAGGGGCAGTGCTTAATTTGTGCCAGTGCTTTCCGGTGTTAAGCACCGGCACATATGTCTCAGGGCCGGGTCTACTAAAAGGAGTGGCTGCCTCACTAATAAACGAAAACCCAGTTGCTTTCATGAAAGCCTCCGTGGTGCTTAGTTTCCAGCAGCACGTAACCTGAAACTTGTTTTTTAGCACTGTGAAAGTGGATGCATCTGCTCATATGTGAGTTTGTGCGGGAGTGTACTGGGCCTCGAGGCTCAAGGCAGTGTTGTGTCATCAGGATGGTGACACAACTGGATCACTCGAGGATCCCCGGTTCTAGGCCCTTCCGAGGCCCCTGCTGTAATACATTCTCCAGGACTCTTAGACCCTCTTCAGACCTTGGCTGCCCGAGCTCTGCTACTTTCTCTGGGGCCGCTATGGCAGCTGGGGTGGGGTGACTGCTCCCACCTGACACTCCGGGGCTGTTTTCACTTTCAGTTCCGGGTGTGGCCTCCACTATGAGGCACAGACTGCGAGCTGCAAGGCAATGCTGAATGGCCCTGGCCCCAATCCCTGAGGCCAGCCAGCCCTCTCCCCAAAGAGGCTAAAACTCTACAGGAGCTAAAGGCACAGGTGCTGTGGCCGATGCCAGAGGCCTGCATGCGCAGGGGGCACTTCATGACCCTAGTGCTGAGTAAAGTGCTGCAGAGGTGGAAGGACTTGGAGGAGGCTGATGGTGAGTTGAGGGGGTGAACAGAACCACTGCACTGACTGGGGGCCTGAGCAATCAAGAACTTTGTTTAGGAGCATAAGTTATGTGGGGTTGGGTAGGTTTGTCATTTAGGGTCGGGGGAGGCAGTGGGGGTCATCTAGTTCTAGCTGATAATGTGTGGTCCTGCCAGAGCCACAAAAGTGCCAGAGAGAACAGAACCAAGTTGTGGAGAAATACACTGCTTAATTTAATAAGGTTGTTTTGTTTCCGAGATGTTTCATGCAAACAACATTTCAGACGTAAACTATTCCCACCAAAAACGTTGTCGTCTACTGAAGAGAATAATTTTGCAAAGTGCAAAAGTTGTCAGTTTTCTGGCACTGATCACATTTGTTTGTTAAAATTGTCAAACATAAATAAAGGTAGAGCCCGAAAAGCTGCTCGCTCTGGACAATGTAACAACAGTCTAACCAGTGTTGGAAATGAAAAAAACGTTACTCCTTGAAGCCATAAATTGGGGTGGTCAAGGTGTGGCAATGAAAATAGGGTAGCCTCAAAAAGCATCCTGACCGGTCAATTCATACATTTGTTTTATTTTAAAATCCTATTCCACAAAGGAATTGGCAAGAAAATGAAACAAGACACTGAATGTGAGCACCATTAATTCTCTCACAGCAGCCCCCTTGCATAGATGGTCACAGGTCTTTCAGCTTCTATTAGTCAAAGCACCGCTAACTGGGAGGAACTGACGCCAATAGGTCTCGCGTATGCGGGATATATTAGCTTTGTTAGTTTTTGTTTGTTGTGTGTTGCATTGTGGTGTGGTATGCAATGGCCTGTCATTCCATAGTGTTGTATTGTATGGACTGTCATTCTGTAGTATAGAATGTGAGCAGTGTGCCTGTATGACTGCAGGTTGACTTTTGTGCCTGAAGGAGTGCAGGGTGAGTGATGTACCTGTGTGGCTGCAGGTTGACTCGTGTACATGTATGAGTGCAGGGTGAGTGGTGTGCCTGTATGAGTGCAGGTTAACTTGTATGCCTGTGTGAGTTCAGGGTGTGTGATGTGCCTGTATGACTGCAGGCTAAGTGGTGTGCCTGTATGCGGGCTGAGTGGTGTGCCTGTATGAGTTTAGGGTGAACGGTATGCCTCTTTGAATGCAAGGTGAGCACTGGGTCTGTACGAGTGCAGGGTGAGCGGTGTGCCTGTATAAGTGGAGGGTGAGCGGTGTGCCTGTATAAGTGCAGGTTGAATTGGGTGCCTCTATGAGTGCAGGGTGAGTGGTGTGCCTGTATGAGTGCAGGGGGACAGGTGTGCTGTATGAGAGTAGGGTGAGCACTGTGCCTGTAAGAGTGCAGAGTGACTTGTGTGCCTGTATGAGTGCAGGGTAAGGGATGTGCCTGTATAACTGCAGGCTGAGTGGTGTGCCTGTATGCAGGCTGAGCGGTGTGCCTTTTTGCGTGCAGGCTGAGCAGTGTGCCCGTATGAGTGCATGGTGAGCTGTGTGCATGTTGAGCTGTATGAGTGCAGGATGAGCACTGTGCCTGTATGAGTGCAGGGTGAGCGGTTTGCCTGTATATGTGCAGGGTGAGTAGTGTGCGTAATGTAAGAGTGCAGGGTGAGCACTGTGCCTGTATGAGTGCAGGCTGAGCACCTTACCTGTATGACTGCAGGGTGAGCACTGTGCCTGTAAGAGTACAGAGGGAGCGATGCACCTGTATGACTGCAGGGTGAGCGGTGCAGCTTTATGATTGTGAATTTATGAATGCAGGGTGAGGACTGTCCCTTTGTGAATGAAGGGTGAGCGCTGTGCTTGTATGAGTGCAAGGTGCACGATATGCCTGTATGACTGCAGGCTGAGCAGTGCGCTTTCAAGTCTGCAGATTGAGCACTGTGCCTGTATGAGTGCAGAGTGAGCACAGGGCCTGTGTGAATACAGGGTGAGAGGTCCAAATAGAAGCCTGCATAGATGGACATTTATGACTCGGGTATGTGCAGTTTACAGAGCTCTATTATTTGCGTTGTAATGCCTAAGTCATTTGCACATCTGAAAACTGTTTTTTTCAGATACCACAGTATTACATATTGCAAATTAAGGGTCTGCATTGTATACTCTAGACATATTTTTGACATTGCATTTTACATGAGCCTATGTTATATGCACATTTTGGAGACATGACATATGCATATAATCAGAGGTGTTAGATGTCTATATTGGGCATATTACAGGAATGAATGATGTGCATAAATCAGATACAGGTCGTGCATATGCCAGAGAGGTGCATATTGTGCATCTAGCAGGGTCCAATATATTCTTCATGTGATAGATGCCTTCATATTGGGCATGATCCTCTGAACTCTATCATGTCATATATCCATTAGCAACAAAATTTACACATATCAGTGATGAATGCATCAAATTCTCAGAGCAAAAGAATTGAGAAGTGTGTAAGGTGTGGTACTGTCTTTTACTAATAGACTGGTCCGGGGCAGTTTAGAGTGTTTGAAAATCAAGCCTGGGGAGACACAAAATACAACTGAAGTAGATAGTCATTTCAGCATAACCTTAGAGTCGGGGCTTTAATGGTCAGAAAGGTTCATTATGTTTGGTTCTAAAAGTCATGATATCCAGTCTCTTTTGCGGTGTTCCCTTGATTTTATTAAGCTATTTTTTTCAAGGAGCTAGAAAACCAACACGTGTTTCAAGTCAACCTTCATATTACCGAGGTAGGACTTCAGATCGGGTATTACATCTCGCTTTCAGTGCCAGTTGGAGCCAACTGAATAAGTGGGTGAAGCCAGGGAAGGCAGTGGGTGGAGCCAGGGAAAGTGGGTATGACCTCCTACAAAGGTTTGAGAACCTGGACTTAAAATTTTACAAATTAAGCGCTGCAAAGGAGGCTTAACACATCCCCCAGTTGCCTCAGGGGATGCATGCAGGGAAGAAGCACACTGTATGTATGCACCCCCAGTTCCTGCACGGCATGGGCTCATAAGATCATGCTGCGCAGGAATGCGCTGTGGTGGTCCCACAACGCTGCCTTTCCAAGGTTCTCATACAAGCCTTTGAAAGGCACTGCCATAGGCCAGCTGCCGCAAGCCTGCAAGACCAGGAGGAAACTCCTAATCTTGCAGGCGGACAGTGGAGGGCTTTGGCTTTCTCGCAGTGGGGCGCTGACCTGGCCGCCTGCTGCACGTCTGCCAAAGTCATAATCAGGCCTTAAGTGCAGGCAAAATGTACCTCTATCACCACCTGCTAAAATAAGTGAGCCTAAAACACGTTCCTTTACTGACATTGCTGCGTTCTGTTTTTAGGTACATGCTATGTAAAGTGCAAAAGTGCAAAATGTAAGTGTTTTTGGGAAATGGTCTATGAGTTTCTTATTCCCTCCTCTATTCGTAGCAGATCACTTATTTTTGAATGACACACAGATGCTTTTGCTCTAAGGCAGGTGTGGTATTAGACACATTTTAATTTGTTAATAGCTTTCAATTTAATGGGATATACTTTTTGGATTTGTATTCTCTAGCTATGGCTGAAGCACTTTATTAAACTGACTCTGACAGATGTTGGAAGGATGATTTAGCAAGTTAAGCACTCAGTGCGAAAACTTGCAGTGCTCTTAAGCTAACATGTTTGAATCTTGGCCAGGGTGATTCATCCTTTCATCCTTATGAGGTCGTTATAATGGGTGGAATTAAATCGGACCAAGAAACGTAAACAGATTTCTCCCCTTGACAGAGTCAAAGTATACAGTCTATTTTTACTTCACTTCTAAACAAATCACATCTGAATAACTTCCATGCACATAATTATATATAGATAACAGACCGAATACCACACAATAATTGACAAATATGCACAGCTTTTGATTCTCTTATGTACCCTACAAACAATATGTTAAAAATACATGTTTTGTTAAAAATACATAAATACATAACAAGTAATATCCCAAGGGTGATGTTCTAAAGACCAAATAATGTGTCTTTCAATGCATTCGCCACTACTCCATATGTCACTTAGTGTTCATGTAGTTTATTTTTAGCACAAAGAGATCCCCAGTACATTGTAGTTCATGCTTTTTCAAACTCGTATAGATTGTAAAAGCAAAAAAATAAACTACATTTTCTCAAACATATAAAAAAGAATATCTTCATATTATATAATTTATGTAAACAATAAAAATGCAAAGACTCTAATTTGTTAAACAAAATATACATAACATTATATTAAAACATGTTGACATTTTAAAAATATTCAAAACATTTAATACATTTCCCATTCTATTATTCTAAAAGTCAGAGAACCACAAGAACAAATTAAATTAATAAAAAGGAAATAACAGGACACGTTATTTTAAAACATAATAATATTATAAAATTAGTTGGTACACAAGAAACCTAAGAAAGACTACACCTAATACCAACTGAATAAAAGCATTTACAATATTTAACAAGATGTTTAGTCTAATTAACCAATTAAAAAGGAACAAAATACCATATTTATCAAATTATTTATTACACAATTATAAAATACATAATTAATAGTCAAATTAACAAATCAAATATATAATTATTTTAAGAAACAAACATTTAATAGCTGTCCCACTGATTTCCTCTACAAACACAACCCACCCAAAAATCCAATAAAGTAACCAAAACTTCAAAAAATATTCCAAATTGGAAAGAAACAAAACTACAGTCAAAATATGTAAATTAATATTAACATTAAAATAGTAGTAAATTATAACACAAAGACTAATACAACGAAACAAAATAATTGAAAAACAATATTCAATACAACTTTTAAAAAAACATTATAAAAGATTTAAAAATTTATATTCTTACCTTTTTATTGATATTTAAATAAAATATTTGTCTCAATCGGTATCTTTGAAGCAATATTTTGGGAGAATGACCTCATGCCAGTTGCCAAATGTATAATCCAAAGCCACATCTTCATCTCTTTGTACCCCTTTCTCATCAGATAAACTCTGATTTTCAGTACATTTTAGGCTGGTGCTTATCTAAGCCTTTCCTTGGTATACCCCTACCATAAGGGCCAGTATAATTTTACAGACATACACCAACTTCGAATAAGAACGAATTCTTGTGAACCTCTAGAGTCTGATTCACGAAGAAATTCAGAAAATGAAAAGTTGTATTTTATAGGGGAACAAAAAAAAAGCTTATAATCTGTTTTAGAGAAGTTAAGTTAAAAAAAACATGATTTATTAACTGCATTGATTTAAGGAGTTAGCATTATAGCTTAATCAATGTCTGCTCTCAAGTTCTTCACATTTGGGAATGGGATAAAAAATGGAAGGTTTCAGTGAGTGGCCAATGATTTTCTGTGTTAGCTCTGTTTGTTGTTAATATGATGCGTTTGTGTAGTCATATATAGATAAAAGTACAAGGGGGACAGAATGGAGCACAGTGGGAATTCCAAGTCAGTAAGGACTGAATGATTGAGGAGGGGTAAAGGGGCAGTGCAGTATAAAAGAAATATCGCACACGTAAGTACCATATTAGTGTAGGGTCTCTCACTCGCATATCCAAAATCCTGTCAATCATCATTTGGTGGCACACTGTTTTGAATATTTCCTCATTCATGAATGTTCACAGAGGTATGCCTGGCAAATTGCACCAAGGGCAGGTTTCCAGGCATACATGTGCTATGAAAACACTAGGAGGCATTTGTACTAGCTCCTATCGCCACCACAACTTCACCTATATTGATGTGGTGGCGATAGAGGCTACGTCTTATGTACAAGGCAGCGTTAAGCTACTTAATGTGGCTTGACGCTGCCTTGTACATAAGGCCCCCTTTCACACTATGGTTAGCGTGAAAGGGGTGGGCAGTGGGTGTTACGGTGGGCGTTCCACCACAACACCCAATCATTTTGACGCTGCCCCCTATGTAGAAGGGTGGCGTACATAGGAGGCAGCGCCAAAATTAAGACCAGGTAAAAACTGGTCTTAAGTTGGCGAGACGAGGAGAAATGCATTAGTTCGTCTCGTTTTTGCTTTATCTATGTGTGCTGCCTTGTGTTGCACACATGGACAAAGCAAAATGTCATGGTTTGTTTATGTACAGGAAAGTATCCCTTCCTGTATATAAACAAACTTTAAAAAATTCCATTTTGTCACTTTCATGTGTGCTGCATGAAGCAGCACACATAAAAGTGACAGGATGGCATTTCTACGATTGTTTATGTGCAGGAAGGGACACCTTCCTACACATAAACAATGCTCCCCTACACGCAGACCAGACACCCATGAACTCTGGTGCAAGGGTGCCTGCGTTGGCACAAGTTGCTAAACTTAGCACCATCGCAGGGGGAAATGCAAGTGTGCACCACATTCTTGTAAATATGGTGCAGCCTTGCATTTCAGACTTGGAGGAGAGAGGCATTAAGCCAGGAAGGCTAACGCCTCTCTCCTCCACTTCCTTGTACATAACCCCTAGGTGTAGCAATTCATCAATGTCTTGTGATTGCATGGTTTCAATGGCCACCTTAGACTGCTTTTGCATGCCTCACAACTGTTTCAAGCTTAACAATAACAAGACAGAAGTAGTGATCTTCTGCAAGTACACCTCACAATGGGACTCCAACTCGTGGCCAGCCAAGCACGGACCCACACACAGCACTCGCATCAGGAACCTGGGAAAAGTCATCAACAGGAAACTGGACATGATTGTACAAGTCAACGCTGTCACAGCTTCACTGTCTCTCACGCCTTAGTCACCAGCAAGTTGTACTATGGGAACACCCTCTACACCAGGATCACCAAGCAACTCACTAGAATTTGAAACTCAGCAGCCAGACTCAACCTCAACCTTCCACACAGAACTCACATCACACCACACCTCAAGGAGCTCCAGTGGCATCCAATACACAAACATGCTCATTTAAAACTCCTCACACACACATTCAAGGCACCAGTGGCGTGGTGACATTTGAAAGTGGTGAGGCTTAAAATCGAGTGTCATACTGCACTGTAGCGAGCGAGCCCGAACCACCTAAAGGTGGTTCGGGGGGTTCTTCTGAGAAAATGTTGAAGCAAATTTGAGAAAGTGGGAAGGTTAATAAAGCAATTGTGAAAGTGCGATTTTTACATTATTAAAGAGATGTCATATAACATAGGCAGCTGCTTATTCAGTATAAACACAGAGCTTCATAACCGCCTTCGAGATACAATGCATTTCTGAGTACCTCACAATTTTTCCTGCCATTTGTGTTTAGATCTGCAGCTTTACGAGTGTGTCCACGCTCCTCCTATTCCTTAGATCCCTCGCAGTGTCATAGAGTATAGATATTTACTTTAACTTTTTATTTATCACATGAGAGAAATTGAGCCATTCAACCCGTAACTGAAGAGCAGGGAGGGATCCCTAGCCCTCCAAATCTAGCGACTCATTGTTTATGTTATTAATGCTTTCCTTATGAACTTCATCTAATTAAGACGTTTCCTGTAGAAGCTAATTCTTTTTCCTTTCTGCCACAGAACAGATTTACTCTTCCACAATAACCTGCAACCCACACAACTCCCAGCAGTTTTTAATCAATATATTTAAGTTCAGAATAAAGTCAAAAAGGGAAAATGTGGGTATGCACATTAAGGTCTGGCGTTATCCAAGACCTTTTGAGTTTACTAAATTATATATGTAAGATAGGTGTATATTGGGACTTTCAGCCACCCCTCTTTATCAATTGGTCTGTCTTGTTTCATTTACATTTTACTTTCACCCACTACAGCATACAACATGGGCAATGGGACAGCCTACCTAAGACCTGGCTAACTTCACTGTGAGTGACTGCATTTAGCTCTTTCAGAAGGAGCACATCCGCACACGAGGTAGTTCCCTTAAGTGCCAGTTTTGTTTTTACTTTATTTTTCGTTATGCGTTGCCTTTGTTTGTATAGTCTGTATTCTAGCAGGATGGTTTGTACCAGATGAGAGCACAGGGCGCATTCTAGCTTTATCAGTTCCTGTATACTGCCAATGCTGTTGTAAATTTCTTTTGAAGTCCTCTGTTTATGACTGCTGCTTTTTCACACCATACCAACAGCTCACATCAGCACTGAATATAATGTAATGAGGGTTTCTATATTTGCAAAACTGCCTGTCAGTCATTCCTTCCTTCTGTCCCGCTATATTTCTTTCTTTTTTTCTTTCTTTCTTTCTTTCTTTCTTTCTTTCTTTCTTTCTTTCTTTCTTTCTCTCTTTCTTTTTTCTCTTTCTTTATTTGCTTCTTTCCTTTCTTCCCCTTTTCTTTCTTACCTCACTCTTTCTTTCTTCCCCTTTTCTTTCTTACCTTACTCTTTCTTTCTTCCCATTACTTTCTTGACTTCCACTTTTTTCTTCTTTCTTTCTGTCTTTATTTTCTTTTTTCTTTTGTTTTTCCTCTTTCTTTCTTTCCTTCATTCATTCTTCCCTTCTTTGTTCTTATGTCATTTCTTTCCTTCTTTTTTCTCTTTCTTTCCTTCTTCTTCCTTCCTTCCCTTTTTCTGTCTTTCTTGCCTTCCTTTTTCTTTCTTTCCTTTTTTCTTTCTTTCTTTTTCTTTCTTTCCTTCTTTTCTCCTTCTTTCTTTTCCCCTTTTTTCATGCATCCTTCTTTCTTGTTCCACATTTTCTTTGTTTCTTTGTTTCTTTGTTTATTTGCTTCTTTCTTGCCATTTTTATTTCCTTTCTATATTTCTTTCTTGTTATCCTTTTTCTTTCTTGTCTTCCTCGCTCTAGCTTGCCTTCCTCTTTCTTGTTTGCCTTCTACTTTCTTTCTTGCCATATTCTTTCTTTCTTTCTTTCTTGCCTTCCTTTTATTTATTTCTTGTCTTTCTCTTTCTTTCATGCCTTCATAATACTTTCTTTCATTCTTTCTTTCCCAATTTCTTTCCCAAAGGCAGGAGGGCGACAGCCAACGCCAGACTGATTGACTTTTTTAAAGTTTATGTCAGCCAATACCTTTTAATTTGACTAAACGTATGTGTATACCAAAGTTATCCATATTGGTATTCAGCCAGACTTTGTTCATTAGTCTGTGTTCCTGTCATTCATATTTTTCTTCCACTCAATCCAGCAGGCATCAATGGGTAATGTGTCAGCACCCTTCAGCCATTGGCTGACTTCACTATGTGTTATCTTTTGCTGCCCTTTCACAATGACCCCATCAGTACACAATGCAGATCCTTTCAGTGCCAGGGAATACTTTGGCAACGTGTGCGTATTTGTGACCAAAACACCATTTTCTTTTAGCCAATATTTTTGTTTCGATAGGTGAGGACCTGGCAGCTTCCAAAACAATAATATTCTGCAAAAACCATGACAGAACAAAAAAAGAGTTGCCAAAAGGATGGTGTCCAATGCCAGACCTAACAGCTTTGCCAGTGTTTGTTTAATCAGTGGTCCAAGTTAAGTTTAAGGACAAGATCGTAACCCAATAGCCATTTCATTTTGAGCATGACAGCCATACAGAGGCTTTTTCTCAAAATATTTGGCAATCAGAGATAAGTTGACTATGAACATTCCACTTCAAACTACAGTAGCGGTAGGAAGTTGATAGGTTTTGTACATATCTGGTTTACTTACAGATTGTCTTTGAATTTGTGCAGTGTGCATTTCCAATCAGAAACACAACATTAAAATCGTCATTACAACTAAACTTTATTGACAATTCAGTAAGTGTGAGATAACTTTAGCACACATTTAGAAACAACATTTAACTGCTATGGTTTGCAAAAAAACAGTATATTTAGAAAAAAAGAGACAATATGGCGCATAGCAGTATACAAAACAAGACTGATGTAACTCATTTAGTTTATTTTAGGAATTTGATATTGCACAGCACTAAGGAGAAGAACAGCACACAGAGCACATTTTAGTGCAGGTGCAACTCAAACATGAAGCGCTGCAAATATGTATGTATTTACAGTTTTATATAAAGGGGACTAGACCCTAGAGAGTAACAGAGTGATTGAAACTAGTGTCACGGGTAATAAGTTCCACAAGAAAGCAAAAAATGCATAGTAAATATTGCAAATGATTTGTTTCTCACATGTTAGGTCAGTACAATAAGCAGGTAGATCCATGCAAATCATAAGTAATACAAAACGAAACCAAATAGATAAAATTTTTATAGTACTGGCAATTTGTATTCTAAATGGGGTATTCACGCGTAGAGCTCTCTAGGAGAACCATGATATTGGATGTATGTTCTGTAGATGATGGTTCGATTCTGACCAACAGGAGGATGTAATTGACAAAAGACATATCCTAAAAATGCTGCTTCAAGTTAAACATGACAGTCTAAATTAAAGTACCAGAAAAAAACTTTCTGAAGGCGACATTTAAATATTTAAATTGAGTAATATATATATAAACAATGACAGTTGTACCATATAATTCAGCAGTTGCAAACCCTCTGATTTGCGAAATCAAAGGTTTACGACAACAAAAGAGTGTATGGAAGTGTAGAAAACCACTTTACCAGTCCGAAAAGTCTTTCCCAATCCCAATGCGATTCACAAACAGGAGGGGGTGTGAAAGGGGCATCACCCTTTTATTTGGGAGCCGCAATAGAATATAACAATGCTTTGCAACCACAATAGATATTTACTCTTAAAAGGGGTGGTATCTAGTTTGCAGCTGCAGTCGGCACAGTTAAGTGTGGTGAAGTGGGGGTTGGGTGCGGCGGGGAGGGTGTAAGTTGACAGACAACGGACTAGGTATTAATTAATTATTTAATTATATCTATTCTGTCGTCTATGGGCTTCAAGCCCCGCCCCCTCCCTGCCCCACAACACCCAATGCTCACCTGTGCCGGTAACTGCTGCTAATTTGTAAATAGAAAACTGTCCTTGTGTGTCACCTACTGCTTTGGGAATCATGCCGTCCGTTTTCCATAATGTGTTCTTGAAAGGGATTTTGTTTTTAAATGAGCCCTTATCCCTTTATTGTAATTGGTGCTGCTCAACAAAAAACACATTGGGGCACATTTATCAAGGGTTTTGCATAGGGCAGTAACCAGGCGCCTTTGTTTTGGAGGGCCTAGCCTCCGAGAAGAAAAGAGTGTGAAAGAAGCAGGCAAAGGGTTCAAGAGCAGCCTTGCATTTTCTATTGTATAATTCAATTGTGATGCTTTTCTCCTGAGGATATTGTTTAAAAATATGCAGAAATTGTGGCTACATTTTAAAACATATTTACTATTTTCTATTACATTTATGGATTCAGATATTTTTCTCCCCTGCAAATATTTGGATAAATGTATGTAAATTGGTGCATTTTAAGCACATTCGTCAAATGCGAATCTAGTGCATCTTAAAACAAAAGTGCATTGGAGTTTCTTTGGGCTTCCTGATTCACTGCTTGACCAACATGATGATAGTTTCTGGGTGAATCATTTTTCCGTGAAGTGACCTTTATGCAAATGGTTAATAGAAAATGTGAACATAAGAGCTGTCCATGGTCCTGTCCAAATAACAATGCCCTCTTTCCTCTCGCATTCACAACCTTCTGGTCTTTGTAGTCTAGTCTCCTCTCAACCCTCATCACAAAATGTACAGGACTTCATTTTTGAGATGCACCTACTACATACAAAAATGTCCATTGCAAAGCCCTCTGTTGCTTCCTGCAGCCATGTCTGGGCTCCATCAAATATCCAAACAACTATATTTATTTTTTACTAATCATCTTCCTCTTAAATTCTCCTTCTCCCCAGTGGAACTTACTGAACAAATACAGTTCTCATCCTTTCTCACCCAAAAACTCACTCTTGATATTTACAAAAAAGCTTATATTTTGTCTGAAAAATATTTGTTCATTGACAAGTTATGACTCAGAGTTGCTGTCAATGAATAAGTAATAAGATGTAACTTCATCAATCTGCACAATATGTGCAGGTTACACAGTCAGATATGCACAGTATGAAGAAGGTCTCTCGTACTTGAACAGTATGTATGCTGCAAATTTATGCAAGTGTGTACAGTCTCTGGCAAACAAACAGTTTGCTGCTTTTAATATATGTCCAGGATATTCAGCAGATCTCTGATACATGCAAAGGGTGCACAGCCTCTGGCCTATACACACTATGCAGGCATTACATATGCATCAGTTGTCTGATAAATGTGTTGTTCATGCCTCAGATTGTGTCTATATGATATACATATAGAAATAAAATGTCATAGTGAGTTAACGCTCACCGCTGACATCTGTTGTGATCGGCAAGTTACACATTTTAATCTAGCAGGGCCAAGTAAGTCGCCCATATTTTCTGTTAACTAGAATAAGTATACTCTTCAGAAACTGGGTGTGAAACACCACATAAGAGTAAGATATTATTGTTATTATTATTAATATTATACATCAAACATTTATTTATTTGTTTATTTATTTTTTGAGCATTTAATGCGTGACAGCTACCCGAACAGGGTTTCCCGGCACTGAGATAATGCGGTTAGAGAATGATGGAAGGCCAAGAACAGTTATTGGTCAAAAAGCCAGGTCTTGACGGCTTTACGAAAGCGAATGTAACTATCCTCAGAACGAATAACCAGGGGGAGGGAGTTCTATAGCTTGGGCCCCAGGTAGATGAACGAGCGGCCACCCATTCTGGAGAGTTTGACCTTGGGAACAGAAAAAAGAATTTGGGAAGAAGAGCGAAGGGAACGCGTGGGGGAATAAGCATGCACCGGGGTCTGTAAATAGCTAGGTGCCACTTTGTGCTTGATCTTATGCATATAGCTAAGCGCCTTGAATTTTACTCGGTTTTCGATCTTCAACCATTGAAGATCGCGCAGGCGACTGGATATGTGGTTGGTTTTACGACATGCGCTAAGGAGACGTGCTGCAGCGTTTTGCACCAACTGCAGCTGGCGAGTAACTGCCCTGGCCGCCCCCAGGTAGAGTTTGTTGCCATAATCCAATCGGGAGGTGACCAAGGCATTCATCACCGACCTCTGAGTATCATCTGGCAGCATCCACATTATCTTTCGCAGCCAACGTATAATGGTGAAACATGAGGATGATACTTTGCTGACTTGACATTGCATTGTCAGGCCCCTGTTAATTGCAACTCCAAGGTTACGAACCTGTTCCACTGGTACAGGAAGAGGGCCCAGTTCAGTCGGCCAGTGTCTTGTAGTCCAAAGATTAGGTTAGTGCCCCAGGACAAGGACCTCTGTCTTACCACCATTAAGTTTGAGGAGGTTGTGATTCTTCCACTTAGCAATCTCTCCAAGTCCAAACTGAAGGAGGGAACAGATTTAGTGAGCGAAAAGAAAACCTGAGAGTCGTCGGCATACGTGAATAGGGTAAGACCGACGCTGTCTGCTATGTGGGCCAGGGGGGTAACGTAAAGATTAAAAAGTAGGGGACTAAGAATAGAACCTTGAGGGACACCGTGAGGCTGAGAATAAGTATTGGAGGTGGCGGAGTAAGAGAAAATTTGAAAAGTGCGATCAGAAAGAAAAGAGGATAGCCAGCCCAGGGCCGAACCTTCCACACCCATGGTAGCTAGGGCGTCCAGGAAGATTTTATGTGAGATGGTGTCGAACGCCGCGCTGAGATCAAGTAGTATCAGCGCGGCCATCTCCCCTCTATCAAGCAAGGACCGGAGGTTCTCCGTGACGCCCAGAAGTGTTGTTTCCGTGGAGATGCCAGGCCGGAATCCTGACTGCGAAGGGTGAAGTAGGTTATTAGAGGTCACAAACTGAGTAAGGTAATGATGCATATGACGTTCGAGAGCCTTAGAAAACGCAGGTAAAAGTGAAATAGGGTGATAGTTGGATAGGAGTTCGGCATCTGCTGTTGGCTTTTTCAACAGGGGCGTGACCATTGCATGCTTCCAGATGGCAGGGACGGTGGCCGTTTTAAGTGATAAGTTCAAGGTGGAACAAATCGCAGACAGTTGCGTAGGATCCAAAGACCAAAGTACAGCAATAGGTAGGGGAGCCAGATTTTATTTTGCAGAACAATTTGTGGAGACCATCCGGATGTAGATCAGGCCAGAATTGTAGTGGGCAGAGGATAGGAGCCACGTAACGATTGGCCTCCTTTACAGGATTAGATTGGGTCATTTGGATGTTTTCGCGAGTACAAGTGGAGATGTCCTGATGGATCATATCCACTTTATTAATAAAAAACTGAGCAATTTCGTCACATTTCCGACTTGACAGGGGAGCTTTTGCTATGGCGAGAGAACCTGCAAAATTCTTGACCAAGCCAAACAAAACTTTAGATTTGTCAATAGCATCAGTTATGGATTTCATTACAAATTTAGCCCTAGCAATGTGACAGGCTTTATGGTAAAATTTTAAGGCGGTTTTATAAGCAGAAGCAGCAGGCTGGGAATAGTCTTTACGCCAGATGCGCTCAAGCTTCTTGCAGAGGGATTTTTCAATTTTTAGCGCCTCCGAATACCAAGGAGCTGGAGTCTTGTGAGATGCATCCTTCTTTAGCGATGTAGGGAGACAGATGTTGATGTCGTTTTTGAACCAGGAGTCCGTCAATGTGGCTGCAATTTCCGCATTGACTTGCGTAGACAGTTCTGCAAGAAGGTGAGAAGATAGAACTTTCTTTAAGATGCCCGTATTAAGTTTTTCCCAAGCTCTCCTATGTTCCCCATGATTGTCACTGGACAAAACCGAAGTGTTCGTGGGCAAGACCCTGAAACTGACCAAGTAGTGATCTGACCAAGAAACAGGCAGGGCTGAGTAACACTGAAGGTCGGGAAGATTGGAGAAAACGGGATCTAGAAGGTGTCCACCTATGTGAGTAGGGCCATAATTATGAAGAATGACGTTAATTGCGAGTAAATCAGCAATCAGGGTTCTAGCTGCACCGTTGTTCAGATCTTCCAGGTGAATATTAAAATCACCCACGACTAGGAGAGTGCTGCGGTTAGTCAGCATAGAAGCAATGAGCTCAGACAGCTGTGAGACCCAATCATGAACAGGACCGGGGAAACGGTAAATTAGGATGCCGGTCAGGAAAGTTTTGGAATGAAGAGCTAATTTAAAGGACGCACCTTCAGAATTATGTAAGATAATACGGTCCAGTTGACATTGGTACATATTTTTAAAAATGATGGCAATGCCCCCACCAACTTTTGCCAACCTGTCACACCTGACCTGATGCTTCTGCGATATCCGGGCCAGAACCGTCGTGAAGCCATGACTCAGTAATAAAAAGGGCGTCAGGTTGTTCATCATTAAGGAGGTCAAAGATTTCACGTCTATGCTTTGGTACGGATCGGCAGTTCATAATAAGAAATTTATAAGCAGTTTTGGGGATAATTAATTGAGGTGAGCAGCTGCGACATAGCTGAGGGACATCTAATGTCAAAAAACAGTTTGGGCAAGTCTGAGAAAATATGCTGGTCGGACTAAACACAGCACACGCCACATTGTAGTGGGGCCCAAAGGCTCGCAGCAGATTAGCACTGTAAGTGAGTCTATCAGGTGGGATAATAGTTAGGCAAGGGGATATGGCCCCAGGGCCCGTTTGGGCGCGGACGGGTGCAGACGGGCACGCCTTTGGTGCGCCTTTGGCGCGCCGTCGGCGTGCCTGCTGAGCGGACGGGAGGTACACGCCATAAATACCGATAACATACAGGGCAAAGGAGGGCGGGCTGGAAGAACCAACTGGTCCGCGACCCGGCGCCTCACCTAAGATTGCGGCTTCCATTTCAGCGTCCCGCGTCAGCTCCTAATCGGCTGCGGGGACATGTGCACACTATCTATATATCAAAGGCATTCTTATTGTTGTTTATCTGAGGTTTACATATTATAAGCATATCAGATGCCTGCATACTGTGAATACATGTGTGACTGGTTCACCATACATACACACACAGACTGACAAACTGATATACACACACACACACACATACATACATATCTTTCTTACAAGAAAATGCTAGCATACTGTCTGTGTATCCGAATTGGGGCTTTAATATACACACATTACATACACATTCAATTGATCAAAAATATTATCACAAATACTAACAGAAAATATTCTTCCCTAAATAGACGGAACAAGTCCTTCAGACAGACATTGAAACAAGTACTACATACATTCACTGTCTAGAAAGACACATTGTATTAGAGACTGGATTTTGCTAACTTGAATTTTCAATCATTTAAATCTGCAGAAGTGTATGTCACACTCTAATACGGGTACCAACAGCAGACATCTATCCCAATGACTTCCTTTCCGCTTACATCAAGCCATAACTAGCAACCAATCTACAACAGGCAACCCCATCAACACAGAAGGCTTGGACAATAACCTACCCTCGATCACCAAACAGCATTTTGGAATGGCCAGAAGACCAGTGTCAACAGAAAAGGGTGGGCTGTCGTATTATTATTAAATCGTCACTGCCTTTGATTATGCTCATCTCCCCACATGGATTCTAAGCTTAGGAGAGCTTTGTGTTCAATTAACCTTCCTAGAACAGCTCTCGTCTTATCTCTCCAATACATGTGGTAGAGCGCGCAGGTCACCCGACTATACATTTACCATACTCACCTGGGCCCATAATCAACTACACATTTTCAAAATCAGTTAATCTATGCTCTAACTACCAGATATTTTACCTACTAGGTCCTATACCATTGACTTACCAATCCTTGTCACTGGTACCTGTAACCTATTGGATCAGGGAGTTAGTTTAAATTAGGAAGCCAATAACATATGCACTAATATAATAACCACAGACTTGGGAAAGTTTTAAACTCTTTATCTAAACTTCATCAGTGGTCATGATCCACAGATTGAACACTATAAGACTCTAAATAACGAAAATCTGAAATAATGTATAGCTATGCAAAAGATATATTATGCCAATCATTTAGCAATGTAATGGGAAGGTAAGGACAGGGAACATGCTATGTAAAATTCTAAACGGACTTGCACAATTTGTCTAGGGGTACGTAAAGAAAAGGAACATGCTAAATAACCTAGCTTTAAGCAATAATCAAAGGATGGGTAAGAAGAGGGAATATAATATACAATCAAAATAAATTGGAGCATATAACTATAGGGAAGGTAAGAAAATGGAACACACTATTAAAGCAAATAATGATTTGATCATTAAAAAGGCAAGGTAAGAAAAAGAACATATGCAATGAAAGCTTTTATCAATTTAGGGAAGGTAAAGAAAAAGGACACACAGAAATATAATGACGATACCCACACAGATTTATATTTAATTTGAATGGTGTGAAGACCAACCCTGGCCACGGGTCAGTTACGGACAGAAACCCCAAAAGTTGCAGTTGCCAGTAGGCCAGCAGTTGCAGATCAGAATCAGGACAGCATAAACCAGATGTGGATCAGGACCGGACCACCAAAGGTTAAGACCAGCACCCGCAGTTCAGTTGCAAAGCCTGCGCTACTCCCTCTCTGCAGCTAACAGTCAGAACCCCGATTGGGTTATCGATTTCACCGACAAAGTGCTTCGCCAGCACCTCAGCTTCCCGGACCCCGATTGAGTCAGCGAATCTTCTGACAGAGTGCTCCGCAGCCCTCTGCTCTTGGTCACCTATTGAGTGCATTGGGTCAGTGACAGGTCAGCTATTCAGACAAGTCGGACAAATTCTCTAGCTAAACCTACGCTAGTTATACTATTTTCCAGGTCAGTGTACCACCCCCCAATGTTGCAAGAGAGGTTGTCACACCACACCAAATTTTAATACTTCAGTGTTAAATATTAATTTTATGTTCCCGCCCATCAATTTATTTTCACATGACATCTTTATTCCACCCAACAATGGAGAATTTAATATCGAATACATTGTAATACAACGGGTACAGTTTAGTTTCCTCTAGCAAGGTGAGGGTTCAGTTTCCCAGGCACATCTTGGCTGTGACTGTCTTTGGCTTGGTTTCAATGACAAATTACTTCAGCTTTTCTCTGGAGCTTGTCATGCGCAGAAGGACTTTCAAAATGGAGTAACAGCGTCCCCCAGGCCCAAAGATTACGATATATGAAAATCAGAAAAGAAACATTATTAGAACACACAATAAATGTATACACTGTATACCGTGTATTTCTACTCTATACCCATGATCTTAATTTTAACAATAGCATTAGGATTAGGCAGAACGGACAGCTTGGTGAAAGCAGCTGTGCAAGCTTTAAGCATGAGAGAACATAGAGCAGCCATATTAACACTAGTGCACAGAAGCGGCAGCCTCCCTCCAAAATAACGAATACATCATGTCACGTGAGTATGACAGACACATGCGCAATAGAAAACCTCGCGTAGCATCAGCCATCTTAGATTCAAGCGTATTAGGATTAGTAAACACATAAGCAAGCTTCACTCGGACTCCCAATATTGTTGTAAAATATGCAAAATTAGTAAAACTAACATGTTGGTTACTTATTAACGTTATTCGAGGTTCATGAATATAAGCAAGTCGCTTCATGTGCAAATCCTTGCTCCATTAATCCCCTTTGATGATATTTTATATCATCACTAATTAATGAAACAGATGCCAACTTTTCACATTTCACCCAACTCAATCTCTTCAAACTTTCTATTTTGCTTCTTCTCTTTATTACCATGAGAATTTTTCATTTTCTTGTATATTTTACTATTCATCTCTTCTAATTTGAGTTCATCAATATTCCTTTTTACTCCTCGCCTATTTACGGAGTATTTCTTTTTATGTTTTCGATATTTGCAACAAATTATTATACCTAGAACTAGTAGGCCTATTCCCACCATTGGCATCAGTATTCTACCTACAATACTCTTTCCTACATTAGAAAGCCAACTACCTACTGAGGAAAGACCATCAGTGAGCCTCTTCCATGCACTATCAACCTCCAGTGGTTTAAGCTCTTTTTCCAAATTAGTAATATTTCTCACATACCTCTTAATTTCAACACTTTTGTCTGGTATGTAAGTGCAACAATGTTGCGCCTTCAACATTCTCCAGACTCCACCCTCTTTTGCCAATAATGTATCAAGAGCAAGTCGATTTTGAAATACCATTGATCTGATCGCAACCAATTCGGTATTGACCATTAAGAAACCTCCAGCAGTGTCAGTTGATAACCGATCTACTACTGTGGACAATTTGCAGATTCTGTGTGTATTCAGAGCCATTTCCACTGTAGGTATCAATGCACTAAATGTATCTCCTACAATTTCACCAAAACTAGCTCTTTTACTACGCACTAATCCATTAGTTTCTTCATTGTTTCCAGTGATTGTATCCACATGATATATCTTTGGGAAGACTAATCCAAAATAACATCTCCCATACCAGTGATCTGGCAATTCGTAATAAGCCTTGTTCCCACATATATAATAGACTCCGGGAAACACAGGTTCAGCTCCATCTTTGAAACCCCAACCCCCAATTACCTTATAATTGTGTTCACACTCACTGGAACCAATGAATATATTGTTATAATAACTAGTTCTTTCTCTGTCCAGCAACACAGCAGCATTAGCCCCACCATTTGAGGTGTTCCCCAAGCTTTCAGTCCATTTAGGAATTTTATTGTTCTTGTCATTTGCTTTTCTTTGGAAACTCTCTCTCCTCTTCTCAACCATATTTAAAAATATTTTCTCCTTTTCTTGTAATAAACATGTTAGATTATTCTTGTGTGTGTCAGCTATATCTATTGTACCTATAGTTAGAAAATATTCACTCATGTAACGTGCTACATTTCTAGTGGTATGTACAGGGTTTAGGTTTCTACGTATAGGAAGTTCAGAAAATATCACATCTAAATTATAATAATAATACTGTAAAGGTCCTTTCTTATAGAATAAACTAGCTAAAACACTACAGGAAATTCCATATGTTAGTGGCAAATGGTGATAGGTAATACCTTCAGCTACCGAAGTAGGCAGTTTCATACAAACATAGCAATCTTCTATCTACATAGCTTCTACATACATTCAAATGTGTTCTGTTTTTAATTCTCGTATAATGCAGTCCTTCCTCATCTGGTGCTTCTAAGTCTACCTTCTGTTGTCTAATACTAAGTGCCTTTTCTTGTGTATCTACTCTTTTGGGTGTATCTTTTGTTTGTAACTCTTCTGTTTCTAGTGGCAGTTGTTCAATAGTGTTAACTTTTGTCTCTTTGCTCATCATGTAAGGAATAGCTATTGTTAGTCCTATCCAAACTATAAGTACTATTGCTATACTACATAAATATACTCTACAGCATGTCTTTAAACAATTTCTTTTCGGTCTTCCATTAACAGTATGATCTGCCATTTCTGACTAAAGAAGATTCAACCCCTCTTTGTAACTTTTACACAGCGTTTTACCCTGTGTGTATTTCAGGTTGGTCCGACTTCTTCGTCAGGTTGATCAGTAATCAATTCTTCATCACTTTTGTCACCTATTTCCAGATTTTCAAAATCTTCCAAAACAATGTAGGTCCACTCGGGGCCTTTGTATTTATTATTCAGTCTCTTTAATCTGGGACTTCTCCTTCTTGGTTGTATCACAGGTTGATCAGCTTGACTTGATATTTCATTTACTTGTTCAGGTTCCTTAACAATTGTTTTTAAGCGCAGTCTCAGTCTTTTGACAAACCTAGGCCATTTGTCTCCTTTTCTGAGTCTTTTAGCTGGCACTATGTCTTGGCTCTCTTCAAATGTCCTTTTATTTTCATTCAGTTGTGGCACATCTATTTCAATGCTGTCTTCTGTTTCCTTCTGTAACTGGCTAGGTCCAAGTCTTCTTTCTGTTTCTTCTGCCTGGTCACTAAGCTGGCCTTGTTCAGGTATCTGCTGAATTTGGCTTTTGTTTGTTTCACCTTCTTTGTCCTGAACACAATTTTCTACTCCTGTTTGGTCCTGCTCAAGCTCTTCGAACCCTTGACTTTCTTCTGCTTGAGCTTCCGCCCTAATTTCTATCTGTCCCTTTTCAGGCTCAGGAGTTCTTGGTGGAGTGTCGATTATCTGATCTCTCCCTATCTGGTCCTCCTCAGAATCACTTTGGACTTTGATTTCTATGATCTGAGTACCTTCTTCTACACCTGTCTCATCCTCGCTATCACTCTGTCTATCTAGATATGTTTGGCTTCTTGTTCTCACATATTCTGCAGGCATGTTGATTACTGGAATCCAATCATCTTGACTGGTGCTTGGTTGTTCCTTTTCAGCTACTCGGTTGTTCCTCTTCAGCTACTTCAGGATCGATATCTTGAGAACCCTCAGATGCACAACCTTCAGCCTCAGTTTCATCAGGTTCAGTCACCTTTTTACGTATGACTGGCTTGGATCCAGTGTGGAACTCCTGCACACTTTACAGCTGTGGTGGTAACCAAAATTACTTGTTGTGGTTTTCCCCACCTCGGTGCAAGGCAAGTTTTTCGAATATGTTTCTTTAACACTACCCAATCACCTGGGTTCAGGTCATGTGTTGGAGTTGCTGGTCTAGCAACAGTGTCTCCCCCAACATGGTGAGAGATAGAACGCACTTGGTCAGCCAGTTCTTTGCAGTACTCCAGTACTAAATCATGAGATATGCTTAGCAGTTTGTGTCCTGGCACCCATGCTTGCCGCGTTGCTCTTCCCATCAGTATTTCAAGGGGACTCAAGCCCGTGTTCCGGTCTGGAATACTTCTGAGTCCCATCAGAACAAGTGGCAAAGCATCAGACCACTCCAATCGAGTTGACTCATACATCTTTCCCACTTGATAGTGCCATTCAATTGTTCTACCACTCCAGAAGCCTCTGGGCGATATGCACAGTGCAGTTTTTGCCTAATTTTGAATGCTTCACAAATTAGACCCATTATTTTACTATTAAAATGTTTTCCTCTGTCTGATTCAATTGTTACTGGAAAACCGAAACGTGGTATAAGATCACTAAGTAAAAGCTTTGCTACAGTGATCCTATCATTCCTGCGTGTGGGGTAAGCTTCCACCCATTTTGAAAACAGGCAGACAATGACAAGTATGTATTTTAGTCCTCGACAAGGGGGTAACTGAATGAAATCAATCTGTAACCGAATAAAAGGACCTTCTGCCTTCCCAATTTTTCCTGGTAAAACTACTGTTTTCTTCCCTGGGTTCATTTGTTGGCAAATCAAACACCTCTGGCAGAGTGCCTCTGCTATGTTCCTGAATTTCACATTGAACCATAACTGTCTGAACAGACGTATCATAGCATCTCTTCCCAAATGAGAATCTCCATGACTCAACCTAGCCATAGGAGCAAGCAGACAGTCGGGTAACAATGCCGTTTCATCAAGATAAACAATGACACCATACTCAGCCCTTCTCTGACAACCTATTTTCCTCCATTGTTCCTTTTCTTTTGGTTCTGCTGCATTCTGCAAATCTCTCACTTCTTCCCACGTATTCACACCTTCCAGCAACATAAGTTGGCAGCTGTTTCCGCCAACCTCAACCTTTTTATTAACAGCCATCTTATATTTTGCACAATGCTGGGCTAACTGGCCAGCATATCGATTACCAGCTGTCACTTTGTCGTTGCCAGATTTGTGAGCAGCACACTTGACTGCAGCCACTTCTTTTGGTAACTGGATTGCTTCAAGCAAATCCTTTGCATATTTTCCATTTCTAATCGGAGTACCTGAAGAAATCAGAAACTCCCTTTGCCTCCATAGTTGGCCATAGTCATGCACAACTCCATAACCATACTGGCTGTCAGTGTATATGGTTACTTTCCAATTTTTCCCAAATTTACAGGCTTTTGCCAAGGCAACCAATTCAGCTTTTTGTGCAGACTTGACTCCAGGCAAATGGGATGCTTCGACTGGACCTCCCAATGTGCACACTGCGTAAGCAGCAGTTAGACCTCCTTCCTCATGTCTCATACAAGAGCCATCTACAAATAGCTCATATTCTGAATCGATTAATGGCTCTTCTCTTATGTCTGGTCGTGGTTTTGTACTGTATTCAGTCAGATCAATACAGTCATGTTCAACCTCTCCCTTCACTTCTGCAGTATGTGACTTAGGTAGCAGTGTTGCTGGGTTCAGTATATTACACCTAGCAATGGTTACATTTCCTGCACCTACAAGTATTCTCTCGTACTTAGTCAGCCGACTAGGTGTGGGATACTGGGTCTTAGTCCTTATTAGCAAAATTACAACTGCATGTGGAACATACACAGTTACAGGATGTCCCATAATAATGGATTCACTCTGCTTAAGGCTCATGCAAGTTGCAGCTACTGCTTTCAGACATCCAGGTAATGCATCTGCCACTAGGTCCAATGTGGAAGAAAAATATGCTACAGGACGTTTCACTAGACCATGAATTTGAGTCAAAACCGAAAGTGCACAATTATCTCGGGTGTCATAGAAAAGTGCAAACTCTTTTGAATCGTCAATCATCCCTAATGCTGGAGCTGTAAACAGACATTCTCGTAATTTTACAAAAGCAGACATGCTTTCGTCATCCCACTCTACTGGGTCCTTGGCTCCTTTCTTTGTCATTTGTATTAATGGCTTGGCTAGTACTGCAAATCACACAATCCATTGCCTGCAGTATCCTACAACTCCAAGAAACATCGTGATCTCTTTCTGGGTATTAGGCAAGTCCATGTTTTTAATTATTCTGATTCTTTCTGAGGTAACTCTTCTGACACCCTTTTCTATCTGGTGCCCCAGATATTTCACTGACGTGGTGCAGAATTGCAACTTGTCTGGTGACACTTTATGTCCTCCTTCACCTAAATGGTTCAGTAAAGCAATGGTATCAATAACACAGTCATTCCCGGTTTTAGACACCACCAATAGGTCGTCTATGTACTGGACCAAGACTGACTGTCCAGGTAGTACCAATGACTCAAGGCACTTTTTCAAAATCTGATTAAAAATTGAGGGACTTTCTGTGTACCCCTGAGGGACACGATTCCAAACATAGACATGACTGTCGAATTCAAATGAGAAAATACATTTGCTGTCTTGGTGTAATGGAATCGAGAAAAATGCGTGACACAGGTCAATGACAGTGAACCATCCACCCTCCAACGGTATCTGCTATAGAATCACTTCAGGATTTGGCACGACTGGACAGCCTGGGACAACAATATTATTAATTTTTCGGAGGTCTTGTACTACTCTGTACTTTCCGCTCGGTTTCTTTATACCAATTATAGGAGAGTTACATGGACTGCTCATTATTTCTTGTAAAATGCCTGCTTCAACCAAACGTTTTATTTCTACTGCAACACCTGCTTTTATTTCTGCACTCATTTTATACTGTCGAGTATTTGGGTAAACTGCATCTTCTCTTATTGTCACTTTTATTGGGTCAACATTTGCCATTAATCCTACATCTTTTCCAGCAAAATCCCATACATCTTGTTTTACCGTCTGTTGCAGTTCTTCTGGTAAGTCTTCTATTGTCAGTCTTTTAATTTCTGTCTCTTGTTTTGCTAACATTAATTTGTAAATTCCATCTTCGTCTGGGGTTTGTATTTCAACACCACTTGGGGTACAGAAGATGGTGCAATTCATTTTGCACAACAAGTCCCGTCCTAATAAATTTACAGGACTTGAATCACAGACAACAAATCTATGCATTTCTTTAAAATTGCCTATTCTAACTTCCATAGGTTCTGTAACTGGCGTACTAATTTGTTTATTAGAAACGCCCACTACTTGGATCTCTTCTCCCGAGAGGAGTAGGTTTGGAACGTCTGCTGTTCTCACAGTAGAACGGGTAGCACCAGTGTCCAACAGAAAGGTGACATCATTTCCTTTAACCTTTCCTTCAATGTATGGCCCTGACTGGTCTACCGGCAAGGAGGCGCCAAGCACGCACTCCTCGTCCTCCCCCATCAGGCACCGTCAGTAAGGTTCTTCACTGAAAAATGTATCACTCAGAAGAAATTGTGAGGTTGTTGTATCTCTCCTTTCACCTCCCTCCCAATTTGTGGTGTCTACTCTCTGTTGTGCTTTGCTCCTGTAATTTGGCATAGGTGCTGGGGGTAACTAATTCTGTATTACCTGCGGCTATGTCTTCCGCGGCTCCTCATTCTGCGTCAGTGGATTCAAATCATTATTTTGCACATTACCACTCTGTACAGCCTTACACTCGTTCTTCCAGTGTCCCAACTTGCCACACCCGTGACAAGGGAACTTTCGTTTCGCATCCTCTCTATTGAATTTTTTCGCTAGTCCATCCTCCATTTCCATTACCCTGATTCTGGTTACTACCTATCTGGTTTAACTGATGTTCTTGTTGCTCTGCTAATTTTACTTGTGCCCACATAACTTTTTCCTTTAGCTCTTTTCGTTTATTGTCTAGCTCATCTTCACAATATTTGGCATAATTAAGGAGCTCGTCGATTGGCTTAGCCTGCCAACAAATTTCATGATCTTTGATCCATTGTGAAATTTCTGGTATTAATCCTGACACAAACCGATGAATGAAATGCGTCAAATCCATGTGTAATCCACTGTACTGTTTACATACCTGCAATAAACTTTCATAATATGCATGCACAGATTCATCTTTATTCTGAGTGGTTCTATCTATTCTAGTCCAATCTGGCTCCTTTGCAGGCACCTTCCCTTTGAGGTAAAGTATTACCTGGTTATATTTTTTCATAACATCTTCGGAAGGTGCCCCGGTCTTTGGGTCTCTAGGTACTCCTCACTAGCCCAATCAACAGCAATTTTACATTCTGTCCATAATACTACTGGCACTACAATGTCGAATAATCCATTTAATCTTTCAAAAGACACTTCGAAACTTTTACAAATCTTTTGACTTGTCTATACCATTCTACAGGTTTTTCACGAAGTTTCGGGAAATCATTTGTAAATGACAAAATATCCTGTCGGGACCATGGAACATGCACATAACCCCCACCTGATAATTCTGCATAGGACATAATTTTTCCACTTTTTCTGCTTCTTTTAAAACATATTCTGAAGTAATTTGTTTTGATCGAACCTCTTCCTTTTTCTTTGCCCACCTGGCTTTCCATTTTTCTAATTCTCCCCATTTTTGTAACAATGCTAGTAGCTCTCTTATCTGCTCTTTTCTTCCGGACACATTCATGTTTTCTAAATCCTTGTCAGAAAATTCTGCTCGTTATGGTTTTTGTAATACTTTAGATTTACCAATGTCAATTCTCATACTAGCTGCTGTGTCCATTAACTTTTCATGAAACACCCTTGTATTTCTAGTAATGCTTTCACAAATAAATAATAGTTCATCTTCACTAAGAGTATTTAATATGTCCAATCCCACATTTCCAGCCATCAGTTCTTCCAATTCAATTCTCAATTTGTATATATCCAATGGTTTCGGCTGTGTTTTTGGTTTCTCTATTTCTCGTGTCCATCTATCTATTTCTTCAGGAGTTACTACAGTTGCACTTCTCGTACCGGCGGATGTCTCGATCTGTACTTCTCTTAAATTTAAAGGAGTGGTTTTTCTAATCGAACTACTCTCTGGCTCTCTTATTGATAAATCCATTAAGGAGATTACTGACTCACATTCACTTGCCTGATTGTCTACTATCAAAGGTTCTTTTCTTGGCTGTACTACCGTTGTAGTTATAACTGGAGCTTTTGGACTAGCTTGCTTATCTCCGTACAAAGGAACAACTGGGCCAATAGTTACTGGAATTGTCAGAGCTTCGGGAATTGTATTTAATTGAGAAAATTTCTGAATCAATTCACTTCTCTGTTTATTTAATGCTTCTCTTTCTCTTTCTTGTAATACCCTCTCGATTGAGGTCTCATGTACCACTTGCGGAATTAAAGGTGGTTTTAAAAACGGGGCATTTGGATTTACTGTACTCGGTTCCTCATTATAAGGTGGTGGATTTTTCATTAATAAATCCTCCATATAATCATCGTCTGAATCACCAATAGTCATTAAATGTTTTGTTTTCTCTGTCCTTTTACTTCCAGTGGGCTCTTCTAATGTTAATACAGGATATGATCCTTCCAGTACCATGTTCTGTCTCCATTGTTTCATTTGTTTATCTCTGGTTTCTTGTGGGAATTTAGGGTAGAACTTACTCAATCCTTTGTCAGTTCTATGTCTGTCTCGCTCAAAAGCCTCAATCTCCCATTCTTCTTTTGCCTCATATTGCGTTAGTCTAGGTCTAGGATTTAAGTCATTCATTCGTGTCCTTAAATGGAACTAAATTCTGCCATTAATCGTACCATCTAAGGGAAATGCCAACATTCTGCCATCTTTAGTGTATTCCACCCAATTCTCTAACCATACACAAGTGTGGTAACCCCTGTCAAACATCATAAATGATGCAGGAGTATTTGGTGGTGGAATAATAACTCCTTCTCTAGTTTTAATTGGTTTATCTTTTTTAAAGAAATTCTTAACTCTGTTTACAAATTACATTTTTCTTTCACCTCCATACATTTTATAAGGTTGGCCTCTTAGCATCTGCTCTCTAGCAAACCCTAGGTATCTTCTATCAGGTCGAGTTTATGGATGCCCTGGATTTAAATACCACATATATTTGTTTACAAAATACTTCCAATACTAGCGCGTCTTTTATTTTCTTCAACCAATCAACAATGTGGGTTAAAAATATTTTTAACCAATGATTGCGCGGCTTTTCTCTTGAGATGAGTTCCCACGCTCCTGCGCTCACCCCTCCTTTACAATAGTATTTCAGCTACACACCCGCTGTCTCAACCAATACCAGCGCTGCTCTGAGTGACGTCAGCGCAGCTCCGCAACTGACTCCTTCCATTACAAGGTAATGCAAAAACTCAATTCTTTTATTTTAGAGTGCAATTCTTTTTTAATTAACAACGTAAAAACATTTGCCACTGTACTCGAGTGAATAGAAAGGAAAGATATATTTCACTGCCAGTAAATCCCTTCCGTTTACTTTTCATATACTACGAGTAGATCCCTTCTGGCTACCCTTCACACAAGCATTAGAGAACCTGCTACTCCTTCGGACTCATCTACTACGGGATATATACTAAGGCCAAAGTTTCACCAGCGAACCCCTTTGCTATCAATCAAGCTCAGACGAACCTGCTACTCCTTCCGTGTGACCCTTTCTAGGTGATATCACACTAAAGGTTTTGCTAGGGAACTCTTTGCTATCATTTATTCACACATTCATACAGAAAACCCTAAATAGTGCTTCCGGCTTTACCTAACCATGCACTAACTTCCTGCGAGTAAGTGACCTCACTGCGATGTGGCTTCCATTGACCACCCGCTATTCTGCCCCCGGGGATTCCAAACAAACATATAACAGGTACGAATGATTTTGGTTAATACATAAACTTTATACAGCATCAACAGACTCAATAAAACTTTAAAACATTGCAAATAATATCACATTTGATCGATCAATCATAATCATGTTTTCATAACCAACTAACTAACTACCTTTATATAACTAAACCCTAATCATCCTTTGCTACCAAAGAAATATACTGATAGAGCGCGCAGGTCACCCGACTATAAGTTTACCATACTCACCTGGGCCCATAATCAACTACACATTTTCAAAATCAGGTAACCTACGCTCTTACTACCAGATATTTTACCTACTAGGTTCTATACCATTGACTTACCAATCCTTGTCACTGGTACCTGTAACCTATTGGATCAGGGAGTTAGTTTAAATTAGGTAGCCAATAACATATGCACTCATATAATAACCACAGACTCTGGAACATTTTAAACTCTTTATCTAAACTTCATCAATGGTCATGATCCACAGAACACTATAAGACTCTCAATAACGAAAATCAGAAATAATGTATAGCTATGCAAAAGATATGTTATGCCAATCATTTAGCAATGTAAAGGGAAGGTATGGACAGGGAACATGCTTTTTAAAATTCAAAACGGACTTGCACAATTTGTCTAAGGGTAGGTAAAGAAAAGGAACATGCTAAATAACCTAGCTTTAAGCAATTATCAAAGGATGGGTAAGAAGAGGGAACATAATATACAATCCCGAAAAATAATTTGAGCATATATCTATAGGGAAGGTAAGAAAATGGAACACAATATTAAATCAAATAACGATTTTATCATTAAAAATGGAAGGTAAGAAAAAGGAAAATATGCAATCAAAGCTTTTATCAATTTAGGGAAGGTAAAGAAAAAGGACACACAGAAATCTAACGACGATACCCACACAGATTTATTATTATTTAAAATGGTGTGAAGACCAACCCTGGCCACGGGTCAGTTAAGGACAGAAACCCCAAAAGTTGCAGTTGCCAGTAGGCCAGCAGGTGCAGATCAGAATCAGGACAGGATAAACCAGATTTGGATCAGGACCGGACCACCAAAGGTTAAGACCAGCACCCGCAGTTCAGTTGCAACGCCTGCGCTACTACCTCTCTGCAGTTAACAGTCAGAACCCCGATTGGGTTATTGATTTCACAGACAAGGTGCTTCACCAGCTCCTCAGCTTCCCGGACCCCGATTGGGTCAGCAAATCTTCTGACAGAGTGCTCCGCAGCCCTCTGCTCTTGGTCACCTATTGAGTGCGTTGGGTCAGTGACAGGTCAGCTATTCGGACAAGTCTGACATTTTCTCTAGCTAAACCTACGCTAGTTATACTATTTTCCAGGTCAGTGTACCACCCCCCAATGTTGCAAGTGTAGGGATCCCCAATTTCGATTGGACAAAGGAGGAGGAGAGGTCGTCACACCACACTAAATTTTGATACTTCAGTGTTGAATATTAATTTTATGTTCCCGCCCATCAATTTTTTTTTCACATGACATCTTTAATCCACTCAACAATGGAGAATTTAACATTGAATACATTGTAATACAATGGGTACAGTTTAGTTTCCTCTAGCAAGGTGAGGGTTCAGTTTCCCAGGCACATCTTGGCTGTGACTGTCTTTGGCTTGGTTTCAATGACAAATTAATTCAGCTTTTCTCTGGAGCTTGTCATGCGCAGAAGGACTTTAAAAATGGAGTAACAACGTCCCCCTGGCCCAAAGATTACGATATATGAAAAGCAGAAAAGAAATATTATTAGAACACAGAATAAATGTATACACTGTATACCGTGTATTTCTACTCTATACCTATGATCTTCACTTTAACTATAGCATTAGGATTAGGCAGAACGAACAGCTTGGTGAAACCAGCAGTGCAAGCTTTAAGCATGTGAGAACATAGAGCAGCCATATTAACAGAAGCGGCAGCTTCCCTCCAAAATAACGAATACGTCATGTCACGTGAGTATGACAGACGCATGCGCAATAGAAACCCTCGCGTAGCAGCAGCCATCTTAGATGCAAGCATATTAGGATTAGTAAACACATAGTCAAGCTTCACTTGGACACCCAATATTGATGTAAAATATGCAAAAATAGTAAAACTAACATGTTGGTTACCATTAACGTTATTCAAGGTTCATGAATACAAGCAAGTCGCTTCATGTGCGAATCCTTGCTCCATCACATGAAACATCCATTATCCCATGTCTACAGTATTCTTCAACCCCTTTCTGCACTCACTAGGAAGGCCCACAATATTTCATCAGCTGTTCACACCTCAGCCAACTACTGGAACTTATCTGATCCTTCAATCAGATCTATATCAACCATGCAGATAACACCCACGGCATTCTGAAGCTGAAATATCTGACCTATTCTCCTCTGTCCTAGACAATTGCCTCCAAGCCGTGGATAGAAAATAAATGTAAATTTGTAAATTGATACTTGTATACCGCACTACTCACCCGCAAGGGTCTCAAGGCGCTTGTACGAATACCGCTGTGGAACCCATCCTGGCTTTCCCTGTGAGGTGTCCACTCCTGGGCACCCCCAAGGTGGAGGCCAGGCATCCTTAGCATTGTGGGGGCCGTTGTGGAGATTAAGCAAGCTATTACCCAGAGTTGCAGAGTGGGACTCCATGATTGGAATAGGCACCGAGGCGAGAATTATCAGGTCCATGGAATTTTTTAGCCCAAGACCCGCCGAGGCGGGGAATTGAACCCTGGTCCCGGGCTAGACCTCTGCATCAGGGTCTGCAGCTCTAACCATTGAGCCACACTTCTCCACTGATACTGATCAACCGCCTAAAATTAAACTCATCAAAAACTGTAGGAAATTGGAAAATTACCACCCTACAATCATCTGGCCTCATAAACTGAATCACTTCCAATGACTTACAAGAAGCCTGTGAGTTTCCATGGGCATGACTTCTCGCTATTGCCACAAGTGAAGCAAGTTACAGAAAGTGTCTTCCTCATTATGCCAACCCTCTGCCACATTTTGTTCACCTACGTTTCCCTCAGAGAATCTAGGCCACCATCATCTTAACAGTTTTCAACCAGGGCTAGACAAACTCACTATCTGTTCTACCCTTCAGGAAAATGTGCATTGGTGACACATCTCTGTCTCCTCAGAAAGCCAATCTCAAGATTTCACTGCAGCAAAACTAACAAATACCATCACCTAGCATTCAAAGAGGTAGAAAAAACTGACTATTTACAAAAAGATGCCCCCTCACCTTATTGGAAACACCACCAAACCAGTCCCTGACCTTGTTGAGATGAGGGATCGGTGGTAATTGTTAGCCTGTTGGGAAAAAAACGTTCTCTTTAATTAAATATTATTTAGTATTATTTAGTTTTAGGGTTGCTTTCGTCTTAGTTTGAGTTTTAACAGTTATAGGTGTCAAGTTTTGAAATTTTTAATTGCATTTACTTAAATTATGGTGTGAATTTGTCAACTTTGGCATCAGTAGCTGAAATTTCTGTTTTACAAATTTGTATTTCTTTCCTAGAAGTTGCTTTTTAAACTATAGTTGGGAGAGTTATAGAAAAACAAATTAATGGTTATGGTTACATTAAAAGTGTAGCAGTTAATATTATTTCGTTTTAAATGAGTGTAGCTATTTTACTTACTTTTTTGAACGGTTTTTGCTTTTTTTGAAGCTCATATCTTTGGTTCTCTTAACTGAAATCTGTCAGAGTGACAATTTCATTGTGGATTATCGTTTTATATGCAAAGTTGGTTTTTGAGTTCTTTCTATACCACTTAATCAGTAAATTGTTTGGATTGGTTATTTTGTTTGAAGTATAATCTTATGGTTGTTTTGTGTACTGTTTGATTTAGTTGATTTAGTGAATATTATTTATGGCTTACGTTTTAATGTTATGAACATATTTAGTTCCAAAGCGTTAATTTTAGGTTATATGTAAACATATTTAAGGTTTTAATATTTAACATTTTTTCTGTGTAATTAATTGGTTTACTTACATGTTTGGTTGTGTTTTGTGTTTTGTGTGTTTAAGTGGTGTAAAGTGTTGCAAAATGTATTGTAAATATATATTGGTTTAATATTATCATTATTTATTTTCTTTTGTGTTCATATGGTAGTTTTTTTATGTTTGAAAATGTATTCTGTTATTGTTCAGTTATTCAGAGGTGGGTTTGATTAATGTTGCAGTATTTTTTGTCTATTTTAGATGCTATTGTTGGTGTCCATATTTTTGTTATAAATATTTTGGTAGTGTTCTATATTTTTAATGGGGTCATGATGTTATGTGTTCCTACATGTTTGTTTTTTATATTACAGTATTTTAGGTAATAACAACAGCAATATTTTTCTTGTCAATATTGGTGTTATTCTTGTTTAAGTATAGTGGTGGTGATATATATAGCTGGTTTTACAAGAGAGCTGCCTGCTTGCTTTCTTACAGATATTGGCAACCCCCGTTGTTGCTGATGTGATGTTGGAGGCCTTTACTATATAGCATTAATCTTTTTGGAGACTTCCACCATGTCCATGAACCTATGGGCCAGGAGGAGAGCCACTAAGATTGATAAACCATTGCAGATGCAACTGAGACTATGGTCCGTAGTCCTTGTCAGTGTTAGGGCTGTCACTTAAAGGATCTGACCTGCCATCTGCATCTGTGTCCCCTTTTTGCCATTAGGGAATCATTATGACTGTTGGAGCTGGCAGTGTGTCGGAGGAGTCCCCTCGATCAATGGAGGGGTTAAGGAACAAGACCAGAAGCTGCCTGCAGGCATGCCGCTGCTTCACCAATTTAGCAGCAGGAACCACGAAGAAGAAAGAGCTGCCGCACCTGGAAGCCATCACCATCTGCGACTTTCCAGAGCAGGCTGATTTAATTGTCTGCAGGGAGAGTGCAGCAGGAGCTGTGAGAGAGAGCAGCAGCATGGCTCCTGGTGTCTTCTGTAAACAATAGTAGGGGAAAGCTTGAAACAGGGTCATGGTCCCGTGTGAGACTTGTTAAAGCTCAGTGGTTACAACTAATGTTTCTTTACACTAACAATCAGTATTGGACATGACAATCATCTTATCTGGTGTCACTGGGGGATATTTTGAGTTATGAGCTTATTTTCATCTACCTCCCCCTGAAGAGCCTTGCACTGCTTGACCTGCACTATGACTGTGAGTCAAGTACTGAAGGGGTAGTACTTGGTACAGTTACTAAGGACCCATAATAGTTCTGAAACAGTTGAAGTAAAAGGACACAGACCCCACAGTGGGGTCCAGTAACTCTTGCTTGCCCCATGGCCCTCTTAAAGGAATTTTGACACTGTGCTTACCCATTATGTATTGTATATGTATTCATTGAAAAAAATAAAGGTTAAAAAGGAGTTATACATGTTATGTTATGTTATAGTGAACTTGTAGCGTGCACTAATACTCCAGAGTGTCCTGGCGCGAAGTATAACAGTGACCTGATGGAAGGTGCCAGTTAACAAAGCTGCTTAAAGAGGAAGGTTTTCAATTGCTTTTTAAAAAGTGTGAGGCTTTGGATATGCCGTAATGACAGAGAAGCAGAGAATTCCAGAAGGTAGCTGCTTTCACAGACAGAGACTGGCCCCCCAGCCGTATTCTTCAGAAACGTGGGACCGCCATCCGTCTAAGGGAGGCAGAGCGCAGCGGTCTATTAGGAATATAGAAGGAGAAATGCTTTCTAATGTACAATGTTCCAAGCTCTTGCAAAGCTCTGTGAGCCAGAGTGAAAGCCTTAAATTGCACTCACTGGGCCACAGGCAGCAAATGCAAGTCGCATAATTGCTGTTTTGCGCTAGACCTTTCTGAGATGTTGAACAGGAGTCTAGCCGCGGCATTCTGTATGATCTGAAGCTTACGTAATAGGTACCCAGGGAAACCGGCATGCAAAGCATTGGCGTAGCCTAAACGAGAGAGAATAAGAGCCCGCAGGATCATCTCCTTGGCCGACCTTGGAAGCTGAGGAAAGAACATTCTCAGTGATTTAAGGGTGCCAAAGCAGACTCCAGTGAGTTTGTTGATTTGCACCTCAAATCGCGAATCCTCCTCAAACCAGACCCCCAGATTTTTTGCTGCTGCACCAACCATCTCAATACCGCAGAGAGACAGTTCCGAGCAAGGTCCGTGGACTGGTCAGAATCCTCTCACATGAATAAAAGCTGAGTATCGTCTGCGTATACAATTTTTTTTGCACCCAATTCCTCTGCCAGCGTAATCAAAGGGGTCAGATAGATATTAAAAAGCAGCGGGCTCAAGGTAGATTAAATTAAATAGTAAATTAAACACAAAAACCCTAGTAAACCGCACTGAACCCTAAACCCTAGATATGCTTTGTGTGTCTGTGTCAAAGAGCCTAGGTATGCTACATCAGGTTGCTTCACTCAGTGGTGCCTGCCTTGACCGTCTGCATGGCCCTGCCGCAAGCATGGGCAAAAATCTGTTACGCTCAAGAATTTGCGAATTTTCTGCAATTTCGCGAGCGGAACGGATTTTTGCCCCATGCTTGCGGCAGGGCCATGCAGACGGTCAAGGCAGGCACCTCTGAGTGAAGCAACCTGATGTAGCATACCTAGGCTCTTTGTCACAGACAGACAAAGCATATCTAATTGTATGCAGCAAGCCACATAGCCCCAATTTTACATGAACTGCTATCTGGACTCTGCCTGGCATATCAACACTACACTGCCTCGACCACTCCATACCACGACTAGACAGGCATGTAGTTCTGCTGTAGTAGTTGTTGTAGACTGGTTTACCTGTTTGCCACAAATTGTCCATAGTTCTTCTGTAAACCGACGCTGATGATCCATCCATCCCAGTGAGTGACTCTAAAGAAAAAATATATATTATTTAATTAATCATCATGGTATATTGGCAAACAGTAAGTCCAAGGACATTTTGCATATTGGAAAATGCAGCGTAGTGGCCCCTGCAGTTGAAGTACAATTTGAATTAAACAAGGTAAAAAAACAGCAGAGTAGACTTGAGTTACATTTAGTGTGTAAAAGATTAAAAAATAACAGAAGACATATGATTCATTTCATGCACAACAAACAAACAGCAATTGCTTTCATCAGAGCCAGACAGCCATTGCTGTCCACTGCATGCCATCTTCTTCTCATTATTCATTACCTGTTCCACTTTTTGTCCGCATCTTCTTCTGAAAGTGAGGGCCCACAGGGCAGCCTTTCCTGTCAATTTCAGAAGTAACTGTCAGCAATCAGCAAGCATGTAGTCAGTAATTCCAGTCCCACTTGAGGGGACTCATCTACGAAGACAAAGGGGCATATTACCAAGCAATAGCGATAATTATCGCTATTGCTTGGTTAGAGACAAAATGTTACCGCTGAGCTGCGGCGATTTTTATCGCAGATAAACCTTGGTATTACCAAGGTTTATCGCAAATGCGACAAAAAACGGCCGCAATGCATGAATATCGCAGAAAAGTCAGCGATATTCATGCATTACCGAACTAATGCTCTTAGCCATGTTATCCACCTCCCATTGGATAACATGGCTAAGAACTGCTCATGGCAGGTGGTAGCTTTTGGAGATATTCGCGCTTAGCGCGAATATCTCCAAAAGTTGGTAATGGAAGATAGCGATGTTAGTGACTGTTTCCAGTCGCTAACATCTTGGCACGCCCATTTTGCATGTCATTAGTGATAAATATCACTGACATGCAAAGTGGGGCCCAAGATGGTCTCTATCTCCTACTAGCTGTCGCAAACTGGTGTTAGCGACAGCTAGGTAATAGGGAGATAATTTTATCTCCGCTTTCTCGGCTTTTAAAGCCAAAAAAGCGGAGATAAACCCCCTTGATAATATGCCCCAAAGTTTCTTTATTCTGCGTAATCCAGCCATCTGCCTTGAGGGAAATGGATAGAGGGGAGTCTGGAGGAGGAGGATAGAGGAGCATGATTGAGTTGTGAACTTGTGAACCTCAGGAATGCAGACTGCGGCACCTTCAAATCAATAAAGATGAAGACAGTGCTGCTGATGGACTTGTTGTGATTAGGTGATTAGAGTTTTGTTGTCGTAAAAGTTGCAAAACAAAGAAAGACACACAGGAATAAAAGTGAATAAGGACGAAAAAAAAGGAAGTGATTTTCAGGCCTCGGTGTCAGGGAAGTAGAGGTTGTCCTCAAACTCTATGAATTGAGACGGGAGTAGGTCAGCTAACAGAGAAGAACATCCGTCACCTAAATCTGTGTCCTCTTCTTCCTGCGTGCATTCACGTATTTTGTAATATGGTGGTATGAAGTGCTGATCCATCTTGATCAGTGTTAACCTCTCCACATTTTTGGGCAAGAGTCGGGTCCTTTTTGAAGTTACAATTGCACCAGCAGCACTGAAAACACGTTCAGAAGACACCCTGCGAGTGGGCAGGAAAAATAATTTAGAGCCAGGTTGGTGATCAGTCGCCATAGAGGTCTTTTCCCATACCAATACAGCAATGGGTTCTGATTAACAAAGACCTATGTCGGGTCATCCAGATAGGCCTGCACCATCGACTCAAGGTTCTCCAGGGTTGCTCCACTTTGCGTACCATCTGTGGCCTTTGCATCACTGGAACGAGCAAACCCTTGATGAGTTAGCCAATCCGCTTCCGATAATATTATGGCTGGGCCTGGTGCAGGTGAGGATGATGATACGGTTGCTGGTGTCGTTAACGGCTGTGAGGGAAAGTGATTCCCTTCGGCCACAGATTCCGAAGTGGAACTTGACGCCGGCTGGCCTGCTGATTCAGTAGTACTTCTGCCGGCTCCTTCAATTTTCTGCCGCTCTTTTTCGAGCCGAGTGGCTGACAGAGCTAGCCAATGTTTATACTCTGAAACGTCTGCTTCATCAAAAGGAATGAATGCTTTGCTGGCCACTGCCTTTTTGTACCGTGGATCCAGAATAGTGGCACAAATGTAATGTTGTTCTGTATGTATTTTTTTAGGCCTTTCATTGTCAACTAGGCGGCTTAATAACCTCTCTGCCAACTGATATGCGTCTTGCTTTTCAGCATCATCTCGGAACGTTGAAGACACCGCCTTCTGTTGGTGCTCTAGCATACACAACAATGAGATAGCTTTGCCCAAAGAACAGTCCTCCCTGCTGACTTCACGCATGAAGACCTCAAAAGGACGAAGCATGTCTATCAGGCTTGCAACTAGCTTCCATTCCTCCAACTCTAGCCTCATGTCTTTCATAGTAGAACCCAGTGCAAAGACATACTCATTGATTACCCCCCACTGCTCAGACAGATGCTCAAGCATGTAGAAGGTTGAGTTCCAAGGTGTTGCCACCTCCTGGATGAGTTCTTTGACTGGCAGTCTACGTTCATGTTGCATGCTCCTCAGCTTCTTCCGGGCCTTAAAAGAATGGCTGAAATGTGTGCAGATTCTTTGGCAGGTGTTCAGTAACTTGCTGACTGTGATTTCTTTTTTCAAGAAATCTTGCACAACAATGTTAATACTGTGCGCCAAACAGGGCACTCTGAAATAGCCACCTTGCTGCATGGCCTTAACTATATTACTGCCATTATCCATGGAAACATAACCAATCATGCGATTTCTTGGATGCAGCCATTCATAGACCTTCCTGTCAAACTCCTCTAAAAGGTTAGGTGCAGTATGAGATTTCTCCATGGCAAACATGGCTATTGATGCATGTTTCCGAGTAGCTTGAAAAACTGAGTCCGTGTCAACACCTGCTTTTAACTTGTCTTTAACTCCTGCAAAAGAGACCCAGTGTGCAGTGATGTACATGTAATCAAGGGCTTAGCAACTGGTCCACATGTCTGTTGTCAGGTGGATAGTGTGAACAGCACTCTTCTGAATAGCTGCGCCAATCACCTCCAGCACATCTTGATGTAGTGCTGGAACAGCAACTCTGGCAATATAGGAACGGCTAGGAACCTTCCATTTAGGGCAGACTTTTGCCACAAATTCAAGAAAACCCACCCCTTCCACGAAAGAAAAAGAGAGAAAGTCCAGCGCTAGCATTTTAGCCAGCTTTGCGTTATACAGACGTGCCGTTGGGTGGTTGCGTTCAAATGGCGCCTCCGACCAAAACATGCTTCTAATTGTGGTCTGGACCGTTTTACGTGATGATGATGATGCAGACTTCTTCAAACCAGTTAGGTTCATTGATGTACTTTTTCGCATTGGTGTCTCTCCCAGACTCTTAGTGTGTCTCATAGATGTTGCTGGTGTAGAGGGTGTGGGCGCTACCACTGCAGTGCTGCTGCCAGGGGTACTGGGTGTACCAGAAAAAATGTCTGTCGCTTCTTCACTTCCCTCTGCACGATCAGCCCCTCGTCATCATCAAATGCAATATGAATGGATACATTTGGATTTGTTGTACGTGTGGTTTCCCGGATCTTTCTCATGTGCGCCTCCCAAATGATATTGTGGTGTTTTTGGAGATGACCTCTCTGGCCTCCGGTACCATAGTTGGTACCAAGCTTACCCCGACTAACTACAGCTTTACAAATCGAACAAACGACCATGTTTTCCGCCTTTTTGCTAACACTAAATAAGTCCCAAACTGGGGACTGGCGATGTCTGCTGGTGGTGGAGGTGCTGCTTTCAATGCCAGATGAAGTGGAGGATGGGCGTGGCTGAATTTGACTCTGCTGTGCACTTACAGCACCACTACTTGAGGTACTGGAGGTCGAGCTGGATGGAGGTCCCTGACGGCCCTTCTGACGAGAAAATATGGAAGCTGTAGGTCGTGTTGGTGTAGTTGTTAACTGCATTGGTGGTGGTACCAGTGCCACGCCGCCCACATCACGCTCAGCAGCAATTCGGGATCAGGTAAAAATGTCTGTCTGCTGCATGCCCGCTGGGCCTGAAGTGACGACTGTGATGACTGGGTCGTCATCAGACTGTTCATCAGCAGCAGAATACAACACTTCTTGTTCGTTGTCATCACCCATAAGTGGAAGCCCTGTGGGAACCTTCCTTTTAGGCTTAGCTACCTTTGTCGGCTCATGGTGTGCCTCACTCTCAGACTGCATTGGTGGGTTGCAATCAACATCAAGATCATCAGAAGGAAGGGGGCTTGACCACAGGCCACGCCCACTTACACTAGCCCACGCCCCCCGCCTTTAAAAACCGGGCTGCTTACGAGCTCGTGTTCAAGATCGTGACACTCCAGAGGCACAGCCGGGAGCTTTGTTTGTTCAGTTGTTTTTAAAAAATTGAACCTTGATTTACTTTTAAATTTTACCCTTCCTACCTTGCCTCTTTGTTCTTCTGGGCACTTTTTCCCACTCTGAGACCCCCGCGCAGCCGAGGTTAACGCTGCCGCGGGCTAGGGAATATTCACTTGGCGCCATCATTGAGCCTGACCACAGGCCACGCCCACTTACACTAGGCCACGCCCCTAACACCTCTTTTAAAAAATGTCTTTTCCAGGACGCGCAGCGGACGGGCACAGCGGGCGCGCCGTTTGCGCTAAGGCAAGCCCGTCTGTGCCCGTCCGGGCCCGGCCGGCCCCAGGCCCAGTCGCTATGCCCAATTCCTCCAAGAGTCCTCTTACCTACACCCAAGGTAAGCTCCTCTCACTAAACCCACTGAAAAACAGAAATTGTAACTATACCTATACAGGAGAAAAACCCTTCGTTAATTGCGACCTCTGCAACCCTGCCCTCACTGACGCAGAACGCCACGGCCTACAGCTCGGCCTCCTTAATTGTAGGTCCTTTCCTAAACATTCCCTCCAGATAAACCTTCTTATACAGGATCGTGCCATTGACATCCTGTTTCTTACGGAAACTTGGCTCACGATATCGTTAATGCTCTACCACCTGGCTACCAAATCCACTCTCAGATCAGACCCCTCGGCAGGGGAGGTGGCCTGGCAATAATATACAGAGAGCATTTCACCTGCAGAACTAATAACAGCAACATCGATGAATGTGAAAGCTGCCACTTCGCTTTACAGATCTCACCTGCAATCTCCCTCTCTGGTTTACTCATATATCGCCCACCTGGAGCCCCGGCCAAGTTCTCTAGCGCTCTCGTTGACACTGTTACACTTATGGCTATGACATCTTCTAATTTTTTAATCTTGGGAGACCTTAATCTCCATCTACTAGACCCCAAGGACCTAATTGCCTCTGACCTCCTTCTCGATTTTACCTCTTACGACCTTCGACTAGCGAACTCAGAGGCCACTCTTGATAAAGGGCACCTTCTGGACCCTATTTTTACTAATATCCACGACCTCAAAACCAGCACTCCTCTCCCACTACCGTGGACAGACCATTTTTTGATTCCGATCAATTGGCATCTCTATGTCCCACCACCCCAACCTCCCAAATCCCGGGTCACTGAGAGACTTTGGAACAAACTCTCGCCTGAAATATGGGCCTCTAGGCTCATGGAATTCCCCCCCCCCCAGCTCTAGACCCAGTCACTGTCAATGCACAATTCAACTCCTGGCTCACTCAATCACTGGACTGCCTCCTTCCCAAAACAAGCACCATGAAACGAGCCAAAAGAGTAAACCCGGCCCCTTGGTACACCCCTGAGCTCAACTTACTACAAAAGGAGTGTAAAAGAACAGAGCGCACCTGGAGGAAGGACAAATCCATAGCCAGAAAAGACGCCTTCCATGCCTCTATAAGAACTTATAAACTCGGGATACGCAATACTAAAAGCCAATTCTTTGAGGAAAGAATAAAAAACTCTTCCTGCTCTGCCAGAGAAACTTTTACCATCTTGAAAGAATTACTCAAAGTACCGGATCCTCTCCTAGTTCCTAACACCTCCGAGGATAAATGCCATAAATTGGCAAAATACTTTGACGAGAAAATTCACAAGATTCTCACCACCCTACCCCAAGTCGACCTTAGAACAAACGATGAGGGTCGTCTCAAACCTGACCTAACCTCTAGCCCTCACCCGGAAACCCCCGCCATCCTCCTAGATACCCTTGACCCGGTAACTATTGAAGAGATCCTGACAATGCTCGCCACAATCAAAAGTGGTTCCCCCAGCGACCCGGTGCCTATGCGCATCCTAAAAAAAGTGGCTACCACTATTGCCCCCCCTCTAGCTGACCTTATCAATTCTTCACTACGTCAGGGAAAGGTCACCCCCAGCTGGAAGGCGGCGGTTGTCAAGGCCCTTCTCAAAAAAACCCTACTAGACCCGTTGGACCTGGCCAATTATAGGCCAATTTCCCTCCTCCCCGGTATTAGTAAAATCACTGAAAAAATAGTGAATAAAAAACTCTCCCATTTTCTGGAGTCTAACAACCTGCTCAGGAGCTCTCAGACGGGATTCCGCCATGGTCAGGACACGGACACCGCCCTCTTGGCTGCAGTGGAGGAGACCAGATGCATTCTGGACGCAGGAGGATCAGTGGCAGTGATCCTCCTGGACCTCAGTGCGGCCTTTGACACTGTCAACCACCAGGTATTAATCCAACGACTCAGAGACATCGGGGTGGAGGGCACCGCCCTGGCATGGTTCTCGTCATTCATTAGCCAACGCTCCTTCCAGGTCTGGGAGAATGACACCTGCTCCCTAGCAGTCCCCCTCCAGTGCGGAGTGCCGCAGGGCTCTTCACTTAGCCCGACATTGTTTAATGTCTACATGTCCCCACTGGAGGAGGTAGTCATCCCGTTCGGAGTGAAAATCATTAGCTACGCTGACGACACCCAACTCGCATCCCAACCAAGTACCATCCAATCTCTACAACTGCCTCTCCAAAATCCATGGATGGATGAATAAATCAGCGTTGAAACTCAATGGGTCCAAGACAGAAATTATGCTTCTTGGTCAAAAAGGGCTCACCCTTCCCCCTAACATCTGGCCCCCATGTCTGGGAGAACCCCCGGCCCCAAAAACTGAGATCAAGAGTTTGGGAATCTGGATAGAGAAAGACCTGTCCTTCAGAACCCAGGCCAAAAAAACCGCTGGGATCTGTTTTGGGCTACTTAGATCAGTCAGGAAAATCCTGCCCCTGCTCCCATTTATCTCCCGGAAACTGCTTATCCAAGGCCTTATTCTATCTAGGCTGGATTACAGCAATGCCATCTACCTGGGAGCCCCCGAAGCCACCTTCAATAAATTACAAAGAATTCAGAACGACGCTGCCCGGCTTCTCACCAACACATTGGCCAGATCCTCGGCCAAACCAGCTTTGAAGCATCTCCACTGGCTCCCAATAAGAGAAAGAGTTAAATTCAAGGCTCTCTGTCTGGCTCACAAACTCTTACAGGAGAAAGCCCCCCCCCATTCTCAAAAACTTTATCACGCCCTATAAGGCCACAAGATCCCTCCGGTCGGATCATGAACGCCTTATTACAGTCCACAGAGTGAGAAAGGCACGTACAGGAGGACGGCGATTCTCAGTGAACACTGCCAGGTTGTGGAACACCCTCCCTCTCCAACTAAGGACGGAATCAGATCACCTCCGTTTTAGGAAATCACTGAAAACGCACCTCTTCCCCTGATCCCCTCTTCCCCCTTCTCCTGGGCACTCCACTCCCACTCCCTCTACTGTCACGGTTTCAGCGCTGGGATGCTTCCGGGTTACTATGCGCTCTACAAAACCCAAATAAATATGCACCACGTATTACCACTGGGCATAATGGATGAAAGCAAGGCAAACTGGGTGCAGGCCTGGGCACACTTCCTGGCTTCAAAATGGCCCCTTGACCCCCACCACATGGCCAGGCCCTGCCTGGACCAGGCCTCAAAATGGCCCCCACCCACATGGTCAGGCCCCAACAGCACCAACAAAGTCGAAAAACACACAAAATCACCACAATCCAATGCCATCCATGCCCTGAATGATGTTTTAATTCAGGACACCCCACCGGAAGTCTTGGTCCATGGACCACTGAGTACCCCTGGGCATAATGGATGAAAGCAAGGCAAACTGGGTGCAGGCCTGAGCACACTGCCTGGCTTCAAAATGGCCCCTTGACCCCCACCACATGGCCAGGCCCTGCCTGGACCAGGCCTCAAAATGGCCCCCACCCACATGGTCAGGCCCCAACAGCACCCACAAAGTCGAAAAACACACAGAAATCACCACAATCCAATGCCATCCATGCCTTCAATGATGTTTAAATTCAAGACGCCCCACAGAAAGACTTGTTCCATGCACCACTCACTACCCCTGGGCCTACTGGCTAGTGAGGCTCTACAGGCACCCCAAAATAAAATAAAAAAATCCACATATAACTGTGAGCTAAAATTCCATGACATAAATGAGATTTAAGTTGTTCAAAAACTCACAGAAACAGTTGTATCATACACCCATGACTCATCCTGGGCCTACTGGATACTGTGGCTACCCACAATATATTGTTTTTAAAGTTGTGAAAAAGTTTTAAAATTGTAGTTGCAGCAACTGCAATGCCCCAAACAAACAACACCAACTTACTTGTAAAATCTCAAATCCAAACGTGATCCAAAGTCCCAAAAGTCCTCAAATACAAATATCCAGCAGCAGCCACAAAAAGTAATCCTTCCAGGTCCAGCTCCAGATCCAAATCAAAAGTGACCAGGACATGGACAAAGCACTGGGAGGAGCCTACTGGACAGGAACAGGAAGTTGGAGACTCTAGGGCACTTCCTTCCTCCCACCCCCCCAAAAATGGACTCCTTGCACAAAAAAGTGCAGCCAAATGTCACTCTGAGGAGTTATTCTGATCAAAATCATCATTTTCAGAATGTTTATGCTGCCTGCGGTGGATTTCGTGTGCAGAATTGCAACTTTTGCAAGTTTGGGAAAGCGAGCTGTTCAAATCTCCCGCCGGAAGTCAGCTGCGCGCCGCATCTACGTGTTCGCAATTGTTTACTCCCGCGATGCGTGATCGCGGGCCCTTATGACGTACTCGCGTTGTCAAACTCTCGCTGGGCAAGATGGCGGGCCGCAATGACGTAATCGCAGTCGAAAAACTCTCGCGCGATCACGCAGCAAGATCCAAAATGGCGCAGCACACGCAAACCGGGAGAAAAACAACACGGCGCACACAGAATCACGGTAAGTCAACGCCATGCGTGCGATATTGTATTTTTCAAGCGCGACCAAGCAAAAAAATCCACCAGCATGCGAACTTACGGATTTTTGGGCAAATTCGCTGGATTCGCGGACCGCAAAATTGCCAAAAATCCACAAATTCCGCGAACGGAACAGATTTTCCACCCGCAGTTACTTTCTATCTTCTTTTTCAATTTTTTTTTTTTATTAGTCTAGATGAGTAAGCTAATCATTGCCACGATCAACATTTGCGGCCTGAATGAATGGAAGAAAAGATTGAACACAACAGCTGCCTTAAGGCTACTAAATGCGGATATAATCTGCATGCAGGAAACGCACATTGAAGCTGCACAAAGACACCTACTAGAGACACTTGGGTATGTTTTGGTGGGGGCCACAATGCAGAATTCACACACACGATGGGTTGCAATATTGGCCTTAAATAACATGCTACAATTTAGTCGCACTTCAGTAGAACATCTAGGGAGATGGGTTATCACTCAGTTACACAGTCAGTCAGGAGACCCACTTTCAATCTGCTCCATATATGGCAGCAACCATGAACCTCCAACTGTAATTCAGCACGTTAATAATGAACGAGCCAACTGGCCACTACCGATAATAGTTTGTGGGAACTTAAATATAAATCTACCAGCAGAGTGGAATCTGAAACAGGACACTGAGGGGATACATAAGGGCCGTTAACCAAAAGTGTATACTTTGTCAGGAGCATGCACTTATGGATGTGTGGAGCTGGCAAAGCCTTAAGAATCCTGGATACACCTATTTCTCCCATCCTCATAGCAAGCATGTCAGAATTGATTACATTTTAGCCTCGTACTCTATACTCAGAGATTGCAGAATAGAAAAGAAACCTAGAATATTAGCTGACCATAACCCACTAATTTTGGAGGTCAAGATGGAAAGGATCTGTGGTCGTAGTATACCAACATGGAGCTTTGAAAAGGGCTCATCTTTTTAACGAGGAATATTGCGAGATTATGAAGGGGTGGATGCCTCAATTCATTAAAGAGAATATAGACAGCACCAGCATTGATATCGTGTGGGATGCACTCAAGGTAGGGATTCGTGGAGAGACACCACACTTTTCTGCTAGAATGAATTAAAAAAAACAAGCAATAATGAAAGATAGCTTAACAAAATTAGCAGAAGAAGAAGAGCTGGTTACTATAGTTCAAAATGGAGGAGAGCATAATGAAGCACTATTGGGGGTTATGGCAGCTAAATCTGCTTTAATAAGGATAATAGCTAAAGGGGTGGCTGATAAACTAGCCGTTCAGCGCGAGGAGGCCTATGAATGCAGCGAGCAGGTGGGCCATCATCTTGCCGTTAGAACCAGACAAAAGGCAACCCAGAATTTAATCACAGAGATTGAAGAGCCAGTTAAGGGATTAACTACGGATTCGGATGAGATACAAAAAGTTTTTTATACCTATTATCAAAATCTTTACCATGAATAATTGCAAAGAGATGAGAGTGAAATAGCGATACATCTTAATCAGATCTCTAAAGAAAGATTTACACGGGAGGAAAAACTACAGTTGGAGGAGATTCCCCAGTGGCTAGAGATACCGCTATGTCTTAACAGTCTTCCAACTGGTAAAGCTACGGGCTCTGATAATATACCAATTGAATTCTATAAAAAAATGTCAACCCAACTTAAAGAATGTATGATGCAACTGATTATACATGTTGTTAAGAGTGGCAGGAACCCAGAGTCATGGACACAAGCCAAAATTTTAATATTACCTTAAAAGAATGAAGCACCGACTGATCCAGGGTCATATCGTCCTACCACACTAATTAACTCATATACTAAGATTTATTTTAAAGTGTTGGCTATGCACCTTGCCCCGATTATTCACACGGTTATCTCCCCTAGGCCTACTGGCTTTATCCCTGGCCACGGGACAACTGATCATATCCGTAAAGCCATTTCTATTCTTGATGCAAAGAATGTCACAAAAGAACCAATAGCATTGATTTTATTGGATGTGGAGAAGGCCTTTGAAAGAGTCTCCTGGGCTTTTCTCTGGAAGGCTCTGTCAAGGGTCGGGATAGGAGACGGTTTTCTGCAAGCATTCAAAATGCTATATGTTTATCCGACTGCTAAGATAATGGTGAACGGAGGCATTAACCGACAGCTTTGATATAACGAGAGGTACTAGACAGGGCTGCCCGAGTTTGCCATTGTGAATTGTGCTTCTGTCTTGTATTCCTGCCCTCTGGGTGGGCCCCCCCACTCCCCTGCTTCCCGCCGCTGCTCCCTCGCAGCCCTGCCCCTTTTTCTTTGTACCCCCTGCTGATTGGCCGCCCCGCTCCCGCCTCCCAGCTGCTCCTCCCTCCCACTTGGCCTCATATGAAGTCCGCACGGCTCAGGTGAGTGTGACCTGACCCCAGGCCACCCCCACGCCGCATGGCTCCTCCGCTGTGACCGCGTCTCTGCCCCCAGCGCCGCAGGTTCGCTCCTGGCCTCGGTGTCACCCTGCTGCTATCTTCTCCGTTTTTTTTTTCTGCAGTTGCCCACTTGTGAATTGTGCATTTATTTTGTAATTCCATTTATCAGCTGTTGCCCACTTGTGAATTGTGCTTCTATCTTGTATTTTGTAATTTTTTTACTTGCTGTTGGTATCCCTGCCCTCTGGGTGTGCCCCCCACACTCCCCGCTTCCCGCAGCTGCTCCCTCATGGCCCGCCCCTTTTTCTTTGTACCCCCTGCCCATTGGCTGCCCCGCTCCCACCTCCCAGCTGCTCCTCCCTCCCACTTCGCCGCATATGGAGGCCGTACGGTGGCCACGCAGCGGCCGCGCGCAGCAGGCGCGCTGCCGGCGTACCGAAGGTGCACCAAAGGCAAGCCCGTTTACGCACGTCCGCGCCTGGACCGCGCCCAGCGCCAGGACCCCTGGTCCTTGACGATGCCAGACCAACCAACGGACTTATGACACCGCCACCCTCCACGCACTCAGCGCCGGCCGGAACCCCACCAACTACCGAGCCATCCCGAAACGCACCCACGGACCCTTCACCTGCCAAGCCTGCAAAGTCACCTGCCTCTGGACCTGCACCGCACCCGCCAAGCCAGCCACCAGCAACAATCACCTAAAGTGCATCCTGCTCAACACCCGCTCCGTCCACAGGCACGCCGTCGAACTCTGGAACCTCCTCGACACAACATCACCAGACGTCGCCTTCCTCACAGAAACCTGGATGAATTCCTCCTCAGCTCCTGACATCGCCATAGCCATCGCTGATGGCTACAAGATCACCCGGAGGGACCGCGTCAACCAAACCGGAGGAGGTGTCGCCATGGTCCACAGAAACACCATCCGAATCACGACCAACTCCGATGACACCCTCACCGCCGCCGAGCACCTTCACTTCCAGATACACACTGAGCCCAAGACCACCCTCAGAGGTACTCTCATCTACAGACCCCCAGGACCACGCACACAATTCAGCGAAGCCATCACAGACTTCGTCAGCCTGCATGCCCTAACCTCCTCAGACTACATCCTCCTAGGGGACCTCAACTTCCACATGGAAAACAGCAATGACAGCAACACCGCCACCCTGCTGGACAACCTCGCCAACCTCGGACTCAAGCAACTGGTGAACATCCCCACCCACTATGCCGGCCACACGCTTGACCCCATCTTCTCCTCCAGCAAGCACATCTCCTTCAGCCACTCCACCGGACTACACTGGACAGACCACAGCTGCGTCCACTTCAACTTCAGGGGAACCACGACCCACCACCACCCGCAACAGGTTCCCCCCAGAAGCTGGAGCAAGATCACCGCCAACCAGCTCACCACCTCCCTCCGCCAGAACCAGCCCACCAACACGACAGACCCCAACGAAGAAGCCCGCATCCTCACACAGTGGCTCACCAACTGCGCCAATGACCTCGCACCACTGAAGATCCCCCCCAGCAGACCCGGCAGCAAGAAAGCCTCGTTGTTCACCAACGACCTCAAAAACTCCAAGAAAACCTGCCGCACCCTCGAGAAAGCCTGGCGCTACGACCAGACAACAGAAAACATGACAGCCCTCAAGTACGCCACCCGCAAACACCACCAGCTGATCCGCACCACCAAAAGGACAAACTTCAAAGAACGACTGGACAACAACACCCACAACAGCAAGGAACTCTTGAGCATCGTTAAAGAGCTCTCCTACCCCAGCGCCTGCAACAACGACATCACACCCTTGGAAGACCTCTGCGACTCACTCGCCTCGTTCTTTCACCGCAAGATCGCCGACATACACAACAGATTTGGCGCACAGACCACGCACCCAACCACTGAACCAGCGCCCCCCCACCACCACCCTCTGCACCTGGACCTCGGTCAGCACCGAAGACACCACCCGCACGATGAACACCATCCACTCTGGCTCCCCAACAGACCCGTGCCCACACCACATCTTTAACAAAGCCGACTCCATCATCGCACCCCAACTCCGGGACATCATTAACAGCTTCTTCGCATCTGCCACCTTCCCGGAGAGCTGGAAACATGCTGAGCGCAGCGCCCTCCTGAAGAAACCCACCGCGGACCCCACGGACCTCAAGAACATCCGCCCCATCTCGCTCCTTCCTTTTCCTGCCAAAGTCATCGAGAAGACTGTCAACAAACAACTCTCCGCCTTCCTCGAGACAAACGGATCCCTTGACCCCTCACAGTCCGGCTTCCGAGCAAACCACAGCACAGAGACCGCCGTCATCGCAGCTACCGATGACATCAGGTCCCTGCTCGACAATGAGGAAACAGCTGCCCTCATCCTCCTGGACCTCTCAGCAGCCTTCGACACCGTATGTCACCGCACCCTGGTACAGCGCCTCAGCAACACCGGAATGCACGGAACGGCCTTGGAGTGGATCATCTCGTTCCTCACCGGAAGAACCCAGAGAGTCCGCCTCCTCCCGTTCCGATCCGCGGCCACCGAAGTCATCTGCGGCGTCCCGCAAGGATCCTCGCTCAGCCCCAGCCTCTTCAACGTCTACATGAGCCCCCTCGCAGACATTGCACGCCAACACAACCTTAACATCATCTCCTACGCTGACGACACCCAGCTGATCCTCTCCCTCACCAACGACCCCGCCACCGCCAGAGCCAGCCTCCAGGAAGGAATGAAAGACGTCGCGGAATGGATGTAGCTCAGCCGTCTGAAACTAAACTCAGACAAGACGGAAGTCCTCATCCTGGGACCATCCCCCTTGGCTTGGGACGAATCCTGGTGGCCCCCTGCCCTGGGCACCGCCCCTAAGCCAACAGACCATGCACGCAACCTGGGCTTCGTCCTGGACTCCTCCATCACGATGACCAAGCAAGTCAACGCCGTCTCGTCATCCTGTTTCAACAACCTGCGCGTGCTCCGAAAGATCTTCCGGTGGATCACCACCGAAACCAGGAAGACGGTCACCCAGGCCCTCGTCACCAGCCGTCTGGACTACGGGAACACCCTCTACGCTGGAACCACAGCCAAACTCCAGAAAAGACTCCAGCGCATACAGAACCCCTCGGCACGACTCATCCTGGACATCCCCAGCCACAGGCACATCTCTGCCCATCTGAAAGACCTGCACTGGCTGCCCGTCAGCAAGAGGATCACGTTTAGACTCCTCACCCACGCACACAAGGCTCTCCATGACATGGGCCCCAAATACCTCAACAGCCGCCTCACATTCTACACACCCACACGCCAGCTCCCATCCGCCAGCCTCGCCCTCGCCACCGTCCCACGAATTCGCAAAGCCACCACCGGAGGAAGATCTTTCTCCTACCTGGCGGCCAAGGCATGGAACTCCCTCCCGACCCACCTATGGCTAACCCAGGACCATCTCTCCTTCAGGAAACAACTCAAGACCTGGCTGTTCGAGCAGTAGCGACTCCCCCCCTCCCAGCGCCTTGAAACCCTAGAGGGTGAGTAGCGCATTATACAAATTTGTTTGATTGATTGATTGATTGATTATTATTTGCAATATATATCGATTCTTTTCTGCGAAAGATAGAGCATAACCCTATCATTAAGCCAATTAATACAAATGGCTGGGAAACGAAAGCCTTGGCGTACACCGATGATGTCGCTATCGTAACCCCTGAACCAGCAATAGCAATTGAGGAAATTGAAATAGAGGCGTTAAGATTTGAGAGACTATCTGGGTATTCTTTAAATCGAAATGAAACTCAAATTATCTGTAACGCACATGCCAAGTTTAATAGTGGTGGAAAAAGCAACTTACTTGGGCATAGAAATTACAGCAAACACCGATTGTATAGTGGAAAATAATACTGAACCATTAATTGTCAAAAGTAGATTAGAAATGGCTAGACTACATAATCTACACTTATCCATAATTGGGAGATGCTACTGCATCAAAATGTTGTTCTTCCCAAAATTCTTGTACCTACTGCGGGCGAATCCACTAGAATTTGATGGTAAGTGTCTGAAAAAAATTGAAGATCTATTTTCAAGATTTATCTGGGGGTATGCCAGACCTAGAAGAGCCTTTAAATGTCTTTCGCTATTAAAAGAAAGGGGAGGGTTGGCCCTGCCAAACATCAAATTATATTACTGGGGCACTACCATTTTGTATAATTTAACTCTGATTCAAGAAAAACCAAGCGCAGGTAGGACAGAGGAAATACCATCACCAATTGAGCTTATAATGGGTACAGAGGCATGGGGCTGGGTATGGCGGCATATGAACGACAATCACTACAAGAAAGTGCGCTTTAAGGTCTTACAAAGCGAGTACAAGGTTATGAAATGTATGTTGAAGCTGATCGGGCTTGAGCGCCTGAATTATTATACACTACTATGTAACAACCCTATGCTGTCGGAGATTTTTAAGTGCCCAATCACAGAAAGGTGGAGTGAGGCAGGCATGAGTAAATTTGGCAATCCTTTTTCCGTAAATGGGCTGGTAACATTTGAAAATTTACAAGAGCAATCTGGGTTGGAGAATAGAAATTTCTTTACATTTTTACAAATCAGAGACTTTTTGTCGAAAAAAGTGGTAGGACCGAACGGGTTTTTAAACATAGAGATTTATCTATAGGTTTTGTATATAATTTGTTTAATTCTTTGATGGTAGACGATTTGGATGATCGAGCAACAAAATGGAAAATAGAATTTGGTGTTACTGAAGAACTATTTTTTCACTAAATTAATTTAGCCCAGAACACTTTAGTCCCTGCAAGGCTACAAGCACAATATTATAAAACATGTTGTTCTTTATAAAATACCCCGAAAAATATTGCTAAGTGGGGTACGGGAAAAGGAACCACCTGCCCGCACTGTGATCTATATCAAGCTGACCTTAGCCATATTTGTGCTACATGCAAAGCTTTAGATAGCCTAAAAAAATGAAAATTCCAAATTCTATAATGTAGAATTGGGGATTACTTGCTCCCTCTCTCCTATACTTATTGGTCTTGGGGTAGATGTTGACCTGCAGGGAACTTCGGGGGGAAAGGTTAGTATTCATCGGCATGGCAGTATATTGCCTATGCCTGGCCTCCGCTTGGCTGGACCCAAAACCACCTGGTTTTCAGCAATGGCTCACTCGGCTAACCTCTAATTATAATTTAGAGAAAGCTATTTATTCAAGGAGGGGAACCCGTTCTCGGCACAAAGGACTAGAATTCTGGGCATCCATGACTAAATGGCTTGCGAAGAAAGAATGAGTAATTAATTAATTTTTGGTGAAAGAGAATGACCAACACTCCGGGGGGTGGGAAGGGTAGTCAATGGGTGGGGGGAGGGCTTAAAAAACAATGTCTTGAAAATATACAATGCAATAGTGTTTACTCTTTACAGCCGTGTTGCCTTTTGTTTCTTTGCCTTTTTTTCTCACTCTTCTTTTTCCTTTTGCTTGTTTAAATATGTCGTATATAAAGGTTAAATATTGTGAATTGTCTAATTTGCTATTGCACTGTCAATAAAAATCTTTTTTTTTTAAATTTATAGTTTACACAAATTGTGCTGATTCACACAATGAATTTATTCATGCTGCTTAGGTACATCAACTATGAAGGCATAAGGTTAAGGATGTGGGAGGGTATGATGCGTCCTGTCCAAGCTGGCAGCCCCTACTGAGGAGCCCTGGTAATTTTTGTGAGTCTAGCTTCAGGAACAAGGGCAGAGAGTAAATTCTATGCAAATCATTCTATCGACATGAATATGTCATGTGTATTTGTAAAGCGCACTATTACCAGCAAGGGTATCCTGACACGGAGCAGATGTGTGTGTCTAGACCTGCCTATGGTATGGTATGTTAGTAAATTGAAATCCAGGTCTTCAGCTTCTTGCAGGGTTTCAAGAAGAGAGGAGGGGGCTCTGATTTGGAGCAGGAGGCTGTTCCATGCTTTAATAGCAAATTGAGAGAAGGCCCATCCTCCTGATCTGGTTCTGTGTATGCATGTGATGGATGAGAGCAGGAGTCCTGATGAGCAGAGCAATGTAGGTGGTTGGTGGAAGGAGATTGGACTGTTGAGGTAGGTGGGGCCAGAGTGTGGTACCTTGAATGTGTGCACAAGGAGTTTGAATTTAATACACCTTAAGACCCTCAAGCTCCATGTCTTGGGACATTGAAGCATCTTTTGAGAGGGCTATGAGGCACTTATCTATGTTATCTCTGTGGAGGTCTGCAGTTGTGGCTCATTCCAGAGTGCATGGATCCAGACACAAGCCTTGCCGATTTACCCTGCTATTAAAGGATGAGCTGCTACTCTGTGGATGCCTTTAGTCTTGGGACTCTGCTTCAGAAAGGAAGAAGAAGACTTATCTAATTGAAGAGCAGTGTGGCCATTCATAATGTTCCTCTGAAATGTATTTTCTCAGTTGTCATTCTGTGCAGTTTTATGAAAACAATCAGATGGAGAGAGAAAATATCCTTCAAAAGTAGAGTATGAGGTATTTTAGGTTGGAGGCACTGGCTTAGTACATATAGAAACAAGGCAGAGCTCAGAATCTAGTCTCAGAAAAACTGTATGTCCACGGACATAGAGGTATACGAAAGTGGTGCAGTTTCAATTTGGCAAAATTATTGAAATTGTGCATAATAATGTGAAATGCAAATCTGTCATTTTTTACTATATGTTAGCAATAAATGAATACTTGTCTCAATTTTTGTTGCAAGGACACATTTCACACTAATAAACTCATGCAAAAAAAGCACTGCTCGTGTTCTGTTGATGTTGTACACTTGTGGTACAAGAAGCGGAATATCGGCCTAGACTCATAATTTATATTTTTAAAGCAAACACAAGGAAATGATGGATGGAGTGCTGAAACTTTTCAGACACTCACCCCCAGTCACAGATCTGGGTTGAATTCATCATCATTCTTTAGCTCACTTCACCACCAAAGTTTGGAACCAGCCATATGCAAATCAGTCGTGACCCAGTGCCTCATGGGAACAGTCCAGCCTGCACTGCTAGACCAGGTCCTCCCTGGACCGGAAACAAGCATCCTGGGACCTGTTTCGGGGTAACACCCCATATCAGCCAGGCTAGCTTACAACCAGTGGCAAAGTGAGCAAGGGACCCACATCTCGGCATAACCTGCCAACTTAGGCCGAACAAAGCAAACACAAGGAGATGATGGACGGAGTGCTGTCACTTTTCAGTCACTCATTCCAAGTCACAGATCTGAGTTGAATCCATCATCATTCTTTAGCTCACTTTAACACCCCAGTTTGGACCCAGCCGTAAACAAATCAGTCTTGACCCTGTGCCTCATGGGAACAGTCAGCCCGAACTGCCAGGCCTTTTCCTCACTGGACCGGAAACAAGCATCCTGAGACTAGTTTCGGGGTAACACTCCTCCTCAGCCAGGCTAGCTTGAATCCAGTAGCAAAGTGAGCAACGGACCCACATCTGGGCATACCCTGCCAAGGGCAAACAAAGAAAACACAAGGAGATGATGGAACGAGTGCTGAAACTTTTCAAACACTCACCCCCAATCACAGATCTGGGTTGAATCCATTATCATTCTTTAGCTCTGTCCATCATCTCCTTGTGTTTGCATAATTTATATTTTGACCAGGCCGACAGGGAAGGAAAATGAGTAAGTGGACCAACCAATATGAAACTTTCAATCCTCATTTTCTCTCTACCGGGGCCTTTCCATTCTACAGAATATCGCAGCCTGTTTAACCACCCATGCTTAAATCTGTTTGCAAAAGAGCAGGATAATTTCCTACCTCATTTATGTTTAATATTCCCATCCTCCGAAGCCAGGATGATTAATAACATAAGCATACCATAGCCCAAGGCCTCCCATCTATGTCTTTACTCCCATTTCATAGACCTGTCAGCCTTGGCATGGTCATTTTCCAAACATTTTGCTTTACTCCTCCATTTTTGATGATCTCGTTTTTATTGGCCTGAGTACTCTTTGAACTTTACCACTTCTAAAGAGCTCTAAAGTGTGTGTGCTCTCTTATTTAAACATGGTGAAATTGGCTTACACCCAATTGGCACATTCAATTTACTTGTAAGCCTCTATTAAAGTGGTACTACATGTACCCAGGCTCTCTAAATTAAATGCTACTAGTGGACCTCCAGCCACCCACTTGAGTAGCCCTTTAAACATGTCTCATGCTTGCCATTACAGCCTGTGTGTGCAATTTAAACTGCCATTTTGATCTGGCAAAATCAATCAATCAACATTTGTAAAGTGCACGACTCACCCGTGAGGGTCTCAAGGCGCGGGGGGGAGCTGCTACTGCTCGAATAGCCAGGTCGTGATATGTCTCCTGAAGGTCAGCAGGTCCTGGATCTGCCCCAGGTGGACAGGGAGGGTGTTCCATGTCTTGGCGGCGAAGTGGGAGAATGATCTGCCGCCGGGGGTCCTTCTGTGGATGTGTGGAACGGTGGCGAGGGCGCGGTCAGCGGAGCAAAACAGGCGGTTCGGGGTGTAGAAGGTGAGTCGTTTGTTGAGGCTGGTCCGGTGTTGTGGAGTGCCTTGGGAGCGTGGGTGAGGAGCTTGAAGGAGATCCTCTTGTGGACTGGGAGCCAGTGCAGGTCTCAGATGGGCTGTGATGTGGCTGTGGCGAGGGATGTCAAGGAAGAGGCCTGTGGTGGCGTTGTGTATGCGTTATAGATGTTTCTGAAGTTTGGTCGTGCGTCATTGATAGCGATTAGTCTAAGATGAACCCCAGGTTGCATGTGTACGCGGTTGGTGGGTGTCGGTGTAGCTCCCAGTGTGGCCGGCCACCGAGAGTCGTCCAAGCAGAGAGGGTAGAGCTGAAAATGAAGACCTCCGTCTTGTCTAAGTTCAGTTTCAGGCGGCTGTTCTTCATCCATTTGGCGACAGCCTTCATTTCTTCGTGGAGGTTGGTTTTGGCAGTGGTGGGGGCCTTGGTAAGGGAGAGGATCAGCTGGATGTGATCTTGAGGTCATGCGATCGGATGATGTTGGCGAGGGGTGCCATGTAGACATTGAAAAGGGTCAGGCTGAGGGATGATCCTTGGGGTACACTGCAGATGATCTTGGTAGCGTCAGATTGGAATGGAGGGAGGCAGACACTCTGGGTTCTGCCGGTGAGGAAGGAGGTGGTCCAGTCCAGGGCTTTGTCACAGATCCCTGCGTTGCGGAGGCCTGTGCGTAGGTTGTGGTGGCAGACAGTGTTGAAGGCGGCCGAAAGGTCTAGGAGGATGAGGACTGCGGTTTGGCCGTTGGCCAGCAGGGTCATGATGTCGTCGGTGGCGGCGATGGTGGCAGTTTCGGTGCTGTGATTGCTGCGGAATCCAGATTGGAACGGGTCCAGAGCATTGTTCTCCTCAAGGATGCGGGTCAGTTGCCTGTTGACAATCTTCTCGATGACTTTCGCCCGGAACGGGAGCAGGGAGATGGGCCGGAGGTTCTTGAGGTCCTTAGGGTCCGCCTTGGGTTTCTAGTGTAAGGCATTGATCTCAGTGTGCTTCCAACTCTCCGGGAAGGTGGCGATCTTGAAGGAGTTGTTGACAATCTTCCAGAGATGGGGTGCAATGATGGAGCTTGTTTTGTTGAAGATGTGATGTGGGCAGGGGGCAGATAATGAGCCGGAGTGGATGTGTGTACATGAATTTTATGGTGTTGTCGTCATTGACGTGGGTCCAGGAGCGCAGGAGGTCAGTGTGGCGGGGCAGTGGCTTTGAGGTGTCGGCAGTTGTCGGGGGGGCCTGGTTGTTGAAGCTGTCGCGGATGTCTGCGATCTTGCGGTGAAAGAAGATGGCTAGGGAGTCGCTGAGGTCTTGCAATGGCAGGATGTTGTTAGAGTTGGAGCTGGGGTTGAAGAGTTCCTTCTCGATGTTGAAGAGCTCTTTGCTGTTGTGTGCATTGTTTTTGATGTTTTCCTTGAAGGAGGTCCTTTTGGCAGTTTGGATGAGTTGGTGGTGCCTGCGAATGGCGTTCTTGTGGGCTGCGTTGTTGACCAGTGTCTGTTTGAGGTGCCACTTCTTCTTGAGTCTTCAGCATGTCTGCTTGGAAGCCTGGAGGTCGGAGGTGAACCAGATGGCTTTTCTGTTGGTGCGTCTGTTTGACGGTTTCTTCATTGGGGCGAGAGTGTTGGCGCAGTAGTCGATCCATTGTCTGAAGTTGCGGGTGGAAGTGTTGGCAGTGTCTGTCGATGGGTTTTGAGCAAGGATGGCGATTAGCTGGTCTTCAGTGACTTTGTTGAAGCTGCGGCGTGGGGTCCGCTGTGGGTGGTGGCGCATGGTGGGTTTCTCGAAGGTAAAGTGGATGCAGCAGTGGTTGGTCCAGTGGAGTTCGGTGGTGTGGCTGAAGGTGACATGGTTGCTGGCAGAAAAGATGGTGTTGAGCGTGTGTCCGGTGGAGTGGGTGGGAGTCATGACAAGCTGTTTGAGTCTGAAGTTGGCTAGGTTGTCAAGCAGGGTGGTGGAGTTCCTGTTGTTGGTGTCTCGAGGTGGAAGTTTAGATCTCCGAGGAGGATGTAGTGCGTGGATGCAAGGGCATGTGTGCTGATGAAGTTGGTGATGGAGTCACTGAACTGTGGCCAGGGTCCGGGGGGTCTCTAGATGAGGGTTCCTCTGAGGGTGGTGTTGGGATTGATGTGGATCTGGAAGTGCAGGTGTTCGGCGGCGCTGAGGGTGTCGTTGGTGCTGGTAGAGATTCTGAGGGTATTCCTGTGGACAATGGCGATTCCTCCTCCTGCTCCATTGGTGCGGTCCCTGCGGGTGATCTTGTAGCTGTCCGGGATGGCTATGGCAATGTCATGCGCAGAGGAGGAGTTCATCCAGTTCTCTGTCAGGAAGGTGATGTCCGGGAAGGATGAGTCAAGTAGGTCCCAGAGTTTGATGGCGTGCTTGTGGGCAGAGCGGGTGTTGAGTAGTATGTATCTGAGGTGGTTGCGTCCTACCCCAGTGGGAGGGGCAGTGGCTTGTAGGCTGGTGAATCTTCAGCTCCATCAGGAGAAGGGTCTGTGGGTGCGCTTTGGGGTGGCCAGGAAGCAGGTGGATGAGTTTGTGGAGGGTGCTGGCATTGTAGCGGTGTTGGGCGTCATGGTGGTCACGTGGGCCAAGAGGTCTGGCGCTGGGCATGGTCCAGGTGTGGACGGGCGCAGACAGGCTTGCCAACGCCGCGCCTGCGGCACAGCGGCAGCCATAAGAAGGGGATGTGGGAGGGAGGAGCAGTTGGAAGGCGGGAACGGATGGGCGAGTGAGGGGGCAGGGCCGCAGGGAACGCAGCAGCGGGAAGGGGAAGGCAAAGGCTGAAACGCTGGAAGGGCTACAGAGTGAAAAACAAGCAGAAAAGAGCCGAACACAAGAAAATAGAATAAAATAGCAGACAAGTAAAAACAGGCAGAAAAGGAACAGAGAGAGCAGACAGATACTTATGGCTCACCCCTGGCCCACCAGGAAAGAGGTGTAGGCAGGAGCCTGCGGGTGGAGAGGGGCCTCTAACTCGCGGCAGCAGCGAGATCAGGGGGCAGGGACATGGGCACAGTTAGGTGGAGCTGTGCGGCGTGGGGAGCGACCTGCCTGGAGCAGGGTCAAGGGTCGCTCTCTTTCACCACGCAGCGGCCGCCATAAGAAGGGGAGGTGGGAGGAGGGAGAGTGAACGGATGGGTGAGCGAAGGGGTCGGGCACAGGGGACCCAGCAGCAGGAATGGGAAGGCAAAGGCTGGAATGCTGGAAGGGCTACAGAGTGAAAAATGGGCAGAAAAGAGCAGAATACAAGAAAATCAAATAAAACAGCAGACCAGTGAAAACAGGCAGAAAAGGAACACAGAGAGCAGACAGATGCGTAAGGCTCACCACTGGGCCACCAGGGATGAGGCGCAGGTGGGCGCCGGCGGGTGGAGGAGGGCCTCGAACGCACGGCAGCAGCGAGATCAGGGAGTAGGGACATGGGCATAGTTAGGTGGAGCTGCGCGGCGTGGGGAGCCACCTGCCTGGAGCAGGGTCAAGGATGTCTTTCTTCACCGTGCAGCGGTGGCTATCAGAAGGGGAGGTGGGAGGGAGGAGCAGTTGGGAGGTGGGAACGGATGGGCGAGCCAGGGGGTCGGGTCGCAGGAGATGCAGCGGCGGGAAGGCAAGGACTGGAACGCTGGAAGGGCTACAGAGAGAAAAACGGGCAGAATAGAGCAGAATACAAGAAAATGGAATAAAACAGCAGACAAGTAAAAACAGGCAGAAAAGGAACAGAGGGAGCAGACAGATACTTACGGTCCACCACTGGGCGACCAGGGATGAGGCACAGGTGGGAGCCTGCAGGTGGAAGAGGGCCTCGAACTTGCGGCAGCAGCAAGATCAGGGAACAGGGACATGGGCACAGTTAGGTGGAGCTGTGTGGCGTGGGGAGCGACCTGCCTGGAGCATGGTCAAGGGTCCCTCTCTTCACCGTGCAGCGGCCGCCATAAGAAGGGGAGGTGGGAGGGAGGAGCAATTGAGAGCGGGAGTGGGAACCGAAGGGCAGGGCCGCAGGGAACGCAGCGGCAGGAAGGGGAAGGCAAAGGCTGGAACGGTGGAATGGCTACAAGGAGAAAAACGGGCAGAAAAGAGCACAATAGAAGAGAATAGATTAAAACAGCAGACAAGTAAAAACAGGCAGAAAAGGAACAGAGAGAGCAGACAGATACTTACGTCTCACCACTGGGCCACCAGGGATGAGGCACAGGCTGGAGCCTGCGTATGGAAGAGGGCCTCGAACTCACGGCAGCAGCGAGATCAGGGAGCAGGGACACCGGCACAGTTAGGTGGAGCTTTGCGGCATGGGGAGCGACCTGCCTGGAGCATAAAACGTTTGCCAGGCTTATACCTTCCTTTTTAATTAGTCATCCCTAGGGTAGACCCTACACAGCCCGGGGGCCAGGGTGCAGTGTATTGAAAAAGTAAGATATGTACCTTTACCTTTTACATGTCCTGGTAGTGGAAAACCTTATTTTAAAAGCAGTGTTAATGGTAGAGTAAGATTTTAAGTCACAATTCTGGAAATGACACTTTAAGAAAGTTTGCATTTTCTTGTCCCAATCATTTGGTGCCTGCAGCCTGTTTTCTGGGTCATATGACTAGGTGTAGCTAGCAATTGGACTTAGTGTATTGGTCCCAGACAGATAAAGGAGCTTAAGTGTTGGCAAGATGAACTATCCCTGACTTGATGAGGGGGATAAGCTGCCACCTACCACACTTGCACATCACAAAGTCTCTAACTGAGCGTACTCAGAAAGGGTTTGATACTAGTCTACTGTGATCCCAGACAAGATGAGGCCAGGGCAGAGAGGAAGGAAATCCCATGCACCTTTGAGGGTGGAAACCTCCAGAACCTTCTCCTAATTCTTAAAGTAGGCACCAGTTATAAATATTGGACCCTCACACCAAAGACTTCAGTGCACCTCTAGGCCTATGGATGACTCAGAAGGACAGCTTTGCTGCTCTACAAGAAGGACAGCTACCTGAGTCAAAGGACTGGACCTGCAACTTGAACCCAGGATTCCAGAGTGGCTCCAAGGGCGAGTTGGCTGAGCTTCTGATCAGAGCCTCAGGTTGAGAAAAGACTCCAACTACCCTGAAACCAGCACTTGGGCTCTGTCTGCTGTGAGTCGTACTGCCGAAGTGGTGTCACCCCAGTCCTTTACCCTTAGAAGTGGGCCTAAACGCATCTCCTCGCAGCTCCACTTCGCACCTGCTGCTGTGCAAAGCATTCCTGACGCAGGACCTTGCATTGCAACATGCATTCTCTTTGGAACCATCACTGCACAATGCATCCTTAACACAGGGTTTCCCATCGCAAGCCTCTCGTCGACAGCCTCCTTGATGACAACGTCGGACTCCTCATTGCAGCCCCTCAGCTTGTTTTAAACTGCAGGTTTTAGATCCATCTTTGATGCAGGACTTTGCATCATAAGCCTCTCGCCAACGGCATTATCGACGATGATACAGCACCTCACATCACAGCCTTGTAGCTCCTCTGAACTGCCACTGCACAATGCATGCTCAATCTTGGGTCGCGCACTGCTCCGCAACATGGATTTAAAGTACTCTTGTTCAGCGGGCCTTGCTTGATTCCTGTATTCGGTGCACACTCCATCCCAGCCAGTCTAAACTTGTGACTTGGTCCTTGTCCAACTCGACCAGATAACCTAATTCGGCACATAGTGCTTTTAGGCACTATTTTCATTTATATCTTTAAAATTGTGTATGTCAGGTTCTACTGATTGGATTTTTGTCATTTTGGTGTCAAACTGTTTATTGCATTTTACTCTGGTTTCTCCAAATTGGTGTCGTATTTTTCTTGTGATAAGTTTTCCGTTTATTACTTTTTGAAGTGCTACATAAATACTTTACATGTTGCCTCTGTCATGACCCCCTCATGCACCCTCTGCACAGCGGGCCTAGCACACAGGCCTCATGTTGCTTTACCCCTGTTGCACTTTATGATGCTCCATGATACCATGACTGATATTCACCAAGACCAGTATTTCCATTGCGCTTCAATCCCTGCAAGCATTCTCCAGAACCTGAGAACCAATAGATTATCTGCACCTGCTGTTACTAGTGCATTGGTGTGGTTTTCCATTGAATCTCTCCAAGTTTCCCCCAGAATCCTGTCAGTCAAAGGCAAACCTTGCTCCCGGTGTTACTGGGGCCTTGGTGTTGCTTTCTATTATGCACATTCGAGCGAAAACAATACATTTCTTTCTTCTTATTTCATTACAATCATCAAGTTGCACCAGCCCATTCTGGAAGGCAAAAGAGTGTACTAACACATGTATTCTCCAAGATTTGAGAACCTTGAAGAAGGCCATGTGTCCCACTTGCCACACATGACCTAGCTACATCCGTTGAATCTTTGAGAGGGTATACAAACCCCACCCAACCCTGGATCGTGGCTTGGCCTTGCTCCCTATTGAACAGGCTTCACCCTTTCCACTCATCTGATAATTCCTGCCTTACTGAGAAGCACTTCAGTCCCTTTCAAGTCCATCTAAACCAGTGGGTACTTAGGCTCCAGATTCCTTGATGTCTTCCTCCCCTCTCCCTCTTACAAAGCTAGTCCGGACCCCCCGGGACTCCTTGAGTCAAAGACTTAAGCGCTTCTTCAAACTTCAGTCAAGTGGAAGAACTAGACTAAGTACTTGATATCAGGTAAATGTGCATCAATTCTCCTATAATAGCAAGCAGGGCTAAGTATCCACATCTTTAAAGACTATGGCCCAGATGTAGATAATAGCAAATTACCGAAGGGTAAATACCGAATTTTACCGATTCGGTATTTACAATTCGGTAATTGCTATGTAGGTAAAAAAATGCGGTAAAAATACCGAATCGGTAAGATTCGGTAATTACCAATTTACCGAATCGGTATTTGCCATTGATTCCAATGGGCCTTGAAGCCCATAGGATTCAATAGCAAATACCGATTCGGTAATTACCGAATCTGTACAATGACCGATTTTACAAGGGGGACAGGGTGTCACTTTGACACCCTTTTGCACCCCTGTTTCTGGCTTGTGTGGGCATGTCTGTGTGCCACATAGCACACGTGTACATGCAATCAATCAATCAATCAATCAATCAATCAATCACAGCATTTATAAAGCGCACTACTCACCCGGTGGGTCTCAAGGCGCTGGGGGAGGGGAGGTCCGCTACTGTTCGAACAGCCAGGTCTTGAGCTGTTTCCTGAAGGCGAGGTGGTCCTGGGTCAGACGGAGTTGGTTCGGGAGGGAGTTCCAGGTCTTGGCGGCCAGGTAGGAGAAGGACCTTCCTCCTGTGGTGGCTCTTCGGATGCGGGGGACGGCGGCGAGGGCGTGGCCGGTCGAGCGAAGTTGGCGTGTGGGAGCGTAGAAGTTGAGGCGGCTGTTGAGGTATCCTGGGCCTTGGTTGTGTAGGGCCTTGTGTGCGTGGGTGAGGAGACGGAAGGTGATTCTCTTGTTGACCGGTAGCCAGTGCAGATCTTTCAGGTGTCCGGAGATGTGACTGCGACGGGGGATGTCCAGGATGAGTCGTGCTGAGGCGTTCTGGATCCGCTGGAGTCTCTTCTGGAGTTTGGCGGTGGTTCCGGCGTAGAGGGAGTTGCCGTAGTCCAGGCGGCTGGTGACGAGGGCCTGGGTGACCGTCTTCCTGGTCTCGGTGGGGATCCATCGGAAGATCTTACGTAGCATGCGCAGGATGTTGAAGCATGACGAGGAGACGGCGTTGACTTGTCTGGTCATGGAGAGGGAGGAGTCCAGGATGAAGCCCAGGTTGCGTGCGTGGTCTGTTGGTTTGGGTGCGCTGCCTAGGGCGGGGGGCCACCAGGAGTCGGCCCAGGCGGAGGGTGAGGATCCCAGGATGAGAACTTCCGTCTTGTCTGAGTTCAGTTTCAGGCGGCTGGTCGTCATCCATTCGGCTACGTCTTTCATCCCTTCGTGTAGGTTGGCTCTGGCGGTGGCGGGGTCGTTGGTGAGGGAGAGGATCAGCTGGGTGTCGTCGGCGTAGGAGATGATGTTGAGGTTGTGTTGGCGTGCGATGGCTGCGAGGGGGCTCATGTAGACGTTGAAGAGGGTTGGGCTGAGCGAGGAGCCTTGAGGAACGCCGCAGATGACTTCGGTGGCTTCTGATATGAACGGGGGGAGGCTGACTCTCTGTGTCCTTCCGGCGAGGAACGAGATGATCCATTCCAGTGCCTTCTCCTGGATTCCGACGTTGCTGAGGCGCTGAGGCGCTGCGCTAGGGTACGGTGGCAGACAGTGTCGAAGGCCGCGGAGAGGTCTAGGAGGATGAGGGCCGCTGTTTCTCCGTTGTCGAGCAGGGCTCGGATGTCATCGGTAGCTGCGATCAGGGCGGTCTCGGTGCTGTGGTTGGCCCGGAAGCCAGACTGCGAGATGTTGAGGGATCCGTTCGTCTCGAGGAAGGCGGCCAGCTGCTTGTTGACGGTCTTCTCGATGACTTTTGCAGGAAACGGGAGCAGCGAAATGGGGCGGTAGTTCTTGAGGTCGGAGGGGTCGGCTGATGGCTTCTTGAGCAGAGCGCTGAGTTCGGCGTGCATGTACACTGGAATTCGTTATTTACCATGGAATAGTATTCTATGGTAAATAACGATTCGGTAAGGGCCTGTTGCACTGATTACAGTGGCACCTACATATTGATTTACAGAATCGGTAAATTTACCGATTCGGTATTTTACCGATTCTGTAAATTTACCGAATCGGTAAATATACAGATTCTGTAAATTTTCATGCCCCTACATCTCCATTTGCAATTACCGGTCTTCGGCCATTACCGACCGGTAATTGCCGACCTACATCTGGCCCTATATCCTTTTCTTCCATGCCCTCTCTGTGATATTCTCCTGCACTACTTGTGTGTTTATACTCAAGAACTTTCCTGCAACCTTAGTGCTAGAACTGTTAGTGGGCAAAGATTAAATACTTGTGTTTCTCTGATGAACAGTGCAAGCGCGGCCATACAGATAAGAGTGGTGTGGCGGGGGCTGGGTGAATTCAACATACAAACTGGCAATGCGACGAGCGCCAGGTAAGTGGTTTTATTATTTTTTTTATTTTATTTTCCCTAGTCCGATATATTTGGACTTCCCCCGCCCCACCGCTCTTACCTCTGCGAGCCACACCTGGAACAGTGGAGTCTCGAAAAAACACTTCAGAGTCTTTGATATATGTATGAACCTTATACCGAAATCTGTGTCCCGAGTTTAATTCTTGGGAGTGTCCCAAATCATGATTTTGGTTATTCTGCTCTCATGTTGTGGTGCTGATGAAACCTCTAACTGTCTGTCACTAAAGTCAATGGATGGTCAATATATGTAGAAACCAGTTAGTGTACAGATGGTAACTGCCTCCTTTTGTTATTTCCATTGCAGTTTGTCATTGCAAAAACAGAATTTCTAGTCCAGTGCTCATCTACCTCGCAAACGTAGATGGTCTCAGCACTGGCAGATCCTGTTATGCAGTAACACACAAATGCAGATCATATCCAGTACTGCAAGTCTCTGTTTTAATACTTCATCCCAACCTTCTCTTCCCCCCAGGGGACATTGTGTGTTCTAAGGTTCTAAGGTTTTTCCTTAACATTTCCTATCCTCAGGAGGGATATGAGGTCCAGCATCCGCTCAAGTTTTGTCTCCGCAACCAGATGAGTGCATGAATCCTCTAAGTTTAGCTTGACTGCTTTTGCTCCAATGTACCAGAGGGTGAAGTACAGGCTAATTTGGAGTTTGCTTGTTTTTCACCCTGACAGATATTGAGGTTCCTGCTTGAGTAGGGTTTCACCCTCACCAACCACTAACCAATTTCCAACACCTCTCCTCTATGTCTTTACTCCCATTTATTTGATTCTGAGGATTCAATCTAAGGTTCAGGAGGACAAACCAGAGGTAGTCCTAATGACTTCAATCTTGTCTTGCATGCTATGATACTCCTCTAGATAGTTGCTGGTCATTTCTTGTGAACTTCTGGGGAGCTGCTGCACTTACTGTAGCCCCCGCACAGTATCTCACTGCTAGTGGTGCACTTACCATTCCTGGGGCACCGCACAGGTAAACCTTGCAAATTGTGCCCTTTGCAAGAGCTTATAGGGCGCTCCCTTTCCCCAGCATGCACATTTTTTTAGTCCTCCCGCCACATTTTCTATATTCTTTTTTTTTAAGGCTGGATGCCCCCACCCCCTTGATGAGGCAGCAGGTGTGAATCTACTGTTCGAGAAGCCCATGCATGTGTGGGCTTCCAGGTCCTGCAGCAGCATTGCTGTTCTTTTCTGCACAGAACAAGCATCCTGCTTCCTTCTCCTGCCTCTATACAGGGAAAATGGTGGGAATGTGTTCCCTGCTTTCCCCAGACACGGGAATGGGGAGCAGAGGCAACACACTACCATCTAGGATGTGCGGTGGTGCTCTCACTCTGATTTTGATGTTCTGGGGACTCCCACTTGTAGGATCAGTGCACAAAAGATCCAGGAAAACCCACCTGGTTCTCCCCAAGCATGTCGAGCTCCCTACTGTCTCTAATGGGACCAGGGTCCTGCGGGACAAACAACAAACGCCATTGCAGCCATTCCCGCCGAGCACACAGGCCACGCCCCTTTTGAGAGGCCACGCCCCCCCCGACGCCATCTCCCTCCTCATATAAAAATGTGCATCTGCCGGACGCGTAGCGGACGAGCGCAGCGGGCGTGCCGTTTGCGCGCCGAAGGTGTGCCTAAGGCAAGCCCGTCTGCGCCTGTCCGCGCCCGACCGGGGCCCGGGGCCGAACCCCCTGGTTCACCTGCTCCTTTGGACATGACGGGTTCTCACAGACAGGGGCCACACTATACTGAACAAGAATTACTATCTTTATGCCCGCAACTTAAGGACAGCTGTTGTTATACCTTACAAGCGGACTCTTTACCTCTTGTCTGTGAAACCTGCAATTACACCTTCCAAATCTCGAAGAAAGAAAAGCGGACGACAGCCAAGTTAAATATGTTGTTACTTAACTGCAGATCTATGAAGAAACACAAAATAGAGATACATGACCTACTGACGGAGAGCTGTCCCGACGTTCTGTTTCTTACCGAAACATGGCTAGACGAAGCTTCGTCGCCTGAAATCCTTGAAGCCACCCCTCCAGGTTACTGCCTACATGGACTAGACAGACCGAGACAGAGAGGAGGAGGGCTAGCTCTAATTTATAAAACTAACTTAGAATGTACCTTACTGAAGGCCACGCTCCCTAACAGTGAGAGCGTTTTTTTCACAATAAAAGCAGGACCCAAAAACATAATTAACGGACTACTTATATACCGCCCGCCCGGAGCGGCAGCACAGTTTGGCGACCAACTCACAGAACTGATCACCCAGCCGGCACTGCGATACAAAAAATTCCCTATTTTAGGTGACCTAAACCTCCACTTCGAAAATACTGAATGTGGGGAGGCACAAGCTGTGGCAGAAGCACTGAAAACCTAGAGTTTAACCTACAATCCAAATCCCCCACGCACCAATTAGGCCATCTTCTTGACCCCATATTTGCTAATTGGGAGATTGTCAAGGTCTCCTCTCCGATCAGAAATACTTGGTCTGATCACTTTATCATCCCGTTTGAAATACAAGGTACTCCTGCAGAATTCAGATCTAACAACCCCCTTCCCCAGAAACGAAGAGACTGGAAAAAATTCAAGCAGGAAGCATTCAAACTCGCCCTACTTGAAGAACCCCCGCCCCCTAGCAATACCTTACAGGAGGCGTGGAATAGTTATGAAAGATGGGTATCCAATGCGTTAGATACGATAGCACCATGGACACACAAACCGCCTGCAAGACAAACCAAAACTGCCCCATGGTTCTCTGAGGAACTCAAAATTGCCAAAGCTAAAAGCAAAAACTCTGAAAGAAAATGGAGGAAAAACTACAACCACGAATGCAAATCACTTTATAGAACAGAACTAAATAAATATCAAAAACTTGTAAAAACAGCGAAAGGCGCCCACTTTAAAGGTAGAATAGAATACGCCGTCAACCCCACTAGAGAACTCTTTGCTATTTACAAAGAACTAACGGTCCCAACCAGACTGGAAGCGCAAGACACCTACTCCAGTGAACTTTGTGACTCAATAGCTGACCATTTTGTTGGCAAGGTCGACAAAATTTATGCCACTTTCACAGAAGACACTGATCTCTCTAGCAAATATGTGAAAGTCAAAGACAACTCCATCGCCAAACCCTGTCTGACATGTTTTAAAGTACCTGAGAGACAGGAATTGCTGAATATTGCCAACAGCATACAGTCTGGATCACCCTGTGACGTATGCCCCCCCAATCGTTGTAAAGGAGTTTAGGAGAGCATGATCGACCACATCTCCCATATCGTCACCCTCTCTTTCCAAGAATGCCATGTGCTTGATGCATGGAAAACAGCCCAGGTCATCCCTCTGAAAAAAAAAAACAATGCCCATATCTCCCAACTCCAAAATCTCCGTCCCATCTCCCTCCTTCCCTTCTGCTCGAAAATAGTGGAAAAAGTGGTCAACGAGCAACTTATGAAATATCTGGAGAAGGAATCCCTCCTCCACCATACTCAATCAGGGTTCAGAGCCGGCTACTCGACAGAGTCCGCCGTCCTCTATTCCACTGAGTGCCTCAGACAGATGGTGGATGAAGGACAGACAGCAGCATTGGTTTTATTAGACCTGAGTGCAGCTTTTGACACCGTGCTGCACTCAACGCTGCTGTCTCGCCTCTCTGACATGGGAGTGGAGGGATCCGCCCTTGCCTGGATAAAATCTTTCCTAGACAACAGGAGTTTCCAGATGCACTGCCCCCCTTTTAAATCCTCCCCCCGGAAGCTGAGCCATGGGGTTCCTCAGGGCTCCAGTTTGAGCCCTACCCTGTTCAACCTCTATATGGAACCCCTGGCCCACACAGTCGAAGCTTTCGGGGTGGATATTGTCACTTACGCCGACAATACCCAACTGATGATCAAGCTTACGCTAGACCACACGGAAGAGGCTACTAACTTCTCCAACTGCCTGTCATCAGTGGCAACATGGATGAACAACAATTGTCTGCGCCTGAATGGCGAAAAAACTGAACTTCTAGTCGTTGGCAAATCCCCCACTGCCTGGTCCCACATGTGGTGGCCCGCGGAACTGGGCAATTTTCCCACACCCGTTGACTCTGTTAGAAACCTCGGAGTGATGCTCGACTCGGACCTCTCTTTTAGATCTCAGGTTAGCAAAGTTACGGGTAGGTGCTTTAGTACACTAAAAACACTCCGCAAAGTCCTCGACCTGCTCCCCATCAATGCCAGAAAGACACTTGTCCATGCCTTAGTCACTCCCCACCTTGACTACGGCAATGTCTTGTTCCTAGGTCTAAGTAAAAAAGGCCTGCACCAACTGCAGTGCGTACAAAACGCGGCTGCTCGTCTGGTACTCAACCTGCCTCGCAGAGCATCTGGGAAGAATGCCCTAGCGATTCTTCACTGGCTACCGGTCAAGGAACGCATCCAATTTAAAGCTTTATGCTTTATGCATCGCATTGCCCAGGGCAAAGGCCCACGCTACCTGCAAAGCTCCTCTCCATTCACCGCCCCACCCGGAACTTGAGGTCGTCCGGAGCGATGCTGTTTAATATCCCCCGCATTCGCAGAGCCAGGATGGGAGGTTGTTCTTTCAGGAACCTGGCTCCTAGGCACTGGAATGAATTACCGCTTGACCTCCGTATGGAACCTTCAGAAACCAGATTCCGTGCCAAACTCAAAACCCTCCTGTTTCCAGCCATCTAATTTCCCCTTTTCTCAGATATTGACTCCGTCCGCTCTCAACGTCCTGCCTCCCGAGATTTAGCTTCTATCTAGCGCGGGGACACACTATCTCTAGTGCAGCCAGGCGCTTTAGAAATGGCTTTATTATTATTATTATTATTTAGGGTGCCAGACCCACTGGCCCGCGAGAAACCCTCTCAGTCCCTGGGTGTCAGTTGGATTCAAAATCCCTGAGTCCATCTTTGCAGTGGGGTCAGATGGCTTAGTAGAATATGGTTAATTTTTGTGTATGCGATTTAAATATACTTTTTTAATTTATTTTTTTTCTCTAAATAATTAGCGTCATTACCATGATACAATCTAAAGAATTACGCCAGTGATACATCAAAAACAGCTGGCACTGTAAAGTCTAATACATAACATACAAGAGTGTCAAGTTCAGTGCACCAAGTATATTCTAGAAACATTATCAGTATGATGTTCATTCACTCCGAATCCTGCAAGTCAGACGAGGCCTGTCGCTGCAGGTATTGTAGTAACGGCTCCCAAATGTCTCTGGGCCTGGATGAAATTGGGAATTCCTCCGCATACAGCTCAAGGTTTTCCTTACAGTATACCATGTCTCTGATCCAGTGGTCCAATTTTGGCGCAAGTATGGCTTCCCATGTTAAAGCAACTCTGCGCTTAGCTAAAAGTAAAGCAATGCGTATAAACTTCCCTATAACCCCTTTCACCTTTGGAACATGGCATAAAAGGCAGGCTAATGGTGTACATTGTATTTGTAGCACAACATTTCTATTCTATAGAGTCAAATGCTTTGGTTGCATCAAGCGTGACCGCCGCGGCGTGAAGGTCGGGGTCAAGTACGTGTAACATCCCCAAGATAATGAGTAAGTTGTGAGAGTTAGAACGCTCCGGGATAAAACCAGACTGATCTGGTAGTACCAGACACGGCATCAGTGGCTGTAATCTCGTAGACAGAATCTTAGCAAGAATTTTTGTGTCAATATTAATCAGGGACAAGGGCCTATAGGATTCACATTGCTCAGGAGGCTTGTCCTTTTTCAGAAGGGTGATTATGAGTGCCTGTTTAAGAGATGGGGGTTGGATGCCTGTTTCATGCACCTCAGCATATACTTCCAATAAAAACGGAGCAATAGGATCCGCATAGGCTTTGTAAAATTCAATGGTCAGCCGGTCAGGTCCTGGCGCTTTCGCATTGAGCAGGGCCTGAATCGCAGCTATTATATCTTCCTCACCTATAGGTTGACCCAAGTATTCCCCTTGTCCATATGACAACCACGCACATGCAATGTCCTCTAGATATGTCTCCACCTCATCATGAGCGCCTGACTCCCGCAATGTATAAATACCAGCATAATAACCTCTAAACTGCTAAACTATCTCCGAAGAAGCGTAGTGTTCTTTCCCATGAGAGTCCACAATTTTGTCTATGTGAGCGTATTCGCCACAAGACCTAATCTTCTCAACCAGGCTGCGACCCGGACGTCCCCTCTCTCCATATTTCCTAGCTGCATGTTGGCGCAAAACATACCTTATCTCTGTTTCCGGGGCCATGTCATATTCCTGGACTAATGCATGAATACTCGATAATATGTCTGGGGTGGGGTTGTCAATGTATGCTCTTTCCAGGGTTTTTAGTGAAGTTTCTATGTTCGCGAGATGCGTCCTGATGTCCTTTAGAATACCAGCTGACGTGCCTATACAGACTCCCCGTATTGTCACTTTGAACGCCTCCCATAGAGTGCCAGCATCATCTACTGTTCCCTTGTTTTCCAGAAAATAGTTCTCTATCGCTGTACGGATTGTGTCATTGTACAAAGTCCTTTAGAATACCAGCCGACGTGCCTATACAGACCCCCCGTATTGTCACTTTGAACGCCTCCCATAGAGTGCCAGCATCATCTACTGTTCCCTTGTTTTCCAGAAAATAGTTCTATATCGCTGTACGGATTGTGTCATTGTACACAGTATCCAGTAGTGCCTCTGATCGGAAGCGCCACATGAATGGACGGTATGTCGAGGTAGGGATGTGCAGATTCAGCTTCACTGGGTTGTGGTCTGACGTACAAGGGAGGTTGGCGACATCAGTCACCCACTCCGACGCTCCCTCGCTAAGGAGCCAATAATCAAGTCTAGACCAACTGTTGTGTGCGGCCGTGGCATGTGTACCCTCTTAAACAGTAGTATTCCGCAATCTCCAGACATCTACCAGTCCAAATTCTTCCCGAGCTTGGTTGATACTTTGTGCTACTCCAGGTGTTCGTGTACTCTGCGGATTGGCTTTATCGAGTGCAGGGTCTAGATATGTGTTGAGGTCTCCCCCCCACACAAAAGGTGACTCAGGCCACTGTCGCAGTATGCTATACATACGTTGAAACACTTCTGGCTCATCCGCTATGGGATAACAAATACGGGGTAGTGGGATGCACACCTTCACTTTGATAGCTCCATTTTCTGTGTATCTCATCATCAACGTACTCTCTCAATTTAACCTTGTAGGCGTGCTACCATGTCCTGCGCTCTGTCCAATCGTGCTGCAATCTAGTACGAACATGTGGGCACCACATTACGATCCCCTTCAAGCTGCACAGCCAAAAACGAATCCAATGAATCAAATTCATGAACCTCTTAACTTCTTCCACAATTTTCTCCATCATATTTTATCATTTTTAATCCTTTGTTATCTTCGATTCATTTGACTAATTTTCATTGCCATTCAATATTATTCAAAATTGGCCCATGAATGCCAATTGTTTCCACATGTCACGTTTTATTAACGAACACCCAATGCATTTCGGGATGAATCCCTTCCTCAGGGGTATGTCATGACATGTATAGATCTGTTTCTGAATGAACCACTCATCAACGGCTCCATTTTTGTTTCACCTTGTTTCCCTCCAATCCGCAGTGCACACTGCAAAAATGCTCCTGCTTACTCCACCAGAAATAATGATTTCACTATTACTGGCTTCTCCTTACCTTTATTAACTAAACTCCCCTCAGGTGAACTGTTACGCTATGGGACCATATGTGTTTACAAGAGTAATTAACGTATTAACTAATTTACATTGAGCCATTGCACAACGACCTGTGTCATCAATATGAGTCCTATATGGCATAAACGGGGTTGCCCTTTTTGATCAATAATAACCCCTCTTGCATAGTACGAGGATGATGAAGCCAGTCTGTACCCTGCCCATTTAAGCACTATTTTAGCTTCAGATACCTTGGTCAAGTGAGTTTCCTGTAAGAAAACAATCTGAGTGCCATGGCGGTTGAGATACCCGAGCACATGCCTGATTTTCTTGGGAGAGTTCACCCCTCTGACATTCCAGGTGAGAAATCTATAATCCTCAACCATTATCTGTTCCGACAGGATGATTTACAAATAAATCTAACAATTGAGCATTACAATCTGTGCGATACACTGGACCACTACCACTATTTACATACTTGGTATGAGTCATACCATTGTATGCAATCGTCATTGTACCAAAGATGTTACCCCAGCTTGTTTTAGATGCAAAAAAAACACATCCCACCCCCTACCCACTACAACCTCCCAATCAGGTCTAGTTAACATACCCCTCCCTATTCCAAAAACGACCACAATTACTATGTAATCTACGAACATGTAGGGGATCACCCTCTGGGGAAGGAGGAACAGCAACAAACACCTACCAGTTGGTAGGGTGGCCAGGCCATAATAGCGATAGAACCTCCTAGCTCCACGAATCATGCAAACGAAGGTGTGTTGGATAAAGCAAGCCATGACATATAGCAATTAACCTCAATTGCAACCCCCCGACAACAGAGTGTCAAACTACAATCACAGACAGTCTTGCTGGGCGTGAGCGCTATAGAGCATGTTAACCAACGCATTCTTCAAGTCCCATCAGTGTGCTTCCAATTAGTCCAAGATCAATCAGCATCACTGAGAGATGGCGATGCCGTTGCGCTCTTTAAAGCAGGTTTAATTGCCTTACGTGGACAGATGTGTTTTGTGTACTTTATGGCCAACTTGGCATCTGTAATAAAATGAGCCTGCCCATCATGAGTGATTTTCAGTTTTGCAGGGTAGAGCATAGCATAGGGGATGTATGTAGATTGCAACAACTTTTTAGACGGTACAAACTCACTGTGCGCTGCCTGGACCGCTGGAGTGTAATCCGGGTAGAAGGAGAGATTGTTGCCCTGATGATTGATTGAACTCTTTACTCTCGCCTCTCAAAGGATAGCTTCCCTGTCCACATAGTTAAGCAGGCGAGCTGTTATTGGATGCGGAGGTGCCCCCGGCGCCGGGCGTGGCCCAAGTGATCGGTGCGTCCTTTCCACAATCATGACTGGTGACAACACAAGCCTAAACAGTTCACGAAGCAGATTATCGATGTAAGTCACCATTTTTGGAATGACTGTAGTTTCCGGAAGGCCAATTATGCGGAGGTTATTGCTCCGTGAGTGCGCTTCCAAATCTTCATTTTTCATCTTATGACCTCTAGCACTTTCTCCATGTTTAGAATTTGTGTTCTTGCCTAGATGTTGGAATCTTGTGTGTCAGACAACCTGTTTTCAAGCACATCCAGCCTGGTCAAGGCTGGAGGTGAGGCTGGAGGTGAGGGCGTTGATCTTTCTATCTATAGTCTTCAGCCCAGTGCGCAACTCCAGCAATATTGACCTCACGTCTTCGTCTGGGTCCTCCGCGTGTTCCAGTGGGCCCTGAGTGGCTCCCGTCACAGTCAGCGCGTCAGCAGTACCCGCATGGCGCTTACTTTCAAATGGCAGCTTGGGCTGCTTTGGATCCGCTTTGCCCATGATCTAATAACAGCAGTGGTACACCAGCGAGCCTTTCAAGGTTCGTCCCGTCTCTACCAGGCAAGTAGTAGTAATACAGGCAAGCCCGCACTATGTGAAGCAACCCCTGGCACATCTAGTTCTGGGTGACTTATGTGAGTGTCTTCATCTCGGCGATGTAAACATATGGGCAAGGCACAGACAGGAGAAACAATTATGGACAGGTGGAACGATCTCGGTATCCAGTCACTGCAATCAAGTGGCCCCCCACACCAATCAGCACATCGTGGCACCAGGGCACTGACTGGGTGTCTCCCGCAGTCTCAGCTGCATGTCCAGGCTGGTATCCCGGCCCGGAGCAGGCCGTCTGTATGCACCAGCAATACTGAAAGGTCCCGGTCAGCTCACCGCACAGGAAAGAGGGACACCCGGAGGCCACAAACACCACCAATGCACTCCCCATTGTGTGCAGAGGGGGGAGACCAGCCACTCCCGCAGATCCCTGCCTGCTACCCCCCGCTGTGCACACAAACCCTCCTGGGACACTCTCGGGCAGGAGCAGGAGAGTTTCAAGCCTCTGCCTAGGCCAGGCGACCCGCGGCGCTGACTCCAGGCCCTGTACAGCAGGTATGCCCAAGCGGTCCCAAGTCACGCAGCAAAAGTCAGCCCAGCAACAGGAAGCCCCGGCCCCACTACCCTACCTTACATGTTCCCTGCTCCGGGAGCACGTCCGCCTCAGCCGCAGTCCTCGCTGCCCGCTCCACCTCTCGCAGAGCTGTGTCCAATGTTCCACGCTCAGGTGTCTCGCCTCCTGCCACAGTGATGCCGTTGGTCGCCTCACAGCTCATCAGCATACACGCTGATATCCGTGCCCAGCATCATTCTCCGCTTCGCCCGGTCCGGAAACACACCAGTCCTCCGCAGACAGCAGTACAGTCCCCACCCATCCACTCAGCTGTAGCGCCATCAGTTTAAGCGGCCATTTTCTTCCTGCGCACTCCGCACTCAATCTGTATTTAATCTGGCGGATTGTCGCAGGTTCTGGGTTCAAATACCGCGTTCGCCAACTCTTGGCTCCTCCAACATCGGATGTGTATAATTTTTTGCAAGCTTGACGGTGGTTCAGTATGGTATTAGCCGTATGATAGGGCCCGACCTGCGGAGCTCCCCTAACAGGCAACCATCTCGCAACGTGCCGTAGCCACGCCCCCCGCAATTTAAATATACTTATATTTTTTAATTGCTCTATTTTTTGTTAGGGTTAGTAAATCTACTTCCTGGGATGAGAGTAGCACTCCATTAGTAAGGATGTCACAAGGATGGCTATAACTCAGAGAAATGAAGATTATTGGCACGTAATAGTTGCTTTTGTATCCACATCCAGAGCCATGTCTCTTCAGTAAAGATGATCTGGGAGTTGTAGAAGTCTAGTGTTGCCTTCGGAAGACCTCAACATGCCAAGACTTGCTGATATTTGATGTGTTAGGCTGAAAAAGCACATTTTGCAATCCAACAGTTGCCCCATATATCTTTAATTATGTATCCTATCCTAGCTTTTTTCTCTTTCTGCACTGCTCAGGACTACTGAAAAAGCTCACCAACCCTTTAAAGCCTGAGTTTGTCTTGTTTGCATCTGGCACATATCATTTCGTTTCAAGCCACCTTTAAACATTTAAAATTCTCAGCACAGAGAATGCAGCACACATGATGCATCAGAAACGACGCCGGCTGCCTTCGGAGGGAAATTACTATGAGTCAGGAATCCACTGACAGCAGCTGCTCTGAGATGCGATTAATTAAAAAAACACGCTTTTCAGTGTCATAATGAAATTGTCTGGGCATTGGAACAGCCCGTCAAGAAACAGCCTGTGCCAGCAAAAATACAGAACATTTGGTCACCTTGTTAGATATCTACAGTATCTGGCGTTCAATGTAATGTGAGATCGTGCTGCGTTCTGGAAAGCAGAAATGAAATGGGTCCTGTCACAGCATTAGCCACACATCACGTGTGGGATAAATGTTTCATGTCTAAATTTACGAGAAACAGACACACCTGTGACCCACTGAACATCTTGCAAATGGCTGTATATTGCATTCGGATGACCATACCTACGCACGATATTAAGGATCATACAGTGGGATTGATTTGTTCAGGGGAAACGTGTTGAAAATATTATAGTCAGAGGGAAACAATCGTGCTCAAGAACAAGCTTATTAAACATGCACAGGAAATGTGCTGACTGCCAGTTTGTAATTTCTGCTGGAACACAAGGGCCTAACTACTAGAGACCTTAAAAATATGTGAAAAAATATGTGAAAACCTTGGCCATGCTACCACCTAGTATATTTAGAGATCTCTGACTGACCTTGGAGTACTGTGCAAGAAAACGTGATGAGTGACCCCTATGTTTTATGTAGTTGGTCAGCAAACCTTTTAACTTTTTAACAACAAACTCCCTAAGCGGGAAGTATATATTTTTTTTCAAAACTGTTGACCAAGAGACCTTGGGAGGTTTCCCCAAGGCTGTGGGAGCCATTTGAGTTTCTTTTTGTTCAGGACCTCTAGGATTTTCCTGGCGGTCCCAACCAGGGCCTGCCATAAATAAATAATGCTAAAAAAATGCGGATGGTATGATGCACCTTCATCAACAGACCCAACTCCATCAGGTAATTGGTGGAAGGTTTCTGCTGGTGTAGCCTGGAGGGCACTGCTGTCAGAAACATGACACTCAACCCAATTTGGTGGGCAGGGTACTCTGGCACTTTTGTTGTGCAGTGCCCTTTCCATCAAATTCAAAATGAGGCCCACAATCTTCAGAATCAAGCCTGGGAATATCATTGAGGGTTGAATGTCTTCCCCTGCATGCATCTTACAGAATCCTTTCTGTCTCTAGACGCACTATCATCCACCTATCCACAAGCTCCTATTTCAGGTCTGACCCATAGACACCATCATTTGTTTAGTCAGCCCCATATAATCCCAGAAATGTATGTGCATACGTGCAGGGGCTTTGGGTCCCCTCCAGCGATGGATTCGCCTCTAGGGCAATTTGGCAGTGCCAGAAGAGTGAGTCTAAAGGGTTAATGTGTGGCTAATTTTGGTATGTGGTGGGTGAGTTATGTGTCTGTGCATGGGCCAGTTATGTGAACATCTTTTTTTATAATAACATGAATGAAGCAGCAGACAGGACTGTGCAGGCAACTGTAGGTTACACTGGGCACACACTGAGTTTCAAATGGCTGGGTCTAAACTGGGGTGACGTAGTAAGCAAAAGATCTCTTGATTGGGGGTGAATGTTTGGTTCATTCAGCATTCCGTCCATCTTTTGTTGTCGCAGTACTTGTTTGAATGCCTAGATACACATAAATACAAGTAATAGTTTACGGTTTAAATATTGCTTTAGTCCATTAACATTAAAAAAGTTGAACGTAAGCAAGGTCTTAGTGGTTGCTGTTCATGATCTGATTTGCGTATAATTGATCCTCAGTCTATTACCCCCTTGAGTCAAGTTCAGGTATATGATGTGTGTTATTATTGGTATCGTTGCTTGGCCTTGCACATATCCCTAGTGTGTGATAACTTTCTATGTGATCCCTGGTATGCTGCATAGATGACCAATAACCTAAGGGTGATGTGTATAGTCCCTTCTCGTTCCCTGAGAAATAAGGTTTGTCTATTTTAGTCAAACAATTGTGTTGTGAAGCAAAGGGGTTAACATGTCAGAAAAGGAGGTGGATTTGTAATCCATTAGCTGTGACACTAACCCTTAGGATCTCTGGCATGTTTTTATAGTGTTTAAGCTCCTTGTACAGGAGCTGTATCTGAACCTAACTTTACAAACCTAACTTTCTAATCTGTGAAGTAGAGGCTAATTTGTAATCTGTGAACTAGAAGCTACAAATGTCCCAACTCATGGCCCTGCCTTCCCCAAACAAACAATTGCCTAACTAATTCCTTACTGGCAGACTACAGATATAAGGTACTTGTCCGGAGTCTCCCATACCATTGCTGCACAGTGCATCATACCATTCTCCAATCACAACAGGCTAGTATTATATGGGCATTCGAGCACCCGGCATATATAACCTTCCAGGTCTGTCTGTAAATCTTGGTAATCACAGATTAAAGCCCCTGGTCTATTCTATAATTACTCAAGTTTCTATTTACCGAAGATTTTATTTGAGGATGGTCAAGCCTCCCCACTCGTTGTCTCAGTAGCTCCCCCTTTGTCAGGAATCTCCCTCCCATCACCCTCCCAGAAATTCTTAGAACAACAAGTTTCCTCAACATTCTTCTTTCTGAGTCAGTTCAGTTCAAAGACTTTGGGGTATATTATCAAGGGGCTTTATCTCCGCTTTTTTGGCTTTAAAAGCCAAGAAAGCGGAGATAAAATTATCTCCCTATTACCAAGCTGTCGCTAACACCAGTTAGCGACAGCTAATAGGAGATAGTGACCATCTTGGGCCCCGCTTTGCATGTCAGTGATATTTATCACTAATGACATGCAAAGTGGGCGTGCCAAGATGTTAGCGACTGAAAACAGTCGCTAACATCGCTATCTCCTATTACCAACTTTTGGAGATATTCGCGCTAAGCGCGAATATCTCCAAAAGCTAACACTTGCCCAGGAGTAGTTCTTAGCCATGTTATCCAATGGGAGGTGGATAACATGGCTAAGAGCATTTGCTCGATAATGCATGAATATCGCTGACTTTTCAGCGATATTCATGCATTGCGGCCGTTTTTTATCGCATTTGCGATAAACCTTGCTAATAGCAAGGTTTATCTGCGATAAAAATCGCCGATTTGCGGCGATAATTGTTGTCTCTAAATAAGTTAGAGACAAAAATTATCTCTATTGGTTGGTAATATGCCCCTTTATTCGGTTAAAATTATGAATAACCATAAAAGTACATCAGTAAACAATACATCATCATGACTAATAATGTTAAAAAGAAACAGTTTACACGATAACAACATATGCCAGAAATTTCATATAATCATTTTCTTACGTAAATAGAAAGTACTTTTTAAAAAAGCCGCAACAGAGGCCACTGAGAAAATGTCCTCCAAGAGTTGTATAGCAAGAAAAGCAGGGCGACACTGTCTCAAGTTCATATGTTTTAAAATAGGCATGATCCATCTTTTCCTGGATGTAACATAGAACTTACAAAAAAAGAGAATATGTATATCCGATTGTACAGAGATGTTGTCACATGGACATTTACACATTTCCCTGGACCAGTCATTTACAGCAGGAAAGGAGACAGCTGTGAGGGTTATATTAAGTACAGATAGAAGGCGCTCTGCCTATGGTAAACGTTACGTTTCGTAGAAAAATAATGTCTGTAGCGTGGTCCGTCCTTGGAACACGGCGACCGGGAACACACAGAGGAGGGATTCCAAATCTTAGTGCACCACTTGCGTAAAGAAAACGAAACAAATAACTCCAGTCCTCATTCTTATTGGATCCTCTCCCGGTAGAATCTGACACTAACACTTGTCTAGTCTCTTTATCCTTTCACTAATGCGCTTCAGTGAGCGCCTACGTCCGAAAAGTAGTCATATTCCCAACCCGGAACTTAGTATCTTTGGATCTCTCAGACTGTGATTACCCATCAATTCGTACACAGGATTCACCGCTCAACTGTACCGACGTTTTGCATTAACCCATAGATGCCTGGGTCTTTTACCAGCCCTGAAGAGTCGTGTTGACTCCACTTTTGAACACGACGAAACACGTGTCGGCTGAATGTGGATCCATTACACGTCTTTGGAAATTTGAGAATATAAGATCTGCTGTTGTTCTCCACCTTATTGTTACTACTGTTTACATGTTGTTTACACTGCCTTGTGGTTGCGAGAGCGTTGCTTCTTATTTACAGCAGGAAAGCTCATCAGTCTGAACAAAATACCGAATCTAAATCTAATCAACAAAAACCTTTCTTGTTCTTTCATTTGTAGATTTAGGTAAGGCTGGATTATCCTTGATTTGACTATCATTAGATGGGCACTTACAGTCTTTTTAGAAGATTCAGTTTTTTCTCTTTGATTCTCTAAAAAGTTTAAGCTTAGATGTTTCAATACTTTCCTAGAGGTATCTAACATAGAAAGCAGATCACTAAAAAATTCCGGGTGCTTAATATTATCACAAAACGTCTTAATGTAGCACAACCATTTTATCTTTTTCCACCCATCTAATTTCAATACATCCCCCAAAATGACGCGATTTAGATGGCACTTCTCCTTAGTCCAAACACGATGCCATAGAAGAATCGGTTGTACTTTAAGTAGATCCTCCAAATGAGGGATACCCAATTCTAAATGGCAGGTGTAACTAGAGATACTCTTGGGGAGAGCTAAAAGGTATCGTAGGAAAACATTTTCAGTGATTTGTAAGCTACTAACGTTTGAATCACCCCATATTCCTGCCCCATATAGAGCTACCGAGACACAACTTGCTCTATAACATATAAGAGCTCTTTAACTGGCTTTTTGCCCATCTTCTTGCTAAAGGACCTAAGGGCCATTATGGATTTAGAAAATAATAAATTTCTGGCTTGGATCGCTGTACTCCATTTACCCGTTTGATCAAACATAACCCCAAGGTAGACAAAGGTTGGGGTATGTTGTAAGGGGGTTGACTCTATGAACATAGTTTTTTTCTTGTAAGTAGTGTGAGCGCCACAGTTCATAGCAAAAGTCTTAGTACAGTTTATTTGTAAATCAAGTTTAGCCATGAATGAACTAAAAGAAGAAATCATAGTCTGCATGGCTATGGGAGTTCGTGCCATAAGAACGGCATCATCTGCGTAAATGAGAGCTGGTATGCGGTGGGATGTGGCAATGGGCATATCATTACAGTCCTGTAGTAATGTGGCCTCCAGGTTATTTATGTAAATGGAGAATAAAAATGGGGCAAGGACACACCCTTGCCACACACCCCTCGCAACACTAAACTTTCTTGTACACTCCCCATTTTTTCCGTATCTAACCATTGCACTGGCCCCATTATACAGCTCCCTCAAAAAAGTAATAATGTATACATCCACACTTAATTTGATTAAAATATCCCATAGTTTCTCGTGATTTACCAAATCAAAGGCAGATGTCAAGTCTAAAAAAGTTAGAAAAAGTCTTCCACCCTTTGCCCTGGTATATTTCTCGATCAAAATTGATAAATTTAGTGCCTGCTCGGTGGTGCCGACCCCTTCACGGAAACCATATTGAAGATCACTAATAATATGGTGTTCCTCTGCCCAAAAATGTAATCTATCTAGTAGGACTCTGCCAATTATTTTTATTGTAGAGTCGAGCAGAGATATGGGCCTATAGCAAGCACAGTTCGCTCTGTCTCCCTTTTTAAAAATCGGGACAATAATCGACGTGTACCAAGTTTCCAGCAAACCTGTGGAACATGCGGCATTAAAAGTTCTGGTGAGCAGAGGTGCCCAACACAGGGTATTCCTCTTAAAAATATCCACAGGAACACCATCAGGGCCTGGTGCCTTGCCTCCTAGACTTGAATTAATACCCTTAGTTACTTCCTCCAAGGAGAAGTTGAGGTCCAACCCATCTGTACCCTTCCCCTTACACATCGGCTCGCATACTGGATCGTTTACAGTTACAACTGGGGAATAAAGTGCTACAAAGTGCTTGACCCATTTATCCTCAGTGACAGCTATCTCCAGACGAGCCTTTGTATTATCCTTAAAAAAGGGAGCATTCACTGCCCTCCAAAAGGCCGTCATATCATTGGTTTCTGAGGCATCCATAATGGCGGTCCAAGCTTCCTTTCTCAATAGCCATTTCTGATCTTTTTGTGCCTTTTTGTACTCCTTACGTAAAAACCTTATCAAGGACGGATTTCTGGTTTGCATATGTAAGGCCAATTTTAATTGTTTATGTACTTTACTACATGCTGAGGAGAACCAGCCTCTAGGTTTCCTTTGAGCGTTTTTATCCTCAGCATTTACCCAGAGACCTTGTTTAATACTGGAAATAATTTCGCTGAAATTACTAATAATATCAGCATCAGCGGATTCCTGGTCCAAACAAACAGAAAAATTGGCACTACATGAGTTAATTAGATTACCAAGAAACTCTTCGGGAACCACCCTAGTCCATTTCAAGGCATAACCATTTTGCCTAGTAATTTTTAGGTTTTTGGAGAAAGCCTCAACTCTTTTATGCACTATTAAATGTGGGTCCATTATCTTAATCCTTATGGGAAAATTATCACTTAAAGCAGATTTTAAAACATTGTAACTTAAGATGCTCTGCCCATAGCTTGAGGAAACAAGAATGAAATCAATTATAGACAGTGAACCTCTCCCATTAAAGGTTGGGGTGAAAGGGGTCGCAGTATGACATAGTTCATTTGAAAACCCTAGAATTGTTTAAACATGATCTCATTTAGAACGTTCCCTGTTGTTGAATGTTCAAAGTGTGTAGGGGTGGTGTCCCTATCAGTTGTTAACCCACAATTTCCGGATCCCGATCTTTTACACAGGGAACAATTAAAATCACCACCCCATATAACGATGAACCGTTTATGGGAACTGTTATTAATGCTGTAGAGTGTCTTATTAAGGGTTTTAAGCACCACTAATGTATCTGCTAGCGGAATGTTATTGTAAAAATTAATTATTAATGTACAAGCTGAATTGTCGAAGTGAATCCCAACAATATGATAAAAACAATTATAGAAAAACAGCTCAATTTTTTTACAGATAAGGCAATTGGAGATATACATACTTAAACCCCCTTTAGCTCGGCCATGTACAGATGCTATGGCAGGGATAGATATAGTCTTAAAACCGCATATGTGGTGTTCTTTTTCTGCCCAAGTTTCTTGTAGGCATATAACATCACATTTATCAATAAAATGTTTCCAATCAGGGTTGTTTAATTTTGCGTTAAGACCAGCGATGTTCCAAAAAGTGATAGACCATTGCTTACAAGACCTTTAATTCGACTGGGGATTACTACACACCCTACTGTCTGTCAGAATTTCAGTTTCTCCCCCCTCCACTTTATCATCATCAATGATAGTCTCATATAAATTGTCTGATGTATCAGGGTCAATTGATATCCCGCCAGTAATTTCTCGGCCTAGATCGATACATTTTACACCCCTTTCCTCATTTAATATCACTTTCATTTTCAAAGCATCCCCCACAGTAGTTTCATGAGGAATCCCAGGTACAGACTTGCCCTTCTCCGCAAAAAAAAAAAGGTTTTGACGTGTATTCATGAACAAATCTCTCTTTAGGGGTAGTTGGGTTCAGTCATTCATTTGCGTCCATACCAGTAAATGGATGAAACATGTTATATAAGGGAATGTTCCAATATTCCTTTGGGTCTGTAGGAAGATAGTTGTTATCAATTGGAATTGGGTACCTGTTTGCATAATTGGGCGGGAAGAAAGGGATAACATTTCTATTATGATAAGTAGGGATGACAAAGTTCGAGGTTTGTTTAGAGCGATAAGGGACGTCAAAACCGTGCCCCCTTGAAGGTTTATACGGGGGCAACATCATAGTTTCTGGGTAAAAGTAGGTCAAATTTCGGGATGATACTCCTCCATCACTTCTACCCGGAAACCAGTCACTAATATATGTGACCACTTTATGGTCCCTAAAGTTTACTATAATCAAATCGCCTTCTATATCTTTTGGGCGTAAACCCACCCAATAGCACCTTCTCACTGAGACAATATCTCCATTCAGGTGTAATGGTAACGGTCTGTTTGTGCGCAGCCAGTGGATAACTTTGTTTTTCAAGCTAATATTGGATTCTACATTTCCCTCTGGTACGGCTGGGACTCCTGTTAAGATGATGACAAAATTAGACGAATCCGGGGGCAGGTCTACTATTTTCTGAAGTTGGGTTTTTCTCTGGCCATATAAGTTGCCTTAGTTGGAGGCAAACTTCTGGTGTGAACAGGTTTTTGTACCCCTGATTTAATCTTTTCTCCGCTTGTAACTTTTATGGCTGTAGTGTCTATTGTGCCTCCTGATTTGATGGAGTTTATATCAGCAGGCATATTATTAGGTCTAAGAGTAGCTGTGTGTTGCCTACGTTGGTTATTGGCAAGTTGTTTAGTTATCGGTCGGGTTTCAGTTGGAATAGTTGGAATGATTAAATTGGAGTTTTCTAACGGAGTAGGCTCCGACAGAAGACGATCCATTTTGTCACCCAGCCTTTTAAGCCTCTCAGTAAGTGGAAGAATGAGAGCCTTTATAAGACTTTCAATTGCCACCAAGAGCCCTTCATTAGAAAAAGATTTACAGTCTGAAGTAGATTGCCCTGTTTTATCCTGCTTCCCCACTACATTTGGTGATTTATGTTTAGGTTCCGCTACATGCGGAGCCTTCCAAAGATTTCCAGCCCCGTTTTTTACCCCGCCCTTCCTCCTTCTTTTCCTTACTGGGGAGCGTACTGCTTCTCTATTCCCCTTGCTTGATGGATTGTCATGTGCTCTGCTAATATCAACAGTAGGTTGAGAGTCCAGCAACATGACTGCCTCAGTTTGAGTCTTTGGCACTGGAGAGGAAATGTTACTGATAGAGTGAGGGGCTGAGTCTAAAGATAAAGGGGTATTTAGGTCTATAAGATTGTTGGATGCGACTGTGGACTCACTACTATTACAGTCCACGGTTACTTCCATATCTTCCAATACTGGCGGAATATCTTGAAAAATTAATGGAATGTTTTCTGTGTTAAACAATTCCGCATCAGTATCGGAGTACGTTGTGTTATGTGCTAATATGCTCATAGCGGCCTTCTCAGGATTAAAGGGTACCTGTTTCTTGAGAAACTCAATAGAGAGACGGCGCTCAGCCCGCCTCTCTGCTAACGCTATCTCCCTATCAATATCTCTTGTGGCTCTAGCAAAGTATTTATCGAGTGGGCCGAGTATGGATACACCTACACTATTAGGAAGGGGATTTAAAACAGGAATAGACATCCTTAGTTAAAAAATAGTATATTTAGTTGTAAAATAAAATCCAAACAATGAGGGAGTAATACAAGTAGGAACCAGGTTAAACGTACTAACAATCAGTTAATAATAATTTATCATGGCTTACTATCATATAAGTCAAAGTAAAAAGGGCTACAGTCCGGGGCAAATACAGTGGTAGTCAGAGGGATGGCCCAGCCCAGCCACCTTCAGCCCCTGACGGCCACAGACGGTCCCGCCCTTGTCCCGGGCTTCTCCCGGTCGCTCCGGCGCAGCGGGACTAGATGGTTATATTTATATGTTCAGTGTGAGAGGGGAGGAGCATGCAGGGAGAGCGGCCCAGGTGCTAGCAATTGGGTCTGGCGGGCGCTGCGGCAAGAACAGGGAAAGTTTCAGCAGCACTGGATCCCATCGTGAGCACTAGGAAAAGCGTCCCAACAAAACATCCAGGGGCAAAGGTTTTTAAAGTACGATGGTGGGGAGGAGCGTGCAGGGAGAGCGGCACAGGTGCTAGCAATTGGGTCTGGCGGGCGCTCCTGGGACTTGGAGTCCTGCGCCCGCAACTCGCTCGCAGCCCTGCACAATACAAACACCCACAGTCACAGCCTCAGGCGAGGGGCGACAGACTCCACAAGCAGGCTTCGCTGATGTTGGTGTAAATCAAAGCCCCCACACGAAGCGGGACCCGCGAAGCGGGTTCCGCGAGCAGCAGCGGCAAGAACAGGGAAAGTTTCAGCAGCACTGGATCCCAGCGGGAGCACTAGGAAAAGCGTCCCAACAAAACATCCAGGGGCAAAGGTTTTTAAAGTACGATGGTGGGGAGGAGCGTGCAGGGAGAGCGGCCCAGGTGCTAGCAATTGGGTCTGGGGGCGCTCCTGGGACTTGGAGTCCTGCGCCTGCAACTCGCTCGCAGCCCTGCACAATACAAACACCCACAGTCACAGCCTCAGGCGAGGGGCGACAGACTCCATAAGCAGGCTTCGCTGATGTTGGTGTAAATCAAAGCCCCCACACGAAGCGGGACCCGCGAAGCGGGTTCCGCGAGCAGCAGCGGCAAGAACAGGGAAAGTTTCAGCAGCACTGGATCCCAGCGTGAGCACTAGGAAAAGCGTCCCTCAGTCAGACTCCTCTGTTGTTTCTGTTTGCTTCCCTGCAACCATTTCGGCATCACTCATTCCCGTTGGAGTGTTCCCTCAAGATCTCCAGCAGGTGTTTTTTGACAATCCTTTTCAGTCTCCAGTAATCTTGTACTCAGCAGTGACAGCTCTAATTCTCTGAGTTGTTGTGTTCTGTCCTCCTACCATCCATGTTGCTGCGTTTAGTATGATGTATTTGATCTCTCTTTTTCCCATACATGGCCTGAGGGCTAGGAATCTTCCCCTCGTCTCCTCCTCCTAGCATTAGTCGTAGGCGAAATCCGTAATGAAATACACTTAATTATTTTTAATTGCTATTGGAGCATGCATCTTTGCAAACATGATAATCTGTTTCACCCGATGCCTCAGACAACAAGCTAAAATTTGACGAGGCCAGGATGTTCTGTTGTCATTGTGGGATCTCACTGCATGTGCTCATTGGAACTCTAGAAGTAGAACAGAAGTTATTTGTAATAGATGCAGAATGAGGGTGCACAGAAACAATTTCGAATGCTCAGGAATCCCAGCGTACCATACAATATACCTGTGACTCCAGTGTTCCCAGTCCATGGTCGTTCTGTGTAGTGTCCTCAAATCTGGGCCCCAGTCTGGTTGGTTCTCTATTTGCCCTCCAATATCTTTGAATGTATTTCCCTCCAATGTTAGCTGTGTATGAAAAGATGTAATCTCTCTCCTTAGGTATTGTACTTCAGTAGTTGTGGACACTATAGTTGTGTTCAAAGAGAGAATGAATAATTTAATGTCTGCTAATACTTTTAACAGCTTGTCCAGCACCTATTCTGACACCTTAGAAGTTTCCTCCATGTCTGCTGCAGGGGGTGTTAACTTGGGTGTGCAAGCGAAGCTTAAAAAACAATAATCTGCAGTGTGCATTTTGACTGACATGTGCAGAGAGGAGGAATATGACCTATATATGTTTCAAGAGGTTGTAGTGCAAAGCAGCCCTTCTCTGCTATAAGGTGATGCCTTATGAAATGGTAAAACACTTCAAGAATGCTCGGCCTTATCTTGCTGTGTCAATAAATGTTAACCTACATTTGATTATCAGCCTCTGTACATGAAATTACTCTTGTACCAATACTTGTTTTGTGATTCTGTGTTGGCAAATGGCATGTCTTCTAGTTTTGTTTTCAATGTATTGTCAAAGGAATGAGTTTCATTTCAATATGACCCATACATTAATATGCTTATTTTCAGATTCTCGGGTAGGGGATTTTGTCCCACCCAGATAAAGTTTTCCTCCAAGTTGCTGTTGTTCCTTAATAAAAATTCTCACCAGTTACTCCAATCTGCGATGGCTGCCATTTAGTTGCATCCTATTTTTCTTTCCTCTCTTTCCATATGATCCCCAGTCGAGCCCGGTTGCTTTCCAAAACTCCCTCCACCATATCCCTGAATTCACATGCAGGACCAGCACCAGTGGAAGGTAAGATCCACCTCCTTTCACAGCCTCCCACTCGCATTCTCCAGGATCACTCTGCCTTGGTACTATTACAAACCTCCCCAGCTTTGTCTGATATGAGAGCCCTGAGAAGGAATAGGAAGTGTTACAGTGCTGTGCCAATTGTCCTCATCAATCACTTTGCATGCTGTGGTGCCATTGGGCCTTTCTCACAGTGCCATCAGGGGAACAATTGAAGATCTCTTTTTTTTGTAACCCAGCAGCTCCCGCTTTCCAGATGGGCTCCAGGGGGTTCAGTTGGCCGGTCACCATTGAAGAAAGTAGTTCAGCCTGCCTGGTGCACCATCTGTGGCTCGAGACCTGCCTACACCATGGGAACTTGAACACGCTGTTGCCATGCTCCTCTATGAGAAGCCCCCCCCCACCTCAAACTTATCTTTGCTATTATGTTAGGATATTATATTTCATGATATTTTTGCACCCACAATGTATCACTACCATATTGTGGTACCCCAATATTCAGGTCCCATAACCTCACCGAAAAAGAAGTTTACTTGTTGTATATACTAAAGTGTTTGGCTACTCCATCTTTCAAAGCCCACCACGTCAGTTTCTCAAAATTTCTATGGGTTTCAATTGTTTGGATTTCACCCGTTGAATTTGAAAAAAAAATAGTACTGAAATATATATATATATATATAGGCTAATGTCCACAGTTCCATATTCTGGAAATGGGTCTGGAAGAAGCTGTCCGTTAATGCCACCATTAAGCAGCTTTTATTTGAAAAGATAAGGTAATGCATCACAAAGTATTTTACAAATAAACACCAAGCACTCTAGTAAAAAATTTAAATTTTCAGCCATTGCATACCACTTTAATCATTATATAACTAGCATGTTTCCTCTATTATGGATTACAAGGGGCTCTGTGATACAGTAATCCATGAAGCACTTGATGATCAGAACAGCTTGAGAGAAGGCCAATCAGAAATAATGATTTTTATTTGCAAAAGACTATAATCAAAATATTATGATGTGTTAATCAGAGAGCTATATAGAACTCGGAGAGATAAGACTTTGACGAGTACCATTTCTAGAAACATGTAATTTCTGTCTTGACCCTGCTAATATTTATTGTCTTTTAAACTCAACGAGAGGATAGGTTGGTTTGTGATCTCTTCATCATGCAGTATGCTTTTAGAGCTCACTGTCAAATCACAGTGTGTTTCACCAAATAGAAACCTCTGGGAACTGAAAAGACAACATCAGTGTACATTGTCTAAGGGTTGAGAGCTCGCTAATATCTGCAATAGATGAGATTTCAGAGAGAAGGAGGTGCAGAAGGGAGCAGTAGGGAATGTAGAAGCTTCTAGGCAATACTTAGAGGCAGTGATCATTATTAAGTGATGGAAAGAGGTATAAAGTGTGTCAGGTTACTAAGAGGGGGGAGAAATCCAAAACAGACCCCAATCTAACTGAGAACTTTCAGAAGGATGCTGAGAATGCCATGGCCCATTGTAGGAAATTGGGTTTTTGATCGAGCGGGATAGAATTCTTACTCATGCAACAACCACAATCCTTGTCAGGGTGAACCACATGCATCACTAAATTAACCTAAGCTTAAATCTCTGGTAGCTTGGCACAAAAGCAGGCAAACTTAACTTAGAGGCACTGTGCTAAGCATTTACAGCATGGAGAAGTGTGGCTCAGGGGTTAGAGGCAGCAGACCCAGAAGCTGAGATCGGTCCTGGACCAGGGTTCAATTCCCCGCCTCGGCGGGGTCTTGGGCTAAAAATTCCACGGACTCGATAATTCTCGCCCCGGTGCCTCCTCGACTCACGGGTTCACACTCTGTGACTCTGGGCAATAGCTTGCTTAATCTCCACAACGGCCCCTTGCAGCAGGATGCCTGACTTTCACCTTGTGGATACCCTGCTATCTCACAGGGGAATACCAGGAAGGGTTCCCTAAACAAGCGCCGGGAAACCCACTGCGGGTAGCTGTGCGCTATATAAGCTCAACTACATTTACATTTACTCAAACAGAACAAAAGAAAAGTCCCATATTTTTATAACTAAAATGGTTCAGAAATTAATTAAATCCAATCAGTAGAACCTGAGTTATGAATTTTTAAATTTGTTTGTGAAAAATAGCACCTAAAATATCAAAGCGCCAACCACAGGTATCAGATCATGCAAGACAAAATAAAAAGTTACTGCTGATCCAATGGAGTATGGTTCAGTTTGAAGGTCTCTGGAGCTTGCTACGTCCCTGTAGCTTACAAAGGAGTCCAGCCAACTAGCTCTTGGAGTCACTCTCATAATCCTGAGTTGAAGGAGATGGTTAACTCTCCTTCAAGCAGCATGGCAGCCTCAAATTGCAGGGTCGTCCTCTAAAGAACTAGGCAGGCCTCAAACAACAGGATTGTCCTCTGGTAGCAGCAGGGCAGTCATCTGAGGTACAAGTCAGGCCTCAAACAGTAGGGAAGTTCTCTAGGGTACAAGGCAGTCCTTAAGAAGTCTTCCACTGGTCCAGAAGTGTAATTAAGAGTGGTTCTGGAGGTCCAATATTTATACCTGTGCCAGCCTTTTAAGTGGGGGAATGTTATAGGCTATCCCAACATCTGGTTCCAGAAAGTTCTTCCCTTCCCCAGTCAAGGCTCCAAGATGTCTGGGGTAACAAAAGACTAGTGCCATGTTCCTTTGTGTGAGTGCTGGAGAGTGCCCTTTGAAAAGTAAGTGGGCGCGGGTACCCTGGTAGGAGGAGCCATTCTGCCAACATCTAGTGCCACTTTGTCTCACTGTCTGGGAGGAATACACAAAGGCCAACAGCTAAGCTATTCACAGTAATGTAACCCAGGACACAAGCAGGCACCAAACATTTAGGATAGGAAAATGCCAACTTTCTAAAAGTCGCACATTTGTTATCTAAAATCCATCTTTACCATAAAATGGGATTTTAAATGTCTTGATAGCCCTATCTGTTCCCAATCAAAATGTATTTCAGCCTTCTCATATGAAATGACTTACACCTCCATCTTTTCCACTAAATCTAAGTTTCAGAGTTGATTCAAGTTCACTTAGGGACATATATGGAAGTTATCTTTCTCCAATCTGGTTGTCTTGTAGTGTTCCTTGTTAAGTGATTCTTTGTTGGCAAAGGGCATGTCTTTTATTTCGAAAAACAAATTTATGATTTTTCATCACCAGGACTTGGAGATCTTAAAACACATGTCCTACTTTTTAAATATAATGCACTGCACCTTATGGGCTGTTTAGAACTTAATTATGGGGAGACTATGAAAAAGGAAGGTTGATACCTGACAAAAGGTTTATTTTGCCAGGTCGAAATGTCAGTTTAATAATTGCACTACAGCCAGCAGTGGCCAGCCTGAGACACGTTTTAAAGTGCTTCTTTGGTGGGCGGCACAATGAGTGCCCAGGCCCACCAACAGTATTCAATTTACAGGTCCTCGGTTCCATGTAGTACCATAGACTGGGAACTTATATGTACAATAAATGTGCCAATCAGGTGTAGAATAATTTTACCATGGTTTGGGGAGAGAGCACAAGCACTTTAACACTGTTAACTAATGGCAAAAAGCACAGAGTCATAATGCCAACAAAAGCGACATTTTGAAATTAGGAGGCGTGAAGGCATACATTTGGGGGTAACCCTGCAGAGAGGGTCAAGTTCAAAACTCATGATGAACAGACATTGGTACACAGAGAGCATAGAAAGACCCTAACCACTTAGCATTACTAGAGATGCTCACAGTCAAACTGAAGAGAGAGTTATGAATCAGGCAAATGCACTACAATACCAGGATATCCTGAAAAATCATGGCTGCTCCTTAAGGGAAATGGAATTTATCATTGTGAGAAAACAACATAATGGTAGAAGCTGGGCAGAAGAGAAGTGAGGGTGTTTTCTGTTTTAGTAGTCTGTGAGTTGAGCTTCAGCTTTCTATACTAATAATTATAATAGATTACCTTGACGTTTAGTGCCTAAAGCCGAGGAAAAGAAGTCAAAACTCTAAAGAATAGCACAATTCTTATGAAAGTTAATAATCATAATTGTCCAGGCTGAATTCCACAAAATTACCCAATATAGTGGTTTGTGACTCTACCAAGGGTTCCTCAATCTAAATCACAAAAAGTAAAGAAACCGGCTAAAGGCATGTTAGCCAGGCTGAAAGTAGGATCCAATACCTAATAATATCTATTAGTCACAAACCATGTCCAAAGAATTATATAGGAAATGAGAAAATGACAATGTCAATAGTATTCTACCAATGTGTTTCTGACTTCGGGAATGTGTTTGAGTCAAACTGTCTGATAGCACCCATCAGCATGGTGACTATAACAATACCATGAAAACCAATGATGAAAATTATATATTATGTTTTTGATATTCTGTAACTCATGAACATCTGAAACTGAGGAAGGACAATGATAATGAACACTCCGGGAAGAAAATCCACTACAAGTGTATGTGAAGCTGAAACCTCGCCAAAGGCAAAGTACAGAAAACCCTATTTCTAAGAAGCAAGTGTCCAAAAAGAACCTTTTTGCCAGAGATGAACAAACAACAATTTGCAGTCATAGCCAAAGAACAGACAAATAAATTCAAGCTAACATGCTCGTATTTCCCCAAAAAGATAAATATTAATGCACAGGAAAAGATGAAACAAGGATTAGTGGCCAACTGGTGACATTTTAATACATAGTATTGTCACAAATGTCTTACAAAGAATGCTTCTGTTATGGTTGCTGGTTGGCCTGTTGCAGGAGCAGCATAGACCAACTCCCCCGAGCACCCATCTGGAATGTCAGCGCGGTGAGATAAGCGTGAACAGAAGGGGAAGGGGTCTGGAACAAACAATAACTTAAAATAACAAGTCAAAACAATTAACTAAAACAACGAGCTAGAAAAACAAAGGTTTCATGACATTAAGCATTTCTTAATAATCCTCATGTTGCCCCCCAAATCTGACATACAAGGGACGGTAGTCATTAAATCAGGTTCAATCCCCACTGTGATTGTTTACCCAGAGAACAGAACGCTAGTTCCACTGTAAGCAAAAGTCTTTGGTAATAAGAGACCAGGCTCAATTTTACATCACCATGGGCCGCCACACACACAGATACATAGATGATCACACAATGGATATTTAAGAGCAACTATTGGGTGCGAAGTTCGATAACCCCATTTTGATCTGGGAAGAAGTAATGACAATGGGCTTCAGCAGAGTGTGTGTATTCTGTCATACACGGTGAGCTGGAATGCCAAAACATCGAAGCAAAGTCCCCCAATACACAGGAGGAGCAGAGAATTAAGCTGCTTCTAACCTTAACCAATAAGATTTCATTGTTCAGAAACATTCGCCCCCTACAACAGAGAACATGGTCCAGGGCTGCGGGCCCGGCCTCTCCACACACACACAATGTTCACACCCTCCCTTGCCCTCAGCAGTTACAGACTATCAGTGGTATCCAAAGGTGTGGCAATCCTGAGGAGGCGATGCTTCACCCCCGGAGTTCTCAATGCAAAGCATCGAGAATTCTAGAAGGGGGCCTTAAGTAGTGGCGGCATCCAAGAATGCCACAGGCAGAATGTTCTCTTGTGAGAGGTCAGCCGGGCATCTCAAGTGGAAAGCAGCAACACTTCTGCAGCAGACGTGGTCCCAGGGTCCTAGTTATCTTATTGAGTAAAGCGATCAAACTGTGGCACACAACACAGTCCGGGTAGTAATAATATCAACCCCCCCAGAGGCTTAGGACTCAATACGTTTTATGCAGGAAAGGGCCTCAAATGATGGTTTCACATGATGTAATGCCCTAGACTCACTGTCATAATAAGAGGTCCACTAATGGAGTACCCCCTACCACCCGCCTGAAGATTTGTCCTCGAACTGCACCTGTCCTGATTTAAGCATGCACATTGACACAGGAGATGCCAGGAGCAGCATTTCCTGGAGCCTGATGACAGGACTCAAAAGGTAGAAGGGGGATGGAGCTCTGCTGGGGGTAGACTGCAACGCTGACATGCTCTTGGAGTCCCTGACAACTGGGCCAAAAATACACAAAGACAGACATTGATGCAGTTTATCTCAAGAATGGGTCCCACATGTCTAATGTTGAACATGGCGATGTCCTAGTGCTCATCACCATGATTGAACTTCATCACTAGGCAGGCCATTACAGCAAAAGAAGGCAGATAAAACTTTGCTACACTTTTTCTACTGTAAATGTCTGCAGCTCACATCAAGGTGCTCCCCACTCCCTTTTAAAGACACTTCAAGTATTTTGGCATAACATTAATTATTCTCAACTAGATCTCTTCCTACCTCCAAAAGAACAAGCATCTTCGTACTTCCCATTTCAAATATCTGCTTCCTACCATCAAGGTAGGTGTACCTCAAGGATCCATTATCGCACCACTCCTCTTTGACATCAAACTCAACCCCCTACTGGACCTCATCAAATCCTTCAACCTGACAAGAGACAAGTACACCAACAACATGATTATCATTCTAGTTTATGGCGCGCAAATGCTCTAATATTCTTTTCTTGACCTGGAGATGGTACTCCCTACATAGCATAGACACTAGTCTTTTTTCTTTTTTCCTTATTGCAACACCATTGAAAGTTCACGCAATTCTTTCTACTGTGCTTATCATTATGTTGGTAATTTGCTTTTAAGGGATTTGAGCACACTGTGTCACCTATGGCTTTGAGAAAGACCAACTAGGTCGAAACGCATTAGCTGAATAAATCTCATCTTGAACAGCTGTCTGGAATGAGGGCCTTTACTTGCGCAGCTGTGCGGGTGGCCTTTCATGTCACAGTCACTCATACATGCAGTCACTCACCAATACAGCACTATCATTTGCACTCATACACCTATACAGACACTCACATACCACCACTCATCCACAGAGTTACTCACACACCTAGTCAGTCATGCAAATAATCAATCACACTCCCATTTACTCACTTATAAATATACACACAGCACCTCACTTATTCATATAGATACTAACACAAACATACTGACTTATACAATCACTGATACAAGCACAGTCATCCAAACAGCCACTCTCACAATCACTCATTCTCATAGTCATTTATATACTCCAACACTCACATATACTGCCTTTCACATATGTAGCTACTCACACATGTATCACTGAGACATCCATTCACTCACCAACACACCAATACACACATTCTCTCACCCATACAGCCCTTCCCAGATGTCCCTTGAACCCATACACCCAGTGAATACCCCACTCACACATCTATGCAGTCACACACCCACTTACACAGACTCTCAGGCACCCATACAGATACTCAGACAACCAATCAATAACCCTTATAGACACTCATGTAGCTACTCGCCAACTCATGCATCCGCTGACATACCAACTGATACCTAGCTGAACCTAGCTATAACTAACTTTATTTGATGCTGCTAGCTTCCCAGATTAAAAATAGTTCCAATCAAACCATAATCAATTACGCCACATGTTTCATTGCCCATGAAGAATTTCGGGCAACATCTTCAGGGCTGCTGGGGTTCCAAATTAGAATCTCATGGTAGGTTCACATCAAACCTATGATGGTATAAAAACAAGAGGAAAAAGCCAACTGTGAACACACTCTGCTTAACACTGATTTGGTGTGTTGTCACTCATAAAATCATATACTACCCACCATCTGGTTGCGTCCATCATATATATCTGTAACCATGCATGAAAGGGACGGTAAATCTAGTATGCGCCAATGGATCGCGTTTCCCCACAGTGAATGCCCAAAGGTCCTATCACCTGAAATGACTTTTTTTTTTATAACAGTCATAGTGTAGCAGTGTATATAACCAGCTGTAATTATGCAATCACTGATGTCCGCATCCCATAGATAAAGGAAGGACACAATGTATAAGTGGCCCCACTGTCATGATGTACATGTACGTGTTAAGCCCCTGTTTTTACTGGAAAGTGTACGCTCTTTCCCAGGTTGTCATGACACTCTCCTCACACAGATGCCAAAATAAAAATATTCCAAGGGGCTCCTTTTTATTTTCTAAATGCACAGCGTCCCAAACTATTGCTGTCAGTACTCTCTTTAAAACACACAGCCAAATTGTTTAACCGGTAGTTCAAAGGGGGAGCATGATGCGTTTTAAGTTCATTACACTAAACGCAGCCCGGACGAAGTCCCGCTTACTCGCAGCTCGCAGCCCACAAGCAATTCCTGTTAGCAGCGCGCTTACCGCTACCGGTTATCTACGGTCCGTCATTCGGTGCCAGACAGGGACACCACTCTGGCGGCCATCTTAGCACGGTTAACTATTGCTATTTCCAATGTAACATTGCAACAACTATGTATCGAACTAACTGTAAAGTTCATTCCTTAAAAGAGTTTTATTAAAAAATTGCCACAGTGTGCAAAAAACACACAAGGCTATTTATAAATTATCAATCAATAATTCAGTTCCAGCCATGCCAGTGTTTACACCACCCTCCACTATTATATACATGGGAGGGTATTTTGCAACAATTGTCATATCAGACAAAATCACCTGCTGGGCAGTGTGGTGCTCAACATACCAGGATTCTCACCCCTGGGTGGCCCACTGTGTTCCATCACATATCTCCTGTATTCATAGAAAATTTTATTTTATTCTATCAGAAGTAAATGACCTAAAGCACGCCTATGGTCTCACATTACAGTAGTGGCTGTGCGTTATCCTCAGGGAGTCTGAAACGCGTAAGGCAAGGAACTTTCACGCTGAAGGAAGAAGGTTTCCCTGAATAAAATAATCTAATGAGACCTTCCAACTGTGAGTGCGTCCTCGTCTTTGGACAAACTTTGGTGAGTGAGTGGATGTGTGTGTAAACCAAAGAATCAGTGAGTGTGTATGTAGTTATTGCTGTTGGAGTGTCTATGGTTTTGAGAATGGCAGTCTGTAATTTAGAGTGGGTGTAATAAAAGGTTATATTAGGGTGTGAGAAGATGCATCTATTTATCACATGGATGATGTCATCAGTGATGTCATTTGAGATGTCATCAGTGATGTCATGAGTGATGTCACCAACGGTGTTATGAGTGATGTAATATGTGACGTCATCAGCAGTGCATTGCAGGGGCGCGAGTTATAGTAAGCAGAACTAACTATAACAGAGGAATTTCTATGGTTTTGTATGAGTGAAATGTCCAGCTAACTATAACACCCCTGAAACCTATGGTTTTTTCAGTGAATTTCTAAGGTTCTTTTAATTGCTAATTTCTAACTGTAACATGCCTGGAACGTCTAAATTCCTGGAAATAGTCCTTTTGTTTCCTTGAGCCCCAGGCACCAACTCTATTAACAATAAATTTGAATAAGGGCTGGCTTGAGCACATGAAGCCCAAGATGACAGCTGCCAGATGAATGTGCAAAAGGTATCACTGGATCATGATGAGAAACATTTATACTCAGCGTAATCAAAATAACTGGTACAAAATAGAGCAGTACTCCCTCGTCCTGTCATCCTGAGCCTGCTGACATGACCTTTACCCATGATAAAATTCACTCCAATCATAATAGACCAACAGGCAGAACTCTTAGGATGGAAGGAAGAGCAGTGGCCATGAATAAAGGGTATGGCAGACCCCAAGCCTCAGGAAAGCATTAAAAGCAATAGGAATACCCAACCCAGTGTGGAAGTTGGCAGAGTTCACTTTTATGATGAGCTGAAGCCATCTTGTTTGTGGCCTTCATTTTAGTTAAGCCATGTGTTTGCCATGTGGTTCCCCGTCTTCACTGTTGCCTGCTTCTCTATTTCAACATCGAAATAGTCATCATCTATAGTTAACTCCTTCAGCACTGAGCCAGAGCACTGTGCATGCTCAGAAAGGCTTGTAGCTGGTAGAATGCACCTGTCTTAAATGTATCTGTCAGGCTATTTTAACTGATGTCAGAAACTATGTAACTTCTCCCACTCTGTTGACTAAGTGATTCTCATGTACCATTCAATCAATCAATGCATTTATAGAGCGCGCTACTCACCCGTGAGGGTCTCAAGGCGCTGATGGGAGGGGGGGGTGCTGCTACTGCTCGAATAGCCAATTCTTGAGGTATTTCCTGAAGGTGAGGTGGTCCTGGGTCAGTCGTAGTTGTGCAGGGAGGGAGTTCCATGTTTTGGCTGCCAGGTAGGAGAACGATCTTCCTCCGGTGGTGGATCTGTGAATCCGTGGGACGGTGGCGAGGGCGAGGCTGGCGGAGCAGAGCTGGCGGGTCGGAGTGTGGAACGAGAGGCGGTTGTTGAGGTATTCGGGGCCCATGTCGTGGAGCGCTTTGTGTGCGTGGGTGAGTAGCCTGAACGTGATCCTCTTGCTGACGGGGAGCCAGTGCAGGTTTCTCAGGTGGGTGGATATGTGGCTGTGGCGAGGGATGCTGAGGATGAGTCGTGCGGAGGCGTTCTGTATGCGTTGTAGTCGTTTCTGGAGTTTGGCGGTGGTTCCTGCATATAGGGCGTTACCGTAGTCCAGTCGGCTGGTGACGAGGGCCTGGGTGACGGTCTTTCTACCATTATATGTGAATAGCTATTCATATGTATACTTGTACCGCCTCTTTTTGAACCTTCACGCTTACTCAGTTACAAACAGGCTATAAAATGCCCATGGCTTCTGTACTCAATGTACTGCCTCATACATTGCCTGAGGGTTATGTATCGATGTAGTCCCACTCATAATTGTTAATAAATTACTTTCTTGGTATTACAGCTTCCGTGCCAATCTCTATTTGTTAGTCCGAGGACTCGAGTACACAGAAGGGCGAACCCCTGCACTAGTGGGCCCCTGAAAAGGCTCTCTCCCACAAATTGGTGTCCATCACGTGGGGCTCATCGGAGACACGGCTGCCCGACGGTGCGGTCTTGACAGAGGTTTGGAATCTCGCTGAGGACGTACGCTGCAAGAGGAGACCTTTGTCTTTGCAGACCAAAGTACTTTTCCGATTTTGCCAATTTGACCCTCCAGGTGGCAACCGGTCCCCGACTGAGATCCCTTTGGCGTTCGTCTTACAGTGACCATTAGGTTGATTCAGAGGTTGGCAGTTGGAGGCTGTAGATTTTTGCTCGGTAAGGTCGCTAAAACGACACTCTTTATTTTTGGCCAACATTCTGGTTTGGTTTAGGGAATATGTGTGTTGCAACATACATAGACAGGCAATGAGGAGAATATTCTCTAACTTTTGAATTTATAAACGTTACTGTGTTTGTGATAAGTACTATTTTATTATAATATTATATTTACTATAATATTTACAACATACCAGTCACTAGCACGCTTCGTAGGATATGTTGCTTTCTTGGAGCTACCAAAATGGATTTACAACGAAGTCAGCCGGCTCCCCTTTAGGGAACACCAAAAAGGTATATGTAGATTAAAAACGGTATTTCTTCCATAATGTATAGTGCACTGTGGAACAAATACACTAAAAAGGATCCTGATCTACGATGGCCAATAAATGGGTCAATTGATCTTAGAAAGATTCACAATGTGGAACAATGTGTGTTTAAGCGTAAAAGCAGACAAGATATGTTTGACTGTGTACGAATGTGGAAGAAAGAAGTGCATGAGAGAGTGAGGAAAGAGCAAGCTTTAGAGCATAAAAAGAACAGCGCAAAAATATCTATATGAAAGCGCTGGAAATGAAAAATAAAGAAATGAAGGAAATAAAAGAGAAAGTGGATAGGGAGCGTCGTTTACGAAATATAATCTGATCATAAAAAATGTTGTCACGGTCTTTTTCTCCCTTCCCAGATGGCCGATTTAATTAGACGTGTAGTTAAACTACGAACTGATGTGTTCCGTTTGCGAGAGGAGAAAGAGGCAGCTGCTATGGCTGAACAAACAGTTCAGACCCCCATGCCTCAGGAGGTAGATCCAGGGACAGATAAGGATAATGTGGTTCATGGGATACCAATGCGTGAAGCTGCGCCTTTATATGTCCCTCCTAGGGGTGCGGGAGCAAGTGACAATAAAGAATTAACTGATGCAAAGGGATATTTTGTTTACAATTGGGTCAATACTCCTTGGAGTAGAGCGGATGTCATGGCTCCTAAAGCTGCTTTGCCTGACCCGCGGAATAATCTGGCTGCTTTTTATTAAAAAGTTGAAGGAGCTATTCGTTTTTGCACGATGACTTTGCCTGATATTGACATGTTTTTTGGGCTTATCTTACCCCCTGATATGTGGAGATCTATTCGCAAAGTAGACAATCATACTGCTTTTGGAGATATTTGGAAGGAAATAGAGAGAAAAGATGCAGAAAGAGAACCCGCACAGAAACTGCAACAAGAGATATTAGGCCTTCCAAAGGCTATAATAACTAAATTGAAAACCCTTATACATCCTAAAAAGATGGATTGGACTATGTTAGCGTCCTGTAAGCAGAACGTGTCATGGAGATGGGCTTTGCCTTTACACTGTGTTAAGTTAGCATAAGCTTATTAGAAGTTTAAACACCATTTTTCCTCTCTGCTGCTTTTGCACACGGCACACATTATTATAAATGTTTAGAGTCTAGCAGAATATTTTGCTTTACACGAGAATAATATGTTTTCCTATAGTACCAGCCTTGCTTGGTAAGCTATGTCTGAACAGTGAGTGCCGAGGCCTTCAAGGTTATTTCAACACAGTGGTTGTTGTTCGGTCTGATCAGCACACGTCATAGACATAACACATATGCAGCTGTGGCCACCTCTGATTTTGGTGCGTTTAATAATGCACTGCGCAGAGCATACACACACACTTTGGAGAACATTCGCAAGCAGAGAGCTGGGGTAGAAAATGATGTGATCCATTTCTACTAAAACCAGAGGTATGGGGCCGCCCTTGTAATCCCAAGAGACCTTCTGTAGATATAATATAATTTACTAGCAAGGGAGGGTAAGATTTAGGTGCAATTTAGCCTTCTTCCGTTTAGCATTTTAACATGCTTTCTCCCATTATATTTTCTGGAGTAGTAACTATGCTGATAACCTTGTTGCTTATAATATGTCTGCTTATATTGGCTAAGATACTGCGCCTGAGAACATGACATTAGAAATCAATATTTCCAAGCTTGCACGTGTCTTCATTTACTTCTCGTTTTGGACTGGTATGATAGTATAACGAAAGAGTGTTCGTGTGTTCCACGTTACCTGAGGTATTCTAAGTTCATGTTCTGGGTTGTCTAATCATTGGAGGTATGGAAGAACCAATGAGACACTGATTGCTAGTCTGGTAGGGGATTTTGGATACTAAGGTGAGTTTTGGTACACCCTAATTTACTGAGGTTCCAAGTCTCTATGCACAGTTCTGTGTATGAGCAGAATCCCTGTGACATGGCGCCCAAGTGTTCGTGGTCTTATTACATGACACTTGATTAGTACTTCTATCAGTCCTTAACCCCTTCACTATTGTTTCCGGATAATAGAAGTGTCGGACAAACCTACTTATAGTTATATAGGTCTTTCAAGCTTGAATCTTTCTAAACGGTTTCCGTTTGAATTACTACCCAGTTGTGCTACGTAGATTTTGTATTGTCACACTTTATTTCTGTGTCAGAATGGGTGACGTTGACATACCGCAGCGTAGTCGCATTGCGGTACACAATCATTTGCAGACTTACAATGTCGCATTAGAGGGCATGGCGGTGATCATGGTGATGAGTGCTGAAGTTGCGTACCCATATGAGATCTTTTACTCATAGGTGATTTTCCTGCAGTGGACGCAAATTCTGGTGTGTTTCACACTTATACTCACTCAGCCGTGCCCGCGGAATATGTTCCTTATCGGACAGAGGAAGTTCCAAATAATGCTTGGCAGCATCGTGTTTGGTTAAATGGCGCCCTTCCCCACTCATTAGCCGCAACTAGATTGGGTCCTTTGTCCATTCCAGGCGCAACTTGGCCTGTTTTGGCAGGATTTACTCTGCATCCTAGATCGGGTGCTGTTACCGTTGCTGATCTACGGGTCCTACATACAACCGCAATTGCAGTTATTAGGGCCTTGGTACAATACATTACACGCAATCTCCCGGGCAGGGGTCTGGGAGTTGCGGCGCTTCCAGCCGGACCTAGCGGTATGAAGCTGAGTCCAGTAATGGTTAATGCTGTGATGGGCAAGCGTCCCTAGGATAAGAATGATATGCCTTTCTGGCTTGCTGAGAAATTTGACCAGCTGGAATCGGTGTTTCCTAACACGACTCCTGTTGAAAACCACAGAATTCTTACAACTAGTTTGCCGAAAGACTTGATACCAGACGCCGGTGACTGCGAGTCATGGGGCAGAATTTTTGCGGCAGTGTATACAAGGTGCTTCGGCACTCCGTCAATGGCTGTCCTTCCAACGGTCATTAAGCGTGTTCAGGGTGAACACGGACCTAAGGCTGTGGTTGAATTGGGAATGAGACTCTGCGGCGCATTTGACGTAGTTTCCGAGCTCATCCTTTCTAATATAAAGGGAGACGCGGTAAACTTTCAGGTGTCTAATACTTTGCTTGCTGTCCCCGATACCGATAAACCCAGACAGTTACGGAAGATTATCACGGCTGCTTATAAAACCATTGGCCGTAATAGTCTGGGTCTCAAGCCATTTTCTACTAAAGAGAAAAAGCAACCCCAAGGGTCAAAGTCTGAAAATGACGATCAACCTAAGACCAAAAAGCAAAATTGGTCTAAAAGCAAAAAACAGGGTAAACAACAACAGAAACAGGAGTCCCGTCCCCCTTCACCACTGCCTGCTTCTACTGAGCGCGTTTATGACTTGTGCGACCGCAGTACGATTAAGTCACCTGATAGATTTCAGGTTCCTGATCAACGCTCTCCTCGTTCTTTTCAGGACACATTGGCCTCATCGTTCGGTGGTGGAGGTGGCGAGAGAGGTAGGGGTGGCCCGCAGACTCGCGACCAGCCCCCCCCCCCCGAAAGACGGAAAAGGCAAGCAGGACGATTCTTCGCAGAAGAGATCCCAGTTTCAGAAAAAGAAAGTTGCCGCTTTAACAGCGAGATATGCCACAGATAGTGAGAACGCAGCTTCAGAATCTGACATGGGCTCTGACCTTGCCAGACAGCGTGGCGGAGATTACCATTGTGTGAGAGGCCCTGCGTCCATTACTGAAGGTGACAGCGACTGACCAATATGTTGTTGTGGAGACAGCTGATACCAGAGTAGCTCCCCTGATAGACCTTTTAATTGAAGGTGACATACAACGTACCATCAAAGGGGTGTTTTGGGAAAATCTTACAACTACCTATGACATTTTGTTAGTGGAGGCTGACTGGCCCCCACCTTTTGTTCTCGCAGCTCCAAGAGGTGAGGAGGTGATCCTCCCTAGTTTCGCGCACACTGTCTCAAAGGAGCATGAGCTGAATTTTGCAGAAGAGTGAGCTAAGGCCCTTGCGCCGGCTCTGTACCGTACACACTGTGGGTGGGATAAATTTTCCCCGCACCACGAGATTCCTTTACGGTCTATGCCACAGCCCCAACCTCAATATCCCATCCGTCGTGAAGCTAAGGCTTCCGTGGCGGGAATCCTTGAACAATTGGAATATCAAGGTGTGATTGAAACTTGTGTGTCACCAATGAATAACCCACGTTTTACTGTGACCAAGCCCAACGTATCGTACCGTTTGGTATTAGATTATCGGCATTTAAACTCGCACTGCCGTACATGTGCAGTACAGAATACCTACGGCTCTGCTTTGGTGGATGGTCTTGTGCGAAAACGGTTTAAAACCACACTTGACAAATCTAAAGTTTTTTTTGCCCACATTTTGGATGGTCTGAGTTCCCAATGGACCAGTTTTACCTGTGGCGGCAAACAGCGCCAAATTAAATGCCTGGCGATGGGCTATAAGAATAGTCCAGGTGTATTTGCTGCCAGAATTTGTCTCTCTCTTGGAGAGAGTTGACCCAGATGCGTGTTCGTATATGGATGACATCTATCTCACAGACGACAAAGTTTGGGCGCATCTGTGTCGCGTTGATCGCAAAATTTGTAACTTTCCGGACTTCGGTTACAAATTCAACTTTGCAAAGTCTCACATTGCAGAATACACAGTGTTGTTCCTGGGCTATGAGCTGAACAATGAAGGTCGAGGATTGGCCCCTCACTTCTTGGAGAAATGCGCACAACTGCACGCTCCTACAACTCTGAAAAAATTACAGTCCTTGCTGGATTTTTTAAATTTCGGTCGTACTTACATTCCCGATTATGCCCAGCGTATCAAGCCTTTGTATGCTTTGATACAACCAACTCGTACCAAATCTTGCTGGCTGCCAGAACATTCAGCCGTTTTGCGATCATTGCAGGTTGATCTTCTTGAATCTATGGGGCATATTACCAACAACTAGCGATAATTATCGCTATGTTGTCTTAGCGGCAATATTTTTATCGCCGTGTTGCGGTGATTTTTATCGCTTAGGAGCCTTGCTATTATCAAGGTTTATCTCCTAAGCGATAAAAATCGGCCGAAATACATGAATATCGCTGTAAAGTCAGCAATATTCATGCATTACCGAGCTAATGCTCTTAGCCATGTTATCCACCTCCCATTGGATAACATGGCTAAGAACTGCTCAGGGCAGGTGTTAGCTTTTGGAGATATTCACGCTTAGTGCGAATATCTCCAAATGTTGGTAATAGGAGATAGCGATGTCAGCGACTGTTTCCAGTCGCTAACATCTTGGCGCGCCCTCTTTGCATGTCATTAGTGATAAATATCTCTGGCATGCAAAGCGGGGCCCAAGATGGTCGCTATCTCCTACTAGCTGTCGCTAACTGGTATTAGCGACAGCTAGGTAATAGGGAGATAATTTTATCTCCGCTTTCTTGGCTGGGGTGGTGAGTTTCACATACCTTACTTTTAATGAAGGTGACACAGTACCTATTGCTTACAAGTCACACTTGTACACTTCGGCTGAAATGCGGTTTTCCAATGTGGAAAAAGTTTTGACTGCAGTGCAAATGGCGATTTTCAAGGAACGAGCACTGTCGCAGGGAAAGCACATGTTGGTTGTTACCCCATATCCTGCACTTGAAGCAGTGACGAAGGCCAGTGTACTACATTCTAAGGCTTTGCACCCACGGGGGATACAATGGGCAGCGTCACTGACGTCTCCGGATGTCACGTTTGTTTTTGATGCCTCTCTAGGGTCACAAGAGTTTTTGCAGTATGAATTTGTTCATCCTGCACCGTTGACTATGCGGCCTTTGGAGGATTTCCATTGTATAATTTACACTGATGGTTCAGCGCAAGTTGCGCATGGGTCTAAGCAGGCATACGTTTCAGCTTGCGCCATTGGGGTAGGTGCCATGGTGAATGATGAATTCAAGTCCAAGGTCGTGCACACATAGACTTTAGGGGACTGCACAGCACAATTGGCAGAGCTTCGTGCTCTGATCCTTGCATTGGAGTACGCTGAACCTAGTGTGATGACTCTTATTGTGAGTGATTCTTACTACTGTGTCCAGTCTTACAATGACAATCTGTTCTTTTTGGATTCAGAATGATTTTCGTGATTCCAAGGGTAGCACAATAAAACATAAAATGATCTGGGTCCGAGTGGCTGAGCTCAAAGAGCAGTTGCCAATCGTTTATGTAATTCACACTTTTGGTCATCAGCGCGTGGGAGTTCACGGTGTTGGCAACTCTTTGGCCGACGAGGCCGCAAAATCAGCAGTATCGACATATTTGGTTGCGGCAGTTACACGTTCCAAGAGTAAGATTGATGATGATATCTTGGCGGCTATAGCTGCGACTCAGAAGGGTAGTAAATATCCTAAGGGGTTCCCTTCGAAGTATACTTATCACGTAAGTCCTGATAAAGTTCCTTATGTGAAAATACCGGATGTTGGTGAAAGGTTAGTTTCCAACACGGACCGCAGGTCCTCATTGATTACAGCTGCCCATGAAGGTGTTGCGTCTGCGCATGAGGGCATTTCGGCTTCTGTATCTCAGCTACAACAACGCTTTTGGTGGCGGGGAGTGTACAAACAGATGCGTGATTATGTCCTTCAATGTGACATTTGCCAGCAGATTAAACCTTCAACTGCTGCGCGTCCGCGCCAGACACAGTTGTACATTTCTAATAAACCACTTGATTTTGTTTACTTAGATCACTGCGGTCCTTTTTCTTCTGATACTGCGTATAAGTACATCTTAGTAGCAGTTGATTCATGCACACGCTTTGTGTGGGTGTGGCCACACCACAGCGCTGATTTGTGAACTGTCATAAGAGACTTGCATATCTTTGTAGGGATTTTTGCCTGTGGTACCTTCCATTCGGATCAGGGTCCTGCTTTCGCCTCTAAGGCGTATAAGGATGCCATGGCTTCGTTGGTGGTCCAAGTCAAGTTTTCGTCTCCATACAGACCTGAGGGTAATAGTGTTGTGGAACGAATGAACCGTGATTTAAAGCAGTCTTTGACAGCTAGGGTTATAGGCACTGGCAGGAACTGGGTGGCCCACCTCATTAGCGTGCAGCGTGCCCTTAATAATCTCCCTAGAAGGTCTCTGGGTGGGCGGACCCCATACAAAATGCTCTTTGGTATAAAGATGTTCATCCCGGACCTTGACGGTCTAGACCAGGCGGCTGTTGCTGCCTCCCTTGACCTATATGAACATTGCAATGTTTTACAGGATCTAAAAAAGCCGAGAGATGGTCTTGCAAAGGAACATTTGCCCTACACATCTGAAGCTGCGTTGCAGATTCCGGTAGTTGGCTGGCTCCCCCAAGTTGGAGAACTGGTTCGGGAGAATATCGAAAACAAGAAAGAATTTGGTCCCTCTTATTGAGCTCCGGTTCCTGTGCTTGGCGTGAAAGGCACATGAACAGTCACTTTACCACCACTTCCAGGTCGTAAAGAAAACAAGTATATCTCCATTGACAATATCAAAATACACTGAGTGGCCGATTCTTCTTAGTATGACACTGGCAGTCTCATGTCCTTCGATTTTGAGAAATTCTGTTTTGGCCCCGGCTTCTGATCCACGGCCTGACGTTGCCCACGAGATGTCTGCAGTTTCGAGTCCTTTACTGAGTTCACTGCCTGATGCCCACCTTGATGAAACTGACTACACTTACCCCACTGACTTATCGATGCCTGATTTGCAAACTCGCTTGGCTACACAATTCAGATTTTCATTTGATGCTGATTCACAAACATCGAGGAAACCTTCAAAGGTCTCTGTTTTGGCTAAATTGTTTTAAAAACATTTTTTGATTCCCCCTTGGACCTACATTTGGTTTGTGCTTTTTTCAGTTTACCTTTTCATGTCAATTGGCTTTGTGGTGTATTCTTTTTGCCTTGTCAGCGGACACTATGTCGAGGAGAGAACATGCATTTGACATATTAATGGAACTTTAGCTCCCCATTCCTCATCACACAGATTGAAGAGAGACCTGGCTATTGTTAATATCACTTCTTGGCCTGTCTTAGATGGGATTGTATTGGATGCTTTTCGTTTTCAAATCCATGGGCCCACTGAGGTTACAAATGTCCCTAATGTGCTTAGAGTTTCTATGGGGATGTGATTAAACAAAATATACATTCTGATGATTGGGATGTTCAGGCCATAGAAGCTTTGTTTTCTGATTTGAAATATTATGCTGCCTTTGATGCTGAAGATTTGTATTTAGAATCTGCTAATTACGGTGATTTGTATTGTTACCAACATTTTGGTAATCACTACCTGCATAAAGCTAATACCAGGAGGAACACTGTCAATTATACACAATGGGAACATTGTCCGGCTCCAGTACAAGGCAGTTCTACTTCCTTTTTAAAAAGGGTCACTTATTTTACCGATTTTAATCCCAATGCTTTTATTTTAAGATGACTGAAAAGTCCACATCCAAGGTTAGACTTACCGACACAAAATTATTGTATTCGAAGTCCTTTCTAGACCAATTAGCTGTTGGGGGCTATGAGTTGTGGACGGATACCATTGATCTTAAATCTGTTTGGGGTTCTAAGAGCTGGCAAGTGCAAGGCATTGAGGCTTAGCACCGTGTATGCCTCATCCCGAAGCATATGTTGTTCTTGAATTCTACAATTTCACAGACATCTTGCTTTGGATTGGCTACTACTAAAAAATTAAATGCTCCTTCTTTTCCTGAATTAGAAGAATATTCCGGTTGGAATAATGCCACTAAATTTTCGATCAGAGAGCTAAAAACTCTGTTGCTAAATTCTTCCTTTAACATATCCAGTTTGGATCCCAAGGGTTGGTTGCTCTGGCACAGAAGTGCTGATTCTTGCCAGCATCGTTTTCCGGGTTTAGCTCATGGCTTTACACAGGTCAGGGTGGATCCCCATTTTGAAAGTGGCCATTCTGTGACTACCTATTCTGTAGGCAAATTATGTCAGAATTGGCTCAAACATTCCACTTTGGCGTCAGTTAAGCTGCATTTATCTAAACTGACTGACGATGTTGATCTGAATGATTTTATAAAAGGCCCGGCTAACGGTAGATCTAAAGATGGATATATGCTATATACAACTACTACTACTACTACAACTACTACTACTACTACTACTATTTGACTGTCGCGCCTTGTTCCTCTCTATAGCGCCATGAAGCCTCCGGGCGTACGAGCGCTCAACAAATGCTGATTAACATTAACATTAACATTAACAACGAGAAAGTGCTAGCAGTTGTAGATAACAGCATTAACACGCTCTCTTCCCGTATTTACACGTTAGACAGTATTGTGTCATCTGTTGTGGATATTGTGCAGGATGAAGTGTCTGTTTTATACCATGGTCAAAATCAATTGCGTTCCATTATGCAGTTTGCATGGACCTTGCAAACCTTGAAAGCTGGAAAAGTGCCATGGCACTGCATGAACACGTCATCATTGTTTGCCCCGTTTAATTTGACTGACAAGCAACGTTTAATGTCAATGAAAGATGCAACTTTTTCTATGTTACACATCGAGAAGTTAGAACCTTTACCATTTTCTGTGGCCAATTCAGCAACGTGGCTTATCCACAGGTTAATAACTCTCCCGTTTCCTCTGTTCAAGTTCGAGGAGTGTATGAAGTACTTTGCCATTGGTAGATATGAGCCCCTTGGCAGTGCTTATCTCCATGAAGCTTGGTCGCTTCCATTTACCTATAGATGCCTTAGGGAGGGTAAGGAAGTTTATTTGAATGGTGAAGATTGCACTGAAACACCAGATCACTCATTGATGTGTAGACATATCCAATTACATGGCTCCTGTAACCAGAATGAGCCGAATTTAGCCTGTTTTTAGAAAGGTACACCTCTGCCTGCAATTGTACCCACATTCACATTACTGGCAAACAGGAGTTATTTACTTTTGAATAATGAGGACTGTTGTGGGTTAGTAGCGGGAATTGCTTATGTAGTTACTGTCAGTGAATGTGTGGTTTGCTGTAAAAATGTAATGTATCCTCCTCCGCACGGGAAGCTTGATGTTTCCATCTGGCCCACGATTCCGACCTTGAAAGTAGAGTTTAACAAGATGAGTCACAAAAGAGCTCTATTGTCCCAGAAAGAAGTTGCCCTCACATCTGCTCGTGAGACATTCGTCCTTCACGTGGAAAACACCCGCACAGAGGTGCATGCTTTATTAAATACTGATTTGCCCTTGCATTTCGGTGAGTTAATTCACACTATCTTTAATGCATCCTCCACCACAGGGCTGGCACACTTTTTTAAAGTTGTAAGCAGTGGCCTTGTGACTTCTTTTCAAACTATATTTGGTGTGTTTTTTCATTACATTTTTTCCAGCCTGTTTGGTGGATTTCCCTTACTGCTGGCTCTGGATGCAGGCGTTCTTTTTCTGTTTTGTTTATTTCAAAATGGATGCACGTCCTGTGTTACAAGAAGAACTGTCACGGCTGGTGCTGCTTCGCAACCGAATGCTTGAGTACTATGGAGCGCTGCCTCTTGCTACTTTGAGTGCGGTTTATGGATTATCGTTTCGATTTTCCTATTTTACATGGTCCAGCCTGTCCTTCATTGCCTGAGTTGCGATTTCGACTGGGCCCTGGATTTGTGTTCCTGCAATACGGTGTCTCCCGATGCGGATTATGATCAGCTTATGAGCCCCTTAGTTGCTCATGAATTGCTTTGTTCTGGCGGAGGGATTATGGCCTTTGCAGCGATGCATGGAGTTCTGGGTCGTTGGAATGTTTTTGCAGCGGCGCAAGATTTTTTGACTCACAGCTTCATTGAAAACCCACCGAGATGCCCTCTGATGGTGCTAGAGGCCCTGGTAATAAAGGAACATGTATGTTCTTTCCCTTTGTTAAATTGGATGGCTGAAATATTTTCGGATGAGAACAGTGACTTCCTGTCGGAGGCTGTACCTGCATGTTTTGCATATTCATTGTTAGACTGAGATGTGTCATCGCTTCTCTCTCTTCCATGAAAGAGGTCACTTATTGGACATCAGATATTTTTTTTAAAGTTTTTATCGAGCCTGAATTTTTTTCTGCCCAGACCTATTGATTTCACTATGTCCAATGGCTACCGTGATTGAATTTGAACAATTTTTGGGAATATAAGGTTTTTGTTCTACAAATTTTTTTCCCTTGTGCAAATTTGAGACTGGTTCTGACTGTCATTTTTTAACTCTGCTTTCCAAAATTTGCCTCTTATCTTATCTGTGCTCGGCTCACGGGAGGGTGTCATGGAAATGGGCTTTGCCTTTACTCTGTGTTAAGTTAGCATAAGCTTATTAGAAGTTTAAACGCCATTTTTCCTCTCTTCTGCTTTTGAACACGGCACACATTATTATAAATCTTTAGAGTCTAGTAGAATATTTTGCTTCACACGAGAATAATATGTTTTCCTATAGTATCAGCCTTGCTTGGTAAGCTATGTCTGAACAGTGAGTGCCGAGGCCTTCAAGGTTATTTCAACACAGTGGTTGTTTTCCGGTCTGATCAGCGCACGTCCTAGACATACCACATATGCAGCTGTGGCCACCTCTGATTTTGGCGTATTTAATAATGCACTGCGCAGAGCATGCACACACACTTTGGAGAGCTGGGGTAGAAAATGATGTGATCCATTTCTACTAGAACCAGAGGTATGGGGCCGCCCTTGTAATCCCAAGAGACCTTCTGTAGATATAATATAATTTACTAGCAAGGGAGGGTAAGATTTAGGTGCAATTTAGCCTTCTTCCCTTTAGCATTTTACCATGCTTTCTCCCTTTGCATTTTATAGAATAGTAACTATGCTGATAACCGTGTTGCTTATAATATGTCTGCTTGTATTAGCTAAGATACTGCGCCTGAGAACACGGCATTAGAAATAAATATTTCAAACTTACACGTGTCTTCATTTACTCCTCGTTTTGGACTGGTATGATAGTATAACGAAAGAGTGTTTGTGTGTTTCACGTTACCTGAGGTATTCTAAGTTCATGTTCTAGGTTGTCTAATCATTGGGGGTATGGAAGAACCAATGAGACACTGATTGCTACTCTGGTAGAGGATTTTGGATACTAAGGTGAGTTTTGGTACACCCTAATTTACTGAGGTTCCAAGTCTCAATGCAGAGTTCTGTGTAGGAGCAGAATCCCTGCGACAAAAGCGGATGAGTCGGTTTCTGATTTCTTTACACGTTTTGAGGAGACATTCCATGACTTTAGTGGGCAGTCATTGACAGATGACACGGGCAAGCATCTGTTCGTTGACAAATTTGTCACGAACATGTTGCCAAAATTAGCTAGTCGCCTAAAGGCCAGCGAGAGCTCATGGACTCCCCAGTCTCTTTTTTGACTATGGCTCAGCATTATGAATGTCAGGAATTGGAAGTGAAGGACAAGGAGGATAAAAAGGCTAAAGATTTAAAGACGAAAGTTATGTTAGCTCAGGTTTTTTGGTCCATCTTATAGAGGTGGTGGTAGAGGTGGACGTGGGATGTATCGTCCTGGCGCACCCTCTATCCCTCAAGCTACTTTGTCTTCCGATCAGTATGCTTATTAGAATTAGATAGGACATTGGTGTTTTGAGTGCCCACTCCTGCAAGGTCAGCAGTATCAGCGTGGCAGAGGACAAGTGAGAAGCCGCCCAGGGATATAGTAAATAGGGTAGGTATAAATAAACGCACTAGGTTTGAAGCAGTAGAGAATTCTTCTAAAATGTTCGACAGGCGAAATCAATATCAAATGTCTGATTATTCGACTGATGATTTGAAGGATTCTACTTATGCATAGGAATGCCTAGGATGGGTTAAGGAACCAGTTGAACTCCCAGTAGATTAGAAGGGTCCCTATGTAGATTAAATTGTCTTGGGTTCTACTGATCGGTTGATACGGGAGCTACTCGTAGCGCTCTGTCATAACAATTGGTTCCTAGGGCTCCCCTGTCTGGCTTGACAATAACATCAATAGGATTCAATGGGACACCTTCCCTTAGCCCACTGTCACAACCACTTGCATTTCATGTTGATAAATTTATTTCAGCATGTCCTTTTTTGCTTTCCCCTAACACACCGGACAATATTGTGGGTCTCGATATGCTCAAACATTTTCGTGCTACAATCCGATGTTCCCCAGAAGGTGTGCATGTTATTTGGAAAGATAACTATCCCATGGATAAAAGTTCTTGTCTCATTAGAGAACATATTGCTTTGGCATCACTACCTAGTACCTTGTGGGCTACATCAGATACTGATGTGGGACAAATGGTTATTTCCACCAGTCCACATTCATGTGACGGAAGGTGCTTTATTGCCAAAACTTCCCCAATATAAAATATCTAGAGAAGGTGAAGAGGCACTAATACATATTGTTCAAGATCTGATTGGTGTGGGGGTTGTGGAAGAAGTCCCTTACAATATTTGCAATAGCTCTATCTTTCTCATCTTGAAAAAAGACACTGATACTAAAATATACAGGTTTATCATTGACTTCCGAGAGGTTAATAAGATCGTAGTGCCCCAATACCCGGTAGTCTCTGAAATTACAACACTTCTTACCATGGTTCCTCTGACTGCTACTACATTTACTGTGATTGATTTGATGAATACTTTCTTCCCCATACCTATTCATACTGACAGCTATTATTTATTTGGCTTCACTTTGAATAATCGATCATTCAGATTTTGTAGAGCTCTACAGGGGTATATAGAGAGTCCTATTATTTATAGCCAGGCATTGAAAAGACAGCTTGATTATTTCCCCGTGCCAAATGGGGTGGCTCTCATACAATATGTCGATGACATCTTGTTGGCTGCAGATACTCCTAACTAGTGTGAAGAAGGAACACTGTCACTGCTCTCCTTTCTTGCATCTCACCATCACAAGGTTTCTAGGAAGAAATTGCAATATTGTAGACAGCAGGTTACCTATTTAGGTCACCTCCTGTCTAGGGAGGGACGTGCACTCACACCAGACCGCATTCAAGCTATTTTAGACACGCCTGTGCCCCGTACTCAGAAGGATGTTTGTGCGCTGATTGGCCTTACTTCTTTTTGAAGGCAATGGATCCCTAGCTTTTCACATATTGTTAAACATTTTTGGCCCTTTTGACTAAAGACACTCTGATGCCCCTCCCAAGAACGACCAAATGCCAGGCTGCTTTTCAACAATTGCGTCAAGCTCTATGTTCTGCACCAGTATTAGGCACTCCAGACTACACTAAAGCCTTCACACTCTATGTACACGAGAGGGACGGTTGCGCTCTCCCAGTTTTAACAGAGACACACTGTGATAAGCAGCATCCTTGTGCATATTTCTTGGCTGTCCTCGATCAAGTCGCTTGTGCAGTGCCTGGGTGTTTTCGCTCTGTGGCAGTGGCAGCTATGTCCATACGTCAGAGTGAGGGAAACGTCTTCTCACATAGATTGCTTGTGTTAGTACCCCATGCAGTTGACGCCCTGTTGAACCAAACAAAAACGCAGCATTTAACTAGTGCTCCCTTGACAGGATATCAATTGACACTTTTGGCCCCTCATATTACCTTGAAAAGATGTTCAACTCTTAATCCGGCTACTCTATTGCCATTCCCAGCTACTCAGTCCCAGTTACAAGAATCCCATGGCTATATATTCCTTACTGAGGAACAGACAAAGGGTTGTGTTGACCTGCAAGATATGCCCCTTTCAAGTGTTGATGGGGAATTGTGGGTTGATGGGTCTTGTTTGAAAGCGCCAGATGGCACAACATCAGCTGCATATTCAATTACAACACTTCAATCGGTAGTTGAGACAGCTCGCATCCCACAGAAGTCAGCTCAGGCAGCTGAGTTGATAGCATTAACGAGGGCGTGTGAGCTTAGCACTGATTTGTCTGTTACATCTACACCGATAGCCGATACGCCTTTGGAGTGGCTCACGATTTTGGGCTACTCTGGAAGGAAAGTGGCTTCCTTACATCGCATGGGACACAAATAGTGCATGGAGAATTAGTGCATAAGCTTCTTACTGCCTTGACATATCCTAAGAAAGTAGCGATTGTTAAGTGTAGCGCACACAAGAAAGTGACTGATAAAATAGGACAGGGCAATGCCTTTGTGGATCACACAGCCCGTGAGACTGCAATGCAGCGAAGTACTACAGCTATGTCCGAGGTTAAGTCCCAGGCTGAACGCTGGCATGATGCCAGGCAAGAGGTGCTACACATGCTGAGATCTGCCTCTACTGAGGAATTAGGCCAATGGTCTAAGAAGGGAACATTGGATGATGAGGGCTGCTGGAGGAATAAAGACATGACCAAATGGAGATTGCCCACAGCCTACTTGCATCCCATAATTCACATGGCACATGGGCTGGCACATGTTGGAGCATCCTCAATAGCAAAGTTACTTATGCAAGTTTGGGATCATTCAGATATTGCCGACACAGCTAAAAAGATAGTTCAGTCTTGTCTGATTTGTCTGCAGTATAATCCTGGAAAGGGAACACGAACTCCAGAAGGAGGGTTTCCCACACCAACTGCACCTTTTGAGGTACTGCAAATGGATTATATCTAGCTTGAACGCTGTAATAACTTGAAGTATGTTGTAGTGGTGATATGTGCCTTTAGTAAGTGGATAGAAGCGTACGCTACGAAAGATAATACGGCTCTTACTACAGCAAAGGTCCTTTTAAAGGAGTTTTTCCCCAGATTCGGCGTTTGCTGACTTTTGTGGAGTGACAACAGACCCCATTTCATTTGGCAGGAGCTTGCACATGTTATAGAGGCTGTAACCAACCAAACAGCTATGGCAATTGGAAACATTACAGAAGAACTGCAAATTGCGAGGATTGTGGCGCTCAAAAACAGAATGGTCCTCGACGTCGTGTTGGCTGATCATGGTGGTGCATGTCGCATCATCGGGAGCAGCTGTTGTGTTTACATCCCTGACCTAGCTTAGGACACCCCCCGCGCCGCACGGCCACCAGCTGCTGCGTGCCTCCCGCCACCCGCCACCCGCCTGCCTCGCTGACCTGCTGCCGCCGTGTAACCACGCCCCCTTCCACCGAGCGGCGTGGTCTCCGGCGGTCTAGCGCTGTGCTCGCTGCTTCTACTACTGTAGGCTCCCTGTTTCCTTGCTGTGTGCCCCGTTTTCCTGCTTGTAATTGTCTATTTGTTTTAGGATTGTATTGTATTTTATTGTTGATTCCTCGCCTGTCCCCCTGTTGACGCCCCCCCCCGGTCTCCTCGCTCCCCGCTTCCCGCCTCCGCCGATAAACACGCCCCTTTCTCTTCTGTGCCCTCCCCGCTCCCGCCTCCCAGCTGCTCCGCCCTCCCTCGCACTTGGCCATATATGGCGACCGCGCGACGCAGGTGAGTGTGACCTAGCTTAGGACACCCCCCGCGCCGCACGGCCACCAGCTGCTGCGTGCCTCCCGCCACCCGCCACCCGCCTGCCTCGCTGACCTGCCGCCGCCGTGTGACCACGCCCCCTGCCACCGAGCGGCGTGGTCTCCGGCGGTCTAGCGCTGTGCTCACTGCTTCTACTACTGTAGGCTCCCCGTTTCCTTGCTGTGTGCCCCGTTTTCCTGCTTGTAATTGTCTATTTGTTTTAGGATTGTATTGTATTTTATTGTTGATTCCTCGCCTGTCCCCCTGTTGACGCCCCCCCCGGTCTCCTCGCTCCCCGCTTCCCGCCTCCGCCAATAACCACGCCCCTTTCTCTTCTGTGCCCTCCCCGCTCCCGCCTCCCAGCTGCTCCGCCCTCCCTCGCACTTGGCCATATATGGCGACCGTGTGACGCAGGTGAGTGTGACCTAGCTTAGGACACCCCCCGCGCCGCGCGGCCACCAGCTGCTGCGTGCCTCCCGCCACCCGCCACCCGCCTGCCTCGCTGACCTGCTGCCGCCGTGTGACCACGCCCCCTGCCATCGAGCGGCGTGGTCTCCTGCGGTCTAGCGCTGTGCTCACTGCTTCTACTACTGTAGGCTCCCCGTTTCCTTGCTGTGTGACCCGTTTTCCTGCTTGTAATTGTCTATTTGTTTTAGGATTGTATTGTATTTTATTGTTGATTCCTCGCCTGTCCCCTGTTGATGCCCCCCGGTCTCCTCGCTCCCCGCTTCCCGCCTCCGCCGATAACCACGCCCCTTTCTCTTCTGTGCCCTCCCCGCTCCCGCCTCCCAGCTGCTCCGCCCTCCCTCGCACTTGGCCATATATGGCGACCGTGCGACGCAGGTGAGTGTGACCTAGCTTAGGACACCCCCCGCGCCGCACGGCCACCAGCTGCTGCGTGCCTCCCGCCACCCGCCTGCCTCGCTGACCTGCCGCCGCGGTGTGACCACGCCCCCTGCCACCGAGCGGCGTGGTCTCCGGCGGTCTAGCGCTGTGCTCACTGCTTCTACTACTGTAGGCTCCCCGTTTCCTTGCTGTGTGCCCCGTTTTCCTGCTTGTAATTGTCTATTTGTTTTAGGATTGTATTGTATTTTATTGTTGATTCCTCGCCTGTCCCCCTGTTGACGCCCCCCCGGTCTCCTCGCTCCCCGCTTCCCGCCTCCGCCGATAACCACGCCCCTTTCTCTTCTGTGCCCTCCCCGCTCCCGCCTCCCAGCTGCTCCGCCCTCCCTCGCACTTCGCCATATATGGCGACCGTGCGCACGCGCAGCGGTAACGCGCAGCGGGCGTGCCGTTTGTGCGCCGAAGGCGCGCCAAAGGTAAGCCCGTCTGCGCCCGTCCGCGACCGGACCGCGCCCAGCGCCAGGACCCCTGGCTCCCGCAGACCCCAGCCCACCCACCGGACGTACAACGCCGCCACCCTCAACGCACTCAACACCGACCGAATCCCGGGATGCTACCGAGCCACCCCGAGACGAACCCACGGACCCTTCAGCTGTCACACCTGCAAGTTCTCCTGCAACCGGACCTGCCCCACTCCAGCACCCGCCAAGCCGAACACCAGCAGCAACCACCTCAAGTGCATCCTGCTCAGCACCCGCTCCGTCCACAGACACACCATCGAACTATGGAACCTCCTCGACACCACAGATCCTGACGTCGCCTTCCTCACGGAAACCTGGATGAACGACTCCTCAGCGCCCGATATCGCCATCGCCATTGCAGAGGGCTACAAGATCACCCGAAGAGACCGCGGCAACCAGACTGGAGGAGGCATCGCCATCATCTACAGGGACACCATCCGCATCACGACCAACACCGACGACACCCTGAAAACCGCCGAACACCTGCACTTCCAGATCCACACGGACCCAAAAACCACCCTCAGAGGCACCCTCATCTACCGACCCCCGGGACCACGCACACAATTCAGCGAAGACATCGCCGACTTCATCTGCCCGCATGCCCTCCCCTCCGCTGACTACATCCTCCTGGGGGACATCAACTTCCACCTGGAGAACAACAACGACCGCAACACCACCACCCTGCTTGACAACCTCGCCAACCTCGGACTTAAGCAGCTGGTGACCACCCCCACCCACCTCGCCGGACACACACTCGACGCCGTCTTCTCATCCAGCAAGGACATCATCTTCAGCCACGCCACCGGACTCCACTGGACGGACCACAGCTGCGTCCACTTCAGCTTCAGAAGGACCACGATCCACCACCACCAGCAACAGGTTGCTCGAAGAAACTGGAACAAGATCACGGCAGACCAGCTCGCCGCTTCCCTGAGCCAGCACCCTCCCGCCAGCTCAGCGAACCCCAGCCAGGCCGACGATAACCTCACGAAGTGGATCAGCAACTGCGCAGACGACCTCGCCCCACTGAGGACCCCACCTAGCAGACCCGGCAGCAAGAAGGCCCCATGGTTCACTGACGAACTCAAGAGCTCCAAAAAGAACTGCCGAGCTCTCGAGAAAGCCTGGAGAAGGGAGCCAACACCGGACAACATGACCACCCTCAAGCTCGCTACCCGGAAGCAACATCCACTGATCCACGCCACCAAGAAAACAGCATTCAAGGACCGATTGGACAACAACGCACACAACTGCAAGGAACTCTTCAACATGTCAAGACCCAAAACTCGTTGTCTCTTACCTTAGAGGGTTTGGCTCAAGTTGACAACGTAGTGAATTTTCGCAGAGACGCAAGGGACCAACTTCCCAGAAATCTAACTAACACTTGCTGACTATATGTTACAGCTAAGTAAAAACTAGAATTTCGGGAGGAGGGCCGGTACTGGACGTGTGGAGAGTTGGACGTCTATGCTGTCGACCTGCGAAACAACAAAGAGTGTGGTCTTACTAACAAACTCTTGCCTTCTGGATTCTTACTCAAACTGCTCTACCCTTTCACTTCTTTGAATTGAGCTTCTGAATCCTACCTGCGATCAGTCTGGTTCTGTCCTTCGTCCAGTATTTCTTGTCTTGTCGGGAATGATGTCTTGAGTGGTCTGGTTGGATGATGTTGGACTGTAGATGTTGGATTGTAGATGGTCAATTCTGTAAATAAATTATGTACATTAAAATATTTCTTTCACTGAAGTTCTCCTTTCACAATAAACCTCCACAACCAATGCAAGCTAGACTTACATGAAAATAATCTCCAAAATATTCTTTTACCGGTGGCTTCAGTGATTTCCAAAGTACCTGGATATTCAAAGAAAAGAAACTGCCTGCACAGAACTAACTCACAATAAACTTCTTGTGATTATTCAAAAAAAAAAAGAAACAACCTGTGCAGAATTCCACTCACATAAAACTCCTATTAGTATTTTTTCCTATTTGTAGTTTCTAAATAAAACAGCTTCTATCAAGAAAACCAAAGTCAGATTATAAAGTCTCTTTCTTGCGTAGGGCGCCTTGACGTTTTCAGAAAATAAAGCCCACTTAGCTCAAATGTTTCCTTTTCCTCTTTCAGGTTGAGCGGTGCTGTTTCCTGCGACGTAGGCCGGTGTTGCGCTGATCCAGATGGGCAGGAGGATCAGGGACGGGTTCTCGCGCTGCTGCTTCCAGACGAGTCCGTAGGCAAAGCAATTTCCAAAACCCTGGGTGCGGTTTAAATACCGGCCGCACCCAGGAGCCGCACCCAGGAGAAACGTGCGCACGCACGTTTTGCCGCCTGCAGCTTTCAGCTGTCAGACGGCAATGAAGGCGAATGCTCATTTCTTGGTAGAGTTCAAAGAACTCGGAAAGACACAGATAAACTCGCACATGCCTACAAAAATAATCGTAGTTAAGAACCTTCATGACAATACAGACAGAAATAACGTACCAAGGAGTGCAAAGTGCCATATGTCAAGAATGTCTAATACAATACACTACACATTCTTATACACGAGGTGCTGGTGCACGGGAAAGGGGTGGGTTTTTTAGATGACCAAGTAAGCAGTTATGTATAAGGAACGTACATAACTGTGTGTTGCAATAGTAAGGTCACAAACATTAGGGTATCACTGGACACAATATAATGTAGAAGGCAGATGCGTGTAGTAATTAGACAAGGGTAGTAGGAGGGGTAGTAGAATCATGACAGTACTCCCTCCTCAAGATCCCCCCTAAAACCGGTGGAATAGGTTTAGGTTTCTCAGGATGTTGGACATGGAACCTCTTTAGTAATTTGGGAGCATTCTTTAAATGTTCCAAAGGTTCCCAAGACCTTTCCTCCGGACCGTAACCCTTCCAGTCGATAAGGTAAAACAACCTTCCTCGAGACCTTTTTGAATCCAAAATTGATTTTACTTCGAATTCTGGATTTCCTTCCACAATGATAGAAGGAGGAGGTTGATTGAATCGTGTAAGAGAGTGGAAAGGTTTGATTAAAGACACATGGAATACAGGATGGATTTTATATCTCGCAGGCAAGGTCAACCTCACACAAACCGGATTAAGAACCTTCTCAATAGGAAAAGGGCCGATAAATGTAGGATTAAATTTACGATTTCCCTTTATCTTTAAGTTTTTTGTGCTTAGCCAAACCTTGTCTCCAGATGCGTAAAGTGGTTGCTTGGATCTATGTTTATCAGCAAACCTTTTCTGGTCTTCTTTAGCTCTTGCTAAATTGAAGGTAGCTTGTTCCTGGATTGAAGACAATTTGGATACATATTCTGAGACAGCCGGTACATGATTGAGTTCTTTAATCTCCTTTGGGAAAGACTTAGGATGATAACCTAGGTTACAAAAGAAAGGTGACATACCTAAGGATGTATGATCTACGTTGTTATAAGCAAATTCTAGTTGACTCAGGAGCGTTGACCAATCTTCTTTTACAGAGGTTAACATACAGCGAATGAATTGTTCAATAGTCTGGTTGGTACGTTCTGTAAGGCCATCAGTCTGAGGGTGATAGCTAGAGGATAAACGAATATCCATATTTAACAGAGAACTCAAGTTTTGCCAAACTCGTGAGATGAACTGAGAGCCTCTGTCCGAAATTACCACTGATGGAATTCCATGTAAACGAATAACGTTCTCCATTAACAAGTGTGCTAATTCCATAGCAGTAGGTAATTTTTTAAGAGGGATAAAATGGGCCATGCGAGTAAATTGGTCTTCAATAGTCAGGATGGTGGTAAATCCTCTTTTAGTGATTGGAAGTTCAACAATAAAATCTAACGAGATAGTGTGCCATGGTTGAGGTGGAATGGGAAGAGGATTTAACAAACCGCTTGGACTTTGATGAGAAGACTTATTCTGTACACAAACTCCACAAGTCTCTACAAACAGTTGCACATCTTTAAACATGGAAGGCCACCAGAAGGTTCTTTTGATTAAGTCATAAGTCCTAGTAATACTTGGATGTGCAGATAAAGCAACGTCATGATGGAAGTGAAGGATCTTCTCTTTTATTGCATCAGTGGGTATAAAAATGAGATTTTGCATAAAGAACAAATCATCCTTTTCTTGTAGATAAGGATGTGATTCCTTCCATACCTTAAATCCTTTTTCTGCTAATTCCTTTTTAATTTCAGAAATTACATCACAAACGGTTATACTGGCTTGAAACCGGGAATTTGGTATTACCGGAATCGCTTCAGAAGGGGAGTCCACAACATTTTCTCCCATTCTAGACAAGGCATCGGCTTTCAAATTTTCTTTTCCAGGTCGATAAGTGATAACAAAATTGTAATCGTTAAAAAACATTGACCATCGTAGTTGTCTAGCAGATAGTGCTTTAACTGACCTTAAGGCTTGAAGATTTCTATGGTCTGTATATATGGTTACAGGGTGTCTAGCTCCAAGCAGGTAATGGCGCCATTCTTCAAAAACTGCTTTTATTGCTAGGAGTTCTTTATCTGCAATTGCGTAATTTAATTCAGCCTCAGATAATTTCCTAGAAAAATATGCGATTGGGTGCATCTGTCCTGTGTCAAGATGTCTTTGAGACAATATGCCACCTATAGCATACTGAGAGGCATCAGCTTCTACGATAAAAGGTTGACTGGGGTCTGGATGGCAAAGAATGGGAGCTGAAGTGAATTTCTTTTTAAGATCCAGGAAGGCTTTTTCGGCAGGATCTGTCCAAACAAATTTTACACCCTTTCTTAACAGTTTAGTGATTGGGGTAATAGTTTTAGAAAAGTCATGAATGAATCGGCGGTAGAAATTTGCGAATCCCAAAAAGCTTTGAACCTGTTTTACGGAAGAAGGACTGGGCCAAGATTCTACCGCTTCTACTTTCTTTGGATCCATTTCAATCCCATTGGGACTGATGACATATCCCAAGAAATCGACTTTAGAAGCATGAAATAGACTCTTTTCTAATTTGACAAACAAAGAATTCGAAAGCAATTTTTGAAGAATAGCACGGACCTGCTGCACATGTTCCTCTTCTGAATTAGAAAAGATAAGTATGTCATCTATATAGACAACACAACATACATCAATGAACTCATGCAGAACCTCATTTATAAAAAATTGGAAAGATGCAGGGGCATTACAAAGTCCAAAGGGCATAACTTGATATTCAAAAAGTCCGAATTTTGTACGGAATGCTGTCTTCCATTCGTCGCCCTTTCGAACTCGTACCAAATGGTAAGCTCCCCGCAAATCCAATTTTGTATAAATGGTTGCCTTTTTGATCTGATCTAACAAGGTGGGAATTAGAGGCAGAGGATATCGGTTTTTTATAGTGACATTATTCAAGGCTCTATAGTCTATACACGTGCGCAATTCTCCTCCTTTCTTTGGGATACAAAAAAGAGCTGAGGAGACTGGAGACTTGGAATGACGGATAAATCCATTTGCTAGGTACTCATCTAGATACTCTCTAAGATGTACGTTCTCTTTCTCTGTTAACGCATATATCCTGCTACAAGGCAACGTGGCTCCAGGGACGAGATCTATTCTACAATCAAAATCCCTGTGAGGAGGAAGAGTGTTTGCCCTCTTTTTATCAAACACATCTTGAAGATCAGAGTAAACAGAAGGTACCCCTTCAATTGCTAAAACACTGGATGAATTTGAAGGGAAATGAAAACCTTGGATTACATCTTGGGATCTTTCTAAAAGAAAGCATTCATTGACACAAAGAGTAGAATGGAAGGTTATTGTCTGAGACACCCAATCGATCCTGGGGTTATGTTTGACTAACCAAGGAATTCCTAAAATCACCTTGAACTGAGGGGCGTCAATTATGTCGAATTGGATCCTTTCACTGTGAATAGGTGAACAGTCCATAACAAGAATTTCTGATTGTCGGTTTATAGGTCCAGAAGTTAATTCCTTACCATCTACTGCCCTTACTATCTCAGGATGATCTTTTAGGATGGAATTAAAACCCAACTGGGAGAAAAACTGAGTGTCAATAAAGCTTCCCGTTGCTCCTGAGTCTATGACTGCTTCCACCTTCATGATCTGAGAAGAAGGGGACAGACTTCTTAACTCTACTAAAATGCTAAAATGCTTGAATCCCAAAGGAGGAACAGTAGAGGCCAAACTGGAAATTACACTCGATGAACCGACCTCTTCATTCATCGAGTTTTCTAGTTTTCCAACGATTCCAGAGTTAAAGCTAAATCTGTAGTTTTAGGCTTAAATCTATTGGGTCTAGTTGGACAGTCTCTTACAAAATGTCCCGTCTTGCCACAATACAAACATTGATTTAGCTTTCGCCTTTTTTCTTTCTCATCTTTTGAGAGTGGACCTCGGACTGTTCCAATTTGCATTGGTTCTACTGGATCAAGCCTTGGGGTAACCTCTTTAACTGACGTATTCCTATCCTTTACAAACAAGAATTTTTGATCACTCCTTCCCTTTTCGCCCTTTCTTTCACTAAGACGGTGATTCAATTTCACTACAAGATCAATGAACTCATTGATGTCGTTCGGAGGTTCTAAAATCTGGGTCACCATGTCCTTCAAATCTTCCCGAAGACCTCTATAAAAAATAGAAATCCTTTTATCATACGGCCACTTTGCCTCAAGTACCAGTCGATTGAATTGGGAAATGTAATGGAGTAAATCAGAAGACCCTTGTTTTAAAGTCAGTAATTCGTTGTCAGCTGACTGCACGAAAACATGCTTAGCAAATATCTTTTTTAAAGCTCGTTCGAAACTCTTAAAATTATACAAAATCGGATCATCCTCTTCCACCAAAGGAATTGACCAAAGAGCAGCATCTCCTCCAAAATAAGATAACATAAAGGCTACCTTGGATGAGTCGTCAGGAAAGGCTGTCTTCTTAGCTAAAAAATGCAAATGACATTGTTGCAAAAATATGGAGAACTTATTACAGTCTCTATAAAAACGTTCTGGTTGCGCTAAAGGAGTCGGTATAGGGGTGACCACCTGAATCTGGGTTTGCACTCCAGACTCAGAAGATGAGCCCTGCATTGGGACTGGATTTTGCCGGAGAGCAGCTTGTAAAGCAGTCATGTCGTCTCTTAAGGAAGCATTTTCATCTCTAATGTCTTTTAAAACTGCTGCTAAATCCTGCAAGGTTACCTGGTCCATTGCGTCTGGGCGAAAGGTTCTTCTTGGGCTTTGCCTTCTGTCAAGACCCAAAACTCGTTGTCTCTTACCTTAGAGGGTTTGGCTCAAGTTGACAACGTAGTGAATTTTCGCAGAGACGCAAGGGACCAACTTCCCAGAAATCTAACTAACACTTGCTGACTATATGTTACAGCTAAGTAAAAACTAGAATTTCGGGAGGAGGGCCGGTACTGGTCGTGTGGAGAGTTGGACGTCTATGCTGTCGACCTGCGAAACAACAAAGAGTGTGGTCTTACTAACAAACTCTTGCCTTCTGGATTCTTACTCAAACTGCTCTACCCTTTCACTTCTTTGAATTGAGCTTCTGAATCCTACCTGCGATCAGTCTGGTTCTGTCCTTCGTCCAGTATTTCTTGTCTTGTCGGGAATGATGTCTTGAGTGGTCTGGTTGGATGATGTTGGACTGTAGATGTTGGATTGTAGATGGTCAATTCTGTAAATAAATTATGTACATTAAAATATTTCTTTCACTGAAGTTCTCCTTTCACAATAAACCTCCACAACCAATGCAAGCTAGACTTACATGAAAATAATCTCCAAAATATTCTTTTACCGGTGGCTTCAGTGATTTCCAAAGTACCTGGATATTCAAAGAAAAGAAACTGCCTGCGCAGAACTAACTCACAATAAACTTCTTGTGATTATTCAAAAAAAAAAGAAACAACCTGTGCAGAATTCCACTCACATAAAACTCCTATTAGTATTTTTTCCTATTTGTAGTTTCTAAATAAAACAGCTTCTATCAAGAAAACCAAAGTCAGATTATAAAGTCTCTTTCTTGCGTAGGGCGCCTTGACGTTTTCAGAAAATAAAGCCCACTTAGCTCAAATGTTTCCTTTTCCTCTTTCAGGTTGAGCGGTGCTGTTTCCTGCGACGTAGGCCGGTGTTGCGCTGATCCAGATGGGCAGGAGGATCAGGGACGGGTTCTCGCGCTGCTGCTTCCAGACGAGTCCGTAGGCAAAGCAATTTCCAGAACCCTGGGTGCGGTTTAAATACCGGCCGCACCCAGGAGCCGCACCCAGGAGAAACGTGCGCACGCACGTTTTGCCGCCTGCAGCTTTCAGCTGTCAGACGGCAATGAAGGCGAACGCTCATTTCTTGGTAGAGTTCAAAGAACTCGGAAAGACACAGATAAACTCGCACATGCCTACAAAAATAATCGTAGTTAAGAACCTTCATGACAATACAGACAGAAATAACGTACCAAGGAGTGCAAAGTGCCATATGTCAAGAATGTCTAATACAATACACTACACATTCTTATACACGAGGTGCTGGTGCACGGGAAAGGGGTGGGTTTTTTAGATGACCAAGTAAGCAGTTATGTATAAGGAACGTACATAACTGTGTGTTGCAATAGTAAGGTCACAAACATTAGGGTATCACTGGACACAATATAATGTAGAAGGCAGATGCGTGTAGTAATTAGACAAGGGTAGTAGGAGGGGTAGTAGAATCATGACACAACATCGTGAAAGAGCTCTCCAACCCAAACGCCGGAAACAACGACATCACCCCTTCGCAAGACCTCTGCAACTCCCTCGCCTCCTACTTCCACAACAAGATCGCTGACATAATCAACAGCTTCAGCCCACGAACAACGCTCCCCACGACCGCACCAACGCCCCCCACCACCACCCTCAGCGCCTGGACCCAGATCAACACAGAAGACACCATCTGCACGATGAACTCTATCCACTCCGGATCTCCGACCGACCCCTGCCCCAACCACGTCTTCAACAAGGCCGACGCCATCATCGCACCCCACCTGCAGGACATCATGAACACCTCCTTCGACACAGCCACCTTCCCTGAGAGCTGGAAGCACGCCGAACTCAGCGCTCTATTAAAGAAACCAACAGCGGACCCCACCGAACTCAAGAATTACCGCCCCATCTCGCTCCTCCCGTTCCCAGCCAAAGTCATCGAGAAGACCGTCAACAAGCAGCTGGCCGCCTTCCTCGAGACGAATGTATCCCTCGACCCCTCACAGTCAGGCTTCCGAGCCAACCACAGCACCGAGACCGCCCTCATCGCTGCCACCGATGACATCCGAGCCCTGCTGGACAACGGTGAAACAGCGGCCCTCATCCTCCTAGACCTCTCCGCGGCGTTCGACACTGTTTGCCACCGCACCCTAGTGCAGCGCCTCAGCGACATCGGAATCCAGGAGAAGGCACTGGAGTGGATCATCTCCTTCCTCGCTGGAAGGACACAGAGAGTCCGCCTACCACCGTTCAGATCGGCAGCCACGGAAGTCATCTGCGGCGTTCCTCAGGGCTCCTCGCTCAGCCCCACCCTCTTCAACGTCTACATGAGCCCCCTGGCGGCCATCGCACGCCAGCACAACCTCAACATCATCTCCTACGCCGACGACACCCAGCTGATCCTCTCCCTGACCAACGACCCCGCCGCCGCCAGAGCCAACCTCCACGAAGGGATGAAAGATGTAGCCGAGTGGATGTCGACCAGCCGCCTGAAACTGAACTCAGACAAGACGGAAGTCCTCATCCTGGGCTCCTCGCCCTCCGCCTGGGACGACTCCTGGTGGCCCCCCGCCTTGGGCTCCGCACCCAAACCGACGGACCACGCACTCAACCTGGGCTTCATCCTGGACTCCTCCCTCTCCATGACCAGACAAGTCAACGCCGTCTCCGCGTCCTGTTTCAACATCCTGCGCCTGCTACGAAAGATTTTCCGGTGGATCCCCACCGAGACTAGGAAGACGGTCACCCAGGCCCTCGTCACCAGCCGACTGGACTACGGCAACGCCCTCTACGCCGGAACCACCGCCAAGCTCCAGAAAAGACTCCAGCGGATCCAGAACGCCTCAGCCAGACTCATCCTCGACATCCCCCGACGCAGCCACATCTCCGGACACCTGAGAGACCTGCACTGGCTTCCCGTCAACAAAAGAATCACCTTCCGTCTCCTCACCCACGCACACAAAGCCCTACACGACCAAGGCCCGAGCTACCTCAACAACCGCCTCAACTTCTACGTTCCCAAACGCCACCTCCGATCGACCAACCACGCCCTCGCCGCCGTCCCCCGCATCCGAAGAGCGACAACAGGAGGAAGGTCCTTCTCCTACCTGGCCGCCAAGACCTGGAACACCCTCCCTACCGACCTCCGCCTGACCCAAGATCACCTCTCCTTCAGGAAGAAGCTCAAGACCTGGCTGTTCGAGCAGTAGCGCCCCCCCCCCCCCCCCCCCAAGCGCCTTGAGACCCTCTGGGTGAGTAGTGCGCTCTATAAATGCCATGATTGATTGATTGATTGATCACACCCCTTCAGTTTTTGATGCAATCTCTAAATTGCATAAGATAGCTGCTGAGATTCATCCTGTTTCAGGAACATGGGCTTTAACTCGCTGGTTATGGACGTTGTTCGTTACCTGGGGATGGAAACTGTTGACAGTTCTATGTATATTCTTTGCGATCCTACTGTCATGCTGTTTATGTATACAATGGGGCCCGATGCTTTATTCCCTTTGTGCCTCTGCTTGTGTACCTACCAAACGCAATGTTTTTTTTTTTGTCTTCATTTGCCTTAACCCCACTAAAGAAAAAATAGTACATGGGGAGGAGGTTTTTTTTTTGCTCCATCTAGGTTTTTACCAACTTTCCGGACCAATACAATATAGTGGGAGACCCTTTTTCGATAGTCCGTGAAGCATCGAAGGCATAATCATAGGACCCTGGAAAAAAAAAAGCCCCGGACACCTATCTCCACTGCCTCAATAGATCTCAAAATGCAAGTTTGTTATTATCACAGGATCTAGCCAGATCAACCTTAGATACTTCGTACAGAGAGGTCAGCCATTCTGAGTGGGTCGGTGCAGTTGAATCAACCCAGTGTATACAGATTTGCCTTCTTGCAAGCAATATTGCATAAAAGAGTAAAGATCTTGAGGAGCCCATGATGTTGTCATCAAGTCCAAAGATGATTAATGACAAACTGATAGACAGTGAGACCTTCAGGATAGATTCCAAAGTTTTAAAAACAGAGTCCCAAAAGTGGCTAATGGGGGGGCAGTCTTTAAACATATTTATGTCCGATGCTTCTGGAACACCACATTTATTACATACTCTACCCGTCTCATATTTCGATAACTTAAGCGGGAGAGATATGCTCTATGAACTATAAAAATGAGGTTACGCCTAAGGCAGGTTTAACTATTCTGTAGAGAGTGTTGAAAGAGTCCATCCAGATCGACTCGCATTGCTTATTCATCTGCTCGACTAAATTCTCCGTCTGCTTCCTCCTCAATCCCCCAATACCAAATTGAGATCTCCTTTTTGCCTGCCGGTTTTGCCACTAGTGGTTCTTCTAAGTGGCTCACCTTCCCTAATGATGTATCGCGCTTGACCTGTGATTGTAGCCAGCTGTTCATTAGATAGAACTTGAATTTAAAGAGACCGGGCCCCACTTTCTCTTGGAGAACTTCTCATGAGGGCAAAGTGGCCCCCTCTAGGAGGTCCCCCCATGTTAGGATCCCAGCATCCTTCAGAGGGGTACTCAAACTATCTTGGAGACATGCAGGAGTGCCCGGAGAATCCCATAAAGGTGCACCCTTTGAGAAGTATCCCAACCCTACTCTTCTTCTTAATGCTGACCAACTTCGGGCTATCGACTGGAGGACCTTCAGTTTAACTTTTTTAAAGAATTTCTGGTCCCCAAACTTGAACATATAACCCGCTTCCGACAATCCCACTCCTCTTTGCATGACCCTAAATATTTCTTCCACAGTTGTAGTATTGGGCATTTTCAGCAGCATTCTGGAATGGGACAACTGGAATGCCCACGCATAATATTGCAGGTCAGGCATTGCCAATCCTCCTTTCTTCCTCTTCCGCCTAAGCTTTTTCCAAGCTAACCTGGAAGTTCTATATTTCCATACAAATGAATTTAATTCCCCTTGACATTTTGCTAGTTGTTTCATATCAAACATAAAGGGGATGGAATTAAAAAGAAATGTTATTTTGGGCAAAATTGACACTTTAATTAGGTTTATCCTGCCCAAGATGGATAAAGGCAGGTGAGCCCAGGATTTCATTTGTTTTTGGCAGATTCTAAAAATACGATCAAGATTAAGTTCAGGGATCTTCCCAATGTCCTGAGTTATTGTGATTCCTAAAGATCTCATAGTGGAGGTGATATGGTGATGTATGGTATCCATATTCCATGCAATTACCTCAGTCTTATTGGCATATATTTCGTATCCTGAAATATTGCCAAATTCTTCCGCACGTGAAATGACCGCAGAAAAAGCTGAATCTAAGTCAACTGTAAATAGTAGGATATCGTCCGCATACAGGGCCACTCTCCTCTCCCATTCTCCAAATTTAAAAGAGAGAATATTATGGTCTTCTCTAAGTACCTGTGCAAACGGTTCTATATATAGGTTAAATAGGAGAGGGGAGAGGGGGCAGCCCTGCCGGGTACCCCTAGTAATGATAAAAGAACCCGTTAACAAGCAATCTAGCCGTCGGGGATTTATACAGCAGTTCAATCACCCGACAAAATACTCTTCCTAAATTAAACTTCTTCATTATATCAGACAGAAAGGTCCAATTAACCCTATCAAAGGCTTTGGTTGCGTCTAATGTTAAAACCGCCAGTGGGAGGGTAAATGTGGATGCGATGTCCATTGCTCCTATGAGATCATAAGTAAGGTCTGCTAGTTGTCGCCCCTTAATAACACCTTTTTGATCTGTATGAATGATGTTATCCATGACTCCCCCAACCTTTGTGAAAAAATGGCGGCGAAAAGTTTGTAATCATTATTTAGGAGAGAAATTGGGCGCTAAGAGCCACAATCAGTGGGAGATTTGCCAGGTTTTAAGATTAGCATGATTGTGGCATCACTCCACGATCCGGGAGGACTTTCTCCCTTCAAGAATATAGAGTAGAAGAGTTTCACCAAGACAGGAATAACAATATCTTTAAGTGAACGATATAACTCTCCTGGGAGGCCATCTGGCCCGGCTGCCTTACCTCTTTTAGAGAGGTCGATTATCTGCCTGACTTCTTCTACACTGATTTCCCTATCCAGACCAGATTGTTGATTGATCGTAAGGCAGGGGAGGCAAACCTTGTCAAGCCATTCTTTCCTGGATACGGGGTCTTCCCTCGTGTCGTTACTATAAATAGAATGGAAAAAATTACAAAGGCCTTCCCTATTTCTCGATTAGATAGCCGAGGTGATGATTTGCCTTCCACCATGATCTGTTTTATGTGGTTACGTGCTTGATCTGATTTCACTTTCCAAGCATGCAGCTTACCGGCACTGTCCCCGAATTCAAAGTGGGAGATTTTACTTGCTTCCCATCTGCGGGTAATTCTCTCCTGGAGAATATCCTCCAATTGTTTTTTGAGGGAACCCAACTTTTCCAAGTCTGCCGTCGGGTCTATACCTGTTTGGAAGCTTAAGTTAAGTTGTATTTTATTGATATCATCTTCTAGCCTCTTAATCTCATTATTACATTTCATTTTTCTGTAAGAGGCCCTGTTTGTTATACAGCCTCTCCAAAAAGCCTTCAATGTATCCCAAACCACTGAGATATTTGCTGTATTTAAGTTCTGCTCACGAAACTCTTTGGTCTCAGTTATAAGGAACTCAATCTCATCCTCCACTAATAAAATAGTATGGTCAAATGACCATGATCTGAACCGTTGTTGCTGAGTAGGTAATAAACTGAAAGCTATAGCAGAGTGATCCGATAGGTGTGATGGCACATATTCAATATGTTTAACCAAATCCTTAAGGCTATAACTAAACAGTGCATAGTCGATTCTTGATTTGTGGTTATATTTTAGATTAATAAACGAAACCCCTGGTTGGTCACCTGCACGTTCTCTCCATAAATCTGAGAGCCCAATCGGCTTCATTATATTTATGAGGGTGTGTCGTGATTTAGAAAACACAATAGCTCTTGATTTTGGAGATTTGTCTACCATAGGATCTAGAACAGTGTTAAAATTCCCTACCCAGATGAGAATATCAGGGAGATCTATCAAGTGACTATGAATGATTTCTAGGCACGATGGGTCATCCTGCTTAGGGCCATAATAGGCCATTAAAGTAATACGCATCTCCCTTAATAGCATCTTCAGTATGATCCATCTACCACTAGAATCCTCCCTACTTCCCAGTATTTGCGCCATGGCATTTTTTTTATTAAAAACATCACTCCTCTAATGTTTGCAGATTGGTCTGTACAGAAAAAGAGATCTACCCATTTCTGTTTTTTTAATATTTCTATTGTCTCCATCTTTAGAAGGTGTGATTCCTGAATAGCTATGATCTGCGCCGGAGAGTCCCTTAAATATTGCAAGATTCTAACTCTTCTTCTCTTAGTGCGCAGACCATTAACATTCCAGGACAAAAACTGTAACTGGGTCATGGAGGAACCACACTCGCCACTTTCACTGTCATCCCATAGGCACACTCTGCTTCTAGGCTCCATTTACCCTTAACTAACATCTGCCCAAACCACTGAAATCCTAGGATTATAGCACCATAGGGCTTAAGCTTCATGCATAATATGCCTATTAAAACATAGTTAGATATCAGCGAATGAGGAATTTTTGCTCTAGTGCCCCCCGTACCCCGTCACCCCTTGGGAAACCCTTCCCTTATTTCTTGACCTGGTGTGTGGTCAAATTTGTGCCCTGCTCTGCTACTACTCCCCTACCCATTAAACTATATTATGGTGTGCTAAAGAGTAAATTAAATATATACTAAGTGCTAACGAAATACTAAATATTAAGTGTATACCAGATCTACCCGTATATTTCAATCCCACCATCCTCTTCATTTTAAATTGTCATTATATTTTTATATACTTTTTTTTCTGTTTGTTTTAAAGTTTTAGATTTAAGTTCATACTTATGAAGAAACTAAGAGAGGCAGAATAGGATGAGCTAATGTACTCCTATTATCAGTCGATGGAATCATTCTTTATCACCGGAAACTCCCCTTAGAGATTCCAGCAGCTCATCTGCCTCATACGGGGATCTGATGTTATACATCTTGTTGTTGTGCATGAATTTAAGGAAGGCCGGGAATCTCATCTGCACTGTGGCCCCCAAAGATCTAAACTTATCAATCTTCTGGCCCAATTCCCACTGGCGTTCTAGGGTTGCTTTAGACAAATCTGACCGCACCTCAAATAGGAAATCTGAACCCTTTAATGTTTTAGCTTTGAGTGCCAAGTTCAAGATCTTTTCTTTGACAGTGTAGGTGAGAAAGTTGATAAGAATCTTTCTCGGTTTAACCCTACTGGGGTTCAGTCGAAATGGATCTCTATGGATCCTCTGGATATCCTGTTCTAAAAAGCCCACTGACTCCTCAAGGTTCAGAGAGTCCTTAAGCAAAGTCACTATGAACGACTTTATATAACTTCCTTCTTCCCCTCCGGAATCTTCAAGAGGCGAAGATTATTTCTGCGTGAATTGTTCTCCAGTGACTCCACTCTCTCCCGCAAGACGTCCCCGTCTCTGAGTAATGCTTGTATTATTCCCTCTGCCGACCCAAGATTACCTTTAAGGTGCTCAATGGAGCCCTCCAGAGTCTCAGTCCTTACATTCAGTAGGTCCACTTTCTTCTCCAGTGCGTCACACACTGCTCTAATCTCGGACTGATTATCCTCAGAGACTGCGAACCCCTGTTTTATATAATTTTTTAATGACAGAAAGAGGGCCTCTATCGAGTTTCCAACCGTGCCTTGGCCATCCCCCCTTCCATCGGCCGTCAATATACCCTCCTCCGGGGAACAAACAGTAAGTGAGTCAGATATTGCCGAGATTTCTGAGGCATTTGCCTCCCCTAAAGGGACCAAAGAGGGCGGCACAGGTAGTGCCATAGCGGTTACAGGAGGTTTTGATGTAATAGGCTCAGGCCTGTTAGAATTTACCAAATTAGGCATTGGGCAGGAAGAGGGTGAAGAGGATACAGGACTTGTCACAAAAGATGAAAGACGGCGCTGTTCCAAAGGTGGCTTTTGGCTTGTACTGGTCAAAATCTGGGGTTGCACTCTAAAAAAGGAGCGTAAGGAAGGGGTAACCTTGACCTTCGAGGGGGCTTGTACAGCACTTTTACTTCTGAACCCCTTAAATGACCTCCCCTTTACTTGATAGCTTTGAAATGCAGTATCATGTGCCACCCGGAGATTTTCCTGAAGCTGTACTCCTTTTACTGCTGTGAGTTCTGTGTCAACTAAATTACCTTGAGCTCCCTTACCCTGCTCCAAAGCACCTACCAGGCCGTCAAGGTCTTTTTTTTTCAATTTCTTATCGGACTTCCCTTTGTTTCTACCTCCTCTACCACCTCTCTTGCGTGTGGCTGGCTTAACATCAAGGTCGCTCTCAGATTCAGAGACAAGAATAGAAACGCGAGGACTCCTCCTTAATGGAGAGAGCTCGCTCTTACTGCCTTCGCTTTCTGCTTCTGCTTCTGCTTCTCCACTTCTATCTCCCCTCCTGTCTTTAGCCGTTCTCTCCCCTTGTTTACTGGGGGAGCATTCAGGAGTTATGACCAAGCTCCTGTTTCCAGCTGCCTTCTGTGAGAAAAATTACCAATATCACTTGTTCTGCCCCTGCCCGAATTGTCCCGGAGGAGACCGCGTGCCACCGCTCTGCAACCACGTCTCAACTCCAGGGCAGCGGCGGCCCAATGCGGCAGAAGTGAGAAGCTTGGAAAGTTTGGAGGGGGTGGAGAAGTCTGCGCGGTGTTCAGGCACATCTGACAATTTCCGCGGTCCACAGAGGTCTACGGAGGTCCACAGAGGTATGGATTCCCTCAGTGCTCCATTTAGCACACTCGTAGCACCCTCGAAAGAATGTTAGCAGGGAAGGGTGAGCACAGAGCTAGAACGGGTGCCTCCGCTCAGCTAGCGGGCGCCATGTTTCCCCCTACCAAACGCAATGTTAAGAATGTGAACGCTCAACATATATTAGACCAAGAAGTTAATGAGATGATGCAAATTGACATACAAGATGTTTTCCATGTTCCTTCTAAATCATAGAGATGTCTTCAGCTAATGCTAAAAGGGTCGTCTGTGGAAGTTGGCAGAGATCACCGTCAGCATTAGCTGAAGCCATCTTGTTTGTGGCCTGCATTTTAGTTAAGCCACATATTTGCCAGGTGCTTCTCCGCCTTCACTGTTGCCTGCTTCACTTTTTTGATTGAGTCATCATCTATAGTTATCTCCTTCAGCACTGAGCCAGAGCACTGCGCATGCTCAGAAAGGCCTGGTTCTGCTAGAATGCACCTGTCTTAAATGTAACTTTCAGGCTATTTTAACTGATGTCAGGAACTATGTAACGTCTCCTACTCTGTTGACTAAGTGATTCTCATGTACCCTTATATGTGAATAGCTATTCGTGTATATACTTGTACTGCCTCTTTTTAAACCTTCACGCTTACTCAGCTACAAACTGGAAATAAAATGCCCATGGTTCCTGTACTCCATGTACTACCTCATACATTGCCAGAGGGTTATGTATCGATGTAGTCCCACTCATGAGTGTTAATAAATTACTTTCTTGGTATTACAGCTTCTGTGCCAAACTCTATTTGTTAGTTTGAGGACTGGATTATGCAGAAGGGCGAACCCCTGCACCTGTGGACCCCTGAAAAAGCTCACTCCCACAAATGGGCTAAAAGCATCAAGCCCTAGGGTGCAGAAATCCCACAGGAGGAGCTCCCTGTAGGACCATTGGAAGAAAGTCCAGCACGCCAGGTAAAACAGAAACCACTTAAGTGGAAGCACAAAGCCATCAAGCTGATCACTTTCCTGAAGGGATCGAATGGGAAAGCCTAGCATCTAGAGCCAGGGACCAACCTGGAGGAAGGAAACTATGGACAAGTAGAGCAGAAACCAACAGGATGCTGAATACATGGACAGATGACAGATGACAGGATGAAAGAACAGAAAGGCCAGAAACAAGGAGCATCAAAATTCAATTACCAAAGGAGCAGCCAGCAGCAGTGAGGAGGAAAAAACAGGAAGAAAGCAATGCAACCCAGATAATTTGGCCACAGAAAACTGCCAGAATGTGTCTGCTGGGCCATTGATAACCACAAGTTGGCCAGGCATCAACACAGACTCCAGAAGCAGGCCCCAAGAAATATGAAAGATGACAGGGACTACAAATTAGGAGTGAGTTTCAAAAGGCAACAACACATGCCTCACAAAAGAATTGCCATAGCAGCCAAGGTACACCCTGAACCAACTCCAAAGGCAAGAAAAAAACAGGATGAAAACTGCCAATACTGGCTGGCTCCATGATGCTGAAATAAATCCAGCTGCAAAAGAAAGACCCAAACTCATGTTACACCTACCAGAAAAGGCACATAAGTGAAGTGAAGCAAAAAGCCACTGGGTAGAGCACATTTACAAGGAGTGAACAGGAAGGAGGTTTACAAGGAGTGAACAGGAAGGAGGTTGGAGACTCAAATGTAAAATCACAGAGCAGGTTGACTAGGCACTATAGCAACTTGAAGATGATCAACTGGGAAGAGAAACCCAATGGAACTGAAAAGTTTTCACAAATGAGACATCAGAGCACAACTCGGCAAAGCAGAGCCCGAAGAGTAATGAAAGCCAGTCCTCAAGTTGGAAGTGGGCATGGCAGGAGAGCAACTACAAGAAAACAACAGTAGTGGAATGGAAAAGTCCTCTGCATGGCGATGAACGTGTTCCCAGACCCTGAGTACTAACCTATAGTGATGTCTGGATCCCCAATGTAGATTTTTGTTGCCATAGGCAAACACAGATCCTGCGCGTGTGCTATGACATAGGCCTGTTTCACAGATTGTGGTCCTGTTGGACCAGAGTTTTACCCAAACCTCTACCCTCATTGTGGTGGAAAGCTATTGCCTTCACTAGGTGTTAAGCAGCATGAGAGCCAGGGTAGCGGCATACCATGTAGTGATCAGTAGGAGTGAGCAGGCCCCTTTTAACCTCTGTCACTGGAGTGAGGCCTGCAGGCTCACTCACTATTTTTAAGATCTGCAGCTGTCTGGTTAGCTCATCCTTGGCATATACTAGTTAGATGTGAAGTGCAGCTCAGTGCAGGAGTGGTGACTCTGCACTAGTTGTACGTCTATCTGGAAAGCGTACAGTACAATAATAGAGCAGTACTGTGCAGTGCGTGAGAAGCCATGGGTTCAGACAGAGGAAAAAAATGACATCTGGGGATTTAGAAATAACTTTTATAGAAATTAACATTGGATAGGTTGGTGACCAATTTCATTTCCTGAATTGAGCTTAAAGCCACTCTGGCAAAAATGTTAAAATCTCTGCTGTTTCTCTTTCTTTCACTTTCCCTCTATTTCTATTGCCATTCTTTGTCTGCTATAACAAACCTCTGATAACCCGAGAGTCTTTTTTTTAAAGCCCTATGAAAACGATACCCCTTCAAAAACTGGCCTCCAAAGCTCAAGCTCCCGGGAAATGTTTATGAGTTCAAGACTGTGAAGGTGAAAAAAGAATGAGGGGTTGATCTTCTGTTTTGAAACCTCCATCCATTGATGGTGAGAAAAGGAAATATGGTTTAAATACTCTGCCTCTAATTGTAGACAAACTTTGATCCAAGGATCTTAGGTCTTGTCTAATGAATTTGGCTGATTTTCTGTGGGATTATTCCAAAGGTATAAGCAGGTATTTCCTGCACGAACATCCACAATGTACAATATAGTCATGGCTGACTGAGCACTAAATGATGGTAATAGTCCACTGCACCACGATTTCCTGGACATCTCAGCAGCAGCTTTCGTGGACATCTCAGCAGCATGTGGTACTGACGAGAAGACTTTCTTTTAGGAAAAATTGACAAAGTGGAGTGCTCCACATTGGCTGACTCAAAACCTCAGCAAACTCCACAGTGATGCATTAGCTTTGATTAAAGAATTAGTTGTCTGATCCCATACCCAGTCAATATTTTGTTAGGCAAAATATAAGGATTGCAATTTCTCATTCTCCCATTCTGCATTAGGAATAACCGGCGAGAACGCCTGGTTTGAAAAAGGTATGATTAAGACTAATGGGGATGTTACTAGACACTTCACATTCATTACCATAAACTGCAGATCCCTAGCAAAACATAAGGAGGATATTTTCAATTTAATAATGGATGTCGAGCCGGACTCTCTGTTTTTGACCGAAACGTGGCTAAATGCCAGTTCGGGTCCGGATATTGCTACAGCCATACCATCAAACTATACCTTAGTCAGGAGGGATAGGGTGAATCAAACTGGGGGAGGCATAGGAATCATCTTCAAAAGAGAATACTCGTGTAAATGGGAAGATCTAACGCTAGCAAACTGTGAAGCCGGTCTCTTTAAACTTGCTCTTTCCCCTCAAATCACTCTTACTGGAATCTTGATATATCGCCCTTCTGGAGCCGCCGGAGATTGGGTGGCAGCCTTTGCTGATTATATCACCCCATTGCTATTAGAAGCATCCATCTTTATGATTCTAGGTGATTTTAATTTGCACTTCGAGGACCGTACATGCTCCATGGTTCTGAATTTCCTAGCCGATTTAGAAGCCCTCAATGTACATCTATGCAATACAGGCTCCACTCATACAGCGGGCCATCAATTAGACCCGATTTTTGCAAACATTGAGGGCCTTAAATGTGAGCCTGCAATACCTGTACCATGGTCTGACCACTATCTGACCAGATTTAACATCAGGCTACTAAATAATAAAGCGGTAAGCAGGCCCGAGAACTCTTATTTCGGAAACTGGAAAAAACTGAATATAGAGGACCTGAATTCCAAGCTACAAAACTCTAGGCCAGATTTAAACTTAGATGATATTAAAGTGAGAGATCAGGATAAAATTACACACTGGTTAGCTAAAGCCGTAGAATCAGTTATTCCACTCTCAAGGAATAAACGGAAATCCGGTAGACCCCCAATCCCGTGGTTTTCCGAAAAGCTAAAAATTGAAAAAAGTAAATGTAAAAAACTTAAGAGACAATGGAGGAAAAACTACGATGTGAGAAATAAGGAAACTTACAAACACGCCTTGAAGGCATACCATCTGTTATGTAAAATAACTAAAGGTGATTTTACCAAAAGTACCATTTTAGAGGCACAAAACAACTCCGGAATCTTATTTAAGGTTCTAAAGAATCTAGCGGGTGCCACACATCAACCAGAACCTCCTACGCTGTCTACAGCACAGTGTAATGGCCTTGCGCAATATTTTAATGACAAAATAGCGAATATTCATTCATCCCTCACTAGAGATGAGGTCCCTAACCCCTCCCCTACTATAATGTCGAGATCTAGGGAGATGATAGACACTCCTGGGAAACAATTGACAATCTGGCAACCCTTAGACCAGCGTACATTTGTAGAAACTCTCAAGAGCATCAAGTCGGGCTCTCCTAATGATCCCATACCAGCAGATATCTTTAAACAACTAGATCCCAACATATTAAATGTCATCAGATTACTGCTAAATGCCTCATTAGGGGAAGCGATACTGCCAGCCGAATGGAAACACGCAATGGTAGTACCCCTATTGAAAAAGGCCAATGGCGACCCAGAGATCCTGTCGAATTTCAGACCAGTATAACTTCTCCCCTTATTTTAAAAAATCTTAGAAAAACATGTAAATAAGCAATTGGGGGAATATATCACCACCAACAAGCTATTACATCCCTCTCAGTCGAGTTTTAGGACCGGGCACTCGACCGAATCCACCCTACTGGGAGTTACAGAAGCTATTCGTCAAAAGTTAGACAATGGGGGCACGGTGGCACTCATTCTTTTAGACTTGAGTGCCGCCTTTGACACTATATCCCATGAAACGCTACTGGAAACCCTAGAGGGAATAGGGATAAGTGGCACAGCATTGACGTGGCTAGAAAGTTTCTTAACAGACATGTCATATCAGGTATTCTCCAAAAATAACCTCTCTAAGATCATAACTTCCCCACATGGAGTTCCGCAGGGGTCAATCCTGAGCCCGCTGTTATTTAATATTTATATCATCCCTCTAGCATGCATAGCTGAAAGATTTGGTCTTACAATCTTTTCATACGCAGACGATACACAACTGGTGTTCTCCTTGTCATCAGCTGATAAAAAGAGTCCCTCCTCGCTCCGCTTTGGATTACAGAGCATGGCGCAATGGATGAACTCCAAGAAATTAAAATTAAACGGAGACAAAACCAAACTGCTTATATTCGTGGATCAGAAAGATCAATGGGGACCAGTTCATTGGCCTACGGAAATGGGGCCTCTCCCGACTGCAGTTCCATCAGCTCGTAATTTAGGAGTAATAATAGATGACAAACTGACAATGCGTACTCAGGCCACTAAAACAGCTTCAGTCTGCTTCGCCATTCTAAAATGGCTGAGAAAAATCCTGTGGCAACTCCCTGAAGGGGCACAGAGAATGGTATTTCAGGCCTTGATTGGGTCAAGGCTGGACTATGGCAACATTCTGTTCTTAGGGGCCAACAAGGAAATTACACGCCGACTACAGGTAGTCCAAAACGCGGCAGCCAGGATACTTCTCCATCTACCTAGGCGGGCACATGTATCGGAACATCTACATAAACTACATTGGCTCAAGATGGGCAACAGAGCTAAATTTAAGGCTTTATGTTTTATGTTCAGAATAAACATAGGAGAAGCACCAGCATACCTCTGTAATCTGGTCCATAAATACATCCCGACTCGTAATCTCCGATCTATCTATCAGGAGAGGTTTGTTATCCCTAGATTTAAACGAGCACGATTAGGAGGACGCTCCTTTGGATACTTGGCACCAGTGCTGTGGAACTCTATCCCACTTACTCTGCGCCTAGAGCCTAACTATATGAAATTCAGGAAAGGCATTAAGGCATGGCTTTTCAACCAAGAATAAAAAAAACTAGTAACTTATGACCCCCTGGAATGTTTGGATCCAAGGCGCCGGTAAACCCTCAGGGTAGCTGTTGCGCCATACAAATGGAATACATAAATAAATAAATAAGGATGTTTGCTCACCCGCCTTCTATTTAATGTCTACATATCGGAAAAGGCCAAGGAAGAGTGTTACAACAGAATCCCACCAAAGTTGGGGAGTAAGTATGCCGATTTTGGATAAGACCCCTGCTGGTCTACAATGAGGGTTGCCGTTTTTAGAAAGCGACGCAGACAAGATTATTATTATGAAATAACAATTGTATGTTTTGAGACCAGAGTACCCAGGAATTGTTTGTAACAAACTTGAGACTATTGAATGCTATAAATACCTAGGTCTCCAAATCGATCAGAATTGGGACTGTGTGTTATTATTTCTGGAAACGAAACAGGCTTCGAATTCTGCTGCTGGGGTTCTGGCGGCATCAACCTACGCCATTCCATCTCGTAGGAGGAGGACTTAATTTCACTCAAGACCTTGCGGCACCATTATTTTAAAGATGTGCGAGGCGTGTACATTGGCAAATGTAGTAGGTCTGGTGAATAAATCTACCTTTGAAGAACGTGATATTCAGAATGGAGGTGGGCTATGCTGAGACGTCACGTGTGCCAGGGATGGCACAGGGGAGTTTCGACACTTCCACGCTGTCGAATACGTGAGTTTAAAGAAGATACCGAATTCAGTATCCTGTCCTATCCTCTCCAAGGCACGCAACGCTTTATCTCCCAGTTACTGCACAGTTAATGATGGTTGGGAGCTTGTATTTCATGTTTTATCTGATCCGCATACCCATCAGGATTGCTGTCCATTGGGTGACTACCCACTCGGGCCCTCTGGTTATCTGAAGATGGGGAGGGTGATATCTAATGCGCTGTGTGTGCTGGGCATATTGGTATAAACGTTTATTGATGGCAATCACGACTTATCTTCTCCTTGACCTTATATACAGCGTAACAAAACTGACTGGAAACTATTATGACAATAAAATTATATTCCACAAACTCAACAACTCGATAAGAAAGCTATCAAGTTAATCAACAAAACTGTAAAATGTGCAGCCTGTCTGTCAACAAAATCTGTTTTTCCAAATGAACTCGTTTATGTTTAGAGTGTAGGAATCTTCAGTGTGGCTTTCTTTGTATCGTGTTATTTACTTTGCGGGAATAGTGAATTATTCCCCAAAACACGGGCACATGCAAAAACAAGATATCAGACAGTAAACAACACTTTATTCTTTCCCTCAGGGAAGCTCTTTAGCAGACAACTATTCATTGTCTCCTCTTATCTCAGATCTCCCTAGAGTCCCACCGAAAGGTTTTAGGATGCTTTTTGTGGGAAGGGAAACATTACTCTGAGTTCTGACATTGAATCAGACGGTTTCTCCGCTGACCGGAGCTGTCAGCGATTGATCATTTCTTGCACACTCACAATATTTAACCCATTTACACTGTTTCCAGCGCGACAAAGAAAAACTGTTTTCTGAAATCGTGCCTTTTCACATTAGCCTACACAGGCTAGATTATAACTGTGTTCTTAATCTTTAGTGATCAAAAACATTACTGGGCGACAGGCGGGCAACTAGCGACCAATCAGTGTAGATTCTTTATTTGAGAGCTAAGAGGTCTTGCAAAATGTCAAAAGTTATTACCTGGGTGATGTTAAAATAGTATTTCTGAGAATCAAAATATCAGCTAAAAAATCCCCGACTTTCATGTTAATCTTGGTGATGTGCAATGTTAGATGAATGGAGTAGTGTCCTGTGCCACAGCCATAAAAAGGTAGACAAATAGTTTTTTGTCTTTTTTTATATACACCAAACCAATTTAATTAGGTATGGATCAGGCTAATGCGATTTCTGCAGCTCCCAGCCGTGCCAAGTTCAGACTCCGCCCTCACCTTCCCCAGCTCATGTCAATGTGCTCACATCAGAAGCGAACCTATAATTGAATGCACTCTGGTCAGTGCTTTCGTGGCTGCGCCCCACTAACGGAACCTGCAGCAGATTCTCCGGACGTGCGTCAGAGAAGGCACGGCGAGCGAGGGGCGGTAAGGATTTGATCGGCGATCGTGTGGGTGAGGCAGGCTGTTTCGTCCTTAGGGGACTGTCGGCGCTGTGGCGTACTGACCGGGACTCGGGCGGCGGGTGGCAGGCTAAAAGCGGCGTGCGGGAGAGTGTGTGCCGGGAGGTGTGTGGCCGTCTCTGCCGTCTCCGCTGCAGCCGCCGCCATTAGCGGTCGCTGGTTGTGGGCGGGGCGGGGCGCCGGGCGCTTGGCCGGGCAGGTTCGTTCGGACCGACATAGTTCAGCCTCCCTGGCCCTCTGAACCGCATGTGCCGCCGCACGGGGGCTGCTCTTTTTGCGCTGCCTGGGCTGCCTCCCGGGTCAGCCGTGTCAGCCTCACATCTCAGTGCCCCCATAGGAAGGAAGCCCCGTTGTGCCTTGCCTTGCCCCCTTCGGTCGGCGGCCACTTTATGTACTGTCTCTCCCAGCCAGCTTAGTCTACCGTCCGTGCGGTGCTCTCGGCTGCCCTTCCAAGCTCTGGGGCTGCTCCCCCTGCCACCCCCCCCCCCCCACCTGAGTTTGGCAAACACCAGCCCGGCTCCGCTGCTGCCCGTACCTTAACTGTGACCGGCTGGTTGGTGTGTCATCTGATCCCCTCGCCCCACTATCTGTGCTTGACCCCATTGGGGGAGCACAAGAGGTGAGGTCCTGACCCCCAGTCCAGTCTAGCTTGGTCTGGGCTCACTGGAGTGGTTTCCTGTAGGCAAACAGCGGTGGTCGGAGATAAGGTACAGTGCGGGGGGGTGCCTGAACCCAGCTCGCCTCGTTCTAGCCAACGACGAGGCAGAGCTAAAAAAAGTGCCAAGAAAAGAGCCAAAAAAGCGTTAAAACTGCACCCCCTTTAACTAACCCCTAATTGGCACCCCCCGGTCGACAGTGAAGTAATACATCGGCTTGACACCGGTTAACTAGTTTCCAACGCCAGATTCGGCTAAGCGTCTAGCTTCCAGACCCTGGATACGTCAGAGCCTGCAGACCCATTAGATCCATTAGAGATCTAATACACCACTACCTTTTCAGATCTTCAATCTGCAACTAGCTCCGGCGGCGTCTCCCCAGCCGCTTCAGTTACAACTCTCATTACAGTACAAAATTGGTTCTAATAACCCTCTAAGCAATGAGATCCGGGAAAATAAGAAAGACTTCAACGGCACCTAAACGGCGGAAATCAAAACAGCTGGGTCTAAAAGATGAGCCCCATCAGGGTAACCACAAGTCCGTCTTGGCCCGTCAGGAAACAGCGACAGCGACCAAAGCCTTGCCAGATGGTGGCTGCAACCTCAGCCTTAACAGCAAGAGTATGGACACGCCAACTGGCCCTCGAATCTACTGGACTATTTCAAAAAAATTCCATCAACGACCAATGTATTCTTAAAACCCCAGTCCCAGGAGTTAATCAATCCCGTACCCTCGGATCAGTTTGCCGAGATAAGTATGCATTCCCTGCCGCTTTCTCGCCTACAGTGGCCGATGAGAAGCAAAGAGTTAGCGCAACCACCGGGAGTTTACATCTTTGGAGCAACAACGAACGACCTATCCCCGGTCTGGCAGGGGAGCCCAGATCCCAAACAAAACCTAACTATTCATCATTCAGAGCCGCTACCTGGACAACAATGCTCACGCACAGGAGAGATCAACCAAGGAGTACCCCCAATGCAATCCCCTCCGGGGAGCTTACAACACCCTCCAGGCCTTCTGACAAATCACACTCAGAAACCAGAACTAACAATAACCTCTACTCAACAAGACCTAGATGTCACAAAAGAATCCACAATGATTCCCCATTGTCAACTAACCCTAGCACAAATACATGCGCAAAACTCGTTCGCGCATAACAATATTCTACAACTGTCCCACTCATCTCCAAGTATAAGCACATCAAAGGGGCATTTTGTTGCGTCGAGTCCTCGGCATACAGCTCTTTTATCACCGGCATCCTTATCGATCCCCCCACAAAAATCGCCCAAAAACCCTGATCCAAACGACCAACATTTAGCTGACCTCTCATTCTTCTTTAAAAATAACCAAAACCCAACCAATCCCACGCCAAACCCGAAGCCCAACCAAGAAGAGTCTACAGCTATAGGGGTTTGGTCGCAACTTCTTCAGACGATTCAACAAATAGTCAAAGCGCTCAACTTCCATTCGGACAAACTGGATGTGCAGGTCGATCTTCTGAATACCCTGGCATTATTCACGGCGGGGATCGACAGCAAACTTGACAAACTGAACAATCTAATAATAGGAGCGCAAACTTCAACAAAGCTTATACAGTAGGTCCGCTGCTGCTCCCCAATTATTGATTCACTATCATCACTTCCAGGCTGTTTAACTAGTGTAATAAATGAAGTTAAGCTGCTGAAGGGAGGCAATCCACACACAACTCCCTGTCCGCAAACACAAAGAACAGAAGATCTAGATAACCCATGGTCTACTGCAAACAAAAGGCATTAAGTCAAGCTGGGGAACCACTTTCAGGCCGAACCTGCTGAGCGAACAGCTAAAAACCGGCAAACCCAACGCTTCACCAACGGGTCCTGCCCCGTCCCAAACGACGACCGAAAACGCTGGGGCCCCTAGCGAGTGTACCACCCGTCCGGACCACCAAGTGACAGGGCAAACTGTCTGTTTAATGACTTCAGACCTTACTAAAGTGGAAGGACCATCACCCCCTCTACCACCCTGCAGTAAGAGAGAGCGTAAACGTTTGCGCAAACAGAGAAACAAAATAAGGGAAAAAGCAACAGACGCCCACCCGAAAAAAAAAATTTCCCCTTTTTGAAACGGCGGCCAACAAAAAAGCCCTAAGTGAGACAGCTACACCATCACCCCCAGTAAATCCTAGTGCCAACAATATTAAAGCAGTTCCACTAGAACCTACAATTCAATTAACTGCGGGGAACGCTCACGACCCAATCAAATCAGCTGTGAGAACAGCAACAGACGAGTCCAGCACAGTGATAGAACAACAAAGGATGATCACTGACGATCCAATCTTACCCGAGCCCATAGTGCCTCAAGAAAAATCTAAATTAGCAACAGTCACGACTCAGCCCTGTGTAAACCCCAAAACAACGACAATGAACTTCACAAAAACTATTCATAATCAAAAAACAACTACACCTAAAAACAATCAGCCTTTATGGAAGGCCCCTCATCGGCCATCACAACAGGAGCAAGAATTGCACGCAGGCCCTGCTTTGAAAAACTTCAATAAGATGGCTCCAAGTGAAAATAATAAGGAGAACAACAACGATTCATCACACTCCCACATCCTATTGGTACCAGAATACAAATCAAAGGGACGGCAAGATATTCTCAACAGGTCGACTATAATAAAGTTAGCGGTTGGTATCCCGGGCTCGCAGGATTGGTATCAAAGGACATTGAAGCTATCGAATTCCTCCCACCAAGAGGTGCCCAACCTTCTGAAGTTACTTTGGTGTCTTTTAAATCAGCCAGCTGGGTCAGAGCATTTCTGGATCATAAGGACATCCTGCGGGATTGGGGCATCCGAGTGTATCCATACTCCATCCCAGGTTATCCTCCCGCTTTATTAAACCAGCCAATTACTTCTCGGAAAGCCGGACCCATCAGACTGGAGGATCACCCACGACCCTAATCAATTTTTAAAAAAAGCATCGGGCCCAGACGAACAATACAAAATCCCTCCAAGACTGGTCTCCCATGCCGACACAATCCAAGATTGGAAGTGGCTTCCAGCCATTTTGTCAACTAAAAGTTCAGTATGACCGTCTGAAGTAGAGTGCAGGGGCCCCAAGCCAAAAACCTCGGCAAAGCCAACACCCTCAGTAACCCCACCAGCAACCGTGCCTAACCTACAAGCAGACTCCACTTTCTCAATATGTTCTTGGAACATAAGTGGCCTTCACCAGAAAATTACGAACTCTGAAACACTCTCCTTTCTACGTGAGCATGCCGTAATAGTTATACAGGAAACTTGGGCACAACAAGGATGCCCCGTCATTGGTTACACAGAAGTATGGAAACCAGCACTCAGTGCTAGCCGCTATGGCCACCCTAAAGGGGGCCTGGTAATATACATATCAAACAACCTAAAAGGCCCCCACTCACGATTACTTATCGATGAAGAATGGCTACTCGGGGTCAAAATCAACTCTTGGCGGAATCAGCGCTCACTTTTCCTTTTAAACGCGTACATTAACCCAAGTACGTGAACAAAAAGAGATCACCTGGCCCGTTTATCGGAAATTATGAGCGACATAGCTGCGGAACACCCCAACACAGACTGTATTGTCACAGGTGATTTTAATACCAACTTATTCCAATGTATCCCAGTAGACAACGAAGGGCCTTTTTTACCTTTGATCAATGAGCCTGTTACACAATCAACACCGCTCAATCAAGTTCATTGCGGACTGGGAGAACTCTGCGTGACGCGATTCTATAGCGCTGGCTACCTGGTAATCAACGGAAGATCGGAGGGAGATATCCCTCCTAATTGGTCCTGGACAAATGGTAGCAAGTGTTCCTATTTGGACTACACTATCTGCAATTCATCCTTGCTCCATTGCCTGGCATGCTTCCACATCTACCCCCGAACCGAAAGTGATCACAGACCCCAGGTCATATCATTTAACATAAAACCAGTAACTCATAAACCTGCCTCCTCAACTTGCCGTGGAATATACACAGAGAACCTAAAGCGCCTCAGGTGGAGTGAAGACCTCAGCCAGAACATCTTGCAAGAAAGCATGAACACAATAAGAGGCGGAATCAAACAAGAAGCCTCGCCGACTGCGATATGGTCAATGCTCTGCTCACACCTGAATAACCTCTTTCCAGCCAAACAGCAGATCCAAAGGCCACCCCAGCATCGCAAGTTCACAATGTCAACTCAGACAAAGTCACTTAAGAAAGCGAGAAACAACGCCTTGCGGTCACTCGCAAAATCTCCAGGGAACAGTGATTGTCTAATCTATTATCAAGCTGCACAGGAGTCTTTCAGGCTGGCGATGACCAAAGACAAACAGTTGGATGAAACCCAATTCTGGTGTAAATTGGTGTGTGAGAGTAAGAGTAAAAACTCAAGAACATTTTGGGCCTTAATTAACAATATTAATCAGAGCACATTGAGCTTCGGAACAGAAACATACAAGAATCGGACTGGGCAACATTTCTAAATGACCACTTTAGATCCTCTGAACATTCAGGACCAACAGGTCCCTATCCTCTAAGAGAGATTAATGGAGTACACTCTGTCAATGAGGACTTGGAGGTGACTCAAGAAAAGGTGGCTATAGCAGTGACAAAAGCTAGATCAGACGGAGCACCAGGCCCAAACGGCCTGCCACAGAGCCTGTTCAAATCTGACCCACCCTTTTGGTCAGGAATTTTAACAAACCTTTTCAACTATGCCTTGAACACTGCAACAATCCCTGACTCGTGGCGGGGTACCATAATCCACCCAATATACAAATCAGGATCCCGCTCTTTGCCGAATAACTATAGACTTATCGCCCTATTGGACATTGAGGCCAAGCATTACGCAGGCCTCCTCTTGGAGGACCTGAGGTTATGGGCAACGGAATGTAACTTGATCCCGTTGAACCAGACAGGGTTTGTGGCCAACTCGGGGACCATGACTAATTTATTAGCTGTATCAACCATAGTCGACAAGGCACTTCTAACATCTAGGCAAGTGTTTTGTTGCTTTGTCGACTTCAAAGCAGCATTCGACAGGGTCCCTAGGGCAGATCTATGGGAAAAACTAAGAAAATGGGGGATCCCAGACAAACTTTTGGAAGCAATCATCCAACTTCACTCCCGCCCTTGGGTTCGGGTGAAATTGGGGTCCGGCACACACCTCTCGCGGAAAATTATGACAAACAGAGGCGTGAAGCAGGGATGTGTGCTGGCCCCTCTTCTTTTTAATCTGTTTATATCAGATCTGTCAAGTACCCTGGACGACACAAACAGTCACCCCCCAAAGGTGGGAGGCATGGCCATAAACAACCTATTGTACGCTGATGACCTGGTTCTCTTTAGCCTTACCAGGGTCGGGCTGCAAAGGCTACTCGATAAACTGTTTAGCTACACAATTACTAACCAATTAGAGGTCAACCTTAAGAAAACACAAGTTGTCCCTTTTGGTAAAAAACGACACGCCGGTGGTGGGTGGCTATTTGATAAAACAAGCCTCGCTATAGGTCAGTCATATAAATATTTAGGTGTCCACTTAGACTCCAGAGGTAACCTATTAAAACAGCGCGACGAGATCGCAGTCAAAGCCACCTCCTTGGCAGTGTCACTAAGAAAGCTTTCCAAAAACCTATCAGGCCCAACACTGGCACCTCTCTTGGAAGTCATGAGAGCTAAAATCGGCCCCACTTTTTCTTACGGCATTGAGGGGAAACTGAACACTGCCTTAAACCAGCACACAACCAGAATTTATAAAAGAGTTCTCCGACTGCCAAAGTCTGCATCCCCAGCGCAGATAAGACTAGAGATGGGGCTTTCGAACTATGAGGCTTTAAATGTGGGCACTTACCTAAAGGTTTGCCATAAATTAAGACAGGCGGACTCAGGTACACTAGAAGCCTTAGTCTGGCTAGAAATCACTCAGAACAACCCATGTGGAACGTTTGGTCGCCTTCTTAAGGACGCCATTGATCGAATGTCAGTGAGTGACCTATGGGTCCTGAACCCCAGTCAGTCAGCTTTTAAAATGGCTATTAAAAAATGTGTGAGAGTGAGATCGCTAAACATGGATAAAGCACTTTTTGCAAAATGTAGCCACTCCTGGGCACTTATAAACTCATACAGACGGCTAGCCCCGGCAACGTATCTGTCTTGTACATACTCTCTGTATCTTAAACGTAGCCTTACAGCTATCAGAATGGGTGACTGGCGTTTCTTGCAAGACCGGCCCTCCTGGCAACGTACGGTGGAAGATACAACCTGCAGAGGGTGTGGCAAAACGGGGGAAACTTTTCTGCATGTGGTCTGCCTTTGCCCTTTTTATAATTCTCAATGTAGGTGCAAACTAAAAGCTGAATGGAACAGGTTGGGTGCCCGGACCTGCAGGCAAGCCATCATCATGGCCTTGAACCCAGAAAACACAGTTTTAAATATAAGGCTAGCCAATTTTATTCAGCAAGCATACCGTAATTTTAACCAATTGAGTCCCCACTGAGCCTTGCCCAGATCCTTTTAACTACTAACATACCGTACAACATCTATTAACTTCTAAGGAAGTAAAAATGAAACGATTATAAAATGTATTGTAAGAGTATTGGGCTGTTTTTATACATAAGACACTACTGGTTGCGTTCATCTTATAATGTTATTGAATAAGAAGGATCAAGTTGTGGATAACTTCTATTTTTTATACGACCGTTAAATAATCAATCGCGTTTTTGTACTTTTTTAATACTTGTATTATAATGTGAATTTTGTATTCTTCTTTTAAAGATATCTGTGTTATATCTAAATAAAGACATTTGATTGATTGATTGAATGCACTGCTATCACCTGCGGATCCCTATCCTGGACCAAGCTGACTGTTGCTGCCTCTTTGCGAGCCGTCTGTGCACCTTGGCATCTAATCCCAAGGGCCTGGCTGCACTTGCTTGTATACTGGCATCTCCAGTTCCATTGTCACCACCCACTTCTTCCTCAGCCAGACCCATCCCAATGTTGCTGTCTCTGTCCCCGACAAGCCCACCTTAATATACTTGCACCAAGAAGGGAGTAGGTGATGCACGATGTGCAGATATAAAAGTAGGGTATGCCACAACATGGAAGCTACTGCAGAAAAAGCCTGATGGCCATGTTTGACATATCTAGTACTGCTGAAAGTACCTGCTGAAAATCCCTGATGTCAGGATTTAAAGGCAGGATGTGTTATTTTATGGTTCAAAAAAGTGGTTGCAATTTGCCCATTGACTTTTTGCAACCAGTATATAATTTTGGGACACAACCTGTATACTAATAGGTCGGTAAATATAACGATTCTAAGGTCAATCAATCAATCAATCAATCAATTGGTGGTTGCAGAATGATCTTCTTAATGTTTATACATTAGGCAGGTCGTAAACTGCAACGTCCTCTGATTGACTACATTCCCAGACGATGGTGGCCTGCAAGGGATACGCCATCCCAGTGAATGTGTTTCAAAATTGAATTTTTTAAAGCATCTTGAGCTTCCTTGTGGAAACTGAGCCCTCTAAAATAAAAATAAATTGCATTTCAATTTTATAAAGCTTCAGTCAGAATTGGCAGTGGTCCCCTTGAAGTTGCTACCATGACCCTCAGAGGAGAAGGAGTCCAAATGGGACAGGCTTAGTTACCCCCCCCCCTTCTTGGGAGCCTGGAACTTTTCAATGGCTTGTGAACAGAATTATGGTTTCATAACATTGATGCATAGGATATCAATTTGGAATTTGTAAAGGCTGCCCACACCATGCCCCTTCCAAATTGTGACTAGGTGTCCATTTCTTAATCAAAATAATGATTCATAAAAAAATTCCAAGATAGATAAATGGACTTAGCACATTACACAAAGAATTTTTAGTGGTCAAACAACCTCTGATTTGGTAAATTGGAGGGTTTGTGACTGTTAAAAATCTTACCATATCTGGCCTTAAGTGTGGAATTTATTGCAAAAATTCTGGATGTGGAGAAATAAGAAGAGTTTGCCAAATGCCCCTTTAGAGCATGACCCAAGATTGAAATAAGATGAATGTCTTCATCTGCACAATTGATAACTTGTAGAATGGATACCTGATCTTACTCTCAAAGGCCTCCTATCAGTCTGACAGCAGCATTCTGCACTTGTTGCAGATCATCAATAATGTATCTAAAGTTGCAAGGTAAATGACTTTTTATTGGGGGTAATTAGAGAAAAAAAACATTCTTATCAGATAATTAACCTCTTGATCTAGATAAACATGCAAATATAATTGTTGCTATATTATGAAGGTGGGAATATAAGAAAAGTATCAAGCTTTCAGGTTTATATTATACTTCATTTATTAGTTTATTTATCAGATATATATTGGCATGTGTTCAGAAATGTCTTATTTGAACCTATCCCTTCAGAATATGTGAATTGTAGGTTATTTACTTTAAATATCTTTTCGTGACAGTCTTTGGTAGTTTGGAGCTTGTAATTATTTCCATTGCTAGGTTATAAGTGATCCTATGGGAGGTTTGGCTGATACAGCTCTTTCACTTGGAGTTCCCATCAGAGGAAGGTCAGAAAGTGTTCTGGCTTAATGTAGAAATTCATTTTCTTACCTAACAAATAAACAATGGCTTTTCGTTGTACTTACAATTCTCATTAGCCCCAAACCACCATGTGTTGCCAGTGCCCCATTGTCACTTTATGATGTCTTGACAATGAGGCAAGATTCTAGGATTGACCCTATTGAGAAAATACAGAATAAAATAAATCAACAATTTTGCATAAATGTCCATACATTCAAAATTGGCACCATGATTAGACTCCCAAAGAAATTGAGACTTACCTCCACATTTGCCTCATAGTCTACACCCTACTTTCCTGTTCCCATTTATTAAGCAATTCATCAGTAACCTAACCATGGATTCCCTCTATCATCTTTTTGTACCATCAGCCTACATCCATTATAGATGAATAGTCCAAAAACAACACCTGTGTCAATAAGTTTCTACATTCTCTAAACCTGTGTTTAGACAGGCTAGTATTTATTTGGGATGTGTGATCCAATTCAGTTCTGTGGAATCCAATTTCCTTGTGTGGAAGGTGACATTATAAATTATAATACATTTCTTCCACTTTGTAATTGAGGAAGAGTCTATATCACCAGGGCCGGACTGGCCGTAGCGGGCCCCCGGGCCATCTCCCGGTGCGCCGCACGGGTGGGGGCCGTTTTTGTTACATGGCCGTTTTTGCAGCATAGCTGCAAAATCGGCCATGTAACAAAATCGGCCGAAAATCGGCCCTGGCAAAGAGCTCGGCGGCACCCACCATTCCCTGGAGGGGGGAGGCGGCCGAGCACTTTGCCAGGGCCGGTTTTGATTCCCAGTCCGGCCCTATATATCACTCACTAAACCTAGTCTTGTAAACTATGTTAACAAAAATGTGAGATATTTTTAAAAGGGGATTGTTTTCTTATTCTGAAAGTACTGGTGGTATTAAAGTGCACTCTTTTGGGGGACCAAGGTATTTTGTAACAGGCAGAAGAGGTCGATCTGTATCTTATCAACCATACCTTTAAATAGAAAATTGTCCTTAATACAATTTTGGCCATCTGAATTGAGCCTGGTTGCAATAGTTTTGAAAGCACTAGATAGCATAATTTAAAATTGGGCATTGCTAACATTGGTCATTCTCCTTCTTCGTCGTCGGCCGTAAACGTTATAAATTTCATACTAATTTGGGACTCCTGATTCCCAATAAAAGCTTGTAGGATGGCCTCAATTTGCTTGAAAAAGATAGTTTGCAAGTAAGGTATATGACTAGAAAGATAAAAGGTTGTATTATTGACATTTAGATTAATGAAACCCAGCAGATTAAGAAAATAAGCAAGGATCTCATCTGGAAGAGAGATCCTTTACCCTTTGTGTTAGTGGAAGATAATTTAATCTATCCAGGACTTCATAGCTTTCTGTAACATACATCTCAATATATCTCAGGGTTAATCTTTCATATCATTAGTCTTAAAATGTAGAGAAAGGCATTAAATAGTGGCATTTAGTTTTTAATGATTTATTTTATAACCCCAAGTTGTAGTGATTTTCAGGATTTTGTCAAAAGTCACTTCAGTGTTATTTTAGTTCGATTATAATAATACGATTAAATCACCAGCATGGAGCTTACGTTTTGTCATAGAGGTAAAGGGAGCCTTTATTCCAGGCTCATCATAGATTGAGGTGGCTAGTAGCTTAATAAATAGAGCAGACAAAATTGGAGACAGTGGCCAGACCTGGTGTATATCCCTTGTGAGTTTAAGTTCATCTACTTTTTCTGAATTTTTAACAACTGTGGTGAAAGCATTGCTCTAAAGTTTATCCATGATTCTCATCAGCTGGGAAGGAATGGCAGTTTCATCCAAAGCAGAAAGCAGGCATTCACAGTTGCAAGGTAAATGTTGTTACCATGATCCAGTCAACACTGAACTGGATCAGGGCAATTGCCACAGCGACAAATAATAGGTAGCGAAGGACTCTGTGAGATGGCCTATAGTTGAAAAAATGTGGATGTAACATATGCAACCCAGTTCTACAAAGACAACTTGTCATCAATCAATCAATCAATCATATTATTTGTAAAGCGCACTACTCACCCGTGAGGGTCTCAAGGCGCTGGGGTGGGGGATGCTGCTACTGCTCGTAAAGCCAGGTCTTGCAGAGTTTTCCGAAGGTCAGCAGGTCTTGGGTCTGCCGTAGGTGGATGGGGAGGGTGTTCCAGGTCTTGGCAGCGAGGTGGGAGAATGATCTGCCGCCTGAGGTTGCTCTTCGGCAGTGGGGGACTGTAGCGAGGTCGGCAGAGCGGAGCTGGCGAGTGGGGGTGTAGAAGCTGAGTCTTCTGTTGAGGTACGTTGGTCCGGTGTTGTGGAGTGCCTTGTGTGCGTGGGTGAGGAGCTTGAAGGTTATCCTCTTGTTGACCGGGAGCCAGTGCCTGTCTCTCAGGTGGGGGGTGATGTGGCTGCAGCGAGGGATGTCGAGGATCAGGCATGCAGAGGCATTCTGGATGCGTTGGACCCGTCTCAGGAGTTTGGCCGAGGCTCCTGTGTAGAGGGCGTTTCCATAGTCCAACCTGCTGCTGACAAGGGCCTGGTTGACTGTTCTTCTCGTTTCAGTGGGGATCCACTTGTAGATCCTACGGAGCAAGCGGAGGGTGTTGAAGCAGGAGGAGGAGACGGTGTTGACCTGTTTAGTCATGGAGAGGGTGGAGTCGAGGATGACCCCTAGGTTGCGTGTGTGGTCGGTGGGTGTTGGAGCGGTTCCCAGTGCGGTCGGCCACCAGGAGTCGTCCCAGGCCGAAGGGTTGGAACTGAGGATGAGGACCTCCGTCTTGTCCGAGTTCAGCTTCAGTCGGCTGTTCCTCATTCATTCAGCAACGGCCTTCATTCCTTCATGAAGGTTGGTTTTGGCGGTGTGGGGGTCCTTGGTGAGGGAGAGTATCAGCTGGGTGTCCTCGGCACAGTCTTTGCTTCCATTTATACAAAAACACATGGTGTTCCATCCATGTCAGTAATACCAGATGTGCTAAAACAAATTCAAGATGAATACGGTCCAGAACCTGCTTTAACTCTTGGTATGAAATTACTAAAAGACTTCAAACAGGTCTCGGCAATATTATTAGCCAATATAAATGGAGAAGCAGCAAATGTGGCGATCCGCCAGAGGTTGAAAGAGACAAATATAGCAGATCAACCATTTGAAATTGCCAGAATCATAGAAAAATCCTATGAAGAACTAGGAAGAGATAGTTTGGGTGGAAAACCGGTGAAACCCCAACTTATTGAAAAACCTGAAAAGGTATTTATTAAAAATAATCTAAACACTCAAAGAAAGAGCTGGGATGGAAATAAACAATCCACTCCTAAAGAAAAAAGATTCCAGTCCAGAGGAAGGTCTCCTCGGCGGAGAGAAAGATCTCCGGACCAAGGACACAAGTCTCCCCAGAGGGAGCCCTCTGAGAAAAAATACAACCTTAGAAATAGGGATAATCTGAAGAAACCTGATAGATATCAAGATATTGATACACGTCCCTCTCAATCTTTTCAGACTTCCTCGCAGAAATCGGAAAGAAGAGGACGATCAGAACACAGGGAAGAGCACGTCAAGTCCAAAGACAAGGAACCTGCTCATCAAAATAAAAAATTACAGTTTCCAAAAAAGAAGGTAGCCAGTATTAAAGTAATCAACCATGCCGAGAATACTGAGGACACAGCTGAAAAACGGAGAATGGGCTCAGACAATGCTAGACAGCGCAGCAGAAGTGAGCATAGCTCGCAAGATCCTTATGAATCATCTGGAGACAGTGGACACGAATGAATACATTCAGGTGGAAACTGCAGATACCAGAGTTAGCAAACCTCATAAAATATATGAAATAACATTGCGTATAGAGGGGGATAAGACTAGGAAAATAAGGGGTCTCTTTTGGGATAATCTCTCCAAGGGCTATGATATCCTTCTAGCTGAAAGAGACTGGCCACCAGAGTTTGTCAGGGAGTGCCCTCATGGCGAAGAAATAATTATGCCTGCCTTCTCAAATCATATTCCAATTCATAAAAAATATACACTTGCAAGAAAGTGGGCAGTAGCCCAAGCTCCTGCATTATATAAAAACCATGTGGGATGGGATGAGGACTCTCCTCCTCACAAAATCCAGTTAAAATCACAACCTACTGCTCAGAGGCAGTACCCAATTAAGCAAGAAGCTAGAAAACGGGTAAAAGAGATCCTAGATCAACTTGAATACCAGGGGGTGATTGAAACTTGCACCTCACAAATGAATAATCCTTTGTTTCCTGTCTCCAAACCAGACAATTCATATCGTCTTGTTTTGGACTACAGACACCTTAACTCATGTTGCAAAACCTTTGCAGTACAAAACTCGCATAGTGCTGCACTAATGAATAACATAGTGCGCAAAAAATACAAAACAACATTCGACATCTCTAATGGATTCTTCTGTCAAAATATAGCACCAGAGAGCAGATATTTGACCGCGTTCTCAATAAATGGCGCGCAAAAAAATTCTGTCGTTTGCCCCAGGGGTTCAAGAACAGCCCAGGATTATTCTCAGCAAGAGTAACAGAGTTACTACAAATATATGATAATGAGGCATTATCTTATGTCGATGACATCTATCTAACAGATGATGACTTGGATACTCACTTGAAGAGAGTGAACACCATAATACTTGGGTTCGCAGCAGAGGGTTACAAATTCAACTTTAAAAAGTCAAGAATTGACCATCTAACTGTCCTGTTTTTAGGATATGAACTATCAAGTGAAGGCAAAAGCCTGGCTGACAATTTCCTAGAGAAATGTGCTGTAATCCAAGCACCTAGAACACTAAAAAACTTACAATCAATTCTAGGTTTCCTAAATTACGGAAGAACTTACATTATAAATTATGCAGAGAGAGTTAAACCTATCTATGATCTTATAAAACCAGATTTTAAAAGAATCAATTGGACTCAAAAACACACAGAAATTTTGAGATCTTTACAAACAGATATGTTAGTTAAACCAAAATTACAAACACGTGACAACACACGCAACCTTGTGATTCGAGTCATCCCAGGAAGATGCGGATTCACATACCTGACCTCCAATGAAGGAGAGAAGGTACCGATAGCATACAAATCACATTTGTACACAGAAGCTGAAAAAAGGTTCAGCATTAGGGAAAACATTGTTCATGCGGTTCAAACAGCTGTAGCAAAAGAAAAATACCAAGCCGACGGTAGACAGGTTACAGTCAGAACAGCAGAATCAGCTTTTGAGGCATTAATAACACCATGTAATTTACCGACAACGGCACTGAATCCAGAATGGATACAATAGGTAAATTCTGTTGCTACAGACAAAGTAAAATACTATTTTGACCTGGAAATGAAAGAATTAAAATATCTAGAATATGAGAGAGAATACCCTCTGCCAATCGACATTCTGCCTTTACGACAGTACGCCTGTGTAATATATACAGACGGTCATGTTCAACCCTCAGTTTGGGGAGAGCTGGCTTAACGCCACATGCAAAATTGTAAAAGAAGTGTGGCGCGGAGGTAAATTAAGACCTCTACTTACAAAAACACACTCAGTGGAAAATAATTCAGAACAACAAACTGAAATAATAGTGTTAAAAATGGCGCTAGATAATGCCGATCGCGAATTCCCGACACTTATAGTGTGCGATTCGTATTACTGCGTCAAATCATACAATAACGATTTACAGAAATGGATTCAAAACGGTTACAAAGATGACACAGGTGCAACAATAAAGCAAAAAGTGCTTTGGGAACAAGTAGTTCTTTTACAGAAAGAGCTACCAAAAACTCACGTGATACATTCACTGAGTCATCAGCGTGATGGGGTTCACGTTGCAGGGAATTCACTGGCTGAGACAGCCACAGCGGTAGCAACTAAATCGGCTTCCGTAGCTACAAAAAAGCGTGCAGTAAAATACATTGACGGAGAAACTGTGCTGGCAGTAAAAACGTCATCAAAAGGCGACTGCTCAGCACTACCGATCAATTACCCACTCAATTATACATACATAATCGATGCAAACTCAGTCCCTTTTGCTCGAATCCCTGGAGTGGGGGATAGAGTAATTCCAAACACGGACAGGAGAGGCTTGTTAATAGCAGACGCACATATGGGTGAGGGTCTCAGACACCTTAAGCTAAAAGATTCTCTGGAAGAATTACAATCAGTGTACTGGTGGCCAGGCATGAGCCTGCATCATCACATTTTTGTAAAAAACTGCCCAGACTGCAATAGAGATCGCAGTGGCGAGAGAAACGGTTTAATACCATGGCGTTTCACTCCAGAATGTATCAAATAAAAAAAAAAAAACAGTATGAATAATGCGTCATATTAATATGTAGAGACTATTTTCACTTATAATGTAGACCCCAACTTTCGGCTGACGTCGGAACTGTTATACAAAGATTTGCGAGTCTAGAATGGCATATACGCTAGAAGCATGGTACATTCTGACCAAAATCTTTCCTTTAGCTCTAAAACAGCTTATGGGGGGTGCCTGGCCAGAATGAACATTGCATTGCGGGACTCTTCTCACTTCCTTCCTGAGGGAAACGGGATGGTGTAAAGAAAAAACCAAGGCATAAAGCAATCTATAACAGCAAAGATATTAGGTTCAGGAGTTGGGTGGGTCAAACATTTAATAAGTGTCCAACGTAGTCTAAATAACCTGCCAAGAAATTCTCTGAAAGGACTCAGTCCGTACGAACTATTGTTTGGGACTAGAATGTTTATCCAGGACTTAGATAGTCAGACTTCAGTGGTTAAAGAAAAATGCTTTGATATCAAAGATCGCTTGGCTATTTTACAGGACTTAAATGAAACAAGAAAAGACCTGAGCAACATAAAGTTGAAACAGCAGCCAACAACCACTGAAGAAAAACCACCTGTCCCAGCAAGGCCTTTCTGGATTCCAAAAGTCGGGGATCTGGTCAGAGAGAAGATCGCGGTAAAGAAGGAATTTGGGCCTTCTTACAGAAAAGCAGTTCCTGTCTTGTCTATCAACGGGACAAGATCAGTAGTACTACCGCCCCTTGCTGGTAAAAAGGAGAACCGAGTCATATCCATCGACCTGGTTAAACCACAATCATGTGGCCGATAACAAATAGTAGGCCAAGTGGACTCCCAAGAAGTAGCAGAACACCAAAGTTTGCTACATCCACAGAGGTTCAAACTGAAAGACTGATCACATTTGGAAAATATACAGTGAAACAACAAGGACTATGCAACAAAGCAATGGAACTTGAACCTCTTAAAACCCAAATCAAAGCTTTTCATCAAGAAACAACAACCTACGATGATGTAACTACAGACTTTGCTAATGAAACAAAGCAAAATCCAAAAGCAAAAAGTAATCCAGAAGCAATTGGAACAATTGACAGAACGGCATCCGGCTACTTCATCAACTTCGATGATTTTTCAGAAGATCCAAGTGAACCAGAAGTACAGCCATCAACAAAAACTTTTAAAGACAAAGCAAAGGAACTTTTTCATCAACTAAAGTGAACCTATCTGACTTCTCCATGGATTGAAATTTGGGTGACATTAGGTGCATTTATCCTCATACTTTGGCTCATCATGGTACTATGCTTGGGACATTTCATTGAGGGAAAATATGCTAAAATGGACACAGCAAGCCAGAAAATCAACTTGGTCCTTAAACCACACACATCTTCACACGTCAAGAAAAGAGAACTTTCTTCAGTGAACTTCACAGCCAATCCTTTACCAGGCGGTGTAGCATGGGACAATACTGATTATGAAATCTATGGCCCGGTTGAAATCCTGAAGTATCCACATCAATTTAAGATCTCGTTAAGTGACTTTGTAAAACCAAGAACATTTGCTGATGATTGGGACTTTGAAAGTATTAATGATATGATGTCTGACCTAGTAATGTCTGCTAAATTTACAGAACATGATTATTTGCAGGGTTCGTCTTATTATGATCAAATGTTCTGCTACAACCACTATGGTAACCATTATCTCCATAAATCTGCACAACCTAGAAATGTTTTAAATTATAACCAATGGAAACATTGTGCTACTCCTCCAAAGGGTAGTTCTAAAACATTTTATGATAAATATTCATATTTTTCAGGGTTTGGCACAGGTAATGCAGAAACATTTTATTTCAAATTGTCGAATAAGACAGGTATGAAGACCATGCTTACAAACACGAAATTGATATATTCAGATTAATTTTTTGAGCAAATGAATACATTTGGTTTTGATTTCTGGAACAATAACATTGAAGCAAAAACTGTTTGGGGTACAAAAGATTGGCAATTACAAGGTATAGAATCATTATACAGAGCCTGCATGATCCCAGAACAAATTATATTTTTGAATGACACTATTCAACAAAAAAACAAACCGTCTATTCCAAAGCCAACAACGAACAGTAATAGCTCTATAGATGTTGAGATAGACGTGAACCATATTTTAAACCAAAACAGAACACATCCTGATTGGAAACAATGGTTGATCTGGCCCACAGACACAAATAACTGTCAAGACAGATTCCTGAACAAAATACAGGGGTTCAAATTGACCAGGCCAGACCCTAGATATTCCCAAAGACAACATCCAGGGATAGTAACTACTTACAGTGTGGGCAAGCTCTGCCTTCAATGGCTACAAACATCCACACTGGCAGAAATTAAGCAACACCTAACTTTACTTCAAGAGGGTGCTGACTTGCGTGATTTCATTATGGGACCACGCAAACAGCGTCAAAAACGTTTCATAGCGGCCTCTATATATGCAGCTTACAATGAAGCCTGGAAAGTAACTCAAATTGAGACAGCAGAAAAAATACGGGAAATTGACCGTATTAATTTGGAAAAATCACTTTCTGTTGTGGACAATGGGTTAATGACTCTGTCCTCCAGAATATATTCACTGGACAGTATTGTGTCTTCAGCAATCGATATAATAGAGCAAGACTTACTGATGTTACAACACGGTCAGTCCCAATTGCGCTCTATTGTACAACTTGGCTGGGCGTTACAAAATCTGCGTTCAGGCTATGTGCCTTGGCGTTTAATCAACACAACGTCACTATTTAATATCTTTAACCTTACTGCTAAACAAATCAGTTTGGCACAGAAGGGTGCTGACTATACAATTCTGAGCATTGAAAAACTTGAGAGACCTGTCATTGAATGGATAATACATGGGATAATTAATATCCCGATAACAACTTTCCAGTTTCAATACTGCCAAAAATATATACAGGCAGGCCAGTATGAAAGGTTGGGTATAGGGTACATTAAGTCAACATGGAACTTGCCCTATACACACACATGTGCTAGTAATAAAGGCCAGAATGTGTTTCTTAGTGGCAATAATTGTGCAAGGTCACTAAGCGGTACACTTCTGTGTCAGGGTATTAGTTTGCATGGAGCCTGTGAAGGGACTACAAATAACCTTTCATGTCACCAGCTAGGCACACCTGCAACACAAATAGAACCATTCTTTAGGAGACTCTCGAACGGGAGTTACATTCTAATTGTAGATCACAGATGTTGCAGTCTGCTGCCCGGAAAACCTTATCTCATAACCGTGACAACGAAGGTCATGTGCTGTGAACGAGTATTGTTCCCAAACGATGCTCGAGACAGGGAGGCAAGGTTATGGCTCAGTTTGAAAATTTCTTCTATTCGAATTGATACTTTAAGCAGAATGAAGACTGTGCTCCTACAGACGCCAACCCGGTTAACGTCATCAAAAGAAACGTATGATCTCCAAGTTGCAAGGACAACTGCAGAAATTCATTCACTGTTATCAACCAATTCCCCCATACATTTCGCAGAAATACTGAGCGAAATCTTAAATATTTCTGATACAAGTGGAATCTCGAGTGTATTTAAGACAGTGTTTTCGGGAGCTTTAACCCCATTCAAAGCCATCCTGGGTATTTTTCCTGATTTTTTTCCATTCCATCTTTGGCGGACTTCCTCTCCTTTTGGGACTAGTGGCAGGCATCCTATTTTTGATCCTGTTACTTCGCTATGGCAAACCACGTCACAGACAAGACACCAGCGACAATGGAAGAAACGATCCTAGCCATACGCTACAGGGACCGCATAACTAAAGTCCTTGGAATAGCCCGGCTTAGAGACCTGAACATGACTTGGTTTCTTTCATTTAGACCGATGTGGCAAAGTTGTGTTATGCCTGTATTAAGGTGCTTGCTATGCGGCGAAGAATGCGTGTTGGAAACCTGTCTGACACTACAATCGGATGTGCCAATGGACGCAGAGACTTTGTTGGGTCCGGTAACGGCTCATGCATTGTACTGTCCCCAGCGGCTACCAATCCTGATGACGGCATTCATGGAGACTTCACCACTACGATTGAAGAGTAGTGAAGTACAAGATGAAAGCAGCAACGATCAGGTACGACCTTCTGTCAGCTATGCTGATCGAAACATCAATGAAGGCAATCATGCTCATGAATGCATGTTAATTAATTTTTTCGAGTTAGTGGAACTTTCGCAAGAAGCAGTTGACAGTTTTTTCGAAAGTCTCAACAATATGATGTTTTCACCAGAACAGAAAGAATGACTTTGAACAAACTAGCACACGGCGTTCCCTACACCCTGAATTTGGCCTTCAACTTTGAAAATAAAGCAATAAGAAATTTTCTCACCAGTTTTTACTGAGTGCGAGGCATTTTTCTTTTTTTTCCCCATCCATTTCCAAAAATATTTACGATTTTTTGGGACACTTATCTTCTGCTTAAAGTAAAACTATTCTTAGAGAACAAAATGTCTATTTTTAACTACTCTAGAGACATTAGCTACCCTCTAGCATGTTCACAAGTATTTATGACTTTGTGATGAGATGGTCTTGAATTTTTTCTTCTGTATTAAGAGCCATTTCATGTGTAATTTCATGCTGATTTCAAAATATGCGTATTAGATTTAGCATTATTATACTGCTTGAAGTGCATATAGTAACTATACTCATCTTTTTGTGTATTTCGCATTTCCAATTTTCAGAATGCATTTGATTGTATTTTGGGGTGGTTCGGTATACACATGCACTACTAGTTTTGTTTACTATGCCTAGATTTGTAAATATGGACATAGATTACGTGGAGTGGGTGTGATGTATTTACTATGGGTACTGTATCGATCCCCCTATTTCTGACCCTTGTCTGGTTAATAATTAACTAGCAGCCATTCAACTGCACAGAAACCCGTTATCTGATTAGCCATACAACGGCACAGAAGCCCGTTATCTGATTAGGTCATAGCGCATGCCATCTCATTAGGCAAGCACTATTTCTCCAGCCCCCTAATAGGCATACAGTGTTCTCAAAACAAATCAAACCTACCACGACCTGGGAAATCCCCGCAGCCATTGTTTTGATTTAGCCGAGAACTTCAGTAAAGAATGTGCGAACGACCAGTTCGTATGACATCCTTATTGACGTATTTATGTCCATCCTTACGTCAATCTCGGCACCTTTCAGGTATAAATAATACCGACATTGCCTTAAGCAAACACACAAGGTGGTGACAAGATTGGAGCAGCGAGACTTGCCGAGGAGCCCAGCTGACAGCGAAGCCCACAGACGCTGCCCCTCCTTTCTGACGCGCTGAGAGAGAGACGCTGCCTTTTCTCCTGCCGAGAAATCCAGCTCCGGCGCATCCAGCCGCCCTTGCAGGCAGCTGGGATATCAAGCCCTGAGATAGAGATACCAGCCCTCCAGCCTTCTAAATCCCAGGTACTGAACTGAATAACCCCTTGCAGAGAATTCTTGAAGCAGACCCTTGACAAAACAAACTTAACTTAAACTGCTACTTATCTACTCCCGCCCACGTATTAGGCTTAGGTCAGGTACATTGGGGTAGGCGTAGTTAGAAGCACCAGTTGAGTACGATTAGTCAATGTATATAGGTATGTATCTATTTTATCCATTTTAAGTATCATATGGCTAAGAAACCATATCAATGCTTTTACAGTATTATTTTATAATTCTGTTATTACTGTATGCACTTTACTTAACAATAAGTATTGCAATAATAGCGATTCATTTCTCTTGTATGAGAAAAGAGACTGATCAATAAATAACATCTTTTTATTGAACACGCCCGTCTCTTCCTTTTCTCTACAATCTGGTGAAACTAAGAATGCACTGAACTGACTGAGTAAAATAAGTTGTCTTTTGTTTTCACACGACTCTAGAGATACACTCTTGATTAGGGGAGAGCAAAGTTGTCATGTTCTATGGTTGTCAGAAACTAAATCCCTTCTTGTCTATCCAGGGAGGATAAACTCCTTCTTGTCTATTCGAGAAAGTTTCTAGTGAACTCTGAGCTAGCTGGCAAACACTAAACTTTAAGTCTAATATCGTCAGTAGAAGACCTAGTTAACCTCTGTCCTACGTCTATACTATTGAAGATATTATTCCAATGCGCAGAGCCTATTGGGATAATAGGAACTACACTACAGTGCACCCGGAACAACCAACCTCTGCACCCACTAACCAACTGTGCTCCCATTGCCCCCAGCCCCTGCTTCCTTCTCCCCCAAAGGAGCCCCATCACACTTATCAACTTTAGTAAAATAATGTAGGATACCGATAGCCAAGCTGAGGAGCTCGACTTGACCCCTTACACGGACCTGAGCCATGCACAATGTAGGACCCTCTGTAAGGGCTATGGTATCAAACCAGGCAAAAGCCTTAAGAAGGAATATCTCAGACAACTGATAGATCAGTTTGAGAGAGATCATCCAGACATAATAGCTCAGTCTGAGGATGATGAACCTGCTAATGAAGATGCTGGTGAGATCGGATATGAGTCAGTATCCTCAAACACAGCAGAGGCTCCCTCAGATGAGGACCTCATGCTACAAAGATTGACCAGGAGACTGAACTTAGAAGCTCAATTCCTGGCACTAGAAAGGCAAAGGAAAGAGATGGGCCTAGGACCTATCTCTGCTGGCAGCATACACATGAATAGGAAGAGTGAAGATTCTTGATACTCAAAAGTCCCCAAAGGGATTGTCCCTCAATATTCAGATGGCGATGACATCACCAAATGGTTTACTGCATTAGGGAAAGACTATGTAGCCAGAAACATAGCTAGAAAAAAACTGGGCTTCTCTCTTGTGGGAACTATTTGCAGGAAAATGCTGAAATAGACTCCTGACATTGAATGAGAAAGATGCTGAGTCTTATGACCTCATGAAGGTTATCCTGATTGAGGGCTTTGGACACACCACTGAAGAATACCCAGAGTCAGTCCTGGATTCATTTTGTGGACTTTTTAATGAAAACAATAGGTGGTTGCTAAAAAGGTAACAAGGTGCATAATTATGATGGGCTTTGAAATGTATTAATGAAAAAACATCTGTTTAAGTAATTGCTTGTAGGAAAGTTGCATCAATACCTAGTAGACCTGGGTCCAGTCTCTCCCAAAGAGTTGGGGAAGAAGGCTGATCATTTGGCAAGAACCAGAGTGTCCAAAACTAGATCTGGTGTGGATGACCAAAGGAAAGAGGCCAAAAAGACCCCACCCCCAGAAAAGGCAGTGAATCACTCTGAAAAAGAAGAAAGTAAGGAGTCCCGGTAGGCCCACAGAAACCTGTCTAGGAGGGTTGGTCCAGAGAATTTCACAGAATAAAAGTCGATACCAGTTTAAGAACTGAAACCCCAAGAAAATATGATGCCTTAACTGCAACAAGACGGGACACCTCGTCAGGGATCCTTGTTGTCCTAAAAAAACAAAAATGCTGGTACACCTTCAGGGATTGCTAGTGTAGATTTAGAGGGTAACTCTTCAGGTGAGGAGGTCACCTCAGCCTTTAACTGGGAACTGGGCCCAAATGGTGACATAAAAATTCTAGAGGGTAGTAAACTCTTCTACTCCCTACTGGTGAATGGAATCCCTTCCACTGCCCTGAGAAATACTTGTGCAGGCACACTGTTAACCATGCCAGGTTGGTTGTCTCCAAACAGTATATCCCAGGGGAGACAAAATGAGTGAGGGTCATCCCAGGGGAGGTCACTGACAGGCCTGTGTATGAAGTACCCCTAGAAATAGCTGGGGTCATTAGCTTGAGGAGCTTAGTAGTCAGTAAGGACTTCCCCCTTGACTGCCTCCTTGTAAATTACCACCCAGAGGTTGGTCTGAGCCAAACAAAGATACTGGTCCAGTGCCAGTCCCCACCAAAGGATTCCGGGGGGAGGCTGAGCCTGCAACTAGTGCAGGTAAGCCCCAAAAGAAAAGGAGGAAGAGAAAGTGAAGGAAAGGTGAGTAACTGTTGGCTATAGTTCCAGTGAGCTAAGCAGATTCTACACCAATAGGGGAGAATTCCAAAGCTGGCACTGGTGAAACCCCACCTGCCCCATAAAAAGTCCTTACTTGTCAGGCAGCTGTTCAGCTTGAGTATGTGGCTCCTCGGGTGACAGAAAACAGGGGGGAAAAATGGTGCTTACTACAGGAGGTAGTAACCCCTCCCCTCTAAAGCAGCAGACAGGCAACCTGAACCCCAAGAAACCTGTACGTTGGCTACTTTGCCTGTCAATGAAGAGCTACATTTGTGGTTCTGGGCTCTGACAGTTGTCAATGGCCTCTGCTGCTTATGGCTGCACTGTCCTTAGCATGGTGGTAGGATCACATGTCAAATAGTATGTTAGGCCCCCTGACCCTGTTGGTCATGGTGGGGGTCCCTTCAGCTTTGGGTAACCTTTTTGGGTAAGCTAGGTGTTGCCCTTGCTAAGATAGAATTAGCAGAGGTGGATACTTCTGATTCCAAACAGAAAAGATGGGGTAAAGACACTAGTTAGAAAAGCAGCATTGTAAATTGGATCCTGAAACTTTTGAGGTAGGCCAGCTCCCCAGAAGAATTGACCTGGACAAGAAAATGTAAGGCAAAGTAGACCCTGCAACACTCCAACCAATTTCCCTACTCTTCCTTGCCTGACAGACTAGGAAGACTCTCCCAGGTTTGGAAGAGTCTGCTGGCGTGCTGGCTGGTGGGGCTTGTGTGAGAAATCGGGTGTCTGTTGCAGTACTCCCACTTTTTGCATGGTTTTTGATCCAACTTTGACTGAACTATACTGCGTCTCGGCTAACCAGGTTCCCAGTACCAGTATTATTTTCCTTAAAATGTAGTACAATTGGCACAACTTCAGCTACCCCTGTAAGCCCCTGGTACCTAGTGCATGGGTACTGAAGAGGGTCCACTGGGCTACAACATGTTTTCTGCCACCCGATGGACCCCTCACCAAAATTATGTATACTGCCATTGCAAGCAGCATTTCTTGGTGCAAAGAAATCCGAAGAGTTGACATGGCACACGGCCTCTGTGCCATTTCCCCATAAAATGCATAGGGGCAGATTTATGAGGCCCTTGCGCCACGTTTACGCCGCTGTTGCATCACGCAAGGCGGCGTAAACGTGGCGCATCCCTACGACCGATTTACAACGTGACTCATCTAGGCAGATGCGTTACGTTGTAAAGCCCTGCGCCGCTTGTGGGCGTTCCGGCGCAGGGTGGGCGTTCCGGGGCAGGTGCGCCTCGCAAAAGTGGCTGAGTGAAATCTATAAGATTTCACTCAGTCACTTTCAGGCCAATGCTGCGTCAAAACCCTGCGCCTGCTTGAAGCAGGCGTAGGTCTTAACGCAGCATTGCAAAGATGGGGCACCCCCGAGCCTTGCTGGAACTCCAGCAATGCGCTACCTTAACGGCACAGATGCGTCACGCATCTGTGCCGTTTTTGCCCCATGGTGCGCCGCATTATCAATGCGGCGCACCATGGGTGGCGGAGCAGCGGCGCAAGATAACTGGCGCATCCCTTGGGATGCGCCAGTTATCATAAATCTGCCCCATAAAGTATAGGAAAGTCAACCCTACTGCAGGCCTTTAGCCCTAAGGCAGATTGCACTATATCCTAAGTGTGGGCATATCAGCATAAGCAGATATGCCTCTACAATTTCCCGAGATATTGTAAGTGCGCAGGGAAGCTATAAAGAGTACATGGACTGAATGGTGCACAGTCTAAATATCGATTTACAAAATATCGAACCACAGTAATATCGAGTTGGAAATATTGAAGGTACAGAATATCGAGGTCAAGAATATCGTTGGACAGAATATCGACCCTAAGGTAAGTAATATCGATTTTTTTTATATCGATGTAAGTAATATTGAAGTTAGTAATATCGATATCAAATATATCGATGTTACTAATCTCGATGTTACTAATATCGATATTTGTATTATTGTTAGGTATTTTATCATGTGTTTAATATGTATGTGTTATACGTTTTTTGTTAACTATTTTACTTGTTTTAAATTTTATGTGTACTATTTTTACATATTAATAATGCCATTTTTAAGTCAATTTTATGTTTTAGTAACAGAGCGGGTTGTGGGTTTATAGGGGATTAGGGTGGGAAGTAATTTAATTATACTCAATTATTTATTATTTTTTAGGAAATGTAAATTAATTGTAATTAATTTTTGCGTTTAAGTTATGTAGCGGGTTGTGGGTTTGTAGGGGAATTGCGTGGGAAGTAATTTAATTGTTAATAAGTCATGATTTATTTTTGTCTAATGATATTGATAATTATTTTGTTTTTAATTAATTAATTGTCAATTAATTATTTTAATTGCCAATTAATTTTTTTAATTGGTAATTCGTTTTTTAAATTGGTAATTAATGTTTGTAATTGGTAATTAATTTTTTTAATTTGCAATTAATATTTTAAGTGGTAATTACATTGTATTTATTGGTACATTTTTTATTAATTGGTAATTAATGTTTAATAAAAAGTATTTTTGGGTAGAAAAACAATTGTATTGTTTAATATGTTTTAATTGTTAATCAATTTGTAACAATTATTATGTGTTTTGTTATGAAAAATATGTTATTGTTCAATATTTATTATTTGGTAACTAATATTTATGAATTAATATTTATTGGTATTTATTTATTTATTAATTAATTATGCAATTGTAATTATGTTTTTAATAATTATTAATGTGTATTTGTAAATGATGTAGAGTGATTTAAAAATGAAATTATTAATTATTTTAAATACTAAAATTATTTATAAGTATGTTATATTTAATTCTACACTATCCAATGCTTTCCTTACTCTTGCACTCTCTGGAGTGCGAATAGTAATTTTTACCCCTACGCTATCCAGCACTTTCCCTACTGTTGCACTCACTGGAGTGGGAATAGTAATTTTAACCCCTATGCTATCCAACTCTATCCCTACTGTTGCACTCTCTGGAGTCGGAATAGTAATTTTTACCATTACGCTATCCAACGCTTTCCCTATTGCTGCACTCTCTAGAGTGGGAATAGTAATTTCTACCTCTACGCTATCCAACGCTTTCCCTATGGTTGCATTTTATGGAGTGGGAATCGTAATTTTAAGTCCTACGCTATCCAACGTTCTCATTACTCTAGTAGCTTTTGGACTTTGAAAAGTAGTTTTATTTATTTAGCTATTTAATATTTTTAGTATTATTTTAGATAATTTAGTATATAATTAGTTTTAAAAATATTGAAAATATATTTAGTTTTTTTAATTTATTAAACATAAATATTTACTTTTTATTTATGTTATTGTCTTGTGTGTCGATGTATTTGTAATGTATAATATTTTTTATAATTTCTAAATTATTACAATAGTTATTAAAATGTATTATTAAGTAAGTATATATTATATATTTTATATATATGGTTAATGTTTTATTAATATATATGTATTATTTATTAATTTTAAACATTATTAAATATTGTAAATATGTTTATTTTATTTATAAGTATAATATACTTTATTTTACACATTTTTAACAGAAAAAAACAATATTATTAACTACGATATTATTAACATCGATATTTCTGTTTCCATGTTGTAGATAGGATGTCGATATTCTTGCCTTCGATATTTCTGCGTTGATATTTCTGTAGGTCGATATTTTGTAGGTTGATATTCTGTCAGTGATTCGGACTGGATAATTGTCAAAACTAGTTTCCCAGCTACATGATAGCTTTGCAGATTTCTAAGAAGTTTGGTACCAAACATCTTGTATTAATCAATCAATCAATCAATCAGGATATTTATAGAGCGCGCTACTCACCCGTTAGGGTCTCAAGGCGCTGGGGGGGGGGGTTGGGTGCTGCTACTGCTCAAAGAGCCAGGTCTTGAGGTGGTTTCTGAAGCTGAGGTGGTCCTGGGTCAGTCGTAGGTGAGTGGGGAGGGAGTTCCAGGTCTTTGCTGCCAGCTAGGAGAATGATCTTCCTCCGGTGGTGGCTCTGCGGATACGTGGGATGATGGCGAGGGCGAGGTTGGTGGAGCGGAGTTGGCGGGTGGGGGTGGAGAACGTGAGTCGGCTGTTGAGGTATTCCGAGGTATTAATAAATCCTCACTGATACCAGTGGTGGATTTATGAATACATACACACAGGAGACCCTTTTAGAAGGTCTCCTGAAAACCTATCAAGCACTGGTGTGGTCTCTGACTTGTTTTCTCCAGTCTGCCATCACCAGACATGTTTCTGAACTCATGGGGTGAGAGCTAGCACTCTCAGAGGACGGAGACAAAAGCCTGCTGTGGGCAGAGGTGCTTCACTCCTCCAGGATAGGTTGCCTTCCTGGACAGAAAGCTACGAAAGGCGATGCCATCTTTGAAATCCAATCCAGCAACCTCCAGATAGTGGGAAAAGCCAAGCCCCCTCTCCTGCTCCACATTTGGTGGGAGGAAAGGCAAAACAATCGTTAGATTAGGGGAAGTGTCCCTACTTAGCTCACACCACCCATAGGGCAGGGCAGGCGATGTAAACCACTCTCCTCAAGTTCCACCCTATTGGAATTGTGGAAAAACAACCTATTAGGGCTCGAGTAGTGCCCCCTCCCACAGGAAGTGGTCACAAGGCAGTGTAGACACTCTAAGGTTAGATAGCCCATTGCCTACTAGCTGTCTATGTTTGCAAGGCCCCTAAATTCAGTATTTAGGTGGCACCCCAAGACCTGAACATCAGATTTGATAGACAAGAGAAGACCAGAAAAAAGAAGACAACTGCACAAGAGCTGAAGCCCTGCTACAGAGGAAAAAGGTTCCAAACCCTGCATGTTGCCTTAAAGACTTCACAATCGAGCATGCTGTGTCCTCCCAAACCTAAAAGGACTCCAAGAACCCAGAAGCTACTCCAACTTTTAAGAAATCACAGAGAAGCTCCCTTGTAGAACAGGTATCCCTCCCCTTCACACAGCAGGCACTGATCCTGTGAAGTCCAGTTTGTCAACTTACTGTTCCCTGATAACCTTGATGCAGCACCAAAGCAAGAAAAAGTACAAGTACTTCGGAGGAACAGATTTGTCTCTACACCACATTTGGAGATAACAGGACCTAACAGAGCCACGGTGTACAAATACCTCGGGTACAAAGAACAAGAGTCTGCACCAGACTCCCAAAACACCAGTAGCAAGCACCCATCAAGGGACATCAAGACACCCAAGACCCAATTCTTGAGTGGCCCAGCTGTATCGAGAGCACCTCTCAAAGTTGCCTGTTCCTGACTGCGAGGACCTCCAGAAGCACAATGCTAAACTGACCTGTTCACTCTGCACCCGGCCTCATCGCCCCAGCACTGACCAACTAGCTGTGCACCCATTGTCCCCAAGCCTGTGTGACCTCCTCCCTCAAAGAAGCCCCATCAGACTTAGCTGTAAATCCTCCTGTGCAGTGTACTTTCAAGTGGCCCCATTCATCTTTACCTACCAGCTTCAAAGATCCTCGGTACTCCGCTCCCGGCCAATCTGGAACTCTCCTAAACTTCTACTGCTGGAACCTTGGACCTGGTCCCAACTTCAACCTAAAATGAGAAGGAATAAGTTAATTTCGGCCCGCAGTTATTGACTAAATCTCTATAACAAACGTTATAAGGTTTATGCATGTATATTGATATATGTTTTGTGATTAATATTGCTCACAGCATACCATAGTATGTTTTCCATTCTCATTTTATTTTTCACACATGACGTATTTAATGGTGTCGTGGACGAGTGTATGGTAACTCGATAAATATTGTTTCAGCTGAAACACGTTGTTCTTGCTCAAATAAACTACCAGTGGTTGAATAGGTGTGCCGCCTCCTTTCCGATTTAGATTTGGACTTTATTGATACTTTGTGGCTTCTGCCGCCACAGCTGGCATCGACGATTCATAGGCAGACGTATGGCATAACAGGCAGACCCTTGGAGTTGCATATATATATGTATGTATAAATAGTTTATGGGTATAGTAAATATCCTATATATACATTGTTGTTTAAATATTATTTTAAGAGCCAGGATATGTACCACTGTAGTGAGAATATTATCACTGTTATGTATAATTTTCCATTTTAGCTTTTACTTTTTGAAATACGCTGTCTCTCTATTCAGAATGCATTTGCACACCTGTCGGAAATAAGTTTGATAAAATATTGTTTGTATGCAACCCAATGAGCCCACTTGGGCAGCACTGTGGTAACTGGAATCCGAATCGTGTCCTAAGAGACCGTTGTTGTAGTTGGCCTACCCAGAATAAATACTTTGACGCATTGAGTGTCTCACCTTCATTTATCGTGTGGAAATGAACTTTTTTAATGTTCGGCGGCAGCGAGACACGTTGAGTGGCTCCACCCTCGATCAGGCGCAGTCAGGCAGAGCCACATTGCAGAGGAAGCAGAAAGCAGTCTGTCAGCCCCGCACAGTGAACCGGAAGCAAACCATGAAGCAGGCCAGCACTGAAGGCAGGAGGACCAGGAAATGCAGTCAGAGAACGGCCGTGAGTAACCTGTGAGTGCTGGGAGGATACAGTACCGCGGAGAGAGGTGCAGCCGTAAAGTCTTGACCCATTACACTACAGTCGCGAGTGCTGAGACATTTCAAATACGGGAAGGCAACGACTGAGAACACAACAACCGGTGGGAAACATGTTTGATTAAATATTGTTTGTATGCAACCCAATGAGCCCACTTGGGCACCACTGTGGCAAGTTTTTCCTGTTTATGACTGATGGATGCCCTGTTACATGTATGAGGGTATACAAGTATTATTCACCATAGGTTCACCATAGGTTTCAGGCACGTTATAGTTAGAAATTAGCATTTATAAAACCTTAGAAATTAACTGAAAAAAACAGGTTTCAGGAATGTTATAGTTAGTTGGACATTTCACTCGTTCAAAACAAGAGAAATTCCACCGTTATAGTTAGTTCAGCTAACGATAACTCGCGCACCCGCAATGCACTTCTGATGACGACACACATGACATCATTCGTTACATGGTCAATGACATCACTGATGACATCTCAAATGACATCACCGATGACATCATCAACGTGAAAATCTGATGCACCTCCTCACACTTTAAATATAACATTTGATACACCCACTGTAAAGTACAGACTTCCATTTGGTTTTTTAAATGCTAATTTCTAATTATAACTAGGGCTCCCGGTTTTCCGTTTAAACGGATTTTTACATATAAATACAGACAGAAAACAAGTTTTCATTTATCTGTATTGATATATAAAAACGGGAAAATACTAGTAAATGTCATTTACATCAATAGAATTCCCCCCCCAACCATCTGGTGTCTCTCCCTCCTTAGAGGGTTAAGAGGTGTCAGCCCGGCTGAGACAGCTTCCAGGCGCGCACACAGCCGCACCCGAGTACTTCACAGGTCTTTGAAAGACCATTTACATGTTAATGAGGCTTTGTTGCTCACCCCTCAGCCCCTGCCTCTTCACTCTGCCAATTGCTCCAGCTTCCGTCTTGTGCTCTCTTGTGTTTGCAGACTGGGTTTGACAAGCGCAGATTCTGTGTTGGAGTGCCCGGTTTTCAAAGAGATTATAACGAGGAAGAAACAGTAAGGCAGTTGCCTTGCAATCGACTGTATAGTTCCCTGGCTGGAACAGCATGACAAGTGTCCTCTGTGTCGAGAAAGTTTAATTGGACAGAACACAGCCACAAAGTCATTTAAAGTAAAAGTGTTTCTTTTGTTTTTGGATCCATTTCATTGTGGTGCTTCCAGACATGCCAACCCTCCCGATTCAGGCATCCACAAACCCGATTCCACAGGATGAATGAAGCAGGAATTACAGAATGGCCTGCACCAAGTCCTAAAAGCCTCGGCGTCGTCCCCTGCTCCACGTTGGTAATTAGTGTGTGAAGGCGGGGGGGGGGGAGCTTGCTGTGTTTTCGGATGTTGCACGGCAGGCGAGGGCAGAACTATGTGTACTGGCTCTGGTTAACCCCTTGCAGGCTGCGGCCTCTTTCACAAACGAGGGTGCACCGTCAACAAACCTCTCTCCTGGACTGCTTCACGAGTGCGGGCGAGAGGCCCCAGGGACTGCTGGATTTTCTGACAATTGCAACTCTTTTTTACATCTTTGAAAGTAAAACAAAAAATGATAACCAATCAAATGCCTTCTTATAAACGTAAAGTCCCAAATGATAGATGTGAGCAGAAATAATAACCGAGAACTAAAAACAAAATCGTAAGAAAACACCATATTTCCAAGAAAAAAATATTACAAGTAGCACTTTTACAGTCCTAGATGAGTATTATTTCAATTTTTTGTAGGATTTTACCAGTGGTCGTCTCTCTGACGTCAATGAACGATCGTGTGAACATTGTGTTGACTCATTGGTAGCTCTTCCAGTCTAACACCTCCGAATATTACCCCTGAGAGATGGATCACAGCACTTCAGGTGCCCCAGCATAGGGAAAACACACAAAGAACACACCTGCGCACCCTAAAAAAGTTTTAGCAAGGAGTAGATATTTCTTAAATATGCAGATAGTGCGATAAACTGGGAAGGGCACGTTTGTACCTTACAAAAATAGTGCTCCAACAATCATTGGTGCATGCAGGTGAACTTTCAACTTTCAATCACGCAAAACACGGTAAAAGAAAAGATGCGCCACACATTGGCCCTGATTCATGAGTTGCTGGTAGACTTCTCGTTACTGGGAGAATTGGAAGACGAAGACGACTGCGATGAGGATAAATTCATCCCAGACAGTCCAGGGTGGTTTGTCTGACATTTTTCTGCTCCAAAATGCAGCCTCAGGAGGAAAGAAAAAAAGGTTTCAAAATACAAACAATAAATATCTATCAATCAATAAGGCGAATTTATAAAGCGCGCTACTCACCCGCTAGGGTCTCAAGGCGCTTGGGGGGGGTCCGCTACTGCTCGAAAAGCCAGGTCTTGAGTTGTTTCCTGAAGGAGAGATGGTCCTGGGTCAGCCATAGGTGGATGGGGAGGGAGTTCCATGTCTTGGCCGCCAGGTAGGAGAAGGATCTTCCTCCGGCGGTGGCTCTGCGAGTACGTGGGACGGTGGCGAGGGTGAGGCTGGCGGGTGGGTTGTGTAGAATGTGAGGCGGTTGTTGAGGTACTTGGGTCCCAAGTCGTGGAGAGCCTTGTGTGCATGGGTGAGGAGTCTGAAAGTGATCCTTTTGCTGATGGGGAGCCAGTACAGGTCTCTCAGATGAACAGAGATGTGGTCGTGGCAGGGGATGTCCAAGATGAGTCGTGCAGAAGCGTTCTGTATGCGCTGGAGTCTTTTCTGGAGTTTGGCTGTGGTTCCCGTGTAGAGGGTGTTCCCGTAGTCCAGTCGGCTGGTGACGAGGGCCTGGGTGACTGTCTTCCTGGTTTTGGTGGGTATCCACGGGAAGATCTTTCGGAGCATGCGCAGGGTGTTGAAACAGGATGACGAGACGGCGTTGACTTGTTTGGTCATCGTGAGGGAGTAGTCCAGGATGAAGCCCAGGTTGCGTGCATGGTCCGTTGGCTTGGGTGCGGTGCCCAGGGCAGGGGGCCACCAGGAGTCGTCCCGAGCGGAGTCGGATGATCCCAGGATGAAGACTTCCGTCTTGTCTGAGTTCAGTTTCAGGCGGCTGGTCTTCATCCACTCTGCAACGTCTTTCATTACTTCCTGGAGGCTGGCTCTGGCGGTGGCGGGGTCGTTGGTGAGGGAGAGGATCAGCTGGGTGTCGTCAGCATAGGAGATGATGTTTAGGTTGTGTTGGCGTGCAATGGCTGCGAGGGGACTCATGTAGACGTTGAAGAGGGTGGGGCTGAGCGATGATCCTTGAGGTGCGCCGTAGATGACTTCGGTGGCTGCGGATCGGAACGGGGGAGGCGGACTCTCTGGGTTCTTCCGGCGAGGAACGAGATGATCCACTCCAGTGCCTTCCCTTGGATTCCGGTGTTGCTGAGGCGCTGTATTAGTGTGCGGTGGCATATTGTGTCAAATACTGCTGAGCGATCCAGGAGGATGAGGGCAGATGTTTCCCCGTTGTCCAGCAGGGATCTGATGTCGTCGGTGGCTGCGATGACGGCGGTCTCGGTGCTGTGGTTAGCTCGGAAACTGGACTGTGAGGGGTTGAGGGGTCCTTTCATCTCGAGGAAGGTGGCGAGTTGTTTGTTGACGGTCTTCTCGATGACTTTGGCAGGGAAAGGGAGGAGCGAGATGGGGCGGAAGTTCTTGAGATCTGGGGGGTCCGCGGTGTGTTTCTTCAGGAGAGCGCTGAGCTCGGCGTGTTTACAGCTTTCCGCAAAGGTGGCGGTGGCGAAGGAGATGTTGATGATGTCCCGGAGTTGGGGTGCGATGATGGAGTCGGCCTTGTTGAAGACGTGGTGAGGGCAGGGGTTGGTTGGGATCCGGACTGGATGGTGTTCATCGTGTGGGTGGTGTCTTCGGTGCTGACTGGGGTCCAGTTGCAGAGGTTGGTGGTGGGGGGCGCCGGTTCGGTGGTTGGGTGCGTGGTCTGTGCGCCAAAGCTGTTGTGTATATCGGCGATCTTCCGGTGGAAGAACGAGGCGAGTGAGTCGCAGAGGTCTTGCGAGGGTGTGATGTCGTTGTTGCCGGCGCTGGGGTTCGAGAGCTCTTTACCGATGCTGAAGAGTTCCTTCTGTTGTGGGTGTTGTTGTCCAGACGTTCTTTGAAAGTAGTCCTTTTGGTGGTATGGATCAGCTGGTGGTGTTTGCGGGTGGCGTTCTTAAGGGCTGTCATGTTTTCTGTTGTTTGGTCGTGGCACCAGGCTTTCTCGAGGTTGCAGCAGTTTTTCTTGGAGGTTTTGAGTTCGTTGGTGAACCACGAGGCTTTCTTGCTGCCGGGTCTGCTGGGTGGGTTCTTCAGTGGAGCGAGTTCATCGGTGCAGTTGGTGAGCCACTGTGTGAGGTTGCAGGCTGCTTAGTTGGGGTCCGTTGTGTTGGCGGGAGGGTTCTGGGTGAGGGAGGTGGTGAGCTGGTCGGCGGTGATCTTGCTCCTGCTTCTGTGGGGAACCTGTTGCGGGTGGTGGTTCTCCTGAAGTTGAAGTGGACGCAGCTGTGATCAGTCCAGTGTAGGCCGGTGGAGTGGCTGAAGGAGATGTGCTTGCTGGAGGAGAAGACGGGGTCAAGCGAGTGGCCGGCGTAGTGGGTGGGGGTGTTCACCAGTTGCTTGAGATACATATTTAAATAAAGCAAGACAGAGTAGTCGCAAAGTGGCCAGATTGGTTTTATTTACACTGAAACACATTAGCGCCACCGTACAGATTTTGCCAGTGAAGCGCTACTTTTCTTTTCATGTTGTTAGCTTTTCAAGCAAAAACACTCACTGATTTCTGAATAATGAGTGTAAAAGCTTGTATTCCCTATGATTGTTTGATTTTTTCCAGTATGTTGTTACTTTTTTCCAGGCAGCATATTACTGTAGTCTAGTGCATAATTTGAATTGAATTGCTTCCAGGTGTTTATAGCGGGGCACAATTGGGTCTTAGGGGCGCAGTAAAGTGTTCAGTGGGGGAGAGGATGTGGCACTCTGCTGATGGCAGAAACTGCAAGGCTCTGAGACAAATGGCTTGTGATAGCACTTTCAAGCATATTTGGGACATTCTGCAAATGGCAACGTTTTCAGATGAATCCATAGTGTTGACCAATAACAACCGAGTGCATGTGTGCATTCACAATTTAAATAAATGTGGAAAAATACTAGCTGTAGCGTCGTCTTTTGCTTGTGACAAAAATAAATGTGGATAAATACAGAAAAAATGCCCAAAAAATAAATATGGATAAATACAGACGGAAATGGCAAAAAAAAATACCATAAAACCAGGAGCCCTAATTATAACATAGCAGTCGCGTTTGCAGAGTTGTGGAGAAAGGTGAGCGTGGCTTTCATACACATTTTAGCAATCCCACTCTGTGGGATTTAGCGAAAGTACAGGAGGGATAGTTAGCCCCCAACGTCAACCTTGGGGGCCAAATACCCCTTTTATTACCTCCAGTAAGTCCCACACAGCAGGGTTGCTAACTTGTTATATCAGGCCCCACCCCCTCCCTGCAGCACTCTGCAAATACGCCCCTTGGTGCGTTCTAAGTTGGGGGATTAAGTCCTCTTCAATCCTGTGGGTCCCTGGGGGGGCAACTAGCCCACCAGGTACCTGCAGTAAGTGCCACAGAGCTGCGTTGCAGAGTGGTGTAAAAAAAGGGGGCGTGGCCTTTGACGTCCTCTCTGCAACGCAGCTCCCTGGTGCATATTGGAGGTAATTGGTGGGCTATTTGGCCCCCAGGGACCCTCAGTATTCAAGGGGAATTAATTCCCCAACTTACAGCACGGGGGCAGGTTTGCAAAGTGCAGCAGAAAGGGGGCGGGCCTCCGGCACAATGCTGAATTGTCTTGGGTTTTTTTAGAACGGGGCTGTGTGGCCCCCCTTCTTTTCCTATTTTTGGGACCTTCGGGATGACACCTTCTGGCCCCGGGGACCCCATCGCCCAGGGACTGTTGGGGAAGCCCCAATTCCCCCATGGTCCGGCCGGCTCCCTGCCTCCTGCGGGAGCTGGCATTGCTTTTCCATAAGGGGAGCTGCTAACATGCAGTTCCCCTTGTGGAAAAGCAATCTGGGTTGGATTTTGAAAGTGACAGCAGGAAACCCGTCCTGCCATAGCAAACAGCAGTGTCCCCAGGGTGGGCACCCCAGGACACTGCAGGAGCCGGCCCTGTGGGGTGGCAGTCCCCAGGTCCATACAGGTCTCCAGGGGCGGGGCCCCCCTCCCTACCATTACAAATCCCCCATACAGGTTTTAAATAATAAAAGAGCCCCAGGGAGGTGGCCGTCCCTGGGGCAGCATGGGGGGTATTGGGACCCCCATGCTTTTTTTAACAGTCCCGGGGAGGTGGCAGTCCGCACGGGCCCCCAACAATAAATTGGCAGTGCCCCCGGGACCTGGCCCACCTGGGGCCTTTTTTTTAAACTCAGCACAGGAGCCTGTGCTTCATTTTTTACAAATTATTTTGGCGGGATTCGTGACCCCATTGCTATTTCTGCTGAAATTATTTAAAAAAAATGCTTTTTGTGGCCCTTGTGGGACCTTCTGAGCAGGCCTAGGGGGTCAGGGTGATTCTACCATACCCCCTTTTCTTGTTTTCTAATGTTTTTTCTACTGTTTTCTTGTAACTCGGTTTTACTGAGTCACAAGATGGCTGCCAACACTTCCTGGTTTTGAGTGTTGGCAGCCAAATAGAATGAAGCTCGTGGTTGGGAGCGTTTGCTAACCCACCGCTGCCCCAGATATTGAAACTTTTTCTTTTTCTAATTTCTCAGGCACTACTGAACTGATTTACGTCATTTAACAAAAAAGGGATCTATCTTTTTGGCAAATTTGGTGTATTTCCGTTCAGCAGTTTGGGCTGAAGCTTTGTATAAAGTTTCCTATTGAAAATAACATGGGGAAAACTTGTTCTTGGACCTCCATTTTTCCTCGGCCCCTGCTTGACGAATCACCCCGAAACTTTCATGACAGGAGCTGACCGGAGCGGGTCACTAATTTTGAACATTTTGCGAAGATTCGTCAACCGGCACCAAAGTTATTGGGAAAACAAAAACCGCTTTTCCTATGGAAACTAGGTCCTAACTATAACTACCTACTGGCGACCGCCAATAGATAATATATATATATATTGCACAAACCACAGTCGTAATGCGACCTTATTACGGTCAGCTTCACGCACAGTTTGTCCGTGCGATCAATATACTTAAATGGAGATGGAAAGGGTAATCTTAAATTGAAATCTGTAACATCAGCACGAGTGGAAGCAACTGCATGTTGAATAGTATTGGAGTCCAGATATTCATTATGTATACGATCATGTGTATAGTGCTCAATGTGATCATTCTTTATATGCATTCTAATAAACTGTGGTTTTTGGTCATCTAATGGTGGAATCAATTGTTTGATGTACAATTTACTTATTTATCTATCGTAAGTGAATCATTCTTATATGTTATTAATCCACCATAGTATTATTTGATGCATTTGAATGTTACACAATGTATTACACCCGGGAAAACACGTCCCAGATAGAATGTATACTATGTCTATGTTGACGTGACACCATGTTTACAAAATGCCACTCTACCCACTTCGGGTAACTTGACAAAGGCCTTCACGGCTGAAATAAGTTGTTGGTGAGCAGTAAATCTCACATGGATTCAAATGGTATGCCGCCTCATTCCTTTTGTGGTTTGAACTTTATCAAAATATATATATATTTATACATACATATATATATATATAGTGGGAGACGCCGTACTTGGTCTGAGCCTTCAGTTTTGACACCTCCGAGGCTATGGCAGAAAGTATGGGACTTGAGCGGCCACAAGTTTTGTTTTGATAAAATGAAGCCCCACCACCCTGCGATTGCATTGCCAGCACGCTGTATTCTGGGACTTGTAGTCCACAACACTGATGCGAGCGGAGGCAATAGGTTGCAGGTGAGCCCACCACCACTAGGAAGGAGGAGCTAGATTTAAATTGCTAAGTGGGTGTCTTCACTGTTTACGGACTAAGGCATTTGAAAAGGCACAAGCCGAAACTGGTCATGCCAATCTTTCCCGAATAAATTACCTGCAAAAGGCCCGCAGTGTCCCTGGTGATCTTCTTAAAGAAGGAGAAGAGAGTGCGTTGATATTGAGCGCGGTTCCAATGACGCGCACGAGGGACCCTTTCATCAAGTGACCGTGGTAACAATTAGAAAAGAACTGATGGGTTACCGGGGAGTCTGCAAAATTCCACGGCCCGCCATAGAAACCTCTGAGGAACTTTAAGCAGCTGGAACCATCGGGCGCAGAGGGTGCGGAGAGACGCCGTACTTGGTCTGAGCCTTCAGTTGCGACACCTCCGAGGCTATGGCAGAAAGTATGGGACTTGAGCGGCCACAAGTTTTGTTTTGATAAAATGAAGCCTCACCACCCTGCGATTGTATTGCCAGCACGCTGTATTCTGAGACTGGTAGTCCCCAACACTGATGCGAGCAGAGGCAATAGGTTGCAGGAGATCCCGCCACCACTAGGAAGGAGGAGCTAGATTTAAATTGATGAGTGGGTGTCTTCACTGTTTACGGACTACGGCATTTGAAAAAGGCACAAGCCGAAGCCGGTCATGCCAATGTTTCCCGAGTAAATTACCTACAAAAAGCCCCGCAGTGTCCCTGGTGATCTTCTTAAAGAAGGAGAAGAGAGTGAGTTGATATTGAGCGCGGTTCCAATGACGCGCACGAGGGACCCTTTCATCAAGTGACCGTGGTTACAATTGGAAAAGAACTGATGGGTTACAGAGGAGTTGGCAAAATTCCACGGCCCGCCATAGAAACCTCCGAGGAACTTTAAGCAGCTGGAACCATCGGGCGCAGAGGGTGCGGAGAGACGCCGTACTTGGTCAGAGCCTTCAGTTGCGACACCTCCGAGGATATGGCAGAAAGTATGGGACTTGAGCGGCCACAAGTTTTGTTTTGAAAAAATTAAGCCCCACCACCCTGCGATTGTATTGCCAGCACGCTGTATTCTGGGACTGGTAGTCCCCAACACTGATGCGAGCAGAGGCATTAGGTTGCAGGTGAGCCCGCCACCACTAGGAAGGAGGAGCTAGATTTAAATTGCTGAGTGGGTGTCTTCACTGTTTACGGACTATGGCATTTGAAAAAGGCACAAGGTGAAACTGGTCATGCCAATGTTTCCCAAATAAATTACCTGCAAAAGCCCCGCAGTGTCCCTGGTGATCTTCTTAGAGAAGGAGAAGAGAGTGAGTTGATATATATGTGTGTATATATATATATATATATATATATATATATATATATATATATATATTACCTACTGGCGGACGACAGTAGGTATATATAGTTAGGATTTTTTCTCTATGGGATTTTTGAAAATTCTATGTCTAATAACTTTGGCGTTTGTGGACGGAATTGGCTGAAATTTTCTGGAAAATGGAACATTTTGTTTCTGAGCAGCCCCTGGAAATTTGGGGGGGTTCGTCAAGGGGGGGCCGAGAAAAAAGGGGGGTCCCAAAACGTGTTTTTAACATTGAGTTTTCCATAGGGCGGTTGGCCTCACTTTTAGCCCGAACGGCTGAATGGATTTCCACGAAACTTGGCAAAATTGTAGGGACTGGTAGCCCGATGTGCCTTTGCTAGGTCTCAATATATGTGCTTCAGTGGATTTTGAGAAATTAACATTTAAAAAAAGATACATATCTGTAAGCGCGCTCTGGGCAGCGCTCCGGTTCGCGGACTTTACGCGTAACGGAACTTCGCGAAGCGAAGCTGATTGGCTCTCCGGTGTCTGTCAACATTCTAAACAGTCCGGAGCGGCCGCCATCTTGTCTCTCGGTAGGATCGAGAGACAAGAGGAGGCCAAAACAAAGGGGGAAATGACCATAAGGGGGCATAGTAGATCCTCCCTGACCCCCTAGGTTTAATGTGGAGGCTTTAAAAGGACCCCGCGGGGCAAAAAAAAAATATTTTTTTTTGTTTTTTTTGAGTGGGTAGCGCCCGGTTCGCGAACCGGGAAGCGTTCTGGGCAGCGTACTATAAGGAAAAAAGAATGATAGACTTCTCAAATACTGTATGTTAATTGATTGTTGGTTTTGTTGATTATTTTTTAATTTTTTTTATTTTTTAAGCAATTATTTATTATTGTGATTGTGTTTCAAAATTTAATAACATTTCTAACATTTAACTAGTTTATGAATTACATATAAAAATGATTAAAGACTCAAACAATTTTTTAATATTACATACAATTTTATTTTTCGGATTGTTTTTCAAAATTTAATAGAACGTCTAGCATTTGACTGTCCGATATGTCCTCTTGTTGAGTGAACATAAGTTCCCACATTTGACCGTCATCATAATGAAGTAAATGATCCACAGATTCTACACATTGAACTAATTCATGGTCCCGTGATTCATCCATGAAATCTGAGTCATCATTGTCCTCAATATCTTTTTCTGTGTTGTTCTCCAGAACAATTTCGAAGGAAACATTCTGCTCACCTTCCATTTTATTGCTGTAATTTGCATAAAAAATAAATATATCAGTAGAGATAGGGCACTGTTGGGTTTAAGTTCAGACAGGTACTTGTGAGTTTATAACAGAGAAGTAATCTATGGGCACTGTATGGTTTCAGGCGTGAAGTAGTATTATTAAAAAGTGCCTGTGAAGAAGCCTAAGTAAATTCATAATTATACCACAGAAACCTAAATCAATCCATAATTATAATAAAGAAGCCTTTCTCAATGTCTAACTCTTACAGAGGGATAGTATATAACTATCTGAAAATGTTTTCAAATTTATAAAATAATATCTCACCTTCTAAAAAGAAGTTTAAGTTGTGAGTGAAAATGATCTTGCAATGTAGTTCAGGAAGTAGTAGTCAAAATGGCTGTGTTTCTCTCTCTTCCTTTATATATATTCAGGTACATAGCCAATCAAATGTCAGGTAAAAAAAGTAGAAAATGAAAGTAACATTTTAATTGGTTGTCAATTCCAACACTTCAGATGTGTTTTGTGAAGTAATTTACCTCAGGGTATTTAGAGAGGTCTACAGGCTAAATGGTTAAATGGAATTTCAATCAAATTTGTGAAAATGGTAGGCATTGGTATGTAGTATGAGCTAATCTATATTTGGTGAAATTGTCTCCAGTCGCTTTTCTGTAAACTACTTTCCCACCTTTTTTGATGGTGCGCTTCCCAGGGAGCGACCCGGTACGCGAACTGGTGAGCGCCCCGGTTCGCGAACCTTAAGCGTTACGGGAGTCCACCATTTTGTGTTTCGGTCGAATTAAGATACAAGCTGGAGGGCAAATAATGTTCAGAATGGGTAGAAGGGGGCACGGTAGACTTATCTTGACCCCCTAGGTTTTCTGAGGGTGGCTGAGGAGGCCCATATGTGCGAAAAAAAACACATTTTTTAAAAAATTTAGCGAGGTTAGCTCCCGGTTCGCGTACCGGGAAGCGCCCCAGGGAGCGTACTTTGTTGAAAATTAGTGAAAAAAGTTAGAGTAAAATAATAATTGTGAGTGATCAGATGTAGGGTAGCTCTGAGAAGAGCTTTTGGGTTTATGGTACATTTAGGTACTTATAAGTAGGTACCAATGCACAGTCTTAAATTCAGAATGAAAATTCTGCTGCCCTCATCTGAGAAGTGAACTCCATCTCCTCTGTAGATATCTTGCATGTAGTAACGCAAGTTATTGTTGTACAGGGAGCCCATTCCATGGTCTCTCATGTAAGCTGAAACAGATTTGTTTACATGCTTCCTCGACTTCTCAATTTGTGGACAAAATTGGTTTGACCACCTCCATTTCTGTCTTTGGCATATATTTGAATATACCAAGGCAGTCTGAGGAAAAAGTGCCATCAATTGCTCAAAGGTGTCCTTTAAAAGCATTTCCAGACCTACCCCAGTCAAAGTGCCCAAATCATTACCTCCACAGTGCACAATTAACAGGTCAGGTTTTGGCAAATGCATAAAGGTTTTCACCAATGGTATCAATTGGTGACATTTTAATCCTCTGTGGCCAAACCACTTAATTTCCACATCTTGTAAATTGAGGTTAGGTAAATTCCTGTTCTCAGCATACCTCTGAGCCCAATAGATGTAACTATGTCCAACAATCCAGACAGAAAACATGGTGAGAGAAGGTTCTCCTGCAGTCAGATGAAGTGTGGCAATGAAATGGCAGTTGAAAAAATAAGAGTTTAAAATGAAAAAAACTGTGGAGTTTCTGTGTTAATGAAGCAGTACCAGGGATTGGTGGATTTTGATTGCTGAAAACAGAAAGTTAGGGTGCATGGATGAGTTGTTTGAAAGATGTATTTTGAGTGGTCAAGAAAAAATCATTAAATGAAAGAATGCACTGGATATGAGGTGCACTGAGAGTTCAGAGTTCAATTGCAACATTGTTGTGTGAACTTGCAAACACCAGAAGTCTTCCAAGAGGTGGTTGCCATGCAGAAAAGGCATGAAATGGCAGAGGGGGGAAGGGTTTTCATTTGAAAAAAAGTGAGGGAAGAGTTTTGATTGGGTGACATGAGAGATATGTGTGAAGAATTACAGCATTTCTGTGCTTTTGATAGCTGCAGACTCTGGAGTGCATACCTTTTGCTCTGCTGAAGACAAATTGGTGTGTTTCTGAGACTGTTTTGAAACTCAAAGTATTTGCTAAGGTGAGAAAAGATTTCTTTAATTTAGATAGAGAATAGTGTGCTTTAAGGAGAAAATTATGAAGAAAGTTGTGTTCTTCAAATGTTGCTTTGTCTCAAGTGTTTTACAAATAGATTTTGTTTCTTTGAGAAAATGTAATTGGAGAAAATGTGAAGTATTGGTACTGACAGGGTGTTATTGTGCATAGGAGCTGTGGAGTCTTTTCAAATTATGATTTGAAAATCGTTTTTGAGGAAAATGAATGGTTATAATATTTATGACAAGGACATAATGGTGTATGCTTCATTATAAGGCAATTGAGTGTCTCTGATGTTATTTTTCCCATTTTAATGTAAGACCTTTCTCTGTGGAGCATATTGCTTGTAAATATGCTCCCACCTGTGCATGGCAAATTTAGATTTTGAATGATTGTGTTACATAGCTATGTTAAAAGTGACCCAACCATGCTGCAAAGGCAATCAAAAAACGCTTTTATGTGTCTTAAGGACATTTTAAGTCATTTCCCTATGTGCAGTGTTTCCAAATTATGATTTGAAAATCGTTTTTGGGGAAAAGGAATGGTTTGTAAATTTTTGACAAGGATATAATGGTGTATGCTTCTTTATAAGGCATTTCAGTGTCTCTGATGTCATTTTTCCCATATTACATTAAAAGACCTTTCCCCGTGGGGCACATTCCTTGTAAATATGCTCCCACCTGTGCATGGCAAATTTAGATTTTGAATGTTTGTGTTACATAGCTATGTTAAAAGTGACCCAACCATGCTGGAAAGGCAATCAAAAAACGCTTTCATGTGTCTTAAGGACATTTTAAGTCATTTCCCTATGTGCAGTGTTTTCAAATTATGATTTGAAAATCGTTTTTGGGGAAAAGGAATGGTTTGTAAATTTATGACAAGGATATAATGGTGTATGCTTCTTTATAAGGCATTTCAGTGTCTCTGATGTAATTTTTCCCATATTACATTAAAAGACTTTTCCCCGTGGGGCACATTCCTTGTAAATATGGTCCCACCTGTGCATGGTAAATTTAGATTTTGACTGTTTGAGTTACATAGCCATGTTAAAAGTGACCCAAAAACTTGCAAAGGCTTTAAAAAAACACTTTCATGTGTCTTAAGGACATTTTAAGTCATTTCCCCCCAGGTGCAGTGTTTTCAAATTATGACTTGAAAATCGTTTTTGACGTAAAGGAATGTTGTTAAAATTTATGTGCGCCCTATGCCCCCAAATTTCTTTTTCAGGGGTGTAGCAGGGTGTTCTTGAGACACCCCTGCACCTTTGGAAAAATTCCTAATTTGCGATGAGCTAATTGCTAATCGCAAATTGCACCTTCATTCCTATGGGCCTCCTGGCCCATGGAAATGAATGGGTAATTTGCAATTAGCAATTTGCTCATTGCAAATTAGGAATGGTAAAGAATCGCTATTTATTCCTTAAAATTCGCTATTTTGGAAATGCAAAATAGTTTGATGATACATATGGCGGTTCATCTCTAACAAGATAAGAAGCTTAGGGATACATTTATGATGACTGGCGCAATGAAGTGGACATCACTTACTTCATTGGTAGAGCTTTACATGTATTATCTCCTCTGTATTCTTCTTCAAGCGTAACTTTCATCTGCAATCCTGAGTAGGCCTCACCTTAAACAAATCTCTGGATAGGGCACACCTTATCGTCATCCTGAATTAATCATTTAAAATGCAAGGGACAGATTTATGATAGGTGTATGCCTCTTTTGCGCCACTGTGCGTCACTTTTGTGATGCAGCGGCGGTGCAAAAGATTTGCTATGAGGCGACAAAATTACAAATTGATGCATTTAGGCAGATGTGTCATGGTGTTAAAAAACACCGTGCCACATGAAACTGATGCAGCGGTGATGCAAAAGATGCACCATGTTGCAAGACAGGCCTCACTTGGGGCCATATGTATGAAGCTAATTAGCATTTGCAAAGGTCGAAGTTCTGTGAATTTTGGCCTTTGCGAATGCTAATTAGACAAATGGTATGTATCAAACAAGTTTGATGCAAAATAAGGAAATAGCAAAATTTGCTATTCTTTATTTTGCGATTGCACTGAAGGATTTGCAAATTTTGTGATTTCTTAAATGCAATGTATCAAACAAAAAATATGCAAAAAATGCCATTAAGGATTTGCAAATTACCACCAACTTCTAGTTGGTGGTAATTTGTGAATTCTTTTCAAAAAGCTTTTTTTCCAAAAAACAAAAGGTGCCATATGACGCCCATACATGCCCTTAGGGCATGTATGTGCGCCATATGCCCCCAAATTTCTTTTTGAGGGGTGCAGCAGGGTGTTCTTGAGACACCCCTGCACCCTTGGAAAAATTCCTAATTTGCGATGAGCTAATTGCTAATCGCAAATTGCACCTTCATTCCTATGGGCCTCCTGGCCCATGGAAATGAATGGGTAATTTGCAATTAGCAATTTGCTCATTGCAAATTAGGAATGGTAAAGAATCGCTATTTATTCCTTAAAATTCGCTATTTAGGAAATGCAAAATAGTTTGATGATACATATGGCGGTTCATCTGTAACAAGATATGAAGCTTAGGGATACATTTATGATGACTGGCGCAATGAAGTGGACATTACTTACTTCATTGGTAGGCCTTTACATGTATTATCTCCTCTGTATTCTTCATCAAGCGTAACTTTAATATGCAATCCTGAGTAGGCCTCACCTTAAACAAACCTCTGGATAGGCCACACCTTATCGTCATCCTGAATTAATCATTTAAAATGCTAGGGACAGATTTATGATAGGTGTATGCCTCTTTTGCGCCACTTACAAAACACTGCCCACGGGGAAATGACTTAAAATGTCCTTAAGACACATGAAAGTGTTTTTTTTTAAGCCTTTGCAACTTTTTTGGGTCACTTTTAACATGGCTATGTAACTCAAACAGTCAAAATCTAAATTTACCATGCACAGGTGGGAGCATATTTACAAGGAATGTGCTCCACGGGGAAAGGTCTTTTAATGTAATATGGGAAAAATGACATCAGAGACACTGAAATGTCTTATAAAGAAGCATACACCATTATGTCCTTGTCATAAATTTACAAACCATTCCTTTTCCCTAAAAACGATTTTCAAATCATAATTTGAAAACACTGTACATGGGGAAATGACTTAAAATGTCATTAATTCAAAATTTGCTATTCCTTATTTTGCGATTGCATTGAAGGATTTGCAAATTTTGCGATTCCTTAAATGCAATGTATCAAACAAAAAATATGCAAAAAATGCCATTAAGGATTTGCAAATTACCACCAACTTCTAGTTGGTGGTAATTTGCGAATTCTTTTCAAAAAGCTTTTTTTCCAAAAAACAAAAGGTGACATATGACGCCCATACATGCCCTTAGGGCATGTATGTGCGCCATATGCCCCCAAATTTCTTTTTCAGGGGTGCAGCAGGGTGTTCTTGAGACACCCCTGCACCCTTGGAAAAATTCCTAATTTGCGATGAGCTAATTGCTAATCGCAAATTGCACCTTCATTCCTATGGGCCTCCTGGCCCATGCAAATGAATGGGTAATTTGCAATTAGCAATTTGCTCATTGCAAATTAGGAATGGTAAAGAATCGCTATTTATTCCTTAAAATTCGCTATTTAGGAAATGCAAAATAGTTTGATGATACATATGGCGGTTCATCTGTAACAAGATAAGAAGCTTAGGGATACATTTATGATGACTGGCGCAATGAAGTGGACATTACTTACTTCATTGGTAGGCCTTTACATGTATTATCTCCTCTGTATTCTTCATCAAGCGTAACTTTAATCTGCAATCCTGAGTAGGCCTCACCTTAAACAAACCTCTGGATAGGCCACACCTTATCGTCATCCTGAATTAATCATTTAAAATGCTAGGGACAGATTTATGATAGGTGTATGCCTCTTTTGCGCCACTGTGCGTCACTTTTGTGATGCAGCGGTGGTGCAAAAGATTTGCTATGAGGCGACAAAATTACAAATTGATGCATTTAGGCAGATGTGTCATGGTGTAAAAAAAACGTGCCACATGAAACCGATGCAGCAGTGATGCAAAAGATGCACCATGTTGCAAGACAGGCCTCACTTGGGGCCATATGTATCAAGCTAATTACCATTCGGAAAGGTCAAAATTCTGCGAATTTCGGCCTTTGCGAATGCTAATTAGACAAATGGTATGTATCAAACAAGTTTGATGCAAAATAAGGAATAGCAAAATTTGCTATTACTTATTTTGCGAATGCACTGAAGGATTTGCAAATTTTGCGATTCCTTAAATGCAATGTATCAAACAAAAAACATGCAAAAAATGCCATTAAGGATTTGCAAACTACCACCAACTTCTAGTTGGTGGTAATTTGCGAATTCTTTTCAAAAAGCTTTTTTTCCCAAAAACAAAAGGTGCCATATGACGCCCATACATGCCCTTAGGGCATGTATGTGCGCCATATGCCCCCAAATTTCTTTTTCAGGGGTGCAGCAGGGTGTTCTTGAGACACCCCTGCACCTTTGGAAAAATTCCTAATTTGTGATGAGCTAATTGCTAATCGCAAATTGCACCTTCATTCCTATGGGCCTCCTGGCCCATGGAAATGAATGGGTAATTTGCAATTAGCAATTTGCTCATCGCAAATTAGGAATGGTAAAGAATCGCTATTTATCCCTTAAAATTTGCTATTTAGGAAATGCAAAATAGTTTGATGATACATATGGCGGTTCATCTCTAACAAGATAAGAAGCTTAGGGATAGATTTATGATGACTGGCGCATCACCAGGGATGTGCCAGTCATCCTGCGCCACTGTTCCGCCACCCATGGTGTGCTGCATTTACAATGCGGCGCAGCATGGGGCAAAAATGGCACAGATGCGTGACGCATCTGTGCCGTAAAGGTGGCGCATTGCTGGAGTTGTATCGCAAGTGCGATGCAGCTCCAGCAAGGCTCAGGGGTGCCCCATCTCCACAATGTTGTGTCAAGACCTATGCCTGCTTAAAGCAGGCGCAGGGTTTTGACGCAGCTTTTTCCTATCTGATTGTAAATGCGGCACACCATGGGTGGCAGAGCAGTGGTGCACGTTAACTGGTGCATGCCTGGGGATGTGCCATTTAACATAAATCTGCCCCTTTACATTTAAGTATGTGCAGGGGACACAGAGTCGGTGAGGCTTATCCAAGGTTAAGAAGAGATGAGTCCTGTTCACTGAAAAATTAGACATAGGCTTCACCTGCTCAGCATCGCTGGACATGGCTAAATAATAGCTGCAAAATGTTACTCTTGTTAAACAATTTTACTATTATAATCTCTGAGATTTGTCTCTTACTCTGCAACATCTCATTGTTGTTATCTTTCTTTAAAGATAAAGACAACATCAACATGAGCGACAATCAGCAATCAGTTGATTTCGACCTCATCATTGAACTCGTAATTGAAACATCAGTGGATGTTGATCCCTTGGATGATTTAAATCCTGAGGATGAAGAAGAACGTGATGAGGATGCAGATTTGTCCGAATTATATGACATAGGGTGGGAAGCTGACCTGCTTGAGCCTATGGAACTATAAACATTTATTTTTAAAATTTACAATAAATGAAAAGTAAAAATGTAAACTGTTTAATTTTAAATTAAACACACCTTCAAAAACAGGTTATGTGTAGTGTCTTCAATAAAATATTAAAATATGCTCATAAAATTAGATCAGATTCACATATAAAACAGGACAGGTAAATGAAGAAGAATTCCATTTCTTTTCTGCTATTTCTGTATTCTAAATTTGCCAAAGCACTAAAAAATATTATATGTAAAAATGTTAAGTAGTGTGTTAAGTTTTTGTTGACTGTTATTGATTTACTGTTTGGTAATAGTGGTTAATAACATTTTATATTATATTTTACCACAGATTCAACTGCAGATAATTTCAAATTTTGAGAATGCCAACTAAGGAGAGAATGAGAAAGGCTACAAAACGTCAAAGACAGCAGGTCCATCATTTACAGCAGCAGTCCTCTACAAAAAAAAATCGTCAAGTCACCAAGAAAGCACCGGGTAAGAGTACAAAAACATTCATAAGAAATATTTGTAGTAAAAAAAATATTACTACAGAAAATGTTTCAGTCCAGAAAAAGAGAAGCAATTCAAACGGAAAGGAAAGGCCAATCAAAAATGTTACTGCTAGAGCAAGAGATAACTCTGTGCATGATAGTAGAAGGAAACAACAGTTTAGGGACATTCGTAAACGAATGTTCCACAACAGGATAATTGGCAATTTGTTAAAAAATATTAAGAAAGGTCAACAGAAAGTGCTTTTTTATAAGAGAAAAAAAAAAGTTGAGAAAGTTATTGATCAGGCATTTGAAATTAAACGTAAGTTATTTATTTTGATAATCAATAGAATTAGGAAGCTAAACAAGGCAATTTATGATTTCAAAAGAAATAGTAGATGGAAGAGAATAGTTAATCGTAGTAATTTTTGTGAAGTTTTTTCTGGAGAATGGATGCATAGTTCAAGCTGTGAGGCATTTTTTAATGAGGAGAGTTATTTCCAGGATAATTATTTGGTGCATGCAGTTGACACCAGTGGTCGTGCTTATGAAGTGAAAGATGGTTGTCCAGTTGAAAAAGAAAAACTTGTGACAACAGAGGCAGAAGAGGTGTTAGGTAATGAGGTTTTAGGAAGACGTGCTAAGGGTCCTGTGTACACCTGGAAGTGTAGTAGTATTTGCAGTGTGCGACAGGATTCCATCAATTTGCTTTGTGATTTTGTACGGTCATTTAATAAGAAAAGTTTGAAGCAGAAAATTAGGTTGTTGCAAGAATTAGATCCTTGCAGAGTGAGAGAAGTGACAGGTTTGCATGGTCATTCACTGGCTTGTCTTTCCAGGAGAGTATGCCAGAGTGTTTATCATCATTTCAGGATGCTAGCAGTGCATCATAATAAAGTGAGGAAATTAGTTAGAATGTTGTATTATGCTAAGAGTCTAGCAATTATGCTTAAACAATTATGCGCTGCTCTTTTGCATGGTTCTGAAATAGATGTGAAGAATATATGTGAAGAAATTGAGTTTTGTTACTTTGGAAGTAAAGAGGAGAATGTTGAAATTGACCAAGAAGAAGCGGGTAATGTGGAAGATAGTGTACAGGTTTCCAGTACAGATAATTTCCAGAGGGAAATTGCGACGTTTCAGGTCAAATCAAGTGAGAGGCCAAATTTCACTTGTGTATGTTGTCGACGCACTTATTATAAGAATCAGACTAAGTTAGTGGATTTATATGCAAAAAGTGAAAGGGAAAATAATAGTGAATGGAAGGATTTCACAACATACTTGATGGTAGAAAATTGTTTTGATTTGGGATTGGATCAACGTGTGTGTACTTATTGTTGTTGCAAATTAAATCAAAACCAGATGCCTGCTAGAGCAGTTCATAATAATCTGGAATTGGTTGAGATTCCTTCTGAATTGAAGGATTTAAATACTTATGAATCTATTTTGATTCAAAGTATCCATCCCTTTCAGGCTATTGTAAGAATGGAGCCAAAGACAGGGAAATTGCCTCCATCAGATTTACAGAGAGGATTAAAGGGAAGAGTTGTTTATTTGCCTCTAGATTTGAAGAAAAACATTAACACAATTGGAGTAGAAAAAGTGGAAGAGGAACCTCTGGTTATCTTAGTTAATGGGATTCCGACAAAGAATAAGAAAATATGGCAAGATTTAGTGGATGTTAGGAAAGTTAAAAAGGCAACATTGTATTTGAAAAAAAATAATAAATACTATAAGAATGTATATGTTGCAGAAGAGGAAGTAAGTGAGGAAGAGGATAGCGATTTGTGTGCTGGTCAAATTGAGAAAGTAGAACCCTCTACTAGTGAAGAAATATATGAACATTATAGTGTTCATCCTTTGCATTCCAAGGAAGTCATGGGGAATGCTATTGAGTTGTTTCAAATGAAACAAGCCAAAGAGAGTCCCATTAGTGTTTGGGAGGAAAGTTTGGAAGCTCGGTGTTTCCCACAGCTTTTTCCAACAGGTCAGGGAGGAAGATATGATGAGCGACCTCATCAAATTCCTGCTTCTGAATACCGGACTTTGCGATTGTATGCAGGAGATGCTAGGTTTCGACAATGCATTCCCTATTTGTTTCATCTCCTGTTTGAAAGCGATCTGTCTGGACTGTCATATGCAGTGAACCACATCTTGAAAAGTGGTATACACATGCAAAACATCTCGGCAAGTGACTTTATGGATAAAGTCAATGTCCAAGACAGTATTTTGGATTCTCACCTGATTAATCTCATGGCGTGTCAGCGTGGTACTAATGAGTACTGGTACCGTCGTCATGGTGATTTAAAATGTATGCTGAGGAACTTAGGAACTCCCACATGGTTCCTCACTCTGAGCTGTGCCGAGTATGGCTGGGAAGACTTACTTGAATTTCTACGAGAGGCAAATGCTAACGTAGAAAACATCGAATTCAAGACACCCGGAGAACTGTGCTCTTTGGATCCAGTCAATGTATGTAGGTACTTCAATCATAGATTTGAAGCTATGATGTCTTTCATCATGAATAAGAAGAATCCACCTCTTGGAGAGGTGTTGGATTTCTTCTGGAGAAAGGAGTACCAAGCAAGAGGTGCTCCTCACATACATATGTTGCTGTGGATCAAGGATGCACCTAAATTTGGAACGGATCCAGAAGACTCAGTGATGAGTTTTATACAAGAGTATTCTACGTGTGCTGTTCCAAACGCAAAGGAGAAGAAAAGCCTAAGAGAAAAAGTTCTGCGTTTCCAAAGCCATCGATGTGGAAAGTACTGTCGTCGTAAATTCCGAAACAAGGACAAGTTCTACACCAAATGTCGTTTCGGCTTTCCACGACCGGTGATTTCTAAAGGAAGAGTAAACAGTTTGATGTCTTCGCTGCGACATAATGTGATGAAGAAATCACCTAAAAACACATACAATTTGAAGAGGAATGAAGAGTCCAAGTACATCAACGACTACAACCCGGTGATTTTGTCCATGTGGAATGCTAACATGGATATACAGTTTGTGGCTGATAACTGTATGGCTGTGGCTCGGTATGTGACGTCTTACATCACCAAAAAAGAGAAGACAGAATTGAAGGATATGTGGGAGGACATTTCCCATGAAAAGAGCCTCAGCAAGAAGTTGTACAGTTTCAGTCTGAAGATGTTGTCGCATCGAGAAATTGGAGCGTACGAATGTTCAGACCGGTTGTCTTCAGCAAGTCTCTATGCCAAGTCCAGGAGTATCATTTGAGCGAGTCTTGGTCTTGCTGCAACGCGTAATCGAGTTCTCAAACCTGTGCGGGAAATTGAGTATTTGGCGGAAAAGGAGCCAAACAGTACCGACATTTTGAAGACCAACATGTTGGATACATATTATCCAAATCGAAGCATTCACCTCGAGAATGTTTGTTTATATGAGGTTCTTCAAAATTACATATTCAAGAGGAACATCAAAGAAGATACTGAGAAAGGAGTGTATGCTGTAATAGGAAGTGAGGGATGTCTGGTCAAGCAAAGAAAATGCCACTTGGTAAACCATCGAAAATTGAGTGGCGAATCTCCTGAAAAAAAGGAGTTTTTCTATTTAGCACTTTTGCAACTTTTCAAGCCTTGGCGTGCAGAAGAGGAACTGCTTGGAGATTTTCTCTGTTACGAAGACTCTTTCAATGCCGCCAAGGAGACCATAGAATGTCCTGCTTTTCCCAAATATCTAGAAATGTTGAATGCGGAAATTGAGCAGGAAGCAATGATTGCAGCCGAGATTGCCAGAGACAGTTCTCAGGACAGTCAGAGTTCTGCTTCATTGAGTCAGGATCCACTAGGAGGACCTGTTATCAAAAATGAAGCTGGCACTGCTATGAATGAAGAGGAAAGAGCCATGGCACATGCTCAGGAGGATGCGGTTAACTTAGAAGAGTTGGAAAGACAACTCAACGTTGAGCAGAGGAAAATATATGACGAAGTTACCATGCAAATTGATCATGGATTAAGTCATGACAAGAAAGAGTGCTCATGTACGTCGTTGAAGCCTGTCCGACTGTACGTGAGTGGAGAAGCGGGAACTGGAAAAAGTTTCCTTATTAAAGTAATTTCATGTTATTTGCAGGAAAGGACAGAGTCATTGCTGTCTTGTGTTGTCACCGCTCCAACTGGACTGGCAGCACATAACATTAAAGGGATTACTTTACATCGTTTACTGATGCTGCCAGTGGAGCATGACAACAAATTACAATATCACAAGCTATCTGGAGATGCTTGTTTTGAAGTTTCAAGAATCTTGAGGAAAATGAAACTTCTTATCATTGACGAAGTAAGCATGGTTTCCAATGTCATGCTTGCCTTTGTGCATTTGAGAATGCAAGAAGTTCTCAAAACAGAGTATGATGTGTTATTTGGTGGCAAACACATCATTGTTTTCGGAGATCTTCTGCAGCTGACACCAGTGAAAGGGCAACCTGTGTTCAAAATGCTCACGCATGAAGATACCAGGAAGTGCCTAGGCAGCATTGGCAACGTCAATATATGGTTAAACTTCAATTATGCTGAACTGCATGAAAATATGCGTCAGGCGAAGGATGAAGTTTACAAGACTATTCTACAAGATGTTAGAATTGGAAAAGTGACCGAGCATGGGAAAGAAGCTTTACATGCACGATTACTGTCAAATTTATATCCAGAACAAGATGTTGTGCCTGAGAATATTTTTCAGAAAATTACTGAGAAGAAATCTGGAATATGTTTGATGCCAACTCTTGCAGAATGTGCCAAATTCAACAACAAAATGTTGCATTTAGAAAAGCAAGAGATTGTGAAACTGGAAGCTATTGACAGAGTAGAGCATATGGGATCAACAATTATTTTGTCTGAGAATCTGAAAACAAAATTGGATTCATTAGAGAAGAGTATATCTAAAACTGCAGGTTTTGAAAAGACTCTGAATGTGTGCTTGAACTGCCGTATAATTTTAAGAAGGAATTTACATGTTGAAAGAGGTCTGGTAAATGGATCAATGGGTAATGTTGTTGATTTTGTGAAATACAGAAATAGAGATGGAATTGAATTTTTAAAAATTAAAATTGATGGCATTGAGGAAGTACAGCTAATTGGTCGTTGTTCTGCTAGATTTTTGCTTGTAAAAGACTTATATGTTTGCCGTAAGCAGTTTCCTGTTTGCTTGGCATATGCGGTGACAATCCATAAATCGCAAGGTTTAAGTGTAGACAGTGCATTGGTGAATATTGGCAGTTCTGTGTTCAAGGAGGGTATGGCATATGTGGCATTGTCACGAGTTAGAACTTTATCGGGATTGTACTTGATTGAGTGTGATGTCACAAACATTTGTGCGGATCTAGATTGTGTTAAGGAATACAATAGGATAAGAAGAGAGTATGCGCCACATTTGCCTCAATATCCTTTGTTTGAGAAACGTGTGGTAGGCCGGAAACGAAGAAATGTGACCAATACTAGGGAGGTTGTAGCAAAAAGACGAAAAGTCGATGAACCTGAAATTATAAGCAGAAACAAAAAGGATTCTGCTGAAGATGTTGTTGGTTTTCAATTTGAAAACAGTTCTGGTGTCAACTGCTATGCTAATGTAGTGGTTAATGTTTTGTTTTCTCTAGAAAATGTAAAAGAAGAGATTGTGGTCAATTCTGATCAAAGATTTTGCAGTTTGTTAAATTCTGTCTTAGAAAAATGTAGCACTGATAGAACAAACATAGAAAGTGTGTCTGAAATTCGAAATCTGTTAGACAGATGTTCAGGCCAAACACAATTCTCTCAAAATATTCAGCAAGATTGTCAGGAGTTTTTAATGTATATGCTTGATGTATTGCATGCTGAAGGTGTAGATGTAGATCAGCTGTTTGGGCTTTCTTATCAATGGCAGCATGACTGCGAGAACTGTATGGTATCAAGTACTACTAGTGTAGACTCAGAAAGATTTATATATTTAACTTTGCCAGACAGTAAATCAGTCTCCTTTAATAAGCTAGTAAAAGCAGCTGATCACAACATGGAGTGTAGCCAATGTAAATCTGAAATGATGTCCACATTATTTATACAAACATATGGCCAGTATGTCATTTTAATGTTCCAACGATGTAGGCCTGATGGAACAAAATTGACAACTTTAATTAAAAATGTTGTGGCTTCGCAGTTGTCAATATCAGGAAGGACTTTTGTAACTGCAGCAATTATATATCATGACGGTCCTTCAATAACATCAGGACATTACACAGCTTATTTAAAGTCTAGAAATGGCTGGTCATTCTGCAATGATTCTGTTTTAATTTTTAAAAAAAAATTGCCGTATGACCTTAAAAACTCTTACCTGGTGTTTTTAAAACCAACATTTTAGGGAAAGAATCTCGGGATGTGCTCTGAGGAATTTCAAGAAGTTCTAATGGCTCCTACACGATTTGGCCTTGAGGATAAGTGTAGTTCAGAGACATAACTTCTAACCATAAGACTGGACGTCATGGAGAAATAAGTGCACTTTCAATGAGTTCAGAAAAACTATTTCTTTTTATAAGCTAATTGAAGCAGCCAATCAAAACATAGAGTAGAGGGAATGTAAGTCTGCAATGCTGTCTACTGTTTTACATTGCTTTGTGATTAAAAGTGATGTAGAGAATTAAATAATTGTAGTAGTCATAGAGGTAGTGTAAGTCTGCTTCATAGTAAGCAGTATCAGTGTCATAGGAAATGTAGAACATGACTGAGGAAGAAGGGGAAGATATTACTAGTCCAGGATTGTGAAAATGATCTTCAACATTTTAATTCTGAAAGTTGCGGAAATGCCAAATGACGGGATTGGCTTACAAGAAATCCAAGAGTTATAAATGGCTCTGACAAGATTTGGCCTTGTGGAAACTTGTGGTAGAGAGCAAGAAGTCATTTATTGTATGTAACATGTTTTTCAAAACGATGGAGGTTTTCTTTCAGAAAGTGGCGGGCTGAAAGTAATAACAGCACAACAGAGTGTAAGCTGTTCATAGGACATCCTTTGACGTCATGGAAAGTAAGTTAACTTTAAGGAGTTCTGAATTCTGATTTGTTATGTTGTATGGGTTTTTTAAACACAATCATTTTGATTGTGTTTTTTTTCCCCGCTGTTATATGATGAATACCTTCAAGTCACTGTTTTTAGTGAAATTTGATACATTCTGAGAACAGCAAAAATAAACCATTTAACATGTATAATTAATTCTGTACTGTTTCCATTTATGATGTACATTTAGAACTGTGTAGGAGGGATGGAGAAGGAGAGGCTTCTGTAAGTGTCAAAGTTCATGCATACAGTGCTCATATTCTACGTAGTCTTTCATATGATAGACTACATTTCCACAATGAGATACCTAAGCAAAGGAAACACAGGTCATATGATTTTGGAATGAGCAAAAAAATGTGCATGTTTTTCAATTATATTACCTGTGTTTCCTAACATTACACACCACATTGTGTAGATGAGGTTTAGGCCTGTTCCTGGAGACAGAGGAGGTCTGACATTTGTTCAAGAGTGCAGTGGACATTAATCACTTCGTTGGTAGGCCTCCACATGTATTATGTCCTCTGTTCTCTTCAAACAACTCGAAATTTCATTTGGAACCCTGAGTAGGTCTCACCTCAAACAAACCTCTGGATAGGACACATCTTATTGGCATCCTGAAGCAATCATTTAAAATGTTAGTGTCTTGCGACACTTTTCTGAGACAACAGCAGTGCAAAAGATGCACCATGTTTTAAGATAGGCCTCACTTCATCTGCATCAAGATACTGTTAGTTTAAAATGTATATCTTTAGGACTGTGTAGGGGGCCTGGAGAAGCAGAAGCTTCTGTCAGTGTCAAAGTTGTTGAAAAACTGTTTGTCCTTCAATCTTTCCCCTTGTCTTTTGTAATTTTTAAATACATGTTTTAATATGTCTGTTCTCTCTTTCACAGATTGAAAGTATAAAAACAAAAAGTGAGTAATTTAACGACAATTATAAGGTAAATGTTTTGTATTCTTTTCGTTACATTTCTATCACATTCACCTACTATTAGTTCCACAGCTTTATTTCTTTAACCCTCAGTTTCCTGCCTTTGCTACTTTCCTCATTCTTTTCTCTTTTACCTACTTACTCAACTCCTTCCACTCCTTTTCTCAGTCCCTCTCTTCTCATAGTTCCTCACTCTTGTTCACTCACTCCGTCTCTATTACTCTTAGTGTCTTTGACTGATCACTTTTTCACTACTTGTTCATAATGCTTTCTCTGTGTAGTTGAAGCACACTAAGGGGCATATTATGAACACAGCCAATAAAATATTGCTGTTTTTATTGGCAGAAAACTGGTGCAAAAGTGGTTTTAGCTGCAGTTTTCTGCCGCAAAAGCGGCTTTGGTGACATATTTCTGCCGATAAAAGCTGCAAAACTTTTATTGCCTATGTTGATGATATGGCTCTATGTTATTTACATTTCTTTGCTGTTTCAATTAATCTTTTTCTGTTATTTTTTGTTTTCTGTTTTCTATTTTTTCTCTCTGTTATTCCCCATGTTTTAATCTTATTTTGAACATTCACTCACATTCTCCAAGAAACTCTTCTTTGTTATTGTTCTACTCTCTTTTTTTTCTTTCACTTCCTTATCTATTTTGTTTTCCACAATTATACCCTCTTCCGTCTTTTCTTCGGTAAATATATCTATTAAACAGTATCTCTGGTTTACTCCCTATAGCTGTCTTTCTTTTAACATCACTCTCTGTTTACTTTCCTTATACTTACTCTTCTTTTTTTTTTTTTTTTTTTTTTTGGTTCGCTCCCGGTTCGCGAACCGGGAAGCGAACTGGGAGCGAACTAAAAGAAATAGAGCTTGCTAGAGTGCTAAACATTCTAGCAATTTTTTTTGAAAGGGGAGGTAGTTCTGAAAAGAACTTTTTTTTTAATGTTTTTATTTTTATTTATTTTTTGTATTTTTTGAACAATTTTATATTTTTTTGGTTTTTTTGGGGGGGGGAAACAACAAAAAACAGGCATTGAAAAGGGCTCAACAGGAGCAAAAAAAAAATTACTGTGTGGGGCGGTTAGGGCAATTATGATTGTTGTAAGCTAGGTTTATTGAATTGATACTCATGTTGCCACATGATATCAATGCACCGCAGTGCAGACAAGTAAACTTCATATGCCCAAAATTATCCTGGATGTTTGGCACGGTTTCCCGTGCCTCTGCTGCTGTCAAAGAAATCAACGAAGTTGACCTGGCCACAGGAGTTGCTGTTGGGTTCTGTTCCATGTCTCGTATTTCCGCCCGGCTGTAATTGAGTGGATGCCACCTGCTCATGTGCCTATGCATAGTATAGTTCCCATAACTATACTTTTTATCAGTCCCTCTTGATAATTTTTCTTTGCAAATGAGGCAGGTGACATACCTCGCATTCACTTTCTTCTGGCCTGGAGGCATTGAAAAAAACTGCCAAATGAAACTGGCTTTCCTATGGGAAACCCGGGGCACCTCTTCCAAGAACTGTGGTCCTTCTCTCTCCTCTTCCTCTATTTCTTCCTCTTCCTCCTCTGTGTTGGTGATGACCTGGGGAGGTGGTCCTCTCTTCCCATGAGGAGGTGGTGGTGGTGGTGGGGGTCCACCAGCTGAAGCTACCATTGAAGCCATTGCTCTAGTATGAAATAAGGTCTTCCTCTCACAAAGATGAAAGTCAGAGTGAGGAAAGAAGGAGGGGTTTTCATCATTTGGGTAAAACAATAGTTCTAAACCAATGAAAAGTGTTATTTTTAGGTCACCTGACCTAGCCTTACATGATTATGAAACCAAAAGTTAAATGAACCAATGAAAAGTTTTATTAACAAGTCACATGACCTCTCACGCTTATGTTAAGCGCTGCGGAACGCGCCCCGGATCGCTTCCGGGTCGCTGCGCTTCGCGCCTCGGTTCGCGTACCGGAGCACTTCCGGGTGCGCTAACGCAGCGCGTCATAAGACGCATTACGCGACAACGTGATACGTCGCGCTTCCGCGACGCGTCACGATGTTGATTTCTAACGCGGCAGTTGCGCTAACGGAACGTTTACCGGTTCGCGGACTGGGTCGCGGCATCAAGATGAGCTAACGGGAAGCTTCCCGGTTCGCGAACCGGGAGCGAAACAAAAAAAATATTTAAAAAAAAATTATTAATAAACATATAAAATATATTTTTGGATTTAAAGAAGAATACATTTTACAGCTATAGATATTAGCTTTTAAAAAACCAATGAAATTCACTGAAAAAACCATAGGTATAGACCATATATAGTTAGGAATTAGCATTTACAAAACCTTGAAAATTCACTGAAAAAAACATAGGTTATAGACCATATATAGTTAGGAATTAGCATTTACAAAACCTTGAAAATTCACTGAAAAAACCATAGGTTATAGACCATATATAGTTAGGAATTAGCATTTAAAAAACCTTATTTTACTCACACAAAACCATTGAAATTTCATATATAGTTAGTTGTACTAACTATATATCGCGCACCCGCAATCCACTGCTGATCATGTCACATATTACATCATTCACGACATGGTCAGTGACATCACTGATGACATCACTGATGACATCTCAAATGACATCACTGATGACATCACTGATGACATCTCAAATGACATCACTGATGACATCTCAAATGACATCACTGATGACATCACTGATGACATCTCATTTGACATTACTGATCACATCACTGATGACATCATTCATGTGATAATACGATGAACCTCTTCAGACTCTAATATAACCTTAGATACAATCAGTGTAAACAGACACTCATAGACTGTCACTCATCCATGGAGTTACTCAGACACTTAGTCAGTCATACAAAGAATCAATCACACCTCCATTTCCTCAACTATACAGTTATACACACCTTACTTATTCAAACATATACTAAAACATATTTACTCACTTATACAATCCTGGATACAAGTTCACAATGATCCATACAGCCACTCACACATTCACTGGCTCTTATGCACAGTTATTTATATATGTCAACTCTCACATGTACTGTATTTTACATATGTACTTACTTTAACATGTAGAACTGAGATATCCATTCACTCACCAATACACTCATGCACACAGTCAACTGCCCATACAGCTGTTTCCACATGCACTTTTGAACCCATACATCTAGTCAATCAACTGCTCACACATCTATGCAGAGAGTCATACACCTCCCAGCCACCCACACACACACTCAGTCTCCCATACAAATGCTTGGGCAACCAATCAATAACCCATATAGTTAATCATATAGCTACTGATCAACACATGCAGCAGTTTACAGAACAACAGACATAATGATGCACAAATTAAGACAGTTTAGTCACTAACCCATGCACTCAGTGAGACACATTTAATCAGTCACTCATACAGTCAGTCATGCCCCTACTAAATCCTTCATCCAGACACTTATACATCCACTCAAGACATATTTTAACTTTACAGAAAAATACAGTCACTGGATGTTGTCATCAGTGATGTCATTTGAGATGTCATTTGAGATGTCATCAGTGATGTCCTCATTTTTTTTTACAAACATCATTTCAAAACAACAGCATTGGGAAAACTTTTTCGATTTCGGGCTGTTTTTTGTTTTCTCAACTGTACTCCTAACGCTGTATGCAACAGGGTCTACGCGTCTCGAAATCCCTTTGTTGAAGGGAAATCTCATCAGGACCACGTAGCTGTAAATGGAAAGACAGGCATGTGTCAGTCTGATAGAAGACCACCCCTGTGTCACTGACCAATACAAAAGGGCAACTTAGTCCTACCTCCACAAGGTGCTCAGATTCTTTAGGTGTCGGCTCTGAAACAAACAATACAACTAGGTGTCAAGACCTCAGGCAGATCCACTAATGACAAACGAACAAAAACCATTAACTGGATCAAGTGTACTCACATTCGCCACTTTCAACCAGAAATGTGTCTCATGAATGAGGTCTGTGTAAAGAAAAACCATGTGTGAATGTCATATTCAAGTGCTGTAAAATGCAATGAAAACCAAAGGCAAAACGAATGAGCCTTACTTTTAATATGGCGTGTTTGATCCTCCAACAATTGATGAGGGGGAGGGCGAGGAAAGTTGAATGCCTGTGAAGGACAAGGCAGAACGCATGAAATGTCCATTCGGTATCATGGTGCTCTCTTACGTAAATGTCGGTGGGGTGCCTATAGCCATTTCTATTCTTACCCGCGCAACTCACTGAAAGAGGTCCTTCAAGCGCTAACGCGGTCTGCCTCCGTGTTTCATTACGGGAGACTGGCGCCTTCTTCATCACGGTGATGTTATCTACGTCGCGCGTCTCTTTACTTCCTGGTCCTAAGGGAGAGAGCACCATGATACCGAATGGACATTTCATACGTTCTGCCTTGTCCTTCACAGGCATTCAACTTTCCTCGCCCTCCCCCTCATCAATTGTTGGAGGATCAAACATGCCATATTAAAAGTAAGGCTCATTCGTTTTGCCTTTGGTTTTCATTGCATTTTACCGCACTTGAATATGACATTCACACATGGTTTTTCTTTACACAGACCTCATTCATGAGACACATTTCTGGTTGAAAGCGGTGAATGTGAGTACATTTGATCCAGTTAATGGTTTTTGTTCGTTGGTCATTAGTGGATCTGCCTGAGGTCTTGACACCTAGTTGTATTGTTTGTTTCAGAACCGACACCTAAAGAATCTGAGCACCTTGTGGAGGTAGGACTAAGTTGCGCTTTTGTATTGGTCAGTGACACAGGGGTGGTCTTCTATCAGACTGACACATGCCTGTCTTTCCATTTACAGCTACGTGGTCCTGATGAGATTTCCCTTCAACAAAGGGATTTCGAAACGCGTAGACCCTGTTGCATACAGCGTTAGGAGTACAGTTGAGAAAACAAAAAACAGCCCGAAATCGAAAAAGTTTTCCCAATGCTGTTGTTTTGAAATGATGTTTGTAAATAATGTGTTGTAATAACTGATGTAGATTTACTCTATGTTTTCTATGGTTTGTATGAATGGCTGAATGATTAAAGTATATGTCACACTTGTGGGTGTGAGTTAGTGTGGAGAGAAGTAAGCAATGTTCTTAATTATGTGAACCTTCTCAAAATGTGTTGTTAAAATATTTGATTAAAATAATTGATTAATTGAGGATTGAAAAATTGGTCCAGTGACTTCCTGTTTAGATCCGTTAGTCGTGAGGCAAAACAGGGTCTGTCGAAATAAGTTGGCAATATTGGTGCTCGTTTTTGGTTTTTCTAAAACACTACCCCAGCATAACCCCCTACACTACCCAAACACCACTGTACTACCCTAAACCCTAAGTCTACTTCCAGCATGGCCCCCTACACTACCTAAACACCACTGCGCTTCGCTAAACTCTAAAACACTACCCTCTACACTACAAAAACACAACTGCACTATACTTAACCCTAACACACTACCCCCACCACGACCACGTACACTACACAAACATCACTGCAGTACCCTAAACCCTAAAACACTATCCCCTACACTACACAAACACCACTGCACTACCCTAAACCCTAAAACACTATACCCTGCATGACCCCCTACACTACACAAACACCACTGTACTACCCGAAAACCCTAAAGCACTAATCCCAACCACAAACCCCTACACTACCCAAACAACACTGCACTACCATAAACCCTAAAACACTACCCCATACACTACACAAACACCACTGCAATATCTTAAACGCTAAACCACTACCCCCAGCATGACCCCCTACACTCCAAAAACACCACTGCACTACCCTAAACCCTAAATCTACCCCAGCACGACCCCCACACTACCCATTCACCACTGCACTACCCTAAACTCTAAAACACTATCCCAGCATGTCCCCCTACACTACCAACACACCATTGCACCACCCTAACCCTAAAATCTACCCTAGCACGACCCCCTACACTACCCAAACACCACTGCACTACCCTAAAACACAACCCCAGCACAACCCCCTACACTACACAAACACCACTGCACTACCCTAAACTCTAAATCTACCCCCAGCAAGACCCCATATACTACAGAAACACCAATGCACTACCCTAAACCCAAAATCTACCAACAGCATGACCCCGTACACTACACAAAGACCATTGGACTACCCGAAACCCTAAAATACAACCCCCAACACGACCCCTACATTACACAACACCACAGCACTTCCCTAAACACTACCCCCTGCATGACCCCCTACACTACCCAAACACCACTGCACTACCTTAAACCCTAAAACACTTTGTTCAGCACGACCCCATACACTACACAAACACCACTGCACTACTTTAAACCCTAAAACACTACCCTCTGCACTACACATACACCACTGCACTACCCTAAACCCTAAAACACTACCCCCAGCACGACGCCCTACACTACCCATTCACCTATGCACTACCCTAAACCCTAAAACACTACCCCAGCACAAACCCTTATACTACCCAAAGAACACTGTACTACCCTAAAAGACTACCCCAGCATGACCCCATACACTATACAAATACCACTGCAATACCCTAAGCTCTAAATCTACTCCCAGCACGACCCCCTACACTACATAAAAAACACTGCACTACCCTAAACACTAAATCTACCCCAGCACGACCCCCTACACTACCGAAACAACTCTGTACTACCCTAAGCCCTAAATCTACCTCCAGCACGACCACCTACACTACCCATTCACCACTGCACTACCCTAAATCTACTTCCAGCATGGCCCCCTACACTACCTAAACACCACTGTGCTACGCGAAACCCTAAAACACTACCCTGTACACTACACAAACACAACTGCACTATTCTTAACCCTAAAACACTACCCCCACCACGACCCTGTACACTACACAAACACCACTGCACTGCCCTAAGCACTAAAACACTATCCCTACACTACACAAACACCACTGCACTACCCTAAACCCTAAAACACTATCCCCCACATGACCCCCTATACTACACAAACACCACTGTACTACCCGAAAACCCTAAAGCACTAATCCCAACCACGAACCCCTACACTACCCAAACACCACTGCACTACCATAAACCCTAAAACACTACCCCATACACTACACAAACACCACTGCACTACCCTAAATGCTAAAACACTACCCCCAGCACGACCCCCTACACTACACAAACACCACTGCACTACCCTATACCCTAAATCTACCCCCAGCACGACCCCCTACTCTACCCATTCACCACTGCACTACCCTAAACCTTAAAACACTACCCCAGCATGTCCCCCTACACTGCCAAAACACCATTGCACTACCCTAAACCTTAAATCTACCCCAGCACGACCCCCTACACTGCCCAAACACCACTGCACTACCCTAAAACACTACCCCAGCACAACCCCCTACACTACACAAACACCACTGCACTACCCTAAACTCTAAAAATACCCCCAGCAGGACCCCATACACTACATAAACACCAATCCACTACCCTAAACCCTAAATCTACCCCCAGCACGACCCTCTACACTACACAAAGACCATTGGAATACCCTAAACCCTAAAACACAACCCCCAAGATGACCCCTATATTACACAACACCACGGCACTTCCCTAAACCCTAAACACTACCGCCTGCATGACCCCATACACTACCCAAACACCACTGCACTAACTTAAACCCTAAAACACTGCATTCAGCACGACCCCATCCACTACACAAACACCACTGCACTACTTTAAACCCTAACACACTAGCCCCAGCACTACACAAACACCACTGCACTACCCTAAACCCTAAAACACTACCCCCAGCACGACCCCCTACACTACCCATTCACCAATGCACTACCCTAAACCCTAAAACACTACCCCAGCACAAACCCGTACACTACCCAAAGACCACTGTACTACCCTAAAAGACTACCCCAGCATGACCCCATACACTATACAAAAACCGCTGCAATACCCTAAACTCTAAATCTACCCCCAGCACGACCCCCTACACTACATAAAAAACACTGCACTACCCTAAACACTATATCTACCCCCAGCAAGACCCCCTATATTACACAAACACCATTGCACTACCCAAAACCCTAAATCACAACACCCAGCACGACCCCTACATTACACAAACACCACTGCACTTCCCTTAGCCCTAAAATGCTACCCCAGCACCATCCCCCACACTACCCAAACACCACTGCACTACCCAATACCCTAAAAAACTACCCCAGCATGACCCCCTACACCACACAAACACCACTGCACTACCCTAAACCCTAAATCGACCCCCAGCATGACCACCTACACTACCCATTCACCACTGCACTACCCTAAACCCTAAAACACTACCCCAGCATGACCCTACACTACCCAAACACCTTTGCACTACCGTAAACCTTAAATATACCCCAGCACGACACCCCTCCACTACCCAAACACCACTGCACTACCCTAAAACACTACCCCAACACTATACAAACACCACTGCACTACCCTAAACCCTAAAGCCCTGCCCCAGCACGACCCCCTACACTACCCAAACACCACTGCACTATTCTAAACCCTAAAACACAACCCTCAGCATGACCCCCTACACTGCCCAAATACCACTGTGCTACCCTAAACCCTAAAACACTACCTCAGCACGACCCCCTACACTACCTAAACACCATTGCGCTACCCTAAACCCTAAAACACAACCCCAGCACGACCCCCTACATGATGTGGAATTTATGCATTGGCTTGTTTCGTATCCTCCTTTACAAACATGTTTGTTTGCAATTTCACAGTTTCGCTTTTAGCATAGTTTCTTTCCGTGCCTCTATACTGAGGAAAAGTATTTCACTAGAGCGATGTCACATAATTGAGCCCCCCATTCAGACCTATGAAAGTGCCTCAGTCCTTTTTCAAAGGTTTGTCACGGATATTTCTGCAGGCAGTTTGCGCAAATATAGAAATTATTCAGAACATGCTAAGCAGTAGCACAGTTGAACTCTGTTAGATCGCTCGCCACTTAAACGGTAAGGCAAGTGTAAAAAGTGGCTTGGCCTCGAACCACCTCTCTGTAATGCAGCTCTGTGGCGCTTACTGAAGGTACCTGGTGGTCTAGTTGGGGAATTAATTCCTCTTCAATCTTGAGGGTCCATGGGGGCCAACTAGCCCACCAGGTACCTCCAGTAAGCGCCAGAGGCCTTTGTTGCAGAGAGGTGGTCCAGGCCATGCCCCTTTTTACACCTCTCTGCAACGCAGCTCTGGGGCGCTTACTGGAGGTACCTGGTCGGCTAGTTGGACCCCAGGGACCCTCAGGATTCAAAGGGACTTAATCCCCCAACTTAAAACGTGCCACAGGCGTGTTTCCACAGTGGTGAAGGGAGGGTGCGGGCCTGAGGTGATGTGTGCAAACAGGCCCTGTGGCTCCTTTTAAGTTGGGGAATTAATTCCCCTACAATCCTGAGGGCCCCTGTGGGCAAACTAGCCCACCGGGTACCTTCAATAAGTGCCAGAGTCCTCCATTGCAGAGAGGTTGTCCAGATCATGCCCTTTTTACCTCTGCAATACAGCTCTGTGGCGCTTACTGGAGGTACCTGGTTGGCTAGTTGGACCCCAGGGACTGTCAGGATTCAAGGGGACTTAATCTACCAAACTTAAAACGGCCACAGGGGGTGTTTGCACACATGTCACCTCAGGGCCCCCTCCCTACACCACTGTGCAGACATGCCCCGTAACACATTTTAAGAGGTAGTGTAAATTCCCCGCCCTATTATGTACTAGGGCCTTACAGACGAGGTCATGCTAATCACATGGGTACCCCAACGCATGGTGTTCCCTCGTGTATCTAGGTGTTTTCACTGTATTATAAGTGTATTTTAGCATACCACTGACTCTAGGCCTGGTTAGTTAGAGTCAGTTACCACCAGTACCAGTCTGAAAAAGTTGTGGGCACAGGATGATTTTGTAACAGGGCCTCTTTCTGCTCCTCTGTTGGTTCTTTCTGCACATGTCTTGCTTCTTCTTGCACTTTTCTTCATCTTTGTGGACTTCTGTTGCTTCTTTTGCTTCTTTCTGTGCGTTTTTTCTTCTTTCTTCACATGTCCTACCTCTGTAGGCATCACTAGAAACTAGCATTTAAAAAACCTTTGAAATTAACTGAAAAAACCCTAGGTTTTGTATCTAAAATTAAATTAAGCATATAGTAGTTTGGGGGAATTATATTGAATCTGTCATGTGTGAAGACTAACTCTCACACAGATAGCATGTGATGAGGAAGACCTGGAGTAATGAACTTTACCATTAGGTAATCTGCACATGTTAGTCAAATTGAAACTGATATCTGCATTGCCTGCACACAAGAAGGAGCACATTGCATTCCTCATAAATCATAATTTTTAGTCTGCTAATAGGCTATTATTTTCCCTTAGGCCGTATGTCCTAACGGAACCACGAGTACAACCATGTCCAACATGTCAATGTCATCTTGTTGATAAAGGTTTATGGTCAATCTGAGGCCAGTTTACATGGGATACACTCAGGCACACTCATAGTTTACAGGCATGGGCAGTGAACTTTGCTCGGAGTTTGCAGTGTTTTCTGCACACTGCACTCCACGGAGCTCACAGAGTGCAGCAAACTCTGCTTCACGATGTGCAGCAGAGTTTTTTTCCCGCTCGCGATCGCCAACAGTAAGTTTGCGAGCCTGAGCTGCTGTTTGGGTAGAATTTCTACCCGAGCCGCAGAAATACCACCACAAACTGCAATTCGCACTGCACTCCGCCACTTGCTGAGTATTTTTGTAACTTCGCAGAGCGTCACGTAGCAAAACTCTGCGAACTATGCCCAGGCATTTAAAAGTTTGTTTTCTAACATACCTTTAATGTCTAGTACACAATAGTTTCCAATGATTGTTCAACATATTTAACTAGAATAAACTTAAGTTTTGTTACTTGGACATTTGATTGTAATTGAACCTTACTAGCATAAAAAGCCCATTTAATACAGGTATAATATACACAATGCTGCACTGTCGAATGTCAGCTTGTGTCCTACGGATTGAAAAATAAATACTGGCATGGTCACCGAACTGTAACTCAGTTTGCAGATGATTCATGAAGCAGTTAAGCAGACCAATATTGGTAATCAATTAAAAAGTAGGTGACTCATCCATTGAAAGTTCTACCCATGGTAGTATGTTATGTGTATTTGTAAAACACCCTTTTACCTGCATGGGTATCCCGGCTCTGACAGGTGTGTGTGCCCAGCCCTGCCTATGGGAGATTGATTAATTGAAAAGTTATGTCTTCTTGCAGAGTTAAAGAAGAAAGGAAGATTATTTGATGTGGAGTGGGAGGCTTTTCCCCTATATAGGAACGATGGAAGAGAATTCTCGTCCTCCTGATCTAGTTCTGTGTATGCGTGAGATGTGTGTGAGTAGGAGTCCAATGTAAAGGTGTCTGAGTGTTTGTCGCAAGGAGATGTAACTGTACAGGTAAGTGGAGGTCTAAGTTGTGTAGTATCTTGAATGTGCTGCATGTGAGGAGTTTGAAATTATATGGCCAGGTAGTGCCTAGACCCCGCCACCCTATGCATGACCTCGGACGGTGCCACCTCCATCATACCCCATCGCTAAAAGACAGCACACCACACTTTTCAGAAAAACATATGCACAAAATATCACTTTACAAAATTCTACGCAGAAACACCATAAAACATACAGTATTATTTACAATTTTGATGGCTGGCTAACCTTAACATAAACTCTAATACATAGAAATTCCTGACCATATCTAGCCTTGTCCCTGCATATCCAGCATTAAGCCTATAAATGAGATCATGACTCGTTAACCTGTGTGGGCCCCTCCCTAAGGGGAGGGGCCCACCCCCTTGAATTCCCTCCCCTGAATAGGCTTGTGGAAGTGGTCTGTCTGTCCTCCAGGTTACCTAACTCTGGCATCCCCTACACCCTCATTATCCCACCAAGGGCCTATGATATCTTTGCGCCCATGCCCCATGTGGGGTCTGGCCAAAAGGGCCTGTTGGCAGCGAGCACTCCCACATCTCGCACCTCACAGCCTCTAGCAGATTTGCTGCAAGCACCCCATGGAGGACCCTGTGAGACCGCTGTCCCATCTATCCCAAGTAAAAGAATGCATTCTATGGATCGAAGTGCCCCACCAATCATATCCTCACCCGCCACACGCCAGCATAGTTCACCTGCTGTCGGGCCTGCCCCAAGATGCTCATGTCAAAGTGGCTGATGTTCAATCATGCGAGGACGTTCTCAAGAAAGATCTCATGACCAAGATTAGAGAGGTGAACCCCATCCTGGACAAAAACAACTGCCCTTGGATGCACCCATGCAGGACAGCCTGCAATATTGGTGATCTGAACAACTTATCAACCTTCTTATTGATTTCCTTGATGGAGTGATTGGGGGCCTTGACCGACTCACCCCCTCTCCACTGTAACCTTGGGATGATGTGTGGCCAAGCGATGATTGCCTGAGGGAGTTTCTTTGCCAACCATCCCATTTTAGTGATCAACAGTTCAAATAAATTCCCTCCTGCCAAGGTGCACCAAATCATTGCCACAAAGAGACACTATACCATGATTCCAGGTGGCATACACCCCCTGAATAGTCATATGTATGCCTCCAATGTGCCAACCATAGCCCTCCTTGCCTGTGGAAAGACACATGGTAGTCCACCTGGTGGGCTTAATCCTCAATACTACCCATAAAATAAACATGCTGAACCCTCTTCCCATAAGAATGGCCTATTACCAACACTTCGGTCAGCTGTCACCTCAGTACGCACCAGGGTTGCACAGAAATCTTGCAGTTGACTTGGCACTTTACCCTTTCTTTCTACGTCACTGGAGAGGAAAAATAGGGAGAGAGGGAAAAACACAACAGTAAGCAGTACTCATACAACGTATGCAACCTAACATAAAACTTTTGACAATTGGAGGACCATCTGCCAATCCTCTGCACGCCTGAACCAAAAGTCCCATTGCTGTCACCACAGTGGCCACCTCATTCCTGAAAGAGTGAGAACTGAACTCCGTGGGGTCAAATCGCACCACCCTGAGAGCCAACCCAAGCCCCCTCGAGAACTGAAATCTCATCAAGGGGATACATCGGCATGCACTAGGAGGGGGCATCCCACCCTACCAGGCCTAGGAGCCAATAATAATTCCAGATTGCCCACAGTCAGCAGGAATTGCCTGGAACACTATGCATGATGATGTGGTCACCCCTGCCGCCCTGGGATGTCTTGAAGCACGGCAGTGTAATAGTCAAAGAACCCTCCACACATTTCACATGGGCCAGCTGCAGCCCCTCATGCATGTTCTTCTTTTTCCCGGCCACTAATTCACCCACCCTGAAAGCCCCATAGAAGGTTAGCATAAACGCTGCCCTGAACAAGCGAGTCTCTTAAGTGGACAAACAGCCATTTCCCAGGATGTCCAGGCCTGCCGCCAATTTGCTGATATCAATGTGGCGTCTGGCATCTGGCCCGGTCCCCTGCAAATGCTGCCAACCCCGCAAAGCCCTGTGCACCAGGAATGATCTGGTCACATCTGGGTGGCCAAGCATTCTAGAAAAGAGGACATTTCCAATGTGGCATCGCTCACAAGCTACAGAGCACCCCTAATCCCTTAGGGCTCCCAAGAATGACAGGACAGAAGAAGATGAGAGCCACACCTACTCCTCCGAGTCCCTAATAAACTACAGTAAGTGCTAAATGCCCCCTCCTAGGCACGCCTCGCCCAGGATGCTAAACTGGCTGACATGAGACTCGGTAGGCTTGGACACCAAGCCGCCACAGGTGGTCTGGGAAAGGTGTCAGGAATTCCGCTGCTTCTGGTTGATAAGACCTGAAAATCCACATCTTGAAATAAGATAGAGCATCAGCAGAATTTTTCAACAAACTCTGGAAATGTTTTACCCTAAGCAATACATTAAGTTTCAAGCTTTGTAACACAATCTCATTCAGTAACCTGAGTATCATTTGGCTGGTTGTTGATTAATGAATTCCTCCACCGTCGTATTATCTGACCAAAATATAACCAACTGTTTGCGGAACTGGTCGGGCCAAATAGACAACACCACCAGGATGGGAAAGGAAACCAATGTTGATGAGCAACCCAACCTCCAACCAGGCAGAAAAACAGCATTGCACATACTAGGCTGGACCCAGGATGGTACCTAAACCTTCGCTGCCCGTGGCGTCCATGAAGAAAGCCGAGCTCCTTGCTGGAACTGGCAGACCTGAGACACACCACCTTGTCATTTAAATCCAACATAAATTCCTGCGAATGCACATGTCCTATTGAACCTTGCTTGACAGCCTGGTGTGGTGGTGCCTCTCTCTCAGGCCAGACATCGGCTGGATCTCGAGAATGGGCATTCCATAGGAATGATCCTTAACATGAATATGAGCTGTCCAACCACCTTCTGCAACTGATGTAATGCGACTTTCTTTGTACTCAAACAATCTTGAAAGGCCTGGGAAAAGGTGTAAACCTTCTTTTTGGGGTGCCGTGACACACCAGCCTCTGAATCTAATTCAATCTCAAGGAACTCAATGATGCATTCCCGCAGACCAGGAGAACCAAGAAGAGGAAACCATTCAGATAATGCAAGACCCACCGATGGCCCGCCCTCTGCTTGAATGCCCATTTTGAGGAGAGAACTGAATTTCTCAAAATTGGAGCCGGAGTCCGAGCAACCCATAGGCATGCATTTATTAAATTAATACACTCCCTCAAACTGGAAACCTAGCAGATGAAATTCGTGTGGGTGCACAGGGACTAGGTGGAAGGCTGATTCCATGTTTGACTTTGCCAGGAGAGTGACCAGCCCCCAACTCCTGGAGCGTAACAAGGAAGCATACTTGACAGAACAAAAGGTCCCATCAATCGCTTTATATACCGACTGACCCTGAGGAGCAGAGACGTTATGTATTAATATAAACTCCCCCGGATCCTTCTTGGGCATTACCCCAAGGGAGAGCAGACAAAATATTTAATGGGTACTGAATCAAACGGGTCGGCCACTCTCCACAAGCCCACTTCCTTGACAGTCTATGAGCAGCTACTGTAGTGTAGTTCCTATTATCCCAATAGGCTCTGCGCATTGGAATAATATCTTCAATAGTATAGACGTAGGACTGTGGTTAACTAGGTCTTCTACTGACGATATTAGACTTAAAGTTATGTGTGCCAGCTAGCTCAGAGTTCACTAGAAACTTTCTCGAATAGGCAAGGAGGAGTTTAACCTCCCTGGATAGACAAGAAGGGATTTAGTATCTGACAACCATAGAACATGACAACTTTGCTCTCCCCTAATCAAGAGTATATCTCTAGAGTCGTGTGAAAACAAAAGACAACTATTTTACTCAGTCAGTACGTGCATTCTTAGTTTCACCAGTTTGTAGAGAAATAAGAGATGGGTGTGTTTCAATAAAAAGATGTTATTTATTGATCAGTCTCTTTTCGTATACAAGAGAAATGAATCGCTATTATTGCAATACTTATAGTTAAGTAAAGTGCATACAGTAAAAACAGAATTATAAAATAATACTGTAAAAGCATTTATATGGTTTCTTAGCCATATTATACTTAAAATGGATAAAAGATATACATACATATATACATTGACTAATCGTACTCAACTGGTGCTTCTAACTACGCCTACCCCGGTGTACCTGACCTAAGCCTAATACTTGGGAGGAAGTAAGTAAGTAGCAGTTTAAGTTAAGTTTGTTTTGCCAAGAATCTGACTCAAGAATTCTCTGTAAGGGGTTAGTCAGTTCAGTACCTGGGATTTAGAAGGCTGGAGGGTTGGTATCTCTGTCTCAGGACTCGATATCCCAGTTACCCGCGAGGGCGGCTGGAAACGCCGGAGGCTGGATTTCTCGGCAGGAGAAAAGGCAGCGTCTCTCTCAGCGCGTCAAAAGGGAGGGGCAGCGTCCGTGGGCTTTTCTGCATCAGCTGGGCTCTCCGGCAAGTAGCGCTGCTCCAAGCTCGTCACCACCGTGTCTTAGCTTAGGGCAGCGTCGGTATATTTATACCTGAAAGGTGCCGTGTTTGACGTAAGGATGGACATAAGACGTCAGCAAGAATGTCATAAGGATTGGTCGTTCTTACATTCTTTGCAGGAGTTCTCGAGCGAAATCAAAACAATAGCTGCGGGGGATTTCCCAGGTCTGTTGGAGGTTTGATTTGTTTTGAGAACTCGGTGTGCTTCTCTAGGGGGCTGAAGGGATAGTGCTTGCTTAATGTGACAGCATGCGCTATGACCTAATCTGAAGACGGGTTTCTGTGCCGGTGTATGGACATTAGTGAATTAATAACCGGACAAGGGTCAGAAATAGGAGTATCAATATAGGTACCTAGATAAACACACTACACTACCTCCTGGTTGGACCTCAGAGACTGCTGGTTGTTGTAGTAGGACATGTCCACAGTTCCCAGGGCTGATATCAGGAAACCCATTTTGAAACCTTCTAACAGGCCCTGGGCTACCTCTGGGTTACTGTACACATTAAGCCATGGGCCCATTGCCATCCAATTGACCCGGAAGACAGCCTTGACAAAGAGTGGGTCATCAATCCTGTTTTTTGCCCCCTTTATCCTTGAGGATCCTGAAACATTTTAACTCGATATGGTAGGACAAGGAGCAGAACGAGCAAACATGCTTCAACTTGCATGTACTGTGAGGCCTGGAACGGGAATGCTTGTTGAAATCCCAAAAAGGTCCCCTCCCTCCCTGGACCTCTAAATGAACCTGAGCGAAAGGGCTGACTGGGGGCAGCGTCTGGGTGCTGATGATTCATGTGGCTCAACCATAAGACAACATCAACCGGAACCCATTCCAGAGTGGGGCTAGTGGCCTTAAAACTACTGAACTGTCAGTCATACTCTTCCATCCCATATTCATTGTGCCAGCATGCAATCCTGTTCTATTAACGTGCCAACTGCGTGCCCAAATTATTTAAGCACTCAGCCAGGATTGCCTGATAAATCGAGAACCCTTTCAGTTCCTCCCTGTCTGGCTTATCCGGGAATAAGTAAAAAATGTAAACAAATGCACCGCTCCACATTTTCCTTTCACCTCACGGGTGATATGCCAGCCTAGCTGGTCCCATCCAACCGTACTTCCCCCAAATTTAAACTTGTCAACAGAGTTGTTGTACCAGGATTGGGAGGATCTTGGGCCTTTGGAGCCATCCCTGTCACTGCTGCTGCATCTCTGCACACCTTCAAGAGGTGTGTTGCCACCCATTGATTTCCCCTGGCAGGCTGTCTGAGTAACCCCGGTGGTCTGTCCCACTAGGAGCCTTGGTGCGGTGCCTGGTACCCCTGCAGATGCAGCAGGGCCCATTTGAGACACTTGAGCCCCTGCACCCTCAAGGTTCACAACCAGCCTTCTGGCATTTTCAGGATCATCACCCTCAGTGGCAAGAGCCCCCCTCCCTAAAATTAGGGACAAACAACATCCCAAACTTCAAAAGCCACAGCAGAATGCTGGCCAGACCCCAGCCACTAAATCTTGCTGGCTGGGGTCCCCCGTTTGAGTCACCCCCACACCCAAACAACTATTGCCACTCTGCACGATTCCTCCCACAGCCACTGGACCCATTATGGCTGAAACATTGCCTTGCACTGCGCCCAGGGCACTGTGCCCCGAGGGTAACTCCCTCAGAGCCACCTACACCAGCACCCCCTCTCTCCTCCCCGAGGGACCAGCTACTTCATCCCTGGGATGCACCTCACAGGGACTCTCTAGCCCATCCTTGCTAACCTGCCGTCTAGCTCTCTTCGGTACAGGGGAAATGCCGCCTTTAGGGCCATTCATTCTTGCCTAGGCCTCTCCCTGATGCCTTAGTTCCCTCCTGCCTCTCCGCAGGTGGGCAGTCCTTAATGCTTTGCGCTCTTGCTGTGCTATACCTGGACTCTCTGATTCCAAAGATGACACAAACCGTGCCCTACAAAAAACTCAGCAAAAAGAATAAACCATGTCTTCCAAATGTCGGGTGGAAAGGCACAGAACCTACCACTCAGAAAGCTACTGAACCCAGTTCGCCCCTGTAGCCTAGAAGACACCACCACTGTCCACATTACAGCACAGGAAAAAGCAACCTACTTCTTAGTCCCCCCAGCAGCAGTGCCACAACCCAAGGCTGAACTCCCAGCCACAATTAAATGCAATGCTTAAAAACGATCTACTAGCCTAAATCAGCAATGCAAGCTGTAAAATACAATCTACTCAGAAATAATACAGGTCCACAATTCCCTGCCTCCTGACCTAGGCTCCAGAGCCAGAGTCGCCACCATGTGTGAGTGCTCAATGGGTCAGGTGAGTAAGAACTGAAGCCCGCACGGATCCCAGCATATGGCCAGATGATTACAGCTGACTTTGGTAGGGGGGAATACAGTGAGCGCAGCGGGCATGCCAACGGTGAGCCTACAGAGAAAAGAGACAAAAGCAGAAAAACAACATAGAAAAATAGTTCAGCTGTGTCCTGTGGGCAAAGCAGCGATAGGAAAAGAGACTGCTTCACCACTCTGCAGCCCTTTTATGAGCAGGCCTGGTGCAAACTGGAATGGACGTGACCTGGAAGCGCTTAGACCACTTCCGGGCTGCCTTGCACCCAAAGCCCCATTCCTGAAATCAACACTGGCTGGTAGCAGCAGCATCACCTGCTGCTGCCCCTCCCAGGCAGGTTCAACACAACAGCCATAGGTGTAGCTCCCCCGATTTGGGGGCGCCTTGTCAGTTTATTTGTATATTCATACCCCATGGAGATGCCTTGAGTGTGGTCTACTTTTTAGGATTTAAGGAACATGAATGCGATAGAAGTAACTCCAAGTGGAAGAATCTGACATTCTTCAAGAACAAGTGTAACGTTTATTTAAACAATGCACTTTCAAATTGTTGAAGAGTATCCCAAGAAAATCTAGCATGAACGTGGTTTATTTAGGAGATGGTACTATGAACTTCCAAAGCATAAAATGTTGCTTCTGATATATAATATTGGTATAGTCAGGTTGCAATCATAAGATGATATTGAAATTTGCACTTTAATACTTAACTATCATGTGCAATGGATGCTTTCACAAAACAGCCAGGTGTGTTAGTAAGCTCTCAAAAAGAGAAACTGAAGTATTGGTTTGATTATCTGCAAGGCCTGCCCTAGATTTTTTGATGCTCTTCATGCAAATTTCCATGGTCACACCTCCCCTTTCTTGGAACACATACACATGCAACCAAATCAGAAAGTTATTTTAGAACATATTAATTGTACAACTAATATGGAAACATAGTAATATTATAGTATGCAAGATACATGCAGACTTTATAGATCATCACAAGAAATATACCACTGAAACCATTGAAGTTTGCTTCAAAAAGCTGAACACTTTTACAGAAAGGAAGGTGAGAAAGATAGTAGAGGAAGAAGAAGGAAAAGGAGGGATAGGGAGGAATGGAGAAACAGAGAGGTTGAATGGGAGGCCAAGAGGGAGGTTAGAGGGAGGATGGGAGAAAAAGAAGGAAGAGTGAGGAAGGAATGGAGGAAGGAAAAAAGAAAGAAGAACATAAGGAATGGAAATAGGGAAGGGGGAATGTTAATAGGGATGATGGATAGTGGAGAGAGGTGCAGGGTGGATGAATACAAGAAGGGTGGGGAGGATGAATTGGGGAGGGAGGGAGTTATAGGGAGTATGAATGCGAGGAGGGAGGGATGTCTTAAGTCTGTCTTAAGTCTGTCCTACTACTTTTGGTATTCACAGAGGCATTTAGTAGTAGTAAAGTTAGGATTGTGTCTTAAGTTTGACTTAAGACAGACTTAAGACAGACTTAAGACAGTCTTAAGACAAACTAAAGACAAACTTAGGACAAACTTAAGACAAACTTAGGACAGACATAAGACAGACTTAAGACAGACTTAAGACAGACTTAAGACAGACTTAGGACAGACTTAAGAAAAAATCCTCACGTTACAACTACTAAATGCCTTCTGTGAATACCAAAAGTAGTAAGTTTAGGATTTTTTCTAAAATTAGTTCTGTGAATCGGTCCCGGTGGAGGATAGATGGAGGTATAGTGCGGATGGATAGTGAGGGAAGGAGACGGAATGGGATAAGCGATAGAGGAATGCATGAGGGATTGATGGGGAGGGTTAGGTGGGACGAAGAGGTGAGGATGAATGGGAGGATAGAGGGATGGATGGAAGAAAGATCTTAGAATGGAGGAATGGATAGATGGATGGATGAGAAGATGGATGGAAATAAATAAATAGAGGATGGGTGGAAAGTAAGAAAAAATGAAGAACGATACAATCAACGTGAGAAAGAAAAAAGAGAGAAATGCAGAACTTAAGAATGACAGTAAAAGAAAGAGAGATTAAAAGTAATGAAAAGAAGAAAATGAAGCAGAGAAATAAGGAAAATAGATCAGATAATAGAGAGAAAGAAAATAATGAGCTAAATAAATAAAAGGAGAGTATGGAAAAAAATTAGATCAAAATAGGAAAAAGAGAAATAGGATATGATATAAACAAAGCAGAAAATGCGAGGAAAGGAAAAATAGAAAGTGGGAAAGAAATAAGGAGAAATAAAGGAGGCCCAGAAAGAGAAACAAAGGAGGAAAGAGAAAGAAATACAGACGTAGAGGAAAAAAGGAGAGAAAGAAAAAAGAAAGAAATGCAGTGTGACTGTCAAAATGAACTGTGTGAAGTCAAAAGTTTGGGAAGGCATTATTTTTTCATGGTGAAAGTTTTCAAACAGCTTTCACTAAACCAATGTGCTTACTTTTTTGCCAGGCTTGTTATGTGACAGAAACATAACGTTTTTTCGCAATAAGGGGTGCTGTCTATTGCAATTGCACCATTCGATTGCTCACTCTAAATCAAGCGGGTGGATGAACAGCCGAACATCCTAACACAGTTGAGCCATCGGAGGAATATGTAAGTGATGGAGACAGAGTAGTCTCTATCGCTAACCTAGTTATGATCAGCAACACTAAGGTGAGCGGACATTCAGCTTTGTGGAAAGGGTACACCATTGCCATAGAAAAAGAGTGCCCTTGCTGAAAAACTCTAATTCAGCTTCTAAATTAGCATGATTTGGCTTTACAGTAAATTCTTATGTCGAGTGTAACCAGATTCAGGGAAGGTGTCAATCAGTATATCGCCTGAGATACAAATGTCTAACTTTTGCCATAGCACAGGACAGAGCATAATGTAGAAGTCTCAGATATAGCACTCGTGTCAGAGTTGAAATTATTAGCAAGTGAATATTGCTAATTTCGGTACAGCACAGTTTTTGTCCTTCCCATAAAGCAGTGCTGTAATTGTTCATGCTTCAGAAAAGGGGGTGGTGATGAACAGAGTGCCTGAATTAAGCAGACCACTCTTACCCAGTCCAAAGATCAGGGCTTGATCCATCACCGTTTTTTAGCTCACTGCACCATCCCAGCTCAGAACTTGGCTATGTGCAAATTAGTCTGTTCCTGTCCCAGTGCATGATGGGAACAGGGCAAACCAAACTACCAAGCCAATTCTTATACTGGGAAGGAAACAAGCTTCCGGGTACCGGTTTCTGCCATTTCAGGCGTCGTCGGCCCGGCTTGCTTGAATCCTGATGGTGCAATGAGCAAGGGACTCACATCTGAGTATACCCTTCCACGCTTATGGTGGACTAAATGATTCAGAAAAGGGGGTGGTGATGAACAGAGTGCCTGAATTAAGCAGACCACTCTTACCCAGTCCAAAGATCAGGGCTTGATCCATCACCGTTTTTTAGCTCACTGCACCATCCCAGCTCAGAACTTGGCTATATGCAAATTAGTCTGTTCCTGTCCCAGTGCATGATGGGAACAGGGCAAACCAAACTACCAAGCCAATTCTTATACTGGGAAGGAAACAAGCTTCCGGGGACCGGTTTCTGCCATTTCAGGCGTCGTCGGCCCGGCTTGCTTGAATCCTGATGGTGCAATGAGCAAGGGACTCACATCTGAGTATACCCTTCCACGCTTATGGTGGACAAAATGATTCAGAAAAGGGGGTGGTGATGAACAGAGTGCCTGAATTAGGCAGACCATTCTTACCCAGTCCAAAGATAAGGGCTTGATCCATCACCGTTTTTTAGCTCACTGCACCATCCCAGCTCAGAACTTGGCTATATGCAAATTAGTCTGTTCCTGTCCCAGTGCATGATAGGAACAGGGCAAACCAAACTACCAAGCCAATTCTTATACTGGTAGGGAAACAAGCTTCCGGGGACCGGTTTCTGCCATTTCAGGCGTCGTCAGCCCGGCTTGCTTGAATCCTGATGGTGCAATGAGCAAGGGACTCACATCTGAGTATACCCTTCCACGCTTATGGTGGACAAAATGATTCAGAAAAGGGGGTGGTGATGAACAGAGTGCCTGAATTAAGCAGACCACTCTTACCCAGTCCAAAGATCAGGGCTTGATCCATCACCGTTTTTTAGCTCACTGCACCATCCCAGCTCAGAACTTGGCTATATGCAAATTAGTCTGTTCCTGTCCCAGTGCATGATGGGAACAGGGCAAACCAAACTACCAAGCCAGTTCTTATACTGGGAAGGAAACAAGCTTCCGGGGACCGGTTTCTGCCATTTCAGGCGTCGTCGGCCCGGCTTGCTTGAATCCTGATGGTGCAATGAGCAAGGGACTCACATCTGAGTATACCCTTCCACGCTTATGGTGGACAAAATGATTCAGAAAAGGGGGTGGTGATGAACAGAGTGCCTGAATTAAGCAGACCACTCTTACCCAGTCCAAAGATCAGGGCTTGATCCATCACCGTTTTTTAGCTCACTGCACCATCCCAGCTCAGAACTTGGCTATATGCAAATTAGTCTGTTCCTGTCCCAGTGCATGATGGGAACAGGGCAAACCAAACTACCAAGCCAATTCTTATACCGGGAAGGAAACAAGCTTCCGGGGACCGGTTTCTGCCATTGCAGGCGTCGTCGGCCCGGCTTGCTTGAATCCTGATGGTGCAATGAGCATGTGACTCACATCTGAGTATACCCTTCCACGCTTATGGTGGACAAAATGATTCAGAAAAGGGGGTGGTGATGAACAGAGTGCCTGAATTAAGCAGACCACTCTTACCCAGTCCAAAGATCAGGGCTTGATCCATCACCGTTTTTTAGCTCACTGCACCATCCCAGCTCAGAACTTGGCTATATGCAAATTAGTCTGTTCCTGTCCCAGTGCATGATGGGAACAGGGCAAACCAAACTACCAAGCCAATTCTTATACTGGGAAGGAAACAAGCTTCCGGGGACCGGTTTCTGCCATTTCCGGCGTCGTCGGCCCGGCTTGCTTGAATCCTGATGGTGCAATGAGCAAGGGACTCACATCTGAGTATACCCTTCCACGCTTATGGTGGACAAAATGATTCAGAAAAGGGGGTGGTGATGAACAGAGTGCCTGAATTAAGCAGACCACTCTTACCCAGTCCAAAGATCAGGGCTTGATCCATCACCGTTTTTTAGCTCACTGCACCATCCCAGCTCAGAACTTGGCTATATGCAAATTAGTCTGTTCCTGTCCCAGTGCATGATGGGAACAGGGCAAACCAAACTACCAAGCCAATTCTTATACTGGGAAGGAAACAAGCTTCTGGGGACCGGTTTCTGCCATTTCAGGCATCGTCGGCCCGGCTTGCTTGAATCCTGATGGTGCAATGAGCAAGGGACTCACATCTGAGTATACCCTTCCACGCTTATGGTGGACAAAATGATTCAGAAAAGGGGGTGGTGATGAACAGAGTGCCTGAATTAAGCAGACCACTCTTACCCAGTCCAAAGATCAGGGCTTGATCCATCACCATTTTTTAGCTCACTGCACCATCCCAGCTCAGAACTTGGCTATATGCAAATTAGTCTGTTCCTGCCCCAGTGCATGATGGGAACAGGGCAAACCAAACTACCAAGCCAATTCTTATACTGGGAAGGAAACAAGCTTCCGGGGACCGGTTTCTGCCATTGCAGGCGTCGTCGGCCCGGCTTGCTTGAATCTTGATGGTGCAATGAGCATGTGACTCACATCTGAGTATACCCTTCCACGCTTATGGTGGACAAAATGATTCAGAAAAGGGGGTGGTGATGAACAGAGTGCCTGAATTAAGCAGACCACTCTTACCCAGTCCAAAGATCAGGGCTTGATCCATCACCGTTTTTTAGCTCACTGCACCATCCCAGCTCAGAACTTGGCTATATGCAAATTAGTCTGTTCCTGTCCCAGTGCATGATGGGAACAGGGCAAACCAAACTACCAAGCCAATTCTTATACTGGGAAGGAAACAAGCTTCCGGGGACCGGTTTCTGCCATTTCAGGCGTCGTCGGCCCGGCTTGCTTGAATCCTGATGGTGCAATGAGCAAGGGACTCACATCTGAGTATACCCTTCCACGCTTATGGTGGACAAAATGATTCAGAAAAGGGGGTGGTGATGAACAGAGTGCCTGAATTAAGCAGACCACTCTTACCCAGTCCAAAGATCAGGGCTTGATCCATCACCGTTTTTTAGCTCACTGCACCATCCCAGCTCAGAACTTGGCTATATGCAAATTAGTCTGTTCCTGTCCCAGTGCATGATGGGAACAGGGCAAACCAAACTACCAAGCCAATTCTTATACTGGGAAGGAAACAAGCTTCCGGGGACCGGTTTCTGCCATTTCAGGCGTCGTCAGCCCGGCTTGCTTGAATCCTGATGGTGCAATGAGCAAGGGACTCACATCTGAGTATACCCTTCCACGCTTATGGTGGACAAAATGATTCAGAAAAGGGGGTGGTGATGAACAGAGTGCCTGAATTAGGCAGACCATTCTTACCCAGTCCAAAGATAAGGGCTTGATCCATCACCGTTTTTTAGCTCACTGCACCATCCCAGCTCAGAACTTGGCTATATGCAAATTAGTCTGTTCCTGTCCCAGTGCATGATAGGAACAGGGCAAACCAAACTACCAAGCCAATTCTTATACTGGGAAGGAAACAAGCTTCCGGGGACCGGTTTCTGCCATTTCAGGCGTCGTCAGCCCGGCTTGCTTGAATCCTGATGGTGCAATGAGCAAGGGACTCACATCTGAGTATACCCTTCCACGCTTATGGTGGACAAAATGATTCAGAAAAGGGGGTGGTGATGAACAGAGTGCCTGAATTAAGCAGACCACTCTTACCCAGTCCAAAGATCAGGGCTTGATCCATCACCGTTTTTTAGCTCACTGCACCATCCCAGCTCAGAACTTGGCTATATGCAAATTAGTCTGTTCCTGTCCCAGTGCATGATGGGAACAGGGCAAACCAAACTACCAAGCCAATTCTTATACTGGGAAGGAAACAAGCTTCCGGGGACCGGTTTCTGCCATTTCAGGCGTCGTCGGCCCGGCTTGCTTGAATCCTGATGGTGCAATGAGCAAGGGACTCACATCTGAGTATACCCTTCCACGCTTATGGTGGACAAAATGATTCAGAAAAGGGGGTGGTGATGAACAGAGTGCCTGAATTAAGCAGACCACTCTTACCCAGTCCAAAGATCAGGGCTTGATCCATCACCGTTTTTTAGCTCACTGCACCATCCCAGCTCAGAACTTGGTTATATGCAAATTAGTCTGTTCCTGTCCCAGTGCATGATGGGAACAGGGCAAACCAAACTACCAAGCCAATTCTTATACCGGGAAGGAAACAAGCTTCCGGGGACCGGTTTCTGCCATTGCAGGCGTCGTCGGCCCGGCTTGCTTGAATCCTGATGGTGCAATGAGCATGTGACTCACATCTGAGTATACCCTTCCACGCTTATGGTGGACAAAATGATTCAGAAAAGGGGGTGGTGATGAACAGAGTGCCTGAATTAAGCAGACCACTCTTACCCAGTCCAAAGATCAGGGCTTGATCCATCACCGTTTTTTAGCTCACTGCACCATCCCAGCTTAGAACTTGGCTATATGCAAATTAGTCTGTTCCTGCCCCAGTGCATGATGGGAACAGGGCAAACCAAACTACCAAGCCAATTCTTATACTGGGAAGGAAACAAGCTTCCGGGGACCGGTTTCTGCCATTGCAGGCGTCGTCGGCCCGGCTTGCTTGAATCTTGATGGTGCAATGAGCATGTGACTCACATCTGAGTATACCCTTCCACGCTTATGGTGGACAAAATGATTCAGAAAAGGGGGTGGTGATGAACAGAGTGCCTGAATTAAGCAGACCACTCTTACCCAGTCCAAAGATCAGGGCTTGATCCATCACCGTTTTTTAGCTCACTGCACCATCCCAGCTCAGAACTTGGCTATATGCAAATTAGTCTGTTCCTGTCCCAGTGCATGATGGGAACAGGGCAAACCAAACTACCAAGCCAATTCTTATACTGGGAAGGAAACAAGCTTCCGGGGACCGGTTTCTGCCATTTCAGGCGTCGTCGGCCCGGCTTGCTTGAATCCTGATGGTGCAATGAGCAAGGGACTCACATCTGAGTATACCCTTCCACGCTTATGGTGGACAAAATGATTCAGAAAAGGGGGTGGTGATGAACAGAGTGCCTGAATTAAGCAGACCACTCTTACCCAGTCCAAAGATCAGGGCTTGATCCATCACCGTTTTTTAGCTCACTGCACCATCCCAGCTCAGAACTTGGCTATATGCAAATTAGTCTGTTCCTGTCCCAGTGCATGATGGGAACAGGGCAAACCAAACTACCAAGCCAATTCTTATACTGGGAAGGAAACAAGCTTCCGGGGACCGGTTTCTGCCATTTCAGGCGTCGTCGGCCCGGCTTGCTTGAATCCTGATGGTGCAATGAGCAAGGGACTCACATCTGAGTATACCCTTCCACGCTTATGGTGGACAAAATGATTCAGAAAAGGGTGTGGTGATGAACAGAGTGCCTGAATTAAGCAGACCACTCTTACCCAGTCCAAAGATCAGGGCTTGATCCATCACCATTTTTTAGCTCACTGCACCATCCCAGCTCAGAACTTGGCTATATGCAAATTAGTCTGTTCCTGCCCCAGTGCATGATGGGAACAGGGCAAACCAAACTACCAAGCCAATTCTTATACTGGGAAGGAAACAAGCTTCCGGGGACCGGTTTCTGCCATTGCAGGCGTCGTCGGCCCGGCTTGCTTGAATCTTGATGGTGCAATGAGCATGTGACTCACATCTGAGTATACCCTTCCACGCTTATGGTGGACAAAATGATTCAGAAAAGGGGGTGGTGATGAACAGAGTGCCTGAATTAAGCAGACCACTCTTACCCAGTCCAAAGATCAGGGCTTGATCCATCACCGTTTTTTAGCTCACTGCACCATCCCAGCTCAGAACTTGGCTATATGCAAATTAGTCTGTTCCTGTCCCAGTGCATGATGGGAACAGGGCAAACCAAACTACCAAGCCAATTCTTATACTGGGAAGGAAACAAGCTTCCGGGGACCGGTTTCTGCCATTGCAGGCGTTGTCGGCCCGGCTTGCTTGAATCTTGATGGTGCAATGAGCATGTGACTCACATCTGAGTATACCCTTCCACGCTTATGGTGGACAAAATGATTCAGAAAAGGGGGTGGTGATGAACAGAGTGCCTGAATTAAGCAGACCACTCTTACCCAGTCCAAAGATCAGGGCTTGATCCATCACCGTTTTTTAGCTCACTGCACCATCCCAGCTCAGAACTTGGCTATATGCAAATTAGTCTGTTCCTGCCCCAGTGCATGATGGGAACAGGGCAAACCAAACTACCAAGCCAATTCTTATACTGGGAAGGAAACAAGCTTCCGGGGACCGGTTTCTGCCATTTCATGCGTCGTCGGCCCGGCTTGCTTGATTATAATTGTTCATGCAGCGCTCCATTAAATGAAAACCAGTAAATCTGGGCTGTAGTGTCCTATGAGCAACGTCATCACCTGTAGCCGCTGATTATTTTTCTTTTGCTGTATCACCCTGAGCATTCAAGCATCCAGCCCTATTCTCCCATCAACCCAAGGAGGCTTTGGAGAAGATGATGGGTTTCTGCTTGAAGATATAGAAAGGTGGGAAACCCAATATACCCTTGCGGGCTTGGGCAAATAATATTGATAAAGTGTTTGAGGGTGCCAGCAAGGGATTTTGCTTGTAAGATTAATCACCAGATTCCAGACTTGGATCTTATTTACCTACAATAATCTGTACAATCAAATTGTTATCAGATCTAATTTCAATATAACAGCCAATTAGGCAGAAAAACCATTCAAATTAAATAGTTAAAGTACAATATGGAAAATATGAGAAATATGAAAAATATCAAAAACACGGGAAATCTTATTATAGAAAAATATTTATTTTTATATTTTTAGATCATAAATTTATAGGGTACATATCAACATTTCATGTTGATTACAATGCTTTCAAATGAAAAAGAAAATGCTTAAGTCTTCCTATAATTCATTTGAAAAAAGTCCAATCTAACAATAAAAACAGTAAGTGACAGGTATTTTGTTTAAAGTATAGGCCACTTATATCGTTGATAATAGATGGAGAAATGGACACAATAGTCGACGTTTCGGTCTTCAATTGTCTTAATCCGTAAGACCTTATTCAGGACAACACAATAAGCATGTAGCAGTGACCCCTAAAAACAACATAATGCAATACATTACTTTTATGTCTGCATTATTTCAAATCTTCACATTCAAAACAGATTACCCTTGTGGAAATAGACAGCTACTTATTTACAAAAATTTCATATTCTCATTTTAACCTCATCTAAATACTCAACAGAAATTCCTTTTTGTCCAGAGGTTCATATATAAAGACTCTGTGTGCATTTATGATAATAATCATATATAAAGATTTCATATTCCCAGTTTAATTTCATCAAAATACTCAACTTAAATTCCTTTTTGTCTAGATCTTCATGTAAAAGGACTTTGCATTTTTCTTTGAACAACACTTTTAACATAAATCAGCTTACTTCATCAATGAATCCCATTGTGACCTTGAACATCCAGTATCATTTGAAATCTCAGTAGCAATCCTGATTTTTAATCTGATTTGGGGAGAAGGCATATCAGATCGATTTATGGAGACTAAAACTCAGGTCATCTCTTGTCCATTTTACTTGTTAAAGACGTTTACTTCGTTCTTCTCGACTCCTAGACTGATCTGCGCGTAGAATTTCTTTTTCCAAGACAAGTCTTTATTTCTATTTATTGTCGATATTATCGCTCCCAATCTAGAAAGTGAAATTTAAAATTCTCACTTGTTAATCAATCCTTATTTATGAAAATAAGATGCCAGTTTGATACAATGGCTTCATTATAGAGATTCATTTCTGCATAAAAAATTTGTTACAGTTATTATATTAACAGTATGCAGTACTGTGATATGTAATCACTGCTGCTTGGAAAAGTCAATTTTTTAAAGACGAAATATAGCAATAACGTCTGTGCACACGATGACTTCAAAAGCCTGGCACCGTTATATGTATCTAATTATAAATCTAGCGTGTGCTACAGCGTTTGATAACTCAACGCAGTATTATAAAAGAATTCTATACGCACATTTATATTGCGTCTGGTATGGGAGAAGATGTTTATAGCATTCCCTGACATTTAAACATACAAGTCAGAACTTGTTTACAAAGATCAAACAAAACAGTACTGTCTACACCTAATGCAAGTTATTACAGACAGACCGGTTTTACCCTTTCAATTCAGTTCGACAACCTCATAAAGAAGTTGTTGTAATCATATCCCTTGATCACTTGCGTTTTACTATTGTCTTACTTGGCAATGGTATAAACATTCTTGGAAACATCATGTACGGCCAAAGCTGTTAAAAGGCATGCCCGAAGTCGAAAGAGACCTCTTTTGCCATGTACCAAGCAAGGGTAAGAGTTAACGATGGTACTGAAAATGTTGAGCTAGCAGCGCGGCTGTAGTTATATGTTGTAAAATCAGGCAAGCAAGCCTCTTGCATCTTTTTAAGGTAAACTTGATGGTTGCACGCATTGATACGACACATAGCCCCTTTTAACTTACTTGTAAGCACAAATTGTCGACGTGCGATGCGGAATTGCCGAGACCTGCCGGATCAAAACACGAACGTCTCTCGAAGTCATGCGAGTTCGGACATCAACGTGACTCAAGTGTGCCTATCTCAGGTTTCTGCTTGGGCTTCTTGAAGTGTAACTTTTTTGTTTTTGTGTTTCTTGGAGCTCTCCAGTCTGCATCTCCCATGACTGCTTCCAACACAGCACAGTCCGAAACATGTTTTCATGGATGGGCAGTATTTGAATTTGAAACTTTCTATTTCACAGGTTACAATGATGCATTTATAAGCAGACGAAAGCAGATGATTCGATCATATCTTGTGCCATGTTGATGGCCCCTATTGAGGTGGTGGTGGCAGCACTGAACATGCTCTTTACAGGGCCAGTCCTTTAAGTTACCAGTTGGTCTCATTTTTCATGTCCTCCCTGCAGTCAAGACGAAATAAGAACAAAGTCAGTCTGTCCATTATGAACATTAGCTATGTATACATAGAAAAAAAAGTCACATTATTACATAATTATTCATATATCTACTTCTTGATACATTGCCTATGCTGACCCTTATTCAATAATCTGACAGTTGTGCCAAGATACCTAGTTAATCACACCTACACAGAGGAAATCTGCCAAAACCTGCCTTTTGGATAAGTAGAAAACAAGGACCATGAAAGCCACAAACAGCTAATTATAACCTAATAGGTTCTTAGTTGGAAGGATGTGATCACTTCCTAACTAATAAGTCCAAAATCTTGTTAGGTCCAACATAGAAGTTCAATGAATAAACCTGGGCTCAACATTGTCGTAGCTATTGCAAAGAACAGACAGGCTTAACTTAAGAAAAAGTGTGTAAAGTATTGAGCAGTACCAAAGCAATTACAAATTATAAAAAACAACACAATAAAAATCCCTCAACCAATTTCTAAAAACCTACTAAAACGTTCTAAAATTCTGCTAAACCAGCTCTTCTTCTACCCAATCACCAGCAACCTGGAGGTCAACTTGAAAAAAACCAAGGCAATAACATTTGAAAGGAAAATATACCAGGGCACGGCTGGTTCTACAATGGCAACAGGATTACGGTGGACCAATCATACAAAGTGCTTGGGGGTACATTTGCTGCAAGAGGCTCCTTTGCAATGCAATGGAAGGAAGTCTAATCAAAGACCCTGACTCTCCAGGTGACCTTAGTGAAAATATCAAAATCGATACTGGGGTGAAGCTTTTCCCCGCTCCTGGAAGTTATGAGAGTTAAAATCTCACCTTCATTGTCCTATGGCAGCGAAATATTACTGGGCAGACAGCAGCTTCGTGAACAAACTCATCATAAGGATATATAAAAGTGTCCTTCACCTGCCTAGGTCTTAATTTGCTGCCCAGATCAGGCTGGATTTGAGCCTTTATGACCAGTGGGCAGTCTGTTCTGGTGCCTATCTCAAACTGTGCCATAAACTACGAGCGGCTAGGGGTGGCTGCTTAGAGGCACTGTTATGCGTCGATATCAGACCCAGGAGCCAAGACAAGAGCATTGTCAGGTCCTTCAAGACTGTCAGCACCTCCTGGACATGATCGAACTGTGGGCTACCAACTAGAGCCAGCCTGCCTTCAAACTGGGGAGCATATGTACAAGAACTGCCAGTAACTAGCATTAGCGGTAGTTAGCAGCAGTTTTCTTAACGAGGCCTAATGCCGAAAACTATTGCCTTGTTAGCAATGTATTTACAATACGTCACTACATGGCGATAGTTTCAGGTAGCCGCAGTGAAAACTGCCGATAACACTAGCGTGAAGGCGATACAAATTCTGACATTAGTGGGTGAAAATTGGCGAAAGGCCCATTAGCTGCAAAAAAACTTACATTAGTCAGCCCAACGTGACTTTTTTTTGCCTGCTATAAGTCCATATCCAATGAAAAATAGGAAACAAAACCAATGGAGTGCAGAAGGGAGCAGCCAGGACCAAGTGCAACACAGATCAACAACCTCCGCAAACCCCCCAACAGCCAGGATGTCTAACTAGAGTCCCAGGATAAGAGGAAATTCAGGGCTACAATCATGAAAAGGGGCGGATTGCTGGGCAAAACCAGTGATGCGTCACTTATCATTGCGCACTCCTTGCAACACCATGGCATCCAAAACCTTGAAAGCGCGGACACTCCCCAGGGCCCAGAGGCCTCGTCGGGCCTGCATCTGGGACCCAGAGTGGGATGCGGAGGTGCTGTGAAGTTGCTGGGCTGTGGTGGTAGACATTAAGGCATTGGCGATCTTCCTTACCTGGTGGTGAAGTCTGCCAGGTCACATGGAGACACGTTGCTGACCTTTGTGAGAAGACCTGTTGCCCCTTGGAGCTGTAAATGGTGGAGGTGCTCCTGCGCACTAACGTAGGGAGGTCTGCATCGCATATCACACGCTACCACTACACCGGGGTGCACAGAGGGGATTACCAATGGTGGGCCACACTTCTCTGCATCACAGGCCGGAGGATGTGCACTGGCCAGACTCGATGGAGGGTGAGGACCCTGACCTGCACCAAACTTGTGTGACGGGAGTGCTGCAACTTCACTTCTAACGTGGCCCTGTTGCATCACCTGCATTGGGAGGTTCCCCAGCGGACTTGGCGACGTCTGCTGAACCCAGGCATGAGAAATCCCATCAGGCTGAGGTTCCTGCTGGCTGAGACACAGATTTGGAGAGAGTGCAGTGGACTGCGCCACAGAGTTAATGTCCAGGTGAGAAGAAGGTGGCACCCGTGCCAGAGGAGGCCCGGGGGTCGAGCTGGGCCCAGGCCTAGCACCTTTGTGTGATGCACCCCCAGAGGTGGGTCATCCGCTATGTTATGTTATGTTATGTTATGTTAATAACACTTCTATAGCGCACAGCTGCCCCAGCCAAGGGGCGTCCCGGCGCTTCAGACAGAGTACCCAAAACGCTTCCTATGGAGGAAGAGCGTTGCCCCACTGCTTTCAAGCAGTGCAAGAAGAGGAAACATAACATGATGATAACTTTCTGATGTACTCATGCTATGTTTCCTTTGCAGGCGGGAGGGTGGATGGGGCTGCCCCACTCCCGGAGCAGGGCAGGGGCGGAGTGGTATGCCCACTCAAGTGTGCAATGACTGTTTGGTCAGCCCTCTCATGCCGCCCAAAGCAGTCATGCACACATCCCTGTTCGCAATGCAGGCTGCAATACAGCCTGCATTGGGAGCATACCCACTCCTCCAGCCCCTGACTGAACGCCTTGTCACAGCGCTCAAGAACAATTGCATTCCAACATTGTGATTGGCTTAGGGGAGGAGCCTGGTTGCCTGCTTTCTGTTCCTGGAAGCAGACTCAGGAGAGCAGGGGCACAGAAGATGTGGGACCTGGCCTTGAGGTAAGAATTAAAAAAAGATATGTTTACAGCCCCAGCTCCCCCGCGTCCTATCCAAAGATGAAAGAGACATCATCCAACGTCTCAAAACCAATCCTTCAATCATAATTAAACCAGCTGACAAAGGGGGAGGTATTGTCCTTCTAGACAAAAAAGATTATGACACGGAGTGCCGCAGACTGTTAAGCGACAGCAGAAATTACAAAAGATTGGAACATGATCCCAGTGACACTCTTCAGAACACTATCCAGACACTAATAAAGAATGCCTGCGATGCTGAACATATTTCCAAGCAAGAAGCAGAGTACCTCTTCCCCCAGAAAGTCAAAATACCATACTTCTACACTGTATCCAAGGTACACAAGGGCAAAATCCCCCCACCAGGCAGACCCATAGTGTCTGGTATCAATTCGCTCTTAGAGCCCCTGTCACGGTACTGCGACTTTTTTCTCAATCCGCTAGTGCAACAAACGCCCAGCTATATCAAGGACACCAAACACTTACTACAAGTGATGAACAACATGGAGTTTAACACTGAGACCCAACTTCCTGTAGGGCTGGATATTGAGAGCCTCTATACCAGCCTACCCCAAGAAGCCACAATAAAAGTACTCAGGGACATCCTCAGGGAGTCACCATGGCCCTACCACACCCCCAGAGAATTCATCCTCCAATGCGCCACACTGGCACTAAAGGAAAATTACTTTGAATATGAGGGAACCCTCTACCTCCAGACCAATGGAACATCCATGGGCAGCGTTTTCGCCCCAAGCGTAGCAGGTCTTTACGTCCACCAATTCGAACGCACGCACATTGCTGACAGCACAAACCCCTATGCCAACCACATCCTCGCATGGCGCCATGATATTGACGACATCCTTGTGATATGGGAGGGTTCACAAACAACCCTGGATAAATTCCTCATCTGGCTCAACGGCAGGGACCCATACTTGAAGTTCACCAGCACTATCAGTGCACACCAACTTGCTTTCCTGGAGCTAAATATAACAGTCAAAGATGGCAGACTCACCACGACAACCTACTATAAACCGACAGCCAGAAACTCTTTACTCCACTTCACAAGTTTCCACCCAAGCCCGCTAAGGGAGAACCTTCACTTCGGGCAATTCTTACGTATACGCAGGAATTGCAGTGATATAGCAGACTATAAAAAACTGTCCGCTGAACTATCCAAGAAACTGGAGGCCCGGGGCTACCCACCAGCCATCATCTCTAAAACCAGGAAGAGGCCCAGGAACCAGAATAGAGAGGCCCTCCTTGAAACCACAGCTAAAGAGGAACAGGAACACCCTATCATGCCTACGCACGCAGCGTTCACGCGCAGCGGTCGCGCCCTATGCGCGCCGAAGGTGCGCCAAAGGTAAGCCCGTCTACGCCCGTCCGCGCCTGGACCGCGCCCAGCGCCAGTCCCCCTGGTCCACGCAAATCCCATTCCACCCGCTTAGCATACGACGCCGCAACCCTCTTAGCACTTAACCCCGGCCCACTCCCTAACTGCTACCAAGCCGCTCCAGGACACACCCATGGACCCTTCACCTTCCACTCCTGCAATTTCGACTGCATCAGGACCCACACCAAATCCACAAACTCCAAACAGAGCTCCGTCACTAACCACCTATTGCTCAACACCCACTCAGTCCACAGACACTCCATCGAACTCTGGAACCTACTCGACACTACATCGCCGGACGTCGCCTTCCTTACAGAAACTTGGATGAACGCCTCATCAGCCCCCGACATCGCCATAGCCATCCCGGACACCTACAAGATCATCCGAAAGGACCGCATCAACCAAACAGGAGGAGGCATCGCCATCGTCCATAAGAACACCATCCGCATCACGACCAGCTCCGACAATAACCTCGCTACCGCCGAACACCTTCACTTCCAGATTCACACCGACCCCAAAACCACACTCAGAGGCACCCTTATCTACAGACCCCCAGGACCCCGCTCACAATTCAGTGAAGACATCGCTGACTTCATCAGCCCACATGCCATCCCATCCGAGAACTACATTCTACTGGGAGACCTCAACTTCCACCTGGACAAGAAAAATGACAACAACACCACCACCCTTCTGGACAACATGGCCAATCTCGGACTCAAACAACTCGTTGACACCCCCACCCCCTCCAACCGGACACAAGCTCGACCCTATCTTCACCTCCAGCAAGCACATCTCCTTCGATCACACCACAGCTCTCCACTGGACGGACCACAGCTGCGTTCACTTCCACTACAAAAAAGCCACGTCCCATACCGCCCCACAACCTATTCCCGGAAGAAACTGGAACAAAATCACCACCGACCAGCTCTTCTCGTCGCTACAACAATACACTCCTGCCAATTCATCGGACCCAAACCAAGCAGCCACCAACCTCACACAATGGATCACCCACAGCGCAGACGAACTAGCACCCTTGAAAAACCATCTAATCAAGCAAGGGAACAAAAAAGCCCCCTGGTTCAACGATGACCTTAAGAAATCCAAGAAGCTCTGTCGGACTCTCGAGAAAACCTGGAGAAAAAACCCTACCACTGACAACCTAGCCTCCTTCAAAAACGTCACCCGCAAACACCACCAACTCATCCGATCCACCAAGAAATCAGCATTTAAGGATCGACTTGACAACAATGCCCAAAACAGCAAGGAACTATTCAACATCGTCAAAGAATTCACTAACCCCTCCGCAGGCACTAACGACATCACCCCCTCCCAAGACCTCTGCGACTCTCTATCATCATTCTTCCACAACAAAATCGCCGAAATACACAACAGCTTTCAAAACCAGTCCGAAGACCGGCCCACTCCACCCACCTTCGAACCAAAACCCCCCTCTAACAACCTTTGCGCCTGGAACCCAATCACCACTGAAGACACCATCCGCCTGATGAATTCCATCCACTCAGGATCGCCAACCGACCCTTGTCCCCACCACATCTTCAACAAAGCAGACTCCATCATCGCACCCCATCTCCGAGACGTAATCAACTGCTCCCTCAACTCCGCCACCTTCCCAGAAAACTGGAAACATGCCGAACTCAGCGCCCTTCTGAAGAAACCCACGGCTGACCCAACCGAACTTAAGAACTACCGCCCCATCTCGCTCCTCCCATTCCCTGCCAAAGTCATCGAGAAAGCTGTCAACAGTCAGCTCGCCGCCTTCCTAGAATCCAACAAATCCCTCGACTCCTCTCAATCAGGCTTCCGAGCCAAACACAGCACCGAAACCGCCCTTATCGCAGCAACAGATGACATCCGAACACTACTGGACAACGGAGAAACAGTTGCTCTCATCTTACTTGACCTCTCCGCAGCCTTCGACACAGTCTGCCATAGCACCCTCATACAATGCCTCAGCAACATCGGAGTACAAGGAAAGGCATTGGACTGGATAATATCGTTCCTCACCGGAAGAACCCAGAAAGTCCGCCTCCCCCCTTTCAAATCAGAGGCCACCGAAGTCATCTGCTGCGTACCACAAGGATCGTCACTCAGCCCCACCCTCTTCAACGTATTCATGAGTCCCCTCGCATCCATCGCGTGCCAACACAACCTCAACATCATCTCCTACGCAGACGACACCCAGCTGATCCTCTCCCTCACAAAAGACCCAAACACCGCCAAAACCAACCTACACGAAGGAATGAAAGAAGTAGCCGAATGGATGAAGAACAGCCGTCTAAAACTAAACTCGGACAAAACAGAAATCCTCATCTTAGGTCCATCCCCCTCTGCCTGGGACAACTCATGGTGGCCACCGGCCCTCGGAACCGCACCCATACCTACGGACCAAGCACGTAACCTGGGCTTCATCCTAGACTCCTCCCTCTCGATGACCAGACAAGTCAACGCCGTTTCATCATCTTGCTTCAACATCCTACGAATGCTCAAAAAAATCTTCCGTTGGATCCCCACCGAAACAAGAAAGACAGTCACGCAAGCACTGGTCACAAGCCGATTGGATTACGGCAACACCCTTTACGCCGGAACCACAGCCAAACTACAGAAAAAACTCCAACGCATCCAAAACGCCTCAGCCAGGCTCATTTTGGACATCCCTTGGCAAGCTCACATTTCCGACCACCTGAAAGACCTCCATTGGCTCCCTGTCAACAAGAGAATAACGTTCTGTCTCCTCACCCACGCACACAAAGCCCTCTAGGACCCGAATGCCTCAACACGCGTCTATCCTTCTACACCCCCTCCCGCCAACTACGATCATCCAATCAAGCCCTCGCCGCAATCCCGCGCATCCACAGATCCACCATGGGGGGAAGATCCTTCTCCTACATCGCTGCTAAAACCTGGAATTCTCTCCCCACCCACCTCTGCCTCACTCAGAACCACCTCTCTTTCAGAAAGCAACTAAAAACCTGGATATTTGATAAGTAAATTCACCTCCCTCCCTCAAGCGCCTTGAGACCCTCTGGGTGAGTAGTGCGCTATACAAATTTCTGAACTTGAACTTGAACTATCACCTGCGTCACTACGTACAACACAGCCTCCAATGAGGTAGCCAAACTCATTAAGAAGAACTGGAAGATCTTGAATTCTGGCCAGAGGCAGTGGGACATACTGCGTTTTGCTTACAAGAGAAGCAATAACTTGAAGGACCAACTAGTTAACACCCGTCCCAAAACGCATAACACACAAGAACCGAACACCATTCTGAATGCATGGGGCCTACCAAAAGTAACTGGACACTACCCCTGCAATGATTGCAGTGTGTGTCATTTAACCACCCACACCAATAACCCTAGAACCTAACAAGGTGTGGACACAACGTAGCCACACCAACTGTAATTCACGTAATGTGATTTACCTTCTCACCGCTCTTGTGGTCTCCGCCATATCGGCATGACCACCCGCAAAATATGCACTAGGGTCACTGAGCACAGCAGTACCATTAGGTGTAAGAAAAACATCAGTAAATTAACCAACCACTTCATCACCCATGGCCATACCCCCAATGACCTCACATGGACAGTCATCGAACAAATCCCTGAGCAGGCATTAGACAATGAAAGAAGACTGATGAGCAAAGAACAGCGTTGGATCTATCGCCTTTCCTCACACATCAATGGCCTGAACGATGCGATCCCTTGGAACTCAGACACATGCTGACGTAAACCTCTATACAGAGGTCTTTACTAGTACCCATCCAACCCAGTTGACCTATGAACTCCCACTCAACTGAGGCTACCACCCCTAATCATGCCCAACCCATATCGGGTTGTGACTAGTTGCCATACCCAGCCATAGCCTCCCGCTCCTACAGCAACCTGTGAAGATTCGTTACACTATGCCCGATCTAATTGCACCTCCTTGAAATTCCATGCCCGCACTATTGATAGTGGCAGATTGCATACTTCAACACAACACATACTCTACCACGCACTTGCACTAATAACTAGTGTCTCACCCCCGCTCATGCACAATAGACACAAGCAGCACCGTGCATGTGCTAGAGACTAGTGTCTTTCCACCAAGTAGTGTCTCACCCCGCTCATGCGCAATAGACACGAGCAGCAACCCGCATGTGCTAGAGACTAGTGTCTTTCCACCGCCCATGAGCAGGCAGCTAGGAACAAACCCGGGGTAGTCTTTCTACTCTTACTCCCAGCTACAGGTGCAGATAGTTAATCCAATTAGAAAACATATAAAAACGAACAAGAAACTCCAGCTCTTTCTACCGGAGTACGAGGACGGTGCAACAGGTACAAGGCAGGCTCTAACCAGAAAAGCTGCGAGTATGACAACCTCCAAGCAACAATCTCTGGGTAAGCGCTTTTCCCTCCTTACAGGTCTCTAACTCCCAGTGGCCAACATTATTTTCCTACAGGGTCAACCCCTTACCGCTTCACTCCTGGAAGCATTGGCTGCAAAATCTAAGCGTAAGAGTGTTTACTTACGCCCCATCACACTTTGTATCTCATGCATATGTGTGATACCCCTGTTTTAGCGACACCAACCCCAATTATTTGCGATAATCACAATAATGGTACCACCAGTGCCATTACAATTTTGCCAACTGTAGTCTACCCACTGAGCACTGTAGATTCGGCATTCTATGTATATGACTATGTGGCGAAGACGCCTATTTGACTCTCCTCTTCTCACATGTTTTGTCTATGTCTTCAATGTTGTCGGTACAGGCATATATCAGAAGGGAATCCCCCCTCTCACACTTAGAGAAACACCTTAGTGAGTGTAACACAGCCTGGATTACACTCCTTTTTAACCTGCACTACACTCTATTTTAAAAAAGGTCCTGAGGAAAGCCAGATTTAGTTTAAGGCACTGGCTGAAACATGTCGACCAACTGATGGATGTAGGAGGTAGTAACTCGCCTCCCTTAAACATCCCCAAGCCTTATTTTAACCGCTGACGGGGGCCCAGTTATTAACATTTAATTTACCCTCGGGTACTGGGACCCTTGTCAAGCCGTTTTAACTCACACTTCATTTTACACCTCATACTGCACTCTCAGTAAAATACCAGCTCTGCTGTAATCAGGCGTCGCAGCACACCCGGGACACATTAGGTGTCACTGGGTGGGCCCGATGATGAAGCATGCCACCAACCAGGTTGGTGGGTGAGGGCTTCATGAACTCACCAACGAGGTGCCAATGACAAATCTAATCAGAGTCCTAACAATATTGGTCATATTTAAGATAGTCTCTTTTGGTAACACACAACTTTCTGATGTACTCATGCTATGTTTCCTTTGCAGGCGGGAGGGTGGATGGGGCTGCCCCACTCCCGGAGCAGGGCAGGGGCGGAGTGGTATGCCCACTCAAGTGTGCAATGACTGTTTGGTCAGCCCTCTCATGCCGCCCAAAGCAGTCATGCACACATCCCTGTTCGCAATGCAGGCTGCATTACAGCCTGCATTGGGAGCATACCCACTCCTCCAGCCCCTGACTGAACGCCTTGTCACAGCGCTAAAGAACAATTGCATTCCAGCATAGGGGAGGAGCCTGGTTGCCTGCTTTCTGTTCCTGGAAGCAGACTCAGGAGAGCAGGAGCACAGAAGATGTGGGACCCGGCCTTGAGGTAAGAATTACAAAAAGATATGTTTACAGCCCCAGCTCCCCCGCGTCCCAGCCTCCTCCAGTGTCCTTTCCCATGTTTACCACGTCCCAGCTGTCCAGTCTCCCCAAAGCAAAACATAATGGTTGTCGCTATGTGGCCATGAGCAGTGGGTGTACCACTGGTATGCCAAAGGCAAGCCCATCTGCCCCTGGCTGCCCCTGGATCATGCCCAGCACGAAGAACCTTTCTTCTCAGACACTACATCGCTACAACACCAGCACCCGCCTTGCCATCAACCCTGGATGCCACACTGCCTGCCATCTAGCAACACTAGAATTCTCTTGCACCCTGCGCCTATCAAAACTGCAAACGCACCTTTTGCCACATCAGCTCCCCAGCGCCTCCTGTCGCCCAGCTGACCAACAGCGCAGCTGACCGGCTCAACTGCAAACTCCACAATGTGCGGTCCCTCCACAAACACTCAACTGAAATCTGGGACCTCCTCGACACCACCTCTTCAGACATTGCCTTCTTCAAGGAAACATTGACCAACCACTGCTCCGGACCGGACATCGCCATCACCATCCACAACGGCTACAAATTCACCCACTCAGACCACCCTAAGCAGCCAGGAGGAGAGAGTGCCATTGTCTAATAAAGGCACACTCCGACTGACCACTCACTCCAATGACCCAACGGTGGCCATGGAACACCTCCCCTTCCAGATCAGGACCAACCGCAAAACCACCCTCTTTGGTACCCTCATCTACAGGCCCCATGGGCCATGAATCCCCATTCACTGATGCCATTGTAGACCTACTCCATGCTCTCCCATCCACCGACTACATCCTACTCAGAGACCTCAAGTTCCACCTGGACAACCCCAGTGATGAGAACACCACCCCACTACTGGGGAACCTCGCCAACATGGGACTCTAGGAGCTAGTCACCTCACAAACCCACATAGCCTGACACATTCTGGAGCCCGTCTTCTCCGCCAGCGGGAACTTCAACTACAGCCACACTACAGGACTCTCCAGAACTGACCAACATTGTTTACATCATGCCTTCACCACGCCCACCGTACACCATTGCCATCATTGCCCCCCATCACAGCTGGATCGAGGCCACCGACGAACTTCCCGTTAACTCCCTCAGCACCACCACTCTGCCAATGCTTACACACACCAACATCGCATCGCGCAACCTCCACCAATGGATCTCCAACTGCGCCGACACCTTGGCACCCCTCAAAAAAAGACCAGGCAAACAACACTCCAAAAAGGCCAACTGGTTCACTCCGGCCCTCCACTAGTCCAGCCCCACCTGCAGACGTCTCGTCAAGAGATGGAGCCGCAACACAGTGACTCTTGTACCATGGCGCAAGGGTGCCTGCATTGGTGCATGGCAGCCATTGTGAATAAACGTTGGTGGAAAAGACATAGGGGTTTATTTATGTGCCCCTTCTGATAGTTTCACCCCACCGGTGTGTCATTTTCTTGACATACTTGCAGTGAGATTCTTTCACCAAGCTGCGCCGTATTTGCAAAGTGACGCATCTAGGCATATGTGTGACCTTGTGAAGCCATGGGCCACATAATACCTGCATTAGGTATGATATTTGCAGGGTGGGCATTCCCATGCAACAAAGCCTCATAGGAATGGTGCAGTGAAATCCATCAGATTTCACAGCAGAAATTGTAGGATGACACTACGTCAGGACCTTATGCCTGTCTCATGGCAGGTGTAAGGGTGCTGCAGTGCCACAGGGATTGGCTGGCTCCATGATTTGCTTGAGTTGCCTCATGCTTGTGACACAACTGCAGCAATGCGTGACTTTAGCGCTGACAGATACATCAGGATTCCAGACGTATCTGTCATTAATTGCGACATGGAGCAACATACAGTGAATACAGCGCATCCATGGTGTCACAAGAAGAGCGTAGTGAAAAGTGTTGCGACACTGTTTTGTTGCAGCGATGCAACACTTCTCATGAATGAGGCAGAGGAATGCACCCTATGTTATTGATGGGCACATTCCTACACTGTAGTTTTGTCGCAGGGCAGCGCAGCAGCATTCCATGCAGCACTGTCCAGCACCAAAACCTTCTGAAATGAAGCCCCAAGTGTTTGCACCAATTTTAAGACCAGGTTTTTTCTGGACTTAGAAAACTGACTCTAACTTCAGTTAGAGGCAGTTTTTTGAGTCCAGAAAATAGTTTTTACACCATACAAGGAATTCCTGGTAAATATGGCGAAGTGGCGTCAACGGCAGTTTTTGCATGGGAACACCAACCTTGCATCTCAAGTCCCGCTAACAGAAGTGGCGATCTTAAAAAAGTCACATTTATGCTGGAAAAGTGGTGCTAACCGCAGTTATGGCAATAAAAAATATGCTGCCGTAATGACAAAAAGTTGACGCTACGGCAGCGTTAAGTCCTTGTACATAGCCCCTGGGTATCAAATATGTGTACTTCTCTGGTCCTACCACTCAGACAGGGCTACCCTAGCCAAACTTAAGCATGTTTGGGTGATTATCAATGCATACCAGCCGGCATCCCCCTCACACTATCGTGCCTGCATGTACTCCAACCATCTGAAGGCAAGATTCATCGCACTTTGACTTGGGGAGTGGCTGTTCTTGAAACATCTTGCCAGTTGGTGTCAACCCTTGGAAATATCAATCTGTAGGGGCTGAGTCCACATCCACGCAATTACGTGGTGGGCCTCTGCCCTGCTCTGTTGCATGAATGTAAAACCAGGCTAAGTTGAGAGTGGAACAATCCCCTCACGGGGAGAGGGGTTGGCTTAACGGCTAAGGCGCTCGACCTCGGACCTGGGGATCTGGGTTCGAGTCTCGGTAACGACGCCAAAAACCCCCTGTGATTCTGGGCAAATCACTTAATCTCCCCGTGCCTAAAAAATGGAAGTGTGTCCTCATGTAACGTAACTGGTGCTATGTAAAGCACTCTGATAACTGATTCGGTTCGGTTCTAGTTCGCGCTATATAAAACTCTGCAAAAAATAAATAAATAAATCTGGGAGTCTGCTCGTGTTGGCAGTCTATCATTGCTTTCCTCAACCCTGAAAATACCTCTTTAAATATCCTGCTGACCAAATGTGTCTCCCTTGCATTCAATAGGCTCAGTCAACCAACAGCACTACCAGGGAGTTCTGCTTCCTCCTCTAGTACTCCCTCAACAGGCTTTGCCCAGACAGGTGGGTACCCTAACACGTAGAGCCGCTGCATATACCCTACTGCCTAGAGCTCCAGTGCATCCAAAAATATGATCCCTGACTCCCTCCCATTGGTTGCCGCAAGATTCTATCCCACGCCTGAACAGTAGCCATTTTACTCTTTTAGTCTCTAGCACATCCACTAACACGAATATATGCCCTCTTTGCCTCGATCACTGTGAGATTGCATTTTCTCCCCATGTTGTCATTCTTTGACCCCTGCCACCAACAGAAGGTATTGATTCTTTCATCACCAGATGTTGCGAGATAGCGTCTCTCATTCAAAGTACTGCGGAACTTGACCACAGTTCTGGGCAAATGTGGTAAGGGTATCACACAGTTAGTATACGTGTTTCATATGATTAAATGTGGCGGTCTACACCGCAGTATGTTTGAAAAAAGTCTTTTTTATATCACAAGGCAACAACTGTATTAAACCAAACAACCAGCTGACACGTGTTTTGTCACAAGGAGTGATCGTGTGACTCTTCAGGGATGGGAAGGATATAAAACAATGGGTAAGGAATACAAGAGGAACTGAAAGTAACAAAGTTGTTCGTACTAGACAAAAGGGAAGTGGGGGAAAGGGATCACCCTAAGTGCACCTGCGGATAAAAGGAGAGACCAAGCACTAGATAAACAGTGACTGTTTTGAGCGTGCCACTATCATGAGTTGTACATCATGAGTAATGCACAGGAAAACATAGTAAAGCAGTGACTTTAGTAAGTGTGCCGCTTTCATGGGAAGTCCCTCATGAGAAAAATGCGGGAAAGCACAGTACATTGGAAAAGGTGACATGGTACACAAATGGAGATTCGCGTGTGGGTGATAACAGTGGTGTATAGTGTTCGCTGTGGAAACGCAGGAACCAAGGAAAATTAACAGAAGTACAGTATGGCAGTGGTGTGTAGGGAGTCATCAAAATGATAGGATTTCTTTTTTTTTCGTAATGCACTCTATTGTCTGACTGTTATCCCACATTTGCTCATGTGTTGGGTTTGTGACTGGACAGACAGTGTGCAGGAACTGCGACACACTAAAGCAGGCCCCTGTGTAAAGGGGAGAAAGGATGGACAGACGATCAGTCCACAGGCATGGACAAGGGGTGGGGGGATTGTGAAGGAGAGGTGCCGGGATGGAACTCACCTTAAGACCGGTGATAATTCCAACCCGGTCCGGGGTATGCCATGCGCTGAATAGGATCGAGTTGGGTCAATGAAAAATCTGTAGGAGAGTCCCGCGTTGAGTGTCAGAAGTGGGTAGGACATGGGAGCCCCTTGCTGAGAGAACAGAACGTGTTTAGAATGGTGGTAAATCTAAGTAGCAAGGTAAAGCACAATCAGAAATCACTTTTCATGGGTCCAACATTTCAGGCTGACCACAATGGGGCGGAGGTCAGATACAACAAGTGGGTTGTCCCAGTCAAAGATTTTACCTTATGACTTAGGGGCCCATTAGGATGTAGGGAAGATCGCCATCCATTTTAGCATCGGGCAGAAACATGCCGCCATGGAAAGGCATGCGGAATTCTCTAACGGGGGCCCATTGCTGGCCCCCAGGGTATTTAGGAGGTGGGGGGTGCACATAGGGGGTACCTATGGTATGGGGAATGGAGGATGCCACCGCCACGGTGCTGGTGGCATCTTAATCACCGGTGCTGGACCGCCGCACCACTGGCGGCCGGTCCCAGCATCGATAGGGTGGCGGAGGGAAGTACTCCCGCCATCCAAATGAGCCTCTTAGTCTCTGAAATGGAAGTTGTAATTCTCCAGAGGGTCAAGGCTGTGGGCAGTGTCCAGTGAAGTTCCCTTGAAGCAGACATCCATCAGATGAGGTCAAGCTAAAGCCGCTGCTTATGGTGGGAGAAACATGGAGCTAGAAAATTCTAATGTTATGGTCACAGAAGTACTTCTATTGATTGGATAGTTTTGTGTTTTCGCCCATTCAAGATTTGGGATAACTGACACAATATCACAAACAACAATATTGTGATACAAAAAACATTGTGTAAAAAATATCGATTACAATACTATCATGTCCCTATATTTATAATGGTAAGAATACAAATATCCCCAAAAAATAACAGTTGACACTAATATCATTAAAACACAAGAAAATATTTTTTTTGAATATATGAATAGTTAAAAATAGTAAATCTTAAATATTATAATACAATATAAATTAAATACATTTAAATATATTTATTATAATAAATAAGTATATACTTCTAAACAAACACATATGCGTGTGTATGTTTATATACACATATAGGTTATGTAACACTATTAGGAAATATATATATTTTGCATATTTTTTTATTTACTACTATAAAAAACATGCGGAGAATGCAGATAATTAAAAAAAGCAGAACTCCCTGCGACAGTGTCTTCTCATAAGCGACCTTTGAAAAAGAGGTGGCAGCCTCGAAACACGTCACGTCTTAACACTGCAACCAAGGAGCAACGAGGCAAGTTCTTTCCTTTGAAAATATACTGCATGGTACAATTTGCTGAGTGTGTGCCCCTGAAAGCTTGGGTGTTTGGTGGAAGATTAACTGCACGGCACCCCTGCCGTGAGGGGCAGCAACATCCTAGAAATGTAAAGGAGGCCGTGGGTTGGAACAGGATCCATACCCTTGGAGCGGCACAGCGAATTGAGGCTAATCGAACTTGCACGTTATTCTGGGGCCCACTGAGGGTGAAATAACTGGCTTTTAATAAATTGACATGTATGTAGGACTTCCTATAAGTGGACAATTGTTCTTACTGGGACCACAAGTCCCAGCATGCAACCAGTATCATCACGCACTAAGCGAGGCCCATCCATGGCGGAGCATGCAGATAATTAAATAAACCAGAACTCCCTGCGACAGTGTCATCTCATAAGCGTCCTTTGAAAAAAAGGTGGCAGCCTCGAAACGCTTCAGGTCTTAACACTTCAACCAAGGAACAACGAGGCAAGATCTTTCCTTTGAAAATATAACGGATGGTACAATTATATATATATTTACGGAGAGAGAGAGAGAGATACATATAAGAAGCATTAACACTATTAACAAGTCAACTGCCAAAATATTAAATAAATTACCAAATGAATTAAAACATAAAAAGTATAAATCCCCAAAAATACATTTACTAAACATATTATGAAAATAAATACAAATATATGTATATAAACAAATAAGATAAAATTAAAAATAAACAAATAATAATAAAAGGTATATTTAAATAATACTAAGAAAAAGATTGAAGTCTGGTAACAATAGATATACTATCCCCACTCCAGTTTATGCAACAGAAGTGAAAACGTAGGCTTTCAGATGGGTTACATTTAATATTCCCACTCAAAACAGGTCAACAGTAGGGAAAGTATTGGAATTAGGTGGGGTAATATTGTTCAATTCACCTCAGGTCTGTGCAACAGTAGGGAAAGCATAGGACTTCAGAGAGGTAATACTTACTATTCCCAATCCAGTCTGTGCAACAGTATGGAAATCGATGGACTTCGGAGGGATTACATTTATTATTTCCACTCCAGCCTGTGCAGCAGTAGGGAAAGTACTTTACTTCAAACACATTACATATAGAAATAACCCTATTTACTTGGAACAAATTTAAAACTATTAATATGAATGTTATTAAAGAACAAAATAAAGATACATACAAAAAACAATGAAACCCTTTACATGATTATTAAAAATGTTATAATTAATTATTGTTTAAAAAAGTTCTTTATTTAGTTATTACTTAATTACCTTCCCACACTATATTCCCACAAACGTAGCAATTCACACTTAAAATATAACTAACATAAATAAATATAACACAATTTACATAATTGATAATCAATTAACTAATTAATTAACAATTCATAAGTGTTTGTTAATTATTACTTAATTATCATCTCACCATGTACCCCTACAACCCCAAAAGCCCATAACTAAAATATAACTAATATCTAAATTTTTACACAGCTTGAATGAATAAAATCTTTTCTATAGTGCACAGCTACGTCAAGGAGTATCCCGGAGCTTTTTGGCGTCCAGAAGGGCATTTCACTGAATGTGTGCCTCCCCCAATCATCACTAGACTCTGAACAAAAATGTTATCAATATTTTTTTTAAATGTTGCTACATCAGAGAAATCTCATGCATTCAGGTAGCCTGTTCCACAAAACCTGCCACTTTAACAGTTAAAAAGGAGCCTCTCCTCCATTATATCTAAAAATGGGGACCCACTGTACAAGAAAGCAGAGGTCTCAGGGCTATATGCCAAAATGCGATCATTCAGGTACATAGGTCCTCTTTCGTGGAGAGCTTGGTGTGTTAGAGTCAGTGCTTTATACCTAATACATTGTCAAACTGGTAACTAATGAAGTCCATCCCGAAATGTTGACAGAGATACATTTTGGAATCTTAAAGAGTAGACGGATTGCCATATTTTACATAACCTGTAACCGCTGGATTAGGTATTCTGGTAAGCCAAGGTACAGGACATTGGCATACTCCAGCTTAAATAAAATCAAAGACCTAACCACTGTCACGTGGGCCTCATAGAGAAGCAAGTGAAGAAACTTCTTCAACATGCGCTGAATCCATAAACAAATTTTCACCACTGCTGACACCTATGCCTCAAACAAAATCTGGATATCAAACATCAGATTACTAGCCACCGCCGATGGAGAGGGCGGAGAAGGAACACTGTCAGGCAAGGCACCAACCCTTCCTGGAAAGGGGCCCTGTCCAAACAAAGAGACTTCTGTCTCATCAGGGTTGCACTGCAACTTGTTGGCTTTAAGCCAATCGAACAGCGCCACCATGTAGCTGGCAAATGCAACCCTTGCCGTTGCAGGATCCCCATCATACGCGAGTAGGAGTTGACTATCATATTCATTAATAATCAATTAAATAATTAATGATAAATGAATAATTAATTGTTAATTAGTTATTACTTAATTAGCTTCCCACCCTACAAACCAAGCAGCCCACACCTAATATAAAATCATATATTATTATTACACCATTGACATAATTAATAAGCAATTAAATAATAAATACAAAAATAATTGTTAATTAATTGTTACCTAATTAACTTCCCAAGTTATACCCCTACAAACCTAGCACCCTGCTGCAACACTATTAATTACCATTAGCAAATAAATTGCAAATTAGAAATCACTCAGTATATATCAAAATAACATGACATTTGAATCAAGAGTAATGATCGATTATTTGTTCACCCCTGGTTGCAGCTGCTTCCCCCATTAACATTGGTTTACTAGATACATGCTCATCATCTTCGACCTCATACCCTCTCGATAACGTGTTGCAATTGTTGGCGGTGTCATTGGTACAAGGGGTAATATTGGTGTTGTTATTGGTGGTATTAGTATTGTATTGTTAGTGGTGATGTTATTGGTGGTAGTGGTGTGATCTGGGTAATATTGGTGGAGTTGTGGTATTGGAGGTTGTGTGGTATTGGAGGTTGTGGTATTGGTGGGGGTGTGGTAGTGCTGGTTGTGTTGTATTTGTGATAGTCATGGTATTGGTGGTGGTTTGTTATCAGTAGTATTGGAGATGATATGGTATTCACAGGTGTGGTATTGGTGATGGGGTGATATTGGAACAGTGGAGGTCAGGGTGGTATTACTGGTTGTTTTGCCAGTGGTATTAGCGTTGGTATTGATGATATTGTGGTGGTGGTGGTATAAGTGGTATTGGTGGTGGCAGTATAATAGGATTATTAAAGAGAAGCACACACATTTACAGTTCCATCTAGCATATGTTTTTATTTATTTATTTGAAAGGTTTTATATAGCACTGGCTAGACCCAGGGGTATCAGAGCGCTTTACATGAAGAGAGCAAATCAAGGAAAACAGTTGTTCAGGAATAAACAAAAAATAAGCGAGTACATCTCATATAAAGTTAGAAGTGGGAAAAAATTACTTTGGCAATTTTTCAGGGTAACAAAACACGCTGGCACAATTAAATATTAAGAAAAGGGGGGTAGGAATTCCAGGTGGTTGGCGGTTAATGAACCTAAAAATAATATACATGGGTGTAGCAGTTAAGGTCAGAGAAGCGAAGATGATATGTAAAGAGGGAGAGTGAAGAGAGGGTTAGGAAAGGAACTGAGGATAACCAATGCAGGGGAAATAGAAAGTACGGTAAAGGAGAGATTAAGGACCCCAGTATAGGTTGAGAAGGTGATGTTTAGATCTTTTTTAAAGTTGTGGTAGGAGGGGTTACAGCGCAGGTTCTGCGGGAAGGCATTCCATATGTTCGGGGTGTTCCCGCAGAAGGAGTGAGATTGGGTGGATATCTTTTTTAAAAGCGGGGGACGAGGAGGAGTGCGTTCGTGCTTCTCATCAGTCTGGTACAGCCTGCCTTATTGAGTTTGTTTGTTAGGTACACAGAGGTTTGTTGGTGAAGAGCTTTGTGCGTGATGCATGCAGTCTTATAAAAGCATCTTCCTTCAAATGGGAGCCAATTTAGGGCTTTAAGGGCTGGGGAGATGTGATCAAATCGTTTACAATCGGGATGAGTCTGGCTGCCAATTTAAGCACAGCTGTAAGTGGGACTAGGTGAACTTTGGGGGTTCCTGTGAGGATTGAGTTGCCATAGTCCAGTTTCAATAGGACTAGTGATTGGATGACCCATTTGAAGTTATCTAACGGAATGAACGGTTTGATTTTCCTAAGGTGTCAGAGAGTGAATAGTGCTCCTTTTGCTGAGTTTTTATGTGGTCTTTAAGAGCCAGGTTGTTCTCAAGAGTGAAACCTATGTATTTTGGCGAGTCAGATAGAGAGAGCGAACAATTGAGGGCATTTAGATCCGTGATCCAGCCTTGGATGGGGAGCCAATTGTTTTTTTGTGGGAAGAGAATAATTTCAGTTTTTTTAGGGTTCAGTTTAAGATGGTTCGAGTTGAACCAGGAATGGATCGTACTCAGGGTATTGGATCTTACTCAGGGTATTTTTACTTAGGTGTTTTTACTACATATGTGCGCACTCATCATTACTTCGTGGACAGTAATGCTGTAAATTCATTAAGAAGTTATAATGACAGCAAATTACAGCAAATCAATGTCAAAAGTGATTACTAAATAGAAGTGTATCTTTCAAGCAGGCTTCTGAAACTGAAATAAAAAGGTCATTGAGTATGCAAATATACCAAACAATACATTCTGGCTCTCAGTTGCAACCTACATGTTGTGTGCAACAAAGAGTAGTAGCAAAAGGACTACTAGCTTCCCTGTCACCAAACATTAATGGAAACACAAATGGGACATTGTAACCACAGGAGAAAATGGTCCCTATTTAGACTGAATTGTCACACCTACTGATGTGCTGTATGGGCAATACTGTACGAAGGCAATATGGAAAAAGGTATCCCTCTCAATGCATTGTAATGGGCACATTCATGAATGAGGATGTAGGGAGGAGAAGGGATTGGTTGGAAGTAGACCAGGATTGCAGCCAAAACAAATACAGGATGCCAGAGCGTTACTATGGTTAAGCCATTGGGCATCCTGCAGCAAGTAAAATATTAGCTTGGAATATGCATAGGTATAGTGCTTTTAAGAATTCTGCTAATTATAGATCCTTTTTCAGAGGAATATGCCATTTTAATACTGTAAGAAACTTGGTTGTGGGAGTGCTCCTCAGTAGAAGGGTTTATTGTGATTAGTAAGGAGACCAACTCATTTTCTAGGACTGGACGAGCAGCTGGAGGGCAGTTGTCATTAGTTTCAGTACGTGTAGTCATAAGAGTTAGAAACATCTTGTTCCTGGCTGCTAGCATGTTTATCAAATGGTAAACCCAAATATAATGCACAAACTCATGCTTTGCTTTAATGAATATATTCCTCCAAGGTGTAAGATTTTTAGAGATGAATTGTCAGAAGGAAGTAAAAAGGCTAAGATGCCAACCAGAGACTAATAAAGACCCAATAGTTGCAGAGGATTTTAGAAAATTGAAGACAACCTATCAATTGATTTATTTCACAAAAAAGAGAATATTTTATGAACAAAATAGGAGCAAGATGCATTATGCTATCAGTAAGGGAAACAATAGGCTCTTTTGGTGGCTGGTTAATAAGGTGCATTTAATATCACCCTCAAACTTTGAGGCCCAGGTCTCAGATGCAAATTGGGTAAAGTTGATGTTAGATATTTATCAGGAATCTAACAGTGAGAGAAAAAATGCACATTACAATTATCACATAGCAGACTCTACCCTATTGCAATTGCAGGAAACAGAACTAATGGCTGAGATAATTTCTGAATTAAAAACCTCATAAGCAGATGGCTCAGATGGTCTTTCAGTAGTGCTCTATATGTTGAACCCACTGCGGTGGTCAAGATTACTGAGTCCCCTTTTTAAATGGGTGACCAGTAGTAGGTGTATTTCTGACACATTGCGTGGTGCAAAATTTAAACATATATACAAAAGGGGCACCAGAAATTAACCTAGTACTTTTCGGTTAATCTCCTTATCGAATATGTCATCTAAAATGTATGCTTGGACATTTCATAAGGCTGTTTAGGCATGTGCTCTCAGCAATGGTAGAATCCCTAACAATCAAGGGGATTTAGAGGGAAGTACTACACAGTAGACCATTTTGCTAATATGGCTATAAGCACAGTTTGTAACCCGTGATAATGCTTTGTTGAGTTTAAAGCATCCTTTAATAAGGAAGACCGCAGAATCCTGTGGGATAAGTTAAAAAGATGGAACATCCCTAAAGGCCTGTTGATTATGATCTGAAGATTTCATGAAAGCAGGTGGGTAAAGATGAACCTAGTTGGGATGGAAAGCTTAACCCATACAATTCCGGTAAGCAGGGTTGTGTCTTAGCACCTTTGCTTTTCAGTCTATTTATCTCTGGCCTTCAGAATGTCTTCAGATCAGTTAACTCCTTTCCCCCCAAGATTGGAAGGGTGCATACCCATTGTCTTAGTATGCAGATGCTTTAGTTATAATGGACTTGACCCCTATTTGGCTGGAAAGAAAGCTACAAGCCCTGAGTGACTATTGTGTGGTGAATTCCCTTGCTAAAACTAAGACCATGATCTTCTAAAAGAAGAGATTATTTTGCTTTCTTGTTTCATCACCTGTGGAGCATGTTATGGTGTATAAACATCTAGGGATTATCTTTGCCTACAATTCAAGTTGGGGGAAAAGATTTTTCAAAGGTGAGAATGTGTGTTTTAAATACAGCCAATGCCCTGAAAATATTTGGTCTGAGGTATGGAGGGTTATCCATTGTTTTGATGAAAAAAGCAATTTCAGGAAAGTTGGCACCGCAGGCCCTTAATGAGGCTGAGCTGTTGGCCCTGGACTAGCGGTCCAACTGGAAATTACTAGTGAGTCTTTTTTTTTTCAAGACACTTTTGTTGCACCCCCAAAAATGCAATGAACCGTGCAGTGAGATTGGAGCTAAATCTTGATTCGTGGACTGTGAATGCTAGAGCACAGGCGTTGGGTTTTGGGCCTCAAATATGATATTTCTTAGAGATAAACTATCAACAATGCTATTGCTATATGCAATCCAAACATATATTCCCTTTAACATTAATTTCTACAGTAAAGGAAATTAGTGTGATATTTGGGGTAAATGATGCTGATAATCCAATCACAGGGAACCATCTAAAGACAGTCTTGCGAGAAAAAGTCAAAAGATACTCGGTTATTAGTGAACAAACAGTATCCTACCTCTTATACTGTCTGCTTCTGATACCTTAAAATACCTTTGGGTGGCTGTGTCTTTTCCCTAACTGGGTGCATTATCGGACAAACAACTACAACATTTAATTTTGCAGTTCCAGATTGGGATAGACTCAGAATGGAGGACATACAGCATTAAAAGATTAGTGTCCCTTAAAAATGGATGTTGTCCCTGTTGAAAATGAAATATACAGTAAAACACCTGTAGTTACATTCTAAATTATTTTTGGAGGAAAGGAAAAAATACAATGTCCATATTTTCTGAGGAATTGTCTGAGTTCACGCGCTGAAGCAAATGTCAACTTTACTGGAGATAATTAAATTAGATTGTCTTATTGCTTTTGCAAAATATATTCTGCTGGTCCACAAAAGAGAATTTTAAATTGAATAGGTAAAATCTTATTGGCTTCATTTCATGAAGCACTTAAGAAATGATGAATTCCAACAGTTAAATGATGTTTTGCAAATTTGTTTCAAGCAAATAATTTATGATTGGAAAATTATCAATTTTATTTTGATAAGCATTTTATGTAATAATGGCATCTATATTTTAAGCATAAAATGGCAATAGAAAGAATATCCTAAAGAATAATGAAGATGACTAAAAGACATTATGTAATATACTTTTTAATCGATCGTTATGACTTTGAGGAGATGATTTGTATAAATGTTATGAACATTTGTATATGAATTTTGTGAACATGTTGCTATAGGATGCTTTCTGTCTGGACATAAATATATAAACAAACTTAAACATTAACAAAATGAAGCCAATGCAAGCAATGGTTCAACATTAAAAACACAGGAAAGCCAGTGGCTGAACAGTGCATATCCATATCCTACTTTCACTCTGTATTTTCTATTGTGATTTTTTTGAAGAATCTATATCATGAGACGTTTCAGACATCTAGAGTATCTGTAGCAATAATTAAACAGAAAACACCTAATGACGATCAAAGGTACCAATAAAACTATACCAACAATACGGAGCCTAGAGGGAATATAAATTCTGGTCGCCCTCCACTCAAAAAGTCATAAACAACCACAAGATCCGAATCAAACGACTATAGGAATACTAATTTATCATATTTCCTAATGTAGTCAAACAGAAGACCTGTAGTTTTCTACATAACCCTCTTTGTACTCTAATCAGTAGTATTTATATCTAACATAAACAACCCCCTATCAGCACTTTGTTGACAGTTTTTAAGATATCAGGGACTCATAAAGAAGCATTCAATCCCTTACACACAGTCATTTGTGTAAAAAATGAGAGCACAACACCAAGCGGGTAACTGGCAGGTACTCACCAGATAAGCCCATTATTATCATCATCGGCGGTCATTAGGCCCAACAGAAAAAGTGTCCAAAGAAAAATATCAGAAATGTACAGGTGTGTGCAGTGAAGTGAAAAGATAAATCACACCTCACAGTGTGGGAAAAATAGTGGTTAAAATTGAAGGGATTCACTCGATACAACACTTTTATACTTTTACTCAGTGAACCCACTCAAACTAAAAAACAGCATAGGATGCTACATATGCATACCACTGTTAGATGCCAACATGTTTCTCTGCTTTACACATTTTATGCGGATTCATCAGGGCCAAGCGTTTTTTCGCCACAGAACCGAATATTGGACACGTCAATCTAAAAAACTGTCAACAAATAAAAATTTGTTTTGAAACCAAGCCTTGGAGAAAGTAAAGCACCGCACATGACAAACCATTGGTACTCAAAAACATTCCCATAGAAAACAATGGAAGCAGCAAATAAAAGTACGAAAAATAGGAACATGAAAGTAAATTGTTTATGGATTTACATTTTTTTAATGTAATTGAACTTATTTAATATATAAAAATATATTAAAATAGTTAAATTAGAAAGGCCTTCTAATACATATCACAACTAGGCACCCAAAACATGGAGCACATCTGCTAATGCAAGGGCGGAGTACTGACGACTCAGGACTCAATTACTCATCTTCAGGCGTTACTCATTAATTGGATTACTGGATGGGGGTGAAACCCTACTCAAGCAGAAACCACAATCCTTGTCAGGGTGAAGTCACAAGCAAACACCAACTTAACCTGTGTGCAACCCTCCCTTAGCTTGGCATACAGCAGTCAGGCTTAACTTAGAGACCATGTGTAAAGTATTTATGCAGAACTTCAAATGATAATAAAGTAACAGTAAAAAACAAGAAAAGTCCTACATCAATTTAGACAAATAGAGTACATTTTGATAAATAAACAAGACCAAAACAACAAAGATCCAATTAGTAGCGCAAGATATATGCAAGTTTAACGATTTTAAAAGCCAAAAAGCACAAAATGGCAACTGTGGTTATCTGGTTGCACCGGACGGGAACAAAGTCACAAGTTCAGGCCGACCCAAAGGAGTGCAAGCTGGCTACTGGGACCCATTTAGACCTGCTGAACAAGAGTACCTTAAATCCTAGTTGCAAAGAGATGTCCTGTGTAGCGGATGCATCAGGTGGCAGAGGCGACGTGAGGTCCGTGTTAGGAGATGCGTTGCACAGCGGTCGTTCTGCATAGCAGTGCTGGGTGAGGAAATGCATTGCTTGGAAGAGGCGTCAGCTTCGATGGTCTGTGTTACAAAGTACTTGCATTGGGTAAGTCCTCCCCGCGGAGGCGATACACCGGTTTAGAGGGTGATGCTTCCTGTGTAGTGTCTTGTGAGTTAGACATGATGGAACCCTTTTGTCTCCCTAGGAACTCCTAGAACTGTGATGGGTTAGAGAGAAATTAATTGGAGGCTGGTTTAGATTGTTGAGTTCACAGTTACACATCAACATTTTACACGTTTGTATTGATTAGGATCCGTTAGCATATAAAAACAATAGGCTACAGTCAGATGCCAACGCAAGCTCGTATCCCAAAGCCGAAAAATCTAGTTCTGCCTCAGTCAAAAAATTACGTAAGCAGCCAGCTAATGCCGCCCAAAAATATAACTTAGAATCAGGCAGCTGAAACCCCCTTGCCTATATGGGAGCTTCAAAAAGCAAATAGCCCATCTGTTCCGTCTTTAACTCCAAATGAAACTACCAATAGCGCCTTCAAGATGCTTGAAGAAAGAATCAGGCACTCACAGTGGGATTAAACGAAATCTCACTTACAAAAATTTTGACAAGATGTTCATTTTTATATTGCACTGGCCTATGATACTAATCGGAAGCTGCAGAGACGCAGCTTGGTGATTACTAAAAGTAATCAGGGTTCAAAAGTCAGTCTGAAAATATTGTCAACTCAACTCCTCAACTTTACTCCTAAATATGTAGCTGGTACAGTTACTCCTGGAACAGAGTTGTCTGGCTTATAGTTGAGTACCACATGTGTTTTAGCTAGATTTAGTTTATAGCCAGAAAAGACTTCAAATCTACTAGCCTCATTAGTTATTTGGTCAATAGCAACCAATGTGTTAGCCAAGAAAATAGTGACAACATCTGCATAGGCTGTGATTTTAAGCTCACAACACTAAGAGATTACTTGCTGAATCCCCCCATTCTATTGTAAAGCTTTCAAATATGGCTCAATATATATAGTAAATAGGAGGGGAGGGAGCGTGCATCTCTGCCGGGTGCCCCTATAAATGTTAAAGGGGAATGAGTGATTCCCTCCATGTACCAGCTTCGCCATAGGATCCCTATAAAAAGATTGACCCACTTGATGAACCTATCCCCCAATCTGAAGGCCCCCATTGTTGCCAACTGCAGTCCCACAAAACTCGGTCAAGAGCCTTCTTGCCCTCTAATACGATCATTCCGATCCTCTTATCCAATCTTTCCACCACATCAACTGCAGCAATTACTGTATTGGTATTATGTGTAGTAGGTAGGAGCCCCTATCTGATGGATTACCTTTCTTCTGTACCACTAAATTGTTAGTCTGATCCATGGAGTTGGAACCTCCCCAACTTTATCAATATTCTCAATCAGATGATGTAATTAAATATTTTGTAAAACTCAAGCGGTATTGAATCTTCCCCTGCAGCCTTACCAGGAGGCAGAGTCTTAAGAGCAGCATCTAGTTCACCCGCCGAGATGTCTTTCTGTACTATTGATTCCTGATTGTCTGCTAGGCGCAATAGTCCACTCTTCTGACTATATTCCAGAAGACCATACTGATATACTTGGGGCTAACTATACACCTCCTGATAGAAAGAAAATAATGGCACAACAATATCCTTAGGATCAGTATGCAATGTGTCATTGCTGCCTTTGATACTTCGAATAGCGCACCTCCATTTTTTGACAGAGATCTGATGGCCTAGAACTCGACCCACAATTTCGCCAAATCTCTACTATAAAGTCTTATTTTTTTTTATAACTAGTAGCTACCTTCTCCCTGAGCCCTTGACTGAGCAGACACCAAATTTCAAATAGCTTAAGGTGTATTGTCTGCTCTCCGGTTTCTCTAGTTAGTATTACTTGGGCATGCCAAAGTTCTAATTTCCCAATTGCTTGGTTAAGCTGCATTGCATTCTCCTGCATACCCAATTTTTATTAAGAGTACACTGCACTGTGACACCCCTATATATGACTTCATGGCATCACAAACAACCTGCAGAGGGGCAGTTCCCTTATTGACCCTAATAAACTTACTAAGTAGCCCAGCTCTAGGGGTCCGTGTCTAAATTAGAAAGAAGGTGGGGAGGCGCTAGGGGGCGCACAGCGGAATGGCGGCTTAAACAAGCGGCTCCGCCGGGCAGATGTAAATAACGTGTTTACGATGATGTAAACAGATCGCAGACAGGAACGGAAAAGATATTTCATGTTGGGAAAGGGTGCAGCGTGCAGTGGAAGACGAGCGAAGATCGGGCAGGCGCGCTAAGTCCAGCGAGGACGGAGAGAAAGCGACTACCGCCGGGAATCAGCATGGCGGACGCCACGGCCGGCTCAGAGGGGAGCCTGTACTGCAGGAAACGTTCGGTGTAAAGCACCAGGGAGAGGTCGATTAACTCGGTTTGGCACATCTGATGTACGTGTGACTCCCGGATATAATACTCGCACGGCGGTGTATTCAATAGCGGAGATCGTTATCGGCGGGGAGGAAGGCTGTATAACCTAAAATGGCGGCGCCGGCATCACTGAGCGGCCGGTGATGGTCTCCTATCTCGCCCTCTTTAATTACCTGGCCAAAGAATGCCCGTACCAGTGGCACTGTACTATGACACGCTGTAGACTCTGTGACAAGGGGCCTGGAGCGACCTGTGATATCTTGTGTGAGCGGGCCGGCAACTCGGCGTCTGGAGGTTGTATGTCAAAATGGCGGCGCCCGTGCCCCGAACGGGCAACTATATGGCGCTAACAACAGAGGCAAAACAACAGGTGATGAACAGAATGCAGAACAATGTCATACATTCACCCCAGTACAGAGATCTGGGCCTAAATCCATCGTTTTTTTGCTCACCATGCCTTTACAACAGAGGCCCACATGACGGGCTGGTTTCGAGCTCTGGATGTCACACAAGCCTACCACTGATACACTTAAAGGTCGGATTGCTAAGGTCCCCGGGGCTAAAACTTTAAATGAAAGGCAAGGTGCCCACAATCTCTCGCTCCGATGCCCACCCCCCACATTCAAAGCTGCAATGCGCCAGAGCGTCGTAATACTACACAGGAGAGGGAACTACGAGACGACGACCCACCCTGTTGGACTGGATGTTGACCGACACTACATTCTACTAACTGCACAGGTGCCTAGCTGGGGGGACCGGGATCCACAACAGCAGTTCGTCAACACACCACACCACTCCTGAGCGGAGGCTTTCACTGTCCGGGAGTGTACTAATTACTGCAATCACAGTCATGGGTAAACCGGATAGGTAGCAGCCCACGATCACCTTCACGGCGCGCAAGACTCCGAAAGGCCAAAATGCACCCACGGAGGAAGAACCAGAGGCGGAATCGACGGTTGGTGGCAAGCTGGAGGGTATTCTTACAGCCATACAAGCAAATCTGCAAGAAATAAATGGCAAATTGGACCATCTAACGGGACGAATAGACTCCATGGCCACCAAACTCGACAAGCAGGGTGAGAGATTAGACACGTCTGAAACACAAATCTCCACGGTGGAGGACGAATCAAAAACAACAGCGGCCAAATGGACTGGGATGGAGAAGACGCTGGCTATGGTAGGGGCAAAGGCGGAGGAGTTGGAGGGGCGATCGTGACGTAATAACATTCGCGTAGCCGGCCTGCCAGAATCCACCAACACTGGCCGTTTGGAGCTTTACATCGAGCAATTATGCAAAGACTTATTTGGTGAAAAGACGTTATCCCCCATCTTTATCATAGAGACAGCGCACCAGTCTTTGGCGCCGAGACCTCCGCCAGGTGCGGCGCCTAGGCCAATAGTGGCCCGGCTCCTAAACTACAGAGATCGGGATGCCATCCTCCGACTTGCACGTGAGAAAGGAGAAATCCACCATCAAGGGAACAGTTGGAATTCTACCCAGATTACACGGTGGCAGTGCAGCAGGCAAGAAGGGAATTCAACGATGCCAAAGCGAAACTACATGAATTACATATTCCTTATGCCATGCTGTACCCGGCATGCCTGAAAGTTACATGGGAGGACAAAAACCGGTGTTCCTAGCAACCCCAAAGGCCACTCTGGCTTTCATCAAGAAAGTTGCACCGAAGGGTAAGAGAGGGGAGCGGAGAGATAAGCCTACTGACTCAGACTGAAGGTAAGAAGCTGATGCGCGAAGTGCCTTACTATTGAATGTAGGATCGACTCTGGGTCGCTGTAGAAGACCCGGCTGGTGTGAGCCACGGACTACTAACCACTGCATCGGACGATGGCTCTAGGACATATAAGTTGTACTTTATCTGCTGTGATGGTGTATCGCAGAGCCACAGACTGAGTGGAGCCATGACTTAACTTCCATTTGCACTGGGTGTACCATCATGCTGACATGAGCAGCATACTTGGAGGGGTGGGAATGCACATGGTTAATCGGGTAAAGGCAGCGCCCTGTACCCCCCTGCAAGGGTAATAAGTGATGGGGCTGTGATTGCGTGATAGACTAGTCATTATTCATGCGTCTCATTACTAACCTACAAATGTTCCAACTCTGATCTGTATCATGAATCATTCATCTGAACCCGTCCTTTACGGAGGACGGTGAAGTGTACCCTCGGCGGACCTCCACATGGGTGGTCCCAACAAAGTTATGTACCGTTTTGCTGTTTTGAGGCGATTATGGCTTTGGCAAATTCGGGATGCTGGAGTGGGTGGGTTTAAGGTTAGTTGGGATTTAGTTCACTTGAAATTGACAGGACACTTAAGATGCATTGCTGACCTCCATATTGTGCTGAGTAAACATGAGACAAAGTCAACAAGCACTAAACTGAACCGAATTGTGTTCCAAGTTACAAATCCAAACTGTAGTAGACTGTATATGATTACTGGGTACAGGTACATTGAGTAAAGACAAGTTTAACCTTTTAACGTGGAATGTAAGGGGGTTCACAAATCCAAAAAAAATTAGAAACATTTTCGCTAGCCTAGACAGGAATCATGTGGATATTGCACTGTTGCAGGAAACACATATTGCCCCACACTCGTGCAGGAACATAGGGGCGAGATGGGCGGAATCCAGATACTTGGCTGATTACTCCTTTTATTCGAGGGGAGTTATGATTTTGATTAGGAAAGGGGTCAACTATAATATTGACCGTACAATTGTTGACACACAAGCTAGATATGTGATTGTTTCTGGTATGCTTCGAAGGCAGAATGTTACCCTGGTAAATGTATATGACCTGAATGTCGATTCCCCTGAGTTTTTCCAAGAAATATGGTCTCATCTGCTGGAATTTCCAGACACAAATATTATCTGGGGGGGATTTTAATATAGCACTGAATAATACATTAGATCCCTCCTCAGCGTCCACAGAACCACACAGAAGGGTGAGAGGTAAAGTGAATGATAATATGGAGCAGTTGTCCCTTAAGGACATTTGGAGAGTGAAGTATCCAACTGTAACGGGGGCATCACACGTGAACATGGCACACGGAAGCTGGTCTAGAATAGATTTTTGGTTAGGATCGGATAATGCTGTGTTATGGACAACAACGATGAAAACGCTGCCCAGAACCCTGTCCGACCACAATCCGGTCCTATTAACTCTTCAGGTACCTTATTACACACCCCCTCCCTTCAGTTGGAGGTTTAATGCACAAGCCCTCTTAGATCCACTATATGTTGACACTATATCAACTGCAATCAAAGAGTTCTTCCAATTGAACACTAACACGGTTGAAGACCCAGGCACACTCTGGGAGGTGTTCAGGGCCACATTGAGAGGTGTATGCATGAGCACAACGATAGGGATCCTAAGGGATATTAGGGAGCAAATAACTAAGCTTGAAAGCAGAATGAAGGAATTGGAGGCCGAATATGACCGTACTAACAATGTCGAGTTGTTGGGGGAGATCAGGCAATTATACACTGAACATCAGATATATGCAGAGGATGAGTTGAAATATGTCACCAAATGGGTTCATTCCAACTAGAGCTACATCACACAACACGAGAACTCTATTTGCACTTTCCCACTATCTCGACCCAAACACCAAAGCGGCGGCAGTGATGCTTGATGCTTCCAAAGCATTCGACACGATTGAATGGTCCTATCTACAAACGATACTACACCGAATGGGGTTTCCTGTTAGATTTGTATCATGGATAACACTGCTGTACACCAACCGATGGCAAGGGTCCGGGTTAATGGCTATATCTCTGAGCCTTTCCACATAGCAAGGGGCACCAGGCAGGGATGCCCGTTATCCCCGCTGCTCTTTGCCCTTGCCCTTGAACCTCTGGCATGCATCATTCGGCAGAAGCACAACCACTCGGCTCTACACTTCCCTGGCCGTCCATTACACATCTCATTATATGCTGACTATATGCTTTTATATGCACGTGACCCCAAACAAACCCTGAGCCCACTACTGAGGGAATATGTCAAATTTGGTCACCATTCAGGATTGCAGATCAATTGGGACAAATCGTTAATTATTCCTCTTACCGATTCCACGACTCCACATGTTCCTGACTTCCCACTAGATTGGCAAACGGACCCCACTAGGTATTTGGGGATTTGGTACAGCCGGGACCCTTAGGAGTTTATACGCACCAACTATGGCAAGGTGCTCACTAAGCTGGAGGAGAAGGTCAGCAGATGGATACGGCTTCCATTATCTCTGGCGGACCGCATTGCCATTGTAAAGATGAACATCCTCCCTAAGTTCCTATATTTATTCAATAATATACCGATTCCACCACCAAAAGCGGTCTTCAAACACATAACATCCTTAATTCTATCCCTCTTGATATAAAAACCCTTCCCACAATTGAGCTATTTAAAAAAGCTCTTAAAACCTGTCTCTTTAAGAGGGCCTACCAATGAGAGCATGCTGCTGAGTGTTACTGTAGGGGGCTTAGCTGATATATTTGATTTAGGCGCCTTGACACCCTTGGGGCTAAGTCTGCGCAAGATAAGATCCTTTTCATTCATTCATTCATTCATTAATATTGAAACTAATTTGGGCGGGTAAACAAGCACGCATTGAATTGCGCACACTGACATTACCCTATGAGAAGGGAGGATTCGGTGTCCCTGATTTCTTCCTTTACTATATATGCGCACAAGCGCAGTATGCTGCACAATGGTATCATCCCACCCCCTACCTCACACATACGGCGGTCGAGGAGGGAGATGCCTTCCCGATACCTCTGACGGCAATTATCACACACAAACGACCCCCATTGCATTCTGCGGATATTAACACCATAGACGCAACAACGCATGCATGGCGCACACTGGGAAGGCTGGCACATAAGCTACCGTTGTATGCACCAGAGCTCCCCCTTCACCACCATCCCGAGATATCTGTGACCACGGAAAAAGTGTTTATGGATCACCTGAGGCAGATTGGGGTAGACACGTTTGGGGAGTTATACTGTGACGGATCCTTTCGTCAACCAGATGACTTCTCGTACATTAGTAACCCCACCATGTTGTTTCGCTTTACTTATTATAGACTGCAGAGGGCAATTCGGGATTACTATCCAAATTACCCGGCAGAACCACCTAGCCTACACACCCTACAATTAATTTTAACGTCAGCGAACACGTCACATTTGGTATCAAGGTTGTACACAACGGCTCAGAATGAAATCCCGTACAACTCACACAAAGCGATGCAACGTTGGAATGAGATCCTGCCAGAGGCGCTTACTGAGAGGGAATGGTATGCCACATGCACACTTCTCAGATTGCTAACACCAAACGGTAATTTGCGAATCACGCACTTAAAATATCTACATCAAACATACCATACTCCGCAAAGACTGCATAAGTATGGATTATGGGAAGACGCTAATTGTAAAAGATGTAGGGCACAAGAGGCTGACTTCGTTCATTTAGCATGGCACTGCGGAAAAATACATGACTATTGGGTGAACGTTACCAGTGCCCTAAGTGACATGGTGGGGGTCGAAATTGGCTGTTCGATGAAAGTGTGCTTGTTAGGGCTAGTTTCAAATGTAAAAGCTGGAAGACGTAAATTCTGTGCTGTTGCCCTCTTGATTGCCAAAAGGCAGGTTTCTAAATGTTGGGGGGGCAAACTGGCACCGAATATTAAGCAGTGGCTGAAAGACATGACTTATTGCAAAGATAGGCTACTCACCTATAAAAAAGTAATGCCGGCCAAATCACGCCCTAAGGATTATTGGTGCTACCTGACGGATTTCTTAAAAAACAGTAATGTAGACACGATGCCCTGAGATATTAGGGTTCTCACGACACGATAACGATACTCCCAATTATACTTGTTTACACACTGATATGCTCTACAAGATGTGACTTGATGATGCAAATAGTACCATTAATCATGACTTGCACTTATGGATGAAGAATGCAGAAATGTACTGGCATTGTTATTTGTGTTGTATTCTCATTGATGTTTCGTTTAGTTGATATCACGAAAAAGAAGTTCTCGTACACTGCCTGCCACTTGATAACTGAGCCATAAAGGACGTTGCCGTTAGACTTGCCCTACATGTGCCGCCGGGCCCTTGGGATGTCGGCGTTAAGGCTGTGTTACTTAAGACAATGTTGGGCTAATGTCTGCCGCTGGCCTCAGGGTTGTAGGCGTATGGCTGTGTCTTTATATATGCACGTTAATAAAACTTTTTTTGAACTTCAAAAAAAAAATGTACAAAGTTCAAATCTTGATTCAGTTAAAAAAAAAAGAAAGAAGGTTGCAAGGGAAGGTGAACTGGTGCTGCTTCCTACAACTATCTGTGATTCATAGGGTCAATAATATGGGGTTGTGATAAGAGGTAATCTAGGAACAGAATTCCATGTCTGCCTCCCTGAACACGCTGTCACCTAGCAAAGCTCATGTCTAAACTTGAATAATGTGTGTGTGGCAATTAGTAAAAAGTGTAGCCTGGTTGAGCGGGGTACAAAGTCTTCCAAACATCAGTCAGCCCATGTAATTGGGCAAATTCCGAGATGGCTGCCCTAGTTTTAGACATCCATGAACGGGCAGAGTGGCTAGTCGAATCTATAATGTAGTCCATTATGCAATTGAAGTCAACCATTAAAATTACCTTCCCTGACCAATCCAATAATTCTAGGCGGAGCATATAGAAAATCCCTGGTTCATTGACATTTGGCCCATACACTGCACAGATAACATACTTCAAGTTCTGACCATTCAACATCAACTGAACAATCACCCACCTGCCCTTAAAGCCAACTGCAGTTGTAAGTACCTAAGCCTCTACATGTCTGGCTGACATTATGGCAATCCCTTGTATAGAAACAGATTGAGATGTACTGATAAGACTGTTCAACTCCAGATGCCTGAGTACTAAACAATTCTTATATGCCAGGTGGGTCTCAGTAAGACAAAGTAATTGTGAGTTATACATTTGTTTATCCTCCCATACTATGTACCACTTGCCAGAGTGATTAAAACCAGAAACATTCCAGTACATACAGTTCAACCCACCCACTGCAATAACACATTATTCAACAAAAACATGCTATAATCCCAAACTAGATAATAGCATAAAGTATAGCAACTCCATTCCAATGGCATCTTGTGACCAATCTGATTTTTTTTGTCCCTGACCATCCCCTTCCCTCCCAAAACAAATTTTCTCTCAACCACCAAAAAGTGTGCACCCCATCACTCCTCTAGAAGCACCTCCCCGTGTCTAAAGAAAGGAATCATCACACATCCTTAACTGTAAGTTGGTATGACAGCACAAAGATCTCAGAGTCTACCCCCGGAGACCTCTGCAGTGCTGCCCAGTTGAAAAGAACACCCAAATCCACCAAAAAGTAGAAAAGAAGAAGTAAAGAATGTTTCTCAGGGTTACCGCACAAGAGATATAGCAAAAAGTCTTGAATGTTCAGGTTATGCCATTAATTGATTAAGCATATTTTTTCTGAATACTATCTACAATGTCTGTGCTGCATCTGATACTGTATAACAGTCCTGCACCAAGCATCCTTTAATGACCTTGAGCCTAGCAGGGTCCTGCAAGGAGACCTGCGCCCTTACTGCTTTCAGAGGATCAATAATTTGGTGCAGTTTACAGCATCAGTGAATAGTAAATTTACAGAGGCATGATCAAACTGACACCCACATATCATCCAAGACTACAGGCTTAGATGATGGTCCTGGAGAGTAATCACAAGCCTCAGTAAAAAATTGCCAACAAGTTTTTAAATTGGGCAAGGAGGCAGCGACTTAGCATTAACATTGGCATTGTAATAGTTTCAGATTATCGGGAGATGATGTGTGCATTGGATTTGGGAATCCAAGTCCCACTCCTCCATATCAGGGAACACTCTCCCAAACAGCTTGACCACAAGCTGCTATGGATCTTCTCCCTGTCTCCCTTCAGGTATCCCAAAGACCCTCTGGTTGTTTCTATGCTGACGCTTCGCTGATTCTTTATTCTTAGACTGAACCAGTGGCAATTGATTCTCATGGCTCCTGAAAGACTTCAATGTAGATGCCCCAACTTCCTCCACCCTTGCAACCGACTGCTGAAGCTCCACCATTTCTGTGGTGTGTTCTGTGACCTTTCCAGTAAGCCTGGGCGGTGTTTGCAGAGTTCCGCCATGAAGAACTCCGCAAAGTACACAAAAAAACTCTGCCGTGCTAGCTGTGATTTTCAGCACCGGGTGTTTGTCCGCACTGTCCAATCATCGCAAATGTCACCATGCACAGAGAAAGCTTCCTTTCTGCCGCCCAAGTAGATTTTTTACCTCGAGCGGCAGCTTTCTCAACGCGAACGGACTGTTTCTCAATGCGAGCAGTCATGTGCATACGCGACCACTAGCAATGAGAAATCCGACTGCCCGCGTTTAGAAATTTTGCCAGGAGGTTGATTTTCTGTGCTCGCGTGCACTAACTTGACGTTAACGATCGCAAACGAGGAAAAATCTCGCTGGGAGGTGGATTTTCCTTGCTCGCGCTTGCCAACTTGGCTTTGACGACCACGAGAAAGGAAGAACTCTGCTCCAATATGCGGAGCTGAGTTTTTTGGAACTCTGCGTGCTCCTCATAATGCGAACGGAGTGGAGTCCACCACCCAGGGTTTCTTTCCAGTTACCTCTGCCAGACTGTGTTGTAGTCTTTCATTATCCTATCTGACTTGTGCATAACGTTGTTGCATCTCAGACCGCTGGACCTGTTACAGCTGCAAGAGATATTAGCAGACACCCCTGGTATATAAAATCCTATGAGAATGCTGCCTGAGGAATCAAGAATGATCTCCTGGGTTGGGCCTCTATCAGCACTGAGAGGAATGGTAAAATGCTGCTCAATAGCTAGTTGCTTATTCTCCCTATTGCAGGGTTGACCTGTCGGGCAGGCTGTAGTTAACTGGGATACTAAAGCTTTGACTTCCCCTTTAGAAGTGACCCAGTTCTGCAGTAGACTTCCTTTACTACTACTGATTTTAACCCTATTTATTGAGCGGGGTCGCTGAGTTGCCATGTTGTATACTCTTTTGTAAGTCAATGCCTTTCCTTCAATTACCCCGGCCTTTCAAGGAAGGCTGCTTTCCTTGCCTCTCTTCACTTTCATGTGATATAGCACTCCCAATAATATCACACATGTTGCTATCATCCATTAGCAGAGAGAAAGGCAGCAGGGGGTGTTACTGGCCAATCCTGCTCCGAATCTGCCGCCTGCTGACAAGGCTTTTTCATTACAAGTACTGCAGGGTTAAATATCCCCTCACCTTGCATCGCATTGAAGATGCCCCCACCTCGATTTCAATGTCTCCCTTAATAGTCTTCTCTGTAGTTACTGTATTAGGGATGAATTCAAGGTCAAACTCATGACTTTGAGTGAGCTCACCCTCTGTAACTGTAGTTATTTCTGTAGTTGCAACTTCCCACCAATAGGACTAATAAACAAAGCAGGCACACTAGCACAGTTGGTAGGCAGACAAAATATCGATATTTTAATACCGACCTACAAAAATATCGATGTTTTAATATCGATGGGACAGAATATAGAAGGTAAGTAATATCGTTTTTTTAATATGGAAGGGACAGAATTTCGAAGGTAAGTAATATCGATTTTAATATCGATGTAAGTAATATCGATGTTACTAATATCGATGTTAGTAATGTCAATGTTACTAATATTGAATATTATATGATTTTTATGTATATTATTATGTATTTAATATGATTTTTTTTTTTATGTAATTGAATTACATTTTGTATTTTAGTACCGTAGCGGGTTGTGGGTGTACTGTTTAGGGGAATAGGGTGGGAAGTAATTTAATTGTACTGAATTAATTATTAATTTTTTGGAATTATAAATTAATTTTAATTCATTGGTAATTAATGTTTATCAATTGGTAATTAATTTTAATTAATTGATTAATTGATAGTTATGTTCTGCAGCGGGTTATGGGTTAATAGGGAAATAGGGTGAGAAGTTATTTAAATGTAATTAAGTAATAATTTATATTCATTAATTGTTTTTGCTAATTATATTATTGTTAATTAATTATTAATTGTTAATTAATGTTTATTCATTAATTTTAATTAATTGATTAATTGATAATTATGTTAAGTGTATTATTTTATTATTGGAGTTTGTTGTGTGTTTATAAGAAATAGTGTGTAAGGTCATTGATATGTAATTAAGTAGTTATTAAATGTATAGTTGAGTATTGATAATTAATTTATTGTATATTAATTATTAATTGGTAATTATTTAAAAGTATAATTTGTTGGTTATGAAAATGTATGTATTGTTTAATTATTAATTGGTAATTAAATATTACTAAATAGTATTTATTGATATTAATTTATATAATAAGTACTTATTAATTGGCAATTAATGTTTGATAATTAATATTTTTGGTTTAACAAATGAATGAATTGTTCAACATTAGTTAATTGGTAATTACTTTTCAATAATTAAAAAGCTTTTCTTATCAGAAATATTTTATTGTTCAATGTTTATTAATTGAAAATTAATATTTATTAATTATTATTAATTGGTATTTGTTATTAATTTATTGTTAATTAATTATTCATTGGTATTTATGTTTTTAATAATTATTTATTGGTATTTGTAAATAGTTTAGATTTATTTAATAATTCATTTTTTAAATATTTTAAAATAATAATTTATTTATAAGTATGTTATTTTTAACTTCTACGCTATCCAACACTTTCCCTACTGTTGCACTCTCTGGAGTGGGTATAGCAATTTTTACCCCTACGCTATCCAACACTTTCCCTACTGTTGCACTCTTTGGAGTGGGAATAGTAACTTTTACCCCAACGCTATCTAACATTTTCCCTATTGTTTACTCTTTGGAGTCAGAATAGTAATTTTTACCCCTACGCTATCCAGCACGTTCCCTACTGTTGCACTCTTTGGAGTGGGAATAGTAATTTTTACCCCAGGCTATCCAACACTTTCCCTACTGTTGCACTCTCTGGACTGGGAATAGTAATTTTTACCCTTACGCTATCCTACACTTTCCCTACTGTTGCACTCTTTGGAGTGGGAAAAGTAATTTTTACCCCTACGCAATCCAACACTTTCCCTACTTTTGCACTCTCTGGAGTTGGAATAGTAATTTTTACCCCTACGCTATCCAACACTTTCCCTACTGTTGCGCTCTTTTTAGTGGGAATAGTAATGTTTAACCCTACACCATACAACACTTTCCCTACTGTTGCACTCTCTGGAATTGGAATAATAATTTTTACCCTTACGCTATCCAACACTTTCTCTACTGTTGCACTCTTTGAAGTGGGAATAGTAATTTTTACCCCTATGCTATCCAACATTTTACTTACTGGTGTTTTTTTGGGAGTTGTAATACTATTTTATTCCCTGTTATTTAATATTTTTTGTATTGTTTTAGCTAATGTAGTACGTAATTAATTTTAAAAATATTAAAAGTCTTTTTTTCATTTGCTTTGCATAATTATTTAATTTTTATTTATGTTTATATTTTATTTGTATAGATGAATTTGTAATTTATTATATTTTTAATTATTATTAACTTATTAAAATAAGTATTAAAACTGATTATTAAGTATATATTATATATTACATGTCTATGTTTAATTATTTTCTTATTAAATTATGTATATTACTTATTAGTTTTAAATATTATAACATATTTTTAACTATGTTTATTATATTTTTAAGGATTATTTAATTTATTTTACATATTTTTTTTATTTAAAAAAACATTTTTTTAAAAACAATATTTTTTACATCTATATTTTTGTCAAAATTTTTGTACTTACCTTGTTCTAGATAGGATGTCGATATTGTTGACATTGATATAATTGCTCCAATATTTTTGTACCCCGATATTTTTGTACCTCGATATTTTGTCCGACATTCAGCACATTTACCTTGTTGCGGTATAGCAGGAGTTGTCAGACTCTCTGCAACATTGTTGCTAGCCTTGGTCAACAATGCTGAAGCTGCAGCAGTAAGTAAATCCCCTCTCCCCCAGCCTGGGCTGCTGCTGCCATTAAAATTTGAAATATAGGTGGTTTCTTTCCTGATTCACGCCACTCCTCACTGCATGCCTGAACCAGACTAGTCACTGTTCCAGATTTCAGCTGTGTTCATTTTGGGCAGCCCACCCGGAAGGCAGCCCCCTTTTCTGCTATCGCCAAAGAGCTGACTCGTCCACAGCTCTCCTGAGGCTGGTTCCATAACATTTGCCTTTGTCACTGCTCGAGCCCCCCACTTGCCACAGGTCCTCTGAGGCGGTGCCATAGTACGAGCTACTGGGCTGATTCCGGGGGCGTAGATGGTCATAAAATGCTGCGTTTGTCAGAAAAATGCTGAGAGAACTTGCATCCCTTATCTGCAAAGCTTCCACATTCAAAGATCTCAGCTGTACTGTTAGTTTATGGCTCTATAACCCCAGCTGCTAAGATTTGCTGTGTTCGGTTACAGCTGGGCAATGCTGCAGTGGCTGAGGGAGCACCTCAGGGAAAGAGGCGTCAGGCAGCCATCTTCTTACCCTGTGTAGAAATTCACCAAGAAATAGTAGGTCACTTCCCTTTTTTATTTCAGACTGTGAAAGTAAAGTTGCATATTATTGAAGATGTCCGTCCTGTTGCTCAGAGACATAGACAAATTGCTTTTTATTTGCAATAAGCTGTTGAAAAAGCCTTCATGGAAAGATCAGCTTAAGTGTCCAAATTTGGACACTTAATCTTCCTTTAAATTCGCTTACCTTATGTCCTTGCAGCTGGTCAGATCATTTTTTAATCCAATTTTCTCTTGTTATAGAAGGGTCGATTAAACCAAGGCCACAAGCTGGCAGACAAATTCGGAAATGGAGGTCGGCGGACTTACCCGCATTCCTTAAAACTCTAGCCCCCACCCTTCCCTCCCAGGATACGGATATAGAATCTAGTGACAAAGCACTTTCACAGTGGCTATGTCTAGCGGCTAATTTACATGCCCCCTTAGTAAATTTTTCTACATCACGAGGGAAGGAAGCTCATAAATGGTTCACCCCAGAACTGAAAAAACTAAAACTCAGCATTAGACAGAAAGAAAGGAAATGGAGAGCAAACTACCTATTAGAGGACAAAGAGATTTACTGCCTAGCGAGGAAACAATATCAAAAAACGCTTCTAAGACATAAAACTGACTTCTTTTCTGCAAAAATTTTGAACTCCTCGAACAAATTTAAGCAGATATTTGAAATCATAAATGATCTTTGCAATGATGATAGGACAACTCTTCCTATCATCCCTACTCAAAAAATGTGCGACACATTGAATGATTTCTTTCAGGATAAAATTATCAATATTAAACAAAATATAACCAGTTATTTTACCTTAAGCCCATTAAATGATACATTCTTCAACTCCCAAACGCTGGATAACATCTCTCCCATTGACCCAAAAACTCTCCTGGAACTCATGGTCCGGGTGAAATTGGGATCTCCCGACGATATATGTCCCCCTCACATTTTTAAAGAAATAGGACTCGCTATCCCGCAAAGCGTTCTTTCTCTATTAAATGATTCACTCGCCCAGAGTAAAGTACCTAGCAGTTTTAAACAAGCCCTGCTGATCCCTCTGATAAAAAAATCGGGTATGGACCCACATGACCCTTCCAATTATAGGCCGATCTCCTTGTTACCCTATCTGTCTAAAATTCTGGAGGCTCATGTATCTAATTGTGTCTCGAGTTTCATCGAATCAACTGATTATTTAGAACCGAATCAGGCAGGTTTCCGCCCGGGCCATTCTACCGAGACAGTGATACTAGCGGTCCAGAACACCTTGAGATCTAATGCAGACAGAGAGGCCCATCAGGCACTGGTGCTCCTTGATCTGTCGGCTGCGTTCGACACGGTTGACCATACCATTCTTGTCAACCGTGTCGAGCAAGCCGGCATCAGGGGCCCAGCTCTGAGCTGGCTAGAATCTTTCATTTCTGAACGTACTCAGTCAGTCAGATTGGGGTCATTCACAGCATCAAAAATTGTTTCCACCTGTGGTGTCCCTCAGGGATCATCCCTTTCCCCACTCCTTTTTAATTTATATTTACGTCCTCTACTGCACTCCCTGAAAAATCGGAAAGTCACAATTTTTAATTATGCAGATGATCTGCAATTGGTCTTTGTATTAGATTCCCCCGATGCTGTGGTAGACTTTCAGGACACCATGTCTCACATCCAGAGATGGATGAATCTAAATTACCTCAAACTCAACCCGGGCAAGACAGAACTAATCTTGCCCGGGAAGAGTGAAATTAGTTGGGGTCCCCATTTCTGGCCACCTAACATGGGTACTCCACCTACTAAGTCCCACACAGTCAAGAGCTTAGGGGTGACTCTTAGTGAGGATCTCTCATTAAAAAGCCACATAGGGACTGTAGTCTCAACCTGTTTCTTTCAATTGAGAAAGATAAAGAAAATATCCCAGTTTTTAACTCACTCTGCCTTGATTCAGGCAATTGCTGCCTTAATATTATCGCGGATTGATTTCTCCAACAGCCTGTATCTCGGCCTCCCAGTAGGTCAGTTGAAGAGACTACAATACGTCCAAAATCAGGCAGCCAGGCTTATTTTTAAACAACCCAAATGGCAATCCATTAGATCAGGATTGGAAAAACTTCACTGGCTACCAGTGGCTCAGAGAGTTAGTTTTAAAGTTGGCTGTATCATTTTTAAAGCTTTGCAGGGCAAAGGTCCGAAATTTATTAGGAATTTAGTTTGTAAATCCATTCCTTCACGAAATCTTCGATCAGCCCAACAAGAGCTATTGATGATCCCAGCATATAGGAAGAAGCGTCAGGGCGGTAGTAGCTTCCACTTTCTTGCCTCTTCCTTATGGAACTCTCTGCCACTGACCCTGAAACAAAGTGGGGATCTCCTCGCTTTTAGACAGGCATTTAAAACTTTGCTTTTTAGACAAGCTTATTGCAATTAAACCAAGACATGATTTACTCCTGTTCAAGTACCCAAAAGCTGTGTTGTGTTCAAAAGTTCGATAGCGCCATGAAGCCTGCGGGCGTACGAGCGCTGTATAAATAAAAAATTAACAAAAATTAACATAACATCAGAACCCTCCCGACTACTTTTCCAGAGTACCTATACAAGGTCAAGGTATTCCCTCCAAGGCCTATATCAATTTTATCAAACTCACAGCTGCTATTTCATTAGCCCAGATTATCACTGCAACAAGCCATGATAATTACATGTCAAAGCTGAGGAATATAATTACATATTAGTCGTGGAACCAACCCAGATGTGATGGTGAATATCATAAAAACTCAAATGTAAAGGATGAACTGTCTATACCTCAGGAAGGAGTTATCCTACAAGGGCCGAGAATTCTGATTCCAGAGAGTACGAGACAGAAAATAATTCAAGTGGCCCATGAAAGACATCGTGTAATTGTTTGCATAAAACAAGCTCTCTGAGGCCCTGTCTGGGTTCCTTATCTTGTTGACAAGGTTGAAATGGAATTAAAGGTCTGTCATCAATACGACTGCCTTTCTACAAAAACTACTCCCCACATCTTGGACATGTCAGAACTCCAAAAGTGGGCATGGAAGATAATAGACATTGACTTTTTTGATCCACTCGATAATTGACATCGCCTGCTGGTGATTAGGAATGAGTATTCAAGATTTCCATTAATTGAAGATCTTTCATCTACTTTCATCAAAAGCAACTTGTGAGAAAGACTTGGTCAACAAACACAAGATGAAAACATATGATGACCATGGTTGTTGACCAAGTGTGAATAATATAATCTTTAGGAAAGGAGCTTGATTGCTCGCACAACAGATGTGGAGAAGAAAATCGGATGCTCCATTTGATGTAGAACCTTTTCAAGTGGTGTCTACCAAAGGACACATGGTGACTGCCCAGCACCCTGTGAAGTCTATTACCAGAGACTTCTGATTTTAGGACTTTAACTAATCGTTCATCAGATCTAACTGTTGAAGGAGAGATTGGGTACGAACAATCAGTGACTGCTGTTGCCTATACACCACTGACACCGATCCTGGACATTGGTGATGACTGTTCCCAGTTTCCGAGCACAAGATCAGGTCAAACAATAAAAAAGCCGAAAAGATTGATTGAAGAGATTTAATTGTATGTTCATATGTCTATATATTTTGCAAAACATTTTTAGTTTTTGTTTAACAGAGGGGGAGATATATTGTCTTGTGAGTTTGAAATGATGTAACCCTTTTAGTTCCTTAGGGACTCCATGAAACTGTACAATAAGTGTTAGAGCAGAATGCATTGAAGGCTGGTTTAGAATGTTGAGTTCACCGTTACATGCAGACGAATAAAGACATGTAAAACTAAGCTCTGTGTGTGATGTAGTCACTGGCAGGTACCTTGGCTGTGGAAAATGCTACATCGGGCAACAGAGGTGGTGCACCAGTTCTGCAGAAGATGCACCATGAAGGAGATGCACTGGTTGTGCTGACTTAATGGATAAGCTGGCAGAACACCTTCAGGCCCACTACCAAGGGTTCAGGACTGGGGTGGCACTATTTGGGAGGGCAGGACTCATAAATGGCAGAGTCCAGGTGCTGGGTTCAAGGTTGTAGGAAGTCTCTTCGGCTTCTGAGAATTCTGATCAGGAGGCCAGCCAACTAGTCTTAGGACTCACTCCTGGGTTTAGAGTTGAATTTCCCGTCCTTCTCACCAGGCAAGAGAGCATCAGGGCAGCACATCAAGGCAACAGTCCATCAGAGTGGCAGTCCTTTCAGCAGCACAGCAGTCCTTCCTGGCTGAGTCCTCATGTCCAGAAGTGTACTGAAGAGTTGGGTCTAAGGGTCCATGTACCTGGTTCCCACTTCGAAGTAGAGGAGTCTTCTAGATGTGTCCACCACCCTGAGGTGTCATGTATCCCCTTCCTCCCTGTCACAATAGACCAGTGTCAAACCCTTTGTGAGAGTGCTCAGGAAGAATCTTTGTGTTGTGCAAGTGTTGCAGGTGATGGTTTCTTCCCCTCATTAACACAGAGTGGCACTTCCTACTATCACTTATGTTCCCTCTGTCTCACTGTCTGGGAGAAATACACAAAGACCAACTGCCACCTACACCTAAACATGTGATCCATGATCAGGATGCCTGCAGCAAGTGGTTAGGACAAAAAAATGCCAACTTTCTAAAAGTGCCATTTTATGAATTGTGATTAGAAATCTGATTTTACCATTAAAGATGTATTTTAATTACAATCCATTAGACACCAAACTCAACCTGTATACCTGCACCCAATTGAAATGTATCACCTATAAATGCAATAAGATAGCCCAGTGGTATCCTTTGGGAGAGGTAGTGAACAAAAAATATTTTGATGTTTTCACTACCAGGACACGTAAAACTTAAAAGTACATGTCCGACCTTAGTGTGACTTATATGTATTAAAAAAGTAAGGTTTGTGCCTGGCAAGAGTCTAATCTTGCCAGGGCGAGATGGTAGTTTAAAAACAGTGCACAGGCTGCAATGCCAGGCATATTTTAAGGGCTAATTAAGTGGGTAGCACATGAAGTACTGCAGGCTCTCTAGTAGCATTTAATTTACATGCCCAGGGCACAGGAAGTGCCACTTTACTAGGAACTTACAAGTAAATTATATAGGCCCATTGGGTGTACGCCAATTCTATCATGCTTTAAGGAGAGATCACAAGCACTTTATTGTGAATTGACAGTGGAAAAGTGAGCAGAGTCCTAAAGCCATCAAAACCAAAGTCAGGAAAACTGGAGGGTTGAAGGCAAAAAGTTAGGGGAGAACCACGCCAAGGATGCCAGGTCTATAACTCATTCAAATACAAACAACATGAGCCTGACTACATAAGAAATCTACTCACACACCCATCTACTTTTTTGTGTTGATTATTTCGCTGAATGTCTGTAGCTTTGCCCCTCATTTTGATGGACAACTATTTGAGGAGGAAAGAGAGGTTTACAGGCAAAGGATCAACAGCATTGACATGCCCAAGCAAGTAGTCATTGGCACCTACTGCTTCACCCCTGAAGCAATCCTTGGTATGGCTAAAGACCAGGAGCAGTAACCTGATTTGCTACAGCCCTCTCCCAGGCTATCCTTGCCCATTTCAAACTGCTGGCTGTATTTAATTTCAGCACTCCTAAGTCTTTTCAGATGGCCACTTCTGACAATGTAGGAATTACACAGGCAGGCCAATCGTGATGCTTGCACCAGGCATCACCATCAGAGGGCACCAGTTTATCACCATGCCACAGTCACTGGAGGAAAAGCAAAGTGTGATGAGGATATCCAGTGATTTTGCCCATTTCGTTTATGTAATTGGTGCTATTTATTGTACCTAGGTGTCAATACAGGCACAGGGAGCAACTTTTCTGCAACAGACACAGCCGGCCTTCCATCAATGTGTAAGCTAACTGTGATATTATGGCCTGCTTTACTGGTTTGTATGCTACTTTTTGTGGTAACACACACCACAGCTATATACTTACTTAGTCAATTCTTGGTTAATCCATGCAAAGAGTGAAAATATATATATTTACTGACATTCCCAAGAGGAATGGAAGGGGATGCAGATAACACTGTTATTAACATCTCTGGTGTCCCCTCGCATCGGGCCAACTAAAGATCTTGAATTAGGGCCTAAGCTTTTGCACCTTGGTAGGACCTGATTTTGTCAAACTCAAGGTAGAAGCTTATAAATTTGTCAGAACGTTGAATTTGCATAAGCATTTTGCAGTGAAGAATCCCAAAAATACAATCAGTATAAGTGACCTTGACCCTAACACTGCACATTTCTCCATTGGTGACATCTCGGATGTATCAGAGATCAACAGTTTGGATATGGGAGGAGATATTGGTGGTCCCATATCAGCATTAAATGAAACAAATATCCAACTACTTGAACAAATAGGGTTCTCAATGCACCATACCATCGAGAGTGGGTTGAAACGGGGAGCAGGTTTATGCCACAGTTGCAACTGGTAACTTGGTGGATGTATTTCATGAACTACTTACTGATGACATCAATAAACTGAGGGCTCCTGCACATCGAAAAAATCTTAACAACTTTACAGCACAGGATTAGTGTGAGCTAAATATGCTCAGGAACTAAAGATCTATTATCCGGAAATCCTCAAAGGCGGCAACGTCGTTGTCATGAACATTAGCCAGTATACCAGAAAAATTAATAGGCAGTTAAAGGATAGAGAACTCTATTTGGAACTAAAAAGTAATCCCATCTGCCTTCACCAAAGGGAATATCATGCCATGCTCAAGGGATGGGCTGATCTGGGGCTGTTGTCAACTGAAGAATACCTGTATTTAAAGACTGATAATCTCAAGACACCGGTCATCTATTGTCTCCCGAAGGTGCACAAAAATCTTCAAAATCCCCCAAGGAGACCAATCGTTAGTTTGATTGGATCTCTAGTAGAGAACAACTCCAGGTTTTTAGATCTTTTTTATGTCACTACATCACGAATCTTGCATCGTATATACAGGATACACATTATTTTTTATGCAAGATTAACAATATCTCCTGGCATAGGAGCTGCATAATGATGAAAATTGACATTTGTGCATTATATACATCCATTTCCCCATGATTATGGCATTGAGACCTACCATTACTTTTTAAGGTCAAGACCCCTCGTACTTGCTCAACATACTACAATGCCCCTCACTATGCTTTCTTTTTGTCTCAAGTACAACATCTTTGTCTTTGATAAGAAAATGTTCCCCCACGTATGCCAAAATCTATATGGGCTGGTGGGAGAAAGAAATGGTATGGGCTAACTATAAGGCGCACCACACTAATACGATCATAATGTGGGTGCGCTTTATAGATGATTTGTTCAGCCTGTGGGATAGAGATGAGACATCGTTGAGTGAGTATGTTGCAAGTTTGAACACCAATTCCTACAATATACAGCTAACTGTGAAATGGCTCTCGCGCGAAATTGAGTTTTTGGATGAGAAGTTGCAAGTAGCAGGTGATTCCATTCAAACCACTGTTTTCCAAAAGAATTTTGACTGTAATTCGATTTTACATGGCAAAAGTGGTCATCCTCGCTCATTGAAAAGGAGCATACCTTATAGTCAGCTATTAAGGGCCCATAGAATTTGTTCAACTGATGAATTCTTTGAAAGAGCCAGGTCTATGATTGGAAGGTTCGCTGAGAGGTGATATCCAGAACAAGTGCTGAGAGAAGCAAAACAGAGGGTTCTGACCAAGAGTCGGGAGCAATTGCTGTTCTCAAATACACAGGTCACGGCCACAACCACACGCGGGGACACATGTAAACAGGACCAGGTGATACTTTTCTTATGGGTTACAACATGATACATGGCTCTATCAGTTCCCTGATCAGGCATATTTGGCACATATTACAACATGATCAACACTTGAAAGACAATATAGATCAGCATCCCAGCATAACATGTAGCAAGGCACCATTAATGGGTGATATGTTAACAAGATCTATGTTCTACCAAGAGCCAGCTTGACTCACAAGCAGGATTTGTGGTTTGAAGAAGTGTGCCAAAGGCCTGCACATTTGGAGCCAATGGTATGAGCTATGAGACATTTGAGGGTAGAACTTGCAAGATCAGAGAAAAGATCACATGTTTGACTGAGTATATGGCCTATGTTCTGGAATGTGTTTGTGGCATTCGATATGTGGGTAGCACTATCAACAAGGTCATGCGTAGGATTTTGCAACTCATCAAGGCTATAAAGCACCAAGATCAAACGTACTCCATGGCAAAGCATTTTTGGGCGGCGCACCAGGGTAATTTAACATCCTTGCAGTATTATGGTATGAAGCGCATTAAGGTCCATCCACGCAGAGGCAACAGGGAACTGGAACTGCACCAATGTGAATCGAGAATGATTGTCCTTTAAGCCCTGAAAAACCATGGGGTCACTACCTTGATGCAGGACTGCCTGTCCACGTATGAACAATATACACCTGCATTCTTAGAATCTAAACTTGATGGATTGTATACTGGCAGACCTTCGATGATTCAGGAACTGAAATAAAATTACATATGTAGTGGATTTTAACCTCTGTAATCGGATGTACTGCACAGCACTTGCACTTTATCGAATGTTGAGAGGGAGATATATAAGTTTGGTATTTGATGCAACAACGTTAATGAACAGAGATAAGCCTGCAAGATAAGCAGTAATCCATAACAAAATAAAGAATAACAAGTAGACATTTGAAATAACCTATTAAAATTGCTAACAAAGTCCAAAGGGCAAATGATGAGATGTAGTTGTTGATGTCAGGCTCATCTAATCAACAGGCGGTAGAGGGATGAACTGCCGATGCTGCCTGATGTCATCTGTGGTGTTGGTCACAATGTGGACACCAGAGGCTGTTATTTCACTGTAGATGACAAAAGAGTCATATACTGAGTAATACAAAATCCAAAGGCATACATTATTACTCTATGGTGGTGACTTGTTCAATACACAGTAAAACAAACACACTGAGCATCACTCGCTTGGATATTATAAACTGAGCTAAAGAAAATAATATTGTGCTGCCATTACAATGTCATGTAACAATATTGAGAAAACTGATCACAGTTAATAAAAGAATACAATGGAAACAGGTGGATGCAGGGCTATGAGGCAATACACGTACACCGATCCTGCCACTTACGAAGCAAGAGATATGTTTGAGATGAATACAAATAATCAGTATTCTTACCAGTAGTCTTATGATATATCAGGTTTGCTTTATGCAAAACTGTTTCCAAGGGCTCTATGTAACTTTCTGCTCCTAATGTCTACTAGGAGTGTGTTGTCAATCTTTAATGTAGTATTTGTTTTGTGAGTTATTTCAAACAGGAATGTTTTTAATTGCTTGGTCGTAATATTTGTCCAAGCCACTGGCTAGACCAAAATTCTGTCTATATTTTCTATTAGCTGTTTCTGTCAGTGGTAGATTTAAAACTGAGCTTTCGGGACACTCACTGTGCCTCCACGGCTCTTGATCGCCAAGCTGAAAAGGTGCTCTTGTTCTTTCCTTCCCATTTCTGCTGTGCAAAGAACAGAGTCAGAAGCAGTTTAGCTAGGCATCTTCTCCTACACTGGACATTGACCGATTATCAGCGGTGGCTGGAACGTGGTGGGAGTGCGGGCATATATGGTGTTGGTGTGTGCATGCATTCAAGGTCTCTAAATAAAAGGAAAAAAACGCTTACTTTGCTTGATGCACGGATTTCCACATTCGAGGTCCTCCTCACTCCGGTCTCTTCAAGCTCCAGTTAATTCCCTTAAGCAATCCTGGTGCTGCTCTCATGCTGGCAACCAGCATGAGAGAAGCACCAGGATTGGTTGGAGGGAGCGGCCTTTCTCGGCACGCTCATGAGCCCTGAAGGCCTGTGCTTTCTCTAACCCAGCTGTTTTAGGAAAGATAGGTTAGAGATTTTAAAAATGTGCATGTCACTTTAAAGACATGGGGCCTCATTTATGAGGCCGTGCGTCACTTTTACGCCGCCGGTGCGTCACTTTTTGTGACGCACCAGCAGCGTAAAAAATGTGCCTGTTGCACCATATTTACAAAGTGACGCATCTAGGTAGATGCGTTACTTTGTAAACCCCTGCGCTACATTATACCTACGCCAGGTATAATGTATGCAGTGGGGGCGTTCTGACACAAGACAGGGTCATAGAAATGACGCAGTGAAATCTATAAGATTTCCCTGCGCCACTTCTAGGACACAAATGCGTCAATTTCCTACGCCTGCCTCACAGCAGGCGTAAGACTGACGCAGGCCCTTTGACATGGGGCTTGCCCCATGTGAAAGGACACATTTTGTGACACACTCCAGCAATGCGTCACTTTTGCGTCATACAGATACGTCAGAAATACTGACGTATCTGTAACTCCTGCGCCATGATGCGACATACTGTAAATATGACGCATCATTGGTCTCGCAAGGAGGGCGCAGTGAAAAGTGACGCATCGCTGTTTTCACGCAGCGATGCATCACTTTTCATAAATGCGGCCCATGGCACTTTAATCTGAAGTGCACAACTCCTTGCTTCCACTCAGTAGCAATGGTCCTGCCCAGTCCTGATACTCGGTTCAGGAGGGAAGATAGAAAATAACATGGTAATACATTAACTTTATTATACTTTTATTTTTTCATCCCTGAGGGCATTTTGGGCAGTGGGGTGACGCTCCTCCATCCTAATGGAGGAGCCAGTCCAGCTAATTACTCTTTAATTCCACCCCTAGTCTTAACATTTTATTTAATATGGCAAGGAAAATTAGAGTGGGCTTTTGCCGAAATACTGTGAGCACTGAAGCTAGGGTTTCCTGTACAGCTGTGTTTGGTTTTTATGAGCTATGAAGTTCGAAATAATGGTGGACTGCATTTATTTTTTTTAAAAAACGTTTTCTTTTAATTTTACATATTTAAGAGACTGTGGTCTATTTTAGTCACTTTACATGTTCCAGTTGAAATCGTGAAGACAGAAGCCTACTGCAAAAAAACGAAAAAACATAAATTAGCAATCATATGAATATGAAAACAATGGGGGTTATCTCATATCCATATTTAAACATCAGCCTCTCTCTACTTCTCACCTTCTCCCTCGCAGTGTTGTGATTATCTGCTCAGCTGAGAGCAGGAGCGCTGGTCTCAACAACTGCCACTGCTAAAGCTGCTTCAATGGGAAGTCTAAGGTTCATTATGTGTTTGAAATATGAACCAGCATTTGGACTGGAAGCCATTAATCAAAGTGCTTTTTTCGCGCACTAAAATGCGCAATAAAGCCTGCCCTTGTTTTAGATTAAGTCCCACGTGAAGAAGATGACAATTAGGGAGTCGGTAACAAACTGCATTTCCGAATACCTGTCTACCGCTCTTAATTCAGAGGGTCAAACTGCATAACAAATATATGATACTGTTAGTGATAATGAACATACAGAATGTGCTTAAAACTTCCCAGTGTGCGCGACAGTAAAATACTAGTCAAGAGCCAGGGGTGTACCACAGTAAGTACCTGCAGCCCCTGCAGCCCAGAGTCCCCCCATCCCGATAGCGAGCAGAAGGGGGGCAATCAGGCCAAGGTAAATGAATGTCTGTGAGATAAGCAAGACTCGGGACCCCTCATCACATCCTGCGTGGGGGCCCAATCAGTGTTAGGTCAATGAATATCTGTGAGATATGGGACACTGAGGGTCCCTCATCACATTCTGAATGGGTGCCCAATCATTTTTTATTACACCATTGTCCAGAGTTCAATCATTCTCGAACTCACTTTATTGGGGGATCAACAAATCAACATGACGTGCTATTCTGGTTACTCACAGTCACAGCCGAAAAGGCTTGATTGACAAAAGTAATAGTATTTTTACTAAGTGCTAAGTACTGCTCTTCTAAGCGGTGTAATGAACAGATGTTATTGTCATTCAGTCTATGGTCCTAAATGTACCCAACTCGGAAGGATAGAACCCTGAGACTGCCCTGCAGTTGTTCAAACTGATGTCACCAGAACCCCGTGTTTGCCAGCAGGGAGTGTTCAGCTCACTGAGCCATCCTGCCAGGTTTTCAAGTCGAACCCCAACTCAAGGCGTGCACTTGAGGGAAACGAAATGAGGGAATCAAAAAAGGTTTCGGTGATAATCGTAAGTGAAAGAAAAAACGTGTTTATACTGTGTGACAAAAGTGAAATATAACTACGCTTCTATGTTGTCCTTGTTCTGAAACAGTCCAGGCGTATGCAATAAACAGTGCCTATGTTTGAATTAATTTAGTAAGTACACTTTCTGGTTAAAGGATATTTGAGTTGGATTCAATGGCTGAAGATCATTTGTGATAGTTAGGACTCAGGGCCATATTATCAAGAAAGGGCTATACATTATCGCCGCTTTTATCGGCAGAAAACTGCCGATAATGTATCGCCCTCCTTGATAATATGGCCCTAAATTCTCTTGCACATGCGAAATATATCACTTTTCCAGTTTAGGTACATTTGAATTCACATCATACCATCAGCGTGGGGTGACGCACAACTCTAAAAGCTTTTTTTTGGTGATCATATAATGCCAGGTGACAGTTGCACTGTCAAGCTGAACCTAAAAATCCATGTAGGGTAAGGCTCACCTAAATGTCTGGTGATAGCTGCGCTGTCAAGCCAGACCTAAAGGAAGCTCAAAATGCATGTGTGAAAAAGTAAGGTGGTCAGGAGAGTATACAATCTCACTTACACACAATGCACAATGGGTCTCAGCATGCCAATGTAAAGTATTGGTCTGACAAGGAGGTAAAAAGGAAGAATGGAGGAATGATGTGGGCATGATCAGTCCTGCTGTTCCATTACAGTTGCCTAGCAGGAGTTGTGGGTTTCACACGGGCATGTGCAGTGTGCTAGTCTCATCTAAATTCCAAAATGATCAAGTTATAGCTCATCCAGCTCTAGATTGTGGGCCATGTTGTGCCTTTGAGAGCATGAGAAAGAATTGAAGGATTAACCCCTGCTTAAAAGTCCAAACACGCGCCAACAACATTAAGCAATGATTTTGGACAGAATCCAACAAACCCCTAGCCAAGGCAAAGAAACACAAACGCACATCATGATACACTACAACACTCTTTCTAGCAATGCACACAGATAATGTATGAAAAAAGAAGAATACTAATAAAGGATCATGAAGAAAGATTATAAATAAATTTAAATGGAGTCTGTGCATCATTTGATTTAGATTGTTTGGATTACAATTATTCTATAAAGGAATAAATAGTGGGGGCTGATCATTTCTGTTAAAATTGATATGATCGGTATTGGCATTTTTATTCTCGCATGAATATTGACCCTGGGTGTCAGTTAGTGAGCCAAAGAGGTTACCCTGTAATATGTTAGTGAATATATCCACCAAATTATCCTGGTTATCAAGGGACTTTGATAATGGTCTCATAATTAATGATTGTACATTATAGTAATCGATCCATCCAGGCTGATGATGATGAATCTACAATAATCTGTGGAATGAAATTACTTCCAAAAAAGGGAGAAGATCCCATCATGCTTAACTGATCTTTTTAACACAAAACTGATAATAAATCTACCATTACTAGGAGTGATGAAATATTGAAGTTATTTTTTCGTTTGCCTGAGTCCTTATTGCAAACTCGAAACAAAGTAAGAGATTCTTGCTTGTATAAAATTGTATTTTGTACTGACAAGGCAGATAGCAGGTCTGAAAGATGTTATACATACTAACTAATTTGTTGACCTTTTATTAGTGACTGAGGGACCACGTTCCAGGGCCACCATTGAAGCTTTTTCATTAAGTGTATCATGCACTCTTTTTTACATTAATTTGTAATCGGTTGCAATCGAGTCGTTTTGGCAACAATAATGTTAATTTCTTTAGAGCTTGTTTATTCCAAATAGGTATTTATTTTTCTGCATCGTTTGCTTCTTTCGAGGAGGAGCACTTAAGAGAATTCACTTGATGAGCTAACTACATCCCCATCTATAAGTTGAGTTGCTAAAGCATGAAAGTGTAGGCCTGAAGTAAAAATGCCAAAATGTACACGGTCCCACGATATCAATTGTGAACTCAGTAGAGACAAGCAAATTTAAATACCATTTTAAATTGTGCAGTAGAATTCTTTACAAAATTACAGAAATGACACGGTTCATGGGCCCTGCCTCCTGTTCATTGACCCGATCATCTCATTAGCAATGCTCTTCGAGTGTTTCGCACACTAAGGCGTTACCGCACTCCGCGTCAGCTCGTGGATGTTTCTGAGGTGTAGGATGGAAAAGATGGTGCCTGAGACTGGGGAGCCTGCACCTCACATTGCACCTTGTACTTCCAACCTGAAGCGCTCCCAGCTCAGTCACAAACAGTGTGGTCTGTGCAGTTGGAAGTTACACAGCAGAAATGGGAAGCAGACAGAATGAAGGAGAGAAAGAGGAGGGGAGGGTGAGTGACAGAGCATGGAGAGAAGAGGGGGAGGGTGGCAGGAACACAAACCGGTAGACGAGTCAAAGCTGCGTCCAAAGTCCAGTAAGCTGTGATCCCAGGGGAAGTGGTATCATTTCTCCATCTCTGTTGCGAGAGGCTCCCTATACATAGTGGACTCTCTCAGAGGGGTCTCTGAGAATCCAATCCCTACATACTGGATCGTTCCTCAAAAAGGGGAGAGGGAGTGCGTTGGCAAGGGGTGCCATACCAGACCTCAACTGTGAGTGGCTCCCTTGGCACTGTGGACTCTCTTAGCGGGTTCGCAGAGACTCCAGAGTATAAATATTGGATCATTCCCCAACAAGGGGAGAAGGAGTAATTAGTCAAAGGGCAAAAAAGGACAGGGGGCTAGGCGGTGTAGCAGGCAAGGAGAGAGAATCAGGGGAGAGGGGATAGGAGCAAAGGAAGTAGACAACGAAAGAGAGAGTACTAAATGGGAACAGACAGCATCAGTTTGGGGGACATACTGTTTTTTCTCAGTGGCCATGTGTTTGCACCATCTCTAAGGTAAAAGCCTAGTACAGGCCATTCCAGAAGCTTTGCCCACCAGGACATGAAGCACACAGTTTGTAACTCGAATTATTTTCACCATTCACAGAAGTTTATAGTCCGCTGCACACCAGCAATCCAGATGTTTACACATTAAGTTCTTGAGTGCAGAGGATGATGCTCAAAACTAACAGTGTTTAACACAGTCATCATCCAGGGGAGATAGTTCCGAATCAAGAGGCTGAGGGAGAAGATCATGAACCCAATGAAGGCCAACTCGTGGACTGCAATGATTCTCTGTAGAGGACAGGTATGTCAGAGGGAGCAGGCATAGGTTCTCCAGGACATCCAGAATGAAGTTAAAGTGGCACAAGACGAGGTAATTGCGGGTGGAACGTGACGAGGCCCGTGACGTGGCAGAGTGGAAGAGTGGAAGCAAATGCAGGGCTTTCCCATGCTCCAGCTCGCCCCCAAGTCAGGAGTGGTGAGAGGAGGGATGGACGGAACAGTTTCAAAGTCTGCAGATCTTCCCCACTGCAAGGCATTAATTACACAGGAGGCCATAGGACACACAGGCTTAAGGTGAATCGCTGATTAGGCTGTTTTGGATCCCACTAGCATGATGGAGAAAGATCTGTGAGGGACTAAAGCACAGGTAAGAACTGAACACCACATGTGCAAGTCGCCTTCTTGTGATCAGTCTGCACTTGGTTGCGTTCGCCAGCACAGATCATAGACAAGTCATTAGGTAGTTGCAGATTGTAGTAGTCGAAGTTACAATTATAACAGAGCAGGGGCCTCTAACGCAGAGCGCTGGTACATTGGTGCACTGCCTTACACATATTATGTTACTGCTGCGAGAAAAGATCAGACACAACATATTCGGGGATATTAACCACCGCCATTTTGGAGTCAGGCAGGGACAGGCAGTGCCCGACACCGTGGATGAAAGTGACGAATCTATGACAAAATATCGACTACAAAAATATCTACCTACCAAAATATCGCAACAAAAATATCGATGACAATAATATCAAGATCCTATCTCTAACAAGGTAAGTACAAAAATATCGAACAAAACAAGGTGTACCTTGAGCAGAGGGGTGTGAACGGCTTCCCTCATAAGCAGTAGGTGCTTGGTAAAGGCAATATAAGTACATCTAGTCTGGAGGTGCCGCGATCAGTGCGTCCGCCATTTTGAGGCCGATGCCAGCCATCCCTTCTCTTTAAGGGATTTCACAAAGTGAACAAAAAATGTATTGAATCATCACTGCACGGTAACTGAATTATAGGCGCTGCTATTAGAAACCTACAATATGTGTTAAATGATATCTAAATCGGTAAATATGAATCTCCTCTGCCATGGGCCGCACTGGTCGTCCTAAACCACTGCCATCTTGAAGTCAGGCATGGATGATTATTGCCTGGGGGGGCTTTCTGCAGTTCACCTCAGCTAATCACCTCCCTCGCAATGCGTCCCTTGCCGTCGTTTTGACTCTCGGTGTGTGTTCTTTTGAGCCCAGCAATTCACTTTACGCCTCCGGCTTCACGGGAGCAGGGCATCTCCATTCCCCGCAATACCGCCAAACAGCTAACCGGCCTTTCGCTCGCCTCACCGGAGGCCACGTCTGTGATGCCGGAGAGGAGTTCAGGGTTGCGCAAGTCTTCTCGGGTGCCCCGCTCCTGTTCATTGTGTCACAAGTCGCCGCAGCCTCGGGAATGCTTTATTAAGCAAGCTCTGCCGGGTCTGTCCCAAGATGTGTCCTGAGGCTTAAGTGTTCTTTTCTCTGAAGTGGGGAGTTTCAGAGAAAACTCGGGAGCAGAAAATGTAGTAGTTCTTAAATGAATTGCCATAGAGATAGCATAAAGAGAATTTGTTACAGCTAAAGCAAAATATGATGTAAAATTATATGATGTTCTGGCTAAAATCAAAGCTATTCAAACTATTGAAAATCTTTTTGCCTGCTCATAGGTAGGGCTTAAACGAGGGATTGATTCCTCTCCATGGACTGCAACTGTAATTGTGGGTAAAGACTTGAGCAGGAGGAGTGAAGGCATCTCCTTTGAGGAACTGCATAAAACTTTAGCTTAAAAACTCAAACCCATTACTGATGTGGATGTGTTTGTGCTTTCTTTGAATGAAATAAGCAGATAGTTCTCCGTTGGGAACATGTGAATACGGGCTTCTGTTAAAGCGGGTTACTAACTCCTTAAGAACATATGCTCAGGCTTGACAAAGGAGCATTTCAAGTAGCAATTATAAATACTTCAATTTTTGCCCAGAAGAAGGAAGACTTTACAGCTCTATTTGGAAATCCCAAGTTTTTATTTTAACAATTCCGTCAAATTTATAATCTGAATGACAGCGAAAGGGCTTCCTTTCTTTGCAAAGAGGACTCCTACAGTGGACAATTTGCAGAATTTTATTTTAGAATGCCCAAAAGCGTCTCCTTTACAAAAGAGGCGAGTGTCCACACAAACTTTCATGAATCTTATTGATGGCTCTGGCTTGCAACATCCTTGTTTTTAAAAAGTCTAATGATATTCTCAAGTGCTAGATAACACAATAAAGTCGTTGGTTAATAGGTTTGTGACTTGAAGATGGAACAGTGCTCTGTGGAAGCCACTTTGCCTGCCAGTGGCCTAAACTTTAAGCGGGAGAGTCCCTGAAAAAACTGCCCCCAGGAGATAAAACAACAGCAGCATACAAAACTTCTTCAGAGTATGCTAGTAAAAAATCCACTCATAAGATGAAAGGTCACTACATAACAGGGCGGAGCAGGGTGGAAGAACAGAGATATTAAAGAAGATGGGGAAAACAAAGAGGCAGACAAACCACCAGAGAAAACAGATACAAAGGCCTCTGGAGCAAAGAGAGACAAGATAAGGTTCCACAAACGTTGCAACACACCATCCGGTTTAACTTCAGGGCATAAGTACTCCAGTTTGGCTTTGAAGGGTTACTATGACCCAGAAATGGCTGCTAAATTTATGACTAAATACCTGCAGTTGAACATAAAAAGATTGCTAGCTATATTGGCTGGATCTAAATGAAACAGGATGTCCTGCCCAAGATGGCATTGACTGACTTTCTATCATGGCCTCTGGGTTGGCATCCTTCTCTGCTCCACTTCTTTGGGGCCTCAGAAAAAACAGCTTCACCCTGAGGCGCAGAACCCAGAGCACTAGCAGCCGAGGCGCGGGCAGTGTGAGCCCGACGTTTCCAACCCCAAGGACCACCTGCAAGTAAGTGTCCACCCAACCACTTTTCCTAAAATGGACTGGTTATATCAGATATAAAGAAAATGGACCCCCACTGGGATTTTCTGTAGACTTTTTATACTGGAGTATGTCTAAGGCTGATTTGATTATGGCTAGTACTTGACTGAGGTAGTATGGGAGGCAAAGATGTGATGGACTGTATCGTCCATTGCTTACGATGTTGTAGGACTCAAGCTGCAACCTACTATTGAGGTCCAAATAGACCGGGGTTCCATGTTCACTGTGCCCTAGGATTCAAGCTGCACACTATGATGACGTCCAAATAGCTAGAAACTAGGTCGGGATTGCTTGTCTTCCCGCTCAGAGGGGACCAAGCCTAGCAGTTCTCGTTGGTCTGTTCCTATTGGAGTAGGACCAAAACTGATTTGAATGTGATTGATAGGTGGCATGGTAGGCAAAGAAGAAACAATAAACTGGAAAGTGGCTTATTGTAATTACCGGTGGCTGAGAATAACTCAAACAATTCTTCCATCACTTTTCAGGTTTCAAATTTTATTCAGGGATTCTCACCACACCAGTTTTGTTCTGAGGATGCGGGGGAAACTAGATTTTTTATTGCGCCATTTTGCCTATTTTCTGGTCCTCTTTACCTGGTGATGAACATGCAATACAATGAAATGGAATGGGATTTTAAAAATGGTGGCCGAATTGTGAATTGTGACATGGCCTGAGCAAATGACCTATGCATGGAATAGAAAATATTCTTGTTCTGAGTTCATGAATGCTGAAACTACTCTATTTTATTCCTGGGTGGATTATATTTTCTCTTCTTAAAACTGAAGTTGAAGGCATGAATAAAACGTTGGTGAGCGTCAGCATTATTGCATGTGAAAGATGCAGTCGATTTCACTGTAAAGAATTCACATTTTAAGATGCTTAACTCAAAGCCTGACATCTTGAAATCCCAAGAGGTGCCTGGCGATCTCTGCTGATAGAAATAGGCTTGCCTGGCCCCACGGGTGTTCTAAGATTAGTTTCATGTATCGCATTGGCTGACTGAAGATAAATGACTTTCACTTCAATTTATGAAAGCTTTTCATAACCCACTTGTAGTTTACTTTGCTCTGCCACTTTAGAGCTAATCAGTTCTCGGGTTTTTTTCTTTCTGTTTTCACCCCCCTGCCTTGACATACATCTTCTACGGGAGCTTGGAGCCTTGGATTTTCCAGTATGTGTGCATTCATCCGAAGCAGCAAATAGTCGTGTGGGTTTAGGGAAACTTAGGACTATTTGCACAACATATATCACTGTCCTAAAGTCCCCTTCACCTCATTTAAATCTGGGGTCACCAGGTATGGGCATTTTCTTTAAATATTTGGAAGAAGAGATTTATGTTTTATGCAGCAGTGTAATTAATTACTATTTTACAAGCTCCGGCAGATCCTGCTTAGTACATTTTAAAGAAAGAAATCCTAAAGAATTTGGGTGGACCAAGGCATCTCCCCGGATTGCACATATATTTTACATGACGCGCCATTTGTAAGCCTCACACTGTGAATGGAATCGTCGTTTGACATGTTAAAAATTCTGGTCTTTCTTTGGCCGTGCACGGTGCTTGGGAAGGCATGCTTATGTATTTTGTAGGAACACTTGGGCACATTTATCAAAACTTTGTGCCTCTGCTGAGTGGCACAAAGTTTTCATTTGGAGCTTACTTTCTGGCGCAAAACTATTTTGGCCCTGGAAAGTTGTCCTTTTTATAACGCAAATAGTGATTTGCATCAAAGGGACATTCTATAGATGGCACTTGAGCATTCCAGAGCTAGGACCTATGTTTTTGACACAAAGTCAGATCTACAAAGATTGTCAGACTTGGCTTAGCATCAAAACGTAACACCTCGTTGGCGAAGGGGGAAAGTTGGAACAATGTTTTAATTTCTACTAAGGTTCGAACATTTCATGTTGGATGCACTGTACAGCATACATCCAATGCGCGAATAGCTAAAAAAATAGATATGAGTATAAGATTTCGTACTGGAAGTACAAAACCAAAGCTATACAGCACACACACCTTTGCACTTTGGGGCCAATGTGTGTGCGTGGAGATAGGCAGCCGTAGTAAAGCAACAGCGCAGGGCAAGAGAGCAGCTGCAAGCCATATTTATTAAATATGGCTTTTTGCTACTCTCTCCCCCAGCGCTATACAGTGCAGCAACTTTGGTTGCTGTAGATCTGCCCCTTTGAGTGTCTTACTGACGGAGGAAAATGTATGGGTCTCATTCCCCAGATCTGGTCAGTGCACTAATACTGACCCAAGGCATAACAACACCCCGGAGTATTGACATTTCCCCAAGCAATATTGCTGTGTCATATTATTGGAGCACTTAGTAATAAGAGTGTTTTGGCAGACTCTGAACTAACCATTTGATATGAAGAATCGTAAACTCTATGTGACCAAGTACTACATCCGAAGCCAGTTTGGTATTTTATCGAACGTCTTTATTGCCACATCTGTGCAACAACCAGCACATGCTAAACAACTTCAGTTACATACCCATTCACAAAAAAAAACTATAGTGATATTGACATTAAAATGATCGAACAAAATACCCAGCACCGATGGAACACATTTTGAGTAAGACATATGTTTTTCCTTTTAACTTGTATATTTAATTATCTTATTCTGCTCTAAAGTATGCAGTGAGCTATTTACCATCCACATTCAAGACTGGCAATAGCTCTGACCCAGCTAGTATCTGGCCGATCATAATTCCCCAGAGCTCTATTACGATTTTGGGGAAAGTTCAATTGATGCATTTGTTAGTCTGGACTAAAAACAAACAATTCATCCAGAGGCTCAACATGGTTTGAAGAAATGTGCAAATATCAATGAAAATTAGTTGCACTTATAGGGTCAGATTCACAGTCATGTCCAGCCATAAACGTTTGTTTATGGCTCAAAATGACTCGATATATCCACAAAATCCAAACGTATCAACAAAATCCACATATCCATAAAATGATACATGGTAGTTCTAAAAGCATTTATTGTTATGTTGTCATATGCAACTGTGCAAAATTACACTGAGGTTAACTCCATGCAATGGGTGGGGAGTGGGTGCATCAAGGCATGGTTTGTGTTGAGAGTTTATGTCTGCCCAACAGCACAGGGTAATTCTCCTTTGAATTTGGGCAAATAACAATGTTTTAAGAGATGAAGATATACTTAGCAGTACATCTGGAAAGATGGGAATTATTCAGTGTAGCATACTTAATACTGTAAATCATGTAGTAGCCACTATTTTTTTTTTTTAGAGTTTAAAGTGTTTATTGAAGTAAATTAGGAAAAGGTCAATACACAATATTAATAGGAAAATGGGCCTAAAATAGCACACTATGGGCCAGATGTAGGTAAATCTTATTTACCGATTCATAAATACCGATTTTACCGATTCGGTATTTATGAATCTGTAAATGAGATGTAGGTAAAAAATCGGTATTTTTACCGAATCGGTAAGATTCGGTATTTACCGATTCGGTAAATACCGAATCGGTATTTGCTATTGAATCCTATGGGCCTTGAAGCCCATAGGATTCAATAGCAAATACCGATTCGGTATTTACCGAATCGGTAAAAATACCGAATTGCTAAGGGGGACAGGGTGTCACTTTGACACCCTGTTGCACCCCTGTAACTGGCTTTTGCGCCATGTGGCACACATACATGCCCTTAGGGCATTTCTGTGTGCCACATGGCACAGGTGTACATGCACAGATGTGCATGTACACAAGAATTCGTAATTTACCATGCAATTGTATTGCATGGTAAATACCGAATTCTAAAGGCCCTGTAGCACTGTTAGAAGTGCTACCTACATCTCTTAATACATATTTGGTAATTTTACTGAATGGTAAATTTATCGAATGGGTAAAATTTACAGAATCGGTAAATTTACCGATTCTGTAATTTTACCGATTCGGTAAAATTACCGATTCTGTAAAATTACCGATTATGTCCGTTTTTTGGGCCCCTACATCTCCATAGCCCTTTACCGGTCGGAAATGGCCGCAAATCGGTATTTTCGGCAGATTCTGACCGGCAAAGGGCTACCTACATCTGGCCCTAAATGTAAATATAATGGAATACAGAACACAAGAAATCTATCAATAATAAAGAGATATTCCAAAAAGGAAATGCAATAGTCAACGGTTGTACCTAAAAATCCAAATAGCATTTTACAAATTTTCAAAAGGAGGGGAGAAAAGAAGTAAGAGAAAAGAGAAAAAGAAGAAAGAAAGAAGAGATAGAAAGGAAACGAGATAGCAAAGAGAGAATGAAAGAAAGGTAAAGTAATATCTTCATCATGTATCATACTAGGTTTACAGTAATATAATAATCATAATGAATCTTAAAACAGGAATAACATCAGTAAATTGACTAATAAAAAACTGCACAGAGGAAAAAAAAAAGAATAAAATTGAATACTCATGGCGGTTGATAAACATAGAAGCTGTCTCGAAAATGCCTTGCAGAAGAGGACAAATAGTTGGTGAGTGGTAACCAAAAGACGTCCTTACATATAAGTAGTTGAGAAGTGATAGCGGAAGCTCTATCCAGTCTATGATGGTAGCACAGAAGATTCCACCAGGCAGAAAAGGAGATCTTGGTGGCATCCTTCCAATTAGAAGTGATTATTTGAAAAGCAATAGAGATCAACAAATCCACAAATAAGCCTCTCTTACGTCATCCAAACCAGTTCATAGAATTACTTCCCAAGAATATGGAGGAAGCATCAAAAGGAAAGTTAACAGAACAAATGGAGGAAATTGAGTCACACACTTTAGACCAAAACCGGGTGATACTAGGGCAAAGAAAAAAGGAGTGCATGAAAGTGCCGGGGGTATTATGACAGACCCAACAGTTTGGAGATAAATTTGAATTAAACTTGGAAAGGGCTGAGGGGGTGAAGAATAGCCTATGATAAAAATAATAAAGAGTTTGAGTAGTGCTGGCATTGCAAGAAGTGCGATGTTTGCATGTCCATATGGAATTCTAGGTGTGGATAGAGAGGGTGTGTTGCAAATCAGCTTCCCAAAGGAGTTCTACTTTACTTTTAGGGCGGCAGAGAGAGGTGAAATGGAGATATCTGTAAACATGAGAGGCTCGAATAGAAGAGGAAGTGGGTAGTGGTTCAAATAAGGGGTCCTGAGGGGGAAGAGAAGATGCAGAAAGAAGAGAAAGCTGATCCATCAGGAGCGAACGTAAAGAATCATATCTAAAGGAAGAAGAGGCAGTTAGGTGAAAAGTAGATTGAACTTCTTGCAGAGAGAGAACCCAAGAATCTTGTATGAGATGTTTAACTAAGAGAATCCCTTTGGCTGCCCAAGTTTTCCAAAAAATAGTAAGATTCGATAATTTGATATTTTTATTATGCCAAAGAGGAGAGTCTAAGAAGATCTGCAACTGGCTGTAAGATTTAAACCTAATAGGATGATAAGTAGAAATTAATTTCAAGATGGTCGGATAATTAAAGGAGCGAGGGGGGTGAATAAAATTAGCTAGCATAGAAAAAAGGAAAGGAGAAAGCAAAGATTCTTCCAATCTATGCCATACAGAAATAGGAGTCTCATCAGAGGGGGATAAGTAGGGCAACACTTGACGAATTAAAAAGGAGGAATGGTACTGTCGAAAATTGGGAAAAAGAACACCTCCTTGATATTTAGGATCATAAAGAAGGGCTTATGAAATACGAGCTTTCCGACCATTCCAAAGAAATGTACTCAAAACTCCATTTAATGTTTTAAAGAATTTCAAAGGAAGTTTCACTGGTAACATGGACAGATAAAAGTTAATGACAGGGAGCATCATTTTAAATATGGTCAACCTGCCCCACCATGACAAATAAAGGGGGGTCCATCTATCTATCATGTTGTGAACTTTAGAAAGAACTGCATCCAAATTGACTTGGACCGTTTTAGCTAAGGAGGAAGAATATTTAATCCCCAGGCAGGCAATATAAGAGGTAGTCCATTTGAAGTCAATTCCTGCAAACATACTCCGTAAACAGTAGTTATTTAAAGGAAGTACTTCAGACTTGGAAATTTTCAACTTGCAACCGGACAAGGCCGCATAAGAAGAAAGGAGTTTGGTAGAAGCAGGTAAGGATGTAGAAGGGTCAGAACCATATAACATGATGTCGTCCGCATATACAGTAAATTTAATTTCAATATTTTTATGACGGAAACCTCGAAAGATGGAGGAGTGTCGTAGAGAATGAAGAAAAGGTTCAAGAGAGAGGATGAAAAGCAAAGGAGAAAGGGGACAACCCTGTTGAGTGCCTCTTTGTAAAGGAAAGTAAGAGGATTGAGAGCCATTAACGAAAACAGAAGTGTTAGGAGAAGAATATAACAAATTGATAAAAGACAAAATAGAGGGACCAAAACCATGCCATTTAAGGGTGCGTTATTTATTATAGAAAACAAGGGTCCTAAGGCTAGTTTGGTTGTAGACTCAATGAAGTTATAGACTTGAATCAGTGCTATATATTTTTGTCCCTGTACCCAGCCGGGTCAGGGAATGTTTATTCAATATGATCAAAAACAATTAAGTGACCACCTGAGGGGTCAATTTCAGCATTAGATAGGGTACAAGCCTGTACCTATCCAGGAGTGAACTAACATACAGTTTAGAGAAGGTAGAAGTAAAAAAGAACACACAATATCAGGCAAGAAAAAGTAGGAGCCACATGTCCCCATTGCAATCACGGTAAAAGCAATGGATATGTTGCAGAACTGTTTAAAATGTCGACGACGTTTCGATCCCCTGGCTCCTAATGAACCGGGATCATCATCAGAACTTTGTATTTAATTGCCTGTTTTAGTTTGAAGCGCCTGTGGGAATAAAGACAGGAGAAAAAACATAAAAATGGAACAAGGTTCTCACCACCCCCTTTTGTACCGCTTTTGCCGCCATAAGTGTGGCAGGGTATGCTCAGACGTGAGTCCCTTGCTCACTTTGCCACTGGATTCAAGCAAGCCGGGCTGAAGACGGCTGGAATGCCAGAAACCGGTCCTCGGAAGCTTGTTTCCGGTCCAGGGAAGGCACGGCTTGGCAGTTCGGGCTGGACTGTTCCCATGAGGCACAGGGTCAGACTGATTTGCATATAGCCATGTTTGAACTGGGGTGTCAGAGTGGGCTAAAGAACGGTGATGGATCAAACCCAGATCTTTTGACTGGGTGTGAGTGTTTGATTGGTTCAGATGCTCCGTCCATCACCACCCCCTTTTGCACCACATTCAAAGGTGTAACACATGCTTGTCTCTTATTATGTGTATAATTTTGTGTATAAAACCACTTCTCCACCAGGCCATGCGTACATTGGTTGAACATAAGGGCACAAAACCGTCATTGTGCTGACTGTTGTAAATCAGGCTCCTGGGTGAACAACTTCGAAGTGCGTTGTGCTAGGTGCCACACGGTGAGATATTACTGCCAGAGCACGTCTAAGTGACTTTGATCCATGCGTCATTTGTGAACATGTGCGCAAATTCATCTATGTGACACACAAGGTCTCGCAGCCAAAACTATACATGGTCTGGGATTCAATATTGCAGATCGAGTGAATCAGGCCGAAGTGAATTATAGTGCGTGCACATAACACTAACGGGTTATGAGGAACGACGCAGTGCTCCGAAAGTGACATATGGGGAACAATTCTGCTGACCTGAGCGACAAAGTTGGTTGGTTTGTAATTGATCTGTATGGCGCAAACTTAAAGCAAGTCTTGGAACCTAGGGGATCAGATATTAAATCATTAAGTGCTAGGCTCCCCCTTGCAGTGAAAATTGCAGCAGCATAATAATTATTTAGTACCTCTTGCTAAGGTCTCAACACCGCAATGGGTATCAAGGACCTCATGTGGGCGTCCTAACGGTGGGTGGGGTCTTTTGGGGTCGGTGTTGTAAAGCTTAGGACTACGATGCTCCCGCTAGTTCCACCACACCAGCTGAAAAATTAATTGCATAATTCAGAGGGGTATGAGAGAGAGTAGTGGGCAAAGTGCCGACATAACTCTGCAATGGCCAAGGGTGTAGGGTGCTTACCTTCTGTGGTATGGAACAGGCTCCCCAATCGGGCGAGATGTCAGAAGTCGGTAGACTCGATAGTCAAGGTACCCAACAGCACGGGAATCCGTGTACGGCTATCTGTGTAGCCGGACGTCAGTTAGGGATATACCAGGTGGCTGCAGATCAACAGCGAAGGGGGACTTTGGGAAGAGTTACGCGGCGGCCATCTTGGAAAGGGATCGTATTAGAAACTTGGCCATGTGATAATATATATGCCGAGAACGTCATTGACAAGTGCCATGCTGTTAAAAAGTGGCAAACGCGGGCAGTGCAACGTGAAAAAAGTGTACATGCTCGGTGGGTGCCTAGTGATATATACAGATTCCAAGCAAGGGTTTACATTATTCCTAAAACACAGAATACAACATTAAAAGCTACAATCGGTAGTATTAGGCATATCATAGTACATTAATGCTCATAATTCAGTCCTGCATTAAGAGCAACAACTGATGATATTGGGAGTGTCATATTTCCTTACTGCTCAAGGCTCAGTGGTACAGTCGTACATTCATGTAATGTCCTTTTTAAGAGCAATCAGAGTAGGGCGGCCCAATCCTCTGTGCGATTTAGTCCATTCTGAATTGAGTCCAGCAAAATTATACATCTGAGTTCTTCCTTATTCAGAAGATGCGCCATGCTGCCGCCTCTTGGTGGTAGTTTCAAGACTTTCAATTTGGTCCACCGAATATCGTCTTCGCTATGGTTGGCATTGGCGAAGTGTTCCACAAGCGGGACATTAGGGGTTTGACATCTAATACGGCTTCTGTGTTGGCAAATGCGCGTCTTAATTTTCTGTGATGTTTGCCCAACATAGATTTTACTACAAGGACACTGGATCAAATATACAACATTACTTGTATTACAGTTGGAGAGGGTGTTACTCTTGAAGGTAATGTTATTGAAAACCATAGATTTACCTTCAATAGTAAGATCACAAATGCTGCAACCACCACATTTCACATGTCCAACAATGGGGGACAGACCCCATACATCTTCAAGAGTGGAAGGGTGAGAAGGGCTAGGAAGGGCTGCGCAGACCAAATGATCTTTTAAGTTTTTGCTTTTTTTGAAAGCGAACAATGGACGCTCAATTTCCACAGTACCCGCATTAATGATAGGCCAATGGTGAAGTATCATTTTCCGAAGTTTGTTTGACAATGGGGAGAAAGTTGTAACACAGGCTAACCTCTCTTGGGTTTTCTTGGGGGTAGGGGTTAGGGCGCTTGTCATGAAAAGCCAATGTACACAGTCAAAAGCTTTTTCCGCATCAAGAGATACGGCAGCTATGGGGGTGGAACTCTTAGATGCAAGATGTATATTATTGAGGAAAGTTCGAGAGTTGTCGGCAATGATCCTTCCCTTAACAAAGCCCGATTACTCTGGACCGACCAAATCAGGAATCACCCAATTAATACAGAGGGCTAACACCTTGGCAAACAACTTGCAATCAAGATTAATCAATGATATGGGACGATAACTAGCACATCTAGACGGATCTTTATCTTTTTTCGGAATTAAACAAATCATGGCCTCGAGAAAGGAACCGCTAGCCTCGCCCTTGAAAACAAAATGTTGATAAAGAGATAAAAGATGGGGAGGAGCAGGGAGGAAAAACATTAATATAATTCTGCAGTAAGACCATCAGGGCCAGGGGCCTTGTCTTTAGGTAACATAGACAAAGCCAATTTAATCTCATAAAGAGATATATATTTTTCCAAAACAGAACAGTCTGGAAGTGAGGAGGAATGAGGGGGTCATGAATTAAAAAAGGAGTCCAAATCAGCGTCAGAAGGGGAGGATTCTGTGGTGTAAAGGCGTTCATAAAAATTAGTAAAACAATTTAATATCTCTTCGTCTTTGAAGTGAAGGGTATCGTGGTCATCAATAATTTTAACTATTCTCGATCTTTGAGATTTAATCTTTAAATAATTCGCAAAAAGTTTACTTGCTCGGTTACGACCACCATAAAATTTAGAATTAATTTTTAATAAGGTTCCTGAGGCTTCTTTGGTTGACTTTCTGTTAAAGTCAAGTTTCGCTTGAATCAAGGTCTTAAGAGCAACAGTATTTTTGGAAGAGAAATTGGCATGTTCTAACTCCTTAATAGATGATAGCATAGCAACAGATTCTCTGCGATACTGTTTCTTTTTACCAGCCACGTAGTCTATAATCAAACCTCTGGCGGTTGCTTTAAATGCATCCCATAAAGTATTAAAAGGGCAGATCCGGGCTAGCGTTAAGAAGAAAGAATTCAGAAACAAAGTCTTTAAAACGATCAATAAAGGAAAAATCTTTAAGAAGATAGTTGTTAAAACGCCAACGACGAGACTTAGAGGGCAAGGAAGGAAGGTCTGAACTAATTAAAACCGGGGCATGATCAGAAATAAGTATAGAGCTGATCTCTGCATGCAGGAGATTGGACAGGAGGTGTGGGCTTAAAAATATATAATCAATTCTAGAGGTAGATTTGTGAGTAGGAGAGTAAAATGTATATTCAAAACTGTCAGGGTTATATATTCTCCAAGCGTCAACCAAACCTCTTTTACAAATGGTCTCAACAACCACCTTTTGCATTTCATTAGGAATATATCTAGAGGAGAATTTCTATCCATAAAGGGATCCATGACTTGATTACAGTCACCACCAAGTATGAGATTGGAATCAGAACATGTATGAAGGGTGTGTGACATGGATTGCCAAAAGTGTGGGTCAATACCAGTGGGTTCGTAAATGTTGAGGAAAGAAATATGGGATCCGTTAATAATAGTTTGGAGAAGAAGCCAGCGTCCATTTTTATCTTTCTCCTCTTTTTCTATGGTAGTGGATAAGGACTTATGGAAAAATATCACCACTCCATTTTTTCTGTCTATGGTTGGGGAACAGCAAACATGGCCCACCCATTGCTTTTTAAGGGAATTAACATCATTATCATTGAGATGTGTTTCTTGTAACATTGCAATTTTACATTGTAACTTGGAAAGATGAGTAAGTACCCTTTGCTTTTTGATTGGGTTACGTAATCCCTTAACATTCCAAGAAATAATCCGAACATTATCACTCATTGGAAGGAATAAAAGTAATTAATAATGACAAGGTCATAACTGGGATCAATAAGTTAGTAAAATCAATGTGCATAACATCAAAAAATATAAAGTTGATGTGCAGAGAAGGACATAAATAGACCAGACAGGAAGTATAGAAACAGTGATCTGGGAAGAGAAGCAAAAAAGAGGAAGATAATAAAAAATGATGAAGATAAGCAAGAAAAAGAAGAAACAAAACAAGGGATAGTGAAAGAACAGATGAGAAATAAGAAGTATTAGCATTGTGGAAGGGAAGGAGGATGAAAAAAGTAGCATGTGCAAAGTAAAAACAGAAAAGAAAGAGGAGAAAAATGAGTAAATAAGTGATATACAAAGAAAAGTTGACACAGAGTCGAAAGACTTCAGTAAAAAAAACAGAATACATATCCAAAAGCAAAACAAAGAAATCATATGGAGGTGGGGAGCAGCAAACAACAGACAAACGGTCGAACCTGCAAGGTCCCCGGAAGCGAGATGGGCCGAATACATATATAAGGAAGCAAAAGCCTAGTAAAGAGTGAGATGGAAATAACAAGAGGAAAAAAAATATATAAAAACCTGGGAGCAAGGAGTAGGTGATGAAAACAATAAACGGATAGAAACAATACAACGACTAAAATGAATAATTAACGAAAAGGCGGACACTTACCAAACCTCGGAGTGAATAGGAAACAAGAGGAGAGGGAACGGGAGGGCACACACATATGGAAACATCAGGAAGGGCTTTGATGAAAGGAGAACATCTGTGGATATACAAAAAGCAAACATTAATACGAAATGACTAGCATAAAATCTAAACATGAACAAGTAGCCTTACAGAAAAAACCAACAATATTAAACAAAGAACAGAAAAATGAGAACAGAAGCCCTCTAAGCATTAAAATGCATGAAGGATAACCACACAAAGGAAAAACTTTAACAAAGCAATCCTCGAGAGCACCCAGAGTCCATCGCCTCTCCCTTATGACGAGAGATAGGTAACCTTAAAAACACAGGGATGGACAAGGTCATATCTAGCGTTCATTGATCGAAGGTCAGGTCGAAGAGAAAAAAACTCTTTACGACGAGCAGCGGTTGCCCGCGCCACGTCTTGGGAGAAAAACACTTTTTGGCCGGACCATAGCATCTGCTTCCTAAGCTTCGCCGCTGAGAGGACCATTACGAGTTCAGTATATTCCAGGAATAGAACAATTATTCCACGGGGACGAGCAGCCGTTGAAGAAGAGGATTGACCTCGTAGATTGGAGCCAATGCAGGGTGCACGCTGTAAGTTGAGAGGAGTACCATCCTTGAGACCAACAAGTTTAGGAATGTGTAGCTTCAAAAAAGCAATCATGTCTGTGCCCTCCTACCCCTTGGAATGCCGTAAATTCTAAGGATGTTTCGCCCGTTGCGATTTTCCAAATCCTCTGTTTGAGCCTTTAGGAGAGCGATTTCCTTGGACATGGCTGCAACTTGAGGTATAACGTCCTGAGTGTCGCTGAGTCTCTGCTCTACCTCAGACACCCTAACTTCTAAGTAGTAGCCACTGTTCATGGACCTCAAAATGACATTAGATATTGCTGGTTACCACACATTGTGGGAACTCAAGGGCAATAGGAGTGGAGGCCCCTTTTTGGATATAATCAGGCTGCCATGGCAATGAGGAGAAGAGACGGTATACAGGCAGACAATCAACATCTTTGGGGTGCCATGAAAGCAGTCATATTCAGATACTGCTTCCCACCTGAACATGGTTTCAGAGTGAGAGCAGGAGATTGATTCACCTAAAACCCCCTTCTGGGCTATCTCTGCACTTATGCCATGCGACATTTCATGGCTAATGGATCTTTCCAGAGGGTAAGCTCTGCCAACGTAGGCATCTCACTGGCAAGCAAGTCTCAAAGTTTGCAGGAGGCACTGAAATACATCTAAAGAAGTGTCCATCAGTTTATCGCTATGCCAAAGTCTCAGATGGAAAGGCAAAAGATGTCAAGGGGATTTGATTACTTTGCCCACCTCCCTTGTGCGGTAGGTGCCATTGGCTATACCCATGTGGTACTTCAGCCACCTCACCTACATTATTCCTTTCCACAACAAACACTGCTGGCGCTCCATAAACTTGCAAGTTGTCTTGGTTATTAGAAGCTGCTTCAGTGGTGTGTCTGCTGCCTATAGTGGATGCACACCCCCAGCTACTTCTTCTGACGGTCACTTCTTGCACAAAGCATGGTTGCTGGAGATTTTAGTGACATTTGGCTCATTGGTAACATACTAGTCTACATGTGGATCTAAAGTGGTGGAATCTCAAATATCCTCATTCATCACTGCAACACAATACACATACACTACCCTGACAATCACTGCATGTGTGTTAGCATGATGAATAAAGTCTTCTTTTCCAAAATGTCTCGTCTTTGTTGGAGGTAATACGAGGTAAGCACTTTGTACCCATATCCTCACACCCTACAGACATCCACCCACACTACATCAACAGAGGTACAAAAGGGCACAATATGTACATGAGTAATAATTGAACACATTTTTGGGATTCTTAAGTTTCAATTTAGATGTATTGACTATACCAGGGTGGTAATGATGTACTCCTTAAAAGATTTGTGCAAGATAGTTGTAGCCTGGGTGTTGCACAACATCACCATGAAATGGGGCTTACATATTCACTTTCCCACTCAACGTTGTCAATTCAGGTACCCGATGTGGGTACAGAATAGAGTTCAGGGTATACTGGTGAGGTATCAAATAGTCAGCTAATTCTTTGAGCTGCTAGTTTCATAGCTGCATTGATGTGGTTTGAAGGTCTCTTGTCAAGGATGAATGATGGACTACCAAACTGTCCATATATATAATCCCGAGACAATTCTGTTTAATCTAACTTACATTAGCTCAACTACAAACATGCTATGCTCTAGTAAAAACATATTGCCCCTTCACTTTCTATAACAATCAAACACTTTTCATTTACAACACGCAAGTACAATCCTTTACATAGTACAATCATGCTATAGAACATATACTCCAAAACCTACTCTTGGCACATAAATGACTTACCCAAGAAACCTCTGTTATCATTGTTGTGATCCTCTAACGTTTTTAGGTTTCTCTAAATGCAGATGTTTCACTACTGCATGCTGAGGTTTCTCCTGTGCATGGTCAGAGAACCTTCCTATTTGTGGATTCCCTGCCTCTTTCCTGCATGCAGTAGGGAGGGACAAGTTGAGAGGGCCACCTATTCAATTATGCAGTTTAAGAAATCATTTGTGAGGAAGTCTTGCAGAGATACCAACAACTCTACGAGCGTCCAGAGACCCACATGAGCAATGCAGCGTGGGTCCAGATTTGGAGGAAAATTGGCACATGCTGCAGTGCTATGAGTGTCCTAACTGAGCAGGGGAAGTAATAACAGAAATGCTAGGAGGGCATTTATCACTGAGCACGGATCAAGGTCCAAGGCATTGTGTGTGAGTCCTCACAGTCACATTCTCAGTACTCCCTCATGATAACACTGTACAGGAGGACCCTGGGAGCAGTTTGTCCAACTTGCCAAGTTCAACTAAAAGAGCTTAAGCAGCAGACAGGATGTAAGTGTATTATTTGCAAACATATTTGCAAAATCACTTAATAGTACGGGGTTTGAGTCTGGTTTCTTAGCATATGTGCATTCTGAGCTTTCTTACAAAGCCCCATATTGTATTTAAACTTTGCTATTTGTTTGTTATTAAAGGAATGAAAGTCTACACATTCTACCATGCATGTAATGTTATTCTGGTTGGATTTCCTAATCATCTTATTATGATGTAGTGAAAAAGCCTTTCAAGATGTTATATTTTGTGACGGGGTGTCAATCAAAACACAACTTGAACTTTCGGACATGTTGCATTTCCATCTTTTCAAATTTTGTTGATGTGATACTGATTTTGTGTATCTTTCAAGCCTCCATGTTTTGCGCCATAAAAATATATCAAAAGTTGCACACATTGAAATATTTCCCAAAAGTTTTTCATACAAAAATCGAAAATAATATATAAATCCTTATAGAGCATGTTTTGCCATCTAGAAATGCAGCCAGATCTAAGATAAGTAATGTGTTGAATATCTTGCAAATTATCTTTTAATACTGTAATCACAGGATTATTTGTTTCAAAACCCTTTGCACAAACATTTCTTCTCCGTTGAATACAATTCAGAATGATGTTTATAAAGTAACATTTCTTAGCATTTGAAAGTTTGGTAAAACTAGTTAGTTAACATTGCCCCTGCTAAAAGTTTGGTAAAGACTGTCCAATGCATTTTTTATTTAGGGATATAATATCTATTTTAAATAAAGATGATATGATATGCTGTATTAAACATATGAATTCCATATTTCTTACTTTTTTTCACCTTTCTTTTCAGTGAACCGGGCTGGACAAATATAATTGGACCGGGACCAGTGCCCAAGTACAGGATCCTCAGCTGCAAGATGGGCATGACAGCTATCCAACACCAGCAATGAGGAGAAAGCACACACACGGATGGGTGTGCCCACCTGGAATCACACAAGATCAGTCAACAAAGGACTACGCGAAGAGGCTGTAAATGCATATGTTGGGGTGGTGGGGCTGCGGACACCACCAGCGAGGAGGCAGCAAATATTGGGGCTCCTCCTGGCCTTGAGGAAGACCATCCAGGGGTGTCCAAAGAGCAGGCCCCACCGCCATCTAGCCCTCTAGCTGAACCTGTGCATAGTCTTCCTCTCCTCCTCATTTTGCTTGACCAAAACAACACCAGCAGTTATTGGACATTTTAGCCCCTGCATTCCAGAAACCTCTTGTGTAGCCCCTCCTTTCCCCCGGATTATTTGCCATGCTGCTCTTAAGGAGGATCTAAGGCAAATTGGAGAGGTTATGGGATTGCTCTCTCTGGATATCTGGGGCTTTATTAGAACGGTCCAGATACTCCTTGAGTCAATCACTGGACATCTACAAACTTTATGTGGCATTATGTCCTCTTTGATAGCAGGCCTAACATATTGTCTGCTCCCCAACTCAACCCACCTCTTGTTGTGTAGCCTTCCAATTAATCTGTCCTACCTGTTTCCCCTGCTACTCCTGTGTTTCCCTCTTCTAGTGAGGTGTCTGGTCCTGCCATGGTCAGCCATTTAATGTCCGTGAAGTGTGAGAACTTTAACTTCAATTTGGTGAAGACAGAGAAAGGCCAGGATAATTTTCCCGTAAAGCAAAAATATAACTGTGGCTTCCCATCTGGCATGGGGGTATCACTTTATTATAGTTTTGGACAGTGGAGAATTCTAACTTTCTAAACAAAATTACAAATATTTTCAAGTCTCTTTAAGGACATTTATTTTTAATGCGCAGCTCCTTTCTATAGAGATATTTTCATTAACAGTTCCTAATGTTTCTTAGCTGTTTTGGCCACACTCCCCTTAAGGTTTGTAATTCCGGAGAGAGAGAGCTGTCGACGAAAGTCCAGACAGCTCTTTAGATTGCCTGACACCTTCCAGGCAAGAAGGTTCAAATTCCCCTCGAGAATAAGATGATGATCTTCCCCGTCTGCGTTCGAGACCAGGCCTGGGGAGGCTGGGATCAGAAAGAGAATGTCGCATGCTAGTTCCAGGCTGTCGGGAACCATGCCTGGGACGGCCAAAAGGGAGTTATTAGGATCAGAAGGCATTGTTCCGATCTGACCTTCTGAAGGACCCTCTGAATCATGGCGAAAGGAGGGAAGGCATAACCCAGGAAGTGGGACCAAGGTTGGGGAAACGCGTTCACAGCAAGAGCGCCCGGGTCCGGCATCCAACTGAAATAGTTGGGAAGTTGGAAGGTAAGCCTGCTGGCAAATAAATCCACGTCCATGGGACCCCAAAGGTGGAAGAGGGAATTGACGACGTTCACATCGAGTTTCCAGTCCGAGAAGTCTATAAGGAATCTTGAATTCCAGTCTGCAGAAATATTTGATTTCCCGGGAAGATATTCCGCCCTGAGGGAAATTTTGTGTTCCAGACAGAACATCCAAAGTTTCCTGGCAAGGTTGGAGAGATCTGCAGATCTCGTCCCTCCAAGGCGATTGATATAGGCCACAGCGGAAACGTTGTCCATTTTCAGAACAACGGACCTCCCTTGGATGGAGTGTTTGAAGCTCATAAGGGCGTATAAACCGGCCGTCAACTCCAGAAAATGTATGTGTTGAGAAGATTCCGACAGGGTCCAGACCCCACCGGTGTTCTGGTCTTCCAAACGAGCACCCCAGCCATGAAGGCTGGCATCTCATTCTAGGACAAAATCCGGGGATGAGCCGAAGATAGCTTTGCCGTTCCAGGCGTCTAAGTTCTCCAGCCACCAAAAGAGCTCTGCCCTGGCATCTGGGTCCAGAGACACAAGGTCCCCATACCACAGACCCGAATTGAGGGCTTTCCTCTTTATTCTCTGAAGTGCGCGGTAGTTCAGGGGACCAGGAAAAATAGCCTGGATGGAAGAAGAAAGGAGCCCAAGAAGTCTGGCTAGTTCGCGGAGAGTTAAGGAGTCTTGTTTCAACACGGATCTGATCTCCTTCTGGATCTTGGCAATCTTCTTGGCAGGGAGAAGGAGAAGGCATTTCAAGGTGTCTAGGGTGAAACCGAGGAACTCTATAATTTTGCAGGGAGAGAGAATCGATTTCTCTCTGTTGATGATGAATCCTAGGCTCTCTATTAAGTTCATGGAAGTTTCTAGATCTCTTAGGAGGTCTGAATGGGATTGGGACATGATAAGAATATCGTCCAGGTAAATGATGAGGCGGATACCCCTCTCTCTTAGGATTGTAACGACACACTTCATGATCTTGGTAAAACACCAAGGGGCAGAAGAGAGGTCGAAGGGAAGAGCTTGGAACTGGTAAAGACGTTCTTTCCAAGCGAATTGAAGGAAAGGTTGATGTTCCTTGTACATAGGGATGGTGAAGTAGGCGTCTTTCAGGTCTAACTTGACCATCCAGTCTCCTTCGAGAAGGAGATCCCTCAGGAGGTGGATACCCTCCATTTTGAAGTGACGATAAACCAGAAATTTGTTGACTTCTCGAAGGTTTATTACGGGTCTCCAACCCTTGTCCTTTTTCTGAACAAGAAACAATGTGCTTATGAACCTTGCATCGGACCAGGGAACTTCCACAATTGCGTCTTTTTTGAGCATGGAAATGATTTCTTCCTCCACGATCATTTGTTGATCTTCCGGAAGGACAAAGGGTTGGGGTAAGTGTGATTGGAAGGGAATCTGAAAGAAGTCTATCTTGAAGCCCATAACGGTTTCTAAAACCCATGGATCTTGGGTAATTGAATCCCAAACATGATAGAACTGTTTTAGTCTGCCCCCCACTATGGGAGGGAAAGAAGAAGGAGAAGTAGTACTTACTTGTAGAGTTGGAGGTGTTGGGAGTACCTCGACCTCTTGAACCACGGTTTCTCTGACCTCTTCCTCTCTGGGGAAAGAAGGGTTGTCTAGGGGGGTAGAAGCCCCTTCCTGTTCCTCTGAAGGATGAATAGGGTCGTTGGTTGCCTCGGCCGGAAGAGCAACCCCTTCTACCGGCCTGGCCAAAAAGGTTGTTGTTGAATACCCGTCTCAGGTTATTTTGAGCTCTATCAAGGGCAGTAAAGGTGGATACGTATTTGCCAATCTCCTTGATTATGTCCTCTCCAAAAAGAGGTCATTTGGGGTTCTGGGAGGGTTCTTTCTCCGCCATGTCACCTAATTTTGGGTTGATCTTGTTTAAAATGGATCTCCTCCGTTCAACGTTTAAGCTCGAGTTAGCGTTGCCAAGGAGAACGATGGCTCTGTGGCTCCATCCTCGAATGAGATCAACATTCAAGGGGGTGGAGGAGAGATGGGATTGTTCGGCCATATCAAGGATTCTAACAAGGGGTCCCAAGACGTCCAAGAGGCGGTCTTGGCAGCCTTTAAGGGCTCTCTCCAATCCTTTTCTGGGGTCTCGCCCTAATTTAAATAAAAATTTGATAAGATTAGGATCCAGGTTGGGGGTTTGACAGACCCTCTCATCAATGGTAGGTCTGGGGGATTCAGATCTCATTGTATTTCTGGTGTTTCTATCCAAAAGGTTTCTCAACCAGCGAGTGACAAATTTGGAAACATGATCCTGTGGGAACCATTTTTAACTGTTGGGGTGAGAGATGTTTAGGGGAGAAAACATCTCCTCTCCAACAGGGTTTAAAATAATATTTTTTGAGGTGGGTTCCGGGTCAGATTGCGAGTTAAGATCATGATGGACCTCATCCAGGTCAAAGACGAATTCGTCTGAAAGGTCTTTGGAGGAGTTATCATCAAAGGAGGATGAAGAGGAGTCGAGACCAATATTCCTACTTTTTTGGTTAGCACTATCCACAAGTGTGTCGCGAGGGACACCATACATATTTGTGCCGCCATGGGCACCGGTCAAGGTAGTGTCCCGAGGGACATCAGGTTCAAGTGGGGCGCGGTGACCACCCATCCAAAGCGAGGTGCTAGGACCTTCTATACCGTGAAAGGCGCTAGGGCCTGTAGTGCTTTCGCAATGTTTGGTCTTTTTGGGTCTCTTACTGTGTAGGGGAGGATCCTGAGGATCACACGGTCTTTTGGAGAGCATGACTTCTTTGAGAGAGGATATCATACATGACTTAATTTCCTGTTGAAGTAATTTTTTGAGAGAGTCCTCAATGGGGGCAGGTGAACTAGCAGTGGCGTCATCAGAATCCATGTCAGACATGGTGTAGTAAGGGCCAGAAGAGGATACTAGAAGGTAAAGTAATAAACTTCTCCTCTCTATCTCCTCTTTTCTCTATCTCCCCCTTTTTTGGGGGGGGGGGGATTTTTTGGGGGGGATATATCTATATATATATAAATATATATTTTTTTTGATTTAGAGTTTGAAACTATTTTTTTTTTTTTTTTTTTTTTATAGGGTGGAAGGGTTATGGGATCCCAGATAGGCTAAAGGGGTAGGATACTACTCTATATGTAGAGGAACTATTTAAGTTCTTATTAGAGGTAAGTGAGGTTTGAAGAGGCAAGGGTTAATATGTGCTAAAAAGGACGTTTTAGCAATAAGGAGCCAAAGCGCGATGAAAGAGAGTTCCTCCGGCGGCTGATGCAGAGCAACTAGCAAAATTGCCGAGGAGTGCTCGAGCTCAGCCGCCGGGGAGAGGAAAGTCGCTTGAGAGGAGAGGCACGCAACGCGAGCGTTGCTAAGGTGCTTTCCTCCAAGCGGCGCTTACTCCGAGAAAACAAAAAGCGAAGAAATCGCCGAAAACAGGGAAGGGCTGAAGCGAAAGAAAATCGCCGTGAGCAGTGACGGGACAGGGCGGGGGAGCAGCGGGCAATGAGGGAACCGCTGCGGGATCAGGCAGGGAGGAAGGTACGATGAAAAAACGAAGGACGACCGAAAATTGGAAGTCCATGGGAGGGGGGTGGGAGTGGGAACCAGCGCCACCCCGGGGATAATGGAAACAAATCCCTAGAAGGAAGGGAAATAAGGCATCACAACAGAGTTAAACTATTTCGAAATCGACATCTTAACATCGTATTGGCAACAAAGCATGGAAATACCATCAGATGAGAGATATAAGCATAAATCAGCCTTAAAACATAAGGAATTGTCATAAAAATTAGAATATAATGTGAAATTATCGGAGAGAAAGAAAGTAGTGACTTATCTGCTGGCGAGCCGCTTTTAAAAGAGGCAGATCATCTCCTGGATACATCCTTTGTTGTTAACTCTAGAACTTTATCCTTTATGATGTAGTGCGGCTGTGTGAGTTGCTATTAAAGGATAAATGCATAATGTCAGCCTCCGTGTCTTTAATGAAATCCAGATTCTCTGGTCATGTTAATAGGAGAATCGCAATTCTCCTCTGAAAGAAGACTTTTTTTATTTAATTCTGCCCATTCCCAAGGGACCCTCTACCCACTGCCTCTGACCGCCGCATATCATAATGTGGTGATCAGACCAAGGCGTCAGATGTCGGATGAACTACCACCAAAAGGTCATCAGGGGCGGTCCGTCCGACATCATAATCGGGTCCTTTATTCGTGTAAGATGCCTCCACTCTTAAGTTTCAGGTAAATCAGTGGTACTATGAATTTCCTGCAAACTTTGCATATTTTAGGAAAACATGGCTATTTACTAGGAGAGTTTGATTTTGCTCTGCCTTCCCAATTTCTCCTCAGGCTATAGCAACAGGATATGGTCATGAGGGTAACAGTGAGCCTTATCAATATGACTAGCATAATATAAAACACGCGTACTAATTGTATGGCTTGTCAGGCTATTTCATGCGGCCCTGCTGGTAATCAGCATCACTTGGCTGGGAGTTTAATGTGAACTGCTGTTTGCCCCGGGGCCACATTCGCTTCAGAATTGCAGCAGAATAGTTGAGCATGCGTGACGTAGTTAACTTTGTGCAAGTTTGGTGCTGCTGGCCACTTTCACAGTTATTTCCTTTTAGTGGGAAGGTAGAAAAACTACCTTTAAAAGTTAGCTGCTGTGATATGCGCATCTTAATTTTTACAGCACAGCAGCTCCTGAGCTCATCTGGCCCCAGCTGTCCTTTGTTCAAGGCAGCTTTACTTTCACAAATGGAAAAGAAGACAAAGGTGCCCAGTCTCCTCATTTGAAAGGTCCAGTGTGTGCTTTACATTTTAAAAGTTATTTTTTGTATTGCTGAAACAGTACCATTTTTACTTAAGTGTCCAAGTCATGTGGTTATTTTTCTCAAAGTTTCCTTTATAGTCAGTTCAGCTTGTTTTATGAGCAGGGCTGAAATGACTGTAGAAAAAGCATATCTGTATTAAAACACTGACACTTAAATATAAGAAAGTTAAAGTGTTACAGTTGCAACAATACGAGAACACAGTTAAAAAACACAAGACTTCTCGCAGGAGTTGTTTGGACATCCCTTTGTTTCAGTTGTCCCCCTTATCTGCTCACAAACATCTCCACCCTTATAGTGCTGTCATATTTGTTAGACAAACTGGGGAGGAGATTTGGTCTAATGGCCAAAACTGCCAACTTTGGAACAGGGGAACCAGCATGCCTCTGCATTTCATCCTTAGCTCATTATCATGTGATTCTGGCCAAATCACTTATCCTCTCCACACGACTGAACTAACATGAATTGGCACACAAATTAAGCTGCTTTGTAGATGCTCAGTGTGGTCACATAGTGCACAGCTCTCCATGTTTTAATAATTGCCCTCCTCTGGCTTTCTTAGCGCTAGAAATATTTGCAAGGCATTCAAAGAAATCAATAGTAGTAGCAATTGTTGACCTGCAGCTGCAGCTCCAAGTTCACCATCATCTTTCCTGCAACACCCGACTTCAGTGGGCATTCGTCTTCTCTGTTTCCTGGTCACTCCTGAGTGGCATAGACTCTGTCCTCTCTGTTTGCAGGTACTTCCCACCTTGAATCCACCTTTGGGTTCCACCAGACAATTTCTCCTTCTCCAGCAGCGGCATCTTCCTGAAGTCTTCCACTGAGTTTGACTGCGTTTTCCGACTCCACTTCACACCTATGCACACGGTTTCCCTGGTGTAGGTACCCTGGTTCCCAGAGTATCCACGGGCGGGGTAGCTCTCCAAACTTCTGTCTTCCAGGAGGTTTCTTCAGGGTCCACTGGGAAGGGTCCTTCTTCTTTAAAATTGCAACCGCGACTTACCCATTGACTTGTATTGTGGACGCGGTTATGTTCGCACACTGCACACAACCTCTGAGGGGTTCCTAGATACTCACCTTGGGTGTTTCCTTGGGTCCCCAACACGTCTACGTGTTCTGGGTACAGTCTTGACTTGAGTCGTTTTTCGTATTCCATTATTTTAGTATATGGTTTGGTCTCCCCCTGGTGACCACTGTGTATTTCGTGCCACTTACTTGTTTCTATTGAAACATATTGTGTGCATTGTGTATATCTCTGGCTAGGAGATATCTGTATGTGTTAGTGAGTATCTTATAATAGATACCTATTTTCATAAATACACTGTGTGGTTCTTTTTCACTTAATTTATACCAATAATATTATGTTCCGGTAAAACAAGCTGCTTTACACTCCTTCTGGACTAAGCCTGAAGGCTGCTCTCCACAGCTACCACTTAGAGAGCTTTCTAAAGGTTGTTTAAGACCACTAAGATCTCCATAAGGGTTGTCTGGATTGGTGCAGGGTGCCCATTTAAATCAGTGTGCATCATATTCCAAGCCAGCCTCTCACACCCTTCCAGGACTAGCTTGTGCAAGTTGAATCCTGGAGAAAACTCTTCATCTGTCACCTCTCATCTTGCCACTTCTTTATAATATCCCCACGATGCATGCCTCCTACTGTGCATTGACAGGGTCTATCTGCCATACTGCTGCCTTCTGTGTACCACTGAGGGTTAATTGAAGAAGCCCAGGTAGTTCTTTGTAGTGTTTTACCTAACATGTACCTAAAAGGACTGAATCCTCCTCAGTTAAGTGTCTTTACTCTACAAAGTAATTTTATTAGCTGAATGAATTATTTTTCAGAATTAATTATTGCAGAATAATGTGGTGGCTACATCAGCCTGAAAGACAAATGGGGAAAAGCAGAGGCTATGGTGTTGGCAGTGTTTATGTTGTTGGAAGGGAACATGTGTCAGGTGAGTGTGATTTGATTCAAGAGCATGTAACTCTCATATGGCCTTCCATACAGAGGCCTCCCTTTGGCTACATAGTTCTTCAGCCCGGTTGCGAAAGTCTCTGTCCTTAAGGAAGGCATCTCCTTCAAGTGTGTAGAAAGTAAAAGACAACTGTAAAGATGGTAATAGTAACTTTACGGTACTAAATGATGTTTATGCCCACTCTGCCACTGAACTTTGGGAGTAGAGCCATGTAAGTCTGCACCTAGGAGTAACTTTACACTCGGAAATGGTGAATATCGAAGAGGATTAAAGTTATTTCTAGGTGTAAAAGAACATTTGCACATGAATACATCCACATGTATAAATTTACGTTTTTGAATAGGGCCTAATATGTTTATTCGTTGGTATATATTCGGAGAAGCCCGAATTCATGATATAGTTTTTGGGTGTATTGTCCTTTTGCAGCACAGCAGAATTGAACTTTATATTAGTGGGTGGGCAGTACTTCTGACAGCAGCACTTGTCTGGTACAAAAATCCTTTATTCCCAAACATGTTTTTTGAAGGCCACAACTTTTCCAGTCACAGAATTTCCGCAGTCGCTCTATGGTTTAGAATGAGATAATTTCGAAACTACAAAAACAACGCGCAAAATATTTTTAATTTATATATAGATAATTTTAGAGCTAGAAACAAGTAATGCATACGGAGCCTTGTTGTACATTGTGAATTATTACAAGTGTTTATTTTATGTCACTATACGATCATTTTTCCAGTTTTTGGCTGTTTGTGAATGGACTGGCATTTGGTTTAATACTGACATCTGACACCAGTAGCACCTTCACCACCAGAAGTGTATTAATCTATTATTTCTGGCCTCCAAGTGGCAATAGCAATTCACCCATCATTTTTATAAGAACTTCCTTGCGCCGAAAACTGAGAATGGGACAGAAATAATTTTTACCTCCCCCAGTTTTGCCCTGATTCTGCGAGGTGCAATCAATCCATTTTTTCGAATGTGTTGAGCTGCTTGCATGGTTTTTGTAAAGAGACACCCTAAAACTCCAACAGAGAAAACACACCAACTAGGTATCAGCCCAAGCCTTCTACTGACTCATTCCACATACATGAAGTTGTGATGGAACATGGTGGAGGGCTCTTAGCATAAGGGTCCATTTCAGTTGAGATACAACAGTTCTGGTTTGCTTTTATTGCAGACCCTCATGTTAAGTTGTGAAAGTGATGAAGCCTCTCTCTTCCACACTCAAAACTGTGTTGCTGGTTCATTTGTGATTTCATGTTTATTAGTAGCACAAATAGGCCATTTTGATGGTACAAGTGCTGTTGATAAATGAATTTACCGAACCTCGCCACATTTTTCACCAGGAAAATGCTGTTGAAAATGTCCCTAAGGACCCTCTGCTCTCTCCACACTCAAGGCACTAAAGGCGTTTGACTCCTTTTTACCATCCCTCTTTAAGTAGAAGCTGCATTTCTCCAACCTCAACAGCTTTCAATCAGGTGACCTTAATGGCCAGCACCCCGGTTCAAAAAATAATTCCACAGCACAACTGTGGCTGTTACGTCACAATTACAACTTGAACTCTTGCGCCATTTGTTTTCAACTTCCAAGAATGTGAAGTTTAAGAACGGGAGCTATGGTAGACTTTTGTAAATGGACTTTCCGTGGGCTAGCACTTGCCCGCAAAGTTTTCAGTCGCCGAGATTAGGACATAATAAGCCTTCATTCTGATAAGGAGCAGCTGCATCTTGAATTAAAATCTGGAGATACATCTGTCAAAGAACTCATTAGGATTCCGCATTACACTCGCTTCACTTCCCCCTCGCGTTCAAAGCACCGTCTCTTGCTCTAAGTTAACACCAGTGTGTTGTCGCTTAACGTTCAAACACAAGATCATAAACAGTACCTGCGTTTAGAAACACATACAGATTACACAATCACACTCTGTAATAAGATGCTTATTAAAATTATATATAGTTCTTTCTACACTGACCTACATTCTCTATCTGCAAAAAAATATATTATGCGATTCTGGTTAAAGTTGCACATGACCTAAAATATTCTTGTACATTAATTTATAATAAACGATCCTATTCATGCAGCTAGATAAAACCCAGAATAATAATGTACTTAATCCCAAGATTATTATTTTAGCTGATGGCCGAAAAAGATCTGTGAAAGAAACAAATCATAAAAGGGTAATGTGATTAGCACCTAAATTGCAGAGATTTGCTACGGTTTGTGACAGAGCGATCAATGAGAAGATTGTTGGTATGTTAAGCGGTATGAGGCAGTGTTTCCCCTGCTACCAGAGGTGAAACATCAGCCAGCATTGAATTCACACGAGAGAGAAACATTGTCTATCTACATGCTTCTAAACCCTAATAAATATAACAGTTCTTTAAAGGGGGCCTCCAGCATAGGAAGATAAGTTAAACGCTCTTTACCTCCAGTCCTGAATAGCTATCACGAACAATGAGCAATGCAGAATGACCCTCTGTTTGATAATGACTGCTTGGATTTTCAGACCGATTGTGACATCATTCATTGGGTGACCCCTTTAATTCCAATACATTCACCAAAGCATAGGAAGCTCAATCACATACGTTTAGTAAAGCTGAGAGTCGCTTTGGGGAAAGCCATTGAGACAGAAGAGGAGCCGTCCATTACAGAGACGCTGAAGAGACTTGGCAAGAGAGAAAAGACAGGCTGGAGAAAAATCCAAAACCCTAACAAGACATAAAGAAATCACAGGGCGATGCTCAGTCCATTCTGGGGGAAATAGGAACACATTCGAAGAGATAGAAGAAACATTGTGGGACTATTATGGTTGAAGATGGACAAAACAGAAGAGACATAGGAAGCATGTGTGTAGTATTTGTGCAGATTTCCCCCTTAAACACTAAAAAGGTGAAGTACGGGTAGCAACAATGCTCAAACAACACAAGCATTGGCGAAGCCAATAGACCAGACTCTAATCTGCTAAAACATACAAAAAAGGCATCCACAAAATCATGCAGACTATTTGTGCCATGACACTGTCCAATCTGCCTTTCTCTGTGTTGCCTATGTCTGCTCCTTATATTAATTCTCCATGCGCTCAGGCCAAAGGAGTCCAGCTTTGTGTTTTTAAAATATCCCTCACACACTATGATCCCCATAGTGTCATGCTTCATCATAGGGGTCTTCCTGTCCCTCTACGGGGCGGGGCGCGCTACGACCTACGAACTACGTGGGAGCACTTTTTGTTTTGAACAGACTATGGGGCTCATTAGGATGGCGGACGGAAGAGCCACCGCGGCCCTGGAGTAGGCGGAAAAAGCCTTTTCCGTGTCCGCCTGCCGCGGAAACTCCGTCCGCCATATCAGGATAGGAAAACGTGTCAAATTTCCGTCCGCGACGGAAAAGCACGCACCGCCGTCGAACTACACACGACCACGCGGCGGACGGAACACATCCGGAGGCTCCGCTGTACGTACTGACGTCTAAGACCGTCCCCCAAATCAAGATGGCGGAAAATACACATAAAACCGCAGCGGAAACACAACCTGTCTGAACACGGCGGATTCCCCACAGCGAGGAAAAGAGACACAGCAGAGAGACCCACCACAAGCTGCTCGCCACCATGGACCCAGCGCTACACGCTTTCCCGATGCTCTTCGCGATCCACCACGTCCTAGTCTTGGCCCACCATCGACGCCGACGCAGGTAAGGCACAAACCATTGGCTGTCTGGAGGGGAATACCTGCAAGGGTCGTGACGTAGGGGGGGGAGTGTCATGTTACCCAAACCACTGATGAGAAGCAAATAGAAATACGCAGGTAAACAGTACCTGCGTTTAGAAACACATACAGATTACACAATCACACTCTGTAATAAGATGCTTATTAAAATGATATATAGTTCTTTCTACACTGACCTACATTCTCTATCTGCAAAAAAATATATTATGCGATTCTGGTTAAAGTTGCACATGACCTAAAATATTCTTGTACATTAATTTATAATAAACGATCCTATTCATGCAGCTAGATAAAACCCAGAATAATAATGTACTTAATCCCAAGATTATTATTTTAGCTGATGGCCGAAAAAGATCTGTGAAAGAAACAAATCATAAAAGGGTAATGTGATTAGCACCTAAATTGCAGAGATTTGCTACGGTTTGTGACAGAGCGATCAATGAGAAGATTGTTGGTATGTTAAGCGGTATGAGGCAGTGTTTCCCCTGCTACCAGAGGTGAAACATCAGCCAGCATTGCATTCACACGAGAGAGAAACATTGTCTATCTACATGCTTCTAAACCCTAATAAATATAACAGTTCTTTAAAGGGGGCCTCCAGCATAGGAAGATAAGTTAAACGCTCTTTACCTCCAGTCCTGAATAGCTATCACGAACAATGAGCAATGCAGAATGACCCTCTGTTTGATAATGACTGCTTGGATTTTCAGACCGATTGTGACATCATTCATTGGGTGACCCCTTTAATTCCAATACATTCACCAAAGCATAGGAAGCTCAATCACATACGTTTAGTAAAGCTGAGAGTCGCTTTGGGGAAAGCCATTGAGACAGAAGAGGAGCCGTCCATTACAGAGACGCTGAAGAGACTTGGCAAGAGAGAAAAGACAGGCTGGAGAAAAATCCAAAACCCTAACAAGACATAAAGAAATCACAGGGCGATGCTCAGTCCATTCTGGGGGAAATAGGAACACATTCGAAGAGATAGAAGAAACATTGTGGGACTATTATGGTTGAAGATGGACAAAACAGAAGAGACATAGGAAGCATGTGTGTAGTATTTGTGCAGATTTCCCCCTTAAACACTAAAAAGGTGAAGTACGGGTAGCAACAATGCTCAAGCAACACAAGCATTGGCGAAGCCAATAGACCAGACTCTAATCTGCTAAAACATACAAAAAAGGCATCCACAAAATCATGCAGACTATTTGTGCCATGACACCGTCCAATCTGCCTTTCTCTGTGTTGCCTATGTCTGCTCCTTATATTAATTCTCCATGCGCTCAGGCCAAAGGAGTCCAGCTTTGTGTTTTTAAAATATCCCTCACACACTATGATCCCCATAGTGTCATGCTTCATCATAGGGGTCTTCCCGTCCCTCTACGGGGCGGGGCGCGCTACGACCTACGAACTACGTGGGAGCACTTTTTGTTTTGAACAGACTATGGGGCTGATTAGGATGGCGGACGGAAGAGCCACCGCGGCCCTGGAGTAGGCGGAAAAAGCCTTTTCCGTGTCCGCCTGCCGCGGAAACTCCGTCCGCCATATCAGGATAGGAAAACGTGTCAAATTTCCGTCCGCGACGGAAAAGCACGCACCGCCGTCGAACTACACACGACCACGCGGCGGACGGAACACATCCGGAGGCTCCGCTGTACGTACTGACGTCTAAGACCGTCCCCCAAATCAAGATGGCGGAAAATACACATAAAACCGCAGCGGAAACACAACCTGTCTGAACACGGCGGATTCCCCACAGCGAGGAAAAGAGACACAGCAGAGAGACCCACCACAAGCTGCTCGCCACCATGGACCCAGCGCTACACGCTTTCCCGATGCTCTTCGCGATCCACCACGTCCTAGTCTTGGCCCACCATCGACGCCGACGCAGGTAAGGCACAAACCATTGGCTGTCTGGAGGGGAATACCTGCAAGGGTCGTGACGTAGGGGGGGGAGTGTCATGTTACCCAAACCACTGATGAGAAGCAAATAGAAATACGCATTTGTAGTACGCAAGCATGAATGACAACGACAAACCACGAGACTTGATAGACTACCTTTATTGTACATAATAGGGGTATAATCACAGTGTATGCGTGAGCATGGGCAAAGTGGGCACCAGAGCAGCTACATCAGAGGCAGCATGTGAGAGGGCAGAATGCAGTATCAGAACATCAACAGGGCATTGCGGAGTACAGAGCAGGTACATCAGAGGCAGCATGTGAGAGGGCAGAATGCAGTATCAGAACATCAACAGGGCATTGTGAAGTACAGAGCAGCTACATCAGAGGCAGCATGTGAGAGGGCAGAATGCAGTATCAGAACATCAACAGGGCATTGTGAAGTACAGAGCAGCTACATCAGAGGCAGCATGTGAGAGGGCAGAATGCAGTATCAGAACATCAACAGGGCATTGTGCCCAACAGAGCAGGTACATCAGAGGCAGCACATCAGAGGGCAGAATGCAGTATCAGAACAGCAACAGGGCATTGTGCCCAACAGAGCAGGTACATCAGAGGCAGCACATCAGAGGGCAGAATGCAGTATCAGAACAGCAACAGGGCATTGTGCCCAACAGAGCAGGTACATCAGAGGCAGCACATCAGAGGGCAGAATGCAGTATCAGAACAGCAACAGGGCATTGTGCCCAACAGAGCAGGAACATCAGAGGCAGCACATCAGAGGGCAGAATGCAGTATCAGAACAGCAACAGGGCATTGTGGAGTACAGAGCAGGTACATCAGAGGCAGCACATCAGAGGGCAGAATGCAGTATCAGAACAGCAACAGGGCATTGTGCCCAACAGAGCAGGTACATCAGAGGCAGCACATCAGAGGGCAGAATGCAGTATCAGAACATCAACAGGGCATTGTGAAGTACAGAGCAGCTACATCAGAGGCAGCATGTGAGAGGGCAGAATGCAGTATCAGAACATCAACAGGGCATTGTGAAGTACAGAGCAGCTACATCAGAGGCAGCACATCAGAGGGCAGAATGCAGTATCAGAACAGCAACAGGGCATTGTGCCCAACAGAGCAGGTACATCAGAGGCAGCACATCAGAGGGCAGAATGCAGTATCAGAACAGCAACAGGGCATTGTGCCCAACAGAGCAGGTCCATCAGAGGCAGCACGTGAGAGGGGCTAAGTGCATCAACAGTCCATAGCACTGAACATGTCCATCAGAGGCAGCACGTGAGAGGGGCCAAGTGCAACAACAGTCCATAGCACTGAACATGTCCATCAGAGGCAGCACGTGAGAGGGGCTAAGTGCATCAACAGTCCATAGCACTGAACATGTCCATCAGAGGCAGCACGTGAGAGGGCAGAATGCAGTATCAGAACATCAACAGGGCATTGCGGAGTACAGAGCAGGTACATCAGAGGCAGCATGTGAGAGGGCAGAATGCAGTATCAGAACATTTACATGGCATTGTGGAGTACAGAGCAGGTACATCAGAGGCAGCACAAGTACATGTCCCAACCAACCCGTCCCAGGGACCACAAGAGTGCAACGCAGTTCTCAATGGACACACCATGTGAAATAACATTTGAGTGAAGTGATCAGCACCTCACATCACAGAATCAGGGGGACTGCGTGAACTACCTGCCTCGGACACACTGCCAGCACCAGCAACAGGAGTGTGAGACACAGCCACAGCCCGAGTGACAGACACATGGGCCACGGACCCAGACATACTGCCAGCACCAGCAACAGGAGTGTGAGACACAGCCACAGCCCGAGTGACAGACACATGGGCCACGGACCCAGACATACTGCCAGCACCAGCAACAGGAGTGTGAGACACAGCCACAGCCCGAGTGACAGACACATGGGCCACGGACCCAGACATACTGCCAGCACCAGCAACAGGAGCGTGAGACACAGCCACAGCCCGAGTGACAGACACATGTGCCACACACCCAGACACACTGCCAGCACCAGCAACAGGAATGTGAGACACAGCCACAGATGTAGTCACTGACACGTGACCCACTGACCCAGACAGACTGCCAGCACCAGAAACAGGAGTGTGCAACACAGCCACAGATCTACTCACTGACACGTGAGCCATAGACCCAGATACACTGCCAGGACCAGCAACAGGAGAGGGCACAACAGAGACTGTGCCACTACATGATGCATGAGAGCCAACAACAGACACAGTGCCACTATCTGATACATGAGAGTCAACTGCACCTGCGCGACTGGGACCACTGAAATGATGAGCCACAGGGCTGTATGGGCCAGGAGGCAGGGTGGCCCTGGGAGCTGGGGATAGCTGACCTTGAGCGACATCGGGGTGGGCAGGTGTCAATGGTGTGTGTCTGCGTTTCTTAGGGATGTGTGAGTGCACCCTGGACAGGACAGGACTGCCAAGTGGTGGGGACTCTAAAGAATTATCACCCACCATAGGTGGAGCATCTGCAGCCGGGGATCGGGTATCTGGGGACGTGCTGGAGCCTGCTTGTCGTTTGCTGTGTGCCTGCCGCCTGGACTCAGAATCATGTGTAATGGGGGATGCAACAACAGGGGACTCCCTCCTCTGCTTCTGACTGGGCCGGATGGGAGTGGAGGTATGGGGGGACTCCGCCGCGGAGACATCTGTTTGGCGTTCATTTGAAAACATCAGCCTCAGTGCAGCCAGGGGTGAAGTATGCCTGTCCTTGATTGCGTCATTGTCCATGCTAGAAGCCTTGTCCGTAGGATGTGCCTTATCCTTAGGTGGAGTGTTGTCTCTGGATTTTGCCTGTGCCCTGGTCGCCGCCCTGTTCCTGCCAGCAGACTTGTCGTCTGTGGTGCACCTGTCTCCAGTAGACACCTGCTCTCTGTGTGTGTCCCTGGCCTTGGGAGAAGGACCTTGCTCTGTTGTGTGCCTGTCCTTGGTGGTTTCCCTGCTCTTAGGAGGTGCCTTTGTCTTCTGACTGTCCTTGTCCTTGGGAGGGTCCCTTTCCTCTGTTGTGGGCCTGCCCTTGGGAGTCTCCCTGCTCTTAGGAGGAGCCTTTGTCTTCTGACTGTCCTTGTCCTTGGGAGGGTCCCTTTCCTCTGTTGTGGGCCTGCCCTTGGGAGTCTCCCTGCTCTTAGGAGGAGCCTTTGTCTTCTGACTGTCCTTGTCCTTGGGAGGGTCCCTTTCCTCTGTTGTGGGCCTGTCCTTGGGAGTCTCCCTGCTCTTAGGAGGAGCCTTTGTCTTCTGACTGTCCTTGTCCTTGGGAGGGTCCCTTTCCTCTGTTGTGTGCCTGTCCTTGGGAGTTTCCCTGCTCTTAGGAGGTGCCTTTGTCTTCTGACTGTCCTTGTCCTTGGGAGGGTCCCTTTCCTCTGTTGTGGGCCTGTCCTTGGGAGTCTCCCTGCTCTTAGGAGGAGCCTTTGTCTTCTGACTGTCCTTGTCCTTGGGAGGGTCCCTTTCCTCTGTCGTGGGCCTGCCCTTGGGAGTCTCCCTGCTCTTAGGAGGAGCCTTTGTCTCCTGACTGTCCTTGTCCTTGGGAGGGTCCCTTTCCTCTGTTGTGGGCCTGCCCTTGGGAGTCTCCCTGCTCTTAGGAGGGTCCTTTGTCTTTTGAGTGGCCTTGTCCAAGGGACTGTCCATGGACTTGTGAGTATCCCTTGCCTTGGGAGTACCTTTTGTGTTGAATGCCTGTGTAGCTCCTGAAGGCATGTCCCCCAACAACACATGTGGATCGTGTGTGTGTACTCCAGTGTATCTGACGTTGTCTTCGTGAACAGATTTAGCTGATCTAGGGGATGGGGTCTGTGGCCTGCGTGCTCTGGCGTGCTGTCTGACGCTGCTTCTAGTGCAATAACCTGTATTTGAGTCCTGCTCTGAATAATCACTACCCCCTGAGACATCCAGTGGTGTAGATGGGGAAACAGAAGTAGCACCCTGTCCATGCGACTGTACTATTGCAGACGACACACTGCTTGCCAATGACTGCACTGTCCTGTGTAGACCAGCAAGATCGCCATGCATCCCTTCCATGAATGCCACCACCTGCCCCAACTTCCGATCATGGTCTTGGAAAGCATTTGTCATATTGGTCTGCCCCACACACAGCTGTCGCAGCAGATCAACGGCCTCAGCACACAGTGCATTTTGGCTCACCGTGGCAGGGGCAGCGGTGCCTGCACCGAATGCCACTCTGCTCCCCCTACTCCTGCGGCCACGAACAGTACATGGTGCAGTTGGCGGAAGTATGGGCCCTGTGTGCTGTCTTCCGACAGAAGGTGATGATTGCCCACTCCCAGTCTGTGACAACAGTGCAGGCTCACCAAAAGTTTCCGAAGATGAGGACGATGGTGTCTCCACATGCGAGTCCTCAGGGACGGTCCTGTCCCCCTCTCCGGCGCTGCCCTCCTCTGTGTCAGTCTGTGTGTGCACGAAGTCTGATCCGGACTCATTTCCTCGACTGTTCTCCTCCGTCTGTGGCCGAGTGTCCTCTGTCATAGCTGAAATGCACATAAAAGAGGTGTAAGTCATGGGCACACTCACGTACAGAAGTACAAGGATTGCCAAATTCCATAGCTGACAAAGTAATTGTAGCCCCCATCCTGCACACGGCCCACCTCTACCAGTCATCCTCACATTACATAAGCGTTGGTGGCCGTGACACATGTACAGCATGCGGATAGGGCAGGAGCACGTACATCTGCACACATTTCCTGCCATGGGGCCATGGACCACTAGGGGATGTGCTTCAACACTCAACTACTAAGCAATTGGCGTGTCAACATTGCGGACCTGGATGTCAAATGACACCCACCCAATGGGACCAACATGGCATCACAGAGATACATACTCAACACGGAACTCAATACTGTGTCTGTGCACCAATACATGCATTGCGCTCACAAGTTTCCTACACAGACAGTATGCTCACCGCTAGTTTGCTGTTGATCGACACTCAGACGTTCGGACAGTTCGTGATGCGTCACTGCAATGATACGGTGCATGAGAGGGGTCATGGAGCGTCGTGCCAGACGGGGCGTCCTTGGAATCATCCCCAGTGTCACTTCCGCTACATTCTTGCTCAGCCTGGAAATGTCGTCCCAGCGTTTGTGGCAGTGTGTATGTCGTCTGTTGCACACCCCCAATGCCCGTACTTCCCGTGCAATGCTCCTCCACACATCCTTGCGAAGGTGCAGCTTGACCTACCATGATGGGAGACAAAAGGGTGTAAGTCAGTGGACAGTTGGCCTGTCACACACATAGGGGCAAAACGTATCTGTCAGCAGCCATGCACAATCCGGAACATATGTCGAGCCCACAGTACACAGCTAAGATAGCAGTATGCACGATCATTTGGCCCCCTCATGCACACCAACATGTCCCACACTGCACTTACCACCCGTCCGGGTGCGCCGTAGAGTCGTCCATAGTTGCGGAGCACACCGTCCACGAGGACATCAAGCTCCGCTGCGGTGAAGGGACGAGACCGGATCTCTTTGCCTCTCGACATGGCAAGATCACGGAGTATGGGACTAGAGCAGCAGTCGTTGGTCAGCTCAGCAGCAGCAGCAGGTCGAGGTGATGGTCACAGGCAGCAGTCGTTGGTCAGCTCAGCAGCAGCAGCAGGTCTAGGTGATGGTCACAGGCAGCAGTCGTTGGTCAGCTCAGCAGCAGCAGCAGGTCGAGGTGATGGTCACAGGCAGCAGTCGTTGGTCAGCTCAGCAGCAGCAGCAGGTCTAGGTGATGGTCACAGGCAGCAGTCGTTGGTCAGCTCAGCAGCAGCAGCAGGTCGAGGTGATGGTCACAGGCAGCAGTCATTGGTCAGCTCAGCAGCAGCAGCAGGTCGAGGTGATGGTCACAGGAAGCAGTCGGTGGTCAGCTCAGCAGCAGCAGCAGGTCGAGGTGAACAGGCAGCACTGGTTCCCAGGGTAGGATGTGTGCTTTTGGACAACACACATATATAGGGCCCTCAGCATGTGTCAGTGGCATACGTCGCCAGCAATTGGTCAGCCCTGGAGGCGTGTTCGTGAAATGGGCCAATGACTGGCCCTGTTGTTGCGGTGCACTGCTTCCGCTACTTGCGATTGGGCATATGCGGCCAGCGTCCCTCTTCCCATTGGCTGCATGTGCACGGACCGTCACGGGCACACATCGGCCACCGCACGTGCAAGCTTCAGGCACGGATGCTTCAGTTGCAACAATGTTCTATCACTGGCGCCACCATGGCGGTGCACGTACTCAGCGGGGGAGGTGCAGGCCTATACACCCTTTAGATGTACTCAATGGACATGCCAGTTCATGTCCCCTCTTACAGTCACATTGCATCATCCACCGTACACCGGCCGGAGCGGCCGGGCCTAGGACGGCCGTGCCGGCCATGTCCACAACCGCCGTGCCTGGCACGGCGGTTGTGGACATGGCCGGCACGGCAGTTGTGTACATGGCCTGGCACGGCGGTTGTGTACATGGCCGGCACGGCAGTTGTGGACATGGCCGGCACGGCCGTCCTAGGCCGGACCTGGCATGGCGGTTGTGTACATGGCCGGGCACGGCGGTTGTGTACATGGCCTTGCACGGCGGTTGTGTACATGGCCTTGCACGGCGGTTGTGTACATGGCCTGGCACGGCTGTTGTGGACATGGCCTGGCACGGCGGTTGTGTACATGGCCGGCACGGCAGTTGTGGACATGGCCGGCACGGCCGTCCTAGGCCGGGCCTGGCATGGCGGTTGTGTACATGGCCGGGCACGGCGGTTGTGTACATGGCCTTGCACGGCGGTTGTGTACATGGCCTTGCACGGCGGTTGTGTACATGGCCTGGCACGGCGGTTGTGGACATGGCCTGGCACGGCGGTTGTGTACATGGCCGGCACGGCAGTTGTGGACATGGCCGGCACGGCCGTCCTAGGCCCGGCCGCTCCGGCCGGTGTACGGTGGATGATGCAATGTGACTGTAAGAGGGGACATGAACTGGCATGTCCATTGAGTACATCTAAAGGGTGTATAGGCCTGCACCTCCCCCGCTGAGTACGTGCACCGCCATGGTGGCGCCAGTGATAGTACATTGTTGCAACTGAAGCATCCGTGCCTGAAGCTTGCACGTGCGGTGGCCGATGTGTGCCCGTGACGGTCCGTGCACATGCAGCCAATGGGAAGAGGGACGCTGGCCGCGTATGGCCTTTGGGAAGTAGCGGAAGTTGTGCACCGCCATGGCAGCGCCAATTATGTTATCTTGTCAGACGCTGCACCGTGATGTGTTGTGTGCAGTTGCGTCATGAGGGTTGTGAGCGTGATAGGGAAAGGTCATATGTCATACACTATTGCATGTGTGTCCATACTATGCCCATCGGTGGGCACACAATGGGCAACAGATGTGCATTTGGACGTGTTGACGTCGGGTGTGACCCTACAAACGTTATTACATCTTCACAACTACACAGTACATCACGGCTGTATGGCCAAATTATGCATCTGTTGTCAGTGTGTGGTTCTGGCGAGGTGACTACAGTGGTGGTGGTACACATGCATTCAGTGTATGTGTTTTGGACGTTGTGTCACCATGCATGTAATTACCGTATGGACAACATTATTGGTGTTGGCATTGGTGCATGATGACATGGTGCGTGTGTATCATTATCGTTTGTGTGCATGCACTTGCATGTGTGTCTGTGATGTGGCTATTAAACATTAGGGTAAAGACACACGTATTGTCAGTAAGGTTCACATGTGACTACGTTGCGTTGACACACTTCCTGTTGCAAGTGGCTGCACTTTGTTAAAGGGGCACTACGTATTGTATAGAGTATCAGAGATGTCACACATATGACCATTCTCCCTAGAAAAGTTGTTGTTGCTAATGTTGGCTCACATGTGATGGAGTTGCACACGTATGCGTCGTTTGTAAGTTGACCCAAGTTACATTTCTCTCCCACACAGGAGAGCTCCAAATGTGCATCGGCCATACACTGTGCTGGAGGATATGGTTGACGAGGAGGTGATTAGGAAATTCCGGCTGGATCGACGACGGTTGAAGGAGCTTGTTGCCCAATTGTCTCCTCATCTGCAGCCACAAAGGACTTATCCTGGTTCCATTACACCCACAGCAAAGGTGATGGCTGCCCTACACTTTTTTGCTACTGGCACCTTTCAGTACACAGTTGGATATGCCGGGGGGATGTCACAGTCCATGTTCAGCACGGTACTTCGGGATGTTTTAAGAGCTATGATGCTGTACAAGAATGACTACATACATTTCCCACGGGCGGAAGAGTTGGCAGCTGTCAAAGCAGACTTCTATGCACTGGGCCACATACCACACGTTGTGGGTTCAATTGATGGCACACATATCGCTATCATTCCACCACGGGCACGTGAGCAGGTTTTTAGGAATCGCAAACACTTCCATTCGCCAAACGTGCAGGTGGTGTGCCTGGCAAACAACATCATCTCCCATGTGTGTGCAAGATTTCCTGGGTCCGCACATGACGCCCACATCATGCGGAGCAGCATTGTCCCCCAACTGATGGCAAATCTGCAACCCGGTCAAGCGTGGCTTGTTGGTGAGTGTGCAGTGGGGACTTTTGTGATCTCTGTGTGGCATGGGGTAACCACCATTTCTTGTTGTGATATTTGTGTCTGTCATCCCCCTACTTAGGCGACTCGGCGTACCCAAAGAGGCCCTGGCTCCTGAGTCCCCTACGTAATCCTACGACAGCGGGTGAAATGCGCTACAATGATGCACATGGAAGGACACGGAGAGTGATCGAACGTACCTTTGGACTGCTAAAGTCTAGGTTTAGGTGCCTGGATAAGACCGGAGGGGCCATGCCTTACTCACCAGGAAAAGTATGCAGGATCGTGATTGCCTGCTGCATGCTCCACAACCTGGCAGTGCGCAATGACATTGAACTGTTCTTGGCCCCTGAAGACGAAGAAGTTCCTCGGCCTCCCATCCCACCCATGTCGACTGATGAGGATAGTGGTGAGGAGGAAGGTGTGGACCAGAGGCGCCAGCTCATTGATCGCTACTTCCCTTGAATGTGAGTAACTACCTCTTGTGCCAGTTGACAATGCCTTATGTATGTTTGCTGGTGTTGTGTGGATGTGGGGTGCATCAGCTGTGTGTTCTTGTTTGTGATGGTTGCATATGTGTGTCTTCATTTCTTTGGACATACAAGTCTCCATGATGTGTGTCCTCTAATCCCATGCTTTAGTGATGAGTGTAGTTTGTGTAATGTTGCTGTGCAGTGTGTTGTGATGTGTGTGAATCTGTTTCCTGACGTGTAGTTGCTGTCTCTGATTTTCCCTAGGTCACTCCCGCAGCGCCATGATCATGTACGACTAGGATCCCTGCACCTGTTTACGTCTGTTTCTGAAGGTAATCATGTGAATAAACATGGAGGCAAAACATCATTGAGTGTGTAAGTGAAATTTATTTACAGGTTGTGCTTTTGTGCTGGTGAATATTTACAAGTAAGTGGGTGGGGAGGGAGTTGGAGTTGAAGGCAATGGCAGATGAAATGTCCGTGCTGACACCACATTGGGGGGTGTCAGGCTAGTCCAGCAGACCAGTGGCTATGATTGTCTATGTGGGACAGGATACTTTGCAGAGTGAATGTCTGGCACAGGCAGTGACAAAGTCATTGGCGGCCCCTCTTGGAGCGTGTGGATGGCGCTCCAACACTGCTCTCACCCACTTCCAGCCTCGGGCGGCCCCTCCGTCTCTGAGGTGGAACAGAGTCAGCTGGGGGTGCAGGTTGGTCATGGGCCACATCTGTCGCCAGGGGCACAGGTGGTGGTGGCGGCGGTGGAGGCGGAGGTGACGGTGGCAGTGGAGGCGGAGTTGACGGTGGCGGTGGAGGTGGAGGTGACGGTGGCGCTACGACAATTGGTGGAGGGGGGGGTTGTTCCCGCCAATCCATTCCCTCCACATTGTTGTCTGTTGGCCCATGATGTGCACGATCTGGCCAAGGTACCCAGAGATTTCGCGCAACATGTTGGTGTTGTCCACTGAGTCCTGGTGTGCACGATCTGCATGTTCCTGGGAACGGTCGTACGACGCCTGGCACCTGGCAAGGGCTTGTAGGGACTCTGCCACAGGATGGGGTAGCTGTCCTTCCTCTGTACGGCGGGGTGTGGCTCGCCTTATTGCCTGATGTCCCGTCGCCTCTCTCCTTTGTGGCCCACTCACCCTGCTTGGGTGTGAGGCCGATGGACCTGCATCGTGCGCTGGGTTAGGCTGGGTGGCACAGGCAGGAGTCGTGGTACTGGTGGTACTGGTGGTACTGGTGGTACTGGTGGTGGTGGTGGTGGGGACTCTGCAGATCACAGAGGCAGGTGTCGCTGGAGTCACACATGCGTCGGTTGTCGGGCCTGGGAGTCCCTGTGAGCCAGCTGGCCCTGGCTGTGTGCTTGGTCCCGCTCCATCCTCCGCACCGGAGCTGCCTGTGTCCTCGTCACCAGAGAGTCCGGTATGTGTGGGAGGCGAGGCTTGCGGCCGGGTACTGGTTTCCCCAGTCAGTTCACGATCACCTGAGGGACAAGATAGAGCTGGTCAGTAATGTGGACATTACATGTTCATATCGATTTGAAAACATTTCTGTGTCCTGTCGCACACACCCCACACACCACAGCCTCCACCACCACCACCCTCCCCGTGTACATGGGGGCCTGTTGGGAGTTGTGGTTTGGACCTCTCACTCACCCCACCCTCCACCACCACCACCCTCCCCGTGAACATGGGGGCCTGTTGGGAGTTGTAGTTTGGACCTCTCACACACCCCACCCTCCACCACCACCACCCTCCCCGTGAACATGGGGGCCTGTTGGGAGTTGTGGTTTGGACCTCTCACTCACCCCACCCTCCACCACCACCCCCCTCCCCGTGAACATGGGGGCCTGTTGGGAGTTGTAGTTTGGACCTCTCACACACCCCACCCTCCACCACCACCACCCTCCCCGTGAACATGGGGGCCTGTTGGGAGTTGTAGTTTGGACCTCTCACACACCACACCCTCCACCACCACCACCCTCCCCGTGAACATGGGGGCCTGTTGGTAGCCATGTACATGTTTGTGAGTAGGTGTCCGACGTGCATGGTTTGGGGCGTAGGTGATGTGTCTTCTCAGTTGTGTGAGCCTGACCATGTTGTACTGATCGTGGGGCTTGGTTTGTACTTACCAGCCTCTTCTCCTTCATCAAGTCCGTCTAGACTCTCTGGGTGAAGTATCACCAGCACCTTCTCCTCCCAATCGGTGAAGGGTATGGGCTCCGGGGGTGTTCCTCCGCCAGTATGATTGGCTCTTGCATAGTTTTTTGCGCGGATGCCTTTCACCCGGGTCTTCAGGTCATGCCACCGCCTCTGAATGTCATGCTTCGTCCTCGGCACGGTCCCTGAAGCATTCACCCGAGTGACGATCCTGTCCCACATGTGGTTCTTTTGCGCCACGGACGTCTGCTGGACTTGGGCCCCGAAGATGTGGGGCTCAACACAGATGATTTCATCTACCATTACCTTCAACTCTGTCTCCGTGAATTTAGGTTTTTTTTTGGGTGCCATGGTGTGTGGTGCTCAGTGTGTGGGTTGAGTGAGTTGGTGGGTGCAGGTGTGTGGTGTGTGATGTGTAGGAATTGTGTGGTGGGTGTTTGTGTGGTGGGTGTGGTAGGGTGGTGGTTGTGTGTCTTCTATGTGAGTTAGCTGTATCTCGATTAGGGCCTCTTGCTAGCAGCAATGCTGTGATGCAAAGGATTGTGGTAGTGTGTGGGTGTCATTTTATAGTCATGTCTCCATGGTTGTTGGCAGTCAGGTGGTAGGTGGGCGTGTTGACTAGTGTGCATTATTGGGTACTTGGGGCGTGTCATGCTGGCTTGTGCTTGGTGTTGGTGTATCGGGGGGGGCCTTGTCAATGTTCGTATGTTTGCTTTGTACTTGCGGTACACTTTCTGACATTTGTTTGACGTTAGGGATGTTGTGCGTGTTGGCCTTCCGCAGTGATGCACTATTTATCGTTGCATTCTTTCCGCCGCGGACGTGGATGGCTGTGCGTTCCGTGGTACGGGCGGATTTATCCTAATTGCGGACACGGAGTATTCACAGGTATGGCGGTACATGTGTTTTTTTCCGCGGTCATTTCCGTCCGCGGCGGGGGTTGTTCATTGGGCTCCGTCCGCCGCGGACGGAGTTAGATGTGTTCCGTCCACCGCGGACGGTGTTTGTTATGATCCGTCCGCCGCGGTCGGAGTTTCGTGACATGATTATCCTAATCCCAACCGCGGAATCTCCGCGGCGCAGCCGGGAGTACAATTTCCACGACCATGGCGGACAGTACCCATTTCCGTCCGCCATCCTAATCGACCCCTATGTGTGGTGTAACCAAAGTGTAAGTGATATGTGGTGTAGGGATGTGAGTGTACTAAGAAGTTTTAAAAAATTAAAAATTCCCTGGCTAGTAGAAAAAAAGAAATGTATTTGCTGGTTTTAAGACTTGGAGGAGAGAGAAGGAGAGAATTGTTTGTGCATGGTGCATGAACAATTGATATCAATGTATGTATCTGCCTTCTCTCTCCTCCAAGTCTTAAAACGCCGAATCTTAAGAATGTTTGTGGCTGCCAAACAGCGCTGTACACAAACACACTAACCGAGTGTTGCAAACTTTATACGCTAAAGACCATTGAGAGTATGATGTTTTGATTTTACAGGCCAATCCGCAGCAGTATGGTTCCTTATACTTGTGTATATATACAAAAAGTGATAATTGAATGAAGAGTATGTGTGTTATGTGTGTTCAGCAAATATCGATAAAAGACAAGATTAATATAGCACATCTAGGCTAAATCAGGCGAATATACCATGATTTACTATAGATGAGAAATCATCAAAGACCAAAAGTATGATATGAATAATATATCACCTTTTTATCCACAGGTTGCAACAAGTGCATGTTGGATTATTGAAAATCAATCTAAAGTTTTTTGTATTTCTTATGTGTTTTTTCTTTCCCCTTTTGTTTCCTTTTTTCTAGACACCAGATTGGGTCATTTTTCTGAGGGCCAACTCAAGCTCTGATGTCACAATAGAACAGCTTATTTTTGCTGCCCTATTGTAGGAAAGTAGGCATACTACAACTAGTTAGTTACTTGAGTCTAGTAGGGATTTACCGAGGTCCTGATGAGTAAGCTGTAGGGGACTGCTTACGAAACATGTCGACCAAGTAGGGCTCATCCAATAGCCCTACCACAACCCCTTTTTAACATTTCCAGCTAGGGAGGCAAATACATTTCTTTTTTTTCTACTAGCCAGGGATTTTTTTATTATTTTAAACTTCTTAGTACACTCACATCCCTACACCACATATCACTTACACTTTGGTTACACCACACATAGTCTGTTCAAAACAAAAAGTGCTCCTACGTAGTTTGTAGGTCGTAGCACGCCCCGCCCCGTAGAGGGACGGGAAGTCCCCTATGATGAAGCATGACACTATAGGGATCATAGTGTGTGAGGGGTATTTTAAAAACACATAAGTGCTTGTCGTAGTCATCAACTGAGACTGACATCACACATTTTTATCACCTAGTGATAAACAAAAAAACTTAAAAATAAAATAAAAATAGTAAAAAATATTCACTTTTCACATAACAAAGGAGTCCAGCACCAGAATCTTAGGGAATAAAAAACAATGAAACTGTGCACATATGGAGGAACAGAAAGAGAAAGAATGCACATACACATGCCACAAATAATGTGTGTGCACGTTTGTACACATTTGTTTGGATGTGTAATTCAAAGTCCGATCTATTGGCTTTGTCAGTGCTAACTGTTAATGTGTTTGTCATCTATAGATTTTATCATTTCTGTCTGCTTAGCTTGGGTGTTATTAAGATCAGGATTTTGAACAGAATGAAAAAAGTGGTTTTGCCAATCAAACATTATATTTGAATGTGTTTTTTCTCTTTGAATATCAGGTCTAGCCAACAGTCCTTCTTGCTGCTGAAATGACTGCTTGCACCTCCTCATCTCCCACTACAACCTACACATACCGCAGTGTTTGATTTACCTGCTCATTTGACTTACTGCCCATCTGCCTTCAGTGGACATCCCAGTCACAAGACAGATATCCAGTTATCAGATATTAAACATTGTGCTTTGGCATCAGACTTTGGATATCAGACACACATTGCTGTAGTGCCTTGGTTGGTATAGCTTGTTGACACTGCAGGCACCTTGTGAGCTCTACGGATCTGGTGTACTCAGAGACTTAGAGGCACATTAGGATGTCTGGCGGATCGCCACCGCCATGCGGGCGGTGGCGGTCTGCCAGACATCCTTACCCGCCCGCCACCCATTTCCCCCTGACATTTTACTATGGTGGGGGGACCACGGCAGACGGAAAGACCGTCCACCGCTTTTCTGCCCCGGTTGCCTTGCGACCAGCCATATTAGCATGGGCCAAAACAAATGCCGGAAATGCAGGCGGTCTTCACTTCGGGGGGCCCCTGCGGGCCCCCATGGTGAAGGCAAGGTGGGGGTGCACATGGGGGGTACACAGGTACCCCCCTGCATGTGCATACGCAAAGCGGCAGGCACCGCGCGGCGCCTGCCGCTTTGTGTATGCAAATGCATACATGCATTTTTAGCATTGTGGCGGGCGGTGCTCTCACAATATTAAAAATGCAGGATGCGCCCGGCAAAGTGTCACAGTTTGCCCCAAAAAGAGTTGCATGATATGGAGTATGCAGTGTGACCCATGGGGCTGACAGACCGGTTGACTTGTGAGTGTGGTGCATGGGGAATTCGACTGAAGTGTGGCTGGGCCTTAACAGTGCTGGAGTTGGTGAGGAGAGGAGAATAGGTGGCAATAGGTGTGTCAGGCATGATCTAGAAAACGTCGGAAGGTGCAGATTTTAGGGGTTTACTCCAATCTGCCCACAACAGGGCAGAAAGCCCTCTTGACCAACAGGAAACAATGACATTAAAAAAGAAATGTGTGGGAGCAGCAGGACCTGGCACAGGATCATGTGCGACCCTAAAACGTCTTTCTGCCTCTCTGGCGTCCAGATTTGAGAAAGCTCACTAAATCAACATAAAAAGCAAGAGGTAGGGGGAACCACCGTAGCATTATACTACGCCTATACTCCAAAACGAACAACATAATCTGTCCACCCCTCTGTACCCATTTTCAACGGGAGAAGTGTGGGAATGCTATGTGGTAGGAATTTTGTGTATCCCTACAGATTATAGAAGTTTACCTAAAAGAAAAGAAGTGAACAATCTGTGATTTTAGCAACCATTCGAGGTTTGCATGACAGTCTGGGTAAAAAATGGCAGTAGGATCCATGCAAGTCACGCCATCCTGCGCTCTCCTGGGTGTCTAGTTTTCATAAATGTCTGGGTATGGTGGGTTTCCTTGATAAGCAATCAAGCCCGGGTACCAATTCCTCAGCTACTAACATTGCCAAAACAGGTCATTTTTCTTGGCGAAAATTTGTTGTCTCCATGTTGTGCTATGGAGCCTTTCCTGTTGCAGGCAATAGGCCCATCCACACAAGTGGGGCACCATTTTTGTCAACAGAAGTGTGGGAACACAGGAACTAAATGGGAAGTGTGTATGCACGGCAACCTGAGCAGCATAACTATTTCATCAGATATATGACATAGTACCTGAGAACAAGACTACTGAGAATATTGCGCTGCCTGGATGAGTGAACTGCTGAAGGCAAAGAGGAAGGGGCTAGACCAACGTGCATACCGCTATATAGCGCTTAGTTTTCATGCCAAGAGAAGACTTCACTGCTTGGGGGCAATAAATATGCCAGTCAGGCTTCCTTGTAGGACAACTGCAGCTGGGGAGGAAGAGGAGGCTAGACTAACTCCCATAGCTCCATATAGCCGGCTGCTCAGGCGGTGAAAAAGGAGGCTATACTAACTCCCATAGGGGCAAATTATCAAGAAACGGCGTTAAAATCATCGCTGCTTTAGTGGCAGGAAACTGCCGCTAAAGCGGCGATAATGGGCTTGATAATATTCCCTTGAGAATTCCAATAGAAGCCCATGTTCTGGTGTTAACATGGGCTTCTATTGGAATTCTCTACAGCATATTATCAAGCCCATTATCGCCGTTTTAGCGGCAGTTTCCTTGATAATATGCCTCCTAGTGTTATATAGTGCTCTGTTTTCACCGACTGCACAGGATACACGTTGGGATGCCCGGGCAGTGCCAGGAAAAAGGTCAGGCCCATCTTCATCCATGAGTGACTAGTAGCATACAAGTCAGCATACCCACTTGGTTACCTCTTCATGAAAGTCTTTTCGCTTTACAATGGGCAAGAGAAAAAGCAATGCTATATCTGCTGAGGGTAATAACTGTCCGACCTCTATCTCCATTGCTAACTGTGTTACCAATGCCATTGGTAGGCTGGATGATGAAATCCACTCTGTTGAACAGAGGTTGAGTGCACACTAAAAACTAAGGGGCTTATATATGAGCCCTTGCGTCACTTTTGCGCCAACGGTGCGTGACTTTTTGTGACGCACCAGCGGCGTAAAAAATGAGCCTTGTTGCACCATATTTACATAGTGACGCATCTAGGTAGATGTGCCGCTTTGTAATCCCCTGCGCCACATTATACCTGCGCCAGGTATTATGAATGCCGGGGGGCGTACTGACGCAAGAAAGGGTCGTAGAAGTGGCACAGTGAAATATATGAGATTTCACTGCACCACTTCTCGGATGCAAATGTGTCAATATCTTACGCCTGCCTCATGAGAGGTGTAAGACTGATGCAGCCACATTCCACATGGGACTTACCTATGTGTAAATGACCCATTGCTGGAGTTGCGTCACTTTTGTGAAATACTCCAGAAATGCGTAATTTGTGCGCCCTCAGATACGTCAGAAATACTGATGTATCTGTAACTCCATGCGACATGATGCGTCATACTGTAAATATAACGCATCATTGGTGTCGCAAGGAAGGCACAATTAAAAGTGATGCATCGCTGTTTTCTCACAGCGATGTGTCACTTTTCATAAATGAGGCCCACAGTATCCTCCTCTGCTCTTGGTTTGTGTGACATCCCTTGCATTTCTAATCATTTTCTAATTATTGAGGCCAATGTACGTGCTTCATATTCTTTGAACAGTGCAGTTTAATCTCCCCTGCTAAGGAAAAGAAAGACATTAGTTGTTCTTCAAAGGGGTCTAAAGACTTCCTTCAGTTGACAGATAGCTCTCCCAAAACATCCTTTAAGCCCAAACATGGTTGTGACTCTATGAATTTTAACAACCAGTTAGGAATTCCGGTGAAAATGATCAAAGGTTTATTTCATAATGTTTTTTTCGGACTTGCATCAATTGCAGACTAACTTTGTAATCTGGGTAATTAACCTATGTCCTCTCCCTACTTACTCACATTATATGGTACCTCGACCTGTGGAGATGGGTGACCCTCCTCAGAAGTGAAAACATTTATTGTAAACTCTTTTTCCAATATGTTACAGTTTAAGCCTTTTAATTGTTTGAGAGTGTCTCATTCTGATCCTCATTTACCTAACTCAATTAAATTTAAAGTTGCTTCCCTCAGCAAACCCTTACAAACTCTTAATGTTCCACAAATAGCAAATAAGGAACAACTTTTAATCATTTTTGTGATCATAACCCTCTTTTTTTCTCCATTACATTAAAATAGAAATGTACTTTCTGATGTAATATACCCTAGAGTTTAGGCAAGTAAGATAATGGTTAAGGATTAAAATGATGCATCATATAGCGTGAATAACCAATACATGACCTGGTTGCTTATATGATACATGAGATTTATTGCTGTCTCAATGCTAAAGTCAACCCTCTTATCACTCTGGCTGTCTTTGGCCAAATTTGGTCCCTAGTTAGGCTATCCCTTAATGTAGTGTGCAAGAGGAAACAGGTCAAGGTATTCAAACAGTTTAATAAATGTTATTCTCAGGCCCACCACACTCTTGACTGCCATAAACAAACAACCTCTTAACATTTTTAAGGTTGCATCTTGCAAAAACAGACTAGAAAGATTCCCAGAAGGTTATTAAAACCACCCTAAGTGAATAAAACATGGGATCATTATAAAAAGCCTACAACATGAGTGATAATTCCACTTTCTGGAAAATCACTAAACAGCACTGTTAGAACTGGGGGTCTCTAGGTGGCTGGGGTAGGTACCGTAGGCCAAATAGGGACCCTTGCTTCTAAGTCAGGGAAAGGAAGGACACCTTCTTAGATAGCCCCTGCTCACCCCCTCGGTAGCTTGGCACGAGCAGCCAGGCTTATCTCCAAGACAAATGTGTAAAGTATTTGCAACCCCGCTCTCAGTAACCCAATGGTGACACCACAAATGGACTCCACACGCGTTTCATGAAAAAAACAAGTATATGTTTATATAAAAAGATATACGATTAGACCACACGATAAAAATCCAACAAATGCGTATTTGTAATATTTCACCTGGATGGTTATTAGGCCAGCAAGCCCTTGTAGGATCTTAATGAGCAATTCTAGATGATCGAATGCAGTGCTAGTGCAATTCGATGCAGTACGTTATGCAACAATCAGGCAGTTCGTAATACCAAAATAATGCAATTCGGAATGCAACAATCAGGCAGTTCGTTATGCAAAAATAATGCAATGCGTAATGCAACAATCAGGCAGTCTGTTATGCAGAAATAATGCAATGCATAATGCAACAATCAGGCAGGTTGTAATACCAAAATGATGTAATGCGAAATGCAACAATCAGGTAGTTCGTAATACCAAAATAATGAACTTCGGCACCGATCACGGTACTCGGGACGGTCTCTCTGCCACTCCTGCTGACTTGCGGTCAGCTACTGCCAAAAAATGCCCCCAACATGGGTATGGTGTAAAACAAAGTGTAGCTCCACACTCCGGCCCCGGTACTACCACTCCTCGGCAAGTACGGGCCGCAATATGGACTTCAGCGGAGGATTGCACTGCAAAGGGAGGAAATGCCGAAAGCGTTTCTCTCGTAGCCCGCATCCCGCCCCAGGCACGACACACGCACACTCGCTGTGCATTACCTGGAGGGGAGGTGCGATCTCACTCTCCTCTCCTCACGACATGGGCCTCCAATGCGACTTCGTTGATCTTGGGCAGTGCAACACATGTCTCCCCACACGGGGATGGTTCAAGGTCCCCCCTTGGTATAGACAGGCTTGGATCAGTGTCACAGCTCCTTTGGGGATGCCGGTCTGGGCCGATGCGGTACAAAAGGGGGTGGTGATGGACGGAGCATCCGAACCAATCAAACACTCACACCCAGTCAAAAGATCTGGGTTTAATCCATCACCGTTCTTTAGCCCACCCTGCCACCCCAGTTCAGACATGGCTATATGCAAATCAGTCTGACCCTGTGCGTCATGGGAACAGTCCACCCCGAACTGCCAAGCCATGTCTTCCCTGGACCGGAAACAAGCTTCCGAGGACCGGTTTCTGGCATTACAGCCTTCTTCAGCCCGGCTTGCTTGAATCCAGTGGCAAAGTGAGCAAGGGACTCACGTCTCAGCATACCCTGCCACACTTATGGCGGCCAAAGCGGTACAAAAGGGGGTGGTGATGGACGGAGCATCCGAACCAATCAAACACTCACACCCAGTCAAAAGATCTGGGTTTAATCCATCACCGTTCTTTAGGTGATCTCACTCTCCTCTCCTCACGACTTGGGCCTCCAATGCGACTTCGTTGATCTTGGGCAGTGCAACACATGCCTCCCCACACGGGGGTGGTTCAAGGTCCCCCCTTGGTAAAGACAGGCTTGGATCAGTGGCACAGCTCCTTTGGGGATGCTGGTCTGGGCCGATGGCAATGACAAAGGTCTCAGGCTGCAACAGAGCACACGCACAAAGAGCCTCTGAGACTCACTTAAGCTGCGGGTCCCATGATCACAGGGCAATCCTCAGAAAGGTCTCAGATTGCACGAGGCTCACGCACACAGCGTCGCTGAGACTCACTTGAGCTTCGGGTGTACACAATCACAGGGCAATCCTCACGAAGGCCTCAGGCTGCACAAAGAACACGCACACAGCATCGCTACGACTCACTTGGACTCCAGGTGCCCACGATCACAGCGCAGTTCTTACGAAGGTCTCAGGCTGCAAAAAGCACACACACACACACCGTCGCTAAGACACCTCTGGAAACTTTTATGTTCCTGAGTTTCCTCAGCAGGGAGCCAGCGCTCCTCAGGGCCTTGGGGACAAGTTACTTCAGGACACAGCACACAGCAAAGTCCTTTCAAGCAGGGAGACACAGCACAGAGCAAAGTCCCTTAGCCTCTCCTTGGCTAAACCAGCAAATTGCAGGCCAGCCGCAGAACACACAGCAAGGGTCAGTCCTTTCCTTCAGTCTCTTCATCTGTTTCTTCCTTGGCAGAGGTCCCTCTTGAACACGTAGTAGTTTTAATCCTTTTCAGTCTTGAGCAGTCCAAAGTCCAGGGGTTTCAGCTCTCATAGTTATACTCCTAAATGTCTTTGAAGTCTTTGTGTTCAGGGGGGAGCTGACCCCTGTCCAAACCAGTTCTGGTTGTCTCCCTGCCAGTGACACCTTCTTCCTTTGAAAGTGGGGGCTGGATCCTTAATCACTCAGCAGGAGATGGAGCCATTGTTTTATGGCGGCAGCCCACGCCTCTTCACCTCCAGGGGCTACTCCTAACCCCTACACTCCAGATGCAGGTCAGCCTGTTGCTGTCTCACCTCCTCCACTTGGTCAGGATATTCCCCAGATCCTATCACATTCAAATCCAGACAGTCAATTCACAACCAGGCAGAGACACACAGAAATGTTAGAACACAAAAAAACAGCCACTTCTAAAAGTGTGGTTTCTAAAACACACAATGCAAAAACCACCTTCATAAAAAGATGTGTTATTAAATTGTTCAAGCTTACTAAACTTCACCTCTCCATCTTAAGCCTATTGGAAGATAGGCTGGAAACATATTACACAACCTCCTCATTATGTTCTATAGGCAAGATGGCCTTTCAACAGTGAAAATCTAAATGGAGAGTATTTCACTGTCAGTACATGGTACACACCTGAGTAATGAATGAATGAATGAATGAATACAATTTTATTTGTGGTTACTCAAAACCATTAAAATAAGACAACAAACTACAAAAAATAAATAAAAATAAATGCAGTGTTATAAAATAAAAGGAGGTTAAAAGTTCATTGGACCATTTGTACTTGTCCGTCAGTCTTGCCTGGTCACACTCAGAAGGGCTGGTGAGGCTTCATGGTATGCGAGTTGGTCAATGGCCTAGCTGTAGGTGACCATCAATTTCCGCCGGGACTGTTGGATGAATTTGCTGAACATAGCCATAACTTTCACTGTTTCCATTGTAAATAGGTGATGAACAGCCTCCTTTATTGATCTAATCCCGCATATCTGTAAGATTGGCTTTAGGTAGAGGTTACGCTCAGAGGACAGCGCCGGGCAGCAAAATAAGATGTGAGCGAAGCTCTCATGTTTGTATTTACATAGCCGACACTCCGGATGCCTTGTCCAGGATGACCTCGAGGGGTAAAGTTCTTTGAGGGGGAGAGGATGTAGTCTGAGCGCTAAGATCCTATTTAACGCTTGTTTCCCCACCGCCTGGGTAAGGTGGAGTTTGGCATTCTGTACAGTATGTGGGAGTTTTAAAGACTCGTGGAAGCCTCTTGTTTCCAATGATTCCAGATCCGAGATGCGCGAGCAGAGGCGAACCTGTTTTTTTATCGCGCTTTTAATGGCGGCGTACTTTATCGACTCAGGGTCCCAGTTTTCCACTGCGAGCTTCAGGGTTTCTTTGGCAGCAGAGATGCTGTTTGACCAGGGATTGTCTGGTTCCAGAAAGATACTTTTTATGGTACCTTTCAGGGTGTTGTCTAATGCCGCAGTGACAAGGAAAAAGTATTTGCTCATTGACGCCAGCTCTTCATATTTTTGTTGGATCAAGTCGAATTCGAGCCGCACTAAGGTGTTTCTGGTGCAAGCGGGTAGATGGAACAACTTTTTATATGCCGAGCAGTGGATTTTTTCTAGCACACTGGGTAATTTGCCAGGGAAGGCCTGCTGTGCGTAGTTCAAAGATGGTATTAGCTTCGCCCTTAGCACTCTTTGAATTGCTGTTGTTGTTGGGCTGTGTAGGGTAGCATGCAACTTGCCGAGGGCATATGTAATGCTTTTCCCTTTTGCCCGTATTTTGTCAAGGTGTACTCCTGGGCGCCCTGTCTCGCTAAGCCAGACTCCCAGATAGTTATAATATTGTGTGCAGTCCAAGGACAGCTTTCCTATCCTCCATTTTATCAGCTTTTTTTTCGTGTAAGGCCCAAAAATCATTATTTTTGATTTGGATGGATTTACGATCAGTTTGTTCTTGGCATTGTAATTACCCAGGGACGTTAGTGCCTTTTGTAGGCCGATTTTGGTATGGTCTAAAAGTACCAGGTCGTCGGCATATTGCAATAGTTGGATCTTGGTGTGTCCGAGCCGAGGTGTGGCTAATGATGCTCCAGTCAGGGCTTTGCCCAGGTCTGCGGTGTATAAATTAAACAGCATCGGCGCCAAGACGCAACCTTGCTTCAATCCGCGGTTGGTGTCTATTTTCTCCGAGGCTGCCATATTTGAAAGTTTAATTCTAACCCAGGTGCTTGTGTATAGCGATTGAATGGCTTTTAGTAAAGGGGGGTCAATATTCCAGCTTTCCAATTTCTGCCAAAGGATGGAGCGGTCAACGCCATCAAAGGCCGCCGTATAGTCAATGAAGCAGGCAAAAATCGGGAGGGTTTTTCGCGCCACTGCCTTCTGAGATAGATATGAGAGAGCTACAATATTGTCCACTGTTGAGGCTCCTGGTCTGAACCCTGTTTGGTAAAAGGGCAGCAGGTCCTGCTCGCTAACCCACTTTGTGAGTTCCATTAATAAGGTGCTCGCGTAGGCCTTACCCTCGATGTCGAGCAGAGTGATCATGCGATAATTTTGAGGGTTTGATTTTAGCCCTTTCTTGTAAATCGGATGGAGTAGCGACCCTCTCCAAGAGTCAGGAACATTCCCCAACAGTCGACATTCAGCATATAGCGTGACCAGATTGTTAGTCCAGAAGTCTATATCTTGCCGGAAGAGAAAACCTGGCAGGCCATTAAGTCCAGGCGCTCCATTTGGTCTGATTTTTTTAAAGATTGTGTTAACTGTCTTTTTTTCCGGGAGGGTCAGCTGATTCGCAGTTTTTGTTTGATTAATAAAATTGGTTAATGGAGTCGCATTCTCCAGGTCTATATTTAGTGGAGGTGAGCTGTCCTCTTTGTACAAGGTTTTCACGTGAGCTGCCCAGGTATCAGAGTCAATTGTGTTCTCCCTCTGAATACCATCTTGATTTAAGGTATTAAGGTATTGCCAAAACTCTTGCGATTTGCTGGGACTCAATAGACCGAAGATCTTTAGCCATTTCTCCTCGATGTAGCCCCGTTTTGCGGCCCAAACTTTCTTAGAGTGTGATTTTGTGGTTTCATGGAGTTGACTTTTATCGTAAGCTGAGCCAGTTTTCAGGTAGGCCCTTCGTTTAGTTCTTACTTGTCTCTCACTTTCTTTAATTGCAGGAATGTGCCCGAAGTTATACCTGGGATATAAAAAAGTTTTAAGTGTTATTCCTCCTTGTAGATGTAATACTAGGTTGTGGGCCAGCTGGTCCCATTCTTCTATTATGCCCCTTTTTGTTGCATATAATGGCTCATCGGCCCATACATTTTTCCATTCTTCGAACTTGTTAACAGGCACTGCGCCCCATTTAATCCTCCTCACCAGCGTAAACAGTTCAGCACCGTTTGATGACCCTACGTGTTTTAACGTGTAGTGATTATCTGCTGTAGAGTTTAAGTTGATTATTAATGCAGCATGGTCGCTTTCCTGACGTTGTTCAACTTTGTAGCCTTTCATTAGCTTCTGTAGATGACTGCTTACTAGGATATAATCAATAGTAGTGTGATTGTTATACGTGGGCGGGCATAGGGTACCTGGATTGTCCCTTAGGAATAGGGAGTGGGCTGATGCCAGCTGATAAGAGAGCATAAGGGAATTGAAGGCCTCTGTGGCTGAAGAGTTGTTACTTACAGATGACCTAACCCCAATGTTGTGAGTATTGAAGTCGCCGAGGATTATTGATTCCATGTGAGCAAACTCTAGGAGAAGGTTTTCTATGTGGCCTATTAGCTGGGAGAGTTTGTCCTTGGCTCCCGGACCATGCGGGTTGTAATAAACGTTAATTAAAAGCATTGAAAGTTGGCCCTTGCTTGTTGCGAAGCCTTTCAGTATGCCTGCCATGTACATATTTGATGATGTTTTTATTTCACTAAATTGTATTTTGCGGGAGAGCCTGATGTATATTGAGATGCCTCCTGAAGGTCTGCCAAACATGTTTTCCTTGACGGCTGGATTATGGTAGCCCGCGAATCCCCTTATTGCAACTGGTTTGGTGGCCCACGTCTCTTGGATGCAAATTACGTCCACCCCTTCAAGAAACGGGGGTATGGCCGGATGTTGTAGTAACTTTGCAATCCCAGCTACGTTCCAGGACAAAATAGTCGTGCTGTGACTACCGATTTTCTCGATTTTGTTTCTGGCTGATGGCTCCTCTTGCCAATACGGTAAGCCATTCTTAATTGCAAAAGAGCAGGAGTTAGGAGTTATGATTTAAGGCCCTCGGCACCCAAGACCAGTCTTCGCTAGACGTGTTATGTATTGAGCAGCACCGGGTACTTTTACTCGGGTTTGTGGTGACTTTAATTAAACCATTCCTTGTTAATTTCATGTTTGTGCCGCTGTTACTCCCGTGAAGAATGGACAGTGTTTTTGGAAGTAGCTGAGGTAATTCCAGCGATGAGGTCCTCCTTTGTGTGTCCGGGGTCCGAGAGGGTTTTAGTTGATTCAAATGGCAATGTTGCAGGGGCATAGGGTATTTTACTGCCGGGCAGCTCGTGATTTTTATGCCCCAGTCTTCCAATTGTTTCCCATTTCTTTTTAATGCACGAGCCATATCTGGATTATAGAAAAGCAACACCTGAGTACATGTCCTACCTTTCACATACACTGCACCCTGCCCAGGGGGGTACCCTGGACCTACCATAGGGGCATCTGATGTACATAAAAAGGGATGGGTAAGGCCTGGCAAGTGGGTGCACTTGTCAGGACAACAAGGCAGTTGAACAAACTGCACGCAGGCACTGCAGTAGCAGGCCTGAGTTCGCTCATTAAGGCTACTGGTGTGGGCACAATTATTGCTGCAGGCCCACTAGTAGCATTTGTGTTACCAGCCCTGGCACACATAATGCACTTTACCAGGGGCTTTACTAGTAAAACACATATACCAATTATGGACAACCAATTACCATTACACTTTACACAAGGATCACTTACACTTTGACACTGATCAGCAGTGGCAAAGTGCCCAAAGCATCAAAGTTGGCAACACCATGTCAGGAAAAAGGTCTGGGGGGAGGCAAAAAGTTTAGAAAACTTTAACCAAAAAGTGCCAAGTCCAACAAGCACGTTTCTTGGAAATTATTCTAAACCTGCAATAGAAGCAATTATTCAGGCTTATGTTTTGGGCATCAAACCGTTCTAATGTCTATCAAGTTTCCCCAGCCATTCAGTCACAACACAAGTTTATATCATGTGGGCTGCTCAGCACATCTGCCCCTCTATCTGATATCTACTCTTGCTCTCCATTGTTTCCTGGCAGTGCTACTTACATGCACATTCAACCACCTATCTAATTATCTGATATCTACTCTTGCCACCCATTTTTTTCCTGGATGTGCGTCTTACACCTGTTTGAGGTTTAGTATTAGTCTTGTTATGGCTCAGGTGCACATCATGCTAATTTCCTTATCCTCAGTCTCTCTCTGTTCAGTAATTCATACTTTATAACCACCAGCAGTGAAACAGTTATTTGTCCAGCTTCTGTTAGTACTCCCTCTCAATTCTAAGAGGTGGTATGGTAATCAGCAAATTTAAAGATACAGGTTCATGCTGTGGGAGGGTCTGTTTGGCAGTTTGAAATGCTGTGGGCTTTCTTTAGTGAGCTATCCATGCATGAGATTAACAGACACGAGTTACATTTCCATGTGCATGCCTGACCACGTAACCAGTTTTATTCATCTTTACCATACTCTAGTGCAGAGTTCTTCAAACATTTTTAGGTTGAGACCCCCCAGCTGAATTTTTTTAGATGTTGGACCCCCCCACCAACTGACAGAAATTTCGGGAATCTGGTACACTACATGATCGACTGCCACGCGCATATTACGGGCCAGTTCCGGCAAATAATGTTCAACACAATAAGAGTGTATAGTAAACTGCAGGTTTGTGAGTGGGTGTGGTGAAATGACAGAGGCGTATTACACAGCTCAAAACATAATTGTCCAAGATAAAATGTGCACAAATTATTTTTACTAGGATGCTTTGTTTTACACAGGACATAGATTAATAATAACACTACCAACATGAATATGACAGGTGTGCCGGTGTTTAGCCACATTTAGACTCTCAATCTGTGGGTGGATTTTTGCTACTGCCATCCTCAGGTTGTGCTCCACATCCAGTCTTGAACGGTACTTAGTCATTAATACCGCAAGTGCTGAGATCCCAATCTCACAAACTCCTTAATAAATACATAAATACATTGTAAGATGTAAAGCACCATGCCGAAGTGAACTAAAGGGAGGATTGCTGTGATGAACCCACTATAGGGAACACATTATGGGTGTTTCATTAAGTGGAACTTAAAATATGGAACTTGACTTTGCTTATGGGGGCTTTGCATTCAAGTAGCAGTTGGATGTCACGCAAAGTGTCATATGCATGAAGAATAGATCACACACATGAGCACACATAGAATACAGAATAGTAACACATAGGCAAGGGAGTAGCCAAACAATTTAAATACCTCCCACTCTGAACTACAGCTCTTATGGCACCAAGAAAGCAAAGTAAGTCATCACAACCCTCCCCATTTATCATGTACATTTTGTCATCTATTAACTCTTTCACCATTAATTCTGTCCTTCCATCTGTGTCTCATCCATATCCAAACCTTTTCAACTGTTTGCAAACCTATCCATCATCTATCCTTCCATCCATCATTTCACTCATCCATCCCTCCATCCACCCTTTCACTCATCCATCCATCCTTTCACCCAATCCATCCTTTCACTAATCCATCCACTCTTCCACTCATCCATCCATTCACTCATCCATCCAACCATTTACCCTTTCACCCAAGCTATCCTTTCACTCATCCATCCACTCTTCCACTCATCCATCCACTCTTCCGCTCATCCATCCACTCTTCCACCCATCCATCCATTCTTCCACCCATCCATCCATTCACCCATCCAGCCATCCTTTCACTTACTCATCCATCCACCCAGTCACTCATCCGTCCACCCATTCAACCTTTCACTCATCCATCCACCCATCCATCCTTCCTGCTCTCCACCCTCCCTTTCACTCATGTATGCATTCTTTGACTCATCCATCTTTATGTTCTTCTTTTCACTCATCCATGCACACATTTGCCCATCCATTCTGTCAATCAGTCATCCATGTTTTCACTCATCCCTCTATCCATCCTCCCTTTCTCTCTCCATTCCCCTTTCCCTTAGCCATCCATCCTTCTATCCACTCTTCACCCATCCACCCACTCATCCATTTACTCATCCACTCATGAATCCATCGACCACTTATCCACCCTTTCACTCTTCTATCCATCCCTTTGTCCATCTACCCTCCTCAATCACTCATCCATCCTTAAATCCACCCTTTCACTCATCCATCAATCTATCTATTCATTCATTCACCCTTTCACTTATCAATACATCAATCCATCCATCATTTCTCTCATCCATTCACCCATTGACTCATCCATCATCCACCCTTTCCTTGATCCATCCACCATTTTACTGATCCATCCACCCTTTTACCCATCCATCTACCCTTCCAACCATACATACATCTATTTACTCTCATCCATCCTTCCACTCATGCATCCATTCATCCTTTCTCTCATTATCCATTCACCCTTTCACTCATTATCCATCCACCCTTTCACTCATCTATCCATCCTTTCACTCATCCATCCACCCTTTTACCCATACATCCACCATTTCACCTATACATCCACCATTCCACCCATACATCCACCATTCCACCCATACATCTATTTATGTATATGGTAATATAACGGAAAACGTCTGGTGGTTGGCTTTATTTGACATCTTTCACACATTTGATGAATTAAATTTGAATTTGCAGACTAATATTTTTGAACATTGACACTTCGGTGCTTAAACAAAGATATTCATGAGTTGAGGACTGCAGATTAGAGTTCACCGTCCTGATTCATGGCCCAAACCTGGATTTTACCCTCTCCTTCCCTTCCTAAAATAATTGAAGGATTCCCGCCCCCCCCCCCCTTTGCTCCCACCCCCTTTGAAAGGCTGGGGCCCTGGGCCACAGCCCACTTTCTCCGTGCCTTAAAACTTCTCTGGAAACTTTCTCTCCTTTCTGGGAAGAGCTAACTCTCCCAGGAGGGGGTTAATTCACGGAGTTGACAGCTTCAGCTGCAGTGGGAGGCAAGGGGTCTCCTCTGCTAAAACTGAAAGCGTGTTTGTTTGTTTGCTTTCGTTTTTAGCAGAGGAGACTTCTTGCCTTGCACTGCAGCTGAAGCTGTCAACCCAGTGAATTAACCCCCTCCTGGGAGAATAACCCACTCAAAGGAACGGGCACATAGTGCCCCATCGAATTCCCCTAGCACCCCCCTCCAGCCATAACAGAGTTCTCCAAACAAAGGGAAGATTGGAGTGGAGTGTGCGCCCCCCCCTGGGATGGTGTCGTGCCCCCCCAGGGGGGCGCACCCCACAGATTGAAGAACCCTGCTTTAGTGTCATGGTGCAACCATGACCCAATCAAATCATCACATCTTGTTGTATTCAGAGACAGAATAATGTTCCCTGGTGTTGGGCCTGTGCACATAAGGATCTCCTGCTGGCCATACAGCCATGTACAGGCTAATATTTAACATAGATTCACAGGCCTTAGTAATCAAGGAATAATATGCCAAGTCAAAATTGCAGTTTAAACTGCCCCCACAAGCTGCAGTGGCAGTCTGAAAAATGTTGTATAAGGCTACTCGTAAGTGGCTGTTCGAAATCACGTCTCAAGTTGGCAGAGGTATGCATCCTGTCCAAGTAGGGAGCACAATCCTTGCCAGGGTAAGCTAGATACACACTAAAATATAAACTGTGCTCACTGTCTGGCAGCATGGCACAGAGCAGTCAGGCTTATCTAAAGAGGCAATGTGTAAATTATTTGTGCATCACACACACACAGTAACACAATGAAAACACCAGAAAAATTACTCCACAGAATTAGAAAAATAGAGAATATGTTTATGAGTAAAGCAAAACCAAAACACCAAAATTCCAATATGTAGAACCAGAGTTATACATTTTTAAAGAATGAATCAAAAAGTAGTGCTTAGTAGTCAATAGAACTTAGGAATTACTTGATGTCACGCTGGACCACCGTGAATCCAAAGTTCAGGCCCACCACAATGGAGGGCAGGCCAGCTACAGGATTCATGCAGGTCCATCTGAGAAAGTACATTGGATCAAGAAATCATCGAAGTTGAAGACTTGATTTGAGGAGGTGGCACGTTATTGTCGACCCCATGGATGGAGGGCCCAGGACTAGAGTGGCACCACTTGGCAGGGCAAAACTCACAGGTGACAGAGTACAGGTGCTGTTGCAGAGCTGCAGGAAGTCTTTGGTGGCCTTGAGACTTCAGAGCAGGAGGCAAGCCAGACAGCCTTGGAGTCACTCTGCGTTACAGTGAGATGGGCCCAGTCTATATTCACTCTGCGTTCCAGTGAGATGGGTCCAGTCTATGTCCTCAGCGAGGAAGAGATCAGCAGGCAGGAGGGAAGCTAAGCAAAGCAGAAAGCAGTTTCTTCAGAGCAGCAGTCAGACAGAATGGCAATCCTTGTAGCAAAACAGCCCTTACTCCTGGCAGAGTTATTTACAGGTCAGTAGTGTACTGTCTTGGTAGGGTCAGAGCACCAGTACCTATACCCAGATGTGCCTTTGAAGTGGGAGTGACTTCAAAGCAAGCCATTGAAGTGCACGGGTCCCCCTTTCAACCCAGCCCTGTCTTTCAGGCTATCTGTAGGGAGTACTCAGCCCTTTGTGTGGGACACATGACACTGCCTATTCCGGTGTATGTGCCAACTCCCCATCCCCCTTCCTGACTAGGGAGAGCTTACAGAATGTAGAAAAATGCAGAAGGGCTCTCTGTCACACCCACCCCTCCTGGGTTTGTGACTGTCTAGAGGGAATGCTCAAAGTATAGCTGTCACCCATCACCAGACGTGTATTAGAGGCAAACTGCAAGGCACCCAGAGCAGTAAGGCCAGAGAAATGTCCAGTGTCTAAAAGTGGTATTTCTGAAATAGTAATATTAAATACAACTTTACCAGTAAAGAGAGTGTATCATTACCATTCCAAGATATGAAACATGATGCAGCTATTCCTTTCTAATTAGGAAGTATATCTTATGCTAGCGTAAGAGAGGAATAGGCCGCACAGTAGTCAAAAACGAATTTGGCTGTTTGTCACTCCCAGGACATATAAACTTAAAAGCACATGTCCTACCTTTTAGTTACACAGCATCATGCCCATAGGGCTTCATAGGGCCTACCTTAGGGGTGACATATGTGTAAATAAAGGGGAGTTAAAATCTTGGAAAATATTTTGGTTTTAAATTCCAAGGTGAAGTGACAGTAAACTGCACACACAGGCCTAGCAATGACTGGCCTGAGACAGGTTTGAGGTGGCACAAACCATTGCTACATACGCACTAGTAGCATTTAGATTACAGGCCCTGGGTATGTAGTATACCACTTTACAAGGGACTTAGAAGTAAACTAAATTTGCCAACCCTTTATACACTAATGTCACTTTATTTAGTGGAAAAGCACATGCACTTTAGCACTGGTCAGCAGTGGTAAAGTGACCAGAGTCCTAATGCTAACAAAAAGATACTGCAAAAAGAGGAGGTAAGAAGACAAATAATTCGGGGGAAGGCCTCCCTAAGTATGACAGGTCTAACAGTGGCACCATGAATTGCTGCAGTTCCACTAGTGAAGGCAAATGGGGGATGGGCCCACTGGGAGAGAGGGTAGGTCGGGCCACTAATAAATGCAGAAAAAATGGGGATTTTACCTATGCCTCTGTTATGAATAAACCAATAAATGCTGAATTGGGTAAACCAAAATTTATTAGTTTAACCAGACTTTCAAGTCTTTTGAATTCATTTGTTTTTGACTCAGTCAATTATTTTAGTCTAGGCAAAACAAAGAACATTATCAACTTCACGAATTGCCATATACTATACAATACAAAATTATTCCACAAAAAACCAACATTAATACAATACTAAAGACATGACTGCATAAATCATAATTACATGTATGTACAATTCCAATACCAGAGTGCTCTTAGTCACAGTGAAAAAATAGCGCTGTTATCTAATAATACAGTCTTGATCCTGATTATTCACCAAACTTTTGAACGAAAAGAAGTACCGAGTATCTCAACCCAATACAGCATATATCTGCTTATATGCAAATCTAGAGTTGTTCTGCAATAATCACAATCAAATGAATGTAACAAGAGTGAACAATGCCGACGCGTTTCAAGTCCCTTGGATGAATCAAAAGACTCTCATCAGGACTGTCAGAGTCTGGTCCATGGAAACTATTTATAAAACACAAAAACAAGAAAAACGTTATCTATCTCGTCCTTCAACCATTCATTATTTACAAAAGAATTTCTCCCAAAGGAAAGGTGCAGCATACCTGCTGAGTTCGAATTCCAGGGCTGCACTTACAGTAAATTGTGGTCTATGCCGTGGGTACTCACTGAAACAAAGTGAGTGAGGCTGATAATTGTCATTCACATTATTCTAGAATATGTGATCCGCGTGAGGATTTTTTCTCCGCCGGTGGCTGTGACATAAACGTGACGACGGCACCATAACATGAAAGGTAAAATACTGCCCTCGCTGGCCCCATTATTATGGATTTATAGCTATACAAAGTTTTGATAAAACAATCTCACTTTGTTTCAGTAAGTACCCACGGCATAGACCACAATTTACTGTAAGTGCAGCCCTGGAATTCGAACTCAGCAGGTATGCTGCACCTTTCCTTTGGGAGAAATTCTTTTGTAAATAATGAATGGTTGAAGGACGAGATAGATAAAGTTTTTCTTGTTTTTGTGTTTTATAAATAGTTTCCATGGACCAGACTCTGACAGCCCTGATGAGAGTCTTTTGATTCATCCAAGGGACTTGAAACGCGTCGGCATTGTTCACTCTTGTTACATTCATTTGATTGTGCTTATTGCAGAACAACTCTAGATTTGCATATAAGCAGATATATGCTGTATTGGGTTGAGATACTCGGTACTTCTTTTCGTTCAAAAGTTTGGTGAATAATCAGGATCAAGACTGTATTATTAGATAACAGCGCTATTTTTTCACTGTGACTAAGAGCACTCTGGTATTGGAATTGTACATACATGTAATTATGATTTATGCAGTCATGTCTTTAGTATTGTATTAATGTTGGTTTTTTGTGGAATCATTTTGTATTGTATAGTATATGGCAATTCGTGAAGTTGATAATGTTCTTTGTTTTGCCTAGACTAAAATAATTGACTGAGTCAAAAACAAATGAATTCAAAAGACTTGAAAGTCTGGTTAAACTAATAAATTTTGGTTTACCCAATTCAGCATTTATTGGTTTATTCATAACAGAGGCATAGGTAAAATCCCCATTTTTTCTGCAGTTCCACTAGTAGCATTTCATATACAAGCCCTGGGTACATGTAGTATCATTTAACCAAGAATTACAAGTAAACTAACAATGAGGTGACGGAGTGGCATAATGCCGTACTCCACCACTTCCGAAAAGCAGGGCTGCACCATATTTACACCAATATGGTGAAGTCCTGCGTTTACTCCTGCTCTGGTGCTAAATTTAGCAGCTAGCGCCAATGCAGGCACCATTACACCATAGTTCCAGGGTGTCTTGTTTAGGGGAACATTGTTTATGTGCAGGAAGGTGCCCCTGCCTGCACAAAAGCAATCTTTAAATTACGTTTTGTAACTTCTATGTGTGCTGCTAACTGCAGCACACATAGAAGTTGCAAAATGTCATTTCTTTTTTTCGATTTCAAATGTGCAAGAAGGGACACCTTCCTGCACATAAACAATCATTGGCAATTTGTTGTTTCTATCTGTGCTGCGCAACGCAGCACATATGGAAACAGGAAAAACGAGGAGAAATAAAGCATTTCTCCTCAATTGACCTGTTTAAGACCAGGTTTTCCTGGTCTTAATTTTGGGGTTACCTCTTATTTATGCCTTGTAAATAGGGGACAGAGTCAAAATCAATGGGTGCTGCGGTGGTATGCCAATGGCAACACCCATTGTCCTCCCCTTTCACGCTAAATACAGCGTGAAAGGGTGTCTTATTTACAAAGCAGCGTAAAGCTATGTTAAGTGGCTTAACGCTGTCTTGTAAATTAGGCAGAGTCCCTATCGCCATCACATCACTAAAAGTGACGTTGTGCTGGTGATAGGGGCTTATAAATATGCCCTTAAATGTGCCAATTAGGTGTAGGCCAATTTTACCATGTTTGAAGGAGAGAGCACAACCACTTTGCTACTGGTTAGCAGTGGTAAACCCAATAAAAACAAATTCAGCAAACAGGAGGAATGAGGAAAATGTGTGGGAGTAAGACCACATCAAGGATATCTAATTTCATCTTTAACATCCAATGTAATTTTGGTGATAAAATCTCAAGTTTCTTTAAAGATTCTCACAGTCTTAAAATCCTTTTAAAATTCAACTAAGATTGTTAATCCACCTGAAGGTCTACCATGTATACCCTTTACAGGCTTTTTAATATAAGTCACGTAATCATTCACAACTCTGTCTTTGGTCTACCATCTTTCCCATGTTTTCTGCAAAGCCATAATCATTATAAATGTATCTCTTAATATTAAAGTAAGTGATTTCTAATTTCTCTTCAATCCAGCTATGTTCCAAAAGATAATTTGAGTAAAACCATTATGGGGAACTCCAAGGTGGGGGTTTCGAGACCCGTCCGGAGTTTATTGCTACAGTGATACAATTCCATCCTGTTCATTCAAATGTGTGCCTATTTGTCTAAATTGATTTGAATTAGGTATTCAAATTTGTCTGCTGGCCATAGCATCATGATTGATGTTAGAATAGTGGGTATTTTCTATATTTCATTCCCAAAAAGAGCAGTAGTGGCTTCCCAAGAGTGTTATTACGTATAAATGAAGATACAGCACTAAACCTTCTAAAAGGCCCGACCAGTCACGGACACCAACCTTCTATGAAGCAATTTTCAACAATGGAGGTAGTGCTACTTAATATCAATAGAACACTTGAATGTTTCAATTATACTATCTTTAAATTGATCATCAAATAGTCGGTCAAGATGAAAAGTTCTTCATTCAATCCATAGGTACATGAAAGTCACAATGTTCAATCTTCAAAAAACTCTTATTCTTTACATGCATAAATCCTGCCAAGCCAATGTGTTTCATCTATCCAAGCGGACTTCATCAGGGATAAACATATTTCTGTCATTGAGGTGTATTATTAGAGTTGCCAATTTCCATGAATTCTGTTTGAGTAATTTTATGGCATTTCTTGATTAAAGAACACTCCCCTTTCAGGTCTAAAGGAGATTCTTTGACCACTTTGTTTGCATTCATCTGAGATTTAATGTTATCTGTAATATCTTTTGCCCTCTGTTCATTTTTATGCTGTGGGAGAAAATTAGAATTCTCATAGAAACCCCACACGGCCATCAATCAACATCAATTTAAGGAACACTATGTACACGTCAATCTCATGTGTATGACTAGTTATCTAATTTCTTAGATATGTATATATTTCCCTTATATTTTTCATTTTTTGGTAATTCTATCCCTCTGGTACAATCCAAACAATACTGTGGACAAACAACATCAATCACTACTCAAATCAAATCACAACACAATATAATCACAAAAAAACATGAAAGAAATTAAAAAATACATTATCTACTGAACAAACTGGAAGTTGTTGTCAATAACTCCAAAGTAACTCACTCCAATGAATGTCTTACCACATATATGTATGTTGTAATCTCAGACTTGGAAATTCCTCTGTGTCATGTGCTTGAACTTCTAACAGTATAACACGGGGATCTTTTTTCGAGGTCATCATCAGGGCAAAGTGGAACTCGTTCATATTTATGTAAAAAATAATGTATATTAAAAAACACAAAATTCCGCATTATAGTAATGCCCAGTCTACCATTCATCAAGTGCAGCTCCAAGAGCAAACTTGTGCGCAAATTGAATTAAACCAAAGAACGTATATATATATATTTACAGCCCAGTACCACGATGTCCTTGTGGCAAAACAAAGGAGAGATGTGATCAGAAGTCTCAACCCAAAACCCTGTTTGGTATGACACCTAACATGCATTCATTGCGTGTAAAAGATAATAAAAAGAGGCCCCCTTACTAAATTGAATCCTGGTGATTGTGCGAAACCAAACTCACCAAAACTAAACTGTACAGTACAAATATAACGCCGTCTGTGTGACAGCCTCGCAGCCGTCTTGGTGTCAGCAAAAAGCCCAAGAGAGTAAAGATTCTAGAACATCAAGGCTGGGGGAAAAAAATTTGAAAAAGTTTTTCTAAAAGAGATATTGTTTATAGTTCATCTATGTAAAATGACTGGAAACAAAGGCACTTAATTTTGATATCAGCCTCCCTTCTGAATTGTAACAAGGACCCGCTTCTGTCAATTGTCCCTGTTCTACTTCTGATCAATACCACAAGTGAACGTACTGCTTCATTATCTATTTGGAAAATGGCAAATCACTTCCGCAATTGACCGCACGGTTTTGGGAAATGTAGTTTATATTAAAGAAGTTGTTTTCAGTATAACCAACAAACTAGATGGGCATCGAAAACACATTTTTTCACAAGTTCATGGTGGGTCAAAAACATGGGAGGTGAAATTGACTATTCATATACATGGAATCTAGGAATGAGAACTGTGGGGCATATTACCAACAAGTAGTGATATTTATCGCTAAATAGGCTTAGCGCCGATTTTTCTATCGCTGAGCATTGCCGGAATTCATCGCTGAGATAGCGTGCTATTAGCAACGTTTATCTCCAAAGCGATACATTTTCTGCGATAGCGGCGAAATGCGTGAATATCGCGATATTCACGCATTAGCGACGAAATGCTCTTAGCCATGTTAGCCACCTCCCATTGGATAACATGGCTAAGAACTGGTCTGGGCAAGTGTTAGTATTTGGAGATATTCGCGCTTAGCGCAAATATTTCCATCACTATGCCTGCCTTGCTAATAGGCGATAGCGATGTTAGCGACTGTTTTCAGTCGCTAACAGTTTGGGTACGCCCACTTTGCATGTCATTAGCGATAAATATTGCTAACATGCAAAGCAGGCCCCAAACCGCTCGCTATCACCTAAAAGCTGTCGCTAACTGCTGTTAGCGACAGCTTGCTAATAGGGCAATAGAATTATCGCTGCTTAGCGGCCAAAAACGGCTGCTAAAGCGGCGAAAATTCCCTAACGCCACCCTTGATAATATGCCCCTATATTCTCTGAACCAGTTCAAGGAAAAAAAGGGTAAGGCTCTTATATCTCCTTTCCCCAACGGTATGTCGCCGGCAAACCATTTCCAGGTCCAGCTGGATATTCATGGGAAGTGTGGCTTTTAGTCAAAAAGTTTAACAAACCCTTATGTGAATCGAACCGGGCAAACAGGTTCATGGGTTCATATAAACAGTACAAATTATTGCAGAAAGATAGAAACTGAATCTTGATTTCAAGGAGATAAGTATGTGCATGAAGTCTCATAGTAATTGGATATGTTCTCATCAGGGTCAGACTGATTTGCATATGGCCATGTCTGAACTGGGGTGGCAGAGTGAGCTAAAGAATGGTGATGGATTAAACCCAGATCAGTTGACCGGGGATGAGCGTTTGATTTGCTCAAACGCTCCGTCCATCATCCCCTTTTGTATCGCTTTGTTCACCCTAAGTTGGCAGGATATGCTCAGAAGTGAGTCCCTTGTTCACTTTGCCGCTGGATTCAAGATAGCCTGGCTGATGAGGGTTATGAACACGAAACCCTTTCCAGGATGCTTGTTTCCGGTCCAGGGAAGACAAGGCTTGGCAGTTCGTGCTGCATTGTTCCCATGAGGCACAGGGTCAGACTGATTTGCATATGGCCATGTCTGAACTGCAGTGGCAGAGTGAGCTAAAGAATGGTGATGGATTAAACCCAGATCAGTTTACTGGGGGGGAGTGTTTGATTTGCTCAAGCGCTCCGTCCATCATCCCCTTTTGTATCGCTTAGCACTAATGTAGGCACCTTTGCACCATATTGTAAGGGTGCCTCTATTGCAGACAGAATTGTTTTTTGTGTAGAAAGGGACATCTTCCCGCACAAAAACTATCCTGTGAGGTATTTTCCTCTTTCTATGTCTGCTGCAGATAGCAGCACACATCGAGAAAGGAAAAAACGAAGAGAACTAAATATATTTCTCCTCCTTACACCTCACCCCAGTAGGTACACGGCTGTGACACTGCCCTGGGTTTAGATCACTTTGTAAATCTGGGCTGCGCCAAATTCAATGGGTGTTGCATGGGAAACCCCAACGCAACACCTATAGATCTCCTCCTGAGCGCAAAGTAAGGTGACACAGGGTTTGCACTGCAGTGCCTTACTCATGATTTATGAGGTCACTCAAAGCAATGCAGGGTGGCTTTGCGTGGCTTCATAAATCTTCATGAGAGCCCTGCATCATGCATGTACCACTTTTACGTGGTGCAACAGTGGCTCAGGGCTCACATAAATAAGCCCATTGGGGGCTTATTTATTGGATTTTGGCATAGCGCAGGGCAGCAAGGCACCTTGCTGCACTGTCCTATGCCAAAGTTAAAGGGCAGGAATGCACTGTATTAAAGCAATGTGGTGCATTCCTGTCGTTTACCCTTGCGCTGGAGCCATTTCGGCAGCCGTGCAAGGGAGTCTCCATTGCATGCAGGATTGTTATTTGGCAGAAAGAGTCAACTTCCTGCACTAAAACAATCATAATAGGTGTTTTCCTCTTTCCATGTGTGCTGCAGAATGTAGCACACAAGGAAAGAGGAAAAAACAAGGAGAAAAACATATCACAGATTTGGCGCTTCCCCGGGTTTACATTACTTTGTAAATCTGGGGCTGCGTCAAATGTCATGGGTGTTGCAGTACGAAAACCCACTGTAACACCCATGGAACACCTCCTGGGAGCAGAGTAAGGTGTTGCAGAGATTAGTTTTGTACCACCTTACTCATAAATCATGATTTATGAGGCCACTCAAAGACACACAGGGTGGCTCTGCGTGGCTTCATAAATCGAAATGAGAGCCCTGAGTCATGCATGAACCACTTTACATAGTGCAAGAGTAATGCAGGACTCTCATAAATAAGCCCCTTAGTATCTAAATTCCACACAGAATCATTCACTAACTTCGTCAACAATTGAGTGATTGATTCCAAAATGTTATTTGTTGGTGCTAGCAGGTTTAGATAGCACGCTACTTACCCAGTGGAGCCGATCTTTTTTTATCTAAATTGGCCTCACCTGGACCTTCCTCTATATTTACCAGCAGCTCCCTCTCATGGGAGAGGTTGCTAATATGTTACATTAGTGACTGGCCTCTCAAGAACGGTAGACACAATATACTCTGTTTTGATGGAAGACATACTTCCTTCATAAGATGTTTAGTTTCTGACCCAACAATGAGACATGAGTTCATATTTGTATCCCACAGTCAGAGTTGCCCTAAAAAATGGAGTATATTCAATTATCTAGTTGGTTTGATTGAGCCTTTTTGTCCAGATCCCAAGCTACTATGCCATGGTATGAACTCCAGTACCGATTTATCACTTAATGATTTAAAATCGACAAGCTGATTCTCGAAACCATTAATTTCTTTTCTTGAACCGCTGTGTATTTATTATCTCGGTTATCGACTGGTTCCCCCTTTATATCATGGCTCACATTTAAATTAGGGACGGTTAATTTGCCTCCTTCATTATGTTCATGGCTTGGTTTATTCATTAGGCATATTTAGGGCTACAAGTGTGTAGCATGTTTGTAATCACAAACGACCCAATTCTGTGAATTGGGCCATGTATGACCCCAAAAATGCTTTCAGGGATGTACAGAGCCCAAATTGCAATTTGGAAACTTGTTACCGAATCCAAATTTGGGTGTTGCTATTCGATATTAGTTAGGGGCGTGTTGTGCGCTTTCTTCCTAATAAAGAATTGGAATGGTATGAACTAATGTTTTGCAACCGAAATGTGGTCACAAAATATTTGCAATGTAATGCCAATTTAAAGTTCGTGGCAGCCCATTCGCAAATGGTAAGGGACACTTCCCTCTTAACAATGGATGAAAAAAATATTTTAAGAGCAGACAAGCCTATTTATGTTATAATCATTGATGAGTATTTCAGAGATAGCTATGGGAGGTTTTTGCATGCTTTAAAGCAACAAGCTATGTGATGTACATAATGGATCTGATATATTGATCATACCCAAAAGGGACAAGTCTTCTCCATTAGTTTCTTGCTTTTGGATTTTCCAGACATTTGAATTAGGACAATTTGTAATTGGCAAATTCAGCTTTATTTTACATCTCTTTTTATTACTTATTTCCTCCTCACAATCCTAAATCTCTATATCTGGATTGGGCTCCTACTTGTTTGAGCATGATCCCACGAATATACGACGTTACCCCGCAGACAAACGCTCCGCATACCATTAACACACATTTTTCTTCGCACAATTGCAATGACTCTGCAAGTTACTAGAACGAAGCAAATACTATGAAATTTATATGTAATCTACTTAATGTACATTTACAATGCATAATTTTAAAACGCATAATAGTACAACGAAAAAGAAATGTGAATGTATTTTGACTTACCTTTGCGCATCTTGCGGCAATACTACTCCGCTCTCATTGGGTTCTCCTTCGAGGTTTCCTTCCGTAATGCCACTGTTGAAGTTCAGCTGTTGGCTATCCTGCAGATACTGAATCAGTGCAGCATCCCTCTTTGTCACAAACTCCATCCAGAGCCCTGCTCACCACCTCGACTCCTGGTGCGAATAGGGCGGTCCCTGGGGATCTGCTTTTTCACCTGGTTAGGTTGGTCCACGAGTCCTGCTCTCCATGTGACATCTCTCATGGTAGAAGGGGCCTCGCTAAGGGGCTGTCGGCAGCAGGCACAAAGTCAGAAGCAGCGAAATGGTGCTTCAGCACAGCCCTTCCCCTTTCATCAGTTGCACGTCGCGGCGTCCCTCGGTGAGGGGGGCATACTAAAAACCAGAGGCTTTGCTGCCAAAAGCACTGATGACTCGCTGATCTCTGTCCAGAACAAGTATGAAAACTGAGGCCCTCAACACTCACTTCTCATACAAGGAGCCAATAGTGCCATGCTTTGAGCGCAGACTTCAGGTAAGCGACGAACATCTCTACTGCCTCTGCATACCATAACAACGAATAAGCGTAGTAAAAAATACGTGCTAAGACTTTGTTGTTAAACACCATGCATTGCAATTGTATGCGGGGTAAAAGTATTCGTAGTAAAACATTTGTTGTGAAGGATAGTAGACTGATCCCACAGTCTGGAACTATGTACATCGTCTCCAGGTAAATCAGAATGTATGATGAGTGGCATGACTGGGTTTATTTTTCACCATGCTTGCAGCCAAGTCAACAAATGTACTGACTCCTGCAGTTTCCCAAAATATCACTGTTAATAAATTTCACATAGCTGTTGATTTTCCCACCTGAAGGTAACAATAGGATGACCACAGCAGTCGCAATAGCAGCAGGAAGCTGCAACGCGAAGTAGCACCGGACCACCAGCCATCTGTGGATCACCCTAGGAATCTCCTCCACACCCTGTACCTCACAGTTCCTATACAACACAGCAGCAGCCCTGCCAACGCACCCTAATCCCTGCTGGCTGTGTCCTTCAGGTGGGTACCTGGGCCACTAGACAACTATGCTGCATGTTACTGGAGCCAATGCACTGTAAATAGCAAGAAGAGGCAGTTACCACCAATACACTAACAGATCTCTACATACAATGACCATGCATTAACTCACACTCCCAAGAACTCACTCAGAAGACAGGTTGGAGTTACTTGCACTCCCAAGGATACGTTCGAAACACAGGTTGGAGTTACTTGCACTCCCAAGGATACCCAAGGAAAAAAGGGCAGAATTACTTGCACTTCCAAGGATACACTCAGAACACAGGTTAGGGTACAGGGTTCATACCCCATACAAAATACTCTGAAGTGCTTTCTTTTGGCACTACCATTCACCAGAGAAACAGAGCTAAAGTCTTTAATCTTTGCTCAATCACAGTTCTAGTGCCAAGTTTGCAGGAAGAGTTCGGAGTATAAACACAAAAGAAGCACTGGAGTAAATCCAAGAGAGGGCATGGAGGAAACGCATATAGTCTTTGAAGACATAGCTACTTGGCCCTGTTTACTACTATAGGAGGAATAGTGTGCACTAACCTGATATCAAGTATTTAGCCTAGTACATCCACTTGACTGAAGTTCAAAGGAGATCTCAAGGTTTTGACTCAGGGAGTCACGGGGAATCTGCTATAGCTGTGCATGAGGGAGACAGAAGGAAGACATCAAGGGAGCTGGAGCCACGGGAACCACTGGTTCACTTGGACTTGAAGGAGACTGGAGTGCTTCATGGTTCTGGCCAGATTCTTCAGCTGCATGGGAAGGGTGAGCTTGTTCCGCAGGGAGCGAGGACAAGCCACGATCTAGGTTGGGCAGGTTTATATACCCCTCACGAAAGCTCAACGGCTGTCTGGAGGGTGCTCGAACCTTGAATAAAACATGCGTTAGTACACTCGCTTTGACCTTATAGAAAAGGCAGGTGAAACTTGATGATCGGAACCAAATAACAGGAAACAAATGAATAATTTTTCCTTGAATGTGCATAATAGAAAGCAACATCAAGTCCCCAGCAACAGTGGGAGCTAGGCTTGCCATTGACATATGTTATTTTGGGGGAAGCTTGCAAGGATTTAAAGGCAATGGAATTAAGGGTCTTGGAGAACATCCATCAAGGTATGACAGCGCGTCATAAAGCGCCACAGGGGTAAAGCAACATGAGCCCTGCGTGCTAGACCCACTACACAGAGGGTGCATGAAGGGGTTGTGATAGTCCTTAGGCAATAGCGAGTGAGTAAGCTGCAGATAAGTTAGTATATCAGTAGATTGATAATGGCACAAAGCTCTTGCACAATGCAGCAATTTCTCACGGGGCACCTACCTCCTGCCATCCACCAAATGTTGCCATTTGATGCTGCCAGCAGCTAATCTCTACACTTGGGCCAAGGCCAACTGCCCAAACTGGCAGAGCCCACCTCACACCACTCCCATCCTAGCTTCTGGGGTACCCGAGAGGAGTAGGGGAAGTAAAGCAACAAAAGAATCAATGCAGCACAGCCTACATGTCATAAAAGCCGCACTTCGGCAATTACTGAAGCAGATATTACTGATGGTAAGGCAGTGATTACACGCAGAGCAACATGCTCACTGCAAAGAACCTGGGTCCTGGCTCCACTGCCCTCCAGAGTCCTCCTCTGTTCCTGCACACTTCTTTTTAGGCAAAGAAGAAATCATGGTGAACACATGACAGCAAGGTAAATTATTTTTTGAAGGTCATAAATTCTTCTTGTTCTATGACCTGGCATGGACACCCTGAAATGTAGAAGATATTGAGGACAATCCACATAGTGCATCACAACCAGAACATCAGATATATATGGGGCCACTCTTTCCATCTGAACTTCAATATAAAGGCTGAAATACATAGTTTTATCCATTGAAGAAGCAAGAAAGGTGTTCCTACTAGTTGCAGATGGAGAAATCACAATTGACCAACCTAGAAAAGAAAACAGACAAAGAAAGACACAATGGAAAAGAGTCACCTGACCAAGCGGAAGACCTCTAAATCTAATGTTATTTTGCTATGAAATATTTTCAAGATCTTCACATTTCTGTTTAAGGGATAGGAATTGTTTCCCATTAATTGGTGATCCTCAGAGTGAGCATCCAATGTAGTTTCATATCATTAACCCTGTGTCCTAATGCACTGACTTTATGTTTTACGTCCTGTAGGCAGGTTTTGAGGTCAGATCAGATTGTTCCTACTTCTTCTTTTATTTCTTGCAGAAAACATTGCACAAACTACTGTGAGAGGATGTGGTCTTGTGTTGATTTCTGTTCGCTCTCATGAGTTTGACCGCTTTGCTGCAACAGGGAGTCATTGTACTACTTAAATCATTTGAGGAAAAACATTTCTTACAACAATAGGATTCTTTCAGGTTCTAGGGGTTGCCATTTCTTCTATCACGCAGATCCCTGCTACCATGAAGGGTTAGTCCTAGGTCAGAATGGGGTCAAGCAGTATGTTGCTTTTTAAGGCTTAGATACAATTTGTTTGTCTTTTCCCAGGCTTGGCTATCAAAAGTAATTCTGGTATTTTGTTGTGTCAAGGAATTTGCAGGGGAGGACCACTGGTTGATTCCTGTAGTCGATAGTGCATGCTTGTGCTGTGCTCAGGATGGCTTGTGACTGTTTTGTTAAGTAAAGTGTGGAGAGCTTCAGGAATTGTTCTTTACTACACTGTCCCACTTGTGTCATGATGTTATTGGGTGAGGCCGTTCCTCTTTGCCAGTTCCCCAGTGTCGATTTGTATGTACTGGTTTCAGATAGGTTGTTGAGGTGTTGTTTTCCAATGCACACTTCTCCTAAGTTTTACCCTTTGTCTGCTCTCTCATAAGTGTTTTTCTAGTTCTGTGTGGGTCTCATCCTTCCTCTGCTTTAGTTCATAGGGTGCAGAGTGATCCATTCACAACAAACATCTTTTTTGTTGTCCGCTTTAGACTAGCAGGAAGCCCTGTTTACTTTCCTTCTTCCCTGGAGGGCCTTACTAGGGACTAAGTTCTCGTCATTTTCCTTGTTAGAGTTGTGTTTTTGAGTTTCTGTTCGCCTATGGCAGGGCTTTTCAATGTTGGTCTTTTTATTTTAATTTGGATGCTCTACTGTGCCCTGAGCTTTCTTTATTTGCCTCTGGGTTCTCAGACTCAACAGTCACACCGGGAGCTTCTACTTCAACTTAGCATGAGTCCCAACTCCCATTTCATCACTCCTGCACCACTCCTCGCCACTGCAACATAACACCATCCAGACGTGGCATCTGCCTAGGGACCAGAACCCACCCACAGATGTACCATGGCTGGAGAAGCCCACAATATCCACAGGCAGTAGTAATCATTGGCCAGTGCATAACAAAAACCTTAGGGGACTCCCCTGCAATCATCCTACCACCTACTGTTTTAAAGCACCTCGCACTCATAACCTAACTCAAAGCAGCAGGTTTTTCACTGATACAAATAGCTTCAATGAGAACAACTAGTTCTGTTGTCAGGGAGACATTAGGGTATGTAAAAACTGTTTTTTGGTGTGATTGATTTACAAAAATGAGCTATAGGGAAAAAAGGTTAAATACTTGCGACATGAGGGGATCTCAGGGCACAGTCATAGGGCTCTGAGCCTTTCAAAGACAGTCGTGAGCAAAAGTGGTTCCTTTGTGCTGCTGAAAATTCCATTTGGAATGCACAATGGACCATGTTACTGGTCATTTTTATCTCTCACTTTTCTTGATCAATCTTTCCCAGTCAGCCTCTCATCTTCGCTCTCATTCTTTCATCAACGTTTCTGCTTCGAACAGTTCACCCAATTTCCTACTCTTCTAGCAGTGCTACCCATCACCAACATCTTTAGGCCTCGCTCTCACTAGCACTGCTGTAATTTACCTTTGTCATTCTTATTTATATTGTTGCCAGTTTCCTCGCTCACCCCTTCATGTTCTCTTCTCTCTCTCTCAGTTCCCTTAATTAAGCTTCTGTCCTGTGGTTTCGTTGATTTCTTTGATTGTCATCTTCTAATATAAGATTATGTCCCTCATTCTCATGCTGCTGTCATGATCCCTCACTCTTTCTTTACTTGTTCTGACAATTTCTCCCTCTCTTCTATTTCTCCAGGATTTCTTTGCACCTCAGTCTCTCATTAGTTCACTCTAGCTTTTTTAATTTGCTACTTACTTTCAACTCTGAAACTCTCATTCTCTGTATCTCTAACTTTTTGCACTCACCTCTATCTCTCCCGGTTGTACTGCCAACCTACCTCTCATATTTACTTTCAACTTGCACACACCATATTTTCTAATATTTATACCACCCTGCACTAAAGATCTCTCTTTAGTTCATCTGTTACTTTCCATTTTATTCTTTGCATTCTGCCATTACTCATCTCTCAATGTTACTTTCAGCCCTGTTTCTGCCTCTGATCTTCTTGCTTCTGCATCTCCAGTTTCCTTACTACCTCCAACTTTAACCCCTCTCGCATTTCCAAACTCCTATCACACTAGGGGGCATATTATCAAGGGATTTATCTCCACTTTTTTGGCTTTAAAAGCCAAGAAAGAGGAGATAAAATTATCTCCCTATTACCTACCTGTCGCTAACACCAGTTAGCGACAGCTAGTAGGAGATAGCGACCATCTTGGGCCCCGCTTTGCATGTCAGAGATATTTATCACTAATGACATGCAAAGTGGGCGTGCCAAGATATTAGCGACTGGAAACAGTCGCTAACATCGCTATCTCCTATTACCAACCTTTGGAGATATTCGTGCTAAGTGCGAATATCTCCAAAAGCTAACACCTGCCCTGAGCAGTTCTTAGCCATGTTATCCAATGGGAGGTGGATAACATGGCTAAGAGCATTAGCTCGGTAATGCATGAATGTCGCTGACTTTACAGAGATATTCATGCATTTTGGACGATTTTTATCACTTAGGAGATAATCCTTTAATAATAGCAAGGCTCCTAAGCGATAGAAATCGCGGCAACACGGCGATAAAATTGTTGCCGCTAAGCCAACATAGCGATAATTATCGCTAGTTGTTGGTAATATGCCCCTTGTTTCTTTCACAGATACCTCTCTCTTTCCCATGCACCTACTTGCTTCCTATTTCCGCCTTACTTTCATTACTCCAAATATTTCTTTCAGCTGACTTAACTTCCTGCAGCTTCCCTTACTTTTTTTATTCCATATTTTACAATTGTGTCATCTCTCTTTAACATTCCATAACTTCACTCATCCCGTAACATCGATGCCCATCCAGTCTAAATTCCTTAACTTTAGAAATGTAAATCTGTCTCTCTTTTTTATTTACACCCAATCTTGAATAGTCTCTCACACATAGGCTCAGGTTCCTGCTCATGCTCTTTTCCATTGTCCAGCCTTTGGTCCTACTCTCACTGGGGAATATTATCAAGAACGGCGTTAAAAATTATCGCCGCTTTAGCGGCAGAAAACTGTCGTTCTAATTTTCTGAGGCACTGCCATGGTCATGCCAAAAACCAGCCCGCCAGACAGGAGGAAACATCTAATCTGGCAGGCTGTCAGACCCGAACTTAGGCAGTGCAGTGGCGGAGCAGACCCTGCACCACATTGCCAAAGTCGTAATCAGCCTCTTAGTGTATAGGATTATTTTCAAAACTTGCAATAGAATACAATAGCCAAAGCAGCAATAGAGCAAACTTCTCACTCAAACAACAGGTAAAACACCAACAAAGCAGAGCAAGTGTCTCACATTCACAAGAAGCTGTTCATAAGTAGCAGCAGTGGAGCCTTCATTCACACACAAACAGTAGGTACTATGCAGGAAGCAGCATTGCAATGGAGAGTAAATATCCTCATGCTGGTTATGCACAAGCAGCACTGGTGTAAGTTTTCTTCACACAAAAGAAAAATAGCACACAGAGCTGTGCTGCAAGCTTCCCTGATGCAAAACAGACATAGCAGAAGCAACTTTTGTGCAAGCCTCCTTCACATAAAGACAGGCACACCACGAGCAACAACACTGCAAACTTTCCTCGCACAGAAATTGTACGTTACTGTGATCATCAGTGCAAGCTTCCCTAGCAAAATAGGTCCAGCTTGGGCATCCGATGTGCACGCTTCTCTTGCACTAAACATGAAATATATAATCAGCAGTTATAGAGCTCTCCCTCATGAAACAAATACAGCACCAGAAGCAAGTACACTGCAAAATCCCTCATCAGAGAGATCCAGCGTGGGATACTAGAAGCAATGACAGCCACCTTCACTAGAGAGATACTGTAGTGGCTGCAGCTGTGCAAGCTCTTCTCAACCAAACAGGTAGAACACAGCAGCAGAGCAAGCCTATGTAACAAAACACATGACGAAGTATGAAGGGATAGTTGTGCACAGGTGCCAAATGGCAACATGTCACATGTGAGCCCGTCAGTCATTCCTGGCGTTTTATCCAAAGGCACAGGGCAGACCGGGATTTCTGATTCCATGTTTAAAAACTAAACACAAAACCACAAGTTCCAGAATGCACTTTGAACTTGGATAAAAAGCTAGAGCCAGCTGGAGGTTTCTCATATGATGGCAGGAAAGTGTGGGTTTGAGTGAAAACGCACATACCACTATGTCAAAATTGCCAGGCACTAATCATACAAGCATTGGAAATGCAATAGGTTTCGGATTTATTTGAGTTAGAGCTAATGACATTGTAAATGGCAATGTCTTTTAGCCATGTATTATGGAGTGTATGCATGTGGTGTGTAATGGAATTATGTGGTTTGGATTGGAATTGTTCACCCTGCACGCTCACACACTGTTCACCCTGCACGCTCACACACTGTTCACCCTGCACGCTCACACACTCACCACTCTGCACTCACCACTCTGCTTTCACCACTCTGCACTCACCACTCTGCACTCACCACTCTGCACTCACCACTCTGCACTCACCACTCTGCACTCACCACTCTGCACTCACTACTCTGCACTCACTACTCTGCACTCACCACTCACTACTCTGCACTCACTAATCTGCACTCACCACTCACTACTCTGCACTCACCACTCACTACTCTGCACTCACCACTCACTACTCTGCACTCACTACTCTGCACTCACTACTCTGCACTCACTACTCTGCACTCACTACTCACTACTCTGCACTCACTACTCACTACTCTGCACTCACTACTCTGCACTCACTACTCTGCACTCACTACTCACTACTCTGCACTCACTACTCACTACTCTGCACTCACTACTCTCACTACTCTGCACTCACTACTCACTACTCTGCACTCACTACTCACTACTCTGCACTCACTACTCTGCACTCACTACTCTGCATGCACTCACTACTCACTACTCTGCACGCACTACTCACTACTCTGTACTCACTACTCTGCACTCAATACTCTGCACTCACTACTCTGCACTCACTCACTACTCTGCACTCACTACTCTGCACTCACTACTCTACACTCACTACTCTGCACTCACTACTCTGCACTCACTCACTACTCACTACTCTGCACTCACTACTCACTACTCTGCACTCACTACTCACTACTCTGCACTCACTACTCACTACTCTGCACTCACTACTCTGCACTCACTACTCACTACTCTGCACTCACTACTCACTACTCTGCACTCACTACTCTGCACTCACTACTCTGCACTCACTACTCTGCACTCACTACTCTGCACTCACTACTCTGCACTCACTACTCACTACTCTGCACTCACTACTCACTACTCTGCACTCATCACTCACTACTCTGCACTCACTATTCACTACTCTGCACTCACTACTCTGCACTCACTACTCTGCACTCACTACTCACTACTCTGCACTCACTACTCACTACTCTGCACTCACTACTCACTACTCTGCACTCACTACTCTGCACTCACTACTCACTACTCTGCACTCACTACTCACTACTCTGCACTCACTACTCACTACTCTGCACTCACTACTCACTACTCTGCACTCACTACTCTGCACTCACTACTCTGCACTCACTACTCTGCACTCACTACTCTGCACGCACTCACTACTCACTACTCTGCACGCACTACTCACTACTCTGCACTCACTACTCTGCACTCACTACTCTGCACTCACTACTCACTACTCTGCACCCACTACTCTGCACTCACTACTCTGCACTCACTAATCTGCACTCACCACTCACTACTCTGCACTCACCACTCACTACTCTGCACTCACCACTCACTACTCTGCACTCACTACTCGGCACTCACTACTCTGCACTCACTACTCACTACTCTGCACTCACTACTCACTACTCTGCACTCACTACTCTGCACTCACTAGTCTGCACTCACTACTCACTACTCTGCACTCAATACTCTCACTACTCTGCACTCACTACTCACTACTCTGCACTCACTACTCACTACTCTGCACTCACTACTCTGCACTCACTACTCTGCACGCACTCACTACTCACTACTCTGCACGCACTACTCACTACTCTGTACTCACTACTCTGCACTCACTACTCTGCACTCACTACTATGCACTCACTCACTACTCTGCACTCACTACTCTGCACTCACTACTCTACACTCACTACTCTGCACTCACTACTCTGCACTCACTACTCTGCACTCACTCACTACTCACTACTCTGCACTCACTACTCACTACTCTGCACTCACTACTCACTACTCTGCACTCACTGCTCACTACTCTGCACTCACTACTCTGCACTCACTACTCACTACTCTGCACTCACTACTCTGCACTCACTCACTACTCACTACTCTGCACTCACTACTCACTACTCTGCACTCACTACTCACTACTCTGCACTCACTACTCACTACTCTGCACTCACTACTCTGCACTCACTACTCACTTCTCTGCACTCACTACTCACTACTCTGCACTCACTACTCTGCACTCACTACTCTGCACTCACTACTCACTACTCTGCACTCACTACTCACTACTCTGCTCTCATCACTCACTACTCTGCACTCACTACTCACTACTCTGCACTCACTACTCTGCACTCACTACTCTGCACTCACTACTCACTACTCTGCACTCACTACTCACCTCACTACTCTGCACTCACTACTCACTACTCTGCACTCACTACTCTGCACTCACTACTCTGCGCTCACTACTCTGCACTCACTACTCTGCACTCACTACTCTGCACGCACTCACTAATCACTACTCTGCACGCACTACTCACTACTCTGCACTCACTACTCTGCACTCACTACTCACTACTCTGCACCCACTACTCTGCACTCACTACTCTGCACTCACTACTCTGCACTCACCACTCTGCACTCACTCACTACTCACTACTCTGCACTCACTACTCACTACTCTGCACTCACTACTCACTGCACTCACTACTCACTACTCTGCACTCACTACTCACTCCTCTGCACTCACAACTCACTACTCTGCACTCACTACTCTGCACTCACTACTCTGCACTCACTACTCTGCACTCACCACTCTGCACTCACTACTCACTACTCTGCACTCACTACTCTGCACTCACTACTCACTACTCTGCACTCACTACTCACTACTCTGCACTCACTACTCTGCACTCACTACTCTGCACTCACTACTCTGCACTCACTACTCACTACTCTGCACTCACTACTCTGCACTCACTACTCTGCACTCACAACTCACTACTCTGCACTCACTACTCTGCACTCACTACTCTGCACTCACTATTCTGCACTCACTACTCACTACTCTGCACTCACCACTCTGCACTCACCACTCTGCACTCACTACTCTGCACTCACTACTCACTACTCTGCACTCACTACTCTGCACTCACTACTCCCTACTCTGCACTCACCACTCTGCAATCACCACTCTGCACTCACCACTCTGCACTCTGCACTCACTACTCTGCACTCACCACTCTGCACTCTGCACTCACTACTCTGCACTCACTACTCACTACTCTGCACTCACTACTCACTACTCTTCACTCACTACTCTGCACTCACTACTCACTACTCTGCACTCACTACTCTGCACTCACTACTCTGCACTCACTACTCTGCACTCACTACTCACTACTCTGCACTCACCACCCTGCACTCACCACTCTGCACTCACTACTCTGCACTCACTACTCTGCACTCACTACTCTGCACTCACTACTCACTACTCTGCACTCACTACTCTGCACTCACTACTCACTACTCTGCACTCACCACTCTGCACTCACCACTCTGCACTCACTACTCTGCACTCACTACTCACTACTCTGCACTCACTACTCTGCACTCACTACTCACTACTCTGCACTCACCACTCTGCACTCACCACTCTGCACTCACCACTCTGCACTCACCACTCCGCACTCACCACTCTGCACTCACCACTCTGCACTCACCACTCTGCACTCACTACTCTGCACTCACTACTCTGCACTCACCACTCTGCACTCACCACTCTGACTCAGCACTCTGCACTCACCACTCTGCACTCACCACTCTGCACTCACCACTCACTACTCTGCACTCACTACTCTGCACTCACTACTCACTACTCTGCACTCACTACTCTGCACTCACTACTCTGCATGCAATCACTACTCACTACTCTGCACGCACTACTCACTACTCTGCACTCACTACTCTGCACTCACTACTCTGCACTCACTACTCACTACTCACTACTCTGCACTCACTACTCTGCACGCACTACTCACTACTCTGTACTCACTACTCTGCACTCACTACTCTGCACTCACTACTCTGCACTCACTCACTACTCTGCACTCACTACTCTGCACTCACTACTCTACACTCACTACTCTGCACTCACTACTCTGCACTCACTACTCTGCACTCACTCACTACTCACTACTCTGCACTCACTACTCACTACTCTGCACTCACTACTCACTACTCTGCACTCACTGCTCACTACTCTGCACTCACTACTCTGCACTCACTACTCACTACTCTGCACTCACTACTCTGCACTCACTCACTACTCACTACTCTGCACTCACTACTCACTACTCTGCACTCACTACTCACTACTCTGCACTCACTACTCACTACTCTGCACTCACTACTCACTACTCTGCACTCACTACTCTGCACTCACTACTCACTTCTCTGCACTCACTACTCACTACTCTGCACTCACTACTCTGCACTCACTACTCTGCACTCACTACTCACTACTCTGCACTCACTACTCACTACTCTGCTCTCATCACTCACTACTCTGCACTCACTACTCACTACTCTGCACTCACTACTCTGCACTCACTACTCTGCACTCACTACTCTGCACTCACTACTCACCTCACTACTCTGCACTCACTACTCACTACTCTGCACTCACTACTCTGCACTCACTACTCTGCGCTCACTACTCTGCACTCACTACTCTGCACTCACTACTCTGCACGCACTCACTACTCACTACTCTGCACGCACTACTCACTACTCTGCACTCACTACTCTGCACTCACTACTCACTACTCTGCACCCACTACTCTGCACTCACTACTCTGCACTCACTACTCTGCACTCACCACTCTGCACTCACTCACTACTCACTACTCTGCACTCACTACTCACTACTCTGCACTCACTACTCACTACTCTGCACTCACAACTCACTACTCTGCACTCACTACTCTGCACTCACCACTCTGCACTCACTACTCACTACTCTGCACTCACTACTCTGCACTAACTACTCTGCACTCACTACTCACTACTCTGCACTCACTACTCACTGCACTCACTACTCACTACTCTGCACTCACTACTCACTACTCTGCACTCACAACTCACTACTCTGCACTCACTACTCTGCACTCACCACTCTGCACTCACTACTCACTACTCTGCACTCACTACTCACTACTCTGCACTCACTACTCTGCACTCACTACTCTGCACTCACTACTCACTACTCTGCACTCACTACTCACTACTCTGCACTCACTACTCTGCACTCACTACTCTGCACTCACTACTCTGCACTCACTACTCACTACTCTGCACTCACTACTCTGCACTCACTACTCTGCACTCACAACTCACTACTCTGCACTCACTACTCTGCACTCACTACTCTGCACTCACTATTCTGCACTCACTACTTACTACTCTGCACTCACCACTCTGCACTCACCACTCTGCACTCACTACTCTGCACTCACTACTCACTACTCTGCACTCACTACTCTGCACTCACTACTCACTACTCTGCACTCACCACTCTGCTATCATCACTCTGCACTCACCACTCTGCACTCTGCACTCACTACTCTGCACTCACCACTCTGCACTCTGCACTCACTACTCTGCACTCACTACTCACTACTCTGCACTCACTACTCACTACTCTTCACTCACTACTCTGCACTCACTACTCACTACTCTGCACTCACTACTCTGCACTCACTACTTTGCACTCACTACTCTGCACTCACTACTCACTACTCTGCACTCACCACCCTGCACTCACCACTCTGCACTCACTACTCTGCACTCACTACTCTGCACTCACTACTCTGCACTCACTACTCACTACTCTGCACTCACTACTCTGCACTCACTACTCTGCACTCACCACTCTGCACTCACCACTCCGCACTCACTACTCTGCACTCACTACTCACTACTCTGCACTCACTACTCTGCACTCACTACTCACTACTCTGCACTCACCACTCTGCACTCACCACTCTGCACTCACCACTCTGCACTCACCACTCTGACTCAGCACTCTGCACTCACCACTCTGCACTCACCACTCTGCACTCACCACTCACTACTCTGCACTCACTACTCTGCACTCACTACTCACTACTCTGCACTCACTACTCTGCACTCACTACTCTGCATGCAATCACTACTCACTACTCTGCACGCACTACTCACTACTCTGCACTCACTACTCTGCACTCACTACTCTGCACTCACTACTCACTACTCACTACTCTGCACTCACTACTCTGCACTCACTACTCTGCACTCACTACACTGCACTCACTACTCTGCACTCACTCACTAGTCACTACTCTGTACTCACTACTCACTACTCTGCACTCACTACTCACTACTCTGCACTCACTACTCTGCACTCACTACTCACTACTCTGCACTCACTACTCACTACTCTGCACTCACTACTCTGCACTCACTACTATGCACTCACTACTCTGCACTCACTACTCTGCACTCACTACTCACTACTCTTCACTCACTACTCTGCACTCACTACTCACTACTCTGCACTCACTACTCTGCACTCACTACTCTGCACTCACTACTCACTACTCTGCACTCACTACTCTGCACTCACTACTCTGCACTCACCACTCTGTACTCACCACTCACTACTCTGCACTCACTACTCACTACTCCGCACTCACTACTCACTACTCTGCACTCACCACTCTGCACTCACCACTCTGCACTCACCACTCTGCACTCACCACTATGCACTCACCACTATGCACTCACCACTCACTACTCACCACTCACTACTCACCACTCTGCACTCACTACTCACTACTCTGAAAGCAGGCAAGGCTACTGATTAATTTTACACTGGTCACGGTTAACACTCTTTTCTAGAAGAGAATAGACACGTTTATCTTGGTGGGTTGAATTAAAAAAAAACACATGGCGCACCCTGGTGTCCAATAAAGAATAGGCGATCAGTAACATGCGCGCTCAGAGAGCAGACTGTACTGAATGTTCTGTGTACATTAGCAGAATCCTTCAAAGCACATCTGACATCATTCTTTGCTCCCGCCATTCCGGTACTTTACACTGCAAACACTCCCGCAAGTCCATGCAATTAGAGGACATAACATTCTGAACAAGCACCTACCTCTCAGTGCCCTCACTGCGTTGCGAAACTTCTCGATGCCGGCCAGGAAGAGAGCAGTGATCGGCGCGCGGCGGGGACGCTGGCGCCGTGAGCGTGCGCGCGACTGAATCCGCGCGTGGCCAGCACTTGCCGCTCCCTCTCCCATTAGGATTGCTGGGCGCGCCGTGAGCGTGCGCGCGACTGAATCCGCGCGTGGCCAGCACTTGTCGCACCTCTCCCATTGAGAATGCTGGGCGCGTGCCCAGCTCTTGTCTCCTTTTGTCGGCTTTGGAGACTGAAACGATTACAATAGTTCTCTGCCGAGAACGCGCTTCGCGCGTCTCTAGGCCGAGACCTAAAAATGTGATGAAATATTTTGCTTGAACATGAAATACCTTGAGAAAACAAAAGACAAGAGGCGTTTGGAAAAAAAGGAATAGTTTGTTTAGTTAAACATTGCAGCCCATAGAACAGTTACAGGCATAGGGTCTAAGGACTGTCTCAAATTACAATCAATCTGAGATGGGTTTATATACAATTCACTGAATGTCATAAACATTTCCAGCAATCCTTGTTTGGTAAGGTATTTGAACCACTGCCTTTGGAGTCGTAAATTAATTTATTGGATTGGGAATGCATGTGGGCCTCAACGTTGCATGGACACAATACAACCAGTGGCTAAAGTGCCCAGATGTCCGGCATGGGGAGCAAGTGATCACTGCGTGTTCTCTTTGTGCTGTGTCTTGATTGGCTATATGCTCCTAACTTATGTGGCATCTTACTTTATGGTGTTTTGGGAGCCTGCTTACCCCTACGGCCATGTGTCCTTCATTGGGGCCAATCTCCCTGGACCATTGTGGTGCCACTGAGCCTGTGGGATTGATTTGGGATTTCCTGTTCATGCATTTGTCTGCCCGCCATGTGCAGGCCCATCAGAAGCTTGTCAGTCACCTCAGGCTTAGACCTCAGAAACTGCCTAACTACTTATTTCTGAGAGGGGGTTGAAGAGGAGTTCACAATGGGCAAATATGTTAATATAGATGCAATTTTGTTTCTAATATAAATGTACTGTTCTTTATATTGACATCGACTTTCTCAATATTAACAAACACACAACCTCAGCGTGCCTCACCCACCAATTGCATATGGGTTATGCATTTAAGGAGTATTTTTTTGATCTTGTAGCTTTTAGAGTTATAACATATAGGTTTTAGAGATACCTGCAGCATCAAATAAGGTTTTTAAAGATCATTTCTTTTTATTTTACTAATGGTTCCGCTTCACATTATTGGGTGTGCCTAGGTCCCATTTCACTGTGTGGTTTTTAGTATCTGTATATTATTTTTCAATAAAAAACTTAGTTTGGAGAGTTCATAGTCATGTGAGTAAAGAGGTATGTCAGGGGATTCTGCACCATGGAAAATGAAATGTGGATGAGTCATTGGCACCGTGTCTCACTTTCGGAATCTGGGGCAGATAACACAAACACCCAGGGCAGGGTTTCTCATTAGTGGCGCTCGGTATGAAAGTCTTTCTTAGTGCCCTGCCTCACTGTCCATGACCTCCTTCTCCATGGATTTATTTGCTACCTCCCTCCATTGGTGCACCTCATCTCTCCATAACCCCAAAGTATCATGTCAGAGCACTTTTTATGTCACACCCACATATAACACAGAAACAATGAATCATACAAATATGCAAATCAATTTTAGGAAATGTTACATAAAACAATAAACTGCAAGGTGTAGGAATGATGTAAATCATACTGATAGGCATTATATGTTAAGAGTGATTGTCTGGAGAACTGCAAACTCAGAGTTTAATATGTAACAGTGGTTGGGGTTGTATATATAATACTTTTTTAATACTGAAACGAACCCATTTTAGCAAACGTAGAATAGCAACAGTATGAGAAAAAAATAATGTTCTAAGCTTATACCTTGCAGTTTGCATGCAGCTATTTGATAATGGTGCAAAGCTTACTGTGCTATATTATGAAGATTGTAGCTTACCGACTGCAAATACCAAACAATTCTCTGTAAGAAAAGTAGATGCATACTAAGCTATCACCATAAAATACAATTCGGTAATCTGCTTGTTACACATTTGTAGCAGGCTCATTAACCCTGTGTACTACTTCATGAGTCAAATCTATGACCTGACAAATTAACAGATCTCTCCAGCAAGTACATTCTTCACCAGTTATCTTACTGCTAATATTGTGCCTTGAGTAATTCGTGTCACACAAAGATCTCTGCAGGCTGTTTTTTGTGTCCCCTGTTGTCTGACCTGTTTTAAAGACTACACTGCAGTTCCCTCTCCAGTGCTGATCTCTGAGGCCCTGTATGGCTAATTGGAAGTTCAGCAGGAAAAGAGTGATTTTTTAACCCACCAAGATACCCTCGCTTTCAAATGAGAGGCGCTCTTCAGTGACATTTTTTTTCCATTCACCTCTGCGACTAACGATAGGCCTCTGACCGGCCTATGTCTACGCAGCTTTTTTTTTTATAGTGACCTTGTTTCAAATGATATAGATTATCGGCAGATGGGGTGCTGGATCTGTGAAGGCTCCCCTTCTGACCTCTAAGGCAACCGTGGGGGTTAGGGGAGCATCCGGTACGCCCCTACTGCGACCACTGCCTCACCTTCCCTTCAAAATAGCAGTTGCCAGGTTATTCCAAACCAGCTTCCCTTGGTACCATGCACCTGATTGTGGGAGAAGGACACAGCACCCACCAATCTGGCCACTGCTGCCGCTGCCATTGGAGTCACTCCGGCCAAAGGGCAATGCCGGACATCTGACCTCTCAGCATTGGGGCCTGGTTCTCTGCCTGCATAACACGAGGGCAGGCATCACGTGTCCTCAAGCGCATGGTGGAGGTGAAACAGTAAGCACCCCTCTAGGGTGCAAGTCATTTTCTTTTATAGCTCTGGGAAGACAGCTTCGTGATTCCCCCACTGAGTATTTGGATGGGGGTCTCTGTTGCATGAGGGCTGTAGAGGAGCGTCCATTGGTTACAGCCACTCTATTTAGCTGCTGTCCACACCCTTCTGGAGACACTACTTCAAGTGGCCTAAAAGGACCCTAGTTAGATGTATCAATTTACCTTGGGGGTAAGTACTGCTTCAATATGGCTCACTCAAGGCCCTAGGTTTTTCACCGTGGGGTTTTATCCTTGCGCTTTTATCCTGGTCTTTTGTGTTCAGTGCTGTGGGTTCCAATGGTGGTGTCTGACTTCTGGGGTCATGCATTTTACTTGAAGATTGTAAAAAGAGTTAGGGGCTCTTGCGCTTGACAAAACAGTCTTCCTGAGCATATTTAAGAGCCAGAAACAGAAAACTACATTACCAATCTGGATATGTAAATTTTAAACAACATGCGGTCAGAGTCTCTTCCACTTGCATGACCATTCTCAAATGGCTCAGAAAGATCTTCTGGATGCTCCCTCAGGACACTAAACAAACAGTAGTCCAGGCTTTAATTACATCCAGACCGGACTACGGTTACGTGCTCTTCCTGGGGGCCTGCAAGGAAGGGACTCGTAAACTGCAAACAGTACAGAACATGGCTGTCCGGCTCCTTTGCAAACTTCCCAACAAGTCCCCCACTTCCTCCTCCCTACGAAGCTTTCACTGGCTCCGCATTGAAAGTCGCACAAAGTTCAAGGCCCTCTGCTTTATGCACAAAATTAACGCAGGCAATGCCCCCCCCATCTCAGAACTTAAGTCCACCAATACTGCCCTTCCCGCACCCTTCGCTCATCCAACCAGCATATGTTTCAGGTCCCCAGGATCAAAAAAGCCAGAATGGGCGGTCGCTCATTTGCTTATCTGGCTCCGTCGCTGTGGAACTCTCTTCCTCTCCCCCTGCGTACTGAACCCAGCTACCTTAAGTTCCGCAGGTATGTAAAAACTTGGTTGTTTAACCAATAGACCTCCCCTTTTTCCTGTCCAGTCTTTCCGGTACTCTGCCCTCAACCTGTTTTTAGCGCCGGGAAACCTCCGGGTAGCTGTGCGCTCTACAAACTTAAATATAATAATAATAATAATAATAAACAACCTGATAAAACAAAAACATTTTGTGTGTAGATAATTCATATTTTAGGGAGGGCTCGTTATTAATGACTTGAAAACTTGCAACTTCGGCTGTGGAGCGGGGGCAAGATGGCAGCCGCTGCGGTGGCCGTGTGTCTCCGATTGAAACGCCGAATGAGAGAGAGACGGTTGCTCTACCTCAAAAATAGTGATCGAAAAGTGCCACATATACGATTAATTCCGAGATTCCCCACCGGCTGGTGGATGAATCAGATGCATAAATAGCAGATGGTAGATGTGGTGAAGAGAAAGGTTTTGGAAGAGTGATTACTTCGAAGCAGGAAACATTGTCGGCTGACAGTTTCTCCTTCCCTCGTCTTATAGAAAGAGACGCAGATTATTGAGTGCAACAGGTTGTCCAGTCGTTGTGTAGTCCTGATGAACACCCGAGCTGGTTGCGAAAAACAAGCACCGTAAAACAGGGTCAAAACGTCGACGTATTAACACCTACCAGTTGCTACTTAGTTCCAACCTCATATAGAAAAATATAGGAGGGTTGCAACCAATGTACAGTAATTTTTTGGACTGGTTTTTAATTTTTGTAATATATGTATAGTTGTTGAATCGCAGTGAATGTCATTTCCTTCTTGTTTTCACTTTCATGCACTTTAATCACGTATAAGCTCATTGTTTTTGTTTTGGTCTTAGGAAGTTTTGTTTAGGACAACCTTCTAAATGTATGTATAACAAAGATAATTGTACAACTAATATCTTCTAAAACAATGAAATATATAGGATTACATCCAAAGAATGGTGTGTTCGTTTAGTTTGTATTTTGATATTTGTAACTTTGAAGTAACAGTGCAAATACTCCCCCTTTTTTTGTCATAAGGATAACCAAAAGAAAATATTTCTTCCCAACAGAACCATTGTTGCATATATACACGCGGTGGCCGTGTGAGCAGCTTGTGCACTGCTCTCCCGTGGCTCCTACCTGAATTGATTCACCCAATTCTGATGGAGTGAGGACAGGGTTCGGGCTCGATTCCTCGGCAGCGGTGTGTGGTTCGGGTAATCTTGACTGACGCTCCAGCACCCGCGGACTGTGTCTCCTGTACGGTGCTCCGCGGAGTTTGGCGTTTTTGGTCGTTCTCGCGTAGTTGGGCAGAGCAACACCATAGCAGCACTGCGGAGCGGAGCGGAGCTTGCGGAGGAGAATGCTGCAAGTGAATCGGCTGCGCAATCTTCCCGGCGGTTCGCAGTGGACTGCTGGAGTAGTGGAGGAGTAATGGCCCCGTAAGGGAGAGGGGCTAGAACCCGCGGGGCTGCACCATCGAGCTCAGCAATGGCAGCAGCGGCAGCAATGGATGGAGGGAGTGTTTCGGCTGTAAATGTGGTTGCAGTTACCACCCCACATGCGGATAACTGCCATGGACATGGAAATGGCGTAAACAGATGGCGGCAAGCTGACCAGATACGCGGCTCTCCAGGGGCTAGATGAGCACGCTGATCTTGGGGCTACGGGACGGAATAAAATATCAGCGCTAGATGGTAGGCGGGTGCATCAAGATACTCCTGTTAAAGACCGCACTGTACCTGCAATCTTTTATAAAAAATCTGTATTGAAAGGCAAGACAGCTGTGGACCCGGACTTGGTAAATCAACCCTCAGTCCCGCCTGTAAGTGGGTTTCCTGCCAACAGTACGCTACCGGGTCTACCGGCAGATATGGTTGACATGGTCGATTTGGTGACAGATATGGCTGTGAATGCATGTGCTAGCGATACTGCAGTTGAAAAGCTCCTGAATAAACCCACTGAAGCTCCTATATCAGGGCCTGGGAAGAGTTTGGATGTGTCTAGCAGGAGCGGGCTATTAACTGCGGGTAAAGACACGCCAAGCAGTCTAAACATAGATAGTAATGGATGCACTCCTTGGGATAAGGGGAACGATGCGGACTCCGCCGGCTCAGGGGGCAAATTTTATTCCATATCTGACCTGTCAATTGTATCAGAAAATGACAACGATAATTTCAATGTGAGTACAATAGGTGATTGGGGGGATGATGGGGAAATACAGGATGAAGATGACGATTCTTGTCAAGATCAATCTCTGAATCAAGAGACTGTGAGAAAAGTGCAGGAATTTGGTGGTCTCCCACTGCACGAGTTGATGATTTCAGTGGACAAACCTAGATGGCATAGCACACCACCCGAGTACCCTGCTCAGGCAGCATCTAGTATGAACAATCCGGAGGGTGATGGCGACGTGGTTACTTTGAATACAATTTACAAGATCATTATGGCCAACCGGGCTGAGACAAAGGCAGAAGGCTTGCGAACACAGGGGGCGGTGCGTAAATTACAAAATACGGTACGCCATATCGCGAAGTCTTGTGCGGAAATAACCACTAGGGTGGTGGAGGTAGAAGAGCGCATTTCTGGTGCAGAGGACTCTTTGGTCAAACAACAGTCAGCTATCGAAGTTCTACAAAAGACCAAGGCGGATGTTGACTGGAAATTAACAGATCTTGAAAACAGATCAAGACGTAATAACCCCCGTGTCTTGGGAATACCTGAGTCCAAAGAGGGGCAGGATGCGAGACAGTTTGTTTTCGAAATGTTCAAGGAGGCCTTCCTTGACCTGAAAGACTGGAATTGGGAAACTGAGGTTATTAGGGGACATAGATTTCCTTTTGTACAACATAGTAGAACAGGGGGGTCCAGGGGGGAGGGGAATGCACAGCCTAGAGCAATTCTAATTTTTCTTAACAACTATCTGCCCCGTGAGGCAATATACGATCTTGCTCGGCCTGATAGGCATCGGTCTGGCAAAGGGTGGAAATTTTTTGTGCGCCCTGATTTTTGTCCGCCCACTGTGCAACAAAGATGGACACTGCGGCAGTTAATTTCACTCTTCCATGCTAAAGGGGGCAGGCATTTCTCTTAAATCCTGCCAAGTTAAAGGAGATTTATAAAGAAAAAAATCATTTTTTTACATCAGAGGTTGTGGCGCAAGACTTTTTGAAGACATTGGGTAGTCAATAAGTGTACAGTACCTGTCTTCTCACTCTTGTATTATCTCAGTTTGTAGGTTCTCTTCTGTTTTTTTTTCTTTTTTTTCCTTTTTTCTTTTTTGCTTTCCCTCTTTTGGTACAGTATCAGTATGACTGTAATACTAGGATATAAAGGCTGTGTGCTAATTAGTCAGAATGTAATATGACTATAAATGTAATATAAATGTAATGCTTTGACATGCTTTTTCGTATGAATAATATGTTAGCATGTTAATACCGGAAGAGGGGCGTATTATAACTGAAGAGATTTGGTGGTGATGGGTGGAATTCGGGGGGTGGCGCACAAACACTCTCCATCACTTAGGACTTGGTCCTTACGTCCCGTTTTGGGTGGTTTGGGGTAGGGAAGGGCTGAGGGAATGGGGGGGCTGGGGGCCGGTATGGGGGAGGGGAGAAAAATAAAATCAGTACATTTCTTTTGATTGCATAAGAGCTAGCTACGTATGGCACATGTTTCTTTAGGATGTATGACATTACAACGCATGCATTTACAACGCATGCCTTTACAACGCATAGCGCTTTGGGGTGCTGGATAGTGAATAGTTTAATTTACTACTCCAACTCCAGTCCCGGTGGATAGTAGGGAAGGTGTTGGATAGTAAATTAAATCTATTCCCTATCCTAGAGTGCCGCCCAACGCAATGCGTTGTAATGGTTTGCGTTGTAAAAGTTGTGTCGTAAAGGCACTGCGTGGTAAAAGTTGCGTTGTAAAGGATGTTTCCCGTTTCTTTATGTTGGAGGCACAGTAGAGATAGATGGTGGTTAAGGGCATTAGATTAGGCTCGTTGAATGTCAGGGGACTGAATCACCTTAATAAAAGGCAGCGGGTTACAGGTGAGTTACAGATGCTCTACTGCGATGTGATGTGTCTCCAGGAGACCCACATAGCATGGGCTAAGAGAAAAGTATTAACAGAGTTAGGGTATACTGTAGGGGCTTGTACTAATCAGACTTGCACATCAAGGGGCGTTACAATTCGGGCAAAAAACACATTGTTAACACGGGTAGGATATTGACGAATGGATTGGGGAGATGGGCAATAGCTGAGTGTGCTGTTGGGACACTGAAATTTACGTTGTGTTCTATATATGGTTCTAATATGGACGAGACATCAGTTTTAGAACTGCTCAATGTTGAGTTGGCGCTATGGCCAACTTCAGTAATTGTTTGTGGCGATTTAAACATAAATCTTTCACCCAATTCTTTGGGCAATGACAGCTACAGATATACCGGCAGAAAACCAAAAGTGTTTAAGGCGCTGCAATCTTTGATTACTGCACATGGCTTGGCAGATGTGTGGGCTACATTGAGGGGAAAGGACCCAGGATACACTTTTTTTCTTGTCCGCAATAAAAACTGGTGAGGGTGGACTATGTTTTTTGCCCCGCACCACTTGCTGAAGGATGCCCTAATTCAAGTGTATCTAAGGGTCACTTCTGATCATGGCCCGCTGGTATTAACTTTCGTATGTACGGGGGTAGCAGTTAAGCCTCGGGGTTTTTCTTTCGATCGAAAATTATTGTTGGATAAAAAGTTTCTTTCTTATATGAACGGGTTATACAGGCAAAAACAACAGGGTTAAAAGGGTGAAAAGTTGCAGGAATTGTATCAGGGCCTGACACTGGCTGAAGAGATGCTTATGCGGGGCATACATGCTGGTATCGATGTCAGAGAGTTTTCAACAGAAGTAGCTAGGTGTAAGGCAAAAATACATCTCTACTGGAGCCAAGAGGCATCCAAGAAATATGTAATTAAGCGACAACTGAATTATGAGCATGGGGAGGCAAGTGGCAGGTGCCTGGCTCAAAAACTTAGATCAAAGGAAGCGGCTCAAAGAATGAATGCTATTCTGGATTCCAGTGGGATGCGTGTCGAAAATGAAACTGGTATACCGGATGTATTTAAGGATTTTTATGAAACATATGCAGGGCAACAGTATGATTGTCAAAAAGGTGAATTACTCCTACAGCACCTTTGTGAGAACGATCTGGGTGAGGCAGAAGCAGAGAGGTTGGAGGCCCCTATAACTATGGGTAAGCTAGAGAGAGCTATAAATGAGCTAGCAGCCGGAAATGCGGCAGGGCCGGATAAACCTCCGTTCGAGATTTATAAAAATCTTTTTTGGAGTCCTGCAGGAAGATATGCTAGTCACATTTAAACAAGTTCAGATTGGTGCCTCTCCTTTGTCATGGGATGAGGCCAGCATCATTGTGTTTAAGAAAAAGGACAAACCGGCTGATCTTCCGATATCTCTTCTGAATGCGGATGGCAAAATATATTCGAAAATTTGGGCGACTAGGTTGGCGGAAGTGATAACTCCATTGGTGTTGGTTAGTCAGCATGGATTTATCCCTAAACAGGGAACAACGAACCATGTTAATAGGGTTATAATGCTGTTCGATCATGCTAACTGTAGTGGCGATGCGCTTAGCCTCATTCTATTAGATGCCGAGAAGGCTTTTGATCGCGTCGTATGGGGATTTTTGTGGCTGTGATGCGACGACGTGGGTTTAGGCAACGGTTTATCACTGCTCTGCAGACGTTGTATCGTCACCCAGTTGCCAAGATCTGTACAATGGGGATCGAATCCAAACCGGTGTTAATTATGCGTGGGACTAGACAGGGGTGTCCCTGCTCCCAATTATTATTTTCATTTTACATAGATCCTTTTTTTAAAATGATAGAAAGTAGTCCCCGGATACAGTCAGTAACTCTACAGCAGCAACAATATCACGTTTTTGCATATGCTGATGATGTGGCCGTAGTATCACCTAAGCCAGCAGCGGCAAGGCATGAAATAGAGAAATTGGCAGCAGAGTATGGTGCAGTATCGGGCTATAAGCTAAATACATCCAAAACACCAATTTTATGCGTTAACACAGGTCCATATATTGATCAAAGGGTCTTACAAGAGGTGACTTACTTGGGGATTAGGATACGGGCCTCCTTGAGGGCGCTGGTTGAGTTTAATTGGGGGAGGCTTATGGCGGGGGTTCGCATACAATTGGACCAATGTGAATGTCTACACTTATTTTTGGTGGGAAGATGTAACGTTCTAAAGATGATGATCCTACCGAAAATGCTATATTTTTCCAGATGTGTGCCCTTGGAGATACCTCGAGCCAATCTTGCTCTATTACAGTCTATTTGTGCTAGATTTATATGGGCACGAGGAAAAGCTCGAAGAGCAATGCGATATATGGTTTTGCCAAGGGCTCGAGGGGGTTGGGCTGTCCCTGACTTTACTCTATACTACTTTGCGTGTATGTTGCAACATATGAATATTTTGCTCACTGGGGTAGGACCAACAGATATGGCTGAGTTTCCCTCTATCTACCAAATGTTGCTGGGCAGCGATGCAAAAAATCGACTGTTTGTCAATTTGGACTGGAGCTATTATAAGCGCACAAGATTTAAAATTCTCATAGCTGCCTATAAAGTATGGAAAGCTGTCAAGAAGATGTACGAGGTAGAAATAATTTCTTGGTACACTCCGCTAACAGCATCTACCCTTCTTCCCTTCTTTGGGACCGGGTGGTATACAACTGGCTGGCTAGTGGAGTCTTTATGGTTGGTGATTTATTTCTGGACGGTGGGCTAAAGTCGTTTGAGCAGCTTAGGGATCAATATCAGCTGTCCCGGGCGGATTTCTTTAAATATCTACAAGTTAGGGATTATTTGCTGAAAGCCCGCTGGAAAATGCAACACAACGCCCTCATCGAGGCAGTAAGGAAAGAGGTACGAATCGGTACATTCTATACCTTAAGGCTGGGTACAATGTCTAATTATTTGGAAGCCCATAGCCGGAAATGGGATAATAGATTAGGATGTCAGGGTATACAGGTGGAGACTTCTATAGATTTGGCTGGACGACTCTTTATGTCTGCTAATCTCTATGCCCAACTCTATAAGACTGTCTTCAATCTATATTTTTAACCTGATAAAATTGCTAAATTGGGGGGTGGTGAGGGAAAGTGTTTCCGCTGTGGGATGGAAGCTGCTGACGTGGTGCATGTTTTTTATTCTTGTGGGCACTTAAGTATGTTATTTATTCATATGGAAACATTTCTCACAGATATCCTGGGGGAGCCTACACAACTGTCAGCCATGCAGATTTTGTTGGGGGTAGAGATGGGAGCAGCAGCGGACAAAGTACCTAGCAAATCAGTATATTTGATATTCTTGGCCACAGTGGTGATCAGGCTCTGCATTGCATCTTGTTGGCTACAAAATGACGCCCCATCATTTGAGGCATGGAGGGCAAGGTTCCTTGCAATATTCATTATGGAATATAGTTTATATGCTCTTAAAGGTAGGCGGAAAATGAAACTCGGGCGTCAAATTTGGGAGGCAGTTATGACCTATATGGAGTTATAAATTTAAGGCCTGGGTATGGTCTGTGCCTTTCTTTGCTTATAAGTGTCTATTTCTTTTATATCTACAAATTTGTTTTATATTGGTATGGTATAGTATCCCCTGCTTGTACGGAACAATATGCACCTATGTATTAATTTTGCCTATCATACATGTGCCTTGTCTTTGTCCTTTTTTACTTGTGTGTTGATTTTGTACTCATGTATTCTCATTAAAAATATTTAAAAAAGAAAACTTGCAACTTCTTTGAGTTGGCAGTTTCAACTTCTCAAATATCTACTTAAATAGATGTTATCTTATTTTCTCTTACATGTAAAGAAGATATTTACATTCACTGAATATACTACAATTATGTTCCTAATTGTGTTGGTTGAAAACTGTCCATGCAAATACCTGGGTACCAAAATAACAATTTAAGGGCAGATTTATCATTATTTCAAGCAGTGCAGTGCAGCAAACGACACATCGCAATGATAAATATTCCCTTAAATGTTTAATTTATCACCAACATATTTCTAGTAAATACCATGCATTTCATTCATGTGTGCTTCCAACATTCATTTAGCCTAGCCTGCAGCCATTAATCAGCTTGCCCATCAGTTGATTATCAACAAGGAATGGTTGCATGTTCCAGGGTGAAAGTGAAAGGAATGTATGTGTAAATGTGTTATAGCCTGACCTTGGAATGTCAAAGTTGAATGTCCATAAATCTGTTTAATTGTAGAAAGGCAAAGTCTCTTGTGTGAACTGTATCGTTTGCTAAATATTAGGAAAATGACATACAATGTACTGATTGAACATGTTTAGGTAAATGTGCTTCATGTCACAATTACCTGCGTATTTAAAAGATTTGGTATAGATTTATTCTTTATTAAAATGTTTGCACATGTAGAAACTCGAAGCTAAAGTGAGGCACTTCAACGGTAGGAGTTACATTTTTGATAAGAAATTGAGGACTAGGGGGCATATTACCAAGCAATAGCGATAATTATCGCTATTGCTTGGTAAGAGACAAAGGGGCATATTACCAAGCAATAGCGATAATTATCGCTATTGCTTGGTTAGAGACAAAATTTTACTGCTGAGTTGCGGCAATTTTTATCGCAGATAAACCTTGGTATTACCAAGGTTTATCGCAAATGCGATAAAAAACGGCCGCAATGCATGAATATCGCTGAAAAGTCAGCGATATTCATGCATTACCGAGCTAATACTCTTAGCCATGTTATCCACCTACCATTGGATAACAAGGCTAAGAACTGACTCAGGGGCAGGTGTTAGCTTTTGGAGATATTCGTGCTTAGCGCGAATATCTCCAAAAGTTGGTAATAGGAGATAGCGATGTTAGCGACTGTTTCCAGTCGCTAACATCTTGGCACGCCCACTTTGCATGTCATTAGTGATAAATATCACTGACATGGAAAGTGGGGCCCAAGATGGTCGCTATCTCCTACTAGCTGTCGCTAACTGGTGTTATGTTGTGGTACCTGATCAGGCGCCGGGACGCCCCTTGGCTGGGGCAGCTGCGCGCCTTATAAAAAATATTAACATAACATAACATTGTTTTACTAAAAATCTTATAATCAGTTTGATTGTGTGTTTTACAAACTATAGCCAGAGAAGTCATGTTATTGTGCTTTTAATGCATAACTTAAATATATGGTGAATTCTAATTTGTCAATAAATTACACTATTATCAAAATAGATATACTGATTGAGTTGTTTTGCAGTCTGATTTCGTCCCTTTCAGAGCGTTTAAATTCCTTGAATAAATGCCATGTCTTTAAAGCTCGTCTAAATTTTTGGCAAATGCATTTTCACGAGTGGGTGTGAGCCCGGAGAAATATCAGGATATACATGTTGCGTCAATCTCCTAGCTCACAGCAATAGAGCCCCTGAAAAGAGTGTGTGTAATTTATTTAGCATAAGGACCAAATAATCCCAAATCCAAATACAGGGAGTAGAGTAGCCTCGTAGATACATGTTTATGTTATTCACAGATTCAAAGCACCTTCCTGAAAGGGTAAATGTCCCAGATCTGAATCCATGCCGATATATCAGAACAGACACAACCCAGGCATCTGGGATAGATATCAAAGATTACCTTAAACTAAATCCGTCACAGTCTAGTGCACATTGCCCCTAAGGGTTAGACATATAGGGCCAGATGTACGGCCATTCACTTTAGCAAGTCGCAAATAGCGCCAAATGGCGTCTCGCAAAAGTGAATGTACAACAGTGTCTCAGACACTGTTTGTGATTCCCAATAGGGTTGCAAATTGCATGCCTCATCAATATTTATGAGGCAACCAATCAATCAATCAATCAGTCATTTGTTAAGCGCACTACATTCTCGCGAGGGTCTCAAGGCGCTGGGGGATGGGGGGTGGAGGTGGAGGACGCTACTGATCGAACCGCCAGGTCTTTAGTATCCTCCTGAAGGTCAGCAGGTCTTGGGTCTGTCATATGCTCAGTGGGAGGGTGTTCCATGTCTTGGCAGCGAGGTGGGAGAAGGATCTCCCGCGGATGGTTGTTCTTTGGATGCACAGGGCGGTGGCGAGTGAGAGGTCGGCGGAGCGTAGCTGGCGGTTGGGGGTGTAGAAGGAGAGCCGTCTGTTGAGGTAGACTGGGCCAGTCTTGTGGAGCGCCTTGTGTGCGTGAATGAGGAGCTTGAAGGATATCCTCTTGTTGAAGGGGAGCCAGTGTAGGTTTTTCAGGTGGGGGGGTGATGTGGCCGTGTCGTGGTACATCGAGGATCAGTCGTGCCGAGGCGTTTTGGATGCGTTGTAGTCGATTGGTGAGCCTGGTCGGGGCTCCCGCGAAGAGGGCGTTTCGGTAGTCGAACCTGCTGCTGACGAGGGCCTGGGTGACTGACCTTCTTGTATCTGTCTGGATCCATTTGTAGATCTTGCGGAGCATGCGGAGGGTTTTGAAGCAGGAGGAGGAGACGGCGTTGACTTTCTTGGTCATTGAGAGCGTTAAGTTGAGCATGATTCCCAGGTTGCGTGCTTGGTCGGTGGGGGTCGGGGCTGCCCCCAGTGCCGTTGGCCACCAGGATTCTTCCCAGGCTGACGGGTTGGAGCCGAGGATGAGGACCTCCGTCTTGTCCGAGTTCAGCTTCAGACGGCTGATCTTCATCCAGTCAGCAACGGCATTCATTCATTCATGGAGGTTGGCTTTGGCGGTGATGGGGTCATTGGTGAGGGAGAGGATCAGTTGAGTGTTGTCGGCGTAGGAGATTATGTTGAGGATTGTGCTGTCGGGCGACGTGTGCGAGCGGGGCCATGTAAATGTTGAACAGTGTCGGGCTGAGGGAGGATCCTTGAGGTACGCCGCAGATGATCTCGGAGGCTTCGGAACGGACCGGGGGGGAAGCGGACGCTCTGGGTTCTGCCAGGGAGGAAGGAGGTGGTCCATTCCAGAGCCTTGTCTCGGATCCCTGCGGCGTGGAGGCGTGCGTGTAGTGTGCGGTGGCAGACGGTGTCGAAGGCGGCGGAGAGGTCTAGGAGGATGAGTGCTGCAGTCTCCCCGTTGTCTAGCAGGGTCCTGATGTCATCGGTGACGGCGATGAGGGCGGTCTCGGTGCTGTGGTTGCTGCGGCCCCCTGACTGGGAAGGGTACAGGATTCTGTTCTCTTCGAGGTATCGGGTTAACTGTCTGTTAATGATTTTCTTGATGACCTTGGCCGGGAAGGGGAGCAGAGAGATGGGTCGGAAGTTCTTGAGGTCTAGGACGCTCACTCTGGTCCAGGCTAGCAAGGGGATGTGGTCGATGGTGTGCGGAGGGTCTGTTGTGTTGCTCTCTGTTGGGGCTGTCTGTGTGTTGAAGCTGTCGTGGATGTCTGCTATCTTGCGGTGGAAGAAGGTGGCGAAGGAGTCGCACAGGGCTTGCGACGGCGGGATGTCGTTGGTGTTGGAGCTGGGTTTGGAGAGTTCCTTCCCGATGTTGAAGTGCTCCTTGCTGTCATGTGCGTTGTTGTCAAAGTGGTCTTTGAAGGAAGTCTTCTTGGCAGCCCTGATGAGGTGGTGGTGGTTGCGGACGGCGTCTTGTGTGCTGCGTGGCTGTCCAGAGTTTGTTCACTGTGCCATTTCTTCTCTAGTTTCTGGCAGGCCTGCTTGGAATCCTGGAGTTCTGCGGTGAACCACCTGGCCCTCTTGCTGGTGTCTCTGTGGGGGGGTTTATTCAACGGGGCGAGGGTGTTAGGCACAGTCCTCGATTCAGCGTCTGAGGTTGTGGGCAGCAACGTCGGTGATGGAGGGTTCGGTGGGTGGGCTGAGAGCAAGGTTTGCATGTAGTTGGTCTTCGGTGATTTTGCTCCAGCAGCGGTGGGGGATCTGTTGGGTGCGTTGGTGTGTGGTGGGTTTCTGGAAGGTGAAGTGGATGCAGTGGTTGTCGGTCCAGAGGAGTTCGGTGGTGTGGCTGACGGAGACGTGCGGGCTTGAGGAGGAGACTGGGTCGAGCGTGTGGCCGGCAGAGTGGGTGGGCGTTGTGAGTTGTCTCAGTCCGAGGTTGGCGAGGTTATCGATTGGGGTTGTGGAGTTGTTGTCGTTGTTGTTCTCAAGGTGAAAGTTCAGGTCTCCCAGGAGGATGTAAACGGTGGAGGTCAGGGCATGCGTGCTGATGAAGTCGGCGATGGAGTAGCTAAACTGGGGGTAGGGTACGGGGGGACGATAGACGAGGGTGCCTCTGAGGGTGGAGCTGGGGTCTGTGTGGATCTGGAAATGCATGTGCTCGCCGGTGCTGAGCACGTCGTCGGTGCTAGTTGAGACCCTGATGCTGTTCTTGTGGACGATGGCGATTCCTCCTCCGACTCCGTTGGTGCGGTTTCTGCAGGTGATCTTGTAGCCGTCTGGGATGGCTATGGCGATGTCGGGTGCGGAGGAGTTGTTCAACCAGGTCTCTGTCAGGAAGGCGACTTCTTGGGAGGTTGTGTTGAACAGGTCCCAGAGCTCGACGGCGTATTTGCGTGCGGAACGGGTGTTCAGTAGTATGCATCGGAGATGCTTGAGGTCTTTCTCGGCGGGTGGTTTGTCGGCTCTGTCGCTGGTGTAGCTGCAGTTCCGGCAGGTGAAGGGACCGTGTGTGCATTTCGGGGCGGCCTTGAAGCAGTTGTGGATCCGTCCGGGGTTGAGAGCGTGCAGAATGCTGGCTTCGTAGTGGTGGCAGGTGCGGGGCACAGGGGTTCTGGAGCTGGGCACGGTCCAGGCGCGGGCGGGCGCAGACAGGCTTGCCACACGCCAGCTGCGCTACCGCGCAGTGCCCGGCATGTGTGGGGAGGTGGGAGTGAGGAGCAGCTGGGAGGCGGGGTAACGAATGGGCAGTCAGGGGGATGGAGCTGCAGGGGACGCAGTTGCAGGGGCGGTGAGGGGCGACGAAGGAAACAGAAGTCAAAAGGGCATAACAATTGAGGGGGAAACGAGTGGCACAGAGGGCAGAAGGGTCACAGAAAGGGCAAAAAGGTCACAAGAATACAGGGGGAAACGAGTGGCAGAGAAGGCAAAAAGGTCACAGGAAGGGCAAAAAGGTCACAGAAAACGGGGGAAACGATTGGCACTGAGAGCAAAAGGGCAGAAATGTCACAATAAATGGGGGAAACGAGTGGCACAGAAGGCAGAAAGGTAAATGAAATGCAGGGGCAGCTAAGCAACAGAAGGCAAAAACGGGCAGAGAGACACGGGGGTCGCGAGGGGAGCAGAATGAAAAACCGGGCAAAGAGACACGGGGGCAGGGAGGGGAGCAGAATGGAAACCGGGCAGAGAGACAAGGAGGCAGCGAGGGAGAGAACTGAAGGGCCGGAGGCCCCGAAACTGGCCGAGCTGCTGCTGGCGGGCTGGCGGCTGCTGGAGGCTGTGGGAGGCAGCTACGAGCCCGCGGGGTCCAAGCCACTGCAGCAGCAGGTGAAACTGGGCCTGGCGAAGCTGGAGCAGGCAACGCGCATGGCCTCCGAGCTCGATTTGTTCAGGTAGGGCTAGGCTGTGGTTTTCTCTGGGCAGGTACAGCACCACAAGCTCGGTGGGGGTGCTCGTGAGATGGAAGAGAAGGGTAATGTATCTTTTTTTGCCATTTGCGGAGCCCAACACCGCTTGCAAGCAGATGGGTGCTTTTTATTCCCTAGTCTGAGCCAGAGAGAGAGGTATTATTGGGCAGTACAGTGTAGCAGCCTACCAACCTGCAGCCTGAGGGTCAGTTTATTGCTCTGTCTCTGACCACATCATTGCCATGGCACCCTGTGCCTTTTGCAAAAACAACAGTTGATGGGCAGAATGCAGAACAATGTCATACATTCACCCCTGTACAGAGATCTGGGCCTAAATCCATCGTTTTTTTGCACTCCACACCACCCCAGTTCAGACATGGCCATATGCAAATCAGCCTTGACCCTGTGCCTCATGGGAACAGTCCAGCCCGAACTGCCAAGCCATGTCTTTCCTGGACCGGAATCAAGCATCCTAGGACCGGTCTCTGGCTATCAGCCGTCTTCCGCCAGGATAGCTTGACTCCAGTGGTGTGGAGAGCATGGGACTCACGTCTGAGCATACCCATCACACTCGGGGTGACAATGGCAAAAACAACAGTTGATGGACAGAATGCAGAACAATGTCATACATTCACCCCAGTACAGAGATCTGGGCCTAAATCCATCGCTTTTTTGCACTCCACACCACCCCAGTTCAGACATGGCCATATGCAAATCAGCCTTGACCCTGTGCCTCATGGGAACAGTCCAGCCCGAACTGCCAAGCCATGTCTTTCCTGGACCGGAATCAAGCATCCTAGGACCGGTTTCTGGCAATCAGCCGTCTTCAGCCAGGACAGCTTGACTCCAGTGGAGTGGAGAGCATGGGACTCACGTCTGAGCATACCCATCGCACTCGGGGTGACAATGGCAAAAACAACAGTTGATGGACAGAATGCAGAACAATGTCATACATTCACCCCAGTACAGAGATCTGGGCCTAAATCCATCCTTTTTTTTGTACTCCACACCACCCCAGTTCAGACTTGGCCATATGCAAATCAGCCTTGACCCTGTGCCTCTTGGGAACAGTCCAGCCCGAACTGCCAAGCCATGTTTTTCCTGGACCAGAATCAAGCATCCCAGGACGGGTTTCTGGCTATCAGCCGTCTTCAGCCAGGATAGCTTGACTCCAATGGTGTGGAGAGCATGGGACTCACGTCTGAGCATACCCATCCCACTCGAGGTGACAATGGCAAAAAGAACAGTAGATGGACAGAATGCAGAACAATGTCATACATTCACCCCAGTACAGAGATATGGGCCTAAATCCATCGTTTTTTTGCACTCCACACCACCCCAGTTCAGGCATGGCCATATGCAAATCAGCCTTGACCCTGTGCCTCATGGGAACAGTCCAGCCTGAACTGCCAAGCCATGTCTTTCCTGGACCGGAATGAAGCATCCTAGGACTGGTTTCTGGCTATCAGCCGTCTTCAGCTAGGATAGCTTGACTCCAGTGGTGTGGAGAGCATGGGACTCACGTCTGAGCATACCCATCCCACTCGGGGTGACAATGGCAAAAACAACAGTTGATGGACAGAATGCAGAACAATGTCCTACATTCACCCCAGTACAGAGATCTGGGCCTAAATCCATCCTTTTTTTTGCACTCCACACCACCCCAGTTCAGACATGGCCATATGCAAATCAGCCTTGACCCTGTGCCTCATGGGAACAGTCCAGCCCGAACTGCCAAGCCATGTTTTTCTTGGACCGGAATCAAGCATCCCAGGACCCGTTTCTGGCTGTTAGCCGTCTTCAGCCAAGATAGCTTGACTCCAGTGGTGTGGAGAGCATGGGACTCACGTCTGAGCATACCCATCCCACTCGAGGTGACAATGGCAAAAAGAACAGTTGATGGACAGAATGCAGAACAATGTCATACATTCACCCCAGTACAGAGATATGGGCCTAAATCCATCGTTTTTTTGCACTCCACACCACCCCAGTTCAGGCATGGCCATATGCAAATCAGCCTTGACCCTGTGCCTCATGGGAACAGTCCAGCCCGAACTGCCAAGCCATGTCTTTCCTGGACCGGAATCAAGCATCCTAGGACCGGTTTCTGGCTATCAGCCGTCTTCAGCCAGGATAGCTTGACTCCAGTGGTGTGGAGAGCATGGGACTCATGTCTGAGCATACCCATCCCACTCGGGGTGACAATGGCAAAAACAACAGTTGATGAACAGATTGCAGAACAATGTCATACATTCACCCCAGTACAGAGATCTGGGCCTAAATCCATCATTTTTTGCACTCCACACCACCCCAGTTCAGACATGCCCATATGCAAATCAGCCTTGACCCTGTGCCTCATGGGAACAGTCCAACCCGAACTGCCAAGCCATGTCTTTCCTGGACCGGAATCAAGCATCCAAGGACCGGTTTCTGGCTATCAGCCCTCTTCAGCCAGGATAGCTTGACTCCAGTGGTGTGGAGAGCATGGGACTCACGTCTGAGCATACCCATCCCACTCGGGGTGACAATGGCAAAAACAACAGTTGATGGACAGAATGCAGAACAATGTCATACATTCACCCCAGTACAGAGATCTGTGCCTAAATCCATCGTCTTTTTGCACTCCACACCACCCCAGTTCAGACATGGCCATATGCAAATCAGCCTTGACCCTGTGCCTCATGAGAACAGTCCAGCCCGAACTGCCAAGCCATGTCTTTCCTGGACCGGAATCAAGCATCCTAGGACCGGTTTCTGGCTATCAGCCGTCTTCAGCCAGGATAGCTTGACTCCAGTGGTGTGGAGAGCATGGGACTCACGTCTGAGCATACCCATCCCACTCGGGGTGACAATGGCAAAAACAACATTTGATGGACAGAATGCAGAACAATGTCCTACATTCACCCCAGTACAGAGATCTGGGCCTAAATCCATCGTTTTTTGCACTCCACACCACCCCAGTTCAGACATGGCCATATGCAAATCAGCCTTGACCCTGTGCCTCATGGGAACAGTCCAGCCCGAACTGCCAAGCCATGTCTTTCCTGGACCGGAATCAAGCATCCTAGGACCGGTTTTTGGCTATCAGCCGTCTTCAGCCAGGAGAGCTTGACTCCAGTGGTGTGGAGAGCATGGGAATCACGTCTGAGCATACCCATCCCATGGGGTGACAATGGCAAAAACAACAGTTGATGGACAGAATGCAGAACAATGTCATACATTCACCCCAGTACAGAGATATGGGCCTAAATCCATCGTTTTTTTGCACTCCACACCACCCCAGTTCAGACATGGCCATATGCAAATCAGCCTTGACCCTGTGCCTCACGGGAACAGTCCAGCACGAACTGCCAAGCCATGTCTTTCCTGGACCGGAATCAAGCATCCTAGGACCAGTTTCTGGCTATCAGCCGTCTTCAGCCAGGATAGCTTGACTCCAGTGGTGTGGAGAGCATGGGACTCACGTCTGAGCATACCCATCCCACTCGGGGTGACAATGGCAAAAAAACAGGTGATGGACAGAATGCAGAACAATGTCATATATTCACCCCAGTACAGAGATCTGGGCCTAAATCCATCGTTTTTTTGCACTCCACACCACCCCAGTTCAGACATGGCCATATGCAAATCAGCCTTGACCCTGTGCCTCATGGGAACAGTCCAGCCCGAACTGCCAAGCCATGTCTTTCCTGGACCGGAATCAAGCATCCTAGGACCGGTTTCTGGCTATCAGCCGTCTTCAGCCAGGATAGCTTGACTCCAGTGGTGTGGAGAGCATGGGACTCACGTCTGAGCATACCCATCCCACTCGGGGTGACAATGGCAAAAACAACAGTTGAAGGACAGAATGCAGAACAATGTCATACATTCACCCCAGTACAGAGATATGGGCCTAAATCCATCGTTTTTTTGCACTCCACACCACCCCAGTTCAGACATGGCCATATGCAAATCAGCCTTGACCCTGTGCCTCATGGGAACAGTCCAGCCCGAACTGCCAAGCCATGTCTTTCCTGGACCAGAATCAAGCATCCTAGGACCGGTTTCTGGCTATCAGCCGTCTTCAGCCAGGATAGCTTGACTCCAGTGGTGTGGAGAGCATGGGACTCACGTCTGAGCATACCCATCCCACTCGGGGTGACAATGGCAAAAACAACAGTTGATGGACAGAATGCAGAACAAGTTCATACATTCACCCTAGTACAGAGATCTGGGCCTAAATCCATAGTTTTTTTGCACTCCACACCACCCCAGTTCAGACATGGCCATAGGCAAATCAGCCTTGACTCTGTGCCTTATGGTAAAAATCCAGCCCTACTCCCAAGCCATGTCTTTCTTGGACCGGAATCAAGCATCCTAGGACCGGTTTCTGGCTATCAGCCGTCTTCAACCAGGATAGCTTGACTCCAGTGGTGTGGAGAGCATGGGACTCACGTCTGAGCATACCCATCCCACTCGGGGTGACAATGGCAAAAACAACAGTTGATGGACAGAATGCAGAACAAGTTCATACATTCACCCTAGTACAGAGATCTGGGCCTAAATCCATAGTTTTTTTGCACTCCACACCACCCCAGTTCAGACATGGCCATATGCAAATCAGCCTTGACCCTGTGCCTCATGAGAACAGTCCAGCCCGAACTGCCAAGCCATGTCTTTCCTGGACCGGAATCAAGCATTCTAGGACCGGTTTCTGGCTATCAGCCGTCTTCAGCCAGGATAGCTTGACTCCAGTGGTGTGGAGAGCATGGGACTCACGTCTGAGCATACCCATCCCACTCGGGGTGACAATGGCAAAAACAACATTTGATGGACAGAATGCAGAACAATGTCCTACATTCACCCCAGTACAGAGATCTGGGCCTAAATCCATCAGTTTTTTGCACTCCACACCACCCCAGTTCAGACATGGCCATATGCAAATCAGCCTTGACCCTGTGCCTCATGGGAACAGTCCAGCCCGAACTGCCAAGCCATGTCTTTCCTGGACCGGAATCAAGCATCCTAGGACCGGTTTCTGGCTATCAGCCGTCTTCAGCCAGGATAGCTTGACTCCAGTGGTGTGGAGAGCATGGGAATCTTGTCTGAGCATACCCATCCCACGGGGTGACAATGGCAAAAACAACAGTTGATGGACAGAATGCAGAACAATGTCATACATTCACCCCAGTACAGAGATATGGGCCTAAATCCATCGTTTTTTTGCACTCCACACCACCCCAGTTCAGACATGGCCATATGCAAATCAGCCTTGACCCTGTGCCTCACGGGAACAGTCCAGCACGAACTGCCAAGCCATGTCTTTCCTGGACCGGAATCAAGCATCCTAGGACCAGTTTCTGGCTATCAGCCGTCTTCAGCCAGGATAGCTTGACTCCAGTGGTGTGGAGAGCATGGGACTCACGTCTGAGCATACCCATCCCACTCGGGGTGACAATGGCAAAAACAACAGTTGAAGGACAGAATGCAGAACAATGTCATACATTCACCCCAGTACAGAGATATGGGCCTAAATCCATCGTTTTTTTGCACTCCACACCACCCCAGTTCAGACATGGCCATATGCAAATCAGCCTTGACCCTGTGCCTCATGGGAACAGTCCAGCCCGAACTGCCAAGCCATGTCTTTCCTGGACCAGAATCAAGCATCCTAGGACCGGTTTCTGGCTATCAGCCGTCTTCAGCCAGGATAGCTTGACTCCAGTGGTGTGGAGAGCATGGGACTCACGTCTGAGCATACCCATCCCACTCGGGGTGACAATGGCAAAAACAACAGTTGATGGACAGAATGCAGAACAAGTTCATACATTCACCCTAGTACAGAGATATGGGCCTAAATCCATAGTTTTTTTGCACTCCACACCACCCCAGTTCAGACATGGCCATATGCAAATCAGCCTTGACTCTGTGCCTTATGGGAACAGTCCAGCCCTACTCCCAAGCCATGTCTTTCTTGGACCGGAATCAAGCATCCTAGGACCGGTTTCTGGCTATCAGCCGTCTTCAACCAGGATAGCTTGACTCCAGTGGTGTGGAGAGCATGGGACTCACGTCTGAGCATACTCATCCCACTCGGGGTGACAATGGCAAAAACAACAGTTGATGGACAGCATGCAGAACAATGTCATACATTCACCCCAGTACAGAGATCTGGGCCTAAATCCATCGTTTTTTTGCACTCCACACCACCCCAGTTCAGACATGGCCATATGCAAATCAGCCTTGACCCTGTGTCTCATGGGAACAGTCCAGCCCGAACTGCCAAGCCATGTCTTTCCTGGACCGGAATCAAGCATCCTAGGACCGGTTTCTGGCTATCAGCCGCCTTCAGCCAGGATAGCTTGACTCCAGTGGTGTGGAGAGCATGGGACTCACATCTGAGCATACCCATCCCACTCGGGGTGACAATGGCAAAAACAACTGTTGATGGACAGAATGCAGAACAATGTCATACATTCACCCCAGTAAGGATATATGGGCCTAAATCCATCGTTTTTGTGCACTCCACACCACCCCAGTTCAGACATGGCCATATGCAAATCAGCCTTGACCCTGTGCCTCATGGGAACAGTCCAGCCCGAACTGCCAAGCCATGTCTTTCCTGGTCCGGAATCAAGCATCCTAGGACCGGTTTCTGGCTATCAACCGTCTTCAGCCAGGATAGCTTGACTCCAGTGGTGTGGAGAGCATGGGACTCACGTCTGAGCATACTCATCCCACTCTGGGTGACAATGGCAAAAACAAAGGTTGGTGCCACTGTTTTCCCCTCTGTGTGCCCCGCTTTCACTATCTGTGCCACTGTTTCTCCCCCCCTGTGTGCCCCATTTTTGCTTCTGTGCCACTCGTTTTTCCCCTCTGTTGTGCCCCGTTTTTGACCTCTATGCCACTGTTTTCCCCCCCTCTTTGCGCCCCATTCTGCTTTCTGTCCCACTGTTTCCCCGCCGCCATGCCCACTCGCTGCTCCCGCCTCCTGCCTCCCAGCTGCTCCTCCCTCCCACCTCCCCATATATGCAGGTGAGTGACCCCTGACCCTCCTGGTAGGTCGCTCCCCCGCCACACAGATCCGCCTGTGTGCCCCTGCTGCCGCTGCCGAGTACCCGCTGGTAAGTTTGCTCTACCGCGTTTCTGTGCCCGGTTTGTGCCCTCTGTGCCACTGTTTTTCCCCCTCTGTGTGCCCCATTTTTGCTTCTGTGCCACTCGCCATATATGCCAGCCGCAGCCGCACAGCGGACACAGAAGTGGGTGCGCCACAGGCACGCCGAAGGCGCACCTAAGGCAAGTCCATCTGCGCCCATCTGCGCCTGGACCGCAGCCAGCGCCAGAACCCATGGATCCCGTGAACGCCACAATACCAGACTCCGCTACTATGCCAGCACGCTCCACGCACTCAACGCCGGCCGAAACCACACCTGCTTCCAGGTTGCCCCAAAATTGCCCCACGAACCCTTCTCCTGCCGCACCAGCAGCTTCACCTGCGACAGAGCCACCAAACCTCCAAGGACTGGACCCAACCACCTTCGCTGCATACTCCTCAACACCCGCTCTGCACGCAAACAAGCCGTCGAGCTCTGGGATCTGCTCAACACCTCTGCCCCAGACGTGGCCTTCCTAACCGAGACCTTGTGGAATGACTCCCCGGCGCCCGACATCGCCATAGCCATCCCAGACGGCTACAAGATCACCCACAGGGATCGCGCCAACGGAATCGGAAGAGGAATAGCCACCGTCCACAAGTCCACCCTCAAGGTCGCCACCCACGCAGACGACACCCTCAACACCGCCGAACACCTGCACTTCTGGATCCACACCGACCCCAACACCACCCTCAGAGGAACACTCGTCTACAGACCCCCGAACCCCAGGCTCAGTTCAGCGACTCCATTGCCGACCTCGCCAGCACCCACACACACGCCTCCACAGACTACATCCTCCTCAGGGACCTGAACTTCCACCTCGAGAACAACAATGGCACCAACTCCACCATGCTGACTGACAACCTTGCCAACTTCAGCCTCAGACAACTCGTCACCCACGCCGCCGGCCACATGCTGGACCCCATCTTCTCCACAAGCACCCACGTCGCCTTTGACCACACCACCGAACACCACTGGACCGACCACCGCTGCATCCATTTCACCTTCAAGAAACCAACCACGCACCACCGCACCAAACAGCTGCTTCGCCGCTGCTGGAGCAAAGTCACCGAAGACCAGCTGATCACCACCCTCGCCCAGAACCCACCCACCGACCCAACCAACCCAGATGCCGCAGCCTGCAACCTCAGACAGTGGATCGACGACTGCGCCAACACCCTCGCCCCACTCAAGAAACCCTCCAACAGCCACGCCAGCAAGAGAGCCACCTGGTTCACCGACGAGCTCCAGACCTCCAAACACGCAAGCCGGAAACTGGAGAAGAAATGACTCCACGAACGCACACCGGACAACCACGCAGCCCACAAGGACGCCACCCGCAGACATCACAACCTCATCAGATTAGCCAAGAGATCCTCCTTCAAAGACCGCCTGGAAAAACAACGCACAAGACTGCAAAGAGCTCTTCAGCATCGTAAAAGAATTCTCCAACCCCAGTGCCAACGCCAACAACATCCCGCCCTCACAAAAACTGTGCGACTCACTGGCCATCTTCTTCCACCGCAAGATCGCTGACATCCACGACAGCTTCAACACCACGACTGCCCCGACTACGCCAGACTCCACCTCCCCTGCGAACACCACCAGCGCCAACCTCCTGACCTCCTGGTCCAACGTCAACGACGATGAGACACGCAAGGTCATGAACTCCATCCACTCAGGATCTCCGTCAGACCCGTGCCCACACCACGTTTTCAACAAAGCAGACGCAGCCATCGCACCCCAACTACGGAAGGTCATCAACATCTCCTTCGAAACAGCGACATTCCCGGAATGCTGAAAGCACGCCGAAATCAACGTCCTCTTCAACAAGTCCAAGGCAGACCCCAAGGACCTCAAGAACTTCCGGCCCATCTCCCTTCTCCCGTTCCCGGCGAAGGTCATCGAGAAAATCGTCAACATGCAATTGGCCCGCCACCTCGAAGACAACAACATCTTGGACCTGTCCCAGTCCGGATTCAGACGAAACCACAGCACCGAGACAGCCCTCATCGTAGCCACAGACGACATCAGGCACCAACTAGACAACGGCAAAACATCAGCCCTCATCCTCCTGGACCTGTCAGCCGCCTTTCGACACGGTCTACCATCACACTCTAAAGACACGCCTCCAAGAAATCTTCCACCCTTCCGATCCGAAGCCACCGACATCATCTGCAGCGTCCCCCAGGGCTCATCCCACAGCTCAACACTGTTCAACGTCTACATGGCCCCCCTTGCACAAGTGGCCCGCCATCACGACCTCAACATCATCTCCTATGCCGACGACACCCAGCTCATCCTCTCCCTCACCAAGGATCCACACACCGCGAAACAAACCTCCCCGAAGGAATGAAGGCCGTCGATGACTGGATGAGGAGCAGCCGTCCTAAACTGAACTCGGACAAGACAGAGGTCCTCATCATTGGACCCACCCCCTCAGCCTGGGACGACTCCTGGTGGACGACCACACTGGGAACAGCACCGACACCCACCGACCATGCACGCAACCAAGGATTCATCCTCGACTCTTCCCTCTCCATGTCTAAGCAGGTCAACCCCGTCTCTTCCTCCTGCTACAACACCCTCCGCATGCTCCGCAGGATCTACAAGTGGATCCCGACTGAAACAAGTACGGTGACACAGGCCCTCGTCAGCAGCAGACTGGACTACGGCAACGCACTCTACGCAGGAATCCCAGCCAAACACCTATGACGACCAAAACGCCTCCGACCGACTGATCGTCAACATCCCCCGCCACAGCCAGATCACCCCCTACCTGAGAGACCTACACTGGCTCCCCATCGACAAGAGGATCACCTTCAAGCTCCTCACCCACGCACACATAGCACTCTACAACGCCGGACCAGTTATGTTATGTTATGTTATGTTATATGTTTATTTCTATAGCGCACGGCTACTCCAGAGGAGTGTCCCGGCGCTTTATCGAGGCAGCTCAAAATAAAAAACATAACACCATACAGCGAACAACAGAAACAGAAAAAAAGAAAAAAAAGAAAAAGATCCTAAAGGTTAAAAAGCCAGGTCTTCAGGCTCTTCCTAAACTGGAGCAGATTAGAGGAAGACCGTAAGGCCAGAGGCAGGGTGTTCCACAACTGAGGGGCCCTCAAACTAAAGGAGCGCCCCCCCAGTGCGTGTCTTCCTTATTCGAGGAACCACAGCCAAGAACAAAGATTCCGATCGCAGAAATCTGGCCGGACGGTAGAAAGCAAGCCTACGTTGTAGGTACTTTGCTCCCGCGCCAAAGAGCGCTTTATGCGCCAAGGTCAGCACTTTAAACATGATCCGCTTCCAGATGGGCAGCCAATGAAGCAACTGCACCAAACCGGAGGCTCTTACTCGCCTGTGAAGGCCAAAAATGGCGCGGGCCGCGGAATTCTGCACAACCTGCAGCCGCTGAACAAGATAATCCGGAAGACCAATATACAAGACATTAGCATAGTCCAGTCTGGAGCCAACTAAGGCTTGCACAGTAATCTTTCTATGCTCTTCTGTGAGCAAAGGCAAAAACTTCCGGAGCATCTTGAGTATCCCAAAGCAGGTGCCCGTCAGGCCACGAACATGTGATGCCAGCATCAAGCTGTTATCCATCTTTACTCCCAGGTTTTTTGCCACCAACGATGTCAGGGCAGGGGGACACATATCTGTGGGCCACCAGGCCCGCCAATCGGGATCAAGGGAACAGCCGAAGAACAACACCTCCGATTTGTTGGAATTGGCCTTGAGGCTGTTCGACTGAAACCAGCTGAAGACCAACTCCAGGCAGCCCCGGATATTCGCACCATCGAAGGCCTGATCTTTCCCACACGTGAAGAGCAACTGCGTGTCATCAGCGTAGGACACGATCTGGGCCCCAGAAGACTCCACCAGAGCCGCCAAAGGTGTCATAAAGATGTTAAAGAGAGTCGGGCTCAACACAGAGCCCTGCGAAACACCGACTCCCAATGGTGGCATCTCGGCGGAGCTCGGAGAGGCCCAGACCGTTTGTCGGCGGCCCTCAAGAAAAGATGTAAACCAGTTAAGCACCGTCCCCCTCAGACCGATGTCGTAAAGTCTGGCGAGGAGCACCCCATGGGGGACGGTGTCGAAGGCCGCCGACAAATCAAGCATGACAAGCATGGCCCTGCCTCCAGAATCCAGTGTCTCCCTAATGATCTCTGACACCTCCAACAGTGCCGTCTCCGTACTTAAATTAGGGCGGAAGCCAACGCCGGGAGGAGGGAGATCGGCCTTAGCCAACGCCGGGAGGAGGGAGATCGGCCTGTAGTTGGCCAAAACCTCTGAGTCTAACCCAGGCTTCTTGAGGAGGGGGATCACCATAGCCCTTTTCCAGGGCGACGGGACCTTCCCCTCCCTCAAAGACAAATTCACAAGTGGGTTGACCAAAGGGTTGACCACGGTCGCCATCTTGGCCAAAAATTTGGCCGGACAAGGGTCTAACGGCGAACCCGATTTAAGATTGGCCAGAAGCGCTAGGGAGGCATCGATGGAAATAGACGGGAACTCTGCGATAACCACAGCCTGCACGGACAACCGCGCCGGTCCCGCCACCAAACTAGCACACACCTCGGCCGAGCCCACTGTGAAAAAGTCCTGGATAGACTTGATCTTATCCGTGAAGAATCTGGCCAGATCACAGACCCACAGCTCAGATGGAACCCCTTGGGGCAAGTTGGATCTGGGGGCCATGAACTCCCTCACTACAGTAAAGATCTCCTTACATGAGTTAGAGGCGGCCTCAATCCTCCTGGCCAAATAATCCTTTTTCCCACGGAGAATATCTCGATGGTAGGCTTTAACCATAGACCTATAAGCCAATCTGGCCTCCAGATCATAGTGAAGGCGCCATGCCCTCTCCGCCACCTTACACTGGCGGCGAGTGGCCCATAATGCCTCAGTGAACCACGGGGCCGAAACCCTCTTAACCGTATCCCTCGGGGCCATTGCGGGGGCTAGATCATTCAGCCTCTCCGTCAACCACCCCTGCAAGGACTCAACGTCCTGCTCTAAATCGCCTAAAAGAGGGCACGGATGGTCCACAGCAGCCTGGGCTAACATCTCAGGCGTGACTCTGTGCAGGGCCCTCCGAGCAGGGCCATGCTGTCTGGGCACACTGCAAGGGAGTTTCTCGCTGGCCAAAACAGAAAATCTGGCCAGCCTATGGTCAGACCAGAGCACCGGAAGAAGCTCGATATCAACAAGCGGGATCGAGGAGAAAACCTGGACTAGAGTGTGTCCCTTGTCATGCGTGGGACCTGTGAGGAAAGGGACAAGGCCCAGAGGAGCCGTAATGTCCAACAATTTGTTGGCGTCCAAGTCATCGGCGACATCCATATGAAAATTAAAGTCTCCCGCCAGGAGGCAGTCTACCTGAACAGCCGACTCAGCTTCTACACCCCCATCCGCCAGCTTCGCTCTACCAGCCTCGCCCTTGCCGCTGTCCCCCGCATCCAACGAACGACCTCTGGCAGCAGATCCTCTCCTACCTCACCGCCAAGACCAGGAACATCATCCCTACCCACCTACGGCAGACCCAAGACCTACTCGCCTTCAGAAGACTCCTCAAGACCTGGCTCTTCGAGCAGTAGCGGCACCCCCCTCCCCTCAGCGACTTGAGACCCTCACAGGTGAGTAGCGCGCTTTACAAGTACTATGATTGATTGAGAGAACGGGCACAGGTGGTGCTGTGCGGAGGGGGAGCGACCTACCTGGAAGGATCAAGGGTCACTCTCCTCACTGCGCAGCGGCCAACTAGCCTATATAGGGAGGTGGGAGGGAGCAGCAGCTGAGAGGCGGGAGGTGGGGGCAGTGGATGGGCAGTCAGGGGGGCGGGGACGCAGCGGCGAGGGGCGAGGAAGAAAACAGAAGGCATAAGGGCACAACAATTGAGGGGGTAAAGAGTGGCACAGAGGCAGAAAGGTCCCAGGAAAGGGCAGATAAGGTCACAAAATATGTGGGGAAATGAGTGGCACAGAGGCACAAAGGTCACAAGAAAGGGCAGAAAAAGGTCACAGAAAACGGGGGAAACGAGTGGCACAGATGCACAAAGGTCACAAGAAAGGAAAGAAAAAGTCACAAAAAATGGGGGGAAACGAGTGGCACAGAGGCACAAAGGTCACAAGAAAGGGCAGAAAAAGGTCACAGAAAATGGGGGAAAACGAGTGGCACAGATGCACGAAGGTCACAAGAAAGAGCAGAAGAGGTCACAATAAAATGAGGGAAACAAGTGGCACAGAGGCAGAAAGGTCACAAGAAAGAGCAGAAAAGGTCACAAAAAATGGGGGGAAACGAGTGGCACAGAGGCACGAAGGTCACAAGAAAGGGCAGAAAAAGGTCACAGAAAACGGGGGGAAACGAGTGGCACAGATGCACAAAGGTCACAGAAAGGGCAGAAAAGGTCACAAAAAACGGGGGGAAACGTGTGGCACAGAGGCAGAAAGGTCCCAAGAAAGGGCAGAAAAGGTCACAAAAAACGGGGGGAAACGAGTGGCACAGAGGGCACAAAGGTCACAAGATAGGGCAGAAAAGGTCACAAAAAAGGGGGGAAACGAGTGGCACAGAGGGCACAAAGGTCACAAGAAAAGGCAGAAAAGGTCACAAAAAACGGGGGGAAATGAGTGGCACAGAGGCAGAAAGGTCCCAAGAAAGGGCAGAAAGGTCACACAAAACAGGGGGAAACGAGTGGCACAGAGGCAGAAAGGTCACAGAAATGCAGGGGCAGCTAGGCAACAGAAGGCAAAAATGGGCAGAGAGACACGGGGGCCTTGAGGGGAGCAGAAGGAAAAACCGGGCAGAGAGACACGGGGGCAGCAAGGGAGAGAACAGGCACAGGCAGTGCTGTGCAGAGGGCGAGCGACCTACCTGGAAGGGTCAAGGGTCGCAATATGCGACCCCATTGGGAATGGCTAGCACTCCCAGGGTTGGTGGCATGCTGGGGTCAGCAGACCACCATGTCTGTTACTGCTTTTTAAATAAAGCAGGATTTTGTTTAAATGCAGCCGGTTTTCCTTAAAAAAAAACGGGATGCATTTTTAAAAAAAAATCAAACTTTTCAGTTACATTTTTTAAGGGCAGGCAGTTTTCCTGGAGACCTTTGCCTGCTCTTAAAAATAGCTTCCCACAAACTCACAAAGGAGGATCCCTTCGCGTTTGCGAGTGGTTTACCACCTACTTCAAGTAGGTGGTGAACTGTGAGTGTTTTGCAACCGCAAATGCGGTTGCAAAACAATAGTACATGGCATTGAGACTCGTCATTAGGAAGGGGCGCCCCTTCCTAATAGCGAGAGTCGCAAACGCTCTTTTACAAGTCAGTAACTCGCAAAATAGCGTTTGTACATGCCTGACCCTTTTTTGCAGTCACAAATGGGTCGATCTCCCGTTTGCAACTGCAAAAAAAGGGTCCTACACCTGGCCCATATTCTTTTTTTTATATAATGCATACGCATTGGAAATCCTTTTTGAGAACACATCATGTAAGAGTTCCTTGCACACCCAAGTATTTTAAAAAGATAACGTTCACCAGACATACAAATGCAAAGCATCTATTACCACTGGTGACTGGTGCAATATAAAGTAAAATGCAATATGGTATAAAACCATCAAAATCATGAAAGTGTTTTTTTTTTATTTTACAGTTTTTAGTAAAGGATGTTCTTATATTGAATTTTCCTTTGAAATGGGCTGGACCAGAAAACTAGTTTGAAGGGTTAAAGCCATGGTGTGCTTTTTTTTACAAGTGAAGATTTAAAGCTATTCTTCTTAGTGCTCAACACCACACAAATAAAAGGGTATTTTGGTTGAATGTGTGTGTGTGTGTGAGCCCTAGTCCAATTTCTAAACCTGAAACCTGTGCAAGGATTTTGCGACTTGTTCACTCAAGAAAGAGTGCAGTTTGTGCTGTGTTCAGGAAGAATTACTCCATACTTGGCATGTATGTGATGTACTGAATGTGCCGGGGGTTCACACATTGTGCCTTTCACCAAGTCATGGATCACATTATGCTATGTTAACAGAGTTTGTAGAGCGAAGGTGTCAAAGCGCTCTGGGAGGCATTGTGTAGCATTTCATAGCAGTTACTCGAAATAACTAAGGGAATTAAGAGGGAAAAAGCCATGTCTTTAAGTGCTTTTTAGAAACAGAAAAGGAGTCCGGACCAGCCATGTGAGGAGGAAGAGTGTTCTAAAGTTTGGCTGCAGCCACCGAGATGGACAAACTGTGCCATTCTGAACTGCCAAAACCTGGGTATTATTATTGCCTTTTTGTGTAAGGAGGATATGAAAGGTCTGCTAGGGATGTACCAGTGAAAAAGTGAGTTAAGTTGACCGAAATCTTTCTGATTTAGGGCTTAGAATGTCATACAGAGAGCTATAAAAGTGATACTTTTTTTGATGGTGAGCCAATGGAAGGAACGGATCCCATCCTTGACCGACACATGTCTGGGGATATTGAGAACCAGACAGGTCGCAGCTTTCTAAGCGATTTGAAGCTTATGAAGGCAAGAGTTCTTAATGTTAAGATATAAATAATTGCAATACCACAATTATGAGGTGACCAGGGCAATAATGACAGATCTAGGGGAATGTAGGGAAAGAGCTTCCTCCTGATCCTAATAATGAGGAAGCAGGAACTGGTGGTACGGTTAACCTGAGAGTCAAATCAAAGATGACACCCGGGTTTTTAGCTGACGTGACCATAATAGGAAGGGGTCCTTAATTCTTTGGTCTCCAGATGTTAGGCCAGATGGATTCCTACGTGCCAAACACTAGAACTTAATTTGTATCTACCTTCATTTTTAGAGCATTGTCCTTCATCCACTTACTGAAACTAGTCATACATTGACTGAATTTCTCTGCCGCAGAAGTAAGATCATTGATCATGGATACAATGATCTGTGTGTCATCAGAATATGACAGTACATGAAATCTGAAGGTGCCCACCACTTCTGCCAGGGGAGCCACATACACTTTAAAAAGAGTCCGGCTAAGAGATGATCCCTGGGGCAGTCGACAGGGAGGTTAAAAGCTTCCGCGCTGAAACACCCGCAGCTGACAATTTATGCCTTGTGGGTTAAAAAAGAGCAAAGAAGCTTCAGGATGCTACCATGTACACTGACTTGCCGTAGACGTTAGGCCATCTGTCCCGGCGAGACAGTGTCAAATGCTGCAGCTCTGTCAAACGTTGCCAGAGTGTCCGCCACCCCCTACCTCTAGTTCACCTGACGACAGATATAGCCTGCAACACCAATTAGAGCTGATTTTGAGCTATGGCCACTCCTGAAGCCATTTTATGAGGTATCAAGGACCTAATGCGTCCCAATAAATTTGAGTAATTCCTGATTCAAGATTTTTTCAAGAATCTTTGCAGGAGTTGATAACAGGGATATGGGGTAGACGTTTTTCAAATTGTTGGAGTCTGCACTAACTCTTGTAAGAAGAGGAATCACAATTACCACTTTCCATAAACTGGAAAATGCTCAGATTTTCAAAAACATGGCAGACTGAGTGAATGTTTGTGTGTCGAGAAATCTGTCATGCACATTATGTATTACTGCCTAAGTGGAAGTTGTGATGCACCAGTTATTATTTTATAAAAATAAATAAAATATTTTGCATTAAAACGAGATAGCACTCCCTCTTTGGTTGTTGGGCTAGTGCACTATTTGATGCAAACTTGATAAAATGTTCAGCAATAACATTGCCAAACAAATTAGGAAATCACTTTGTGATTGACATGTGAGAAGGTCCCTTGTCTTCATAAATAATCCAATGAACAGCTACAGCAAATTAACTAATTTTGTAGACAGATTCTTGGAGAAGTCATTTGTGGCAGGGAAGGAAATGCACAGTGCTATTTGGTTGTACACTTTTTAAATAATTTCAGAAAACAATGAACAAATCTAAAAACGTATGCTTTAGTTTTGCCACATACCTTAACCTTGCCCCATATGTCAGAGCGATATTTCATTGCCTATTTTTAAACTGACTCGTTGAGGAACAGGAGCGTAGCCCAACTAACAATATTGCCCCATTTATGGATAAATAAAATGGTAATGAAGTTCATTTATTACCATTTTATATTTCTAAACCTGTCCCAAGCTGAGTGTCAGACCGGGGGCAGGGCTTTCTGATTTCTGCTGCTGCCAGTCATGCAGCAGCAGAAAGCAGTGATGGGCAGGGTACTTTAAGTTTAAAGTGTGCATGTCTCTTTTGCCAGCCATCTTGTGACGGCCAGCTAAACATGTGCAGTTTAAACTTCTCTAACCCAGCTGTCTAGGAAAGCTGGGAAAGAGACAGCATAGATCTCCATTGCCCTCGGGAGCAGCGAGAGAGGCCACTCCCTCCAATCCTGGTGCTTCTTTCATACTGCATGAAAGCAGCGCCAAGATTGGTTACTGCAGTTTCCTGATCCAACGTTGGAGCCTGCCTGCCTTACTGGACACGAGTAATTAGGAGGTTGCACCAGGATTGAAGGTAAGTTAAATGTATTTTTATATTTATAACTTTTATTTTTTCCCTCCCGCCCTCCACCCTCCATACATGCCAGCCACCACTGAAACTGACCTGCTCATGCATAAACTTAAATTTATGTCAAAGGATCAGAGAACATGTCAGGTTAATGCATCAGTCAACTCACATCTTAATGAGTGAGAACACTGGTTAATAGTGATGAGGAATGCTTGCAATAAACCTAACCACTGGCAATCACTCAGGGTAGCATTCCAACCCATCATTCTTTTGCCCACCAGGCAGTTTGAACCCTGCCATATGCAAATTAGTCTTGACCCTGCTCTATTGGGAACAGTCCAGCCTAATTAATTTTTGGAAGACTCTTCGTTGCTGATCATTTTAACAACATATGATTGCACCAGACAAAGGCACTGATAGCAGCCACAGTAACAGGATCATCTCAATAATGTACAATGTAAACCTACAACAATAATACAATCCCCAAGTATGGAAAGGGTTGGAAATATTAGAGGGCCTGTGTAGAGAATAATGACAGGGGAGCTGTCTCTTAATGGAGAGAATGTGTACATTTTATGAGGAGTGCTGCCAGTGGGTGGTTGCAATGAGGTGGATGGTGCAATCAGAATACAACTCATCCAAATTCGAGAGAGGGGTGAAAGAGACCAACAGCCATTTTTGGGTCCCCAGGAATGTTTTGACAGGATAGGCCTTACTAGTGTTTTGTGAGGTGTGCGTCTGAATAAGGAACAGGGAGCAAGAGTTCTGACACAGGCACAGGTGTATTGTAACCTCCACAAACCACCATCTGGTACCCACATTGGTAGCAAAGGTAGAGTGAGGTGCTATTGTCAAGGGAGCAGTGCAGGAATGGGCAGGCCCCACATTCAACACTCAGCCTCCCCGTCATCGAAGCAGAGTGTAGATATGCAAGCAAATGTTGTGAAATTTATCATGACCCATGATAAAATATGGACATAAATGGGTAAAGGTTAAAGAGATGCATTGGTGAGGTATGTAGAAAAAGTGAGCACAGGACATGTCACTGCAATGGTAGGGAATGGGAAAGGTGGGGTGAAATGGGTCCCAACCACGCACATGAGCATGAATATCAATTCTCTTTAGGACGCCAGTAACTGGGGTTGCCCTGATTCCCATGATACCCTGGTGTGGTGGTCCCAGACCTCCGTATAGGACCACAAAGGCTTTATAAATCCTCTCAATACATTGTCAAATCTGTCAAACTGATCATTAAGCTTACAGATGAAGGGACAAGATCAGATGTGTCCATCAAATCCCTACACCGATCAGAGTGCACTGTGGCTATCACAGATTACCAAATATTAGTATACAACCTCCACCATAGACCCCATTGTGAACAATCTTCTCCAGTGAGCTGGAATGCCTGACATGTAGTGTAAAAGAACCAGTAGGTATGACTCAGGAAAAAAAGATCCAAAGGACATCCTCATTGTAAATCATATCAATGACCAGTAATGCATGAGACTGCAGCAGAACCATAACAAATGCATGTAGGACTTGGCCCTTTTTGGTTAAAGTTCCCTAAACATTTTGCTTTCCCCCTAGACCTTTTTCTGACATGGTGTTGCCAACTTAGATGCTTTAAACACTTTGCCACTGCTAAACAGTGTCAAAGTGCAAGTGCTCCCTGTATAAAGTGTAACAGTAATTTTGTGCCTATGATTGGTATGTTTGCCTTACTAGTAAAGTCCCTAGTGAAGTGCACTATGTGTGCCAGGGCTGGTAATGCAAATACTACTAGTGGGCCTGCGGCACTATTTGTGCCACCCACACAAGTAGCCTTAAAAAGGGAACTCAGGCCTGCCATTGCAGTGCCTGCACGCAGTTTGTTAAACTGCCATGTTGTCTGACAAGTGCACTCACTTGCCAGACCTTACCCTTCCCTTTCTACACACATCAGACACCCCTATGGTATGTCCAGGGTACCCCCTGGGCAGGGTGCAGTGCATGTGAAAGGTAGGTCATGTACTAAAGTGTGTACCATGTCCAGACAGTGAAATAATCTCTATTTCGATTTTCACTGTTGAAAGGCCATCTTGCCCATAGGATAGAATGGGAAGGCTGTGTAATATGTTGTTCAGCCTATCTTCCCAAAGGCTTAAGAGGGAGAGGTGAAGTTTAGTATGCCTAAACTCAAAATGTAAATACACATCTTTTTATGAAGGTGGTTTTTGCATTGTGTGATTAGAAGCCACTGTTTTAGATGTGGCTGGGTTTTTGTGCTCTACCATTTCGGTGTGTCTCTGCCTGGTTGTGGATTGACTGTCTAGATTTGAAAACAATAGAATCTGGGGAATGTCTTGAGGTGAGGCAGCAACAGGCTGACCAGCATCGGAAGTGTAGGGGGCAGAGTAGCCCCTAGAGGTGAAGAGGCCTGAGTTGCCTTTATTAAACAATTGTCCCATCTCCTGCTGAGTGATTGAGAAACCAGACCCCCACTAATCAAAGGAAGAAGGTGTCACTGGCAGGGAGGCACCCAGAACTGGTTTGAACAGGGGTCAGTGACCCCTGAACACAAAGACTTCAAAGCCATTGAGGGGTATAACTATGAGAGCTGAAGCCCCTGAACTTTGGAGAATGGCTTGATCAAGATTGAACAAGACTGGAGCTTCTTCGTGGTCAAGAGGAATCTTTGCAGCCGAGGCCCATGGAGGGAGTTCTGTGGGGCAGATAGGCGGGGTGGGGGAGGGGCAGAGTGGGGGGTGGTAAACACCGGAATAAGGATGATTGCAGGTAAGTAAACAATTAAATTAATAAAACGAATTTCATAGCGCGCCCTGCATCGCATTTTGCCCCTCCCCGCCCTGCCTGTCTGCCCCACGAACTCCCTCCATGGGCCGCGGCTGAACCTTTGCCAAGGAAGAAACAACTGAAGAGACTGAAGGAAAGGACTGACCCTTGCTGTGTGTTCTGGGGCTGACCTGCAGTTTGCTATTTTAACCAAAGGAATGCTTAAGGGACTTTGCTGTGTGCTGTGTCCCCCTGCTTGAAAGGAGTTTGTTGTGCTGTGTCCTGAAGTAACTTATCCCCAAGGGCCCGAGGTGAGCTGGCTCCCTGTTGCGGAAACTCAGGAACACAAAAGTTTCCAGGAGAGTCTCAGCTGTGCTGTGTGCGTGTGCTTGTTGCAGCCTGAGCCCCTCGTAAGGTGTGCCCTGTGATCGTGGGCACCTCGAGTTCAAGTAAGGATCAGTGACGCTGTGTGCGTGTGCTTTTACAGCCTGAACCCTTTATGGGGATTGTACAGTTATCGTGTGCACTGGAATCCAAGTGAGTCTCATCAACGCTGTGTGCGTGTGCTTTGTGCAGTGTGAGACCTTCTTGAGGATTACCTTGTTATCGTGCACCCGTAGTCCAAGTGAGTCTCATCGATGCTGTGTGTGTGTGCTTTGTGCAGCATGAGGCCTTTATGTGGATTGCGTTGTTAACATACACCCGAAGTTAAAGTAAGTCTCAGCAACGCTGTGTGCGTGATCTTCGTGCAGCCTGAGACCTTTGTGTGGAGTGCTCAGTGATTGTGCACCTGAAGCCAAAGGGAGTCTGAGGTACTGGGTTTTTCAGAACCGGTGCCAAACTGCAGCACTGTTTCTTGTTGCTCTAATGGGTATAATTTCTAATATTTATATGTTTCCCTCGTCTTCATTGCTTATTTTTGCTTGCGAGAAAGTGTCACTCGTAGTCATTGAAATGTCACTCATAATGACACTAAAATTAAGGAAATGTCTCACATAGCAATCTGAAATCTTGGCAGCTATGCTCATGCAGTTCTTCGTATCATTTAGACACATGCACACATGTATCTGAAGCACGCAGTGCAGAAGGTCACAGCTTTGAGCCTCCCCCCCACTTTTCAGCCTGAGGCATATGAATTACTGTGCCCCAGGCTCTGGCAACCCACGCTACACCACTGCTCATAAGACAACATTGGCGCTACCTTATTACATTTAATAAGTGGTAATTTCCAAATGAGAGTAGGTCACCAGCCATGTTTAGTGTCTATGGAATTGTAATGAAAAATCTTCTCTTATGGTGAATTTGGATTTTAAACTACAATTTTGAAAATGCCAGTTTTAGAAAGTTGACATTTTTCTGCCTTAGCCATCTTATGCCTGCAGCTTGTCTCTGGGTCACATAACGAGGTGTGGCTGACAGTTGGGCTTTGTGTATTCCTCCTAGACAACCACAAACAATGGAGGGCTTAATTGTGCCTGGAGGTGCCATCCTTGGAAGTATGGGAAGGCAGAGCTGGGCACAGCCTGCTTACAATTGAAAAGGTTGTGTCCTGTTCCCACACAAAGGGCTGCATACCCACTGTGGATAGTCTGGAGCCAGGGCAGGGGGGTATGCCTGTGGACTTCAAATGGAAAACCCTACCGCTAGAAGCTTCTCCCACTTCAAAGGAAGACTGAGTTATAAATATTGAACCCCAGACACCAACTCTTCAGTACACCCCTGGACCTGGGGATACTCTGCCAGGAAAAAGGACTGTTGTGCTGCTGAAAGGTCTATACCTCTGCTAGACTGCTGCTCTGAATGACCGTGACACTGCAGTGCTGACCTGCTGACTGCTGCCCTCTTGCCTGGGTGAGAATTACTGGTCCTGCATTTATTGCACCCAGGACCCCAGAGTGACTCCAAGGGTGAGTGGGCTGGTCTTCTGACTAAAGCCTCAGGGACAGAAGGCTCCAACAACCTTGAATCCAGTACCTGAACTCTGCCATCTGTTTGTCCTACCCTGACAAGTGGTGTCCCCCAGTCCTGGACCCTGGAAGTTGGCCTGAAAGTGCTCTGCCAGCCCATATGTGGATCCAGCAGAACTAACACATCTTCTCTGCCACGTGTTGCAATCTAGAGCAGAACTGACACATCCTGCTTTGGAATTTTCTTTTTGAAAATTAAAAAAGGTGTAAGTTTGACATACAGCTCCATCATGTTAATATAGTGATGGAGCTGTCCATCAAACTCACAGTGCATTTCCAGGAACCATTGTGATGGCCGTTCCTGGAAATGAAAAAGATGTCCGTAGGGGCAGTGGGCATCTCTAACTACAGTGGGTAGGGTACACTCAGCATGATAGGAGTAAAGTACTCATACATGGTGACTGTAATTATTCCCACAGCCAAGATTTATATAAGCCACAATCAGAAGACAATCTAGAAATACCAGAACAGATGGCCTATGTAGAAGCCAGTCGAGAAGCCCTATGCTACTAACCCACACTTTCAACTGGCAGGCTGAATACTCAAGCCCCATCCTTATTGCAATCCGCTGCAGCAGGTAAAATCAGAAGTCTATGGGCAAAATGTGATAGAGGACTTGAACAATTGCACTACCATAAGAAAATGTAATAATTCACTGGAGGAAACGATTGAAAATAAGACTTCACATAACCATCTGAATAGAGGGCAAACAGAACAGTGTTGTGGGATTGTGTGCACAGTTTTAGGATATTGTGTGGCACATCAAAGCATGTCCCTTGCTGTGAACACCCTGAGATCCCTTATAAACAACACGAAAGAACACTGTACTGAGACGTCATATAACTTCAACCACATAAGGATTGTGGGGTGGGGCATGGATGTATCTATATCTTTGTGAATTGGCAGTGTGCCATCAGTGCACTGTCTCCAGGCAGCCCACCATTGGATGACGGATTCCAGTCTGCCATTTCCGCAGCCAGCTCATTTTCACCTTCCAGCAAAAGAAGGTGGCTATCGCGGTCAGAAGAATTGTAGTTTTCAAGGTTCACATGTCTTTATAGCTTCTACATCAACACTTTCCAAGAATGCTTCTAGCTCTTTGTGCTCATAGAATTCCCAGTTCTTTCCATCTTGCATGACAAACATGGTCGCTCAATTAGTCTTGAGCCTTGGTTGAAGGGCCAAGAACCTCCTTTTCTCTATATTAGTATCATGAGCAAAACCCATTAAGAATTCTGTAGTTCATGTATAATCACTAGTTTGAGTCCCAGCAAACCAGACTTGGCCTTTCATCCTTCCGAGGTAAATAACTAAAGTACCATAAATTGGTTAAAAATTTACATCTTATGTGTGCAGTTCATAGAAACAGTATCAAATGTTATATAACAACATTATTATTACTATTTAGTCTAAAAATGATTAAATGAATTCGTACTTGTATAGTGCACTTATACCCTGAGGTGTCTTGGCGCTGTAGGCATACCGCTGTGGAACCCTTTCTGGCTTTTCCCTGTGAAATGCCCACTCCTGGGCACCCCCAAGGTGAAGCCAGGCATCCCAGCGCTGTTGGGGTGATTAAGTAAGCTATTGCCCAGCGTTGCAGAGTGGGACCCATGATTAGAATAGGGACCGAGGCGAGAATTATCAGGTCCGAGGAAATTGAGCCGAAGACCCGCCGAGGCGGGAATTGAATCCTGGTCCGGGGCCAGACCCCTGCATCAGGGTCTGCCGCTCTAACCATTGAGCCACACTCCTAGGGCTATACTTTTACAATATGATCACTATACAGCTGTGTGGAATTTTCAAACTTCCAACACCATCCTTAGTGGTGGAAACTAGGGGCCAGATGTACGACCATGACAATTTGTGACTCGCAAATTGCTCTTGATTACAAGTCGCAATTTGCGAGTCTCAAAATGCCATGTACAACAGTGTCTGAGACACGGTTTGCGATTCCCAAAGGGGTCCCAAATTACATGCCTCATCAATATTCAAGAGACACTCGCAATTTGGGACCCCATTGGGAATGGCTGTCCCTCCCAGGGATGTGGCCTGCTTGGCTCAGCAGACCTCCATGTCTGGGACTGTTTTTAAATAAAGCAGTTTTTATTTTTTTTTAATGCAGCCCGTTTTCCTTAAAGGAAAACGGGATGCATTTAAAAAAGAAAATATTTAACATTTTCGTTTCATTTTTTAAGGGCAGGTAGTGGTCCCTGGGACCACTGCCTGACCCTAAAAAATATTTTCCCCTGCATTTGCAAAGGGTAAGGAGTCCCTTAGGGACCCCTTCCCATTTGCAAGTGCATTACCACCTTCTTGAAGAGAGCAGTAAATTGTGAGTGTTTTGCGACCCCAATTGCAGTCGCAAAACATTCATAAATGGGGTAGAGAGTCACCATTAGGAAGGGACGCCCTTAAAATGCTCCTTCCTAATAGCGAGTCGTATTCCTATTTAGCGAGTCGCAAAAAGAAATGCGACTCGCTAAATAGGAATTTCACATGGCCCTATTCGTTTTTGCATGTGTAAACGGGAAGCTAACCCGTTTGCGCATTCAATTTAGGGTCGTACATGTGGCCCTGGATTCCTGAAGTCACACACTTGTATTTTCTTTTTAAAAGACAGCAACACGACTGGAGTACTGGTAATTACGTTAATTGATCTACTTATAAAGATTATGCTTAAACTGCAGTCTCTCTTCCTCTCACCCCAGTTCCATACTGCTTTTCTATAATATTTAGATTCCTCATTAGCATTTCTAAAATTAAGCATGGTTCTAAATAGGCTATACGCAGGACACTTTGTTAGGCAGGACATTCTAAGTGCTGTACGTTTATTAAACACATTTATCTTATAAATAAAAGCTGGCCCCTAAAATGCACCCCTGTGCATATTGCATACCTGTTCACACTATGAGGAGCATCATGGCAGGGCCCCTAAAGCCTGACTTTTTTTTGGCTTACATTCTCCCCAGGAGCCAGTGAGAAAGGTGCTGGAGGGCCCCGGAGACATGCTAGGTGTATTCCTGATGTAGGTGAATAGTCTATTTATTTAGTTATTTTTTTGCAACTTTGTTTTTCTGCCTGGTCAGTTGGTGACAAATAAGATTGGCCAAGATTCGTTCACCGTGATCCGGCTTCGGTCCTGCATCTCAAGCAGACTTTGTAGGCCCACTGGAATTCCTGGGTGGGTGTAAAAACCATGTCCAGTAGTTCAGAGATGAAGTGGAGATCCTGACATTGTTTGCTTCTATCCTCTAAGTCAATAATCTGCCTGTAGAGCGGCTATAGCTCCTGACCCTAGACTGAAATTCAAGTTGATGTTTTCCATCTGGTCCTCCTCTGCAGCAATATGATGCTCTGTCAGATCCATTTTGCATTGGAAAGAAGAGATTTTAGCAAGGATGCATTTGATTTCAGTGTCGGCTGTTGTGACCTGGACAGCCGTCAAGAAAACTTTGACGGGGGTGAGTTCCTACAGCATTGACTCAAGCCTGACCTAGGCCATGACAGAGGGGTCTCGTGCTCCATGGTTTGGCGTTGTAGAGCTGTTCCCTCTGAGACTTCCACTGGAACATGAAGTCAGGCAAGGGGACCAGAATGCTTCACTCCAACACAGTGGCCCAAGGAAAATGAGGCATGTTCCATAAGTGATCCTGTGAAGAGCTGCACTACCATCTACAACCATCAAAAGTCTTCCATTGCAGGCCAGTCCATGTCGGTGAGGGTGCAAAGAGCTGTGGTCTAAGGTGTGCGATACAGAGGGTGTTCACAATACTATTAGTATTACCAACCATCGTGAGCAGGACCCCAGGAGTGCGAACTACACAGTCTTTGGAAAGGTGCAAGCACGGGAGAGGCACTGGTGCACTCCAACTCCAAGGTGTGCCATCCCAGGGCCCCTCACGACTCCAGAAGTGTCATGTTACTTCTCTATTTATGCATCAAAGTGGGTGCAAACAATTGCCCAGCCAATCTGGGAGGTTTCGTTGTGTAGAGGGCCTGTAGGAGTGACAGCTAAGCCATCCTTCGCCATACACAGTGATCAAAAAACAAAATGTAATTCTGTGCAAATAGGAATCGGGCTAGAGTCTGATTTCTCCCTGCATTCATGGTCACTCTACTGTGATAGTGGAAAAAACACTCTAATGTGTGATAGGAATATCGCCGGGGACTCTTCCTCATTAATATATTTCTAGATTAAAGATTTATAAATATATTTCTCCCTACTTTCTATGGAAATATATATGCAATGGTATCGTCCATAGTGATTACACAAGGTACAACTTCAAAGTCAGAGCCCAAGAGCCCAGAATGCGCATTTTAGTGCTGGAGTAACCTTTATATCAAAGTACTCATTCTGTTCTCTGACTTGCCACAACTTACTTTTTATTTGTTATATATCTGAAACACTCGTAAATTAGGGCATTCTTTGTGCTCATGCCATGCATTTCTAAAATAATTTGCCGTACAAAAAAATGAAAATATTGAGCTTCTGGTGCAATGCTCATAGCTCCAAACACCAGCTGTATGGCACTCTTCTTTTGTTAGTGCTCCGTCGGTAGGTTAGTCTAATTTTACAGCTCTGATTTAACAAGAAAGGTTAAGTCACAGAGTGCATTATATGTAAATGTAATTCGTGTTCTCAGAGATGCTCAGGTACTGAAGCAGCTTGCAGAATTTCCCTATCCATAAATAATTACAGTGACCTACTTTTCAAAAATGGTGTGCGCGATCCTCTAAAAATGTAGCAGTCTTTTCAGGCAGGATGCTCCCTGCATGAATAATTACAGGCAATTCCGCTCACAATGAGTGCATTCTTCCTAAATTATTAAGCCCACAGCGTTCTAGCTTCTCTGCGGTGTTTCTCATTTTAGCTGTTCATGTGGTCAAAAAAGCACAACAAAATATAGGATCATTTTAAGTGAGGTCAATCTTCAACTAATGTGGGTTGACTGCAGAAAACATTTCCAGAGAATGAGTTAGGATAAATATGGAGGTTTAAAACGTGAACAAAAGAACAGAAATATTTTTTCTTTACAAATTAACTTAATGTTTGAAAAATAATTTAAGCCTCCTTGTGTAAATAAAATAATGGAATGTGTAATAACTTGCCAGCCAAAAGAAGCAGGAAATGATTTACAAAATCTATAAAATACAACCTAATATATAAGTAGCTGACAACCTGATTTTGTGCTTGTTTCAGTGACATTATAGTTCGATGCCCATTGCATTTAAAAACTATGAGCCTGATTTAGAGTTTAGGAGATGGGGATATTCCGTGACGGATATCACGTCTGCCATATTTACGGTGGACGGAATATTGGTGGGCGAGATATCGGTCATGTCTGTGACAGAGTAGCCTGTCTGCTGAACTCTAAATCACGCAATATGTTACTATTAGTAACAAACATTGGCAAAGCCAGTAGGTCTGGCCTTGGCTAGCTGATGCAATCGTCCTTTCTTTATTTTTTTATTACATGCACATGGCACAAAAATAAAAAGAAAGTGTACCACTGTCTAGATGCGGTGGCAAATGCTTGATTTTTTTTTTTTTAAATTGAAAACAAATTAACAGTCACATATATTTTAATAGAACAGTATAGCTGCCTCCTAGCAGGCACGAAGTGCAAGTATAGAAACCCATTTTAGTTTTAATGAGCATCACATGAAAATATGATTTTAATGGGCACCAACAAAAGCTAATTTGAGTTTCAACACAAGTGACTAACAGTAATATACAAGAACTGGTAAATGTTATGTTATTATGTTAAAGTAGCTTGTAGAGCTCTCTATCACCAAACGGTCTCTTGGCACTAAGTAACTGAGTCAGCACGGCTAAGATATTTATTGGTAGGCTTGCTTAAAAACCCAGGCATTCAATAATTGTCTGAATTTTGCATAGTTGGAAGTGGTCCTAAGTTCCAGAGGCAGCAGATTGCAAGCTCAGGGAGCAGTGACAGAACCTGATATCACTTGTACTGTTCTTCTTAAATTGGGGGATGGCTAAGTAGTGCAGATGAGTGGATCTCAGATCTCTAGTAGGGGAGTATTTTACAATCCAGGATTTGATGAAGACAGGACTGTCCATTAATAACGCTTCAAAAATGGTTAAACACACTTCGAAGCTGATCTTTGTGTGACTGGGAGTCAATGGAGCAGCTCTTTTGTTACTTGAGAGATGTGACAATGTTTGGGAAGGTGGAGAATCAGCAGAGATGCTTGATATTGAATCAACTGGAGCCTACCCATGAGATATTTAGGGAGGCTCAGATAAAGGGAGTTGGCATAGTCAATTCTTGACATGACTAAAGCCAGTATGACTTGCACCAAGGAGTCTGTAGTGAGAAATGTCCTAATTTCCTAAAACCACCGGAGTTAGAAGAAGCTAGAGGAAGTTACAATACCAACCTACTGCTTTAAATATAGTTCTTCTTCGATTATAAAGCCTAGACTTTTTACTGATATCTTAGGAGAGGTGGGGAGCCCATCCAATTATTAAGCATGGGCGCAAAATCCGTTCCGCTCGCGGATTTTTCGGATTTTCGGTAAATCCGCAATCCGCGAACTCTCGCGGATGTGGCGAAAATACGCAAATCCGCGCGCGGCGGATTTTTTGCTTGTGTTCGCACTGCTCGCGGGCCGCGGCGCGGGCAGCAACAATCTCGCACTCGCGAAATTACAAAAATTACAATTGGGGAGGGGTGAAGGAAGTGACCCAGTCTCCAACTTCCTCTTCCTGTCCAGCAAGCTCCTCCCATTGCTTAGTCCATTTCCTGGCCACTTTGAATTCGATCTTGACTGGGAAGGATTACTTTTTGTGGATGCTGCTGGAGATTTGGCTTTGAGGCCTTTTGGATTAATTTTTGATTAGAAATTTGATTTACAAGTAAGTTGATAAGTTGATGTTGTTTGTTTGTGGTGATTTTTGTGTGTGTTTTTTGACTTTTTGGGGTGGGTTTGGGGGCTGGCTATGTGTGGGAGGCCATTTTGAGGCATGGTCCTGCAGGTCCTGGCCATGTGGATGGGGTCAATCGGCCATTTTGAAGTCAGGCAGTGTGTTTTGTGCCCTATGCCCACCCAGTCTGCTCTGATTCCTTTCATTATGCCCAGGGGGCCTCTAACTTACCCGAAAATCGGATTTTTAAAAAAATGTTTGCCTGTGTTCGCACTGCTCGCGTCCCGCGCAGCAACAATCTCGCACTCGCGAAATTGTAAAAATTACAATTCTGCACATGAATTGAAAACTACCAGGCTTAGTTATGGGTGCATGCATGATACAACTGTTTTCTTTAATTTTAACATTATTCTGGCCAGGGCATGGATGGCATTGGATTGTTGTGATTTTTGTGTGTTTTACGACTTTTTGGGGTGGTGTTGGGGGCTTGCTATGTGGGTGGGGGCCAGTTTATTGCCTGGTCCCGTGTGGGTGGGGGTTTAGGGGCTATTTTTAAGCCAGTTTGTGTGCTTTGTGCCATAGGCCTGCACCCAGTGTGCTGTGATTTTATCATACCCAGGGGGCCCAGAATCCGTCTGTTCGCGGATTTTGCTGGTTATTCGCCACATTCGCGTCGTGAAGCAACAATCTCGCACTCGCGAAATTGCAAAAATTGCAATTTCGCACCAGAAAACCACCAGCAGGCAGCATAAACCTTCTGAAACTTGATGGATGGCATTGGATTGTGGTGATTTGATTGGTGTTGTGTTTTTTGACTTTTTGGAGTAGGGGTTGGGGGCTGGCTATGTTGGTGGGGGCCATTTTGAGGCATGGTCCTGGCCATGTGGATGGGGGTTAAGTGGCCATTTTGAAGGCAGGCAGGGAGCTTTGTGCCATAGGCCTGCACCCATTTTGCCTTGCTTTCACCCATTTAGCCCAGGGGGAGTCAGTGGTACATGAAACTATAACCCTCTCTGTGTGTGCTCTCTTGGAGCAATGTTACATTCCTGTTTCCCAAAAATTTAGCAAATCCTAATTTTGAAATTTCCATATTGTGTGGTGTGCATGTGTGTATTCATAAATGCCTACTTGCAAACTATTTATTGAAGCGCTACATATGCAACATATATTTACTGATGTTCCTCTGTCTTCATTTGCTTTTAGTTGCACAAAGTCAATAACTCCGCATCATCGTTGAGCATCAGTGCCAGGAAGAAGTCCTGCTGCGGCCTGTTGTTCCGACATCTGAAGAAGATGGCTCCAAAAAGAGGTGCCCGTAGCTCCTCTTGCAAGAAAAATGTCTCTACTAAGGAGAAGAAGAAGCAAGTGGCACCACTTACCAAGGAGACTGGTGGCTCGACCACTACATTTTGGGGAGAAAAAAAAAGGCCCACCATGAGTGCTGCACAGGTAGCCTGTTTAGTAGTTCAATCACCAACGACCAGTGATGTTGGCTCATCGCAAGAAAGTAGCAGCACACCATCAACACAGGTTGTAACTCATCTCACAAGTACTATTCAACAACCAAAGCCGCAACAACAACTGCATGGGCTACTAGTACAAGCACAAGTACATGCGCAAGGAGCTGTCCGAGAAGGAGCTGTCCGAGAAGGAGCTGTCCGAGAAGGAGCTGTCCGAGAAGGAGCTGTCCGAGAAGGAGCTGGCCGAGAAGGAGAAGGCCGAGAAGGAGAAGGCCGAGAAGGAGAAGACCGAGAAGGAGAAGGCCGAGAAGGAGAGGTCCATGGAGAGTTGCAAGTAGAGGTCAGTGAAGAGGCCCATGTAGCGGCGCATGGAGCGGTGCAAGTGCCCACAATGGTTGTTCTTCCAGAAGTAGGGGCACAGGAGGAAATTGACTTTGGAGCCGGGGTATCATGTCAGGAAGACGAAGGCATTCCTACTGATGATTCATTTTCTCCCAGCTCCCCACCAAGGAAAAGATCAAGGAGTGGGTGTAGAAGTTCCTCTTCAAGCCCCGCTCCATCAGATGATGATCTGGATCTAGATTGGCAACCATCTCTGACGTCTGAGAGGGAGACACACCATGAGCAGCGAAAGGTATCAAATGTTAAAAGGAAGGGCCCCGGAAAGCTCATACTTATGGATCCGAAGGTCGGACTTGATGAAGTGGTGCATTCTGATGTTGTTGAACAGGATGACAGCAATGACCTAGTCATCACACACGCCATTCCAGCCACACCGGCCATGCAGCAGACAGACATTTATACCCTATCCCGACGTCATGCTGAGCGTGACCCTGGCGACGTGGCACTGGTAGCACCACCAACGCAGTCAAGTAGTACAACAAGTTCAACAAAACCTACAGCTCCCATATTTTCTCCCCAGAGGGGGACTCCATCCAGCTCGACTCCCTCAAGTAGGGTTGCTGCAATAATTGCACAACCCAGTAGATGTCTGCAAGGCTCATCCACCACTGCTTCATCTGGCATTGGCAGTATCATCTCGTGCGGCAAAACCAGAAGTTTCCAGTCCCCAGTTTGGAACTTTTTTAGTGTCCATGCAAAGTATGATAACATAGCCGTTTGTTGCATTTGTAAGACTGGAGTTAGCCGTGGTAAGACTGGTACCAACTATGGAACCGGAGGCCAGATAGGTCATCTTCAAAGAAGGCACGCTATCGAATGGTTTGGGCACCTAGCAAACATCAAGCTACCTTCGCAGAAGAAAACTCTCTACTACATCCATCACAATCTGGCTTTAGGGCCGGCTTCTCTACAGAAACCGCCCTGCTCGGAGTCACTGAACATATCCGAAAGCTACTTGATCAAGGTCAGACGGTCGCGCTCGTGCTATTGGACCTGAGCGCGGCGTTCGACACCATCTCCCACGAAACTCTTATCAAAGAACTGCACAAAAATGGTGTACGAGGAAAGGCACTGGATTGGATCCGGTCCTTCCTGACAAACCGAACCTTCCAGATCACATCTTCACGAGCCGTTTCGGACTCTTACCTGCATCCCATGGAGTGCCCCAAGGGTCTATTCTAAGCCCTCTGTTCTTTAATTTATATCTCAAACCCCTGGCCGACCTTGTTGAACAATCGGGTCTCACTCTTATGAACTATGCCGACGACTCCCAAATCATCTTTTCCCTATCCGAATCTTGTCCTCATTCCCCTTCGTTACTCAAAGACGGACTCCTAAACATCCTGAACTGGATGACAAAAAACCAGTTAAAACTAAACGGCGACAAGACGGAGATACTGGTCCTGGGAAAAGATCAAGATCTGTGGAATTCCGCACACTGGCCTGACCAGATGGGCGCCCTTCCTACTCCGGTGACCCACGCTCAAAATTTGGGCTTCATATTGGACAATTCCCTATCCATGAACAAACAGGCCAGTAAAGTAACGGGCCTATGCCTCACTATAGTTAAATGGTTGAGGAAGATCCTATGGATGCTGCCTTTGTCCACGCAAAAGACCGTAGTCAATGCCCTCATTACATCAAGGCTTGACTACGGCAACATTCTGTACCTGGGCGCAAACAAATCTGTAATCGGCCGACTGCAGATGGTGCAAAACGCAGCAGTTCGGCTACTATGCAATATTCCCAAGAACTCCGGTGTCTCGAACCATCGTCGGAAACTCCATTGGCTCAGGATTGAAAACAGAATCCGCTTTAAAGCCCTGAACTACATGTTCAGAATTAAAGCAGGTTCAGCACCTAAATATCTTCAAACCCTCGCCTATCTTTACAGTCCCAAGCGAAACCTTCGGTCGCAGACGGCAGCCTTTTTCTGCGTACCGAGATTCAAACGGGCGAGAACAGGAGGCAGATCCTTCGCCCATCTGGGACCCTCCCTTTGGAACACGCTCCCTCCCTTCATTCGGAAGGAAGAAAATTACATCAGATTCAGAAAGCTTGTTAAGACCTGGCTATTTGAACAATAATACTCAATAGCCATTTCCCCCTTTTTTCTGTCCTCAAACTAGCTGTGTCTAGGCGCCGGGAAACCCTTTTTGGGTAGCTGTTGCGCCCTATAAATTGAAAAAATAAATAAATAAATAAATCAAGGGAAAGCAATCCCAAAGGGCAAGTGGCCAAAATATACCCATACTAGGTGTTTCATCTGAAGATGACTGGGAGGTAGAAGAAGCGTCAGACATTTGTCCGGTTGCACCCAGTACCCCTGGCAGCACCACACCCTCCGGAACACATAGGAGGCACACTGAGAGTCTGGGAGACACACCAATGCGGAAAATGTCAACACTGAGCAGAAGTGGGTCGAAGAAGGCATCAGCATCATCCAGTAAATTTGTCCAGCGCACCATTTCAGCCATGTTCTCCTAAGATGTGCAATTTCAACGCAACCACCCAATTGTACGCCTGTATAACACTAAGCTGGCTAAAATGCTAGCGGTGGACCTTCTCCCTTTTTCGTTTGTCGAAAATGTGGGTTTTCTTGAACTCGTGGCAACACTGGCCCCTAAATGGAAGGTTCCTAGCCGGTTCTATTTTGCCAGGGTTGCTGTTCCAGCACTACATAAAGAGGTGCTTGAGTTGGTTGGGGCAGCTTTGCAGAAGAGTGCTGTTCACACTATACACCTGACAACAGACATGTGGACCAGTTGCCAAGCCCTTGATTACATGTGCATCACTGCACACTGGGTCTCTTTTTCAGGGGTTGCAAAACAGATAAATGCAGGTGGTGACTTGGCCGAGATTTTTAAGGGTGCTCGTAAACATGCAACATTAGCCATGTTTGGCATGGAGAAAAGTCATACTGCAGTCAACATTTTGGATGACTTTAACAAAAAGGTCTCGCAATGGCTGCCCCCAAGAAATTGCAAGGTTGGTTATGTTTCTACTGATAATGGCAGCAATGTAGTTAAGGCCATGGAGAACGGTTACTATTTCAGAGTGCCGTGTTTGGCGCACTGTATGAACCTTGTCGTGCAAAAGTTCTTGAAAAAAGAACTTGCAGTCGACCAAATACTGACCATCTGCAGAAGAATATGCACACACTTCAACCATTCTTTTAAGTCCCGGAAGGAGCTGAGGCGCCAGCAAAATGTACGTACAATGCCAGTGAAAGCACTTATCCAGGAGGTGGCAACACGTTGGAACTCAACCTTCTACATGCCTGAGCGTCTGCATGAGCTGTTTCCAGTAGTCAATGAATATTTCTACAACCTGGGTGGTGATACGACAGAAATGATGCTAGCGGTGGAGCAATGGCAGCTAGTTAAAAGCCTGACAGACATGCTTCGTCCTTTTGAGGTCTTCACGCGTGACATCAGCAGGGAGGACTGTTCTTTGAGCAAAGCTATCCCATTGTTGCTGAAGCTCGAGCACCAAGTCAAGGTGGTGTCTTCAGAATTAAAAGATGCTGGAAAGAATGAAGCATATGAGTTGGCGCAGAGATTATTACATTGCCTAGTTAGCAATAAACGGCTTGTAAATATCAAGAAACAACAGCACTACATTTGTGCTACTATTTTGGATCCACGTTACAAAAAGCCATTGTTTGGCAAAGTAATAATTCCTTTTGAAACATCAAATGTTACAGAGTACAAAGGTTGTCTAGCTCAGTCAGCCATTCGTTTTGAAAGAGAGCGGAAGGAAACTGTAGGAGAACTTGAAGACAGTACTACTAGTGAATCAGCAGGCCATCAGGCGTCCCAAAAAAACACTTCTGCATCTGTGCCTGTGGCTGAAGTGAGAGACTTTTCCTCTGAGCCGTTAACCACACCAGCAACCGTATCATCTGCACCAGGCCCAGGCGATATGTCTGAAGCGGATTGGCTAAGTGAGCTAGGGTTTCCTTGTCCCAGAAAGGACACAGAAGTGCAAAGTACAGGAATCCGGGAGAACATTGTTTCTATGGTGCAGGCCTATCTGGATGACTCCACAGCGGTCAATATTACTGAGGACCCATTGGCGTATTGGCATGGGAAAAGAAACATATGGCGAGAGCTCACCAACCTGGCTATCAATTACTTGTCTTGCCCACTCGCAAGCGTGTCTTCAGAACGTGTTTTTAGTTCTGCTGGTGGCATTGTGACTTGCAAAAGGTCCCGCCTCTTGCCCGCAAATGTGGAGCGGCTCACCATGATAAAGATGAACCAGCACTTCATACCACCAGATTACAAAGTACGAGAATGCACGCAGGAAGAAGAGGACACCGACCTACCTGAGGAAAGTTCTCCTCAGTTACCAGAAGAACTACCGACTGAATTTGCAGAGTATGAGGACGAGTTCTGCTTCCCTGACAGCGAGTTCTGAAAATGAGTCAATAATTAATTAACTTTAACATTAGTCCTTATTCACTTTTATTCCTGTGTGTCTGTCTTTCTTTTTTTAGCAAGTGCTTGATCACATTCACAACAAAACTGTAATCACCCCATCACAAGCAACAACAAGCCCATCAGCAGAACTGTCTTGATTTTGATGCCGCAGCATTTCTCAGGTTCACAACAGTTAGTTGACAAGAACTCAGTCCTGGTCGTCTATCCTCCTCCTCCAGACTCACCCTATCCATTTCCCGTAAAGATGATGCCTGGAATCTGCACAATGACGAAACTTACGTTGACGAGTCCCCTAAAGAGGGACTCGAAGTAGTGAGTCCTCATTTAAATAAATTTTGCTAAGTGTGACTTTTTTTCCCCGATTTGCTTTTTGGCTGTTTGGGGGGTGTCAAACTTGTTTGCGCTTGGGTTTACGGGTCTTGGCTGGGCCATTGCTGGCAAGGTCTATTAAGGGATGAAATTGGTTAGGCATTTACTTTGGAAAACATTTGGCCAATTACACGTGAACGTTTAGGCGTTATTATTGCTCGCTTGCCTGTCTTAGGGGTGCTGTCTGTGGGGCTTCTAGGATTTTGGGGTCTGTGAGCACCGCTGCCATATTTCTAATGTTGATTGCTTTTGTTTTGCAGAAAATCCACGCCGGGAAACTCCAGTTGGGGCCCTGCTGCAGAACGCTTTAGGACACTGTGAATTCCAGGTAGAGCCAGCCCTCAAACACAAATTACAGGTAAGATAAGCGTTTGGATGGGAGGTAGTATAATGGAGTATTCGGAGAGGCGAGAGAGTGACAGTGGTACTAGTAGTAAAGTCCTAGGGCTCTTGAATTAACAAACTCTGTGACAGGCATTTACTTTGGAAAACATTTGGCCTATTACACGTCAACCAACACGATGACAGTGTTCAGTTAAATGAACTTACTGCAAAACCACCACCCACCAAGCTCAAAAGTAGTAAAAAAACAGGTATGCTCAGATAAAGTTTGAAAAAGTATATTTTTATATCCCTAACAAAATAATCTCCCGCAAGACCCTCCCTAACCCCAACAAATAAATAGTCATTCAAAAGTCCCCAAAAAACCCAACTCCCAATTCCCACCCCCCAAAAGTCTCTAAAAAAGGGGCAAGGGACACTCTAGGGATGCACAGTGTTGAGTTTGGCCTCCAGGGCATCATGCCTTAGGGCCAGGGCATCGTACTTCTCCTGGAGGGTGGCGTGATCTAAGCGGAGGCCCTCCACCACATTCTGATACTCTTTCCATTTCTGGACCTCCGCCTCTAGGTCGGACACTCTGCGGAGTGCTCGGCGCAAGCGAGCCTTTACACTGCTGTGAGGTGCAGCCTTTGCTGCTTGGCGGTGGCGTCTGCCAGCACGGCTCCGTTTGGCTGGAGCACTGCGCTTACCGGCAGAACGTGGGGTCACGGAGGAGGATGCAGATGTTACATTTGATGCACTGGACTGCGTGTCGTCCCCCTCCAGTTCCACCAGCCGCCGATATTGGGCAACAGTTGCTTTCAGCCTCCGTTGCCGGGCCAGTACAGCCAGCATACTCCTCGTCGGTTTTGAGGTTTTAGTATTACCAACTATATGAAGAAAGAAAGACATAATATGTAACCAATGCTCTTTAAGAATATGATTAACACAAAATAATTCAGCAGGAAGTTGTGTCACAGTACAACTAGCAACTAGCCAGCGCAGTACAAAACTATTCAGGCCAGTATCATGGGCGTCCGCAGGGAGGGGCAAGGGGGGGCGCTTGAATCACCATTTCCCTTCCCACAACTCACTTGTATCCTTGGTTTGATGCTCTTTCATATGAAAGAGATCTGGCAGAAGCCCAGGCGATATGTCTGTTTCCCTCTCTCTCTCTCTCTCTCTGTCTCCCTCTTTATGTCTCCCTGTGTCTCCCTCTACCTCGCTGTCTCTCTCTCTCTGTCTCCCTCCCTCACCCTCCCTCTGGCTCCCTCCCTTCCCTGGTGGGAAGGTTGTTGTCTTGCTGCATTTTTTTGTCATAATTGATGAATGCTTGATTAATTTTAACACACATCATTTTTCTCTGAACAGACAGAAACTGGACTTCTAAGGACAAGAGCAACATCAACTTCAAACCAGGTGAAAGCTCGGCTCGACCACAAGAAATGTGTTCCATTACTCATCAACTCAGCACCAAGCACTTTTCCATTTCCAACTAACTTTATTTTAATATATGTGTTTACTTAAACTTTTAATAAAGCTTTTAAACTTGAATAGACTCTGTGGTTTTTGGTCCTCCAGACTAGAGTGACTGAGCGAAAGGTTTTGCAATTTTTGCAAGGAGGAGTCCGTGCCGCTGACACTACCAGGTTTATACAGTGTGCCAAACACGCCACTCTGAAATATTATTACTCTGGTCTTTGGTGTCCATAGTTCGGTTTGTGGAGAATTGTCCCTGCAACAGTAGTATTATTGATTTTGCTCCTATCTAAACACTATTTCGAAAAAATTAAATTAGGAACGCTTGGACAACAATAGGTCCTCTATATTTAAATGAAAACTTACTGGGGCCAGCAAAGGAGCACTCGCCGCCCTGGCCTGCATCCTCCTCCTTTGGAGCCACTGCATCCGCTTTTTCTGTCCGCTTGCCCCTGGGCGGACCTGACGTACAACATGAAAGAATGAACAGAAAACATTGATGATTGCTGCTTGCCGATGTCCTTGTCAACCAAATCAAACATTTAGAAAGAACAAGAACCAACTATTTCAGCCAAAATGAGGGCTACAAAGGAAGGACTGCACCTGAGCCTCTACTCTAGGGGCAGATTTACAAGCCCCTTGCAGCTCTTTTGCTCCATTCTTGCGTCAATTTTGTGACGCAGCGCCACAACAAGAGAGGCGCCATGGTGTGGTGTATATTAACAACGTGACGCATATGGGAGATGCATCCCATTCTAAAGCCCTGCGCCATAAGGGAGCGTTCCAGCACAAGGGAGGGCGTTCCTGCGCAGGAACGCATGCTAAAAGTGGCTATGGGGAATATATAAAATTTCAATCAGTCATTTAGGACAATGATGCGTCACTGAAACCATGCGCCTGCATGAAGAAGACTTACGGCTTGACGCAGCATTGCTGGAGCTGCGCCATTGTTTCAACGCAACTCCATCAATGAGCCGCTTTTACGGCACCGATGCGTAACGCTTCGGTGAGGTTTTGGGACCATGGTGTGCCGCATTGTAAATACGGCGCACCATGGGTGGTGCTGGCGTGCCGCACACTTTGCAGGGATGCGCAGGTAATTGCTAATCTGACACTTAGGGGCATACTTACGAGTTCTGAGCTGGACACCTCCAGATGTGCACCAGAACAAATGCGTAACGCAAAACTAACCTTGCGTCACGGCAGATGCGCCGCTATTACAATGCGCAAACCCTGGCGCAAGGGTAGGCAGATGCGTGACGCATCTCGTGACGAAAGAGGGGCGCATCTCTAGAGTCGCGTCGCGGGCGCGATGCAACTATAGCAATGCTCAGGGCTGCCCAATACTCAACATACCGCATCAGTCCTTACGCCTGCTTCAAGCAAGCAGGTATAAAGAATTGACATAGCAGCGTCGCGGAAGTGCCTGCGTTAAATCTTGTAGATTTCACGCAGGCACTTTTGCGAGGCGCACAGCTGCCTGACCGCCACCCCCCACCCACCACCCCCCCCCTGCGTGGGAACGCACCCATTGTGGCGCAGGCCCAGGCCTTAACGTGCCGCATCTCCTTAGATGCATCACGTTGTACATGACTCGCAGGGATGCGCCACGTTTACGTCGCTGTGCGTCAGGTAAGGCAGCGTAAACGTGGCACAAGGGGCTTGTAAATCTGCCCCTTTGTGTCTAGCATTACGCAGTTCTGTAAAATACACTCATACATTACTCAGCCCAATTAAATGAACACAAAATAGAAAACAAATAAGCAGTGGCACCGCCACAGAGAAGGAGAACAGTGCACCTGAAATGCACAGAAGATTTTGAAATATTAATTTACCTCTCTTATCAATGTAATCAGCAGCATTATTGCTCTTTGTAAAAAAATTAAAGCAAACATTTGCAATATAACACAGTCACACAGAGCAGGAGAAAAAACAGAGTAGTGAGTGATGAAAAAATTGCTACTACTACTCACCAAGCCCGGGGACCTCCACTCCCAGCACGTCTAGCAGGTCACGCTCTCGGTCCAGGATATCGGTCCAGCGGTGGGTCACTTGATTGTAGGTGCGCTGGACCCCCGTGATGTTAAAAAGGGCCCGGCACACCTGCCCCCACCGCTTCCGTCGCTCCTGGCTGTTGGTATAACCAGCAGCGATCCTGCCGCCTGCCGCGATGGTCCTGGGGAGACAGCGCTGCACATAAAAAACTAGTGCGCCCACCTCCTCAGGGCTGAAGATCTCCCGGGGCACCACCATTTCCGCCCTCAAGCGGCCACACGGGAGCCGGGCACGGGCTGCGGTGCCCGTCTTGGGCAGCTTGACAGCTGTCTTCACCATGTTCTGGGCAGGTGTTAGCAGTAAGGAGACAAAATGAAAAAGAATAAGAGTAGGGAAGAAGGAAATAAAAGTTTAAAAAAGTAGTTGAAAAGTAAACAAAAGTAGCCTAAAACACAAAAATATAGACCTAGAAAAATAGAGGGATAGAAAATAAGTTAAATAGATCAAAAAAATATTAAAACAAGCAAAGGATGGCAGAGATATACAGAGGATAGAAACACCATACCCAGACACATAGGAATGAATGAAAAACAAGATGGCGGCCCGATCACGTGCGCGTAAGTAAGTTCGCACGCGATTTCTCTTGCGAACTCGTGCGAACTTGCATTCGCAATGCGCTCATTGCGCGAGATTACACATAGCGGGCGGAAACGGAAATACGTCACGCAAACAAAATGGCGGCGCCCATTCTCAACCTTGGGGTAACTCGCACAAGTTCGCGGCTTCCACGGTCGAGTTCGCACGATGCCGCGCCTCGCGAATAGGGCGAAATTACCGAAAAACGAGTTTTGCAAAAGCAAAACCAACGAGCAGGTGCAAAAGTTCGAGCTCATCATTTGTAACCATTTATCTGTAGTGCTTCCTGAAGGGGCCCTCCAGAATCCGGTTGCCTACTTGCAACTATTGTGTGACCCTGCTCTGACAGTCACAGAATAGTTACAAGTATGCCATTGCATCCTGTTATTGCAACAAAAAGGAAAGGGAGCAGACAAGCAGGTGCCAGCCTTCATTAATGTCAGTTGGGGCAGGGCAGGTGTTGTTGTTTGCAAAACTTAGTGCAGGTGTGCTTGGCTTTGCCACAATAATGTACACTCACTAGTCAATCAGAGGGTGCTGTGATGACACCGAGGGTGGCATGGGTGTGCCAGCCAGAGGGTGGCATGGGTGAACCAGAGTGCCAGTGTTGACAGAGGATGGCAGTGCTTCGCCCCAATAATGTACACTGGTGAACCAGAGGGTGCTGTGATGACACAGAGGGTGACATGGGTGAGCCAGAGGGTGGCATGGGTGACCAAAGAGAGTGCCAGTGGTGACAGAGGGTGGCAGTGATGAAGAAAGCCTTGCAAACAGGCTGGGCACGTAGAAACAACAAGTTCGCAAAACTGGCGACCCGACAAGTAAGTTTGCAATTTGCGAAATTGTACAAAACCCTCGCGAACTTGCAGAAACCCGTGCGAACACACACCCCAAAAAAAATACGCAAATCCGCGAGAGTTCGCGGATTTTGCGGATTTTCGCAATCCGCAAATCCCCAAATTCGCGGATTGCGAATCCGCAAAATCCGCCCATGCTTACTAATTATGCCAGAATGTGACGTTCCAGAGATCGGGCCTGTTCTTGGTGAGTACTATATCTGTTTTATCAGAGTTGAGCTTCAAATGGTTGCTGTTCAGCCAATCCAGGATGAACAGCATGGTTTTTTGAAAATGCGATCTAGAATTAGGGGTATCATTGATTGTAAAGAGTAGTTGTATGTCATCAGCATGATTAAAAATGTTTACCTTACTATTTTTGAGAGAGTGAATCAAAAGACAGATATAAAAATTAAAAAGATGAGGAGAAAGGGAGGAGCCTTGTGGCACCCCACAGTTCAGTTGGACATCCAGAGAGTTATAAGGAAAAAGTCCAACTGATTGAGATCTGTTCCTGAGAAATGAGACACTCCAGTTAAGAACTGTATCCTGTAGGCCCTGATACGGTTGGTTGGAAGATTGTGGCCCACTATGTCAAAGGTCACAGACAGATCAAGGAGTACTAGGACTTGGGTGTTACCACTATCCATTTCCTTTCGCATATCATCCACTATTGAAAGGATCACATTGTCTGTGAGATGCAGAAGCCGGCTTGGCAAGAGTCAAGGTTTCGCCTATGTGATTAATAATACATTTTTTGTAAGGTTTTGGTTGGTGAGCAGATGTGCAATATAAGTTTTAGAAACTGTAAAAGTGTTATGACTTGTTTATTTAGAAAGGCAATATATTGTGCTCGTGGTAATAGAAAGTGCTCCTGTATGAATCTCAGTTATGCTTCAAAATCTGATATTTTGATCTCATATTCACTTTCGGCAGCCACAAGTCAATCAATCAATCACGGCACTTGTAAAGCGTGCTACTCACCCATAAGGGTCTCAAGGCGCTGGGGGGTTGGGGGGTGCTGCTACTGCTCGAAGAGCTAGGTCTTGAGTAGTCTCCTAAAGGTTAGTAGGTCTTCAGCCTGCCATAGAAGGATGGAGAGGGTGTTCCAGGACTTGGCGGCGAGGTAGGAGAATGATCTGCCGCCGGTGGTCGCTCTTTGGATGAGGGGGACGGTGGCGAGGGCGAGGTCGGTGGAGCGGAGCTGGCGGTTCAGGGTGTAGAAGGTGAGTCATCTGTTGAGGTATGGTGGTCCGGTGTTGTGGAGTGCCTTGTGTGCATGGGTGAGGAGCTTGAAGGTGATCCTCTTGTTGATGGGAAGCAAGTGCAGGTCTCTCAGGTGGGGTGTGATGTGGCTGTGGCAAGGAACGTCGAGGATTATTATTATTATTATTTGAAGCTTATAAAGCACGCGGCTACCCCCAACGGGGGTGTCCCGGCGCTGCAGGCAACCGGCACCAGAGAGATACATTAAGGGCTAGATCATGGAAAAAAGCCAGGTCTTACGTTTTCTCCGAAACAGAGACTCAGATGTGATAAATCTAAGATCTAGGGGGAGGCGATTCCAAAATTTAGAAGTAGCTACAGCAAAGGCCCAGCCCCCGGTTCGTGCAAGACGGAAACGTGGGGCATGAATCAAGCGAAGATGGTTAGATCTAAGGTCACGAACCGATTGGATAGGTTTGAGTCTATGTCTCAGGTAGGCAGGACCTCGACCATTAAGAGCCCTAAAGGCAAGGACTAGGGCCTTACATTGTATGCGGAAGCTTACCGGTAACCAGTGCAGTTTAGCCAAATACGGAGTGATGAAATGGCGATACGGGATGTTATAGATCAGCCTAGCCACGGCATTCTGCACTATCTGTAGTCGTTTAATCAGGTAAGCCGGGGCTCCCACATATAGGCTGTTTGCATAGTCCACATGGGACGTAATTAAGGCATGCACTACTGTCCTACGTGAATCAAGTGGAAGAAAGGGGACAATCTTCTTAATCATACGGAGCTTGGCGAAGCAAGCTGCCGAGACTTTGTTGATTTGGGTTTTGCAGGACAACGCAGTGTCAAATTGGAAACCCAAATTACGGGCAGTTTGTACTGGAACAGGGGGGGGTCAAGTTCTGATGGCCACCATATATTAGTTGGCAAGGGAGATTTTTGATTGAAAAATAAGACCTCCGTCTTATCTGTGTTTAATTTGAGATTATTGGTGGTCATCCAGGATGCGATATTAACCAGGCAATGCCGGAAATTAGTCATGTTGCCATCAGAGTGATCTCTAAATGAAAACACAAGCTGAGTGTCATCAGCATAAGAGATCACTCTGACACTCCAGGATTCCACCACTTTCGCTAGCGGGGCCAGATATACATTGAAGAACAAAGGGCTAAGTGCCGAGCCCTGTGGGACCCCACAAACCAGTGGTTTCTCAGTGGAAACGTACGGCCTGAGAAAGACCTGTTGCGATCAATCCCTCAAAAAAGATGTCACCCATGCCAGTGGTATCCCCCCCGATGCCAATATCATGAAGACGGTCCAAAAGGATATCATGTGAGACTGCATCGAAAGCTGCGGATAGGTAGAGGAGGACCAACATGGTCTCCTCTCCCCTATCCACACACTCCCGAATCGACTCAGTCACTTCCAGTAGTGCAGATTCAGTACTGAAGCCCGGCCTAAATCCCGACTGGGAATCATGTAGCAGATATTGTGATTCCAGGAATTCCGACAGTTGCTCCTGCACCACCTTCTCCAGGATCTTTGCTGGCTTTGGGAGGAGTGAGATGGGCCTATAATTGCTAAAGCATAGCGGGTCAGCATCTGCTTTCTTGAGAATTGGCATCAGCATAGCCCGCTTCCACACAGAGGGGAACAGGCTAGAGAGCAGAGAGACATTCCAGATTTCCAACAGTGGGTTGATCAATAGCGGGGCCAGATCACTCAATATCCGTGCCGGGGCCGGGTCAAGGGGGGATCCTGATTTACATTTGTAAAACAGCGAAAGGGCATGTTCAGTAGTTAGGGGCTTAAAAGAGATGAACAGTTCATCATGAGTGATTTTATTATTTAGAGCTGACACTGTCCTATTCTGATTAATTATTGACGTAATTTTTACAATTTTCTCATGGAAGAAATCTGACAAGCCATCGCAGAGAGATTGGCTAGGCACATTAGAACATGCCAAGGCAGGGGGGTTAGAACATTCTTTAATAATATTAAATAGGGTTTTTGTTGAATTTTCCGCGGTCTTAAGTTTTTTTATATAAAATGATTTTTCATAATGCGTTTAAGTTTGTGAAAATTCTTGAGCGCCCTTCTGTAGGAGGCTTTAGTAGCCGGATTGTAAGCCCGCCGCCAGGCACGTTCCAATTTTTTACACCTGCTTCTTTCCTGCCGCAATTCCACCGTAAACCAGGGTGCCGAAGGTTTTAATCTTGAGGAGGTAAGAGGAAGCATCGGGGCAATTTGATCAAATGCAGAAGGCACTCATTGAATTTAGATACCCCCACATCAAGGTCACCAGACAGTGGCCCTAGCGTCTTAGGTAGAGTTTGATCAAACGCATCGTATGTAACCTTGTGCCATTTTCGCCCAAACTCCCTGATTTTGGAAGGGATATTAGGAGGCCGTGGGAGGGACAGCTCAAACGGGATCAAGCAGTGATCAGACCATGTGAGGGGAAGAGAGGGAAGCGTCTACATGCAGGTTAAAATCACCTAACACTGTGAAGTGGGGATGTTTTAGTGATAGGTCCGCAATCGTGGCCAGCAAAGTAGTCATAGCGGATGGGAGGGCTCCGGGGGGTTATACACAAGGACGCCCGAAAAGATGGCATAAGAAGCATCCATAATGGAGAAATACATAGCTTCAGTAGGACCTACATTAGCAATTTTCCTAATCGTTATTTTTAAATGGAAAAGTAAAATGACCGCGATTCCTCCACCCGTCTTTGTCCCTTCACGATTTATGCCTGCTAACCGATAGCCAGGAGGGATAGCCAGATTAATATCTGGATTAGAGAAATCTTTAATCCAAGTCTCTGTGAGAAATAGCATATCCCAGGCCTTCGAAGAGAGCAACAGCCAGATATCACTAGAGTGGCAAGGAAGCGACCGACAGTTAAGTAACCTGCTAAGTAACCTGCCGTATAAGATCTCACCTGAGTGGGTAGCTTAGAACAATTTGCTTGTGAGCAATCGTGTTTTTTTATGGTGGACAGAGAGAAAGTGCAACCTTTGCACTGAAAGAGGGGGAGAGAAGACTCCGCAAGATCGCAGCGTACCAGAGGTGTGCAAACCCTAGTATTCAGTTTCATAAGTTGCGACCTGGACCATGGGCGCCTCGGGATGGGACGACAATTGGCAGCATGGCTAGCACTCGGCGCGGAACTGGCGCCATCGGCGAGCCCGCTGCGCGCGTCCGCTGCACGTCGTGAAGTCCATGGGCTTAAGAAGCTTAGCCCGCCAACCCCTAACTCCACCCACAAACCCGGAAGTGAGGCTGAGCACCAGGAAACGCCCCCGCTACCCTCCACAACAATCAGGCTAAGCCTGCGGTGGACCGGGGTAGGGGGAGGAGGAGCAACAGGTAGGGAAGCGTAACAATTTAAAACAGGTTGTGCAAAACAGAGCGTATTTTAAAAACAAATCTAGATCGTTTGATTTTTTTAAAAGATCCAGCATAGAATCAAGCAGCTAGCGCCAAGTTCCTCTCAGGGTAGCGCGCGTCCGCTGCGCGAGGTCAAGTCCATGGTCTTAAGAAGCCTAGCCCGCCAACCCCTAACTCCACCCACAAACCCGGAAGTGAGGCTGAGCACCAGGAAACTCCCCCGCTACCCTCCACAACAATCAGGCGAAGCCTGCGGTGGACCAGGGTAGGGGGAGGAGGAGCAACAGGTAGGGAAGTGTAACAATTTAAAACAGGTTGTGCAAAACAGAGCGTATTTTAAAAACAAACCTAGTTCGTTCGATTTTTTTAAAAGATCCAGCATAGAATCAAGCAGCTAGCGCCAAGTTCCTCTCAGGGTAGCGTGCGTCCGGCGTGGATCAGGCGTGGATCAGGCGTGCAGAGGCGTTCTGTATGCGTTGCAGTCGTTTCAGCAGTTTGGCCTTGGCTCCCACGTACAGCTCGTTTCCGTAGTCCAGCCTGCTGCTGACGAGGGCCTGGGTGACCGTTCTTCTTGTGCCACCTGAAGATTTTTCAGAGCATGCGAAGGGTATTGAAACAGGAGGATGAGATGGCATTAACTTGCTTGGTCATGGAGAGTGTTGAATCGAGGGTGAACCCCAGGTTGCGTGCGTGGTCGGTGGGTGTCGGTGCTGCTCCCAGGGCAGTCGACCACCAGGAGTCATCCCAGGTTGAGGAGGTGGAGCCAAGAATGAGGACCTCCGTCTTGTCCGAGTTCAGACGGCTGTTCTTCATCCATTCGGTGACGGCTTTCATTCCTTCATGTAGGTTGGGTTTGGCGGTGCGAGGGTCTTTGGTGAGGGAGAGCATCAGCTGTGTGTCGTCGGCGTAGGAGATGATGTTGAGGTCATGCCATCTGGCGACTCGGGCGAGCGGGGCCATGTAGATGTTGAACAGTGTCGGGAAGAGGGATGATCCTTGGGGTACATCGCAGATGATCTTGGAGACCTATCGGAGGAAAAAACCTCAGCGAAAAAGGACCATCGGGAAAGGGCTGAGAGGCAGGTGCGTTCCCAGGCCCCTGGGGGCCCCGGTGGGCGGGCCCGGGTGCTGTCTTCCCCCGTCTCAGCATCGCCGGACCTCACGGAGGCCTGCCTGAAGAGGCTTCAGATCGGAAGGGGGGAGGCGGACGCTCTGTGTTCTGTCAGAGAGGAAGGAGGAGGTCCAGTCCAGTGCTTTGCCTCTTACTCCTGCGTCATGGAGGCGAGTGCATAGGGTGCGGTGGCAGACCCTGTCAAAAGCGGCTGAGAGGTCCAGAAGGATTAGGGCCGCGGTCTCGCCATTGTCCAGCAGGGTCCTGATGTTATCGGTGGCGGAGATGAGGGCCGTCTTTGTGCTGTAGTTGCTGCGGAACCCGGACTGGGACGGGTCCAGGATGTTGTTCTCCTTGAGGTAGTGGGTCAGCTGTTTTTTGACGGTGTTCTCAACTACCATTACCGGGAACGGGAGCAGGGAGATGGGCTGGACGTTTTTGAGGTTCCTCGGGTCTGCCTTGGGTTTCTTGAGCAGGGTGTTGATTTCGGCGAGCTTCCAGCTCTCCGGGAAGGTCTCGGTCTCGAAGGAGATGTTGATGGCTGTGCGGAGGTTGGGTGCGATGGTGGCGCTGGCTTTGTTGAAGATGTGGTCAGGGCACAGGTCTGACGGGGAGCCAGAGTGGATGGTGCTCATGATTTTGATTGTGTCGTTGTCGTTGATGTTAGTCCAGGTGAGCAGGGGGTTGCTGTGGCTTTTGCGCTTAGAGGACATTATTAACAAGGCTGTTCTGATGGGTATTGGGTCTGCTTTACACTGTATAAAACAGCAAATACAAAATAAGCCTCTCCCCACTGGCACCGGGCAGTGTGCCCAAGTGTAAAGCAACTGATGCTTATGCAAAGCGCACCAATACTTTTGGGTAAAGTGTGTACTGTATAAAAATAAATTTTTTTTGTTTCAAAAAGTGAAACGCTGCCTTCTGCCACATTCAAAGTACTATTATTGCCTGGTTCCACTTATATAAAATGACCACCAGCGGACAGACTTTTCGGATGCATCGAGGAAGTGACAAGAGAGACACAGACCTGTCCTGGGAACTGAGTAAGGAACAGATTTTGCACAAATCAAGCACCATGCCAGCTGCATCCTATGAGAATTACTAAAGCACCTGCCGCCAAGTTTGTGTATTGTGCCCAGCAGCCTTCAGCTGTTGCAATATCCCCTGTATCAGCAATTGTGATAGTGTAAATGTGCAGTGTGGTGTGTGATGGTGTGTGTCTATGATTGTGGAATGCGAGTGTGATTTGGTGAGTCTAATCTGGTGAGTGAGATGCAAAAATGGTGATGCAGCAAGTGCCACATCAGTCAATGTGATGATGTGTATATGAAAATGTAAATGTGACACGTGTAATGTGATGAGGGCTATGTGGGGAGTGCAGTGGCAGTCAATATGATGGTGTCAGATGAATATGATTGTCTGAGTATAAGAGTGTAATGGTGAGTTTGATGCATTGTGTATTATAGAAGTGAGTGTGAATGTGTTGTGTTATAATGTAACATTAGGGTGATATGCTGAGCAAGTGACTGAAACTACTGTTCCCTACGGGACAACGTGTACAGTTGAAAGCCTTAGAGAGCTCTAATACAATTCTTTGCATAATTATTTTCACATAATAGGATCTGAACTTTTGAGAGTTAAGAAAATTACGTATTGTGTATAGAGGTCTCTGTATCATTGAACTTTGTCTGTCGCTGCAGGAGCAGCTTACTTGCCTTCCAGCCCTTTTCCAGGCTCTACAGTCACCAGCGCGAGGAGCAGCGTGTGAGCGAGGCCGCAGAGGAGGCGAGGGGTGCGGCCCCGGGACTGCGAGGACCAGCAAGCAACACCAACAGCTGGTCCTCTTCCCGAGGGAGCCGCGCCCCCTCCCAGTGCCACGCCCCCAGTCAGCGCTCATTACCTCTCACGGCCCCCGCTTTGCGGGTGCCGCTCGCATAGAGGTCTCTGTATCATTGAACTTTGTCCGTCGCTGCAGGAGCAGCTTACTTGCCTTCCAGCCCTTTTCCAGGCTCTACAGTCACCAGCGCGAGGAGCAGCGTGTGAGCGAGGCCGCAGAGGAGGCGAGAGGTGCGGCCCCGGGACTGCGAGGACCAGCAAGCAACACCAACAGCTGGTCCTCTTCCCGAGGGAGCCGCGCCCCCTCCCAGTGCCACGCCCCCAGTCAGCGCTCATTACCTCTCGCGGCCCCCGCTTCGCGGGAGCCGCTCGCATAGAGGTCTCTGTATCATTGACCTTTGTCCGTCGCTGCAGGAGCAGCTTACTTGCCTTCCAGCCCTTTTCCAGGCTCTACAGTCACCAGCGCGAGGAGCAGCGTGTGAGCGAGGCCGCAGAGGAGGCGAGAGGTGCGGCCCCGGGACTGCGAGGACCAGCAAGCAACACCAACAGCTGGTCCTCTTCCCGAGGGAGCCGCGCCCCCTCCCAGTGCCACGCCCCCTCTGACCCAATAGCTACTAAAGAGAGAGTACACCACGCAACGCGGGACGCGCGCGGGTCGCAGCCCGGGCGAATGCCCGGGCCAAGGGCGGGCCCGTTGTTGCCCGTTAGTGCCCGATAGAGACCGGACCGGGCCACCCCCCATAATTCAAGAGACCTCAGCCAGTAGACCACAATTATGCCGCCGAAAACCAGGAGGACCGCAAAGACAAAATCCAAGAACGCCCAGGAGGTAGCACAGATAACCGGGCCCATTGACTTATTCATCTCACGAACCCACGAGGTAATCAATCAGAGTATCTCCCTTCTTGAAAAGAGAGTGTCACTGGACCTCATGAATGCGAAACGATCATCTCTAGGTACCATAGCAACTGCCCTTTCTCCCATTCACCTTAACTCCCATAATTGTTCCCTTCCCGTGTCTGTGTCTGTACCCGATATTAATACAGTTCCATCCATAGTAGATCTTTCCGTAACTCAGTCTGAGTCTGACCTATCATTAACTTTAGACAACTTAGAGGCAACCCCTGACTTGGCGGCCTGTCAAACTCAGGAAGAATTCCAGACCAACTCAAATTTGCACCTTCAAGGAGAAAGGGAAGGAGCCATCCCAAAACAAGGCAGCACAAAACCCATTGACAATGCAGCAGCCACGGCTCCTTGTTCAGGTCTCGTTATAGACCATCTAAACCTTACAACACAATCCCTGCAACAAAACACACTTCTCCCTCCTGCAGCTAATTTCCCTCATTTCACAACCCCTAATGAGGCCACTGACAACCTCTGCAGAACATGCAAAGTTACCTCACAAGTTTTGACCACAACAAAAGATCTCTTGTTTCAGTACCTGAAACCCATCCAACTCAGCATCAGAAACCTGGAAGCCCAGCTGACCATACTTTCTGCAACAATTCTTGATACCAATACACGCATAGAAATAAAGGGCCAGCGAAATGCCCCGCAGTCCTTAAAAACCCATCCTCAACCACAACCACCTAAAGCAACAAAACGATCAAATCCGACTGCCTTACCCCCAAAAAATCATAAACAAAATACTACGAACCAAAATCCACAAATCACAACTCCCCGATTGCAGCAGAGTAAAACCACCGTGGTGCCGAACCAACAAACATCTAATACAGGCCCGGCTACCCTAGACACTCCAGGACCTGTGACAAATAATCCCAGCAATTTTCACTCTATAAAAAAGCCAGTACCTCTTCCACCAAAATCAGTGGCCCCCCAGTCTTCTCCCAAAAATTTCCCCAAAAAAACACCAGCAATCAGACGTCCAGCTCACTTGCCCCCAGAAGCCACTCCGTATACAATAGTGCTTACCGGTGTACCAGAACTAACCCATGATACACCTGAAACTGCATGGTCACTCAAAAACAAGGTCATGCAATGGCTAAGCATTGACAGGCCTTTAGAACCCCATCACTCGGGAGGGATCCCCGCAACCCGCAGGGTAGTATGGGTAGGTAAAACAACAAAAACGACCCGCGGGGACTGCATTATAGTAACTTGCAGAGACCCCTCCATAGTGGATCACACCTGCGCGTGGCCCTCGCTGGAAAAAAAGGGGGGAATTGATGCTCGGCATCTTTCTTTCTTTTATCCTCCAGCAAGACAACCTCGCTATACCCCACCCTGGAACTGGCACCAGACTCCTAAAGAACCATAGAACCAGTTGGAGTATACCTACGACCACGGAAGCAGAAATGCCCCAAGAGATTGGCCAAGGCAATACTGGCAAGATAGGCCCCTTCAATCCAACGAAGGTTGGCAGAGCTTTCCAACGCAAAACCGCTTCGACTGCCTTGAGATGGTCGATTGACCACTCAGGGTTGAACCCAGGAACATAAACACCATTATCACCCCACAACTAACAAACCCAATTCAGCTCCGAGCACCCTCGGAGCCCATTCCCTGTAACTATAAAAACCTAATTCCAGAAACGTCAATTGTCTCCCCTAACACTCTTAACAATGTTACCCGCACAACCTCCACAGATCCAGACAGAACCACCACTGGCTTGTACCATCAGCAAATCACAACTCCTAAAGCTTCTTCTAACCCTCCACAGGCCCAAATACTTCAATCGCCAGTAATCCAGACTGCGAATACTTTGTTAGTTACACCCCACGTCTCTGCTGACTCCACAAACCTGAGTTTTTCCACTGCATACTGGAACATTGCAGGCTTGCCCTCAAAAATAACACTGGGGTTATGGCTTGATACAGCCAGGGAACATCAGATACTGTGCCTACAAGAAACTTGGTGCACAACCCCATTACACCTTGCGGGATATAAAACCTTGTTCACCTCAGCAGTGCAGGGAAACATGGGTAGACCAAAGGGGGGGCTCACGACCTATGTTGCTAATACCCTCCCCCTCAGAGTGAAATTACTAAAGGAGTCCCCAACATTTCAAATCATGCAAATCATGCAGATAACAGCACCCAAAGACAATAACTATATATTCATAAATTACTATAATAACTCTGGTACCTCGGACTGCTGGTCAAACCTAGAAGAGATCGCCACATTTTTATCTTCGCTTCAAAACGACAACAATACATCTGCAACTCATATCATCTGGGGTGGCGATTTCAACTTCCCTTTGTGCCCAAACCACAAAAATGGAAACTGTGGTCTCCAAAACGAACTTGGCAACCCTATACCTCACTTCGCCCACTCGATATGTGAAAACAAACTTAACGATATCCTATTCTCCTTAGATATGGATCACGTGAACGAACTGGTTGACCCGCAGCAGGATTTCTTACCTACCTTTCATGGGCGAGGTTACTCTACAACCATAGACTATATAATAGCCTCTAATTCACTCAAAGGGCAACTAGCGAACTTTGAAATCGGGTCAAACCCAATAAGTGACCACTACCCGCTCAGTATAAAAATTAACATCGAACGGGCAAGAACTCACCCTGAAAAGCTGACCTCCCTTAACCAGCAAACACTGTCCATCAACAAACTGAATGGGTATACAGTTAAATGAGCCAAGATCGACCCGGAAGAGGTGACACAGAGGGTCCTTGGAAAAACTGAACAATGGCTATCCAAATGTATGTCCCTGGAGGCACCACCGCAAATAATCGTCAGATGTTTCCAGAGAATTCAGGAAGCAATAAGGGATGAGCTATTTGTCAATTTAAAAAATAAGATTAAGTCCCCTACCACGAGATGGTTCGACACCGCTTGTCGGAAGGCACTTTCATCTCTTAAAGAAGCCCTGCGTAAACCTACGAGAGATCCCCATGAAATCTCTTACCTGAGAAAAATATACAACTCTGCAAGGCAAGACCGCAAAAAACAAATCAAGCAAGATCTTTGGCTACGATTACACGATAGTGCCTGAAGAAAAGACAGCACCGCATTCTGGCAAATCATAAGATCTCCCTTCTTGGCCAATAGTGCAGACACCGAACATCTTGATGTGGCAATAACCGAGGAAGACTGGGTTTCTCACTTTGCAAAAATTTTTGGGACACCCTCAGATTCCGCAGCAGATAACCCAACATACGTGGTCCAGCCAACGAGTAATGACATCTATCCGATTAAAATACACTTTCATCTTAATGAAATTACAAAAGCAATCAGGGCTTCCAAAACAGGCAAGGCCCCCGGCCCTGACGGTGTTCCAATCGACTTGTTTCTCCACGATGTAGACTTTTGGTCGCAGATAATCACCCGGGTTATGTCAGCAGTAGCTTCGATCGGCCTCTTTCACTCATGGTCAACTTCAATCCTCTTACCCATTTTCAAAAAAGGCGATCGCAACGATCCCGCTTGCTACAGACCAATCTCCCTTCTGGACTCCATGGGTAAGATTGCAGGTCGAGTACTCCTGGACCGATTACAATCTTGGGCCCGGGAGAATAACATCATAACCGACCTGCAATATGGTTTCCAGAGGGGGCTCGGGACCATGGAGCAGGCCCTCAATCTTGTTCTCCTGGCTGGTAAATACGTTCACGCCAAAGGAGGAAACATCTTCCTCGTCTATGTCGACTTAAGTGCGGCATTTGACTGCGTCCAGCATGCGAAACTCTGGCAAATACTAAGCGACCTCGGCGTGGATCCCCCGATAATAACTTTTCTACGAGAACTCTACTCAAATGCTGAAGGCCGAGTAAGATTCGGTACCAGCGGTGAACTGTCCCGTTCATTCCAAATAATGAAAGGAGTAAGACAGGGATGTGTACTGGCTCCCTTCCTGTTTAACCTATATACAAATGGGCTTGAACAGGCTATGTTGGAAGGGAGCCAGGACCTCCCCCAGATAAATCATCGCCCGATACCCACACTGTTGTATGCTGACGACTCAGTCATTTTAGCACGGACTTTAAACCAACTTCAGACACAAATCAATAAATACGCAGCATTCATGGACTCACTTGGTCTCAAAATAAACATCAAGAAAACTTTCACAATGCATATCGGTCCCAGGATTAAAAACCCCAAACCAATAATGGTTGATAACAACAAACTGGAAAAACCGCAGTTTACCCATACCTGGGAATCCTAGTGGACGATGCAATGAATTGGCGAAAGGCAATTGAAGCCAGGAACCTTCACTTCCGACGTGCAACATCGGCACTAACCTCTTTCTCGAGGAAATTGGGGAAACCAGCTCCACCCGAACTCCTGACCATATACTATGCAAAATGCCATAGTGTGGCCACTTATGGAGCGGGAATCTGGGGTCATGGACTTATCGACCAGCTACAGATCACTGAAAATGCTTTTATAAAATACATTTTAGCCCTCCCTCAAAGTTCCCCGATACTAGCCTCACACCAAGAGCTCGGCATGGAATATATTATTGACACCGTCCGATGCCAGCCTATTTTACTGTGGCATCGAATATGGTGCAACCCTGAATGTCACCTAACTCGCTCCCTCATCACTGACTGTTTAGCGCTTACAAACTGGCGAAAAATCCCGTGGCTAACCTATATATGTAACTTTTTTAAAGACCTGGACTGTGAGTCCTACTTCAAAGAACCTCCCTCAGTGGAAGACATCTCTAGGAAACAGTTAAAGTTAATGTGTATGGGCCATTTGAGGGATCTACGGAATCAGGCAGAGATCACTAAACCACTAAACGAAAAAATCTGTGCCCAACAGTCTGGAAAATGCATACAGCCCTATCTGACGTACTTTTTATCCAATCATGAAAAGTTTTTATTAACAAGACTACGCTTTAATATTTTCTTTCGTTTAGTTTCATTTCCGGAAACGCAAAACTGGTCGCGCAACTTGATGAACTGTCCCTGTGACGGAATCTCCCCACAATCTACGATCCACGTTGTCCTTTTTTGCAAATATTATAAACTACCAAGGAAAACGTGGATTATCCCGATTCTCCAAACCAGTGGATATAGACAATCTTTTCCAGCATTTCTTTACTTGCAATCTCTAAAATCATTACATGAAGCTAAACTCATAGTGACTTTCCTTAAAGCAGTCTTAACAATACGTCGTAAGGTCTCTAGTCAAACCAGTACTATATAGAACTGTAAAACCTATTTTATTACTTAAAATGTCTCTTTTATTTCTGACTCTTTCTAACTTACTCATGTGTTCAAATTTTTAGTATGTACTTTTCATGATTATTCAAATTGATAATCGAATAAAAGTTGATGAAATGAAAACGTATTGTGAAACAGTACAATCTTTTAACTATTGTGTAATGTAATGCGCAGCACTTTAAATGCAATACCTTGCCTTTCAAAGTGTGCACAAACTACCCATACCACTATTTTTCTGCTTATCCGGGAACAGTTGAAATCCAGGTGCAACCTCACACCTCAAGTTGGTATACAAATAAAACACTGAATGAAAATATAACACCCTGGAAAGACTCAGTTGTAGACACTTAAAGTTGAGGATACACCATTATTGCTAAATCTCCCATAAGGGAAACAAAATACTTGGATTGCCATCTAAGCTGTTACATTTGATTGTGGTCTTGGACAAATAACAGAATAGTGTTGTGCATCAGGGCCCTTACCTAATAGTGTTTGCTGTGGGTGGTAAAATTGGGTTTACATGCAACATTTAAAAAAACCGTTGGGTTGTCTTTTTTGTTATTGCTCGAGTAAGCTTCTAATGGTAATGTAGACTAAAGCAAAACTGCAAATTATGAGTCTGATAACTTAGTTAAAAGGTTACCTATCCCATTTCCATGGTACAAAACGCACAAAGATACAGCTAGGCACATAAAAGTAGTGAAAGTATAATCTACCAGATGTCCTTGTTGAATAAAAAAAAAATCAAAGGATAGTAGATTGTAAGTCATTGCTAAGCATAAGTCGAGCAACACAAACTGCTCCTTAAGAATTTCCCTTGTTTACATTTAGGTCTGGTGCACTAACAAAGTCATTTACGTTATTTTGTGTGGAGTTTGAGTCATGACTCAAAGGGGCAAGAATAATAAATCAAGCTCGGAGCTGTGTCAAGGTTATACCGAGACACTGGGAGGCCTCCAAGTCTGGTGTGTGTTGTTTAGGTCGCGGCTAGCAGTGCGCATGTGCTGCTCTGCACTGCGATGCATGCTGTATCTGGTCGGGGTGCTTAGACACCCACCTCTTACCATTTGTTTCTTCTTGTGCCTTTCTGCATTCCTTTCTTCTTATTAGTCAAACACTGCTCTTTGGATTGCATTTGGGTGTGTTTTTCTCTTTGAGGCGACTGCCCTCTTACATGTCCCCTTAAACCATGATTGTATTTATCGTTTGTTTGGCCCACTCTGTTTCGCTAAATTTGTCCCATGTCGTGAACACAGCTTCAACATGGTTTTGCCTCCACAGCGCTTCCAGCATGTTGGATATTATATATTCTTAAATGCCGATCTCGATTAATCTGTAGGGTAGTATAGGTTTTCCATGTGCGTTCATTTTCAGCTTTACCTTTATGTCTATTGCCTGTTTCAGTTTTTTCATTTTTTATATTTGATAACGCAGTCATTCTTTTTAACATTGCTTGCTTCATAAATGTGCAGTTTTTGAATCTTGAATTTTCCACTTGGAAAGCCCGATTTCAAATTCAAATGTTTTATTATTGCATTAGGCTCCAAAATCACCAGCGGCTTCACTCCATAACTGAACCTCACATGAAAAAAAAGCCCTTCTATTCCATAAAGGTTGCGCCGGAAATGACGGTACCTCGACCTGCTGAACATGGAAACTGTGTTATAGCTTTGCAGAGGATGAAAACAAAATACATCTATAGGCTTAACCTACCTCCAGCAAGAAGCAAGGGGCTCCAGGAGCAGTACGGAGCCGAACAAGCAATCGGGGCCGCTGCCCACTGACCCAACCTGAAATGAGGAGGGCGAATGTATAGGCGCTACTACCCCTGTCACCACAATTAAACAATCAATGTAATTTCACATATGAGGGGACTCAGCCTTCACAGACTCCTGCCATATTTGAAGCAACTATGCTCTCCTTGCACAGCTATGATGTGAACATCTCTACCACATGTTCATACTTATTTTCTGAACCATCTCATCTTACCCTTCTTATTAGGTGTTCACTTTGAGAGAGGCCCATCTGGCATCTACCCCATTGCCCTATTGGCAGGGCCACTAGATTTATTTATTTTCTTTTTTTTGTTCAGATTTCTGCATGCCGCACTCTGGGTCCTAGCGCTGCCCGCTTCTCACCCTTAGCATGGCGGGTGGATCGCCACCTCCCGCCCGGCAAAACACCCCGCCGGACGGCCTTTTACCCCCCACCACATTAGCATGGCGGGGATACCGCAGCGGATGGAAAAACCGTCTGCCGCTTTTCCAACGGTAGGCAATCGTCACGATTGCCTACGGGGCGGAAAAGGCCTATAATATGGTGGCAGTGCCTTGCAGGCACCACCATCCAAATTATGATGTGGCCGGTGTTATGCCTTTCCATAGCGGAGACTCCGCCATGGAAAGGCATGTGGGAATCACTTTGGGGACCCATTGTGGGCCCCCGGGGGCAGGAGGCTGCACTTGGGGGGTACCCATGGTGGCCGCCTACTTTGGCATACACAAGGTGGCAGGCACCTCACAGTGCCTATCACGTTGTGCATGCCAATGCACGCCACGCCATGCACTTTCTATATTGTGGCGGGTGCTGCTCACAGCACCGTCCGTCACAATGTTGAATATGTGGGATGCAACCGCCAGGGTGGTGGTCGCTTCCTAATTGGTGGTGCGGGACCGCTGCACAACTGGCGGCCGGTCCCATCACTGCTAGGGTGGCAGGCGGGCTGAAGTCCGTCTGCCATCCTAATGGACCCCTTAGTTTAGATTGATGAGGACCAAATGATGTCACCCGAGAGCAGCACACTCAGCACTTGGAGTAGACGGCTGGCTCTCCTGACTGTGCGTGGTATAATGTCATTCCCTCTGACTAATGCATATGTGCGGTAATTAGAGAGCCACTGAGACCCCATTCTTACTGAGACCTGTCATGGGCTCACAAACTCCAGTACTGCTGTGCCTCTTCTATCATCCAGCGATCTTAAAAGGGCTATACAAATATTGTAGTACTGTGTCTGACAAGTTAATAGTCACATGTAGCGCTCATCTGTAATCATTGGTGGTACCCATCCCTTACATGGCATTCCCCATGTGCATGCTGCATGGATCTGGTGCAAGCACAAGTGGCAGAGTTTAAGTATTCAAAATAACATTTACTTCTTATCAAAATATCATTTTGCAAATTTATCGGAATTGCTAATTTTTGATGAAATGTACATTTGTTTCAGATGAATTGTTTTGAATTTAGTTTTCTTTCTGTTTATTTTTCTTTTATTTCCCTCACTTGCTCACTGAACCTTAACTCTAACTCTAACCCTCACCCTGATCTTAACTGTGTCCTGCTGTTTAACTTAGCTCAAACTCTCTCCCTGGCCCTAATGTAAAGTTTGAGCTATTGGCGTTGCAAATAATAATGCAACACTAACAGCTCAAACTTTCAGTAATGCTAGACCAATTCCATTGCAAATGCTTGTTCTGCTTTAGTCAATGGGAGAGGACTTGGAAAGTGTGGAGCTTTAGAGAACTTTCCTGCAAAGCAGCTCAGCGTGTCTGCAGACATTTTGTCTGAAAACTAATCTATAGGTGAGGAGTACCATATACCTCTGGAAACTGTCTATCCCGCTAGCTTCCTTGCGACTTGCTTGCAGAGTGGCACATTGGTGCAGGACAGGCATGAGGAGCTGGTGAGCATGGATATATTAATGTTTGGTTGGGGCAGGAATAGAGTACAACAAGCAAGGGGATTGCCAGCAGTAGTACTCAGGAAAGCATTGCGAGCAGTAACTCAATCAAGGAAAGATGGTACTGCAGGGTAAAGCCAGGAACACCATGGCCTTCATTAAGAGAGGGGTTACATTTTGATACCTGTGCAAGCCTGTGTTTACACAGGGATCAGAATTATGAGTTGTGTGATAATTATCACACCATCATAGTGTTACCCTGATAAATTCTGACAGGTCAAACCTGCCAAAATGTATTGGGGGAAAAATATATAGTATTGACCGGTACATGAGAATTCTGGTGCCTTAATCACCAGAATTCACATGCTAGTCCCCAAAAACCTGTAATCAGGAGATATTTATTGCACCTGATAAATGCAGACTCTTTGGAGTCGGATTTTATCATGTGCAGTAAATATCTCACAGCTCATGGTCTGCTCGTAGTGTGGGCTTTCGTGGTGTCTGCCGAATTACCTATTTGGCCTGTCAGGCAGGTGCTCAGTTCTGTCGTAGGTGGATACAGAGTAAGTAAGCATAATGATGTCACTCACAGTGAAGATAACCAACAAATGAAGTGAGCTGGTATGGGAAACATCCATCACAATGCAACTTTTACGACGCACTACCATTACAACGCAGGATTTACAACGCAAGTCATTACGACGACTTGCGCTGGAGGGCGCTGTAGGATTGGGAATAGTTTAATTTACTATCCAAAACCTTCCCTACTATCCACGGGGACTGGAGTTGGAATAGTAAATTAAACTATTCCACTATCCAGTGCCCCCAACGCAAGTCGTTGTAACGACTTCCGTTGTAAAACCTGCGTTGTAAAGGCATGCGTAGTAAAAGCATGCGTTGTGATGACATACATCCGCTGATCTTCTATCCCATGTGGTATGCTGTGGAGGGAGGAAACAAATTGTGAACGACACCTGAACAGACTAATGGATGAAGAGGACTGACTTAAAGCGCTTCTATCTATGTTTAACTGCATCTATTATTGTTATACTTTTTGGGAAACATGAGGCTAAAGCTGTCTCTAGACCAGACCAAATAAAAATAAGTTTTGTATGGAGGCCTTAAGTATAAAATGTGGGCTTCTTGGAGGAACAGGATGCTCAATTTCAGGGTCTGAACAAATAATGAATTTGCAAGTTTGATGAGAGGCAATGGATCTAGTCCATTTGCTATTTATTGATAAATTCATGAGTTAATGGAATTTCAGCCGGCATTCATTTCTTTTCCATTTTATTGATCACAAGGGCCAGAAATGTAAGTATGCGCTTCATACAGCGTATAAAGTAGTACTCTTTGAATAGAAAATATATTTCACCAGAATCAAGGTTGGTAAAGGAGTTTTGCTGTTGACCTTAAAATATTAGTGAAACTGCAGTCAACCATTTATAGTGTGGCAAAATCGTCCTTGGAGACTACCACAAACATTTATAAGGTCACAAAGATTTTGCTCTGACTTACTCTTGTGGTATTTTTGGCTTGCTCTTCTAATACAGAATTAAGCAAGGTATACTACAAGAATAGTCACACCTACTCATAGTAAAATCTTTGGAATTTGGCCCATACGGTACAATTTGGACAGGAGGAAGAAGGTTTAATTTAGCAGCATTTCGGTGGCATAGTTTTCCAAGAAAAAAAGAACATAATGATTTCTCAAAACCTACCAGAGGGATGCCTTATGTGTAATGAGTGAAATCAGTTGATACAGAGGACCCAATATAAAAATTCCATTTTGTAGTTGCACATAATGCAGTGGAATAAAAACCTGTATATGATTGGAAACTGTGAAATATGGACAAAATATATTGGTTGCCTATAAAGTATGGATTTCATCATAATAATTATAACTCCCAAACTGCAGCGATTTAACATTGTCAAAGCTTCTAGGAAAAGTGGTATGCAGACCAAAATTACGTTTATGCCATGCTGAACTGGGTTTAATGTATCTTACTGATCTCATTAAAGTGGAGCCGGTTCTTTTATGGCACCGCGTATGGACAAAAGAAGAAACCAGGCTAAATAGGGATATTTTAAAGGATATTTTAAAAATTGTTAAAGTCCTAAGCATACCCTGGGTCAGTTATGTACGAAAATTCCTGAAGAATCTGGGACATCTGGAGTATTTTACTGATCCCGATTCTATGCAAGCGGTACGTAGGAAAGATTTTTAAAAAAGAAGGTCTGGCAATGTTGCAAATGTCACAGCTGAGGACTGAAATACTAAAGCCTACAGTACTGGAAAATAAAATGATTTTAAGTGCTTTTAAAATTTAGCCATATTTAGCGATAGTACCTGAAGGATATGACAGATTCCTATTAACAAGATTCAGGCTTGGAATGGACCACAGACTTAATAGTTTTCCTGATATAAATAACCGGAGCCGAACTATGATACCATGTCCTTGTGATAATTGCTCGAGTCAATCCACTATCCATGTTATTTTCTTTTGTGAATTTGATACTTTCATTAGGAAAGTCTGGATTCTGCCAATGCTGAGAACTATGGGGATAAGAAAATGTCGACCAGCTTACATCACATTACAAACTATGGACAATGCTAATATGATTTGGAAAATTGCGATGTTCTTAAAAAAGTGGTCAGTTACAGGAAGAGCATAATATTATGAGGAATTTTTTAAAGTATATTGTTTTTAGAATCAATGAAATGTTATGAAGTTAGAAATTACACTACTAAGTGTGATATAATGCTCACAGCTATTGCCAAATATTTTTATGAATTACCTTGAAAGATTGTTACTTTTTTAAAAGTTTTTTTATCATGATTATATTGTGTGACTTGTTTTTTATGATTGCAGTATTTTACAATCGAATAAAGCTGAATTTGAATGGAATGTTTCAAGGTTATCTATTTTAAGTGATACAAATGCAAATTATGCAGAATATTTTCTGGTATTTTTTTGCAAATAATGTGGCAAATATGGTGAATTCATAATTATGCTGTAAGGTCTGCTGCCACAGAATTGCTTGAATCCGATAACATTGACCATTGTCCCAATATTTTATCAACAAGTTATTCAAGAAAGTTAAACACAATATAAACAATCTAATTATAATCACTGCCCACTTTTAGCTACACTGTGAAGAAAACAGATTCTTCAAGTAAACCCCTCAATGACTATATAAAGATATATGTTTGTGTATGTATATATATATATTCACTGAAAAAACCATAGGTTTCACACCAGTTATAGTTAGGAATTAGCATTTAAAAAACCTATTAAATTCACTGAAAAAACCATAGGTTTCACACCAGTTATAGTTAGCTGCAAAATTTTACTCGCATAAAACCATTGAAATTCCCACGTTATAGTTAGTTGGACTCACTATAACATGCGCGTGCAATGCACTGCTGATGAGGTCACATATTACATCACTCATGACATGGTCAGTGACATCACTGATGACACCATCCAGTGAATGTGTGTCTTCCTGAAAATTAAATATTAGTGAGTAATGTTTAAATATTTAAATATATGGATTAGTATTTCACTTTGTGTATAAGTGGCTGCATGGGTTGGTGAGTAGCTACATGTGTATGTATATGGGTTATTAGATGTTTTTCTTAGTATCGGTATGAGTGTTTGTATGGTTTGGTGGGGGTATTACTTAGCACATAGATGCATGAATGACTCACTCTCTCTTTGTATGTCTTTTGAAGACAGCATATGTGCAGGACTATATGAGTGGATGAGTGTGTATATGTGTGTGTTAGTAAGTGAATGACTGTTTCACTAGTGTCTTTATCTGTAAATACATATGTTTTAATCTCGTATATGTGAATATTGATGTATATAAGTGAGTATATGTGAGAGTGAGGGATTGTAAGAGTTCCTGTTTAGATTAGTATGTGTTTCTATAAGTGATTGTTTAAGAGAATAAATATGTGTAAATTTCCTTAGAAGTAAGGTGGTAGTGTGTGTATAGCTCTATATGCTAATAAATGGATGTTCAATAGTTTATTTGCATGTGTAAGTATATGTGTGAGTAACTTTTGGATGTCTGTCGGTGTGTAACAGGATGTATAGGTGTATTACTACATATGATGAGTGAGTATATGTATGAGTGAGTATATAGAACTGTTGGTGAATGAGTGGATGTGTATATAGATGGTGGAATTACTAAATTGGTTGTTGTAAGTGGTATGGGTATCTCCATTTTTTTCAAAATTTTAGTTTCTATTTTTGAATATGTGTTTCAAGGCTAACATTACAGTGAAAGGAGGTCTATCACTCTGTCACAAGGATGGTGTCATCAGTGATGTCATCAGTGATGTCACTGACCATGTCATGAGTGATGTAATATGTGACGTCATCAGCAGTGCATTGCACGCGCATGTTATAGTGAGTCCAACTAACTATAACGTGGGAATTTCAATGGTTTTATGCGAGTAAAATTTTGCAGCTAAGTATAACTGGTGTGAAACCTATGGTTTTTTCAGTGAATTTAATAGGTTTTTTAAATGCTAATTCCTAACTATAACTGGTGTGAAACCTATGGTTTTTTCAGTGAATTTCATAGGTTTTTTAAATGCTACTTCCTAACTGTAACGTGTGTAAAACCTATGGTTTTTTCAGTGAATTTCATAGTTTTTTTAAATGCTACTTCCTAACTATAACGTGTGTAAAACCTATGGTTTTTTCAGTGAATTTCATAGGTTTTCTAAAGGCAACTTTCTAACTATAAGCTGTTTATAAATTATATTTTTTCATTATATTTCATTGCTTTTATTAATTGCGAAATATAAAATATTTTTTTAATGTATTCTATAGTTTTATTTTAGATTTTCGAGAAATGTTTTCATAGTATTACAAACTTTTCTTCACTGTTAGAATTGCTTAGGGACTCCTTGTAAGTCTCAAAAGCTTTACAAAGTCTTTACCTTACCTTCATTTTACCGTTTTCAGACTTGTCACTAAATGTTGAAAAACGTACTGTGGTGCGCGACCGAGTGCGCGCACCCCGGTATTTTGAAACAATAAAAAAGGTTTGATACTTTATCGGCATTGTTCTTGTGACCCCATATGAAGGTATTTAACATTTGAGAATGTATACCTTTCCTCCTTTTCACATTTTAAAACTTCATTACATTAGACCGATACTTCTAATTCACGTACGTGTCCAGATTCCGTCACCGCGTATACGTCCTAATACGCGCATGTAAAATCATGTGACTTGAAAAGAACACTTCCTATTGGTTCATAGTAGTTTCTATTCTGCAATTTTCCAGAAACCACCAACTTCCCTCACTAACTATTTGGCGCTGAAGAGAGAACAACCTTTTTCATCTTTCCGGAGACTTTGGTGAAATGGCGGCCGCACGCAATTCTTCTTCGGAATCTGAAGAAAATGTTCATCTTCCTTTAAAAAAAAAAAAGGAATCTTTTATTTGGCCATTTTTTACCTTTCCTGAGGGGCAAAAAAAAAGTAAATGCTCCGAAAGTAACGTGCACAATTTGTGGCTCCGTACTTTCAAGAGGAAATCCAACCAAAAAATATTCCTTTTCAATTCATACTATGAAGAGGCATGTGAGCCAAGTCCACCCTGTGCAATATGCATAGGCAGCGACAAGAGCTCTGGCCACAGAACTGCCACCATCTGAGGCCAGTACTTCATCCACCAGACGACCTACATCTCCATCGACTGAACATATGGAGTTGAAACTATTTATGTCAAAAGTGCATATAAAATGCAACAAGTGCAAAGGATTGATTGTGTACGGGGAGCAGAGCCTCATTCTTATTGAAAAAAGATTTAATGACCATAAAAGATTCGAATGCATCTAATTTTTTAACAACTTCAAATGTTCATGTTTTAAAGTTAAAAAATTTGGTTCCAGTTTTACAAATTATAAAGAATAAAAAACTTTTTCAAAAAAAAACCCCCCCACAAAAAAACAGTTCTTTTCAGAACTACCTCATTGTACCAAAAAGAGCTCTATTAATAAGCTAAAGTATCGCCGCATTTTCAGAACAATAATAAAAGAATGCGGCAATACTTAGGGCATATTATGAAGAAGACGTGATAATTTCACGTCGCTTTTATTGGCAGAACGCAGTAACAAAAGCGCCGATTATCGCCTTCATAATATGAGCCATATTATCAAGGATGGACGATACAATATCGCCGCTTCTATCGGCAGGAAACTGCCGATAAAGCGGCGATAATGGACTTGATGATATGCTGTATGAAATTCCTATCGTAGCCCATACTACATGTTTTCGCATCTCACATGGGCTTTGGTAGGATTTCCATAGGGCATATTATGAAACCCATTATCGCCGCTTTATTGCCAATTTCCTGTCGATGAAAGCGGCGAAAATATATCGACCGTCCTTTATAATATGCCCCTTTGTTTTTCAAAATTCAAATTGAAACGTATGTTATATGCCTTTATATCTAACATTACGTTCGACTGCAATTTATAAAGCATATTATGGACGCCATTTTCGCCCCTATATCGGCAACTTCCTGCCGTTGAAGGCGGCGATAAAGTCTTTTGAATCTTTGTAAATGTTCTTGAACATCTTTATGAGAACGTCATAACACCGCCTGCGCTAAAAGCACTTTGCATGTGTGCCGCACACACAGTTAATGACATGCATAGTAGGCATATGTTAAACTACAAGCAAAATCTGTTTAAAGGCGAAAATACTATCTCGTACACGGCGGCTGTTAGAAAAACAGTTTAAATAAACGTGTTTATCGTACGAGTGCCACGAGCAACTTTGATGAAGCATTTGGCAGCGTTAACGTGGAGGTGTGGAAAATAAAACTAAATCAACCCCCTCTCTTACTTACAAAGCACACATTAGTGCATAAAAACACAGGGGTACTATCACATATGTATTCAAATTATGTTCAGACTGCCTCTTTTGTAATTCTCTGCTAACATGCACTCTCATCACTAGAAGTGAAATCATAGTCCTTCTTCTATTTTCATTTAATGTCCCGTTTTTTACGTTTAGAAATCTAGTAACCGTAAACAACTAGCAAAAATTATCACTATGTTGGCTTACTTCCAATATTTTTTCGTAGACCAGCGGCGAATTTTAACGCTTAGGAGTGATAGAATTATCAAGTTTAATTCTAAAACTAGTGATTCCCAAACTGTACACCGCGGCTCCCCAGTCCGCCGTAATGAGGTACCAAGGGCACGGAGCACACTAGGTTGCCTAATCGTCCGTAAATTCCACAGACGTCACTACCCTGTTATGTGTAACTGTATCCATCTCAGAGAGCTGCGCGCTCCTCCCCTGTGATAACGCTGACAGACCCTGCTGAAATGGCCTTGAATTTTCCTGCAGCAGGAGCACCCAACCCGCCCATTGGAATTCTCAAAGGAGCTTCCTGCCTCAATGAACAGAAGACATTGTCTTAGATAAAAAAAGTAAAACCACCGCATGGCATATTATGAAACAGTTTCTTTAAAAAAGGCTATGAAAGAAAATTAAGAAATCAGATTAACGTTCTTTCATTGTCTCATGAATTTTAAACAGCAGTATTTTCATTAACATATTCAACAATACCATGGTTACTGCTTTTGTACTTAAAGGAAGTAGCACCTATTTTCAAAGCCAATAGTCTTTGCTTGTTGTTTGTGTGAAGGTATTTGCTGATCTACATATCTGCATGCAATCAGACATACAACATACCTCCAGTCGAGCACCACACTATACTACACGCATATTTGTAGTTTAGGTGCTTTAATCTGCCCACAGAATAACATCCAACACCTCCTTTGAAAAGACTCCTCCCTTTTTTTAAACAGTGCTTAAAGTCAGAGGCGGATTGGCAAAGCGGACATTCGGGCATGGGCCGAAGGGCCGGTGCCTCAGTGCCCTCTGTGGGCCGTTTTTTTCTCCCCTGTCCCAAACCACAGAGAGTGGACTTGGAAAGGGGAGAAAAAAAGAACCGGCCCACAGAGAGCACGGAGACAAACAGAGAAAATGAAAGCAGCCTCGCTGTGCGGCCGGACATCCCTGGCCTGCCAGGCAATGAAGCTAAGGCTGGGCTGGGGAGGGGTGATTGTTTGCAAGAATCGGCCTCCCTGGGGGCCAGGTGTTTCTCAGGCCTCTGAGCCATTTTCACCTCAGCCCCCCTGGGCCCCATGCAGCCCATGCAGCAAGTATCTAAAGCAAACAAAAGTGAGAGGTAGCATACAGTGTGATACCACAGAAAAGTGACGTGTGCAAGTTACAAAAGAGTAGCATACACAGGTACAAGAGTAATACTACAGTAAATAGTAAACACTCAAACTGCCAGAACACACTGGGAGTGCACTTCCCATGCACCAGCTTCACCTCAACCTCCCCCTGGCTACCTGGCTGTGTTTTGTGCTCCCCTGCCAGGACATTTTCCCGAGGCCTGGAGGGCTGATTAATTTACTAATTGCAGGGGTCTTACCTCTGTTCAAGTGCTCCTGAGCTGAAGGCCTGTGAAGGACTAAGTAGGTTACTAATAGCAGCGGCTTTGCTGCTTTTCAGGTGCTCCTGTGCTGGAGGGCTGGAATAATTTTGTGACAGAAAGGGGCCTTGCTATTTTTTTTAGTTGCTCAGCATGTACGCCATTGGCACCTTGGCCCTGTGTCCTGTGCAAGAACAGTATCCTCCCACTTTCATTACTTGTATGTGCAAATGGTGTTTTATGAAAGGGCACGCCCCTTGAATGTGAGCCACACCCATTAAATATGGGCCACGCCTCTTGAATGTGGGCCACTTTTTTCGTCAGTGCCCGGGCCGAATTGTGATCCCAATCCGACCCTGCTTAAAGCCATGGAAAGAACAACATTTAAAGGTAACCTCACATGCTGTTACTGAACATCATGTATAACTGATAACTTCTACGTTTTCAGTCTGCCTATGTAAGGAGATATTGTAAACTCTCACCCACCGCACCCCACCCTTTGCTGTAGGTTGTTCTTTACAAGCCTCTTCTTCCTACAACTCTACAGAGAAAGAGTCAGGTCATAAATTACAATGGTGGGTGAGTAAATAAGTTTGGAATGTCTAAATGACTAGATCGATTAGTGAAAGGATGAATGAAAAGAGAATAGTTATATAATCACAGAAAACATGGATGAATTAATGAATGAGAGCAAATATAGATGTCAGAAAAGATAAATTGATGTATGTATGCCTGAAAGGCTGCTTGAATGGCTAGAACGATGGATAGATATGTTAAAGGATGGATGCATGAGTAAAAGAGCACGTGATGGATCAGTAATTTAGTGAATGGATGTTTGAAAGGATACATAGATAAATAATTGAAAGTGTAGATGATGGTCAAATAAATGCGTGGATAGATAAATTGATATGTGAAAAGGTGAAAGAATGGTTAACTGAAAGGGTGATTACAAAGATTAATTAGTAAACGACAGGGGGTATATGGACAAAAACATAAATACATCAGTAAAGTAAAAGGGTGGATAGTTAAGAGAACGGATGACTGGATCAGTGAACAGATGATTGAATGAGTCATAGAAAGTGTCCCAATTAATTTAAGAAAGGTAACAGGACGTACATACCACCTACCAACCGTTAGATAAAATGGTGTGTAACCACTGTAAACTGCTGAGTAGGTCAAGAAACCCACAGGTGAACATTCTATGCGAACCACTATCCTAAGTGAAAAAAAATCTGTCCAAATAAATAAATATTATTGTGAAGTCAACAATATTCATCCATTACAAAGCTGTTTGTCTTAGTCAAGTTATAAACCGACCATTAAATGATATACCTAAGAACTACTCAGGGGCAGCTATTCGATTTTGTACATTTTCGAATATGGCACAAATATGTTCCAAAGTGGGTAAAAACAGATAGCAATGTTAGGAACTGTTTCCAATCACTTACATCATGCAATGTTAACTTTCTATGTCAATTATATTAAATTTCACAGACAAACAAAGCAAATCCCAATATAGTTATTATCTGTTATTAGTTATCACTAACTGGTGTTAGCGTCTGCTACATACTAGAGAGACAATTTTATCTGCACTATCTTGCCTTTTAAAATCAAAAATGCAGAATAAAACTCCCTTGATAATATGCTCAAAAGTTCTGTAACACATATCATTTACCTGCAATATTTTCACACATCCACATTAGTGAACTGACAGACTGAAATGTTGTTGATTTCTTATATTAATTTTTAAGAGGCTCCTTGTGACCGTGCAGCCAATCCTCCATGGAAACGCTCACATAAAACACAACACTAGTATGACCAGGATACTCAAAGAAATAACACAGGGTTGAAAAAGTGTTTTTATTATTTATACTTACCTAAGAAATAGTAATAAAGAAAAACTTTAAATATTTGAAAAACATGCTATCTGTGAAAGAAAAGTAAAAATATGGTTATAGTGTTATTTCATAAAACAAAACAAAGTAGAAGTGATTGAAGCAGAAAGTGAAAGAAAAGACGACTGAGGGACAGAAAGAGACCGAGACAGAATATTTTGAAAGAAATGAAAACACTCAAAGAATGACTGTCTAAAGGAAAGTGAAGTGACAGACAAAATGACAGTATGATGAGTGATAATATACGAAACAGTCTATCAAATAAACAGACTAAGAGTACCTAAATGTCTTAAAGAACTAGATAAAATGAAGAAAGAACACTAAGAGAAAAGAGTCAAAAAGATAGAGTAACAGAAGATGAATGGAATACAAACAGACATGGAGTATAAGAGAGACAGATAGACAGAAATGAAGTAGGGTGAGAAAACTAAACTATAGATTTTAGATTGGAAATTGAACATAAATAAAGGAAGCAAAGTAAAGGAACAAATTGTAAGGTACAGTAAGACAAAGAAGTTAAGATTCAGGAAACAAAGGTGATAATGGATCAATAAAGGTGACTCTCTATAAAGCAACATAAGTAAGAAACTGAAGAGTAAGAAAGACTGAATAGAATACTAACAAAAAAGATGTAAAAGTAAAAGCATGAGTTAAAGAGAATAACCATATCTAAACACCATTAACAAAGGAAGAGGATGAAAAAAATAAGGATAAGAGACAGATACACGAAACACTCAGATATGATTAATTGTTCTTACCTTAAAAATGTAATATCTGTGGAAGACAATAAAGAAATCTGTTATAATACATACTTCTAAATCCAATGTAACAAAATAACTTAAACAACATATGTACTGGTTTATTTTTGCTGTCCTCAGATAAATTGATTTTTACTATAAACAGTGATTTCAATAGTAATCATCATGTGACAGCGGGGAAAAAAACCACAATCAAAATGATTGTATTTATAAAACCCGTGCAAGATCTCTATACATACTATAAATACCTAGAAAAAAACATGTCTTAAATGTTTTTCTCTAATTCGCAATTTCTTGAGTAAGCACAGCACATATTCCACAATTATAAACTAACTAAACTATACCAGTTACTTTTAAATACCGCTCCACAAATAACCGTGCAACTATGTTCTTAAAACATTTATCTCAAGTCAACATTTTGATATCTCATTTTTTTCCGCATGGCCAAATACTATGAGATAAGTCGTTATTTTTTGAGTACCTCTCAACAAACTCGCAAGTAAGTATGTTCTAGAAACATTTATCTCAAGTCCACATTTAGATATCTCATACATTTCCGCAAGGCCAAATGGTATGAGTTAATTTGGTTTTTTTTTAGTACCTCTCAACAAACTTCCAAGTAAGTATACCGAGGGACAGAAAGAGACCGAGACAGAATATTTTGAAAGAAATAAAAGCACTCAAAGCATGACTGTCTAAAGGAAAGTGAAGTAACAGACAAAATGACAGTATGATGAGTGATAATACACGAAACAAACAGTCTATCAAATAAACAGACTAAGAGTACCTAAATGTCTTAAAGAACTAGATAAAATGAAGAAAGAACACTAAGAGAAAAAGAGTCAAAAAGATAGAGTAACAGAAGATGAATGGAATACCTAACAGACATGGAGTATAAGAGAGACAGATAGACAGAAATGAAGTAGGGTGAGAAAACTAAACTATAGATTTTAGATTGGAAATTGAACATGAATAAAGGAAGCAAAGTAAAGGAACAAATTGCAAGGTACAGTAAGACAAAGAAGTTAAGATTCAGGAAATAAAGGTGATAATGGATCAATAAAGGTGACTCTCTATAAAGCAACGTAAGTAAGAAACTGAAGAGTAAGAAAGACTGAATAGAATACTAACAAAAAAGATGTAAAAGTAAAAGCATGAGTTAAAGAGAATAACCATATCTAAACACCATTAACAAAGGAAGAGGATGAAAAAAATAAGGATAAGAGACAGATACACGAAACACTCAGATATGATTAATTGTTCTTACCTTAAAAATGTAATATCTGTGGAAGACAATAAAGAAATCTGTTATAATACATACTTCTAAATCCAATGTAACAAAATAACTTAAACAACATATTTACTGGTTTATTTTTGCTGTCCTCAGATAAATTGATTTTTACTATAAACAGTGATTTCAATAGTAATCATCATGTGACAGCGGGGAAAAAAACCACAATCAAAATGATTGTATTTATAAAACCCATGCAAGATCTCTATACATACTATAAATACCTAGAAAAAAACATGTCTTAAATGTTTTTCTCTAATTCGCAATTTCTTGAGTAAGCACAGCACATATTCCACAATTATAAACTAACTAAACTATACCAGTTACTTTTAAATACCGCTCCACAAATAACCGTGCAACTATGTTCTTAAAACATTTATCTCAAGTCAACATTTTGATATCTCATTTTTTTCCGCATGGCCAAATACTATGAGATAAGTCGTTATTTTTTGAGTACCTCTCAACAAACTCGCGAGTAAGTATGTTCTAGAAACATTTATCTCAAGTCCACATTTAGATATCTCATACATTTCCGCAAGGCCAAATGGTATGAGTTAATTTGTTTTTTTTTTAGTACCTCTCAACAAACTTCCAAGTAAGTATACCGAGGGACAGAAAGAGACCGAGACAGAATATTTTGAAAGAAATAAAAGCACTCAAAGAATGACTGTCTAAAGGAAAGTGAAGTAACAGACAAAATGACAGTATGATGAGTGATAATACACGAAACAAACAGTCTATCAAATAAACAGACTAAGAGTACCTAAATGTCTTAAAGAACTAGATAAAATGAAGAAAGAACACTAAGAGAAAAAGAGTCAAAAAGATAGAGTAACAGAAGATGAATGGAATACCTAACAGACATGGAGTATAAGAGAGACAGATAGACAGAAATGAAGTAGGGTGAGAAAACTAAACTATAGATTTTAGATTGGAAATTGAACATGAATAAAGGAAGCAAAGTAAAGGAACAAATTGCAAGGTACAGTAAGACAAAGAAGTTAAGATTCAGGAAATAAAGGTGATAATGGATCAATAAAGGTGACTCTCTATAAAGCAACGTAAGTAAGAAACTGAAGAGTAAGAAAGACTGAATAGAATACTAACAAAAAAGATGTAAAGGTAAAAGCATGAGTTAAAGAGAATAACCATATCTAAACACCATTAACAAAGGAAGAGGATGAAAAAAATAAGGATAAGAGACAGATACACGAAACACTCAGATATGATTAATTGTTCTTACCTTAAAAATGTAATATCTGTGGAAGACAATAATGAAATCTGTTATAATACATACTTCTAAATCCAATGTAACAAAATAACTTAAACAACATATTTACTGGTTTATTTTTGCTGTCCTCAGATAAATTGATTTTCACTATAAACAGTGATTTCAATAGTAATCATCATGTGACAGCGGGGAAAAAAACCCACAATCAAAATGATTGTATTTAAAAAACCCGTACAAGATCTCCATACATACTATAAATACCTAGAAAAAAACATGTCTTAAATGTTTTTCTCTAATTCCCAATTTCTTGAGTAAGCACAGCACATATTCCACAATTATAAACTAATTAAACTATACCAGTTACTTTTAAATACCGCTCCACAAATAACCGTGCAACTATGTTCTTAAAACATTTATCTCAAGTCAACATTTTGATATCTCATTTTTTTCCGCATGGCCAAATACTATGAGATAAGTCGTTATTTTTTGAGTACCTCTCAACAAACTCGCGAGTAAGTATGTTCTAGAAACATTTATCTCAAGTCCACATTTAGATATCTCATACATTTCCACAAGGCCAAATGGTATGAGTTAATTTGTTTCTTTTGAGTACCTCTCAACAAACTTCCAAGTAAGTATACTCTAAAAACATTTATCTTAAGTCAACATTTTCATATCTCATTGTTTTCCGCGTGGCCAAATAGTATAAGTTAATTCCAACATGTCCTGTAGCAGAAACATTAAGGAAACCTTACCTGATGCTATCACTTTGACACATAAAAGTTTGATTTCTATATTTGAACACCCTCAATCACATCATATTTCTAAAGAACACATTTTCATATCTTTACAGTATTACTCTGACTCGACCAAGTAATTTCACTGAAATTTTGATTGCAAAAATATCAGATAAGAATTTCTTAACTCAGAAGGCAACCGTTTCTTAAAATTAATTGACTATCATTGCACAGCGTCCAACCAGTTGGACTCTTCAAATAAGCTATGTAATGTCCTGATGATATAGATGACCCTTCATGAAAAATAATTGCTACAGTGACAAATGTTCTTCTAGAAATAGATATTTGAGAAGCCACATAATTTTTAATTAAAGTTGACAATTTACTTCCATCAGCTCTGCATCGTTGAAGCATTAAAATAACATACTGTCCATATCTATGGATAAATAAGGTAAATAACATTTCTGAATTACATTGAGAACAGACCATGTTCTGATACGCATCTTTAACTAGTTTATTAAAGGACACTGTTTTACGATCTGGTAATGTTAAATATATAAATCTTTCTGTATGTATGTCAGTACTACTTGTAAATGAGCAATTATCGCAAATATGTTCCCATTTATAAGAAAGGCCAAAAAGACTATCAATACCTACACCTTCTTCTTCCAAAACTGTAAGCATATACATAAATTCCTGACAATCTTGCTGAATATTCTGAGAAAATTGATTTAGTTCTGCACATATGTCTAAAACATTCCTTACTTCTGAAACACTTGCTACTTCACTATTACCACTGGTACATTTTTCAAACACAGAATTTAAAGAAGAACAAAATGTTTGCTCTTGATTTTCTCTAATCTGTTGCTCTAAACTTTTTAGAAAAAAACCACATTAACCACTATATTTGCATAGCAGTTGACACCAGACCTATTTTCAAATTTAAATCCAACAATCTCTGTAGTACTAACCTTTTTCTTACTCTTATCAATGACAGTCTCATCTATTTTTCTTCGTTTCTCTACTACTTCAGTACATTGTTCCTCATTTCTCCTTTTCTGACCAACTGTACTCTTTTTAATTAAAGGATATTGAGGTAAACTTGGAGCATATTCTCTTCTTAACCTATTATACTCCTTTACACATTTTAAATCTGCACTGATCTTTGTCTCATCAAAATCAATTAGATAAAGCCCAGATAAAGTTCTAACTCGTGATAAAGCAACATATCCCATACCCTCTTTGAATACACTATTTCCAATATTTACCAAAGCACAATCTACACTTAAACCTTGCGATTTGTGAATAGTCACTGCATATGCCAAAGAAATTGGAAATTGTTTCCGACGGACATACAAGTCTTTTACAAGTAAAAAACGACTTGAGCAGCGACTGATTTGTTGAACTTCCTCAATTCCATCAAATTTTATTCGTAAAAATTCAATCTCATCTCTATTTGGGTAATTTACAAAGCTAACAACATTACCCATTGCTCCATTCACCAGACCTCTTTCTACAAGTAAATTTCTCCGTAAAATAATCCGACAATTTAAACATACATACAGATTCTTCTCTAAACCAGCAGTTTTAGATATAGATGTCTGTAGACTATCCAATTTTAACTTTAATTTATCAGACAAAACAATAGTACTTCCTTCATACTCTATTTTATCTTTTGCTTCCAGTTTCTTAATTTCTTGATTTTCCAACTTCAACATTTTCTCATTGAAAACTGAGCATTCTTTTAGAGTTGGCATCAAGCATATAACTGACTTATCTTTTACCTCTTTACTATATATTTTCTCAGGTACATTATCTTCATTGGGAAACAACTTACAAAGTAATCGAGTTTGTAGAGTTTCTTTTGCATCTTCAGTTAGTCTTCCAATCCTTATATCTTGAAGAATATTTCCATATTTAGTATCCTGTCGCATATTTTGAATCAGTTCAGTATATTTGAAATGTGACCATATATTAACATTTCCAATACTGCCAAGGCACTTTCTGGTGTCTTCATGTGTCACAGTTTCAAATACAGATTGTCCTTTTACAGGAGGTAGTTGCAGTAGATCTCCAAAAACTATGACATGTTTCCCTCCAAATAAAACATCATAGTCAGTTTTAAGTATCTGCTGCATTCTTAAATGTACAAAAGCAAGCATTAAATTGGATACCATGCTTACCTCATCAATAATAAGAAGTTTCATTTCTTTAAGAACTCTTGAAACTTCATAACAAGCGTCTCCAGATAACTTGTGATATTGTAATTTGTTTTCATGTTCAACTGGCAGCATCAGTAAACGATGTAAAGTAATACCTTTAATATTATGTGCTGCCAATCCAGTTGGAGCTGTCACAACACAAGACAATGGTGACAGAGTTTTTTGCTGTGGATATGTAGTAATTCCTTTTATAAGAAAACTTTTCCCTGTCCCAGCTTCTCCACTTACATATAGTCGAATACGTTGAAATGACATACATGAGCATTCATTTTTCTCATGACGAAAACCATGCTCAATGTGCTCTGTCACTTCGTCATATATCTGTCTTTGCTCAAGATTACATTCCTTCTCCAATTCTTCTAAGTTTATTATATCCTCTTGAGCTTGCCGCATTGCTCTTTCCACCTCATCCATGGCAGTGGCTGCTTCATTTCGGATAATTGGTTCTCCCAGTGGATCCTGACTCAACGATGCTGAACTTTGAGTGTCTTGTGAACTTTCTCTAGCAATCTCTGCTGCAACTGTTGCTTCTTGCTCTATTTCGTCGTTCAACATTTTGAGATAATTACTAAAAGCAGGACATTCTATACTACTTTTAGATGCGTTAAAAGAATCTTCATAACTTACAAAGTCTCCAAGTAGTTCCTCTTCAGTACGCCATGGTTTAAAGAGTTGCAAAAGAGCTAAATAGTAAAATTCTCTTTTGTCTGGATTTTCGCAACTCAGTTTTTGGTGAATAATCAAATGTCCTTTTGTTTGTTTCACCAGACATCCTTCCTGTCCAATTACAGCATACATACCTTTTTCAACATTCTCTCTAATATTCCTTTTAAAAGTGTATTTTCAAGGACTTCATACAGACAAATATTTTCAAGCAGAGTACTTCTATTTGGATAGTATGTATCCAACATATTTGTTTTCAGAATGTCTGTACTGTTTGGTTCTTTCTGTGCTAAATATTCAATTTCTTGCACAGTTTTCAAACACGGTTTCGTGTTTCTGCTAGACCTAAACTCACCCACAGGATACTTCGAGATTTTGCATAAAGACTTGCTGATGATAATCGATCACAGCATTCATATGCTCCAATTTCTCGATGTGATAACATCTTCAAACTGTATGTATACAATTTCTTGCTTAGGCTCTTTTCATGAGAAATATCTTCCCACATCTCCTTCAGTTCCGTCTTTTCAGATTTCGTGATGTAAGACGTTACATATCGAGCCACAACAATAGAGTTGTATATCCATGTTAGCATTCCACATGGACAAAATGACAGGGTTGTAGTCATTTATATATTTGGACTGTTCTCCTCTTCTTAAATTGTATGTATTTTTGGGTGATCTTCTTGTGATGTTATGTCGCAAAGATGACATCAAATTGTTCACTCTTCCTTTTGCACTGGTCGTGCAAATCCAAAATGACATTTTGTATAGAACTTATCCTTTGATTTGAATTTTCGCAGACAATATTTTCCACAACGATGTCTTTGAAACCGTAACACTTTTCCTCTTAAGTCTTTATCAGTTGTACTGTTAGGTATGTCACAAGTGGCATATTCCTCAATGAAAGACAGTACAGTGTCATCAGAGTCTTTTCCAAATTTGGGAGCATCCTTGATCCATAGTAACATATGAATATGTAGAGCACCTCTAGCTTGATACTCTTTTCTCCAGAAGAAATCCAAAACTTCACCAAGCGGTGGATTCTTCTTGTTTGTAAGAAACGACATCCTTGCTTCAAATCGATGATTAAAATATCTGCAAACATTAACCGGATCCAACGAAGACAATTCTCCTGGTGTCTTGTAGTTTATATTTTCAATATTTACATTCGTCTCTCGAAGATATTCCAGTAAATCTTCCCAGGCGTACTCTGCACAGCTTAGAGTTACAAACCATGTTGGTGCTCCCAAGTTTCGTAGCATGCATTTTAAATCTCCATGACGACGGTACCAATATTCATTAGTACCACGCTGACATGCCATTAAATTAATTAGATGAGAATCCAAAACACTATCTTTCTGTTGCACTTTATCCATAAAATCCTTTGCTGAAACATTTTGCTGATGCACTCCACTTTTTAAGACATGGTTTACTGCATAAGAAAGACCAGATAAGTCACTCTCAAACAGAAGATGAAACAAATATGGAATACATTGACGAAATCTGGGATCTTCTGCATATAATCTTGTTGTCCGGTACTCAGATGCAGGAATCTGCATAGGTCGATCATCATATCGCGCACCTTCACCTGTTGGGAATAAGTGTGGGAAACAACGACCTTCCAAACTTTTTTCCCACATACTAATAGGACTTCCTTCTGCTTTTTTCATCTGAAATAACTCAATTGCATTCCCCATTGCTTCTTTGGAATGCAGTGGATGAACACTGTAATGTTCATACATTTCTTCACTTCTGGACATGTCGACTTTTTCAATTTGTCCAAAAGAGAAATCATTATTCTCTTCATCACTTACATCTTCTTGTTCTACATACACATTTTTATAGTATTTATTATTTTTGACTAAATGCAACGTTGCCTTTTTCACTTTCCTAACATCCACTAAATCTTGCCAGATTTTCTTACTCTTTGTAGGTACACCATTAACTAGAATAACAAGAGGTTCCTCTTCTACATTTTCAATACCAATTGTCTCCATATTTTTTTTCAAATCAAGTGGCAAATATACAACTCTACCCTTTAATCCTCTTTGTAAATCTGTAGGATTTAATTTCCCAGTCTTAGGCTTCATACGAACAATAGCCTGAAAAGGATGTACACATTGAATCAAAATAGACTCATAAGTATTTAAATCCTTCAGTTCCGATGGAATATTTATCAACTCAAGATTATTATGAACAGCTCTAGCAGGCATTTTATTTTCATTTAATTTATTATAACAATATTTACAAATACGTTGCTCAAAACCCAAATCAAATTACTTTTCTACCAGCAAATAAGTTGCAAACTCTCTCCACTGAGTATTATCTTCATCTTCACTTTTTAAATATAAATCAACTAACCTAGTTTGACTTTTGTAATGAATGCGTCGACAACACACACAAGTTAAATTTGGTTTTTCACCTGCAATCACCTTATATTTTGTTATTTCCTGTTCAAATTCTTCAGTATTAAAATGGCCAACAGTTTCTAACACATTTCCTTCTATAACTATATCAGTTTCTATATTCTCTTCATTTCGACCAAAATAACTTACCTCAATTTCTGCACAAATATTCTTCACATCTAATGCACATCCATGCAAAAGAGCACTATTTAACTCTTTAAGTTTAAGTGCTGGACTTTTTGCATAATACATATTTCTGACTAATTTTCTCATTTTGGTATGATGCACTGCTAACATCCTAAAGTGATGAAAAACACTCTGGCATATTTTTTTTGACAGACAAGCCAGAGAATGGCCTTGCAAACCTGTTTTTTCTCTCACTCTGCAACGATCTAATTCTTGCAACATTACAATTTTTTTTTAAACTTTCCTTAGTGTACTTACGTAAGAAATTGCGAAAGAAATCAATTGAATCCTGTCGTACACTGCAAATACTGCTACAATTCCAACTATAAACAATGGCATGAACACGTCCCTGTAAAACTTCTCCACCTATTTCCCCTTCTGTATTTCTGACCTCAATTTTCTCTTTCTCAATAGGACAGCCATCCTTCACTTCATACGCTCGACCACTGGTGTCAACTGCATGCAACAAATCGTTACTTTGAAAGTAACTCTCTTCATTAAAAAATGGCTCAGAATTTGAAGTATGCATCCATTTACCAGAAAAGATTTTACAAAAATTAGTTCTATTTATGTGTCTCTTCCATTTACTCTTAGCTTTTAAAACTCTGATTGCCTTATTTAGTGTATTTATTCTTTTAAGCACTAAAATAAACAATTTTTTTTTCGTCTCGAACGCATCATCCACAACTTCCTCTATATATATTTTTTCTTATAAAAAGCAGATTTCCTTTTAGAAACTTTTTCCTTTTGTAATAAATTCATAACAACTCTCCTATGAAACATACGTTTCCTTATTTCCGCAAACTGATTTGTACGTCTTTTACTGTACATATTTTCCTCAACACTCTTTTCAGACACAGTTTTCTTTTTTTGTCCATTTCTCCTTGTAGATCCTGAAAACAGTTTTTCCTTTTCAACATTATCCAATTGACTTTTCCTCTGACATAATTTTTAAAAAAATTCCTTGCTGCTCTTACCAGAAGCACTCTTGTTTTTCTCCGTCCTTTGTTGATTAGGTAAATCTTGTGCCTCTTTTCTCTTCAAATGGTATGTCTTTTTATACAGCTTTCTTTTTTCATTTCTCTTCGGCATAGTGATTGATGTTTCTGATATAAATGAAAATCTGTTTGGAAAAAAGTTAAAAAATATTATAGACCCCTACTACCATATAACATACAAATATAACCAATGCTTGATTTTATAACTTGATTAAAGACAAAGAAACAGTCTCTGGTCAGAGTAGGAAATCCTACAGTGAATATTGTTCCTAAATTTGTGACACTCCATATCTATGTTATCCTTACACATGTATTCTATGAATGTAATTTTTCAGACATATAAGTACTATTCTAACTTTCAAGCATTGTCGGTGTTCCTAATGCTTTTTATTTTTTTAACTTTAATCTTTTATGCACCTCATCACAACTTTTACTGTCATTCTTAAAAAAGCGAATACTGATTAACAGTACAACAATAATATTTAAAAAAAAAAATGTAAGCAAAAATAATTTTATTGATTTAATAATTCATATTCCAGAAGCACATTTAGCATAATTTCATCTGATACTTCATTATTATTTTGCTCTTGCAAATTCTCTTCTTCCACCATCTCTAAGTATACACTATCAAAACTGCAGTCCAAAAAGTCCTCATTTTCGGTTGAATTTTCATCCTCAAATAGTCCTTCAATTAATTCTTGAAGGACTTCTTTTGCCATTTCAAAATGGACATTCTTATTTTCACAGTAATCTTCCATGTTTTTTTTATTTTTCTATCTTCTGTGTCCTTTTAAAAAAATATAAAGACTAAATTATATAATATTTATGATTAGTTAACCAATGATTACCTTGAGTAATCTTTCAACTACATACATTTTCATACTTTTAAAGACATTAACTACAGTGATTAATATAAGACCTTCCTCTTTATTTTATAAAAAAACAGATACTTTCATCCTAGACATTAACAGTTTCCTATTTAATTTCTTAAATTGAAATTGTGCAGTAAAAACACATTTCACTGTGAAATTTGCTTTCTGCATTTCGTGCTGTAGAACTATTTATACACTTTCTAATTTTATTGTAGAGATCTAATTTCTAACTTCACCACTACAAACTGTGATTCAAACTGTATGCAAACTGAAGGAATGACTCACAATATACCAATTAAACGCGCTGTTTCTTGGTGCTCCCGAAGCGACTTTCAAAACTCTCCAACAGGTGCAAAATGCAGCCGCGAGAGTCTTAATGGATGTTCCCAGAAGGCAGTCTGCCGCCCCGGCCCTCAAAACGCTTCACTGGCTCCCCGTGAAGGAGCGGGTGAAATTTAAAGCGCTATGCACGGCTCACAAAATCCTGCATGGTAAGGGCCCCCCCATCCTTTTTAACTTGGCCCGTCCTTATAAGCCCACACGTCCTTTGCGCTCTGACCAAAAACATCTTCTGCAGTCAGCGAGAGTAAGGAGAGCTCGCTCTGGGGGCAGGCGTTTCTCAGTGCAAGTGGCGACTCTGTGGAACTCTTTGCCCCTGAAGATTCGTTCAGAGCCCAAGATCCTATTGTTTAGGAAACTTCTGAAGACCTATTTGTTTCCACAGTAATGATTGGACTTGAGCCTCTCCTCTTGGCCTGTTCCGCGCCGGGATGCCCCTGGGTAAGCTGAGCGCGCTATAAATTTCATATAATAATAAACATTCACTAAACCGATTGCTACTTCCCACAGAGACAGTTGCTTTTACCTTTAACAGCATACTCATCATATAAATTTCATCTAATGTAAAACATGTCATCATAATCATATGAAACCACAATCAGCTGCGACTCGTGGAGGGAATTATGGTGGGGCAGGAAGACGAGGAGGGGAAGATCTTTGCTGGAGGGACCTAAAAACCAGGATACAGATAATTTGTAGTAAATACATAATTTAATTATTTAAATGAATTTTGCAGTGTGCACTGCATTCCAAAATGCGATGCTGTGTACACTAAAAAAATTATTTTATTAATTAAATTATATACTTTCCTGCATTTATCTATACACCACATTTTAGATCTCTCCACCCTACACCTCCCCCTCCGTCCCTCCCTGCCCTACCGTTACTCCCTCCATGGCGTCCGACTGACCTCATCATAATAGACCTGTGCAAATGCATATAATAGAGTGCAAATAGATACTACAGTCACAAAAATGCATCCGAAATGGCCATGACGCCAACAGCCATATCATAATACACCTCTATAATTTCTAAAAAATTCCTGTACACAAATGATACAGCATAAGTTAGAGAGATAATGATGAACCAACGTAAACAGCAAACTCTTACAGTCAAAGAATAGATGAACCCAAACTGCATAGAAAATAACACATGGACCCGGCCCATAAAAAGGTTGTACCAATAAACAATGGAACCGTATTTCAAAATACATATGTACTACAAGCATGTTCAGACATGTTTAAAATAGAAATTAAAATCCTCATGTAAAAGAGAAGCAGTGTAATTTTTCTTAAAAAACATGCATATTATGGTAATCTTCTCAAAAATAAATTATCATTTAAAAATGATCAACTCACCTGTTAAAAAGGATTTTCTGTTTGTATACTCTCACGTTCAGTTCAGGTTGTTGCTTTTCAGCACCAAACACTATTTAAAAAAAAAATACACAACTGAATTTTAGTTAACATAATACAGACATATGTATTAGACAACATACACCCATTCTACCAAATATCATGCCTAACAGATACATTCCCTAATTTTCTATCCAATATATATCGTAAAGCCTAAGTTTAAGATTTCTTTGTGAACCACATTTATTTACCAAATTTTTCCCCCTACATATTTTTTAAATCAATCATTATTTACAATATAATCTACCATACATTACCAGGATACTACATGCAATATTTTTGATATGCACTGCTACACAACCTTACTTTCTATATTTATTACCTAAATACATAGGGGCAGATTTATGGAGGCCCTGCGCCGCCGGTGCGTCACTTTTTCCCATGTTAAAAGTGACGCACCGGCGGCGCAATGCCTTTATAAATCTGCCCCATATAGATTATGTGCAGGGTGTTTTTTAACAAAATGGCGGTCAACACTTTCTGAATTCCCCCGAATTGGGCATATTATCAAGGGAATTTATCTCCGCTTTTTTGGCTTTAAAAGCCAAGAAAGCGAAGATAACATTATCTCCCTATTACCTAGCTGTCGCTAACACCAGTTATAATTTGATTGTTTTTCAAAAATGCAAAAATGTACAGTTTGCGGAATTATAATTTGCTGCTCAACGTCTGTCAACATTCCATTCGGAGGAAATGAGGAAGTGTTGCCGCCATTTTGTTAGTGCGAGTGCATATAATCTACCGAACAAACGGTGAGAACATGGAAAGAGAAAAAGGTACAGATTATCTAAGCGAGTACGTTTTCTCAGGGGGTGCAGTATAGACCCTGAACGCCAAAACAACTTTTTTTTTCTAAAAAAGTTATGGGGTGCGCGCACTCGGTCGCGCAACCCTATTTACAAGACTGTGATTCACGTGCTTTATAAGTAAAATTTAATGGTGCAAAGGCACACGACACTTGAAGATTGTTTCAGGACTTTAAGTTTACTTATTGTGCCTATTGTTTAAAATTGCAAAAATATACACTTTACGGAATTCTGATTTGCTGTTTAATGTCTGTCAACATTAGAATCTGTGGAAATCAGAAAGTGTTGGCCGCCATTTTGTAACTGCGAGTGAATATATTGTACTGAACAAAGGGTTAGAACATGGAAAGGAGAGAAGGTACAGATTATCTAACCGAGTAGGTTTTCTCAGGGGGTCCAGTATAGACCCGGAACGTGAAAGAAATTTTTTTTTTCTCCGTAAAAAGTTACGTGGTGCGCGCATTGGGTCGCGCACCCCTATTTACAAGACAGTGGACTATTGCCTTTTCTCACAGATTATTAGCTGCACATGTTAAATAAACCTTAATTTACTTATCTCACTAATGTTTATAAAACTTCAACTTACAGTCCCGCTAACACTGTAACAATATTCTCATACCTAAGTTTGTGAAAAAAATAAAAAGTATTCCATTCTAAATGTAACTCTCTGTAAACGTTTTTCGTTCCGTAACTACACTACACTCACCTAACATCATTTCATTGCGTCACTTCTCCACTACTCATAAGTACACAGTGTCAAAAATATCAATGCCGCACATAATCGTTCACATCCAGGCACTACCAATTGCATGACTTATTTTACAGGAAGCGCTGTAATGTTGCATGTGTTTTCAAAGGTACACCGGTATCTCCTGTAATGCCGAATTTTACCTTAACACTCAGCAGTAATTATTTATTTTCAAGCAATGTCAATTGACTTTTTAAACGACAAACTTTCGTCTGTAATAGTCACTCTGCATATGCCTCTCTGTAAAAATGAACTTCATCCACCCACGCATGGGAACCTTGTTGTTTGCATCTGGCCGCGAAATACGGCCTTGAACTCAAACTTCCATCCCTAGACTTGAACAACAGCCTTATTGTCCCAAAATCAAGCTACCCGAGCATCTGTTCACAAACATATCTCATTCACTTAGCTAACACTCGCAGAAAACTGCACACCTTATTAAATAGTGACCTTCCTTTACAATTTTCTAAGGTGACTCTCATAATCTTTAACGCTCCTCCACTTCCCAGCTGCACTATTTTTTTTGCAGCTACTAACCAATGGTTTGGTGTTTTTTTTGCACCAAATCATTTAAAGGCATTCTGCTACTCTCACTCCATACTTTCAGATCTATGTTTCTGAACTTCCTCATCTACTACCAGCAGCTGCAACTTTTGTATTCCTATTTTCGTTATTACAAAATGGATGTCCGTCCTGCCTTCGCAAACGAGCTGGAACTATTTCGCCACAGGATGCTTGACCAGTATGGCATTCTGCCACTCGCGACTTTGAGTGCATCATATGAATTATCGTTTCGATTTTCCTATTTCACCTGTGTGCAACCTGTATTTCATTGCCTGAGCTGTGATTTCATGTGGGCCCTGGACTTATGTCTCTGCAACTCAGTACCTCCTGAAGTGAATTACAATCATCTCATGAATCCGTTACTTGATCATGAACAGCTTTGTTCCTACGGAGGGATTATGGCCTTTGCAGCGATACATGGAGTTCTGGGTCATTGGAATATTTTCGCAGCGGCGCAAGATTTCTTGGCACACAGCTACATTGAAAATTCACCGAGTTCTCCTCTGATGCTACTAGAGGCTCCGGTAATTAATGACCATGTATGTTCATTTCCTCTTTTCAATTGGATGGCTGACTTGTTTTCGGATGATAACAATGACTTTCTTTTAGAAGCAGTTGCTACTTACTTTGCCTATTCAATGGAAGGATAACTGTTCTGCAAACCATTGATATCTTGACTATTTTTTCCCTTCCTAATTTTTCTTATTATTTTTTTATTTTTATATTTTATATAAACTGACCTATTGGCTTTAATAACATTGGACATTGCAATTTCCTGCTGCTGACAATTTTTGAATTTATGTGGAGTTAATTTTTTTTCCACACCTACTCGATTTTGTTCAAAACATTTCATGATGCTCTAATTTCAACAAATCACTACCTTATGTGATCTTATCTGATTTGAAATATTCTCGAAGCAAGGCTGAGTAAAATATGGCTAAATGTGCCCTGATAAATGTGTATAGTTACAATGACTTTTTATATCGTTTATCACCATTCTCCCTTTCTGCTCTTTATTTCCGCCTCACACACATGTGCTGCTTTTGTTTTATGCCTATTGAAAGATTTTTGATTCATAAATGAAAAGTATATGATTACCCTGATATTACCCTTGCTTATCAACCTGTATGTCACATCGAGTACTGAAACCTTTCAAAAAATTATCTCAATACAATAGTTGTTCAGAGTACTGATTTTCGAACGTCCCTGTAGATAACATACATGCACCTCCAGCCAAATTCTCGCTTTTGGCGCGTTTTTCATTTCCTTTCACAATACCATACAACAAGCTTGTTACTGCTTTGTATGCTGAAAACTAACTGTTAATGAGGTGATGTTTAACCATTAGCATTTTCATATATGATTACTGAACTTAAAATCAAAAGACACCTTCTTGCATGCAATATAATTAAATATATTTGATTGTGGGGCTGTACAATATGTTTTTTAAACGTTATTCATTTTGCTTCATACTACATTTCCATCATTTGTGTTGTATGGACTAGTAACTATACCCACTACTTTCTTTATATTATGTTTACTTGTATTAGATAAAAAACTTCCCTTCAAAGCACTGGATCATTGAATAAAAATTTGAAATACTCTTTTAACCCATATTCACAACTGAAATAATGTATACTAAAACTGTATTCATGTGTTTGACGTAATCTCAGCTGTACTCAATTCGGGGCAGATTTATGTTGGTAATGCGCCACGTTTGCGTCACGCAACTGCGACGTAAACGTGGCGCATCCCTACGACCAATTTACAACGTTACGCATCTAGGCAGATGCGTCACGTTGTAAAGCCCTGCGCCACATGTGGGAGTTCCGGCGCAGGGTGGGTGTTCCGGGGCAGGTGCGCCTCGCAAAACTGGCTGAGTGAAATCTTTAAGATTTCACTCAGTCACTTTCAGGCCAATGCTGCGTCAAAACCCTGCGCCTGTTTGAAGCAGGCGTAAGGCTTGACGCAGCATTGGACAGATAGGGCACCCCCGAGCCTTGCTCGAGCTACGTCACGCTTGCGACACAACTCCAGCAATGCGCCACCTTTACGGCACAGATAATAAATTAGACTCCTCTGTTGTGCTTTAGTGCCCATTTGTGGGCTGTATAAGCTTTGTAAAGTGGGCATGTATATACGTTACAATATGGCGCCCATGTTAACAGAGTGGAGTGAGTCCTCTGTTGATTTCTATGTTCAGTGAAGAAATGCTTTATTAACTACCTGGCTTGATACATGTGAACACACTGAAGAAGGCAGAACGCCGAAACGCGTCTGTGCATCTCTCCTTATTAAAAACTAGTGGTTCTTTGCAGATTCCTTGAGTGCTGAGTGTTTCTTCATGACCAACTTTGGGGAAGCAAATGAGCGTCATATATATATATATATATATATACATATATATATATATATATATATATATATTTAATTTAATTTCTGACGACAGCGCACCCAAGTGGTTAAATTAAACGCACTACAACACCCAGAAGTCTATGGGACAATGCACACTGCGGCAGGTGTTGAAAATAAGCGTGAGCAGTAGCGCTGTCAATCATCCTTAAGCCACTGATGAAAGGACTTTTCCTGAAACGCGTCTGGCTCGAGAAACAGTTTGATGTTGTGTGTTCTGACAAGGTGCTTGCTGGCGAGCACTCGATCTATTAAAGTGGATATTACATAACTCGTGTGGCCTCACCTTGAAATTGGGCTCCTGCAGTGTGGAATGTTTAAACGGCCGGTCCTGGTCGTAAGGAGAGGCCCACTGCGGCAACAGCGGATCCGGGATGCACACTGTGGCGCCAGAAACGGAATGAGTGAAGTTACTACCAGAGCAGGTTGGTGTGTGCTTTATCCTGATCGACTGCTACAAAGCGGGGCAGGACCCTTGCAGGACTGTGTACATCAGCAAATATTTAATTTTATTTCTGACGACAGCGCACCCACTTGGTTAAATTAAACGCACTACAAAACCCAGAAGTCTATGGGACAATGCACACTGCAGCAGGTGTTGAAAATAAGCGTGAGCAGTAGCGCTGTCAATCATCCTTAAGCCACTGATGAAAGGACTTTTTTCTGAAACGCGTCTGGCTCGAGAAACAGTTTGATGTCGTGTTTTCTGACAAGGTGCTTGCTGGCGAGCACTCGATCTATTAAAGTGGATATTACATAACTCGTGTGGTCTCACTTATAATTGTGCTCCTGCCATGTTGGATATATATATATATATATATATATATATATATATATATATATATATATATATTACCTACTGGCGATAGCCAGTAGGTCTATATAGTTAGGATTGTTTTCCATAGGGAAATCGCAACATTCTATTGGGAATAACTTTGGCGCCGGTTGAGGAATCTTCCTGAAATTTTCCTTAACTTTGCCCCGCTCCGCTCCGCTCCTTCCCTGAAAGTTTGGGGGAGATTTGTCAAGCCGGGGCTGAGATAAAAGGTGGGTCCCAAAACGTGTTTTCCCCATGTTAATTTCCATAGGGCGGCTGGACTCACTTTTAGCCCGAACGGCTGAATGGTTTTCTACCAAACTTGGCAAAATTGTAGGGACTGGTAGCCCGATGTGCCTTTGCTATGTCTCAAGATATGTGCTCCAGTGGTTTTTACAAAAATTTACTTTGAAAAAATATATATTGGGCTACATTGGGCTATATATATGTTAGAGCCCAAATGTAGCCCAATGTAGCCCAATGTAGCCCAAAGATGGCCACCAGAGACAAAAAAAAACAAATGTAGCCCAAATATCAGCCAGATGTAGCCCAACTATAGCCCAATGACAGAATGTCCCAGAGTGTTTTAAAGAATAACTAGAGCACTAACAGTCTCACTTATGACAAAAGTATGGCACACCTGAAGTCATCTTGATTGGAATAAAGTGTTAACACTTAAAACATTTAATTTGTAAAGGAACAAAATGAGGGGGTTCATTTTGCCATAGAAATTATGATTAGTGCTGAAGAAAGAAAAATTAGGGCACATTTTGAGTGACTTCTCAAATCCTCTTATATTTCATCAAAAAAATTCTGATATGCAGTCTCCCAAGATGGCCACCAGAGACAAAAGAGCCCGAATGTAGCCCAAATATCAGCCAGATGTAGCCCAACTATAGCCCAATGACAGAATGTCCCAGAGTGTTCTAAAGAACAGCTAGAACGCTAACAGTCTTACTTATGACAAAAGTATGGCACACCTGAAGTCATCTTGATTGGAATAAAGTGGTAACACTTAATACATTTAATTTGAAAAGGAACAAAATGAGGGGTTTCATTTTGCCATAGAAATTTTATAGATATATATATTCACTGAAAAAACCATAGGTTACACACCAGTTATAGTTAGGAATTAGCATTTAAAAAACCTTTGAAATTCACTGAAAAAATCATAGGTTTCACACCAGTTATAGTTAGCTGGAAATTTTACTCGCATAAAACCATTGAAATTCCCACGTTATAGTTAGTTGGACTCACTATAACTTGCACGTCTGCAATGCACTGCTGATGACGTCACCTATTACATCACTCATGCATATATTTAAATATTTAAACATTACTCGCTAATATATGTATTCACTAAGATACACTTAATAAGCCAGTTAACCAATCAAATTTTTTTTTTAAACACTGGAAAAACCATAGGTTTCAAGCCTGATATAGTTAGGAATTAGCATTTAAAAAACCTTTGAAATTCACTGAAAAAAACATAGGTTTCAGGCCTTATATAGTTAGGAATTGAAAAATTGTAATAGTGTATGAAAAGGTGTATGTAATTGTCACGTGGATGATGTCATCAGTGATGTCATCAGTGATGTCATTTGAGATGTCATCAGTGATGTCACTGACCATGTCATGAATGATCTAATATGTGACATCATTAGCAGTGGATTGCGGGTGCGCGAAATATAGTTAGTACAACTAACTATATAGGAGCAATTTCATTGGTTTTGTATGAGTAAAATGTCCAGCTAACTATAACACCACTAAAACTTATAGTTTTTTGAGTGAATTTCAAAGGTTTTTTAAAAACTAATTCCTAACTATAAAACTCCTGAAACCTATGGTTTTTTCAGTGAATTTCAAAGGTTTTTTTAAATGCTAATTCCTAACTATATAAGGCCTGAAACCTATGGTTTTTACAGTGAATATATATATATATATATATATATATATATATATATATATATATATATATTACCTACTGGCGGTCGCCAGTAGGTAGTTATAGTTAGGACCTAGTTTCCATAGGAAATCCGCAACATTCTATTGGGAATAACTTTGGCCCTGGTGGACGAATGTTTGCGAATTTCTCAAAGAAGATGGCTAGGTCCGCTGCGCTCATTCTGTGAAAGTTTTGGGGGGATTGGTGAAGTGGGGGCTGAGATAAAAGGGGGTCCCAAAACGTGTTTTTCCCATGTTATTTTCCATAGGACGTTTAGACACGGCTACAGCTCGAACGGCTGAATGGATTTATAAGAAATTTGGTAGAAAGGTAGAGTGTGGGTCGCAGATCACGCTTTTGTTTAAATGGTGTAAATCCGTTCAGTAGTTGCTGAGAAAATTAAAGTTGAAATCAGTTATATATCTATAAGCGCGCACGGGTGCGCGCACCTATGCGGGTGTGCGCAAGCGGCATTGTGATTTGCTGTTTAACGTCTGTCAACATTCGAGTCGGAGGAAATCAGGAAGTGTTGTCCGCCATTTTGTTAGTGCGAGTGAATATATTGTACAGAACAAAGGGTTAGAACATGGAAAGGGGGGAAGGTAGAGATTGTCTGGCCGGGTAGGTTTTCTAAGGGGGTACAGTATGGACCCTGAACGCGAAAAGACCATTTTTTTTTTGGGGAGAAAACATTTGCGGGGTGCATGCATTCGGTCGCGCACCCCTATTTACAAGACTGTGAAAAACTATAGTGGTGAGAATGGAAAGGGAGCAGGGTGGAGAGTGTTTGATTTCGTAGCTTTCTTGAGGGGTTTATTAAGGATGACGAAAGTCTAAAAGTAGCTTTTTTCGCAAATAAGTTACGAGGTGCGCGCACTCGGTCGCGCACGGCGATCAAAAACATAAAGAAAGATGGAGATAAATTACAAGTTTGAGTGTTTAGATATAAGGCGGCTCTTAAAAGAGCCCTTGTGTTAATTGAGTTTTTGCTGAAGTTATAAGTAAGTTCCGATGCAGAGTCTCATGTTACAGAGGAAAATTCTATTTCCCTCATCCGTGAAATGAACACCATCTCTCCGATAGATGCCTTCCATGTTGAAACGTAGGTTGTTGTTGTATATAGAACCCATGTTATATTCTCTGAGGAAAGCAGAAACAGATTTATTTACATGTTTCCTTGCTTTCTCAATCTGTGGACAACGTTCATTGGACCAATTCCATTTTTGTCTTTGGCATATATTTGAATACACCAAGACAGTTCGAGGAAAAAGTGACATCAATTGACGAAAGGTGTCTTTTAGAAGCATTTCTAGACCTACACCTGTTAATGTGCCTAGATCATTCCCACCACAGTGCACAATTATCAGGTTAGGTTCAGGGAGATGCGTAAATGTTTTCACCAATGGTATCAATTGGTGACATCTTAATCCTCTTTGGCCAATCCACGTAATCTGCACATTTGGTAAATCAAGGTTAGAAATTCGTCTGTTTGCAGCATATTTTTCACTCCAGTGAATATAACTATGTCCTACAAGCCAAACCTTCATTTTCAAGGTAGATGCAGTAGTACTCCGATGGGTTCTGGAGGTGGAATGGCAAGTAGATGATGAAAGTCACGATAAAAAAAGTGTGTGAGGATTGGTGTTCATGAAAAACTGAACATGATTGGTTAATTGATATACTTTTCGGTAAGGAGTTACCTGCTTATGCTTTGGCGCCTTCTCCTCTAGGCTGCGGTAGGCGCGCAGCGCTTTTAACTTGTAAATTTAAAAAATTGCTCGTTTTTGCATGTATGTGTAAAAATTATTTCCTACCTGATTTTTAATCATCGTTGGTGTGCCCACAGACTCGCACCATAATTGTGCCCCTCACCGCTTGCAGAGCGGAGTTCTATCACCGGTATCATTGTGGCCAGGAAGTCGGGCCGCCACATTGGGGCTGCTGCCTTGCAGCGCGCCACCTGACTCAGCGCTCTAGTTCTCCGTGTGGAGAACGAGGAGGCTGCACTTAAGGCGAGCTGGTGGGAGCTGCTCGACCTTTTCGGTAAGGAGTTACCTGCTTATGCTTTGGCGCCTTCTCCTCTAGGCTGCAGTAGGCGCGCAGCGCTTTTAACTTGTAAATTTTAAAAATTGCTCGTTTTTGCATGTATGTGTAAAAATTATTTCCTACCTGATTTTTAATCATCGTTGGTGTGCCCACAGACTCGCACCATAATTGTGCCCCCCACCGCTTGCAGAGCGGAGTTCTATCACCGGTATCATTGTGGCCAGGAAGTCGGGCCGCCATATTGGGGCTGCTGCCTTGCAGCGCGCCACCTGACTCAGCGCTCTAGTTCTCCGTGTGGAGAACGAGGAGGCTGCACTTAAGGCGAGCTGGTGGGAGCTGCTCGACCTTTTCGGTAAGGAGTTACCTGCTTATGCTTTGGCGCCTTCTCCTCTAGGCTGCAGTAGGCGCGCAGCGCTTTTAACTTGTACATTTTAAAAATTGCTCGTTTTTGCATGTATGTGTAAAAATTATTTCCTACCTGATTGTTAATCATCGTTGGTGTGTCCACAGACTCGCACCATAATTGTGCCCCCCACCGCTTGCAGAGCGGAGTTCTATCACCGGTATCATTGTGGCCAGGAAGTCGGGCCGCCATATTGGGGCTGCTGCCTTGCAGCGCGCCACCTGACTCAGCGCTCTAGTTCTCCGTGTGGAGAACGAGGAGGCTGCACTTAAAGCTCGCTCCCTCCGCGCAGCGGTGACGCGCAGCGGTGGCGCCTGACTCGCGCCTGAGTCAAGCCAGAGTCCTGCCCGTCTGCGCCCGTCCGCGTTCCGGTGGCGTTTCGGTCGGCGGGTGGGGCTTCGCTACCCAGCATGTGCAAATCCGGTGCATCAACTCTGCGCTACACGTTTGAGGAGTTGCGCTCTCTAAATCATCGGGAGAGCTGCTGCTGCTCTGTCTTCCCCGGGCGCCATAGAGGTAAGTCTCGTTGCCCTTGTTGCGGCTGGCGTCCTAACCGTGCGCTGTCATCTGCCCCCATTAGTAACATAGCTGGCGCAGAGTATTCCTGCATGCTGTTAAACACCAGATCGGCGTGCAGTCATGCGCAAGACATCTTTGAGCTCCTCGATACAGAGAAGCCACTCTGTTTAATGTTGACCGAGACCTGGTGGGGAGATTCCTCTAACCCTGACGTGGTGATGGCAATCCCGCCTGATTATAACATCTTCAGGAAGGATAGAGCCAAGGGAAGGGGCGGAGGGGTTGCACTGGTGGTGAAGAAGGGCACGATGTGCACCATCTTGCCTGCGGAGGACATCCGCGGCTCTGAATCACTTGCTTTTTTAATCACTCTAGCGCCGCACCAATCAGTCAAGGGACTATTAGTTTATCGACCTCCTGGCCCGCCTGGAACGTTCTTTGAAGACCTCGACTCGGTTTTGCTGGGACTGGCCCTGAGAGCAGAACACTGTATAGTAGCAGGGGACTTCAACTTTCGGATGGATGACCCGTCTGACCCCGCTGCTATTAAGCTCTCTGAGGCCATGACCCCGCTGGGTCTTATCCCTTATTTGCAGGGGCCGACTCATGTTAAGGGGCATACTCTAGACCAGGTCTTTTCTACATCTGCTCTTGTGGTGAAAGAGATTCTCCCGGTCCTGTGGTCTGATCACAGGCTTGCCAAATTTGCGATCAGTGGCATTGCCAGGTCGTCCATCTCTGCCCCACAGCAACAGGGACGAGCGTTCAGAGCGTTCAACAGAGTGACCCCGGAGATGTTGGCGCGGGCTGCCTTGGATCATCCTTGTCTTCTCTCCGGTGAGTTGGAGAGAGATTTGGAGTCCCTGCAAGCATGGCTTTCTGATAGGCTTAACGACCTTGCCCCGGTGTTGCCCCCCCGCGTGTCATCGAAGCGGGTTTCGGCCCCCTGGTTTACCACGGCACTGTGGGCTAAGCGGCAGCAGTGTAAGGTAGCCGAAAGGGCCTGGCGGGCACACTATGATAGCGTGGACAGGTTGGCCTACAAGGCAGTGGTCAAGGCTTACCACCGGGACATTCGCCTTGGAAAAAAAGCCTATCTTGCTGGGAGAATTGATGCGGCCTCCAACTCCTGTAAGGAGATCTTCACCATAGTCAGAGAATTTATTTCTCCTCGGACCATTACATCAGAAGAGGTGCCCTTAGAATCCTGGGCGGCGGACCTTGCTTGTTTTTTTACAAGCAAGATACAACTTATACAGGACTCTTTTCCATCTGGTGCACCTGCAAGGCCGTTTAAATCTGAGGTTGATACGTTCCCTCTGGCCTCGCATGGTGCCACATTGGCGGTGTTTCCACCTTTGCCAGCCCCTGCCTCTTTAGTGCTTATGGGCAATTTGAAATCTGGGTCGCCACTTGACCCTTGCCCAGCCAAGCTCTTGGGTAAGATCGCGGAAGTGATCAATCCACTGGCGAACCCTCTTCTGAATCTTTCGTTGAGTCAGGGAGTGGTTCCGCCAGCTTGGAAGCAGGCAATGGTCATCCCGCTGCTTAAAAAACCGGGTCTTGACCCGAAGGTCCCAGCCAATTACAGGCCGATTTCTTTGTTGCCGGCTCTCGTAAAAATCTTGGAGAAACATGTTCAGTCGGTGCTCTCCAACTTTTTGGAGACCCACGAGATCCTGCATGACACCCAGTCCGGCTTTCGCTCAAATCGCAGCACCGAGACCGCGCTCCTTGAGGTTTCTGAAACCATCAAAGGGGTGTTGGATACCGGGGGCAAAGTCATGCTGGTGCTGTTGGACTTGTCGGCGGCTTTTGACACCGTCCCCCATGAGGGCCTTCTCGCAAGACTCTATGAGATTGGTCTTCGGGGGACGGTGCTCAGCTGGTTTTCTTCCTTTCTAGCTGGCCGCCGGCAAACGGTCTGGACATCGCCTGACACCGCCGTAATGCCGCCTCTGGGAGTCGGGGTCCCTCAGGGCTCTATATTGAGCCCGACCCTCTTTAACATCTTCATGACCCCTTTGGCGGCGGTGGCGGAGTCGTTTGGTGCCCGGATCGTATCTTATGCCGACGACACCCAGCTCCTCTTTTCTTGTAAGAGAGGGGCAGACTTTGACGGGGAGAGTATCCGGGATTGCCTTGGGGCTGTGTTCACATGGTTCCAACTGCACAGCCTCAAGTGCAATTCCGATAAGTCCGAGGTACTCTTCTTCGGGTGCGACACGGAGCCCAGCTGGCAGGTCTGGTGGCCCATCGGTATGTTCCCTCCGTCTTGCTCTTCCCCTATGGCGAAGAACTTGGGGGGTCAAGATGGATAAGGGGCTGACAATGAAAGCCCAGATCCTTGGGGTGACCGGCACCTGTTTCGGTCTATTAAAGATGCTGCGGAGGTTCTTACCTCTGTTGTCGGAGGAGCACAGGAAGTTGACTGTGCAGGCTCTGATAGGCTCCAGGTTAGACTATGCCAACATTCTTTACCTGGGCCTACCAGAGTACTTGTTGCAGCGGCTTCAAGTAGCGCAGAATGCGGCGGCCAGGGCCATTTATGGTCTAAATAGGCGTGCCAGCGTTTCTGGTCTATTGCGGACGCTGCACTGGCTACCCATCCGCAAACGGATCGCCTTTAAGGCTATGATCTTGGCCTATAAGGCTCTCCACGCGGTGGGAGAAAAGTACCTCCAAAAGAGACTGGCCTTTTACCATCCGGCTCGCTCTCTGAGGTCAAAATCTTTACTTTTGGCGGTTGTCCCACGAGTGAAGAGAGCGCGCCTGGGCGGCCGTTCCTTTGGCTTGCTGGCGCCACAGATGTGGAACTCGCTTCCGCTCCCACTTCGGGGGGCCACTGGTCTCCTTGACTTTAGGCGAGGTCTTAAAACCTGGTTGTTCACCCAGTAGGCCTTTTTGCAGTCCTTTGTTTCTTGTCTATTTTGTTCTTTCTTCTTTTACTGTGTTATGTTATTGCAAAGTAGTTCTCCTTACCCAAAGCGCAGGGACACTCTTTTTGAGTAACCGTTGCGCTATACAAAAGAATAAATAACATAACATAACATAACTTCAAGATTGAAGACTACGCTGTATGTTATAGTTTTATTACAAACAAATCTTCTATTGGTCGTGGAAAAAAAGAAATGTAAAACAAGAGTGGATAGGCAGGTGTGTTTGGAGGGAAATTATCCTTTTTGCTTGGATTTAGAACGTTGAGATATGAACTTTTGACCTGTGCCTTCAGGCAGGTGCAGAATGAGCTGTTACCATGGTAACAGGCAGAGAAGGCAGAGGGTGAAGGGTGACCGTTATGTGACTTTGAAAATATTGAAAGGATAACCAACTGAAATGTTAATTTGAATATGAAATTGTGCGGGAACAAATATGATTGGTTGAAGAGAGATATATGAGTGTGTATTGACAGAAAATCTATGCCATTATTCTTTGGTTGCAGTGATAGAAGTATTATTGAGAGCTCCGTCAAACGGCAATCGTTTTACAACTATCATTGTTCTACATCTGATAAAGCATTGGTAAAGGTGAGTGTATAACTGTTTGTTTTATGATGTACCGTTAAATGTGGTTTGATCACTATATTTGATTGTGTGAGTTACTGTGTCTAAGGAAGCACATTTTTGACTTTGATACAGTTTGATATGTTTTCAACTAATGTTCCATTTTATTACATCAATGTTTTGGAACATTGTTTCTTTGTAATTATTAGTTTAAAATTACGATTAATTAATTTGATTAAGGATAGTGGAGTTCAGTCATGTTTTTAAGTTATGAGCTACTGTTAGGTCTATGAATTAAATGTTACTTAGAGACGGATCTGCAACGAAATTTGGGGGGGGGAAGGACGATAAAAAATGATATTTTGTAGGGGGACATGAACGTGTAATCAGTAGATAGAGTAAAGGTGGAGGGGCTGTTACAATGGGTAAAACAAGTACAAGGCCTAATTAATATTGAAATGGTTCTTTATAGAGATGTGAAACGTTCAGGTGCGGCTCTGTGTGTATCTGGGATGTGTGTTATCTTGGGCTTCCACAGCAGACGTCAGAGGGGGGGGAGGGGCTGAAGTTCTGTTAAGTTAATGGGGGTTGTGTGCCGTTTCTTCACTTTCTTTCAAGTCTGAATTATAGTTTTGAATGTATTTGTGGAAAACTGAATAAATAGAAAATAAAATGTAATGAAATAGACAGAAGTTAATAAACATTTGGGAGCGTTTGCACATAATTTGTAAAGTTGGTTACAGTTAAAAAAAAAGGAATTGGTAGAGTACAGATAATGCAGGTAGAGAGAAAAATAGTTGATTAAATGTGATATTGTCGAAAAAAAGTGGTAATGCTTTAGGTATTTTAAACTTTAAGGGGCAGATTTATGAAGGCCTTGCGCCGCTGGTGCGTCATTTTTAACATGGGAAAAAGTGACGCACCGGCGGCGCAAGGCATTCATAAATCTGCCCCTAAGTTTGAGGAAAAAATTACAGTGTGGTTTGCGGCCGAGGGATGCAGTGGTGAGGGTGGGGTGAGAAGGAGAGGTGTCCCAGTACAATCAAATGAAAAATTGTGACCATGAGGTTGTAGACAGGTTCGTGGAGTATATGCCTTTTATAAATTGATGTAGAAGAGCAAATATATATAGAGGTTTCTGTGTTCCACAGTGTGACTCCATTTTCATCTCACTCCTGCTTTCTATATTAGTTGCTTTGTGTTATGTTAGTGTGTGTTTGTGTGTGTGTGTGCGTTCAGTCTGAGCTAAGGAAGTTTGTTCTGCAGGCAGACACAGTTGTTATAGTCGAGATGAAAGGGTGATAAGTATTGAAATAGGATATAGCGTGTGCTCTGTGGAAGCGAGGGAGCAGTGATTAATACTCTGAGTGAAGCACAATTGCGGCGGAGTTTTGTTACAGTAATAAATAATTTTTTTGCCAGAGGTACAATTGATGCTATGGTTCACAACTCGTAAAGAAACGGTTGACTGACCGTCGCAGGCCAGCGGGTTGAAGTATGAAATATTCAGGTTGACATAAGAAAACATGAATTGAGTGCAGCTGAGATTACGTGAAACACATGAATACAGTTTTAGTATAAATTATTTCAGTTGTGAATATGGGTTAAAAGAGGGAACGTATATATTTCAAATTTGTATTCAATGATGCAGTGTTTTGAGAGAAAGTTTTTTATTTAATACAAGTAAACATAATCTAAAGAAAATAGTGGGTATAGTTACTAGTTCATAGAACACAAATGATGGAAATGTAGTATGAAGCAAAATGAATATCGTTTAAAAAACATTGTACAGCCCGCAATGAAATATATTTAATTATATTGCATGCAAGAAGGTGTGTTTTGATTTTAAGTTCAGTAATCATATATGAAAATAGTAATGGTTAAACATCACTTCATTAACAGTTAGTTTTTAGTATACGAAGCAGTAACAAGCTTGTTGTATGGTATTGTGAAAGGAAATGAAAAACGCGCCAAAAGGGAGAATTTGGCTCGAGGTGCATGTATGTTATCTGCAGGGACATTCGAAAATTAGTACTCAGAACAACTATTGTATTGATATAATTTTTTGAAAGGTTTCAGTACACAATGTCTCATACAGGTTGATAAGCAAGGGTAATATCAGGGTAACCATAAACTTTTTAGTTATGAATCAAAAATCTTTCAATAGGCATAAATTAAAAGCAGCACATGTGAGTGAGGCGGAAATAAGGAGTAGAAAGGGAGAATGGTGATAAACCATATAAAATCATATAAAAAGTCATTGTAACTATACACATTTCTCAGGGCACATTTAACCATATTTTACGCAGCCTTGGTTCGAGAATATTTTAAATCAGATAACATAACATAAGGTAGTGATTTGTTGAAATTAGAGCATCATGAAATGTTTTGAACAAAATCGACGAGGTGTGGAAAAAAAGTTAACTCCACATAACTTAAAAAATTCACAGCAGCAGGAAATTACAATGTCTAATGTTAGTAAAGCCAATAGGTCAGTTTATATAAAATATAATAATAAAAAAAAAAAAGAAAAATTAGGAAGGGAAAAAACAGTCAAGATGTCAATGGTTTGCAGAACAGATATCCTTCCATTGAATAGGCAAAGTAAGTGGCAACTGCTTCTAAAAGAAAGTCATTGTTATCATCCGAAAACAAGTCAGCCATCCAATTGAAAAGAGGAAATGAACATACATGGTCATTAATCACCGGAGCCTCTAGTAGCATCAGAGGAGAACTCGGTGAATTTTCAATGTAGCTGTGTGCCAAGAAATCTTGCGCCGCTGCGAATATATTCCAATGACCCAGAACTCCATGTATCGCTGCAAAGGCCATAATCCCTCCGTCGGAACAAAGTTGTTCATGATCAAGTAACGGATTCATGAGATGATTGTAATTCACTTCAGGAGGTACTGAGTTGCAGAGACATAAGTCCAGGGCCCACATGAAATCACAGCTCAGGCAATGAAATACAGGCTGCACACAGGTGAAATAGGTAAATCGAAACGATAATCCATATGATGCACTCAAAGTCGCGAGTGGCAGAATGCCATACTGGTCAAGCATCCTGTGGCGAAATAGTTCTAAGTGCTCCAGCTCGTTTGCGAAGGCAGGACGGACATCCATTTTGTAATAACGAAAATAGGAATACAAAAGTTGTAGCTGCCGGTAGTAGATGAGGAAGTTCAGAAACATAGATCTGAAAGTATGGAGTGAAAGTAGCAGAATGCCTTTAAATGATTTGGTGCAAAAAAAACACCAAACCATTGGTTAGTAGCTGCAAAAAAAATAGTGCAGCTGGGAAGTGGAGGAGCGTTAAAGATTATGAGAGTCACCTTAGAAAATTGTAAAGGAAGGTCACTATTTAATAAGGTATGCAGTTTTCTGCGAGTGTTAGCTAAGTGAATGAGATATGTTTGTGAACAGATGCTCGGGTAGCTTGATTTTGGGACAATAAGGCTGTTGTTCAAGTCTAGGGATGGAACTTTGAGTTCAAGGCCGTATTTTGCGGCCAGATGAAAAACATCAAGGTTCCCATGCGTGGGTGGATGAAGTTCATTTTTACAGAGAGGCATATTCAGAGTGACTATTACAGACTAAAGTTTGTCGTTTAACAAGTCATAGTAATTGACATTGCTTGAAAATAAATATTTACTGCTGAGTGTTAAGGTAAAATTCGGCATTATAGGAGATACCGGTGTACCTTTGAAAACACATGCAACATTACAGTGCTTCATGTAAAATAAGTGATGCAATTGGTAGTGCCTGGATGTGAACGATTATGTGCGGCATTGATATTTTTGACACTGTGGGCCTTATTTATGAAGGCCTTGCGCCGCCGGTGCGTCACTTTTTCCCATGTTAAAATTGACGCACCGGCGGCGCAAGGCTTTCATAAATCTGCCCCTGTGTACTTATGAGTAGTGGAGAAGTGACGCAATGAAATGATGTTAGGTGAGTGTAGAGTAGTTACGGAACGGAAAACGTTTACAGAGAGTTACATTTAGTATGGAATAGTTTTTATTTTTTTCACAAACTAACGTATGAGAATATTGTTACAGTGTTAGCGGAACTGTTAGTTGAAGTTTGATAAAGATTAGTGAAATAAGTAAATTAAGGTGTAATTAATATGTGCAGCTAATAATCTGTGAGAAAAGGTAATAGTCCACAGTCTTGTAAATAGGGGGGCGCGATCCAATGGCGCACCACGTAACTTTTTACGGAGAAAAAAAAGTTTCATTCACGTTCAGGGTCTATACTGGACTTCCTGAGAAAACGTACTGGGTTACATAATCTGTACCTTTTGTCCTTTTCATGTTCTAACCCTTTGATCAGTACAATATATTCACTCGCAGTTACAAAATGGCGGCCAATACTTTCTGATTTGCACTGATTCTAATGTTAACAGATGTTAAACAGCAAATGAGAATTCTATAAACTGTATATTTTTGAAATTTTAAATAATAGGCAAAATAAGTAAACTTAAAGATCTGAAACGATCTTCAAGTGTCGTCTGCATTTCCAGCATTAAATTTTACTTATAAAGCATGTGAATCACAGTCTTGTAAATAGGGTTGCGCGATCGAGTGCGTGCACCCCGTAACTTTTTTCAGAAAAAAAAAATGTTGTTCTGGCATTCAGGGTCTATATTGCACTCCCTGAGAAAACGTACTCGCTTAGATAATCTGTACCTTTTTCTCTTTCCATGTTCTCACCGTTTATTCGGTAGAATATATGCAGTCGTATTAACAAAATGGCGGCAACACTTCCTTATTTCCTCCGAATGGAATGTTGAGAGACGTTCAGCAGCTAATTATAATAAATGGTATAAAAAACGGCTGCAATGCATGCATATTGTTAAAAAGTTAGCGATATTCATGCTATACCGAGCTAATGCTCTTAGCTATGTTATCTAGGTCCCATTGGATAACATGACTAAAAACTGCTCAGGGCAGATGTTAGCTTTTGGAGATATTCACGCTTAGCGCGAATATCTTCAAAATTGGTAATAGGCGATAGTGATGTTAGTGACTGTTTCCAGTTGCTATCATCTTGCCACGCCCACTTTAGGATATCATTAGTGATAGTTACTACTGACATGCAAAGTGACGCACTAGATGGTTGCTATCTGCTACTAGCTGTCACTAACTGGTGTTAGCGACAGCTATGTAATAGGGAGATAATTTTATCTTCGCTTTGTTGGCACTTGAAGGCAAAAAAGTGGAGATAAACTCCCTTGATAATATGCCCAATTTGGGGGAATTCAGAAAGTGTTGAGCGCCATTATGTTAAAAAACTCCCTGCACATAATGTATATGTATTTACGTAAAAAATATAGAAAGTAAGGTTGTGTAGTAGTGCATATCAAAAATATTGCATGTAGTATCCTGGTAATGTATGGTAGATTATATTGTATATAATGATTGATTTAAAAAAAATTGTAGGGGGAAAAATTTGGTAAATAAATGTGGTTCACAAAGACATCTTGGGCCTCATTTATGAAGGCCTTGCGCCGCTGGTGCGTCACTTTTAACATGGGAAAAAGTGACGCACCGGTGGCGCAAGGATTTCATAAATAAGGCCCCTTAAACTTAGGCTTTACGATATATATTGGATAGAAAATTAGGGAATGTATATGGTAGGCATGATATTTGGTAAAATGGGTGTATGTTGTGTAATACATTTGTGTGTATTATGTTAACTAAAATTCAGTTGTGTATTTTTTTTAAAGAGTGTTTGGTGCTGAAAAGCAACAACCAGAGGTTGAACGTGAGAGTATAGAAACAGAAAATCCTTTTTTACAGGTGAGTTGATAAATTTAAAATGATAACTTATTTTGGAAAAGATTATCATAATATGCATGTTTTAAAAAAAAAGTTAACACTGCTTCTCTTATACATGAGGGTTTTAATTTGTACTTTCAACATGTCTCAACATGCTTGTAGTACATATGTATTTTGAAATACGGTTTTATTGTTAATTGTTACAATCTTTTGATGGGCCGGGTTCATGTGTTATTTTGTATACAGTTTGGGTTCATCTATTCTTTGACTGTAAGAGTTTGCTGTTTACCTTGGTTAATTTTTGCTAAGTCATCATTATCTTTCAACTTTATGCTGTATCATTTGTGTACAGTAATTTTTGAGAAATTATAGAAGTATATTATGACATGGCTGTTGGCGTGATGGACATTTCGGATGCATTTTTGTGACAGTACTATGTATTTGCATTTTATTATATGCATTTGCACAGGTGTATTATGATGAGGTCAGTCGGACGCCATCGAGGGAGTAATGGTAGGGCAGGGAGGGAGGGAGGGGGAGGTGTAGGGTAGAGAGATCTAAAATATGGTATATAGATAAATGTAGGAAAGTATATATTTTAATTAACAAAAAAAAAATTACAGTGTACACAGCATCGCATTTTACAATGTAGTGCACACTGTAAAATTCATTTAAATAATTAAATTATGTATTTACTACAAATTATCTGTATCCTGGTTTTTAGGTCTCTCCAGCAAAGATCTTCCCCTCCTCGTCTCCCTGTCGCACTATAATTGCCTCCACGAGTTGCGGCTCATTGTGGTTTTATATGACTATGATGAAATGTTTTACATTAGATGAAATTTACATGATGAGTATGCTGTTAAAGGTAAAAGTAACTGCCTCTGTGGGAAGTAGCAATCGGTTTAGTGAATGTTTAATTGGTATGTTGTGAGTTATTCCTTCAGTTTGCATACAGGTGAATCACAGTTTATAGTGGTGAAGTTAGAAAATAGATCTCTACAATAAAATTAGAAAGTGTATAAATAGTTCTACAGCACGAAATGCAGAAAGCAAATTTCACAGTGAAATGTGTTTTTATAGCACAATTTTAATTTAAAAACTTAAATAGGAAACTGTTAATGTCTAGGATGAAAGTATCTGTTTTTTAGAAAAATAAAGAGGAAGGTCTTATAATAATCAATGTAGTTAATGTCTTTAAAAGTATGAAAGTGTATGTAGTTAAAAGATTACTCAAGGTAATCATTGGTTAACTAATAATAAAAAATATATAAATTAGTCTTTCTATTTTTTTAAAAGGAGAAAGAAGATAGAAAATTAATAAAAACATGGAAGATTACTGTAAAAATGAGAATATCAATTTTGAAATGGCAAAAGAAGTCCTAGAAGAATTATTTGGAGGAGTATTTGAGGATGAAATTTCAACTGAAAATGAGGACTTTTTTGACAGCACTTTTGATAGTGCATACTTAGATATGGTGGAAGAAGAGAATTTGGAAGAGCAAAATAGTAATGAAATATCAGATGAAATTATGCTAAATGTGATTCTGGAATATGAATCATTAAATGAATAAAATTGTTTTTGATTAAATAAAAAAAAAATGGAAATATTATTGTTGTATCGTTAATCAGTATTCTCTTTTTTAAGAATGACAGTAAAAGTTGTGATAAGGTGGATACAAGATTAAAGTTATAAAAATAAAAAGCATTAGGAACATCGACAATGCTTGGAAGTTAGAATAGTACTTGTATGTCTCAAAAATTACATTCATAGAATACATGTGTAAGGATAACATAGATATGGAGTGTCACAAATTTAGAAACAATATTCACTATAGGATTTCCTACTCTGACCAGAGACTGTTTCTTTGTCTTTATTCAAGTTATAAAATCAAGCATTGGTTATAATTTGTATGGTATATGGTAGTAGGGGTCTATAATATTTTTACATTTTTTCCAAGCAGGTTATCATTAATATCAGAAACATCAATCAGTATGCCGACGAGAAATGAAAAAAGAAAGCTGTATAAAAAGATATACCATTTGAAGAGAAAAGAGGGACAAGATTTACGTAATCAACAAAGGACGGAGAAAAACAAGAGTGCTCCTGGTAAGAGCAGTAAGGAATTTTTAAAAATATTGTGTCAGAGGAAAAGTCAATTGGACAATGTTGCAAAGGAAACACAGTTTTCAGGATCTACAAGGAGAAATGGACGAAAAAAGAAAACTGTGTTGGAAAAGAGTGGTGAGGAAAATATGTACAGTAAAAGACCTACAAATCAGTTTGCGGAAATAAGGAAACGTATGTTTCATAAGAGAGTTGTTATGAATTTATTACAAAAGGAAAAACTTTCAAAAAGGAAATCTGCTTTTTATAAGAAAAAAAAATATATAGAGGAAGTTGTGGATGATGCGTTCGAGACGAAAAAAAAAATTGTTTATTTTAGTGCTTAAAAGAATAAATACACTAAATAAGGCAATCAGAGTTTTAAAAGCTAAGAGTAAAGGGAAGAGACACATAAATAGAACTAATTTTTGTAAAATCTTTTCTGGTAAATGGATTCATACTTCAAATTCTGAGCCATTTTTTAATGAAGAGAGTTACTTTCAAAGTAACGATTTGTTGCATGCAGTTGACACCAGTGGTCGAGCGTATGAAGTGAAGGATGGCTGTCCTATTGAGAAAGAGAAAATTGAGGTCAGAAATACGAAGGGGAAATAGGTGGAGAAGTTTTACAGGGACGTGTTCATGCTCCTGTTTATAGTTGGAATTGTAGCAGTATTTGCAGTGTGCGACAGGATTCAATTGATTTCTTTTGCAATTTCTTACGTAAGTACACTAAGGAAAGTTTAAAAAAAAAAATTGTACTGTTGCAAGAATTAGATCGTTGCAGAGTGAGAGAAAAAGTGGGTTTCATCACTTTAGGATGTTAGCAGTGCATCATACCAAAATGAGAAAATTAGTCAGAAATATATATTATGCAAAATGTCCAGCACTTAAACTTAAAGAGTTAAATAGTGCTCTTTTGCATGGGTGTGTATTCGATGTGAAGAGTATTTGTGCAGAAATTGAGGTAAGTTATTTTGGTCGAGATGAAGAGAATGTAGAAACTGATATAGTTATAGAAGGAAATGTGTTAGAAAAAGTTGGACACTTTAATACTGAAGAATTTGAACAGGAAATAACAAAATTTAACGTCGTTGCAGGTGAAAAACCAAATTTAACTTGTGTGTGTTGTCGACACATTCATTACAAAAGTCAAACTAGGTTAGTTGATTTATATTTAAAAAGTGAAGATGAAGATAATACTCAGTGGAGAGAGTTTGCAACTTATTTGCTGGTAGAAAACTATTTTGATTTGGGTTTTGAACAACGTATTTGTAAATATTGTTATAATAAATTGAATGAAAATAAAATGCCTGCTAGAGCTGTTCATAATAATCTTGAGTTGATAAATATTCCATCGGAACTGAAGGATTTAAATACTTATGAGACTATTTTGATTCAATGTGTACATCCTTTTCAGGCTATTGTTCGTATGGAGCCTAAGACTGGGAAATTAAATCCTACAGATTTACAAAGAGGATTAAAGGGTAGAGTTGTATATTTGCCACTTGATTAAAAAAAAAATGTAGAGACAATTGGTATTGAAAATGTAGAAGAGGAACCTCTTGTTATTCTAGTTAATGGTGTACCTACAAAGAGTAAGAAAATCTGGCAAGATTTAGTGGATGTTAGGAAAGTGAAGAAGGCAACGTTGTATTTAGTTAAAAATAATAAATACTATAAAAATGTGTATGTAGAACAAGAAGATGTAAGTGATGAAGAGAATAATGATTTCTCTATTGGACAAATTGAAAAAGTTGACATGTCCAGAAGTGAAGAAATTTATGAACATTACAGTGTTCATCCACTGCATTCCAAATAAGCAATGGGGAATGCAATTGAGTTATTTCAGATGAAAAAAGCAGAAGGAAGTCCTATTAGTGTGTGGGAAAAAAGTTTGGAAGGTCGTTGTTTCCCACACTTATTCCCAACAGGTGAAGGTGCGCGATATGATGATCGACCTATGCAGATTCCTGCTTCTGAGTACCGGACTGTAAATATTGAAAATATAAACTACAAGACACCAGGAGAATTGTGTTCGTTGGATTCGGTTAATGTTTGTCGATATTTTAATCATCGATTTGAAGCAATGATGTCGTTTCTTACAAACAAGAAGAATCCACCGCTTGGTGAAGTTTTGGATTTCTTCTGGAGAAAAGAGTATCAAGCTAGAGGTGCTCCACATATTCATATGTTACTATGGATCAAGGATGCTCCCAAATTTGGAAAAGACTCCGATGAAACTGTACTGTCTTTTATTGAGGAATATGCCACTTGTGACATACCTAACAGTACAAGTGATAAAGACTTAAGAGGAAAAGTGTTACGGTTTCAAAGACATCGTTGTGGGAAATATTGTCTGCGAAAATTCAAAACAAAGGATAAGTTCTATACAAAATGTCGTTTTGGATTTGCACGACCAGTGCTTTCAAAAGGAAGAGTGAATAATTTGATGTCATCTTTGCGACATAACGTTACTAGAAGATCACCCAAAAATACTTATAATTTAAGAAGAGGAGAAGAGTCCAAATATATAAATGACTACAACCCTGTCATTTTGTCCATGTGGAATGCTAACATGGAAATAATGAATGAATGAATGAATTACGCACTTGTATAGCGCATGGCTACCCAAGGGCATCCCAGCGCTTCCAACTCATTCAAAACTCCAAGATTCAGGCAAACAGAAAGGTCTTTAACAATTTTCTGAATTTTAAGTGATTTGCTTCCATTCTAATTACTTCGGGAAGAGTATTCCAAAGATTTGTAGCTTGTAAGGAAAAACGTCTCCCTCCGGTACGCACTCTCCTTGTCTTGGGGACCGCTAACAGATTTTTGTTGGTGGATCTCAGGGTCCGCTTGGGGGCATATGGGCAAAGCATGGATTGGATAAGCGCAGGTCCGGTTTTATTATATACAATATGTTGCGGACAACTCTATTGCTGTGGCTCGATATGTAACGTCTTACATCACAAAATCTGAAAAGACGGAACTGAAGGAGATGTGGGAAGATATTTCTCATGAAAAGAGCCTAGGCAAGAAATTGTATACATACAGTTTGAAGATGTTATCACATCGAGAAATTGGAGCATATGAATGCTGTGATCGATTATCATCAGCAAGTCTTTATGCGAAATCTCGAAGTATCCTGTGGGTGAGTTTAGGTCTAGCAGGAACACGAAACCGTGTTTTGAAAACTGTGCAAGAAATTGAATATTTAGCACAGAAAGAACCAAACAGTACAGACATTTTGAAAACAAATATGTTGGATACATACTATCCAAATAGAAGTACTCTGCTAGAAAATATTTGTCTGTATGAAGTTCTTGAAAAATACACTTTTAAAAGGAATGTTAGAGAGAATGTTGAAAAAGGTATGTACGCTGTAATTGGAAGGAAGGATGTCTGGTGAAACAAACAAAAGGACATTTGATTAATCACAGAAAACTGAGTTGCGAAAATCCAGACAAAAGAGAATTTTACTAATTAGCTCTTTTGCAACTCTTTAAACCATGGCGTACCAAAGAGGAACTACTTGGAGAGTTTATAAGTTATGAAGATTCTTTTAACGCATCTAAAAGTAGTATAGAATGTCCTGCTTTTAGTAATTATCTGAAAATGTTGAACGACGAAATAGAGCAAGAAGCAACAATTGCAGCGGAGATTGCTAGAGAAAGTTCACAAGATACACAAAGTTCAGCATCGTTGAGTCAGGATCCGCTGGGAGAACCAATTATCCGAAATGAAGCAGCCACTGCCATGGATGAGGTGGAAAGAGCAATGGAGCAAGCTCAAGAGGATATAATAAACTTAGAAGAATTGGAGAAGGAATTTAATCTTGAGCAAAGATAAATATATGTGGAAGTGACAGAGCACATTGAGCATGGTTTTCGTCATGAGAAAAAAGAATGCTCATGTATGTCATTTCAACCTATTCGACTATATGTAAGTGGAGAAGCTGGTACTGGGAAAAGTTTTCTTATAAAAGGAATTACTGCATATCTACAGCAAAAAACTCAGTCACCATTGTCTTGTGTTGTGACAGCTCCAACTGGATTGGCAGCACATAATATTAAAGGTATTACTTTACATCGTTTATTAATGCTGCCAGTTGAACATGAAAACAAATTACAATATCACAAGCTATCTGGAGATGCTTGTTATGAAGTTTCAAGAGTTCTTAAAGAAATTAAACTTCTTATTATTGATGAGGTAAGCATGGTATCCAATTTAATGCTTGCTTTTGTACATTCAAGAATGCAGCAGATACTTAAAACTGACTATGATGTTTTATTTGGAGGGAAACATGTCATAGTTTTTGGAGATCTACTGCAACTAACTCCTGTAAAAGGACAATCTGTATTTGAAACTGTGACACATGAAGACACCAGAAAGTGCCTTGGCAGTATTGGAAATGTAAATATATGGTCACATTTCAAATATACTGAACTGATTCAAAATATGCAACAGGCAAAGGATACTAAATATGGAGAGATTCTTCAAGATATAAGGATTGGAAGACTAACTGAAGATGCAAAAGAAGCTCTACAAACTCGATTAATATGTAAGTTGTTTCCCAATGAAGATAATGTACCTGAGAAAATATATAGTAAAGAGGTAAAAGATAAGTCAGTTATATGCTTGATGCCAACTCTAAAAGAATGCTCAGTTTTCAATGAGAAAATGTTGAAGTTGGAAAATCAAGAAATTAAGAAACTGGAAGCAAAAGATAAAATAGAGTATGAAGGAAGTACTATTGTTTTGTCTGATAAATTAAAGTTAAAATTGGATAGTCTACAGACATCTATATCTAAAACTGCTGGTTTAGAGAAGAATCTGTATGTATGTTTAAATTGTCGGATTATTTTACGGAGAAATTTACTTGTAGAAAGAGGAAAGGTGAATGGAGCAATGGGTAATGTTGTTAGTTTTGTAAATTACCCAAATAGAGATGAGATTGAATTTTTACAAATAAAATTTGATGAAATAGAGGAAGTTCAACTAATCAGTCACTGCTCAAGTCGTTTTTTACTTGTAAAAGACTTGTATGTCCGTCGGAAACAATTTCCAATTTGTTTGGCATATGCAGTGACTATTCACAAATCGCAAGGTTTAAGTGTAGATTGTGCTTTGGTAAATATTGGAAATAGTGTATTCAAAGAGGGTATGGGATATGTTGCTTTATCACGAGTTAGAACTTTATCTGGGCTTTATCTAATTGATTTTGATGAGACAAAGATCAGTGCAGATTTAAAATGTGTACAGGAGTATAATAGGTTAAGAAGAGAATACGCTCCACATTTACCTCAATATCCTTTAATTAAAAAGAGTATAGTTGGTCAGAAAAGGAGAAATGAGAAACAATGTAGTGAAGTATTAGAGAAACGAAGAAAAAAATATGAGACTGTCATTGATAAGAGTCAGAAAAACGTTAGTTCTACAGAGATTGTTGGATTTAAATTTGAAAATAGGTCTGGTGTCAACTGCTATGCAAATGTAGTGGTTAATGTGGTGTTTTTTTCTAAAAAGGTTACAGGAACAGATTAGAGAAAATCAGAAGCAAACATTTTGTTGTTCTTTAAATTCTGTGTTTGAAAAATGTACTAGTGGTAATAGTGAAGTAGCAAGTGTTTCAGAAGTAAGGAATGTTTTAGACATATGTGCAGAACTAAATCAATTTTCTCAGAATATTCAGCAAGATTGTCAGGAATTTATTATGTATATGCTTACAGTTTTGGAAGAAGAAGGTGTAGGTATTGATAGTCTATTTGGCCTTTCTTATAAATGGGAACATATTTGCGATAATTGCTCTTTTACAAGTAGTACTGACATACACACAGAAAGATTTATATATTTAACATTACCAGATTGTAAAACAGTCTCCTTTAATAAACTAGTTAAAGATGCATATCAGAACATGGTCTGTTCTCAATGTAATTCAGAAATGTTATCTACCTTATTTATCCATAGATATGGACAGTATGTTATTTTAATGCTTCAACGATGCAGAGCTGATGGAAGTAAATTGTCAACTTTAATTAAAAATTATGTGGCTTCTCAAATATCTATTTCTAGAAGAACATTTGTAACTGTAGCAATTATTTTTCATGAAGGGTCATCTATATCATCAGGACATTACATAGCTTATTTGAAGAGTCCAACTGGTTGGACGCTGTGCAATGATAGTCAATTAAGTTTTAAGAAACGTTTGCCTTCTGAGTTAAGAAATTCTTATTTGATATTTTTGCAACCAAAATTTCTGTGAAATTACTTGGTGGAGTCAGAGTAATACTGTAAAGATATGAAAATGTGTTCTTTAGAAATATGATGTGATTAAGGGTGTTCAAATATGGAAATGAGACTATTATGTGCCAAAGTGATAGCATCAGGTAAGGTTTCCTTAATGTTTCTGGTACAGGACATGTTGGAATTAACTTATACTATTTGGCAACACGGAAAACAATGAGATATGGAAATGTTGACTTATGATAAATGTTTTTAGAGTACACTTACTTGGAAGTTTGTGGAGAGGTAGTAAAAAAAAAAAAACTAACTCATACCATTTGGCCTTGCGGAAATATATGAGATATCTAAATGTGGAATACAGATAAATGTTTCTAGAACATACTTACTCGCGAGTTTGTTGAGAGGTACTCAAAAAAATAAGGACTTATCTCATAGTATTTGGCCATGTGGAAAAAAATGAGATATGAAAATGTTGATTTGAGATAAATGTTTTAAGAACATAGTTGCACGGTTATTTGTGGAGCGGTATTTAAAAGTAACTGGTATACTTTAGATAGTTTATAATTGTGGAATATGTGGTGTGCTTACTCTAGAAATTGCGAATTAGAGAAAAACATTTAAGACATGTTTTGTTCTAGGTATTTATAGTATGTATAGAGATCTTTCATGGGTTTTTTAAATACAATCATTTTGATTGTGGTTTTTTTCCCCCGCTGTTACATGATGATTACTATTGAAATCACTGTTTATAGTGAAAATCAATTTATCTGAAGACAGCAAAAATAAACCAGTAAATATGTTGTTTAAGATATTTTGTTATATTGGATTTAGAAGTATGTATTATAACAAATTTCTTTACTGTCTTCCACAGATATTATATTTTTAAGGTAAGAACAACTAATCATATCTGAAAGTTTCGTGTACCTATCTCTTACTCTAATTTTCTTCATCCTCTTCCTTTGATAATGGTGTTTAGATATGGTTATTTTCTTTAACTCATGCTTTTACTTTTACATCTTTTTGGTTAGTATTCTATTCATTCTTTCTTAGTCTTCAGTTTCTTACTTACGTTGCTTTATAGAGAGTTACCTTCATTGATCTTTTATTGGCTTTGTTTCCTGAATCTTAATTTGGTTGTCTTACTGTACCTTACAATTTGTTCCCTTACTCTGCTTTCTTTATTTATGAACAATTTCCAATCTAAAATCTATAGTTTAGTTTTCTCACCCTACTTTATTTTTGTTTATATGTCTCTCTTATACTCCATGTCTGTTTGTATTTTATTTATCTTCTGTTACTCTACCTTTTTGACTCTTTTTCTCTTAGTGTTGGTTCTTTATTTTATCTATCTCTTTAAGATATTTAGGTACTCTTAGTCTGTTATTTCAGAGACTATTTGTTTTGTGTATTATCACTGATCATACTCTCATTTTGGCTTTCACTTTAGTGTCCTTCAGACTGTCATTGTTTGAGTGCTTTTATTTCTTTCAAAATATTCTGTCTTGGTCTCTTTCTGTCCCTCAGTCTTCTTTTCTTTCACTTTCTGCTTCAATCACTTCTACTTTGTTTTGTTTAATGAAATAACACTATAACCATATTTTTACTTTTCTTTCAGAAATACCATGTTTTTCAAATTTTTCAATATTTTCTTTATTACTATTTCTTAGGTAAGTATAAATAATAAAAATACTTTTTACACCCTGTGTTATTTCTTTGAGTATCATGGTCATATTAGTGTTGTGTTTTATATAAGCATTTCCATGGAGGACTGGCTGCATGGTCACAAGGAGCGTCTAAAAAATTAATTTAAGAAATCAACAACATTTCAGTCAGTCAGTTCACTAATGCGGATGTGTGAAAATATTGCAGGTAAATTATATGTGTTACAGAACTTTTCAGGAAATTATCAAAGGAATTTTATTCTGCATTTTTGATTTTAAAAGGCAAGATAGTGCAGATAAAATTGTCTTATTAGTATGTAGCTGATGCTAACAGCAGTTAGTGACAACTAATGATAGATAATGAGTATATTGGGATTTGCTTTGTTTGTCTGTGAAATTTAATATAATTGACATAGAAAGTCAACATTGCAAGATGTAAGTGACTGCAAACAGTTGCTAACATTACTATCTGTTTTACCCACTTTGGAACATATTTGTGCTATATTTGAAAATGATCAAAATCAAATAGTTGCCCCTGAGCAAAAAAAGTGGTCCACATTCAAGAGGTGTGGTCCATATTTAATGGGTGTGGTCCACATTCAAGGGGCGTGCCCTTTCATGAAACATCATTTGCACATACAAAGCATGAAAGTGGGAGGACACTGTTCTTCTATAGGACACAGGGCCAAGGTGCTAATGGGAACATGCTGAGCAACGAAAAAAAATAGCAAGGCCCCTTTCTGTCACAAAATTATTTTAGCCGTTCAGCACAGGAGCACCTGAAAAGCAGAATAGCCGCTGCTATTACTAACCTACTTAGTCCTTCCCAGGCCTTCAGCTTAGGAGCACTTGAAGAGAGGTAAGGCCCCTGCAATTAGGTAATTAATCAGTCCTACAGGCCTCGGGAAAATGTCCTAGCAGGGGACCTCAAAACACAGCCAGGTAGGTGGGGGGAGGTTGAGGTGAAGCTGGTGCATGGGAAGTGCCATCCCAGTGTGTTCTGGCAGATTAAGTCTTTACCATTTACTGTAGTATTATCTTTGTACTTGTGTATGGTACTCTTTTGTTACTTGCACACTTCAGTTTTTGTTGGTATCACACTGTATGCTACCTTTTACTTTTGTTTACTTTAGATACTTGCTGCATGGGCTGCATGAGCCCCAGGGGGGCTGAGGTGAAAATGGCTCAAAGGCCTGAGAAACACCTAGCCCCCAGGGAGGTCGATTCTTGGAAATAATCATCCCTCCCCAGCCCAGCCTTAGCTTTATTGCTTGGTAGGGCAGGGGTGTTCAGCCGCACAGAGAGGCTGCTTTTATTTTCGCTGTCTGTCTCCGTGTACTCTGTGGGTCGGCTTTTTTTTTCTCCCCTTTCCAAGTGCACTCTGTGTGGACTGGGGCAGGGGAGAAAAAAACGGCCCACAGAGAGCACTGAGGCACTGGCCTTTCGGGCCATGCCCGAATGTCCGCCTTGGTAATCCGCCCCTGACTTTCAGCACTGTTTTAAAAAAGGAAGGAGTGTTTTCAAAGGAGGTGTTGGATGTTATTGTGTAGGTAGATTAAAGCACCTAAACTACAATATGCGTGTAGTATAGTGTGGTGCTCGACTGGAGGTATGTTGTTTGTCTTACTGCATGCAGATATGTAGTTTAGCAAATACCTTCACACAAATAACAAGCAAACACTATTGCCTTTGAGATTAGGTCCTACTTCCTTTATGTACATAAGCAGTAACCATGGTATTGTTGAATATGTTAATAAAAAGACTGCTGTTTAAAATTTATGAGATAATGAAAGAACGTTATTCTGATTTAATAATTTTCTTTTACAAACTTTTTTAAAGAAACTGTTTCATAATAAGCCTTGATGGTAGTTGTACTTTTTTTATCTAAAACAATGTCTTCTGTTTATTGAGGCAGAAAGCTCCTTTGAGAATTCCAATGCGTGGGACGGGTGCTCCTGCTGCAGTATAATTCAAGGCCGTTTCAGGATGGACTGTCAGCGTTATCACAGGGGAGGAGCGCGCAGCTTTCTGAGATGGATACAGTTACACTTAACAGATTAGTGACGTCTGTGGAATTTACAGACGGTTAGGCATCCTAGTGTGCGCCGTGCTTTTGGCACCTCATTCCGGCGGACTGGGGAGCCGCGGTGCACAGTTTGGGAATCACTAGTTTAAGAATTAAACTTTGATAATTGTATCACTCCTAAGCGTTAAAGATCGCCGCTGGTCTACGAAAAATTATTGGAAGTAAGCCAACATAGTGATATTTTTTACTAGTTGTATACGGTAAGTAGATTGCTAAAGGCAAAAAACGGGACATAAAATGAAAATAGAAGAAGGACTATGATTTCACTTCTAGTCATGAGAGAATTACAAAAGAGGCAGTCTTAACGTAATTTGAATACATATGTGATAGTACCCCTGTAACAGTCTGCGGCACTTAATATTGCCGCGTGAAAACAAGCGTTGCTTTTATGCACTAATGTATGCTTTGTAAATACGAGAGGGGGTTGATTTCGTTTTATTTTCCACACCTCCACGTTAATGCTGCCAAACGCTTCATCACAGCTGCCCGTGGCACTGGTACGATAAAGAAGTTTATTTAAACTGTTTTCCTAACAGGAGCCGTGTACGAGATAGTATTTTCGCCTTTAAACAGGTTTTGCTTGTAGTTTAACATACCCCTACTATGCATGTCATTAACTGTCTGTGCGGCACAAATGCAAAGTGCTTTTACCGCAGGCGGTGTTATCACGTTCTCATAAAGATGTTGAAGAATATTTACAAAGATTCAAAAGAGTTTAACGCTGCCTTGAACGGCAGGAAGTTGCCGATATAGGGGCAAAAACGGCGTCCATAATATGCTTCATAAATTGCAGTCGAACGTCATGTTAGATATAAAGGCATGTAACATACGTTTTAATTTGAATTTTGAAAAACATAGGGGCATATTATAATGGATAGTCGATACATTTTCGCCGCTTTTAATCGACAGGAAATTGGCGATAAAGCGGCGATAATGGGTTTCATAATTTGCCCTATGGAAATCCTATCAAAGCCCATGTAAGATGCGAAAACATGTAATATGGGCTACGCTACGAATTTCATACAGCATATTATCAAGTCCATTATTGCCGGTTTATCGTCAGTTTCCTGTCGATAGAAGCGGCGATATTGTATCGTCCATCCTTGATAATATGGCTCATATTATGAAGGCGATTATCGGCGCTTTTTTAACAGCGTTATGCCGATTAAAGCGAAGTGAAATTATCACGTCTTCATAATATGTCCCAAGTTTTGCCGCATTCTTTAATTATTGTTCCTAAAATGCGGCAATAATTTAGCTTATGAATAGAGCTCTTTTTGGTACAATGAGGTAGTTCTGAAAAGAACAGTTTTTTTTGTTTTTTTTTAAAGTTTTTCATTCTTTAAAATTTGTGAAACAGGAACCAAATTTTTTAACTGTAAAACAGGAACATTTGAAGTTGTAAAAAAATTAGATGCATTCGAACATTTTATGCTGATTAAATCTTCTTTCAATAAGAATGACGCTTTGCTCCCCGTACACAATTAATCCTTTGCACTTGTTGCATTTTATATGCACTTTCTCTAAAAATGGTTTCAACTCCATCTGTTCAGTCGATGGAGATGTGGGTCGTGCTGTCGATGAAGTACTGGCCTGAGATGGTGGCAGTTCTGTGGCCAGAGCTTTTGTCGCTGCCTGTGCATATTGAACAGGGTGGACTTGGCTCATATGCCTTTTCATAGTATGAATTGAAAAAGAATATTTTTTGGTTGGATTTCCTCTGGAAAGTACGGAGCCACAAATTGTGCACGTTACTTTCGGAGCATTTACTTTTTTTTGACCTTGTGGAAAGGTAAAAAATTGCCAAAGAAAAGATTCCTTTTTTTTTTTTAAAGGAAGATAACCATTTCCTTCAGATTCCGAAGAAGAATTGCCTGCGGCCGCCATTTCAGCAACGTGTCCGGAAATATGAAAAAGATTGTTCTCCCTTCAGCGCCAAATAGATAGTGAGGGAAGTTGGTGGTTTCTGGAAAATTGCGGAATCGAAACTACTATGAACCAATAGGAAGCGTTCTTTTCAAGTCACATGATTTGACATGTGCGTATTAGGACGTATACGCGGTGACGGAATCCGGACACGTACGTGATTTAGAAGTATCGGTCTAATTTGATGAAGTTTTAAAATGTGAAAAGGAGGAAAGGTATACATTCTCAAATATTAAATACCTTCATATGGGGTCACAAGAGCAATGCCGATAAAGTATCAAACTTTTTTTATTGTTTCAAAACACCGGGGTGCGCGCACTCTGTCGCGCACCTCGGTAAGTTTTTTAACATCTGACAAGTCTGTAAACGGTGAAATGAACGTAAGGTAAAGACTTTGTAAAGCTTTTGAGACTTGCAAGGAGTTCCTAAGCAATTCTGACAGTGAAGAAAACTTTGTAATACTATGAAAGCATTTCTCGATAATCTATAATAAAACTATAGAATACATTAAAAAAATATTTTATATTTCGCAATTAATAAAAGCTAAGAAATATAATGAAAAAATATAACTTATAAACAGTTTATAGTTAAGGAGTAGCCTTTAAAAAACCTATGAAATTCACTGAAAAAACCATAGGTTTTACACACGTTATAGTTAGGAAGTAGCATTTAAAAAACCTATGAAATTCACTGAAAAAACCATAGGTTTTACACACGTTATAGTTAGGAAGTAGCATTTAAAAAACCTATGAAATTCACCGAAAAAACCATAGGTTTTACACCAGTTATAGTTAGCTGGAAGTTTTACTCGCATAAAACCATTGAAATTCCCACGTTATAGTTAGTTGGACTCACTATAACTTGCGCGTGCAATGCACTGCTGATGACGTCACATATTACATCACTCATGACATGGTCAGTGACATCACTCATGACATCACTGATGACACCATCCTTGTGACAGAGTGACAGACCTCCTTTCACTGTAATGTAACCCTTGAAACAAATATTCAAAAATAGAAACTAAAATTTTAAAAAAAAATGGAGATAGCCATACCACTTACAACAACCAATTCAATGATTCCACCATCTATATACACATGCACTCATTCACCAACAGTTCAATATAGTCACTCATACATATACTGACTCATCATATGTAGTGATACACCTATACATCCTGTTACACACCGACAGTCATCCAAAAGTTACTCACACACATACTCACACATGCAAATTAACTATTCAACATCCATTTATTTGCATATACAGCTATACACACACTACCACTTTACTTCTAAGGAAACTTACACATACTTACTCTCTTAAACAATCACTTATAGAAACACATACTAATTTAAATAGGAACTCTTACAATCTCTTACTCTCAGATATACTCACTTATAAACATAAATATTCACATACACTAGATTAAAACATATGTAGTTACTGATAAAGAAACTAGTAAGACACTCATTCACTCAGTAACACACACATATACACAGTCATCCACCCATACAGTCCTGCACATATGCTGTCTTCAAAACACATACAAAGAGAGTGAGTCATTCATGCATCTATGTGCTAAGTAATACCTCCACCAAACTATACAAACACTCATACTGATACTAAAAAAACATCTAATAACCTATATACATACACATGTACCTACTCACCAACCCATGCAGCCACTTATACACAAAGTGAAACACTAATACATATATTTAAATATTTAAACATTACTCTCTAATATATGTATTCACTAAGATACACTTAATAAACCAGTTAACCAATCAATTTTAAAAAAAAACATCCATATAAACACTTATTTAAACATTTATTCTTCCATCAACTTTTACATATACCTATATAACACATATTTATTTTTCAGAAAGACACACTTTCACTGGATGGTGTCATGAGTGATGTCACTGACCATGTCATGAGTGATGTAATATGTGACGTCATCAGCAGTGCATTGCACGTGCAAGTTATAGTGAGTCCAACTAACTATAACGTGGGAATTTCAATGGTGTTATGTGAGTAAAACTTCCAGCTAACTATAACTGGTGTAAAACCTATGGTTTTTTCGGTGAATTTCATAAGTTTTTTAAATGCTACTTCCTAACTATAACGTGTGTAAAACCTATGGTTTTTTCAGTGAATATATATATATATATATATATATATATAATATATATATATATATATATATATATATATATATATATATCTATATATTACCTACTGGCGGTCGCCAGTAGGTAGTTATAGTTAAAACCTAGTTTCCAGAGGAAATCCGCAACATTCTATTTGGAATAACTTTGGCGCCGGTGGACGAATCTTCGCGAATTTCTCCAAGAAGATGGCCTGCTCCGCTCCGCTCCTTCCCTGGGGGTGATTCGTGAAGCGGGGGCCGAGAAAAAGGGGGGTCCCAAAACATGTTTTCCCCATGCAATTTCCCATAGGACCTTTAACCGGGGCTACTGCCCGAACGGCTGAAACGAATTACACCAAACTTGGCAAAAAGGTAGAGTTCTGTTCGCAGATGGGCCTTTTTGTTAAATGGTGTAAATCCGTGCAGTAGTTCCTGAGAAAATCAAAAGTAAAATCATAAGTATATCTAGAGGTGCATACGGTAAGCTTACTGTACTCTGTACCTTCCCGAGCACGCGCTGAATGCTAATTGGCTGTCAACTGTCTGTCAACACTCTAAACCAGAAAGTGTTGGCAGCCATCTTGTGCCTCGGTAGACAGAGGCACAAGAAAGCAGAAAAACAAACGTGTAAAACGCAAAAAGGGGCCAGGGGAGAAACACCCTGACCCCCTAGGCCTGCTCATGGGGTCCCACAAGGACCCTCAAGGCCCCCCCAATTTTTTGGGGCACAAAAATCGTGGGGTACGAGTACCGTACGAGTATGGTAAGCTTACTGTAAGCTTACTGTACTCTGTACCTTCCCGAGCACGAGCTGAATGCTTATTGGCTGTCAACTGTCTGTCAACACTACTAACCAGAAAGTGTTGCCATCTATCTTGTGCCTCGGTAGACTGAGGCACAAGAAAGCAGAAAAACAAACGTGTAGAATGCAAAAAAGGGGCAGTGTAGAAACACCCTGACCCCCTAGGCCTGCTCAGGGGGTCCCACAAGGACCCCCAAGGCCCCCCCCGATTTTTTTTTTTACAAAAATTGCGGGGTACGAGTACCGTACGCGTACCTTTCCGAGTACGAGCTGCATGCTCATTGGCAGTGAACACTCCAAACCAGGTAGTGTTGGCAGCCATCTTGTGCTCGGTAGACCGAGGCACAAGAAAGCCGAAACACAAACGTGTAGAACGCAAAAAGGGTGCAGGGTAGAAACAGCGTGACCCCCTAGGCCTGCTCAGGTGGTCCCACAAGGACCCCCAAGGCCCACATTTTTTTTTTAAACCCGGTCTGCTTTTTTTCAAATTACCCCCCAGGGGGACCGAATCCCGGGGGCATAGTGAAAAAGAAGTGTGGGGGGGCCCCAATCCCCCCTCGCACTGCCCCGGGGACCACCACCCTCTGGGGCAAAGCAATGCAGCGCCCTGGCGCACACTTGAGGTTCCTGGTGGGCTAGTTGGCCCTCATGGACCCCCAGTATGCTAGGGGAATTAGTTCCCCCCCTGCAAACGCGCCCGGGGGCTGCATTGCAGAGAGGTATAAAAAGGGGCGTGGCCTCATTACACCTCTCTGCAATGCAGCCCCCTGGCGCATACTGGAGATTCCTGGTGGGCTAGTGGCCCCCAGGGACCCCCAGTAGGCAAGGGGAATTAGTTCCCCCTCTGCAAAAGCGCCCGGGGGCTGCGTTGCAGAGAGGTGTAAAAAGGGGCGTGGCCTCATTACACGTCTCTGCAACACAGCCTCCTGGCGCATACTGAAGGTTCCCGCTGGGCTAGTTGGCCCCCAGGGACTCCCAGTATGCAAGGGGACTTAATCCCCCAACTTAGAACACTCTACAGGGCACGTTAGCACAGTGGTGAAGGTAGGGGGCGGGGCTTGAGGTGATGTGAGTGCAAACATGCCCTGAGGCACGTTTTACGTTGGGGAATTAATTCATGTTCAATCCAGAGGTCCCCTAGGGGCCAACTAGTCCAACAGGTATCTCCAGTAAGCACCACGGAGTTGTGTTGCAGAGTGTTGTAAAAAGGAGGCGTGCCCTTTGAACGACTCTCTGCAACACAGCTGCCTGGTGCATACTGGAGGTACCTGGTGGGCTAGTTGGCTCACAGGGGACCTCAGGATTGAAGAGGAATTAATTCCCCAATCTAGCTCACTACTATTCCTGAAAAGTAAATTTAACTGTACTTACCAGTAACTTGAATTTCCTTCCATAGGATATCATTGCCTGCTATATAAAATATATATACATTAAACAAATATTAAATAAAAAAATATTACAATTTCAATATTTTTAAAAACTATTTTTTTCAATTTATATTAAAAATGTGTAATGTAATTTAAAAAATAAAATATCTAAAAATAAATAGTTTAAAATAATGTAGTAAATCAGTATAAAAAATATAACAATACATTTAAAAATTATCATTTCCAAAACCTTTGAAATTCACTGAAAATACCATAAGTTTCAGCCACAGCATAGTTAAAAATTAGCATTTAAAAAACCTTAGAAATTCACTGAAAAAACCCTAGGTTTCAGCCTTGTTATAATTAAAAATTAGCATTTAAAAAACCTTAGAAATTCACTGAAAAAACATATGTTTCACACACGTTATAGTTAGCAATTAGCATTTAAAAAACCTTAGAAATTCACTGAAAAAACCATAGGTTTCACACATGTTACAGTTAGCTGGACATTTCACTCATACAAAACCATTGAAATTGCCCCGTTATAATTAATTTAGCTAACTATAACTCGCGCGCCCGCAATGCACTGCTGATGACGTCACATATTACATCACTCATGACATGGTCAGTGACATCACTCATGACATCACTGATGACATCTCAAATGACATCATTGATGACATCATCCTTGTGAAAGAGTGGCAGACCTCCTCTCAGCGTAATATAACCCTTGATACACACATTCAAAAATAGAAACTAACATTTTCCAAACAATGGAGATACCAATTCCAGTTAGAACAACCTATTCAGTAATTTCAAAATCTACATACACATCCAGTCATTCACTAACAGTTCTATATAGGCACTCATACATGTACTCATTCATCATATGTACTCCTATACATCTTATTACACACGGACACTCATCTATAGAGTTACTCACACACAAACTCACACATGCAAATAAACTATCAAACATCCATTTACTTGCATATACAGCTATACACCCACCACTACACTTACTTCTACAGAATCGTACACATACTTACTCTCTTAAACAATCACTTATAGAAACACTTATTACTTATTTATACAGGAACACTTACAATCTCTCGCTCTCACAAATACTCACTTATATGCATCAATACTCACAGATACTAGTTTAACACATATGTAGTTACTGATAAAGATACTACTGAGACAGTGATTCACTCACTAACACACCCATACACACACTCATCCACCCATACAGTCCTGCGCACATGCTGTCTTCAAAACACATACAAACAGTGAGTCACCCATTCATGCATCTATGCAGTAAGTAATACCCCCCACCAAACCATACAGTCACTCATACTGATACTCTAATAACCAACTAATAACCCATATCGACACTCATGTAGCTAGTCACCAACCCATGCAGCCACTTATACACAAAGTGAGACACTGATACAGATATTTTCATATGTAAACATTACTCGCTAATACATGTATTCACTAAGATACAGTCAGTTATACAATCATTTTTACAGAAAAAACCATCCATTTTGACACTTATTTACACATTTTTTCTTCCATCGACCTTTAGATATACATATATAAAACATATTTATTTTTCAGAAAGACGCACATTCACTGGATGATGTCATCAGTGATGTAATCAGTGATGTCATTTGAGATGTCATCAGTGATGTCATGAGTGATGTCACTGACCATGTCATGAGTGATGTAATATGTGACGTCATCAGCAGTGCATTGCGAGCGCGCGAGTTATAGTTAGCTGAATTAACTATAACGGGGGAATTTCAATGGTTTTGTATGAGTGAAATGTTCAGCTAACTATAACATGTGTGAAACCTATGGTTTATTTCAGTGAATATATATATATATATATATATATATATATATATATATATATATATATATATATATATATATATATATATATATTACCTACTGGCAATAGCCAGTAGGTATATATAGTTAGGATTGTTTTCCATAGGGAAATCGCAACATTCTATTGGGAATAACTTTGGCGCCGGTTGAGGAATCTTCCTGAAATTTTCCTTAACTTTGCCCCACGACGCTCCGCTCCTTCCCTGAAAGTTTGGGGGGATTCGTCAAGTGGGGGCCGAGATAAAAGGGGGTTTCAAAACGTGTTTTCCCCATGTTAATTTCCATTGGGCGGTTGGACTCACTTTTAGCCCGAACGGCTGAATGGTTTTCCACCAAACTTGGCTAAATTGTAGGGACTGGTAGCCCGATGTGCCTTTGCTATGTCTCAAGATATGTGCTCCAGTGGTTTTTACGAAAATTAACTTTGAAAGATATATATTGGGCTACATTGGGCTATATATATGTTAGAGCCCAAATGTAGCCCAATGTAGCCCAAAGATGGCCACCAGAGACAAAAAAACAAATGTATCCCAAATATCAGCCACATGTAGCCCAACTATAGCCCAATGACAGAATGTCCCAGAGTGTTCTAAAGAACAACTAGAGCGCTAACAGTCTTACTTATGACAAAAGTATGGCACACCTGAAGTCATCTTGATTGGAATAAAGTGGTAACACTTTATACATTTAATTTGAAAAGGAACAAAATGAGGGGTTTCATTTTGCCATAGAAATTTTATATATATATATATATATATTCACTGAAAAAAACATAGGTTACACACCAGTTATAGTTAGGAATTAGCATTTAAAAAACCTTTGAAATTCACTGAAAAAACCATAGGTTTCACACCAGTTATAGTTAGCTGGAAATTTTACTCGCATAAAACCATTGAAATTCCCACGTTATAGTTAGTTGGACTCACTATAACTTGCACGTCTGCAATGCACTGCTGATGACATCACATATTACATCACTCATGCATATATTTAAATATTTAAACATTATTCGCTAATATATGTATTCACTAAGATACACTTAATAAGCCAGTTAACCAATCAATTTTTTTTTTTAAAACACTGAAAAAACCATAGGTTTCAGGCCTTATATAGTTAGGAATTAGCATTTAAAAAACCTTTGAAATTCACTGAAAAACCATAGGTTTCAGGCCTTATATAGTTAGGAATTAGCATTTAAAAAACCTTTGAAATTCACTGAAAAAAACCATAGGTTTCAGGCCTTATATAGTTAGGATACAGAAAAGGGGGTGGTGATGAACAGAGTGTCTGAATTAAGCAGACCACTCTTACCCAGTCCAAAGATCAGGGCTTGATCCATCACCGTTATTTATCTCACTGCCCCATCCCAGCTCAGAACCTGGCTATATGCAAATTAGTCTGTCCCTGGCCCAGTGCATCATGGGAACAGGGCAGACCAAACTACCAAGCCAATTCTTCACCAGAAAGGAGACAAGCTACCGGGGACCGGTTTCTGGCATTTCAGCCTCTTCGGCCCGGCTTGCTTGAATCCTGATGGAGCAGTGAGAAAGGGACTCATGTCTGAGTATACCCTGCCACACCTATAGTGGCCAAAAACGATACAGAAAAGGGGGTGGTGATGAACAGAGTGTCTGAATTAAGCAGACCACTCTTACCCAGTCCAAAGATCAGGGCTTGATCCATCACCGTTATTTATCTCACTGCCCCATCCCAGCTCAGAACCTGGCTATATGCAAATTAGTCTGTCCCTGGCCCAGTGCATCATGGGAACAGGGCAGACCAAACTACCAAGCCAATTCTTCACCAGAAAGGAGACAAGCTACCGGGGACCGGTTTCTGGCATTTCAGCCTCTTCGGCCCGGCTTGCTTGAATCCTGATGGAGCAGTGAGAAAGGGACTCATGTCTGAGTATACCCTGCCACACCTATAGTGGCCAAAAACGATACAGAAAAGGGGGTGGTGATGAACAGAGTGTCTGAATTAAGCAGACCACTCTTACCCAGTCCAAAGATCAGGGCTTGATCCATCACCGTTATTTATCTCACTGCCCCATCCCAGCTCAGAACCTGGCTATATGCAAATTAGTCTGTCCCTGGCCCAGTGCATCATGGGAACAGGGCAGACCAAACTACCAAGCCAATTCTTCACCAGAAAGGAGACAAGCTACCGGGGACCGGTTTCTGGCATTTCAGCCTCTTCGGCCCGGCTTGCTTGAATCCTGATGGAGCAGTGAGAAAGGGACTCATGTCTGAGTATACCCTGCCACACCTATAGTGGCCAAAAACAATACAGAAAAGGGGGTGGTGATGAACAGAGTGTCTGAATTAAGCAGACCACTCTTACCCAGTCCAAAGATCAGGGCTTGATCCATCACCGTTATTTATCTCACTGCCCCATCCCAGCTCAGAACCTGGCTATATGCAAATTAGTCTGTCCCTGGCCCAGTGCATCATGGGAACAGGGCAGACCAAACTACCAAGCCAATTCTTCACCAGAAAGGAGACAAGCTACCGGGGACCGGTTTCTGGCATTTCAGCCTCTTCGGCCCGGCTTGCTTGAATCCTGATGGAGCAGTGAGAAAGGGACTCATGTCTGAGTATACCCTGCCACACCTATAGTGGCCAAAAACGATACAGAAAAGGGGGTGGTGATGAACAGAGTGTCTGAATTAAGCAGACCACTCTTACCCAGTCCAAAGATCAGGGCTTGATCCATCACCGTTATTTATCTCACTGCCCCATCCCAGCTCAGAACCTGGCTATATGCAAATTAGTCTGTCCCTGGCCCAGTGCATCATGGGAACAGGGCAGACCAAACTACCAAGCCAATTCTTCACCAGAAAGGAGACAAGCTACCGGGGACCGGTTTCTGGCATTTCAGCCTCTTCGGCCCGGCTTGCTTGAATCCTGATGGAGCAGTGAGAAAGGGACTCATGTCTGAGTATACCCTGCCACACCTATAGTGGCCAAAAACGATACAGAAAAGGGGGTGGTGATGAACAGAGTGTCTGAATTAAGTAGACCACTCTTACCCAGTCCAAAGATCAGGGCTTGATCCATCACCGTTATTTATCTCACTGCCCCATCCCAGCTCAGAACCTGGCTATATGCAAATTAGTCTGTCCCTGGCCCAGTGCATCATGGGAACAGGGCAGACCAAACTACCAAGCCAATTCTTCACCAGAAAGGAGACAAGCTACCGGGGACCGGTTTCTGGCATTTCAGCCTCTTCGGCCCGGCTTGCTTGAATCCTGATGGAGCAGTGAGAAAGGGACTCATGTCTGAGTATACCCTGCCACACCTATAGTGGCCAAAAACGATACAGAAAAGGGGGTGGTGATGAACAGAGTGTCTGAATTAAGCAGACCACTCTTACCCAGTCCAAAGATCAGGGCTTGATCCATCACCGTTATTTATCTCACTGCCCCATCCCAGCTCAGAACCTGGCTATATGCAAATTAGTCTGTCCCTGGCCCAGTGCATCATGGGAACAGGGCAGACCAAACTACCAAGCCAATTCTTCACCAGAAAGGAGACAAGCTACCGGGGACCGGTTTCTGGCATTTCAGCCTCTTCGGCCCGGCTTGCTTGAATCCTGATGGAGCAGTGAGAAAGGGACTCATGTCTGAGTATACCTTGCCACACCTATAGTGGCCAAAAACGATACAGAAAAGGGGGTGGTGATGAACAGAGTGTCTGAATTAAACAGACCACTCTTACCCAGTCCAAAGATCAGGGCTTGATCCATCACCGTTATTTATCTCACTGCCCCATCCCAGCTCAGAACCTGGCTATATGCAAATTAGTCTGTCCCTGGCCCAGTGCATCATGGGAACAGGGCAGACCAAACTACCAAGCCAATTCTTCACCAGAAAGGAGACAAGCTACCGGGGACCGGTTTCTGGCATTTCAGCCTCTTCGGCCCGGCTTGCTTGAATCCTGATGGAGCAGTGAGAAAGGGACTCATGTCTGAGTATACCCTGCCACACCTATAGTGGCCAAAAACGATACAGAAAAGGGGGTGGTGATGAACAGAGTGTCTGAATTAAGCAGACCACTCTTACCCAGTCCAAAGATCAGGGCTTGATCCATCACCGTTATTTATCTCACTGCCCCATCCCAGCTCAGAACCTGGCTATATGCAAATTAGTCTGTCCCTGGCCCAGTGCATCATGGGAACAGGGCAGACCAAACTACCAAGCCAATTCTTCACCAGAAAGGAGACAAGCTACCGGGGACCGGTTTCTGGCATTTCAGCCTCTTCGGCCCGGCTTGCTTGAATCCTGATGGAGCAGTGAGAAAGGGACTCATGTCTGAGTATACCCTGCCACACCTATAGTGGCCAAAAACGATACAGAAAAGGGGGTGGTGATGAACAGAGTGTCTGAATTAAGCAGACCACTCTTACCCAGTCCAAAGATCAGGGCTTGATCCATCACCGTTATTTATCTCACTGCCCCATCCCAGCTCAGAACCTGGCTATATGCAAATTAGTCTGTCCCTGGCCCAGTGCATCATGGGAACAGGGCAGACCAAACTACCAAGCCAATTCTTCACCAGAAAGGAGACAAGCTACCGGGGACCGGTTTCTGGCATTTCAGCCTCTTCGGCCCAGCTTGCTTGAATCCTGATGGAGCAGTGAGAAAGGGACTCATGTCTGAGTATACCCTGCCACACCTATAGTGGCCAAAAACGATACAGAAAAGGGGGTGGTGATGAACAGAGTGTCTGAATTAAGCAGACCACTCTTACCCAGTCCAAAGATCAGGGCTTGATCCATCACCGTTATTTATCTCACTGCCCCATCCCAGCTCAGAACCTGGCTATATGCAAATTAGTCTGTCCCTGGCCCAGTGCATCATGGGAACAGGGCAGACCAAACTACCAAGCCAATTCTTCACCAGAAAGGAGACAAGCTACCGGGGACCGGTTTCTGGCATTTCAGCCTCTTCGGCCCGGCTTGCTTGAATCCTGATGGAGCAGTGAGAAAGGGACTCATGTCTGAGTATACCCTGCCACACCTATAGTGGCCAAAAACGATACAGAAAAGGGGGTGGTGATGAACAGAGTGTCTGAATTAAGCAGACCACTCTTACCCAGTCCAAAGATCAGGGCTTGATCCATCACCGTTATTTATCTCACTGCCCCATCCCAGCTCAGAACCTGGCTATATGCAAATTAGTCTGTCCCTGGCCCAGTGCATCATGGGAACAGGGCAGACCAAACTACCAAGCCAATTCTTCACCAGAAAGGAGACAAGCTACCGGGGACCGGTTTCTGGCATTTCAGCCTCTTCGGCCCGGCTTGCTTGAATCCTGATGGAGCAGTGAGAAAGGGACTCATGTCTGAGTATACCCTGCCACACCTATAGTGGCCAAAAACGATACAGAAAAGGGGGTGGTGATGAACAGAGTGTCTGAATTAAGCAGACCACTCTTACCCAGTCCAAAGATCAGGGCTTGATCCATCACCGTTATTTATCTCACTGCCCCATCCCAGCTCAGAACCTGGCTATATGCAAATTAGTCTGTCCCTGGCCCAGTGCATCATGGGAACAGGGCAGACCAAACTACCCGTCCCCGGAAGCTTGTTTCCTTCCCAGTGTAAGAATTGGCTTTTGTAGTCTGGTCTGCCCTGTTCCCATGATGCACTGGGCCAGGGACAGACTAATTTGCATACAGCCAGGTTCTGAAACTGGGATGGTGCAATGAGCTAAAAAACGGTGTTGGATCTAGCCCTGATCTTTTGACTGGGTGAGAGTACTCTGCTTAATTCAGAGACTCTGTCCATCACCACCCCTTGCTGTAAATAATTTTGTCCACCCTAAGCGTGGAAGGGTATACTCAGATGTGAGTCCCTTGCTCATTGCACCATCAGGATTCAAGCAAGCCGGGCCGAAGACGGCTGTTATGCCAGAAACCGGTCCCCGGAAGCTTGTTTCCTTCCCAGTGTAAGAATTGGCTTTTGTAGTCTGGTCTGCCCTGTTCCCATGATGCACTGGGCCAGGGACAGACTAATTTGCATACAGCCAGGTTCTGAAACTGGGATGGTGCAATGAGCTAAAAAACGGTGTTGGATCTAGCCCTGATCTTTTGACTGGGTGAGAGTACTCTGCTTAATTCAGAGACTCTGTCCATCACCACCCCTTGCTGTAAATAATTTTGTCCACCCTAAGCGTGGAAGGGTATACTCAGATGTGAGTCCCTTGCTCATTGCACCATCAGGATTCAAGCAAGCCGGGCCGAAGACGGCTGTAATGCCAGAAACCGGTCCCCGGAAGCTTGTTTCCTTCCCAGTGTAAGAATTGGCTTTTGTAGTCTGGTCTGCCCTGTTCCCATGATGCACTGGGCCAGGGACAGACTAATTTGCATACAGCCAGGTTCTGAAACTGGGATGGTGCAATGAGCTAAAAAACGGTGTTGGATCTAACCCTGATCTTTTGACTGGGTGAGAGTACTCTGCTTAATTCAGAGACTCTGTCCATCACCACCCCTTGCTGTAAATTATATAGTTAGGAATCAACATTTAAAAAACCTTTGAAATTCACTGAAAAAACCATAGGTTTCAGGCCTTATATAGTTAGGAATTAGCATTTAAAAAAACCTTTGAAATTCACTGAAAAAACCATAGGTTTCAGGAGTTATATAGTTAGGAATTAGTTATTAAAAAACCTTTGAAATTCACTCAAAAAACTATAAGTTTTAGTGGTGTTATAGTTAGCTGGACATTTTACTCATACAAAACCAATGAAATTGCTCCTATATAGTTAGTTGTACTAACTATATTTCGCGCACCCGCAATCCACTGCTGATGATGTCACATATTAGATCATTCATGACATGGTCAGTGACATCACTGATGACATCTCAAATGACATCACTGATGACATCATCCACGTGACAATCACATACACCTTTTCATACACTATTACAATTTTTCATCACTGTTTGTAAAATACAGAGTATCATATTTAAATCCATTCTCACAGCAATACAAGTATCTAAAAATCCACTCAGTGATTCATAGATGTATACACACATCTAATCACTTACCTATGGATTCACTCATACATGCTGTCAATGAACAATAGAACACTATCAAAAATACTTATACATCTATATCGACATTAAACAACAGCACGCATCCTATTCACATATGAAGTCATCCTACTCACTTATGCAAACAATGGATCATACTTACATATTTACTTAGCAAAACACTTATACAAACACCACTTCTTCTATTCATTTAGATAGTAAGTCATACTTAGTGAATTATAAAATCATTATTACAAGTATACAGTTATCCATACAGTCACTCACACAATCATTGTGTCTTATGTATACTTATTTATATACAACAACTGACACATACACTGCCTTTTATGTTTCTAGTTTGTTGGACCTGTACCTTTGAGAAATATATTTGCTCATCACCACACCCATAAAGAAATTCCCTCATCCAAACTGTTAGAACATGTAGTTTTAACTTCATATATCTACTGAATCAACTATTCACACATCTTTGGACAGTCACACACCCCCCACCGAACCACACACACTTTCACACTCCCATACAAATACTCAGTTAACTAATCAATAACTAATATAGACTTTCACATAGCTAGTAACCAACTGTAGAATCAGTTTACACAACAACTGACAAAGTGATACAGATATTCACTATCCACTATATTTAGTGAGACATTATAAATTGGTCAAGTAAACAGTCAATTACACTGCTACTAAATCCTCCATCCAAATATTTATTTATATATATCCACTCATTCTTCAATGTAAATTGCTATATATATAATGCATATTTAAATAACGAAGCAAACCACATTCACTGGATGATGTCATCAGTGATGTCATCAGTGATGTCATCAGTGATGTCATTTGAGATGTCATCAGTGATGTCACTGACCATGTCATGAATGATCTAATATGTGACATCATCAGCAGTGGATTGCGGGTGCGCGAAATATAGTTAGTACAACTAACTATATAGGAGCAATTTCATTGGTTTTGCATGAGTAAAATGTCCAGCTAACTATAACACCACTAAAACGTATAGTTTTTTGAGTGAATTTCAAAGGTTTTTTAAAAACGAATTCCTAACTATATAACTCCTGAAACCTATGGTTTTTTCAGTGAATATATATATATATATATAAATATATGAATTCACTGGAAAACCAAAGGTTGAAGGTAACATTATAGTTAGGTAGGATAAATAAGTTAAGCACATGTGTTAAAAACACTCGAAATTTACGAATAAAAAAAAAGGTTTAAATGATGTAAGGGTAGGTGTTTGAATAAAGTGAAAATTAATGCTCAAAAACACCAACATCAATGAAATATATCAGTTCTACTTTACTGAGCGAACTATTACCTGTTCTCCCACCTTGCCCTGTTTATGTCCTCACATTACGTCACATGTTCAATAACACTATTGATGACATCACTGATCACATCATTGATGAAATTATCCAACAAATATGACAGTTTGCATAAGCTTTTCATACTAGAAGATATTCAATTAGTACAAGCAGACTCAAGTTTCCATAACATCTGTAATATTAATATGGGACACTTTTAACAGCAAACAGAAAAAGCAAAATATCAAGCATATCAGTGAAAGCACCCACATTAGGGAGGTATAATGTTTGAGTGGCCACTCAAATGGCTATTTTCATTTTTATTTTTGTGCACCCCTGGGTACTACAGTACTCCCAAGGGACCTAAAGAACTAATGCTCTATTACTTACCGGTAATCTTCATTACTCCGGGTCCCGTTGTCCTCGTTCCATTTATTACTAATTGGAGATGATCATCTTCCGACAGAAAAAAAGATCAGAAGAATGATGGGACACTAACCCCGCCCCTCCTACCGGGAGTACGTAAGGAGCACTTACCCTGCATTCCTACTGAACCACCAAGTCCACAACAGGAAGGCCGGCCATCCGGGAGGGAGGGCGGGGCATATGAATGGGACAAAGACAACGGGACCCAGAGTAATGAAGATTACCGGTAAGTAAAAGAACATTACCCCCAGGTCCCTTATGTCCTCATCCCATTCATTACTAATTGGAGAATACCAAAGCAGAAAAGTCGGCCTTCCCAAACAAAACAACAAAACAGAAGCCAACTCAGGAAACCAAACCAAGGCAGCCACCGCAGAAATCAAAAGGCAGAACTGGCATGAAAACCCCAGGCAGAGCACCCAGACAAGAGGGAGCCCCCCAAACCGAGATGCACCCAACAAAACAACGGGCGAACAGCCAGAATACCAGTCCGACAACCTACAGAGGCCAACCAGCCCACAGCAGGAACATCCTACAGCCAACCACAGAAGGGGAGAGCACGGACCCACAAGCCAACCGAGGCAGGAAAGAATAAAACAGCGAGGAGGCCACCCAAAGAGGAACAAACCCCCGGAAGCCAACCCACCAGGCCCCAAGAGCCAAAAGGGAGCAGACCCAGTAGGGGCCAGAACCCCAGAGGATGAAAAACGATCAGGAAACAAGGCACCAAGCAACTCAGAACCGCCAGGAAGCCCAAACAGCACGAACCGACAAGGGCACCCAACCAGGACAATGGAACCGAGGAAAACAAAGAAGAAAAGGGAATAAGAAGAACACATGAACATAAGAACACAGCCCCAGCAGAAACCCAACCGACAAACCAGCGAAATCAGAGCAGGAAGCCACAGCCCGAAGCAGGCACACCCAAAACCACAGAGAAGGAGAGCAACGGAACGGGCGTACGACCCCGAGAACCCAAGACCACAGCAAGGGAACCCCAAGGGAGCCAACACCAGCAGCAGACAAGCCCAACCATAGACAGGCCAGGCAGAGACGACCCCAAACAGCCCAAGCAGAAGGCAGATGCCAAAAAAACAAAGGCCAGCTAAGACCAAGGGCCAGCAACCCAGAAAGGCCCCAAAGGAGCGGGACCGGCCCAAATCACACAGCACAGAAACCTCAACCCACCAGGGGAGAGGCAACGCCAAAAGAAATCCCGAGCACAGAAGCAACAGAAGCCAGGGTGGAAAGCAAAAAAAAACCAAACCCCATGACCCAGCACGGCCAAAGGCAGGGCCTGAGCAGGGGGACAAACTCCCAGGGCAGAAAACAGCAACAGAGTAGCCGGGAAGCCAAAGCCGAACAACTCGTCCGACCAGAAGGACCCAAAGACCCAACCCAGAATCGGGGGAAGGCTCAAAGAAGGAAAGGCCTCAGCAGAGCACAGGCCAGAGAGCAAACAGCCCCGGTGTCGCCCAAACGAAATTCCCAGAGTAGGGGAAAACAGAAACGGAGGACTGACCCAAACAGGCCGATCCAGAGCCAAGAGGCTACAATTGCAGGAGCACACAACAACCGACAGGACCAGAAACCGACAGCAGAGGGACCAGCCACCCCACAGGCAGAAAAGACACCTGCAAAGAAGTGGCAGGCCACACGATGAACCCCAAAAACAGCCCAAGCAAGTGGCCCAGGACCACAGCAAGAGCGTACCCAGGCAACTCGGAGCAGGTCCAACCAAACAGAAACCCGCACACGAGCCAAGAACCGGAGCCAACAGGGAGGAAGGCCGAAGGTAACAGGCAACCACAAGGAGACACCGCCAAATGCCAAGCAGAAGCAGCTGCCTGCCAGCAGACAAGGAGAGACCGAAACTCAGCCCCCGGAACAACACGAGTACAGGGAAAAGCTGAGTCACAACCCCAGCCAAAAAGAAACACCAGAAAGGGCAGGGACAAGCACCCCCCTCCACAGCGAACTAAGCCAGAGGAGAACACTGCAGGTCAGAAGTGACCCAGCAGAGGCCAACGGAATCCAACCATGCAACAAACAAAGTCCACCCAGAAGCACCACTGACAACAGACGAGACCAGAGGAAGCAGGGAGGAAAGGCCGAAGGCAGAGGTATAACCACCAGTCATGAGGCCAAATAAAAGACACCCCAGAGGAAGCAAGAAGCAACCCAGGCACCAGAGCACGCGAAGCAGCCAGAACCCCACTCAGCAGCGGGGACCAGAGAGAGCCAACCAGGGGCCCCCAAAGCACACCAGCAAGAGGGACAGACCCAGAAAGGAGACCAGACCAGCATCACAGTGCCCGCTAGCAGCCCGGGGAAGCAGAGAAGAGGACAAAACCCCAAACGGAAACACAGGTGACAACCCCAAACATGAGAGAAGCCACCCCCAGGGAGAAAAGGCTAAAAGAAAAACACCAGAGGCCAGGACCAGTAACCCAGAGGCATAGGACACAGCCAAGGAACCCCAGCAACCCACCCGAACACAAGGGCCAGCAGACACCCAGGGCAAAACACAACAGAAACTAGTGCACCAAGAATAGCCAGGCCGAAGCGCAGGCAAAGCGACATGGAACAGAACCACGAGAGCCAGGACAGCAGCAGGATGACAGAGACAACAACCAGCACCACAGCCACACAGGCACAACCTCCAGTAGAAGCAACAGGCAGAGACCCACAGAAGCTAACAAGAGGAACCGGGGCACAGAGCACCACCACAAAGACATAGGGAATGCCAAATCCAGGCCAGGTCCGAGAGCAGAAGAGACCAGGTGCCCACAGACCGGCAACACCGGGGGGCCAGAGGAAAAAACATCAGACACTGGCCAAGAAAGACAACCAGGCCACAGCATGAAGACAGCCCCCCAACAAATAGACATCCACCAAAAAGAACAGGGCCACAGGGGAGGAGAACCACGGAAAACAGGAGGGGAGGCACCCAAAAACAAGCACCCTCCACCCCGCAATGAAAACACCTACTGGAACAACGATGCAAGGCAGCCCACTGAGAGACAATCCCGCAGTGTGAGCAAGTAACAAGCCCCATCACAAACCAACAATCAGCCGGCCAGGGAGAAAAAACCCCGACCCAAGGCCCAGAAGACGGAATGCAACCGCCCTAACCTTCCCAGGAGCAAGAGAACAGGAGGCTCACCCCAGCGTGCCCGAAAAAACGCCAGCAGGAGTGAAACTCCATGAAACCAGCCCCCACACAGAACAAGAACGAGGCTTGCGAAGGACAGGTGAGGCCTCGGCAAAGGAAACACACCACAGCAACAGAATCAGACCCAACGCCAAACTGAGGGAGCCCCACAGGCCGGCAGAAGATGAAAACAGGGACAAGGAACGGAGCCCCGGCAATGGCTTCCCGGAGCAACCAGGCCCAGGCAGAGCACAACACATTCCAAAGTACCCCTACCCGGGAACGACAGCCGAGAACGAGTGCAGGGACACGAAGACCCAACGGAACGCGTCAAAAGGAAACCCACCACCACGGGCAACCAAAGAAGCGCTAAAATAGGCAGCAAAAGAACAAGGCTTCCTCACTGGACCACCAGGGATGAGGCACTGGCAGGAGCCTGGGGTGGAGAAGAGCCATGAACACCCACCAACAACAGGGAAATGGTGACAGTTGCAGGCAGCACAACAGCGGAGCTGCCGGGGGCGGAGCGCAACAGCGCAGCACAGCGAAACACGCCCGGCATCAGCGGGGCACCCAGACCAACCCCAATGACAGCTGAGACCTGCAGCAACACCAGCACAAAAGAACAGCAAAATTAATCCATACCATAATGACAAGTCAGCAACCAATGCCAAGCCATGCAAAGCAGTGCCCAAGGACCCAGTCTGGAACGCACCAGTAGCCTCAAAACAGCAACGCAGACCGTGAAGAAGCTGGCAGCAGCACACCCTCAACCAGCAAAGCCGAGGATACACACAACCCAGAGAAAGGCACCAACACTGCCAGAGGGCGGAGCAGGGGATGTGGGTGGGGGCAAAAAGACAAAACAGCACGCTGCACGAAACAATCCTGGCTGACAAAACCCATAACAGTAGGAGGCAGTACCCAAAGGAACAGAAACCCAGACACATGAGGGTGTAGACCCTGCCAGGGAACAGACTCGGGAAAGCAGAGCACAGAAGGCGAGCAACCCACAGAGCCATCTGCCACCAGCCAAGTCATCGGCATCCCGCCCCCTCGAACACAAAAAGTCCCCGGCAGGATCCAGAACAAAAGGAAAACGTGCAGCACAGGCAGTCCGAAGCCCATCCGAAACCTTCTACCACACCGGAAGTAAGCCACAAGCTTCACCCCATGCTGCCTACAACGCCAAGCAGAAGCGGGGCCATCAGACAACAAGGCCCCCACCGCCAGCCGCAGTCAAACACACCATCAGCGTAGAAGCACCGCAGTGCACAAAAGGTGGGGAACAGAAGCGAAACAGTAAGGGAAACAAGAAACCTGCAAGCAGCACTCACCCGGAGTGGGGGTCAACCCCAGAAAGAAGGCCCCCACTCAAGCTGCCCATCAGGAGAACAAACTGATGAAGAAGAGAAACACCGCAAAGCAGGACTCACCCGGGGGGCCGCAAATAGCCACAAGGGCCCCTGCACCATCCAGGATCCAAGAAGCTGCCGCCAGACACCAAAGGCAGCAGAGCTCCAGCAGGATCCAGGGGAACCAGGAAACCGGCACGAAATCCACCCGCTAAACCCCAGGAGGATGAGCCTCCAGCAACCCGGAAGGACCCGGGAGGCCGGTTTACCAGCCGTAATGGGCCGCCAGAAACCACACATGGGAATCAAATAGCTGGCCGAGAAACCGAGCCTGGGAGGCAAGGAACCAGATCCCCCAGGCAGCCGGACGGGGTAAAACAGGAACAGAAGCCACTCAAGGAGGAGCAGCACCAGCATCCACAATCAAGTCTGTCGACAGACAGAAAAAAGAACAGGAGGAATGCTGGGTAAGTGCCTCTTATGTACTCCCAGTGGGAGGTGCGGGGTTAGTGTCCGAGCATTCTTCTGATCTTTTTTTCTGTTGGGAGATGGTTATCTCCAATTAGTAGTGAATGGTACGAAGACATAAGGGATAAAGGACCTTGGGGTAATGAGAGGGTCCTGCAGGAATACCACATGGGTTTACTTCCAGTTCCTGTCCTGTGACAGTACTGCACGAAAGCCAATGAATGAACTGGGTCTTCCTAAAGCCAGCTCTCTCCCCGTACTTCTCATGGTATAATATGAAGAAGTGACAACATGATGTCTTCCAGACAAATAAAACTGTGTGTGGCCAGACCTCCAAAGTGAGGGTTCTGGGATGAAAGAAACAAAAAGAAAGAGGGTTAAGGGGTGCCCACATATATAAAAGGTAGCCCAGGAACCTAAAAAGGTACCAAATAGTGTACCTAGTAATGGCAAAATAAAATTATTTAAAAAAAATCATATATCTTTATATCTTCAAAAAACGACGGCAAATTGTTGGTTTAGTATCAAATATCCACATTCTTATCAGCATCTTTAATTTTATATGGGGTCGTTTCAAAGTTTCAGCATGTAAAAGAAACAATGATTAAACCTATAGTAAGTGTCATTATAGAGATACAGCACAAGTTGAATGGAAGTTAGTAGGGAAGTACTTTTGATTAAAAATATGAAATGGCTGAATAGAGACACTCTTTGTGGAAGTTGTGGACTACAATGAGAAAGTTGTCTTAATTGCCAATTGTAACACGCATCCTGGGTGCAACACCATGACATCGTGTTTCAGCCTAGGATTCCACACCCACCTTTTGTTCGATTCTGAATAATAATCAAACCTCAAAAACAAGGAGTAGATGCAGTGGTGGCATATTTCTCTATATTACTATCTAGTTTTTTCCGGTCAGGACAGTCTCACATGATGAATGAGTCATGACATTTGAAATTGAAGGAATTGTTTCAATTCAGACGTGAACAATAATTTGCTAGAGGGTAAATGTTTTGTCACGCAGCTGTCACAGAAACAGGGTATACATTTGTCTGTAGTCAGAGCATCTTTCGCTAATTCATTAATAAAAAAAAGCGTTAAAGATGCCAGAGTGATATTACAGAAAAATAGTAACATTTGCCACCTTTCTAATGAACGATTTAAGAGGAGCCGGCATTTGATTTGTGACCCAATGTGAATTTCGGTGCTTTGTTAGATACAAATTGTTATTTTTGCTTTGTATGTATTGAAGAGCATAGCATTTCTACAGGAAATTCTGTCCTGATTAAACCAAGCAGAATCTCATTGAATGTAACAACATAACACAGAATGATATAACATTACATAAAGTAAAATAAGGGTATACTCAGTAATAAAAGAGCATACTCACTTAGAGATGTGAGATATAAGTAATAGGGTTGATGTTGTGGGTCACCGTGAGAAGACAATGCATGTAGTTCATATTTGACATGTTGTCTATTATGCCTAAGGGGTAAGGTGTTGATTAACGGAGATAATAGTATTAAGTTGAGATGGCAATCCGGGTTTCAATCATGCTGAAGGAGGTGAGGTTTCGAAGACTGCTACTGATGGTCTATATCTGAGGTCAGTGCTTAATTGTAAAAGAATAAGTGCCATGCATTAAGTTACCTATGGCTGGTGCTAGCAAATGCCAGGGCTATCAAATATCATGTTTGTTTATTCTTTATTCCTAGACATGTCTCTGGCACCATACATTTCCTGTCCCCTTACCTGCTCCCTTACCTTGCCTTTGCAGGTTTTCTTTCTTCCCTGCAGCCTCCCTCCATTGCAATTTTTCCATCTTTTCCTCGTCCTTTTGTATCGCGTTCTGCGTCAAAGTTTGATGCTGAAAAATAAGCATCAGTCTTCTGAAATGAGTGCTAGTTGGCCCCACCTGCAACCACTGCCTCAAATTAAGCCTTATGGGGCCTTCCAGTTGCATGGGTCAACAGAACTAAAGACCCAATTTAAAGTTCGGTGTAAAGAATACTAAGTAGCTGACATAACAGAGTACCCTGCCCATGAAACTCTCTATCTGTCCGCCTAATTCAGGAATGTGCGGGTCTGAAATATTCTGTCAATGGAGCCACCGTTGGCAGGATAGATAGGATACTTTCTCCTACAGCCTGATGGAGTCGGGCTGTCCCAGGAAGCAGATCGCACCATCTACCACTAGCATGAAATCCAGCTTTGAGAGTTTGCTTCTAAAAAACAAATACTTTGTAAATGTTTAGTGGACGGCAGTCAAAAGCAACAGCAGCATTCCACCAACATATTTTCCAATGAAAGAACCTGCTGTGATGTTGGTTCCTTTCAATGTACAAAGATGACTGCTGGGACGGCGGTCATCTCTAAATTTGAAAGACAGAGTCTATTAGGGTGGTGGAGGAAATGTCCTATAGCTATTTGTAACTATATCTCAAGTGTCACTGATCACTTGTGACCTGGCCGCACAGCAAATAAATGTATCACACATTTTTCTTCTTAAATTGAACAATGATATAATAACCAATTTGTTATTCATTTCTGTCTTCATTTTCAATTATTCATAAATGTTTACAATTGCTGTCAATTGTTCACTGATGTCAAATTACATACCAACATGCTTGTCAATGAAGCTTATACTAAAAAATCAGAAGCAAGGCCTATTTAACAAATGAGAATTTCATATCCAATTGTATGTCTGTTGCCCAATGCATTTCGGGATCACACTCCTTTCTTCAAGGGCAGCTGTAAAACACATAGGCAACAAACAAGGGGAGTACATGTCACTAATAAATTAAGTAAGCAAGATTATACTGTTTATGCTTTCTAAATTGTTTACGGAATCATAATGAATTCCAAAATTGTAAATGGATCAAAAAACACCTGTGCTTTTGAAACATGGAAAATGTACTCGAATTAACCAAAGATCAGAAAAGACACCCTATCTTTTGTGTCGAACGTTCACAGTGAGGGGTTACCCTGATGAAAAAAAACATTTATTAACGAACCTGGGGCCATATTATCAAGAACGGCAATAACATTATCGCCGCTTTAGCGGCAGGAAACTGCCGCAAAAGCAGCGATAAGGGGCTTGATAATATGGCCTTGTGAATTCCCATAGAAGCCCAGGTTCTGGTGTGAACCTGGGTTTCTATGAGAATTCACAAGGGCATATTATCAAATACCTTATTTTCGCTTTAGCAGCAGTTTCCTGCCCCTAAAGCGGCGATAATTTTATCGCCGTTCTTGATAATATGGCCCTCGTTCATAGCGAAACGGTGATAAAAAGCTGTCTACACTGTCTCCCGTGCTGAAAGCTCAAAGTGAATTGCTGACTGTAGCAATCAATACTCACAACACAGTGTGGTGGCTCACGCTCTGTTCAAGTATAAATACTCTGGCCAAGCTTTCTGCAGTGCAATTTCTGTAAATAGTAGCTGACCATCAGAGGAGAGGAAAACAAAAATCTTCCGCTTTCCCTTTACCAAATATCTATCTCCTGCATGAACATACCTGCTATCAACCACCGCTTTGGATGTAATGATAGATCGCTGCAAACCAAAAAAAAAAACAAAGCGAGTTTCTGTGTTGTTCGGTTGTGAAACCTAAACATTGCTGCTTCTATTTACCAACTGTCTGAAATATGGGCAAACTGCTTAACCCAGTTTTGCTAAAACTGCATTTCCTTCTGCTGTTCGATAGACTCTTGCGGGTAGTCTTTCCTCACTGCAACCATGTTTAAGAGGCTGAATGCAATATGCATCTTCTGTGATAGACATAAACATAAGGGAAGCGTTTGTAACGTAACTGCAGACACCATATTGTCACTGTTTTCACTAATCAATCTCCCATGTTTTAGACGGAATTGAACCACTAGGTATCTCAAATGTTAACCCTTAATGTAAAATGTAATTATAAGTGCCCTATTCAATAATCAATACTGTGGTGTTTTTTGGGGGGCAAAAACCATAAACCAGGCAAAAACAAAAATCTGCATAAACACAACATAGCTTCTGTGTTTCTTCTGTAGTCCTCTTTTAAGTGGTGTACTCCTGAATGGCTGTTCAGCATAATTGATATTTAGAAAGATAGAAAAGATAAAAACAAGATAAAAGAAACACTGGTGTTCATGATAAATGAACAATGGGTTCATGATGGTAAATGTTGAAGTTATACATAGAAAGGGTAAACCCAATGGTACTGGGACCTGGGTGATAAGTAGTACAGTAGAGCGTGGTCCCAGTACTGCTAGGACTAACTGGACTATTATACAATTTCAATGCAATTTCAAAAAATTATAATAATAATCCAAAAGACATGGAAGGCAAATGTTATTTAATCACACTGCCACATAACAGAAATATTTTGTTCACTTTTGTCAAATTAAGTTCAAAACACAATGGTGCCCGATAGGACAGGGAGAAGGAGGGAAAAGGTAGGTGAATTTGGTGAGGATGTGTGACTGTGAAAGAGCATGGAGATTCAGTGACAACAGGAAAGTGCCAATTTCAAAAAGAAAACATGAATTATATATATATTCAGTTCGCAAGACCCTATTGTTAAAACACAATTGATTTGGTCTCTGTTGTTTTGTAGGGCTGGCGTGGTGCAGATGGTAATGTCAACGTTTCAACCCCAAAATTACGTTGTAGGTTACTTGACACCTTACAGCGGGGTCTTCATCAGGACGCAGAAAGGGAGGGCACCTAAGGGTTAAAGTATAGAACAAAGTTCATACTATGGTAGATAAAAGAGGATGTGCAACTAATTAAGAAACCAGAGTGGTCCAAATATAATTACTATTCAAGGTCCTACAATGAGGCCTCCAATATAATCTGAGGGCCAGAGAAGCTCCAGGGCAGAAAATAGGACAGTAGGACCTACGGAGATACATATAACATCCATAGGTACAGGGCCGGGTTAAGTTGAGGCTCCAAAACCCACCAGAAATATCAAACCATTATCGATGTAGTGGCCAAGAATAACTCAACTTACAATAAACGCGGGTGAATCCAAAGGGTCCCTTTCAAAAATGCATTCAACAGTTAATGTAATGTCTACCATATAAATCGGGGTTAGGGAAAGATTCAGTGGATAGTATCTAAAATTTAACAAATAAACAAATACACAGGGAGGAGTCACCAATCGAACAAATAATAAGACCAGTCAAGAGTCAAATGGTGTACTTGAAGATAGAATCAGTACCTGATCAAAGTCAGGAGACTGCACATATGTGCGTTGCAGCGTGTCTGGGGGGGAAGGGTAAAAGCAAATCCATGTAACTGGTTCTGTTGATTGCCATGTAATACATCAAGTGCAATCTGTAAGGGGTAACCAAAGTTAAGGTAAACTCACCGATCTTCGGTGGCGTAACGGCTCACTAGTCAAGAGGTGCCATTTCTACAAAAGGAAAAACGGGAAAGAGGCCTCATATCAGTCACGCAGGTCGACAACTGGAAAGAGGGGCAGAGGCTCCCTTCAAAGTGCTGTAGTGCAAGGATACTTCAAAAAACTCACCCCTACTACGCTGACTGCTGGCACATCAATGCAATAAACCTTGGGAGACGGGCCGGCATCCTAACAGCTGTTAAATAGTGCCGCCCTGAAATCCCGAGCCATACCGTGACGTGAAGAGCAACAGATGCATTCTGCGTCGCGTCATCATTCTCATTGTAAACAGGGACAATAGACTACAAAAGATTCCCGGTAAACGGAAGAAAGTTCATACATGCAATAGACAGCAATGTTATTGCAGAGATCTGAAAGAGGGGGCGAATGTCAAGTAACAAAAAATAAAAAAATTATTAAAAAGTGGCACAACGATTGACATCTACTGCTAAACATACCAGTGATGGATAATCCTGAATCATGTGCGTACGCGTGATCTGTGTCATGTGTGCGATAATATGCATAGAAACAATGTAAACATATCAGCATAACGGAAGCAGATATTGGTAAATATTGAAGAGCACAAGATATTGGAGAGCCAAGAATGAAGGAGGAATAAAATGGAAACCCACTTGTGTTTGTATTGTGCTCGAAACTCATTGTACAGTCAACCATTGCAAATGGATGAACAACACTCTTAGGCACTCCAGAAAAAATCCATTTATTAAGCATCTTAACCACATGTAAACATTTACATTCATGTCTAAGTGGTCTACTAATATAAACCAGCTCATGTCAATGTTATCATTCATTCCTGAAGGGGTCATTGTCTTGAGTCTTTTGACCCAATAGGTTTCTCTCTGTGATAGTGATTTGGAATAGTCTTTGTCAGAACTTACCGTTAATGTGTCTAAAATTTGAAATCTAAGTGGTGTTGTGTCTAACCAATAAACAGCTAGATTGAAATTAGTATTTTTGTTGCTGATCATCTTTTGTGTTTCACAATTCTTGTTTTGATCTTTTGTTCTGTTCTGCCAATGTACATGAGCCCGCATGAACATTTAATACAATAAAGGACATTGGCTGTAATGCAATGTCCCTGTTTGACCAGCTCTCCTGACCTCGGCTGTGTGATAATATTATCAGTGATTACATTATTTTAATGAATACATTATGGCATTTCATTTTCGGGTCCCTTCTTGTGGCTTTTGGCTCATTATTTTGAGTGTAGTCAATAACTTTTTCAAGTTCTTCGTCCTCGTGTAGGCAAAAAGAGGTTTATTTCTGAATAATCCTCTAAACTCTGGTTCTCTCTGCAGGAGTTCCCATTGTTTATGGATGATTCTCTTAATGGCAACTGATTTGGACGAACATTTAGAGACAAAAGTAAGCAGATCCTTTGAATCTGTGGGATTTTTTCAGCAATAAATCGTTTCGGTCAACTGTTTCCACTCTCCTTTCTATGTCCTCCAGGAATTTCAAAGGGTACCCTCTTTCTATAAGTTTCTGCTTTTGTTCCTTAAGTGATGCTGAGAAGCATCTTTGGTGGAAGATATTCTTTTTATTCTAGGTATTTGAAAATATGGTAGATTGGTAGTGAGTGTAGGCGGATGAAAACTCTGGTGTAATAAAAAGTTATTATGGTCCGTGATTTACTTGTGTACACTCGTATTGATTTTCAGGTTTGACTTCTCTACCCAGACATCTAAGAATGTTAGACTCCTGTCGCTGATGTTGTGAGTGAATTTGATTCTCATGCTTCATGTTTTCGGTGTTTAACTCTAATATATTGTCTAGACGTTTAGTTTGGGTGTTGTTCCAAATCTGAAAAATATTGTCAATGAAAATCAGGTCATCATTCAACTTTGGGTCTGTGAAGATGTAATCATGCTTAAATTGGGCCATACATGTATTTGCATATGCAGGGGCCCCTTCAAACCCCATCGATGTGTTGCTTAATTGGAGGTAAAACTGTCAATTCCAAATGAAATACCTATGTTGTAAACAGAATTTTAAGATGTCAAGCAAAAACACGTTGTTAGCTTAAGCATTGGGGTTTTAGAGTAATGCTCATTCTATTGCTTCCAAACCCTCTTGTAAAGGGATTGAGGTGTAACGAGATGGTACATTGATTGTGCATATTAACTATTGGTTGCTTTCTTCACGAGCGAGATTCTCAAGGTGTTTTAGAAGATCTGTGGTGTCTTGAATATATGATCTCCAACTTTGAACAAATGTCTGCAAAAAATAATCAATGAAAAAAGGAAATAGGACATACTACAGTCTTAGACAGAGCGTGCACAACCTGATACACTCAGCTTGAGTGTTTAACCAATCTCTAAGCCACAATTATGTAAATAAGTACATTTTCTCAAATATGGTATATAGAAACAAAATGTGTTTCCAGTTTTTCACAAGGAATGCAATAACTTCATCCAACGCTTTCATCTTACTCCTTGTTTATTCGTATGAGATGTTTAAAAAATAAATGCAACTTCAATAACAATTCAAATGTTCAGTTTTGACGTGGATTACATCACTCCAAATGCATTTCGGGTGTAACAATCACCCTTCGTCAGGGTTAATTTGCAAATAAACCATATGTACAATAAGTGACTATTACAGGTTAATGAATAGTTAGATAAAAATGATAACAAAAATGGCCCTTACAATTCGAAAAGATCTGAGTGACTGCGACTTTAAAATAAGTAGTGGCACTCTGTGTGCTGAGTAAATAACCATGAGTTAGAACATGAACCATGGTTGAAAAATGGCAATGGAGGGGAAAAGCAGTAAAAGAATAAAGGTGTAAGACCAACAACCTGAAAACTTGAAGAACACCAGTGAACGACCGATGCTAAAACAAGCGGCTCTACTCTCAAGCTAATAAGAAACCCACTGTGGACTCTAGTATTCCATGTAATTAAAAGCGCTAATCGGTGTACCTCCACGTTCCTGAATAGGGACCGTAATGGTCTCCGTAGAAGTGTGGCTACTCGCCCTTGAATTTAATCTCCCACTGGTCCACTGTCACAAAGGAATCGCTGCCGAACTAGTCTAGGATTAGATGAATGATACCCTCACAGCAAAGGTGGCATTCAGTGCCTGTATATAATGACTCTCTCCCACTCTACTTGGTAACTCACCTGCGTAGAAATGCGCTGGTGGTTAAGAGAGGCCTCCCTGCTGCTCATCTGTTCTTAGCGACCCTAGCTCTCAAAGTCATCAGCTAGCTATACACCTCGTTACCCGCTGTAAGAATGTCAAAAACACCCTTGAGATACAGCTCACACTCCTGACTGTCCCACACCAGACCCTACGGTCTGTTACTCACTACAATAGTTCGTTCGCGAAGCAGTAGTCAACCCGAGTTCCCAACTGGTTCAAACTACCAATGGCACCCTGATACAGTGCTTTGAAATGGTGGGTCCCTAATGCTTTAATACATTTTGAGAAGCATATACAGACATTGGCATCATGGATGTTTTGATGTAAGAAACGATAGTGTTGTGGAGGTTATCCACTCCATTTCCAGTGCTTTCTCCCAAATTGTCATTAATGTTTCCATTATCTATGAAGTAGGCTCTTTGTTGAGAAGCCTGTATGTCGATCCGTCCATTGCGTGTTCTTGTACTTTGGTGTCATAATAGCTCTTATACCTAAGATCTAAAGCACTACCTTTATCTGCTGGTTGAAACACTAGCTGGGTGTTGTTAGACAGGGTTTTCAAAGTTCTATGTTCTGTATTTGAAATGTTGTAACATCTGTTGGGATGAAAATTCAAGGAAACAAAATCTTTTTTTGTCAATACCTCAAAGGTGTCCAACATTTTGTGGGAAACTGGAAACATGTACAAACTCTTGGGTTGGAATTCTTTGTATTCAAATACTTCTGATTCGTCCTTAGGTGGTAACACATTCTCCAAAAAGTGCTCTAGTCTTAAAGTTCTCATACATTTGAAAAATACTTCTTCCATTTCCAATAAATTGGTATTATAGGTTGGTACAAATGAGGTGCCTTTGTTTAGTACTGCTAGTTGCTGTGTTGTTAATACAACTGAGGATATGTTGATCACTAAACTTTTTTTGCTCCTCAGATTTTTGCTGATCTTTTCTTTTTCTTTATTTTCTGCATGAGTTTTGGAAACACTTGGATCTGGTGGACAACCTGTGTCATGGCCGCTGCGAGTTTGATGGTGTTGGTTCTGTAATAGTTGGTTGTGTGCTCACTGCGCTCTCTCTGGTAGATGCTTCTTGGTTAAGCCGTGCTCAGGTCAGCTCCATGTCTTAGTCTGAGACTAGACTCTCTTCTGACAAAGTGGTTGCCTTCTGTATTGGTTTTCCCTGGGTGTATACTTCTGCCCACTTGCAAACCTTATTAGGTTTATAGTCTATCATGGTCTGTTTAAATTTTCTTAACTTGCGCTCTTGTAATTGTTTGCTGTAGTTATCCAATTTAGTGTTGAGATCCTCCAGAGTTTTTTTCCATGTGTCGGTTTCTACTCTTTTTGACAAGTCAGTTTTCAAAATGTCTATTTCCTCTTACAATTCTCTATTGGTCCATGAGAGTTCTTCTATAAGAAGATGTATGAGGTCTAGTGAGCATTTGTTTAATATGGCATACCACTTGTTCATGAATTCTTTATTAAATTGAAATCTAAATAACATTGGTTTGATTGATAACCACAATTCCCATGGTATTGCTTTTGCTTTATGATACTGGATCAAGGTTGATGGTGCAACCACGGATTGAGTTCTCTTCTGGAAATGAAATCGAGCTGTTTCAATTGTTGAGTGATGGATCCCCCCTCAACATTAAATGATATAGTTTCCCGTATAAATAAGTATATATGCTCTAATTTTTGCTTGGTTATCAGCAATTTTGGATATTGCTTAGAAATACGTGTTAGTTGTGGGTGCTGTAAAAATGAGTGAGACAGAGCAACACTGTGCCTTGAATGTATGTGCATTGCACACACATGGGTGGTGGGGGGTATGCTGTAAATTGGTGGTCCCCCATGCCCTGACAAATCTGTGGTTCAGTGCTCTATCAAGACCTGGGGGAACCACTTTATTTCTGTTGGAACAAAACATATAGCTACCCCACTGGTAACCCCTGACCAAGTGGTTCATTTGTCACAGGACCACTTGGCCACAGTGACATTTGTCTTGTCCTCTGTGGGATGACTGTCACCCATTTTTTTCTCCCCATAACCTGCCATGTGAAACATGTTTAAAATGAGCATGGAAAATGTTAAGTGGCCTGCATGCAAGAACGTTTGTTGAGCAGTGAGTTTAAATTTGAAGGATTTCTCATCATCCTTAGCACAGACCGTGATGTTCCTAACTGGCCATATTGTCCACTATGTGCAGGTGGCATTATTGCAATTATCCTCTAACCACAATATTATTGGATATTTTGTCCTTTTCCCATATATTAGCTCAGCTACCTGCCTACTTTATTAGGGACATATATTAAATTCTGAAATACTATTTCATGCATTAATATTATTTAGCACTTCTTCGCACTGACAATTGCGTCATTCCGTTTGAGCCTATATATCATCTATTGTACGATTATTCTTTGGATATTTAATACAATTCTTAAAATCTGTCTGTGATCTATGTTCTCATTTTTGACAATTCAATTATTTGTTCAACAGTCACAGTTTTATACGAAATGCACGTCAGTAATTTAAACATAAGTTCAGTGTTTCCTTTTGCATGTATTATTAAGTTGTAGTTCTACTATTACACTGTAGACTAAATGTGTGCAGTGGTGAAAAACATAATAACATTTTGAGGAGGAGCCAATGTTCCGATATATAACTTACCAACTGAGGTTTCTTTTCGTAATGGATAACCCTTTTTTCATTACATCCATTTTGGAACTTGACATAAATATTTGGCTTAAACTATCATTACTAATGTTTCATTAATTCAATTTACTTACTGTAGGAAATGGCCCTCTCTGAAAGGTCATCCCAAACTGTTTGCCTTCCTCCTCCTCTTCTCCTTTTTTTGTGTCATTTTGGCTGACGGTAGCACACTGCACAATTTACCACTCCTTACCAGTGCTAAAGTGATGTGCTCTCTCCCTAACACATGGTAACATTGATTCATACCCAATTGGCAACATTAATTTACTTATAAGTGCCTAGTAAAGTGCACTACGGGACCTGTAAACTAAATGCTACTAGTTAGCCACAGCACGGCTTATGCCACCCATCTAAATAGCCCTCTAACCATGCCTGGCCTGCTACTGCAGGGATTGAGTATGCAGTTTATTGCCACTTCGACTTGGCATTTAAAATCCTTTGTGAAGCCTTATACTCCCCTTTTATTACACATGTCACTCTTAAAGTAGTCCCTATGTAGTCCGAAGGGCAGGGTGCTGTGCAACTTAAAGGTAGGATATGTACATTTATGTTTTACATGTCCTGGTAGTGACAAACAGCTAAGTTAGTATTTCACTGCTGTGGGGCCTACTCCTCTCATAGGCAAACATTCAGAATTGCTTAAAATACCTTTCAGCTTTAATTCCTAGTTAGACAGGAGTTGCTGCACCATGTTTCATATCTTTGGAATGGTCATGATAAATCCTCTTTACTGGTAAAGTTGGATTTCACATTACTATTTTAGAAAGGCCGCTTTTAGAAAGTGAGCAAACACAAAGAGGAGATTGACAGAGTGCTGAACCTTTTCAGACACTCACCCTCAGTCACAGATCTAGGTTGAATCCATTGTTCTTTAGCTCACTTTGCCGCCCCAGTTCAGACCCAGCCATATGTAAATCAGTCTTGATCCTTCCCCTCCTGGTAATAATCCAGCCGGTACTGCCAAGCCAGATCTTCCCTGGACCGGAAGCAAGCATCCTGGGATGGGTTTCGGGGTAATGGCCCTCATCAGCCAGGCTAGTTTGAATCCAGTGGCACAGTGAGCAAGGCACCCACATCTGGGCATACCCTGCCAACTTAGGGCGAACAAAGCAAACACAAAGAGATGATGGACGGAGCGCTGAAACTTTTCAGACACTCACCCCCAGTCACAGATCTGGGTTGAATCCATCATCGTTCTTTAGATCACTTCGCCACTCCAGTTCAGACTTAGCCGTATGCAAATCAGTCTTGACCCTGTCCCTCATGGGAACAGTCCAGCCCGAACTGCCAAGCCAGGTCTTCCCTGTGCCAGAAACAAGCATCCTAAGACTGGTTCCAGGTGTAACACCCCTCATCAGCTAGGCTAGTTTGAATCCAGTGGCAAAGTGAGCAAGGGACCCACACCTAGGCATACCCTGCCAACTTAGAGTGAACCATGCAAACATAAAGAGATGATGGACGGTGCGCTGAAACTTTTCAGACACTCACCCTCAGTCACAGATCTGGGTTGAATCCATCATCGTTCTTTTAGAAACTGGACATTACTTTGCTCTTACTGCTGTGTGTGCCTTGCAGCCTGCCTGGAATACACATCTGGGCTGGGTGACAGTTACACTTTGTGCATTCCCTCCAGACAGCCACATACACAGAAAGGCTAGGTGTGACTAAGTACCCACATACATGCATTTGCATGTTGATGGCCCCTTCTTGGGCAGGAATGGAGGAAGGGGCTAACACTTACACTACAATACGTGGTGGCCTGACCTCCCACAAAGAGTTGATTACCCCCCACAGATAACCAGGCAGACAGCAGCGCATTCAAAGGGATACTGGTGCACTACAAAGCCACTCTTTGGAGTCTCCCCACTTCAAAGGTACATTTGGGTGGGAGTACTGGGTCTCTAACCCCAACAAATCAGACACTTCTGGGTCTGCAACTAAACATCTGTCAGAAGAACTGCTGTGCTGCTCAAAGGACTCAACTGGACTGCTGATCTGAAAGGCCTGCTTTTCTTTTTGTTGCCCCCTGCCGCCTGCTGCTCTCTGCTTCAGGATAGCTGGACTCTGCCTTCTTCCAAGTGATCTCCAAGGGCTTGTTGGGTTGCCTCCTGTTACTTGAGACTCAGGGATATCAAAGTCTCTACCCCTGCTCCTGTGGCTGGCTCATTGGACGTGGCACAGATACGTTCAGCATGGATTTCAATGCATCTTCTGTGTGCATGTAGCAGAACCGGTGAATCAACCCAGTAGCATGACTAAAATTGGTGCTTCACCTCGGAACCAATGCTTTGCCTCCAGAGATCATGCATAGGATTGCTTTTGCCAACATTGCAGTGTGGTGAGATCAACGCATCCCCTCGACTGATTGGCCAAATCTGGCACATCTCTCGATGCCTTGCGACTCAAGCGCTCGTCTTCTGAACTGATACATCGCCTTCACTGCACCACCCTTGCAGTGTGGTGAGATCAACGCAGCCCTCGACTGATTGGCAGAACCTGGTGCATCACTCAACTCCTTGCGATTTAAGCGCTCATCTTCAGAAATGATGCATCGCCTTCGCTGCTTGCAGAAGATCGATGCATCTCACTGTTTGCGACCAGGAAGTTTGCTTTATTCACTGGGGCCTGCATGGATCCTATAGCCAGCTGGTGCCCTATTGCAGTAGGCCCTAATTTTGACTTTGCCTTTGATGACCAAAAGTAACCTACATGCTTCTAAGATCTAGAACTCGTTTTATTCTTTAAAAAAATCATATCTCAACTTCAGCACATTGGATTTTTGTTGTTTTGGTCTTGTTTCATTTATAAAGCTATACTTTATTTTTCGAAACTGCTGTGGAGTCTTTTTTTGGCGTTTTCTCTGTGTTGTTGTATGAGTTATTGTACAAATACTTTATACAGTGCTGTCTGCTCTGTACCAAGCTACCAGAGGGTGAGCACAGGATAATTTAGGTTGTGTTGTGACTTACCATGACTAGGATTGTGGTCCCTACTTGGACAGGATGCATAACTCTGCCAACCAGAGACTCAATTTCTAACATTTAGGGATGCCAAAGAAATTGAAGTTGATTCAAAATTTGTAAATTGCAGTCTATTCAAAATTTTACAGTGAGGGCATGGCTTCTCTCATCTTAAACATGTGCTTTGGCTTCCAATGCATACACGGATCATATATGTCAATAGGTATGGCATATAGATCGTACAAGATCCTTCCTCTTAGATCAATATCTTTACAGGATATCTATTGGGGTGTGTGCTAACATTATGACATCAGGCTCTTTTTCTGATCCTGAGTTTAGGAATAAAAGGTGGGCTGATAAATGTATTGGTTCATCAATGGCCCATGCTTCCCTGTATATGCTGAGAGTGCATGTAGACATGCTCCTCCAACTTCTTAGGTGATTGTGTCTTCAGTTGCAGAGGAGTGTGTGCAGAGTGTGGGCATTGATTGGCATAAGGCTTCATGTTGGTAACTCTTGAAAGACATGAAATGCACATGTGGATTCAAGAGAGACTACATGGCACAGAGTGCCATGGAACACTCACAAGACTTACAATGATGGCATCCATCTTGGAGTCATATAGCATACATTCCTCATGTTTCAGAGCATTCATTTCCAGATAATCAAGACACCTAGTTGCGGCAGCCAAACCCTTTTTCCCAGAGACTGGAACTCATTGCATTTTCATCTTGAGTTACCAAGCACGTAGGCTCTGATTAGGAGTTGATTAGGAGTTGGTTGAAGTTTTCCAACCCCTGAGCAAACTAGTGTTTTTGCAGTGGTTAGGCATTACGAGTTAAGTGTTATTTAACAAACTCTGTAATCAATGGATGTGTTAAACATCTCACCCTTCATTGAATCAAACCTGCTGGAAATAAACAGGGAAAACGTATATGGTTTATGTGAATTTTGATGCCTTAAGCATCAAAATCTGGATGTTATTCCCCAAAAACTCAAAATAGGTGTTATTTTTTGCATCAGATATATAACGAAACCCACAGTATTGTTATTTATGAGGTACAATAAATGGCACCTTGATTTCGATGAAATTGGAATCAGGGCCTTAATGTATATAGAGAAATATTCTGGCATAAAACCATAGATCAAGGATTTAGGGCCCAATTTATATCATGAAACTAAGGCTACTATGTCACAAAGGTGATGGAGTATTCTTAACACAAGATTAGGGTCTGCCCACCAGATTTCTATGTGGGTGGATAAGTGGTGTAACCATGATGGATACTACTCTTTCTCCACCATGGTTAGTCCCCTCAGCCGGCCTGAAGGATGAAAGGCCATTGGAGGCTGACCTCAATGTCCGCCCACCTGATTTATATGGACGGACATACAGGTCACTGCCAGGAAAACCCTGTTCGTGAGAGGTGACCGTCACTGTCAGGAAAACCCTGTTCGTGAGAGGTAGTTAAAACTACTCAATGCTCCCCTCGCCATGGAAGAAAACTCCCATGTTGTCCCTCTCACGATAGTGCGCTGTCTACATAATTTCTTACCAGCAGACACTTGCAGGGTGGATTTCAGGCATTTTCAACTCGCCTTATAAATGCAAGACTTAACCATGCTATTGATGTATTTGACCTTCTATCTTCAGCTTTTTAGGATGTTGTTTTCCTTAAGGAAATCTGGATTGATTGACTACTCATTCTCAGATATACCGAACACCTTACCTCCAAGGCATCAGATTTCCCTTTTAATTGACAGGGTTGTAGAGAAGGGGTATCACAATACTAACCCAGTATTCCTTTGAGTATAAAGCACTCTATTTTAATCAACTTGCTGTAGCAGATGAAGTTTTGTTCACAATTAAACTTATGGTCTTATTCTGGGGCCTTGATTTCACCTCCCTGTTAACTCCATTGACTTCACTGACTTGTTTACACATATCATTACCCACTATTGTGCTCAGTATTCAAATTTTACTGTGTTATGGTATTTTAACCAACATAGCAGTAATCCAAATAATGCAGGGACCTTTGCTTTAACGTATGCTTTCCTGATTTTAAACTTAAATCAACTGGTGACTTCTCAGACTCACACAGTGAGACACATGCTTGATTTTCAATTTTTGAACAGGATATCTGCTACACTTGGCATATCTGTCCCAATTAGCTGGTTGGAACACTTTGTGGTGCCTTTTTACTTTAAGGATCATGTCAAGCAGCCCCTGTAACACTTTGAAACACCTCTGGCTTTAAGCAAGATTTGTGAAAAGATCCTTATTAAATGGTTAGCCATATTCTCTCCCTCAATGGAGGGCCCTTTTGAGGATAATATCAACTGGGTTAATAATTGGCCCTTATCAACTCATAATTACTTGCTCCTCCCTAAAGAAAAGCCTTCGGCCTAATGGTTCGCAGAGGCCTTGTTGGAAGAAAGTAGCAGGTATAATGCACGAGCAAGAATTCACAGATGGAATTCACTTGTTGATGAAACGATCTACAAGGAGTAAGACAGTTGTGTAAATTCTGGTTATATCTAGATTAGATTCTAATTCACTTTATCTTTTTTTTTCCTCAGTGTTGTGTGAGGCGGCTTCAACCGGTTTAATTTGCAACAGCCAGGCTGATCTTGAAGATACCACATCATCAACATATACCCTCACATCTCCAAATCCCTACTTTGCGAGCAAAATATTCACTTTGAAAAACTTAGGACAATGGAGTAAATTACTCCATCGCTCTGACAGACATACTGTCCATCAGATTTAGAAAGTACCGCCAAACAGGCAGCCATTTCTTAAAACATTGCCAGGAACAGCCAACATTGCATTTCCTATCAAGCTTTTTTAAATTGGTGCAAGACTCCATCAATATGATGGAGCCTTGCAACAAACTGTTTTGTTTTTAATTTTGAAACAGAAAATCCCCTAGCAGGATTTAATTTTTTTTTTTAAATGCTGCCCTCACCATGGGACTTCTCTCCTATGACGAGGGGAACATTTGGTGGCAGTTTTTACTGCCCTTTTTTCCTGGTGATGACAGGAAGTGAACACTTACCTCTAATTCTGCCCATCTAGATTAGGTGGGCGTAATTTGAAGTCTGTCTCCATTGGGCTTACTCCACAGGGCCATTGAAGGAGTTTAATCATGGCGTAGACGGAGTAGTCTCCACCTTGATTAAGTCAAATGTGTAGAGGTAATGATGTGCATGTAGTCTAGTCTTTGGTGGGTGGAGTTAGGGGAGTTACAGGAAGAGGAGGAGCGGGGACAGGAAAGGGGTAGTTAGGTTAGGGACGTGGTCATGAGCAGCAGCAAGAATAAAAGCTCTGTGAATAGTATATAGCGTGCCTGTCGTTATTCATAGCACGACGCTACGGCTGGCGATGAGGGTGGGATCGATGCAGTCTATCATCCCCTGGACCCCTGGAGACGAGTGACCCGTCCCACGCAGCGCACGAGAAGAAGTCGCGACACGTGTGCCCTGCAGAGACCGCCGCCGAGAGTCAAGCGGCCAGCGGTAAATGCCCAATGCTCCACGACTAGCTGGTCGCATGGAGCTCAGTTGGGAAAGCGCTGTCGAGCGCTGGAATTGCCCCGTTGTGGAAACGTCGTCGAGCGTTTATGATCGGGTGCCCACCCCGAATGCGTGAGGTTGAGTGCGGCGCAAGAAACGAAGATCGGGAGCCCACCCCGATCTTACCTGCTGTCCTGGTGTCCTGGGAGCGTGTGGAGGTGCCGTTTTGCTGCAGGGAACGGCTGCCGGTGAGTTCCCCGTTGAGGAAACATGAATCAAGACTGAATGAGCCCAAATCTCGTGGGAAACAAGATTTCCATAGCGGCGGCCATTTTGAAGTCAGGCGGTGAGCTCCAGTCCCTATTGAATGTATAGGGCAGCCATTTTGAAGTCAGGCGACTTGACATTGAGCAGCAAGCACAAGCAAAGACAACATTAAATGAAACAAACACGAGCAAATGCAAGAGATGAAATGAGGAAACAAGCACAAGCCAATACAAGAAACAGACACAGGCAATGGTAAAGACAAACAAGCACATGCAAACACAAGAGGCGAGCTAAGAAAACAAGCACGAGTAAAGACAGACGAGCAAAGAAATAATCAAAATGACGTCACCGGAACGAAATGTCACGGGTCCAGCAGCGATCACACCAAATGCAGCAGGCGTCTCATATTTGCGCGCCCCAGAACCTCTGGCCCTGATAGCTGGAGGTGGCATGGGCCTCAGGTGGCAAGAGTCGTTCGATGACTTTGAAGATTTTATGAAGGAATCCAAAGTCACTGATGAAGATGAAAAGTTAATTGCACTGCGCAATCTGGTTGGAAAAGAAGTTGGTAAGCTAATCAAGGAACTGCCAACAGCGGAAACAGGATCATACACCAAGGTGCGAGATGCTTTAAATAAAAAGTTTTTACATAAGAGAAACGTGAATTATGAAAGGTACACATTTAATCTAGCCTGTCAGGAAAAAGAAGAACTAATGAGTACGTTCATAACAAGACTTCGACGACTGTCCCGTTATTGTGAGTTTGATAATTTCTCTACGGAGGATGCTATTAGATTGCGAATCATTGAAGGATGCCAATCAGAGACCCTCAGAAGGCGGCTCTTATGAAAAAGTCACAATCTAGACGAAATTGAAGAGATGACCCGAGTATATGATCAGGCAGAGGAGCATGCCAAGAAAATGGAGGCGGGACGTGTCGAGAGGCGGGAACAAGCCTACCGCCTACAAAGCAGCAATACTCGCAAATACTCTCAAAGTCGACGGCAGACATCCAGACCTTCTTCCCGCCAATGCTATGCCGGGCGCAGACACCATGTGTCTGGTCGCAGAGACAAGAAACGAGACCGGCCCTTGAGGTGTTACAGGTGTGGATATGATTTTCCACACACAGATGCGTGTCCGGCGCTTGGGCAGCAGTGTCGAAAGTGTGGAAGAGAGAATCACTTTGAGATTGTTTGTGGGCAGTATCGTAAGGACAGAATGGAAGAGACTGCGAGATCCTCTCGCCCTGTTACAAAGCAGCGACATCATGCAAAGGCTGTTAAAGATCGACCAGAGTCATCCTCAGTCTCCTCTCACTCGAGCAGTGAGTCTCGCAAGTCACAATGGATAAGAAGATCTCTGTCCAGAGAATCCAGGTCAGCATCTCCGGCATCGTTGTACACTGATGAATATGCCAGTATGGTAGCTGATCCAGACCAACTGAAGAAATACCCCAAACTGGACATATGTGTGGGTAGCCATGCAACAAAGTTTGTACTGGATAGTGGGGCCTCACTGAACTATATCCCCGTAACTGAGTACAACAAAATGCAGCCGCAACCCACCCTAAGCCCGGCATATGTCAGAGTGTACACGTGGATGTCGAAGAAACCTCTCCCGTGTCTGGGAAAATTTGCAACCACCCTCAAGCACAAAACCACATCCGTGCCGGCGCACATACATGTCATCGATGGACCGGAAGCTGACTGTCTCCTCAGCTTACCCACTGCTGAGCGTCTTCGGTTTGTTGAAATTCTATATTGGGTGAGTGATGATCCCGATATTATACACAAATTCCCTAAACTGTTCTCCGGACTTGGAAAGATGACCAGATGCCAGATTCGGCTGCATATCAATGAACAAGTACGACCTGTAGCACAACACCACAGGCGGGTGCGTTTCCACCTTCAACAAGCTGTGGAAGATGAAATTCAAGAATTATTACAAACAGACATCATTGAGCAGACAGAAGGCCCCACTCCATGGGTTTCATCCGTGGTGATCGTGCAGAAAAAGGGGACACCAGACAAGGTGCGCCTGTGTGTGGATATGAGGCTTCCAAACACAGCTATCGCAAGAGACCTCATTTAAGTGACATGATTTCATCTCTCAATGGCGCACGGGTCTTTTCCAAGCTAGACCTGAATAAAGGATATCACCAGTTGGATCTGCATGAGAAGTCGCGTTATATAACCACCTTCGCCACTCATCTAGGGTTGTTCCGATACAAGCGTCTTAGCTTTGGAATTTCGTCTGCAGCGGAGATTTTCCAGGAAGCCATCCGCCAGACCATACATCACATACCAAATGCACTAAATTACAGTGATGACATTTTAGTATACAGTGCGAATGTCCAGAAACACGACAAAGCAGTAGACCGGGTGTGCCATGCTTTCCTGGAAGCCAACCTCACCCTCAACAAAGACAAGTGTGAATTCCATCAGTCCACCCTAAAATTCTTTGGTCACGTATTTTCCGGAGCAGGGATGAAGCCTGATCCCGAGAAGGTGATAGCCCTAAATGACACTAAAAGTCCACAAGATGTGAGTGACATTAGATCTTTCTTGGGAATGGCGAGCTACTGCGCCAGGTATATCAAAGATTACGCCACCATCAGCCACCCACTTCGTGCTCTTACCTAACAAGGGCAACCATTCACCTGGACTTCCCAATGTGAGCAGGCATTTCAAGAAATTAAACGAGCGGTTGAGTCCGCTGACAATCTGGCATACTTCAGCCATATAGTCTATAGTCCCCTTACTTTCTGCCTCCTTACCTCCTGTTGTGCTGAATTCATTTTTTCTGGCTTTGGGATGATTGGCACTTTACCACTGCTAACCAGTGCTAAAGTGCATATGCCCTGTACTCAAAACATTTTAACATTGGCTTATCCAAAATTGTTGTGGCATTTACATCCTGATGGCCCATCACCTGGTTGATGAGCCTTCCTGAGGTAGATTGGGAGGGAGGAGCTGACACTTGCACCTGAATAGGGCTGTGCCTGTCCCCACAAAAAGAGCTACATACCCCCCTGTAGTGAGTCTGGAGACAGGGCAGGAAAGGCAGGGACCGTGTGATCTTTAAAGGCCTCTGATGTCTTCCCCACTTCAAAGGCACATGTGGGTATACGTCCTGGGCCACTGTCACAACCAGATCAGAACTTTTCTGCAACCAAAGACATTCTGCCTAGAAGAAGAGCTGATGTGCTGTAGGAGGAGTATAACCTTCAACGCGAACACTTGCTCTGTACAAGGTACTTTTTCAGTGGACCCTTCGTGGGCTCTGTAGCCCTCCATCGTGGTTGGCCTGAACTTTGGATTTGCACCGGTCCCTTGCAAGCTCAAGTAATCTTTTGAGCGCTAGTGACGTTTAAGGTCTGTTTTTGGATTTAATCTTTTAAAATTCATATCTTGATTTGTAGGTATTCGTTTTTTTGTCGTTTTGGTCCTGTTTTACTCAAATAAATATTCTCCGTGTTTCTTGACTGGTGTGGAGTCTTTTTGTTGTGATTTCACTCTGTTACTGTAATATACCTGTTGCACAATTACTTTACACATTGCCTCTTAAGGCTGCTCTGTGCCAAGCTACCAGAGTATTCGCACAGGTAAATGTAGGTTGTGTATCCGACTTATCATAACTAGTATTGTGGCTTCTGCTAGGACAGGGCGTATACTCTACCAACCAGAAACCTCAATTTAGATTCTAACACAGTTTAGCAGCACTGTTGTGAAAAACCTATTTGAATGCCTTACATTGAAGTACAGGTTGGAGCTAAACATCCACTTCTTTTGGAAAATGAGCTCACATCTCTATTTGCAAGTGACACAAAGCAAACTGTTAAAAGTCCTAGATGACATGACACATCCTTATTCTGTTTACAGGATTAAAAGGGCCCAACTCACTAAATTCTCCTATGAATTAGGGCTGTCATTACTAGATCCATGGGATATGCGCAAGATCCATGACTTTCCTAGTTCGGAAGTACCCTGGGCAAAGGTACTTTACATACGTTTAGGGATGAAAATATCTCATTATTACCTGCAGGAATTCACAAAAGGATTCTTGTCATGTTTAAATGGATTTACTGCTGTGGTATTCTGCACCACAAGAGCTGAGAAATCCACAGTTTTGAATCCCAGGCTTGGAGTGGGAAGCAAGCGTTGCAAGGCATGGAATAAACTGTATGTTAGTGAACAGTCACACATATGTAAATTTCGGAATTCACAAACACCAATCCAACTCCTTCCCACTCTGGAAATGGCAGAAATTAACTCCTGAGAAGGGCTGCAGTAACTCCTCTTCCAAGATTGCGCAAGGAACAGAGCACCCCCATGTTTAGTGGGACTGTAGGAGAAGTGTTATCTGTGACAGGGAAAAATCTTTTCCCTTGGAGAAAACGTGAAATGTGAATTTACATAGTGGGGCCATTCTATCTGTGCTGAAATGTACGCTAGGCAGTTTACTGCAGAGAAAAGATAGGAGCCCTTAAGAGATGTCGCATGATGATTCCAGTTGTACGTCTGGGAACCTGTGCCTGACACAGCTTTACAGGTGTAGTTCTGCGGATGTAAATCTGTGCAGTATTTTTATGTTTATATCATAATTCTGTTCCTATAGTTTTACAACTGGAGAGATTTATTTTCACTGCTCAGGATTTTCTGCTATGGAGAACAACGTAGCGATAGCTGCATCGACGTTAGGCCGACTGGCAATGCATCTTGGGCAGATAGACAAGCAGGTTAGTCCTGGTCTACTCCCAGTCTCAAAGCAGTTTTAAGTCAAAATATATTCAAGTTCCAAGTTTTGGACTTTGGCCATCTGTGAACATTTAGCACCACCACCGAGGGTCCAGGAATGGAGGGGCACAACTTGGGGGTTAAGAGTTAATCCAGCTGGGTCCAGGTGCAGATTCAAGTTGGTTGGAACCTTTTCCGTCCCTGAGGCCCTAATCAGGAGGCCAGCCAACTAGCCCTTGTAGCTGCTCTGGTAACCCAGGATTAGGCAGGGCTCAAAAAGCAGGGTAGGCGTCTAGCGGTAACACTTCAAGCCAGACTCCAGGGAGCAAATCAGTCCTTCCAGGAGTAGCAAAACAGTCTTGTGGAGTACACAGCAGCAGGCAGTCCGGTGAGAGATTCTTTCCGCAGGTCCAGAAAGTGAACTGAATAGTGGGTCTGAGCATCCTATTTTTATAACTGGTTACTTTTTGAAGTAGACGTATCTAGAGAATTCTCTTTGAAGCTCTTGAAGTTTCCTGACACCCGCACTCTGGCTTTAAGCTGGGTGCAAGAACAATATATGGGTGACAAGTCATGAAGCCAGAGCACAGTCTATTTATTGCAAGTAGGGCTGTGCCCAACTCCCCCCATTCTGCAGGTTGATGGCTCATCTAGGCACACATGATCTCTCTATTGTATGGCTCACTGAAAGGAATAAACAAAGTTCAACTGCCAACTACCTCCACTCATGTGACCCAGTAACAGGCTGCAGGCACCAAATAGTTAGGGCAGGAAAGCGTCAATTTTCTAAAAGTGGCATTTTCAAAATAATAACTTCTAATCCAACTTTGCAATTAATTAAGATTTTGAAATACAATTTCATAGATACCAAACATGAAATGCTAACATGTTACCAATCAAAAACTAGCACGTATTAAATATAACAAGGCAACCCAATGCTATCCTACGGGTAAGACAGGCCTCACAGTAGTGAAAAACTAATTTAGGAGTATTTCACTACCAGGACATGTAAAACTTAAAAGTACATGTTGAACCTTTCAATTGCAAACACCCTGCCCTAAGGGCTTTCTAGGGCCTATTTTAGTTGTGACTCATCTGCAATAAAAGGGGAGTTTAACGCTTGACAAGGAGGGTATTTTGCCAAGTCGAATTAGCAGTTTAAAACTGCATTCAGGCTGCAATGGCAGACCTGGGACATATTTTAAGTGGCTAATTAAGAGGGGAGCACAATAAGTGCTGCAGACCCACTAGTAGCCTTTAATTTACAGGCCCTGAGTATATGGTATACAACTCTACAAGGAACTTATGATTGCCTTGAAGGAGCCCAGAGGACACCTATTATGGGAGGAAATCACAGGGGGGGGGTTGTTGGGTGGGTTGTTTTTTGGATTGAAACAATGGATGGGTCTTCTGAGATACGACAGGTGGCACCCATATAGCGAGGGGGGGGCAGTTTGGAAAGTAGGGGTGGGAGCACTCTAGTAAAATAGCAAAAAGAAGTAGAGATAGTATATTGAGATATTCTCTGACTATGCTAGTCAGATATTTCCACGGTAGGGTGCCCTGTCTCCATGTTTTGATTGTGGTCCTTGATAGCTGTTCGCCAGAGGGAGATGCAAGAAGAAGGTCAAGCGTAGGAAGTGAGTATGGTTTCCAAACGCATTAAAATTGTATAGTCCTGAGCCTGAGAAGTGGTTCCAGCAGCTGTTTTCTGCAAAAATCGACGCAGTGCCAACCTTGCGCCGATTGGAACTGATGCAGTGACCTCCGCAGCAGTGCCAATTCAACAACGACTTTGGTCTCGTCTGCGCGGTTTGACAACGACTTAGCTCCAATCCTTCGACACCTATTGTGAGGGGTGATGGCAACGCAGCGCCGATCCTTTGACACCAACTGCGAGGCTTGACTCCAACGGATTGACCCGAAAGCGTGGATCAGAAGCGACGCAGTGAAGCCTTCAACGCAAACATTTGCTCTGCACATCTGTACAAGATACTTTTTCAGCAGACCTCGCAGGGGATCTGTAGTCCTCCATCATTGTCAGTCTGAAATTTGGAGTTAATGGCATCAATAGTAAGATCAAATTTCGGTAAATACCAGCCTGGCTTAGAGTGTTTAATCCTACTGTCATTTTATTGCAGGAGGCCCATTTGAAAGCTTTATCACCTAAACCTAGCTTGCCCAATTACATCTTGCATGCCTTTTGTGCAACAGCAAGTGCTGCAATTAGAGGGGGGGCAGTGCTTATGTCAAAGGAGTTTGAGTAGAAGTCCTTCAGGGGCATCAAGACGAGGAGGCCAGATGGATTTGGGTCTAGATTTCAATGCAGTACCACATTCTTTATCTGGTTTGCTATTATTGAGCTTTGAGGATAATAAATCCGCCCTTGAGGGCCATGATCTCTGGGGGTCAGTGATTTTGGGGGTGACTTTAATGCCACCCAGAGAAATAGACTGCTTGCAATTTGGCCAAAATGAGATCTGGCACTAATTGATCCTTGGGCGGCAGAGCATCTATCAAAGCTAGCTTACATTTGTTTTTCTAAGCTATTTAGGCCGGCTTCCCGCTTTGACTATTTTTGATATCTCATTCTTTATGCATAGGTAAGGCATAGATTTTAGCTTTGCCTTTTATGATCACTAGAAGCCCAAAATTGAGATGTCTATTGCAGATGCTAGCTATTTCAATTCCATATGGGCTTTGGACAGATCATTATTGATGGATCTAATCTGGGTCGTCTATATGCGCAATGCACTGGATTACTTTTTAGAAAGGAATTAGGAACTGCCACTCCTTCTCCTGTTTGGGGCGGCTCTTTACAGGCTGTTTTTCATGGGAAAGGGATCTCCAATAAACTGCAGCTTGGGGGAAAGCAAAATGCTTCAGCGGTGTCTCTGCAGCTTGCCTTAGAAGCTGTAACTCTAGCAACCATCGTATTCAAACACACCAAGCTAGAGAGCAGCTTATTACAGCCCGAACAACCCTTAAAAACCATTTCAGAGCAGCAAAGATAGTGAATCAGAACACTTGCTTTCAAAAAGGGCTATGTGAAAAGAAAAACAAAAACAATATCATTGGGGAGGAGCCACAAGCCGGACCGGGATGGCTGCGTGAGGCCTCGGCTCCACCGTCATTGCCCCCTGAGCCTACCATCCTGGCAATAATCCTGCCCTAAAAAGCATCTGGTCGAGAGAGGACTTGACACGGAGCGGTCGGCTGAAATTCCGGCCTCCTGCGAAGCCTGGAATCCGACGAAAGGAGCACTATTAATTGCGCCTTCCCGGGAACTGAACCCGGGGTCTGGAGTTGTGAGGCGGCCGGCGCGGAAGGCGTCAACAATGGGGGTGCGGACCGGAAGTAATACAAAGGACTGGTTACTAATGTGAAATAATTGTTAGGTATTTGATTAAATTGTTTTTGGTGTTGTTTCTATAAACTGACAGTATTGATTGTATAGATTTTGAGCACTTGTATATTTATGCACACTTTATTTGTCTGTACGTATTTTTTCACTGTTTGCTGACTGTCTGTTTGATGACATATACAAATTAAATGGTAAAATGTTTTTCTAAAAATACATAAAAATACTAAAATAAAATAGATGATCCCCCAGAACTGATAGGCTGGGTGGTATGAAAAAAATTTGAAAAAAACAAATCTGTCTGGCTATCGTGTTTGTTGAGTATTCTTCAAATGAAGGCAAGCAGGCAATGTAGCAGTGTAGAGAATCCAGGGCCGGACGAGGAGCGGCGGCGATTGATCGCATATGCAGGACCACTTACACTGGCACAGTATAGGACGGGACTTGAAACAGGAGAGAGGCTAGGTTCTGGCGGGGTATAGCAATGATGCAAACATCTGGAAGGAATGAAACAGGAGATGATGTACTCATGATGAAAGTACAATCCGGGTGGTGCTTGTGTACTTGATCGCGTGCAGAAGCCCATTTGTGGCAAAGTCAGCGCCTAATAGGACAATTCTGTTCACGCGCACTGATTGAATTGACACGCGCCACTTTCTAGCTTGCTTAAGGCTTCGACTTGATCTGATACACAGGGCGGCTAGACCACAGGAAGCAACTTTCAGCACTACAAAAATTCAGCATATGAACACACTGTAGCTACAACACGCCAACCCATGCTAGGCAGGTATGGCTTCACTAAAACCCGAAAGCGAAGAAAAGGACTGACAAGAGTACCCTAAACCAATCCAAAGCCATGGTGCAGACTCTGAGGCTATGGGCATCCAATGAACAATTAAGAAGAGCTCATCAACCAACCACCTGACAAGAGTTGCACTAACCAATTGAAATTTACTGTACTTTTTCACAGCTGATAGCACATGTATCCGTCTTCCTGATTGGAAATGAGCACTTGGTTTCACAGTACTGCAGTGTATGTCGTAATTACTGTAAATACAGTACAAAATCCGGCTACAGAAGAAGCTGTAACTGTCCACGGAAATTGTGAACAGCTGGGCGCCAGGGCACAGGCATGAGGACCCCTCTCCTGCCTGTCATACTACTGTGCAGTCTTCTGGATCAAGGATTCTGTTACTGTTCCTTCGGGTACTGTTAGACTCTCAGACTTAAAATCCAAAGCTCAGAGTCTGAAAGGTACAAAATAAAGGATAAACATGCCCGATGACATCATTACAGCGTCGGAGGAGGAAGAAGACGTGGAAGAGGCGACGGTATAAACCAGCGCAAAGATGCATCAACCACTGAACCCCGACATCGAAAACGGAAGCCCATGAAAAGCCCAGAGGCAGCTCTCACGACGAAAGACGAGGTAACAGAAAAGAGCAGAGGGGAACGCCAAAAAGATTTCGATATCTCAAGCCAAACCGATTCCGACAGAGAGGACGAAAACAAAACATGCGCGACAGCATGGGGGAGGAGGTGGGCTGCGTGATTTAATTGTGGGATCGATAATTGCTACCATATGGCGGCGCTCACTCCTGCAAGTGTATTGCCAGACGTGCATGCGTTGCCATTGATAGCAATAGGTCATTTTGCCCATGGAGCGCATGCGCGCTGCGTAGGTGAGACCAAAAAATGGCCCTACTTCCTTTGTTTAATTTTGTGTTTGCCAGTGTTCTTATTTAGGTTCCAGAATCCTATTTTGATTAATTTGATCACATTCTGAGACGCTTTTATGGCAAGGGATCAAATCATGGACTAATTGTAAAAGTCTTGCAATTAGATAGAGAGGAAGGTGGTCTAGTGCTACCCAGAATCATATTATAACATTACGCCGCTATTCTTGATTGGCCTAATTGTATGGCCTACTCTACAGACTAATCAAGCTGTATTTATCACAGCAAGATGCTGGGACAGGTTGGTATTGAAACTGCAATGTTTCTGAAAATACCACGGCTCCCCAAGCACACTACGTATAAGACACCTCATGCTTTGAGTGTCATATTCACTAGAACTTGGACGGAATATAAGGTACTTTGGATTAATTTGTCATTACATCCTAAACATGCTTCACAAATAGGCCTACCATTAGAAAATCCATAACTTTAAGATTGGAGGAGATGGTTGTCATTTGTTGGAAAATGTTGCAAATTTCCCTAATATTACCTCTAATCTCGGGTTTAGTTAAATTCATATTAGGAATTTAATCAGTGAGATTCTTCAGGATTTGCACCAACTAGCACAAGATATTTGCAAGGCCTTTATTATTGTTCATCTTAAAGGCATAGGACATTGGTATCGCCTGCTTCATTCGAGCTGTCAGAGGAAGCTGTTCCACCATTACCAAATGCTGTCATTAGGGTAACTAATGAGCAGGTAGATCTTAAGTGCTGAGGTGTTTCTAATTAATTAGTTGTAAGGCAATTAGTGCCGCCAAGTTTAAAAGAATGGCTTTCTTTATTAAGTGGATGCTCTACTTTACGCCAGAACACATTCATATGATGCAACCGCTGGCATCAGCTTGTTGCTTCAGACTCTCCAATGCAAGGGGCGACTGGCTACATACATGTTTTACCTGCCCTTATCTTTACTTTTTCTGGGGACGGATATTTAAGTTCTTAAGCCAGCAGCTGCAGATTAATCTAAATCCAGATGGATGTAGAGCCTTGTTTGTAATATTATCACAGAGTCTAAACCTTTCTGTTAGACAGGTGTAGTGTACATTTATTGCCTTATTGGTTGCAAGGTCATTAATGTTGCAAAACTGGAAGAGGAGGGCAATACCGTTATTTACTTTATGGCTTAACAAGCTTTGATGGATAAAATTATTTGAAAACCTATATGCGACTTGAATTGGTGCTTCTCAAAACATTTTTGAGATCTGGAATCAATGCCCCGATACAATCAATTAGCTGTGGCATGTTTTGACTTTATGAATAATTAACCGATTTTTTTTGTTTGTGTTTTACCTCAGATATATGTATGTTTTTCTATGAACTTCAACTAGATTGTCCAGCTTTTTTGTAGAGTTGAGTAGCTAACTGAATTTATATGCATTGACCTTACTACTTTTAAAATATATATATATTTTTTTAAAGGAACATATCAGTAAATTAAATATTGCAGTCAGGTGGAAGCCAATGTTACGATGTTTAAAGGAGAGCACAAGCACTTTAGCAATGGTGAGCAGTGGTAAAGCGCTAGTCCTAGAGCCCACAAAAATGAATTTCAGAAAATCAGGACTGGTGAAGGCAAAATGTTTGGTAGTGGCACTGCACAGATGTCCGAGTTCAACAATCCCTGCAACAGCTTTCATAAATGTATTTGTTTTTCTCCTCCACAACATAATTCGAGAATAATTCCTAACAAAATAAATGAGTGTCTCTCACTCATGAGGCCGTTTCTAACAGACACAGGATCCTCGCGATTGAGTCATAGATCCTCTCCAAAGAGGTAATGAAAGAGAGCATTTCACATTGCTACACAGTACTGAAATAAATTGAGATATATTCACAAAGGCATTTTGGAAAATGTAAAGTACTACCCTTGCAGCTCAATTTTAGGCAATTTTCAATGCTTTTATGAATTAGTCCTAAACATCTAAAAAGAAAACAAAACGGAAATATTCACTGAATATTCACATATGGTTAGTAGAAATAGATGGGAGCGCAAATCAGCACCACAATCAGGCCCCTGATGGAGTAATAAATGTAATGTGGAATTTCAAATTATGAAGAACAAAGGCAAAAGTAGGAGCTAAACCAACAGCAAAGTTGTTATCACCTAGTAACGACGAGTCGAACTGCAGCTCTTTGTAGAATTATTTTGATATTGGATACTATAATTTTCACTGCCCACTCATCCCATAATGCTTTGCAGGGCCTTTGGTTGGGGTTGTGTTTTTGCCCATAATAACTGTGCTTGGGGTGGTCCTAAGAGGATGGGACCATCACTGAATCGTTCAGCAAGATGTGCTCTTTGTTTTTAAGGCATCTGCTTGGTTCTCTCTCCCAAAATCATCACCTCTCTCACTGCTTGCTAAATTATCACTTTCACTTTTTTGAAATGACTATATGCATTTTAGCATTTAAAGACAGATATACTTGTTATTTTACCAAAAATATATGAGGTCTCTGCTGGCGGAGTGAAGTTGCAAATTCATGGAGTTTTTGTTCAACTTCGTGGAGTTCTGAGTAGTAGTAGTCCGCCAACTGCGCCCACCCTTAGCTGTGTGAAGCAGCAAGTTTTCCATAAACAGTTCAGCGGAATGGCCCTCCGCCCGCTCTGGTGGACCTATCACCCTGATATTGGTGCAGCAGGATCTCCCTTCCACATTATCTGCCCTTTACTGAGTGGCCACTGTTAGTCATCAAGTTGGCTAGAGTAGTTTCCATCTACTCCTCCCCGTTTGTAAGTTGCTTACAGCAAGCCTACATCAATATCTATTGCATCTATTTTCTGCTCCAGTGCCATTCTGGAGTTGTGTGTGATCTGTAGAATTGTATTGAAGCAGTCTGCATTCCCTGGGTCACTCTTCACTCGCTGGGCAGGGGTCACGTTGCCCGCTTTTCTAAGTTCACCTGTATATTCGTCCTTTGTACCCACAGTGCAGACTGTCTTGTCTGCCATTTTACCCATGGTCAAGTCATAGAGCCATGTCCACCCACATGTGGCTGCTACACTTGCTAGTAGGTATAGCATTCCTCTGAGACCTCAAGCAGACATTGATGTGGCTAACTAGGAGTCCCCTTGTTCAGCCCTCCTCCACCCTGTAGAACCTCATATCACAAACACAGGGGAGAGAGGGGGCTCAAGCTCCACTGTCTCACCTGTCCAAGATGTTAGCATAGCAGGAGCCTCACAATCTCTAGATCCAGTGCACCTATGCCCCACACAACTGTAGCAGAAAGAGGGGCCCCTAACTCTCTCTTGCTGGTCTGTGCACCTCTTGGGCAGGGTACAGCAGACCTCCACTGTCATCAGCCAAAGCAGAGGCAGGTGAGTCAAAACCAGCGGGCCACACTTGGTGGGAGTCAAAAGGTACATCAGCGGCACCTTCTCTACACTTTAGTGGCCTGAAGCCTCTTGCCAGCCTGCTTCCTGCCAATCAGATAGAGCCTGTGAGCAGCGGGCCAAGTTTGTGCCACACAGGGCACCAGGCTCATTCGGTCGGGCCATCCGTTGCCACTCCAATGGATCTTGTGGGTGGCGGCACACGTCTGCACAACTCAATGTGTTCTCTTGATTGGGCCGCCAGTCGTCTCCATCCCACAGCAGAGCAGAGCATAGTCCTCCTGACTCTCGGTCTGCCATGGGTGCTGATGGACGATTTTGCCCCACCCAACAGCCGCCAGGCTGCGGTGCTCCTCTGGGCCCGCTTGGCTGCAATGCACGTCACCACACCATCTCCGCCTCCGAAGCCCCAATGTGTCCATTACCAGGTGTGGGGGGAAATGCATGGTTCTAGAGGTGCTAAGGGCAGGTCTGGGCTATTATGCAGGAGCGGTCATAGCATGGAATCAGTTCTAGTTGCCACAGTAGATACCATTTGATGCCAGGTTTATCAAGGAGGTGTGGCCATCCTGATAATGTTGAATCTTTCAGTGGCATTCAACGCAATATCCCCATCCTGCTTGGTACAAATATTGCACCAGGTGGGTTTGAGGGATACTGCTTTGGATCTCCAGGGTTCTTTCTTGACTAATAGGACCCAAACGGTCAGCTGTAGAGATTTCAGGAGTAAACCCTTCCGGCTCCCTTGTGGGGTGCCGCAGGCATCCTAACGCAGCCCCACCCTGTTTAATCTTTACGTCTCCATCCAGGCAAAAAGGGTGAGATCTTCCAGCCTTCAGGTTCTGCTCTAGGCAGAAAACACCCAGATTATTATGCACATTTCTAATCACATGGTGTCAGCTGCAGAGAAATTAAAAATGTGTATGACAGATATCACTATCTGGATGAAGGAAAACTGTCTGAAGCAAAATGCTGAAAAGACAGGTCCGTGAGTTACTGTTTTTTATCAGTAAAATGCATACAAATTTCTTTTCGCTATTACCAGCTGAGCTCAGAGTAGCAGTAGTTATTCCATTATACACCACGTGTCTGTACTATTGCAATGCACTATACCTAAATATCAATAAGTCCTTACTCAACAAACTTCAGGTTATTCAAAATGCGGCAGCCCTTTTGGTTTTGGATGTTCCCAAATGTCTTTCTGTCAAGGAAGGGTTATGCTCCCTGCATTGGCTGCCAGTTAAGAAGTGGGTGGCCTTTAAAGCACTCTGTATGGTCCAGTTGGCCCTTCACCACCAGGGGCCAGAAGCCCTGAGAACAGCATTTCACTGGTACTCCCCTATGAGACAGTTTAGATCCTCCTCGCCAGTGGGTAATCTGTAAAAAACATAAGTGCCGGGACTCTCATTAGCAAAAGACACACAATTGATGGACGGAATGCAGAACAAATCAAAACATTCACCCCCAGTCAAGAGATCTGGGTTAAATCCATCATTCTTTTGCTCACCATGCCACCCCAGTTTAGACCTGGCCATATGCAAATCAGTCTTGACCTAAAACTCTCGTTAGTAAGCAGCTGGCACCTGCCCATTTTGCCTGTTTACGCCGGCTAAAACAGAACCAACCACTGACCTTGAAAGTTGGGGGAGGATGTGGATTAATGGCCAGCGCTGCTGAATAGTGAGACCCAGGTTTGAGTCTTGGCATAGGCTCAACATCCTGTGATTCTGGGCAGATCACTTAATGGCCCCTTGCCTATCATAAATGAATGTGTCCTTAACTCGTGCACACGAGAAAAGCACCGGTGTTGACGATTAAATACCAGTGCTGAGCACCGGAAACCACCAACCCATATTAGGCACTGCTCCTCGCTGAGAAAGGTAAAAATTTGGAGATTTCGGAAAACCAAATAGGGCGGTCGTTCCTTCTTTGCAGCAGCAGCAAAATGGTGGCACACGTTGCCCTTCCACATTGCAAGTTTAACCTTCTATATGACTTTCCGCAAGCAACTGAAAACTTGGATTTTCTCTGACCCTTGATCGCAGTGCTTTGGTTTCTCTTTGCAGTTTTTTCCAGTGGATGAACTTTGTCGCCCATGAGCGTAGTGCGCTTTATAAACCTAAATACATACAAATACAGGATAACTGTGATGGTGCTGGAGCTACGTTCTTACATGTCGACCATCTTGCCTGGCGAAACCACGCGCCCTTTCATCCTGTGTAGATAAGAATTTGCAGCATATTTTATTTCACTCAAACAGGACTCCATAAAAGTTTCTGCAATCCCAAAAACGTCCAACCAATGTAGTGAACAGGAAATGAGGATGCACGATTATATGTATCGAAATAGCATGATATAATATGTATAACTGAAATCCCACCACAATATAGGTTCTGAAAATGTTTACAATTTCTTCAGTTGCTTTCCTAGAGTCAAGTTATTTCTTTTTAGGACAAGACATATCTCCACTACTGCTAGCTTCATAAGAAATGTTGTTAAACTAAGTCAGATGCATAAGAGGGCAACATATAAACACTAAACATATGACAGTTATGGAAAAAATATTTGTGTTCCAAGAAGATCCAGATGCCCAAGGATTGTTTTACGTGGCTTGGAAGCACCAATGAACTTTCATGGCCTGGAGCACATTTGCCTGCTTCACAATCGATAGATTTTTTGAAAAATATCAGCAATTGTTATATTTGCATTGGACTGTGTAGTCGTAGTATGTATGCGTTCAATGAAAGTTCCATTTTAGGTTAAGTGCTACCAAGGCTGGATACTGAGTGTGTGTATTCGAACTGGATCGTTTCATTTAATAGTCCAACTTTACAAGTGTTCTCTGTTCATTCACTCATAAAAGAAAGTCCAGAGAGTTCTCTGTGAAGGGCTCTCTATATCTTTCTAGGTCTTTTCAGCTGAACAAAGACGTTCCAACATTGTCAAGGGATATTCTTTCGTCCCTGGGGTCCCGAAACAAAGAAATAGGAGGTATCAAATCTCCACCCCGGTTCCCAGCATGAGTAATGGGGAAACAAAATATCAGATGGAGACACGGGTGTGTCTGAGGGATTCAGCAGTAGACTCCCTTTCACAGTGTGTCATCACACCCATCAAAGGGACCCAAGGAACCTGGATTGGCGATCTCCTCTCTTACCTTTTTACAGGTCGCTCTACTTGCCTAATATCACACTAGAATTAACCAGAAAGCAGACCATGATGTACTGGTAGAACCTTCCACTTTGTATTAGGGGTTTCATAGGACACCGCCCACGGAGGTCTTTCTACAGAATTATTATAGGAATTGAATAAAAAATAGTATTAGACAACGCATTCAAAATATTTTTGATACAAAATGTTAGATTAATTAAGTTCATCGTTCAATGGAGATAAGAGACTGCCATTGATGTTATGTTATGTTATGTTATGTTATGTGATTTTTATTTGGCGCACAGATGCTCCAGCTAAGGAGCGTCCTGGCGCCCGACAAGGCAGCTACACAACACAACTAAACTATAAGCAACACAAACATACAACTAAGGGAATAAAAACGTTTTCAACGCGCGACGAAAGGAAAGCAAATCGCTCATAGCGCGAATTGCCGGGGGTAAGGAGTTCCACAGGGTAGCTGCACGCACTCGAAATGAGCGTCCACCGGCCCTACTTCGCTTGAAGCGCGGCACAACGGCCAATTCGAGGTCTGCCGATCTTAAGAGTCGTGCTGGGATGTAATTGGCCAGGAGGGTCGTAAGGATCATTGCCGGGGTCCCCTTCAAGATCTTATAGGCGACGCAGAGGACCTTAAACTGGATCCGCTGGGCCACCGGAAGCCAATGCAGCGCCCGTATGGTGCTGGAGGTAGGACAGAATCTTGGAAGGCCTACCACCGCTCTCGCTGCGGCGTTCTGGATCCTCTGTAAGCGCCCGATCTCTGCCACATTTAAACCGGCCAGCAAGGAACTCGCATAATCCAGCCTGGAGATGACAGTAGCTTGGATCATGAGTTGCTTGGTGGGGGCATCGAAGAACTTTAGCACAGGACGTAGCCCACGCAAGATGCCGAAGCAGCATGCAGCCGTGCGTTTAGTGTGGCATGCAAACGTAAGGGAGGGGTCCAGCCAGACCCCGAGGTTCTTAAGCTCGGCGACTGGGATGGGAGCAGGACCCAGCTCCCCCGGCCACCATCTCTCTCCCCACAGTTCCGGCTGTCTACCAAATACCATGACCTCGGTCTTACTAGCGTTTAGCTGAAGACAATTGGACGTCATCCAGCTCGCGACCGCCCTCAGTCCTTGTTGAAACCTGGAAGCGTCGACTTCGGCATCCCCGCTGATCGTGACCGCTAGCTGGGTGTCATCGGCATATGACACCATGGTCATACCCCATTGTTTGACAACCTCAGCTAGCGGCCTTACGTAAAGATTAAACAGCGTAGGGCTCAGCGAGGAGCCTTGGGGGACGCCCAGGTTCAACGGATGGAATTTGGACTGAAAGGGCGGGGCGGTCACGCTAAAGGCCCGGTTGGTTAAGAACGACCGGAACCACTCGAGAGCAGTGCCGGTAACACCAGCCTCCTCTAGGCGCAGCAGAAGGATAGGGTGCGAGACGGTGTCAAAGGCAGCGCTTAGATCTAATAGCACAAGCGCTGCCGTTTGTCCCGCGTCAAGCACGGAGCGAAGGTGCTCCACCATATAAAGCAGAGCCGTCTCCGTGCTATGACCTGCCCTAAACCCATTCTGCGTAGCGTCGAGAATATCTGCTCGACAAAGATGTTCCGAGAGAACAGCATTTACGTGTGCCTCCATCACTTTAGCCGGCCAAGGCAAGAGTGAAATAGGCCGATAGCTCTCCGGCTTGCTCCCGTCCAGGCTCGGTTTCTTAAGAATAGGACGAACCATGGCTCGCTTCCACTTCAATGGAACTTCGCCAGATGTTAATGACAAATTGACCAAGGAGCAGAGCGGTGAGATGTCATGTACCGCTAAGTCCTTGAACACTTCAGGGCAAAGTGGATCCTCTGGGGACCCAGACTTCACTCTGCGGGCCAAAGTGCCTAGGCTATCAGGAGTTAGCAAAGGTAGAGAATGTAGTCCCTCAGATGGTGGTGGCTTAAAAGGTGGATTCGCCGAGGGAACGACCGAAGGGAAGGCTCGATAGATGGCATTCACCTTTTCCAAGAAAAACTCTGCCAACTTTTCACAGTGCTCCACAGAGCTCTGATGAGATGTTGTGACTTTTTTGGCAGTGAGGTCTTTCAGTACCTTAAAGATAGCCTTTGCCGGGTTCGAGCTATTCCTGAATTGTGTCGCATAAAAAGCGGCACGCGTTCTACATACCGCCCGATGGTACAGCTTCACCGTTGACAGATATAGGGCTTTCTTTGAGCTGGAGTAGGCTTTACGCCACGCCCGCTCTGCGCGCCTACAAGAAACCTTCAGAGCCCGCAGTGAGTCGTCGTACCAGGGGCTGGCCTTGCCAGTTCTAGTTTTGCAGGTTACCACGGGAATAAGGGTGTCCAGGGCCCTCGATACCCAGTCGCTAAACCTGTCATATACCTGATCCGGCGGGCCCGAGACGTCAAACGGGTCAGCCGATAAGAGATGGAAGAACGCATCCAGCTTGAGTTTGTTCCAGCGTCGTCTTGGAACAGAACACACCACTGGCTTAGGTAGACTGGCCACAATCGGGCAGTGGATCTGTATCAAATAATGATCAGTCCATGCCAGGGGTGTGTAGCTGGTGACGCAGGCTTCCGTAAGATTGGTGAAAAACGGATCAAGGGTGTGACCCCCTGAGTGTGTAGGCTGCGTCGCCAACTGATTCAGCTGTAGCGCCTCAAGGTCCGCCAGGAAACTGGATACTGAGGGGCTGCTGGAGTTGTCGAAGTGCAGATTTAAGTCTCCGATGATGGTAAAATTGGAACACCCCGTAGCCAGATTGCTAATAGCGTCAGGTAGCGCTGCTCTAAAGGCCACTTCACTCCCCGGGGGCCGATAGATCACTAGTCCCGACAGGGTGAAGTTAGATGTGATGGCGACCTTAAACAGGGCGCTTTCGCACCCCGGGATTTTTTGCCCATGCCATGTACAGGAATAACAGGATTTGACAGCAAGAGCTATTCCACCGCCTCTTGAGGTCCGATTCAAGGTGAATACCGAGTATTCCGGCGGGAAGGCCAGATTGACAATGGCCGTGTCAGCATCCTGCAGCCAGGTCTCTGTTACACAGAATAGGTCAGGCAGCTCCCCGCCTAGCAGACCGCTAATGTCGAGGTGATGCTTGACAAGCGACCTAGCATTAAGATTCCAAATACAGATACTAGGCAACGGGCTAGGGGGCGGACGTGAGGCGTCCCTGCAGCTCCTGCTTACGGGGGCGGACAGCGAAAAGCATCTGCATCCACACGAAAACGGGCCGCATAAGGGGTCCACCCTAGATGTTGTACAGGTCGTCCAAGACCTCTCAATGGCAACCAGACTATCTCTGGTGTAACACCGCATGATGTAAGAGTATGCGCAGCGCCAGATGTAGAACATCAGCACAAAGCAAACATGGTTGCGCACAATAAGCTGATTCAGGCTGGATCATCTTAAGAATATTATTGAAGGGGTCAACAACAGTGTGAGTCATACGCCTGGAATGTATTCGGGGATGGTGACCTCTATGGAATAGGCTAATGGCAAGGTGATTGTCTCAGTAATAAGCTTTAGAAAGGAAGTTGCCATTGTGATGCTGGCCTGTCAAGGGAATATGAAGAGGAATTAAATTGTGGAGTCTTCTCATGATGGAAGCAATCAATAGTCTGAGGGGGAGCAATAGCCAATAGTCCAAGGATGAGGTTCCTCCCAAAAAAGGGGAATACATTTTCTGCTTCCAAATGGAAGTGTCACGTGAAACCCAAGAAAGTCCAGTTCCTCACACAATATGCCAAATCTGAACACATGTATAAGAGTGTATGAAATTGGGCTTATTGTTGAGAGGGGTGAGAGCCCCACTTAAATAATAAACACAATCATTGTCCAAGTGAACCATAAAAGTCTCTAACCTGTGCTTAATTCTGTGGTAGCTTGGCACAAAGCAGTCAGGCCTAACTTAGAGGCAATGGGGAGTACTTATACAGCACTCTAACAGTAATAAAGTAAAAACACAATACAAGAAAAATCTGAAATTAATTTTGGAAAATGCAGCAAACTTTAAAAAAATGAAATTACACTAAATCATCAAAAATTCAGTAAGTAGAACCAGAGTTATGAATTTTTAAAGTGTGAAGTAAAAATAGCTTCAAAAAGAGCAAAGCGCTAGTCACAGTAATCTGTTTGTGATGGACCAGGTCAAAGGCAAATGTGCAGGCTAACTGCGATGGAGCGCGAGCCGGATTCCTAGCCAGATTTGTCCCCATGTAAAGTTGACATTCTAACTTAGTCCTGATCCAGACGAGGAGCCTCAGTCAAAGCTTCACAATTGGTGGGGAACTGCAAGAAGATCGTTGTTGGTGTGAAGAGCTGGTCGCTGGTCAGAGTTTGACCGTGACAAGATCGTTGCAGTGTGAAAATCTGGTCACTGGTTAAAGCTTCTTCTTGGAAAGGAAACACAGAGCAGTCATTGTCATTGTTGACGTGAAGAGTGTTGTGTGAGGGACGTCTGAAGTCAGGTAGCCAGGAAGGTCGGCTCGGCAGTTGGATACTAGTTCTGCATCTGTCTCTGTGAAGTGCACTTGCATTTGCATGGAGATCTGGGATGGTTCTTTCTCAATGTGAACATCCCAGAACTTCCGGATTTTCACCTGGAAACCAGGTCTTGATGTCCAGTCTTCCTTCTATAGACAGCAGGGCAGTCCTTCTTCTGAATGTTCTCAGGTCCTGGAGTGTTCTGATGAAAGTTTATGAGGGTACCACTTTTATACCTAGTGCCAGCCTGTGTGTGAGGGTTATCCCCTTTGTCTAACCCTAACTGATTCTGGTCTGTTCTTCCCCTTTCCCTAGGTCTGGTTCCGATCTGTCTAGGGTAATAAATGTCAGCAAGACCCAGGTGTGGGCTGCAATTGACAGTGACAAGGCAGGCAGCTTCTGAAGTCAGGAATGGGGAATGCTCATCCCACAGGGTAGCCCATTTGAAGCTCTGGAAGGGTTGTGTACACCCCCCCCCAACTAGGCTACCCTGTTCAGGAGAGGAGGCACACCCCCACCCAAGTACCTTTTGACCCCTGTCTGTAATGAATACACATCACACCACAGGAGAGCCATTAACATTAATGTGACCCTGGACACTGGCAAAAAGGCCCATTTGCTCTAGGTAGGACAATGCCAACTTTCTAAAGGTGAAACATAACAACAATGTCTCAACCGGTATTAGGAAAGGAAGAAGGCAGACTTGTTGTTCGTTGTAAGATGTGCTCATTGCATCATATATTTAAAGTAGGGAAAAATTGAAAAAAAATACAATACAGTTGTATCAGCACTATAGGCAAAAAATGTGAAGGCAATCTAAAGACTTAGGGCACTGGGGTGCTTGTGACACACAAAGGTGCCGGCACAAGTGACTAGTGCGAGAAAACAGTGGAAGACGCAATGTGAAAGGGCGACTGATATATTCAAGAATATATCGTTCACATCGAGTTATTTACACTGAGTAGTCATAGTTTTATAGACACTTGGAGCGAACCATAGTTGAGATGGCGTTGCGAATTACGCTGAAATTTCGACGACGTTTCGATCCTAATTATTCAGGATAATTTTCAGGACAGGGTTGCCCGAAGGAGGGTTCCTGCCGTGGTAACAAGATTACTGCAGAAAGTAGGGGGACAGTCCTACGTTTTAAATACCATCCACCCTACCCTATGAGCCTTTAGGACTTATCTTAGGAGGGACATAGCTATTAAAAAGAAAGGTTTATACCGGCAAAAGGTTATTTTGCTAGGTCAAAATGGCAGATTAAAACTGCACTGCAGGCTGCAGTGGCAGGTCTGAGATATGCTTTATATATTTATAGTGCTACTTTTGTGTGTGGCACAGTGAGTGCTTCATCCTATTGGTAGCATTTAATTTAAAGACCCCTGGGTACATGAAGAACCATTTACTAGAGACGTATAAGTAAATAATTGTGACAATTGAGTGTGTACCAATTTTACCATGTTTGGAAGAGAACGCATAAGCACTTTACCACTTGTTAGCAGGAGAAAAGTGTGCAGAGTGCTGTTGCCAATGAAAACGAGTTCAGCAGCAAAATAGAGTAGTGAAAACAAAAATGTGAGAAATTCCATGTACAAGACAGTAATTTCCAGCATAGCTTTTTTACAATAATGACCTAGCAAATTCGAACAACTGGCAACATTTCTCCCAAGGCTGCTTGTTTGACACTAGCTTAAGGCATTTCCAGTAAGCAGTTTCAGATTTTAGTAAACATGTCATCAAATGTCTGTTGCTTACAGAGGGCTTATAGAACCAGGGTACTGAGAGCTAATCGCTTTTGGAGACATTGGGAGGAACTCTTAAATATTTGCCTACAGAAATAAAAGGAAAGGGATTTCAATGTAAGGAAGAATAATACCCTCCTATTTACATTTGAAAGCAGTGGAGATATAGCATATTGTGACTGATTCAAAAAACATTTTAGTTGTGCTAATATTAACAGAGATATTGTTTAGCTCCTTACCAGTTACAGGAAGGAAGATATCAAAATCTGTTAACATTGGGAGCTGGCTCAAAAAGGCTCTTCGTGAAGACCTGTGTGTTATCAGCACAGTTGCATACTTCCACAGGAATGCAGTAAAATGTTGTGCGTTGGGCTTTCATATGCTATCAAGTGTTACTTGTATTTCAATCCTTGAGAGGCTGCTCAAGATAGTGCTTTGGAACCCGAGGTGAGTTCTGCAGCAGCTGTTAGTGATGGAAGCGTTCTGAGAAGCGCTCAAAGCAATTGATGAGCGAGGTTCCGAATATTGCAACCACTCTATTCAATAATCATGCTGTTGTATGACAGCAGCCTCCGTTTTTCTTCGAGGATGAAGCACTGAAAGAAATCTCACAGGCCACATTAGTTATTTTAATGGTTCTGTCTAGTAATTGACCTTCCTTTGCATGGGGTTTGCCCTATCTGTTTTTGCTAGGGTTGCCACTTGTCTGGCTTTTTACTGGCATAACCAGCATTTCTATGTTTCAGCCGGTACAAATTCGATAATTTGCCTAATGCTGGTACTTTTTCCCCTTATTAGTAAATACTTTAAACAGTAAACATGTCACCGGAGTGAGAATCAGAAGTGGTCTTAGGTTTCCTGTCAGTATTAGATCAGACTGGATAGTCTTTAAGGTTTTTATTTTTAAGAGGGAAAAGTGGTGAATCTTGAGACTGTGCTAATCCGGAGATAATATTCCAATTCTTTTTAGCAATTTTCTTGATGGCATTTGTATTTCCATTAAAGATGGTGACGCAAACAATTTGAATAATCTTCTCCTTAATGTAAGATTCTAGTAGGCGTTCCCTTGGTGTATACCAGACACGTTTCATAGCGTGTGTCTAGAGTTTCTTAGGGTACCTTCTTTCTTGTAATTTCTCGACAAGGGAGTTTACATTTTGAAAGTAGAAGTAGCCTTTTTTTGGAACAAATCCTTCTAAAGCATAGGAACTGGCTGTAGGGTAAATTGTCTTTGATGAAAACTGGAATTGTCTCTGATGGAAACTGAAATAATGTAAAAAGGTGTTACAGTCAGTAACTTTTGTATACACTGTGATATTCTTCATGGTTAATTGTCAAATTCAAAAGTTTATTTCCATTTTATTTTAGGTCATTGAGAATTAGATATCGATGCTTCTAAAATTAAGCGTTGTGAACATTTATCCGTTCTTCAAGACGACCTTTTCCTTATCATGAAAACATCTTCAAAGTATTGTTTCCATAAACAGATGTGATGTTTGAAAGGGTTGCATGACAGAATAACAAGTTCTTCTAATCAAAAAAGGGGTGAGATGGAATGTTGATCCATTCAGTTTCCAAATTTCATATTGCTAATCAAATGAGAAAGGATCACTTGTCCTACACAACCCTAGGTATGCAGGAGGAGCGAGGGATGTCCCAGTATAAAAGACCCTCATGCAGGTGATGGGTATGGTGGTATCTAAAGCGGTATATCTTGATTCTCCGCTTTTGGATCACGTGTGTGCATAATCATCAGGTCGATCAGGTTATGCAGCCTCCACCAGGAGGTTATTACCCAAGGTTGATGCAGTAGTGAGCCAGTGATAAGAAATATAAAAGGCCCGTAAAACCAGAAAAAGAAGAATTGTATTCGGTCTGGGTTCGGGTCTGGTAAACTCTGGAGTAGTGCATCTTATGAACTTGGTTATGAGTAATAGGTGCACTCAGAGCATTTGAGATCATAAATAGTGGGGGAAGTTAAAAAATGGTCGACATGTTTCTGCCTCAATCGCCTTGGTTAGGACTTACGGGCATTCATCAGGACCGTTAAGTGAATAACGTCAAAAAGAGTATAAATAACGTGCTCTCAAAAAGTGAAAAGAAATAGGGATGTTGACCTGTTTCTCTGTATTGAAGGTCTCAGTGTACCTGTAATGAATAAACACAATTGTTTTGCAACACATACAAGGGGGGGCGGGGGTAGGGTTAGGGAGGGACACACACCAAGCAGAAATCTGCTTAACACATCTATCCATTGATAGAATTCTAAACAACTAAAAAATGGCAATACTTCATTGGCCGGCTAGCAAATATGGCAATGTCAACTCTCTCTTCAACACTCCAAACTCATGCAGAGGACTATAGCATGCTTGGAGTTGGTGATGCATGCATGTATTCTCAACATATTAATCGGTGCAGAGTAAATTTTAGAATCGTTGTATCTCTTTTTCAATCAGTGGTTGTGCACAACGGTTGATTCGACTCGTTTTGTGTATCATTTTGAACATTCTAAATAACACCTTCCCTTTAGCGACGTGAAAGTATCCGAGGCAACATGATAAGGTGTGTAATCACGTGTGTAATATGGCAAGTGTGACCCTGACAGACTATAGTCTGTTGTAGAACGCATTTAGGAAGTTGTTACCTCGCGCATTTATTTAACGCGCTCCAGTCGGATGGTCGAGCTTCAGGGGGACTGGGAAGAAGAGACAGCGTGGTTAAGGTCTCACATTGCAATATACTTGCGGTTTTGTAGCGTTCTCATTCCTCCGGTCTCACTACCTTTTGCCTCCGATCCTGGCATCAGTGTATGCGCTGCTCTCGCCGATCCGGAAACAGTGCATTCTGTTTCCGGGTCGATATTAATGGGCGGCGGTTACGCTGCATAGTGATCCTATTGGTCTGGCTACGTGTTGTCATGGGAACTTTGATGTTTGTACCTGCTTCCTTAGTGAATTAGAGCGCCGTGTCGAAGAAATGGTAAAAAGATGTTATGGCGCAGCATGGGTCAAAGTTATAGGACTTATACGACAGTCATGTGCTGACAACCGTTTCGCAATACGGGCGATTGTGATGAGATGGTGCATAGTTTTTAGTAAAGGTAATTATCGTGAACTTAATATAGTGATTTAGCGGCGCAGCAGGGGCCACAGTCATAAGGTGATCACGTGCTTCCATTTGTTTCGCAATATAGAGGGTTGTAATGGTCTTAGAGGGTCACAACTTACGGTACATCGTTTATTAAAGGTGTAGGTAATTGTCTAGAGACGGTGTTCAGTGAGTTGGTTAGTTTTTGGACAGGGGACAGAGATCTATAAGGTGTATGATGACTTCTCATAAAGAATTCTGATTCCCAGACTGAGTATAGTAGCTTCATCTTCTCGCTAGACTAAGCCAGGGTATATTATCATTCAGCCCTTCACTGTCAGTTCTGAGCCTATGTACCCACCTTTGCTCTTTCTCAAAGAGGGCTTTTACAGCATTGCTGTCTTTGTTGGATAAAGTCTCAAGAATGACCCAATGTAGATCTTGTATGGTATGGCCCTTTTCTAAATAGTGATTGGCCATTTTTGTAGTGCTCTTTCTACATTTCACGTTGCTTCGGTGTTCACATAGTCTTTGTTTGGCTCTCCTGCATGTCATGCCGATATACTTCAGATTACAAGGGCAAGTGATCATATAGATCACGTGGGTGGTGTTACAGTTCGTGTGGCTTCTAAGGGTCCATCTAAAATTCGGTAGTAGCTGTAGTTCTTTGGTAGGTTTTGTGAGGCTACATACCGAACATGAGCCACAAGGATAGTGTCCTGTCACTGGTGGGTTACCCCATAGATTTGTGTGCTCTCTGGGTATTCTTTTTGGCGGGTCTTGTGTGGACTAGGATGTCTTTCAAATTCCTACTTCTCTTATTTGCAAACCTCGGTTTCGGCCATGAGAGGTTGCCTGATGTCAGTATTCGCCAGTTCTTATTGATGATCTTTTTTATGAATGTCTGACAAAATATCGATAACACAAATATCGATATACAAAAATATCGGAACCAAAATACCGAAGTCAAAAATATAGGAATCCTATCCCTAACAAGGTAAGTACAAATATATCGAAAAAAATATATAGAATGACAAAAATATCGTTTTTTGTAAAATATCGTTTTTTTTATTAAATAAAAATCTAATATTAACAAAATAATACTTATAAATGTAATAAACATATTTACAAATGTCCTATTATATTTAAAATTAAAACATAATGTAATACAAATTAATATTAATAAATATATAATACATAATATATTTTTCATTAATATTAACTCTAAATTAATTATTTTCATAACTTATAAAAAAATAAAAATATAATAAATTACTAATACATTTATATACATAAAATAATCACATAAATAACAATTAATAACAACATAATACTAATAAAAAAGCTAAATACATTTTAGATAGTGTATGAGTAAAAATTACTATTCCCACTCCAGAGATTGCAACAGTAGGGAAAGTGTTGGATAGCGTAGGGGTAACAATTACTATTACAACTCCAGAGAGTGCAACAGTAGGGAAAGTGTTGGATAGCGTAGGGGTAACAATTACTATTCCCACTCCAGAGAGTGCAACAGTAGGGAAAGTGTTGGATAGCGTAGGGGGTAACAATTACTATTCCCACTCCAGAGAGTGCAACAGTAGGGAAAGTGTTGGATAGCGTAGGGGTAACAATTACTATTCCAACTCCAGAGAGTGCAACAGTAGGGAAAGTGTTGGATAGCGTAGGGGTAACAATTACTATTCCAACTCCAGAGAGTGCAACAGTAGGGAAAGTGTTGGATAGCGTAGGGGTAACAATTACTATTCCAACTCCAGAGAGTGCAACAGTAGGGAAAGTGTTGGATAGCGTAGGATTAAAAATTACTATTCCAACTCCAGAGAGTGCAACAGTAGGGAAAGTGTTGGGTAGCATAGGGGTAACAATTACTATTCCAACTCCAGAGAGGGCAACAGTAGGGAAAGTGTTGGATAGCATAGGGGTAACAAATACTATTCCAACTCCAGAGAGTGCAACAGTAGGGAAAGTGTTGGATCGCGTAGGGGTAACAATTACTATTCCAACTCCAGAGAGTGCAACAGTAGGGAAAGTGTTGGATAGCGTAGGGGTAACAATTACTATTCCAACTCCAGAGAGTGCAACAGTAGGGAAAGTGTTGGATAGCGTAGGGGTAACAATTACTATTCCAACTCCAGAGAGTGCAACAGTAGGGAAAGTGTTGGATAGCCTAGGATTAAAAATTACAATCCCAACTCCAGAGAGTGCAACAGTAGGGAAAGTGTTGGATAGCGTAGGGGTAACAATTACTATTCCAACTCCAGAGAGTGCAACAGTAGGGAAAGTGTTGGATAGCGTAGGGGTAACAAATACTATTCCAACTCCAGAGAGTGCAACAGTAGGGAAAGTGTTGGATCGCGTAGGGGTAACAATTACTATTCCAACTCCAGAGAGTGCAACAGTAGGGAAAGTGTTGGATAGCGTAGGGGTAAAAATTACTATTCCCACTCCAGAGAGTGCAACAGTAGGGAAAGTGTTAGATAGCGTAGGGGTTGAAATAACATACTTATAAAAAATAATTCATTATTACTTAATTACATTAAAATTAGTTCCCACCATATTCCCCTATAAACACACAACCCGCAACAGAACACATTTATCAATTAATGAATTATTTAAAATTAATTACCAATTAATTATAATTATTTACCAATTAATAACAATTAATGTATGCTTCCTACTAATTATTAATTCATTCTACATAATTAAATTACTTCCCACCCTATTCCCCTATAAACCCATAACCCGCTACAGAACATATTTATCAATTAATCAATTAATTAAAATTAATTAAAAAGAATTCTCAATTAATTAATTAATAATTCCTACTAATTAATAATTAATTTAACATAATTAAATTACTTCCCTCCCTATTCCCCTATAAACCCATAACCCGCTACAGAACATATTTATCAATTAATCAATTAATTAAAATTAATTAAAAAGAATTCTCAATTAATTAATTAATAATTCCTACTAATTAATAATTAATTTAACATTATTAAATTACTTCCCACCCTATTCCCCTATAAACCCATAACCCGCTACAGAACATATTTATCAATTAATCAATTAATTAATATTAATTACAAATAATTCTCAATTAATTAATTAATAATTCCTACTAATTAATAATTAATTTAATATAATTAAATTACTTCCCACCCTATTCCCCTATAAACCCATAACCCGCTACAGAACATATTTATCAATTATTCAATTATTTATAATTATTTAAAAATTATTCTCAATTAATTAATTTATAATTCCTACTAATTAATAATTAATTTAACATAATTAAATTACTTCCCACCCTATTCCCCTATAAACCCACAACCCGCTACAGTACTAAAAGACAACATTTAATTAAATTACATTAAAAATAAATTATTAAACATAATAAATACAATATAATATACACAAAATTTATTTAAAAATCGATATTAGTAACATCGAAATTATTTACTTCGATATTACTGACATCGATATTTAAAACTTCGATATTACTAATATCGATATTAAGAGTGTCGATATTACTTACCTTCTATATTATGTCCCTTCGATATTTAAACTTCGATATAATTGTATATCGAAATTTAAAACTCGATATTTTGTCTGTGTACCCTTTTTCATATTATTCGTCATTGGACTGTATGTGGTTACACATGTGAGGACTTCTTCAGAGGTTGTTTTAGGTATACTTTCGAGGAGTGGCTCTCTGTTCTGGTTTCTGGCCCGCTTTTTACATTTGTTAATAACCTTCCTTGGGTAATCTCTGGCTTCTAGTTTCTTGAAGAGATCGTTTGCTTGTGATTTATACCCAGAGGTATTGCTGCAATTTCGCCGTAGTCTGAGGAACTGGCTATATGGTAAGTTCTCTCTTAGAGGACGGGGTGGAAGCTCTTGAAAGAGAGGAGGCTGTTCTTTGCAGTGGTCTTGAAGAAGGTTCGGGTCTGGAGAGTGTCAGCCTCGGCATAGATGGTTACATCTAGGAAATCAATGCTCTTGTTGTCTGCACAGTAAGTGAACTTCAAGCAATCGTCTTTCTGATTGAGCCAAGTATGGAATTCTAGTAAGTGGTTTTGATCTCCTTGCCAGATGACAAAAATGTCATCAATGTACTGTTTCCAGAACAGTATCCGGTGATGATAGGGGTTATTACTCTCGTTTAAGATGTGCAAGTCCTCAAAGGCGCTGACATAGAGACCTGCCACGCTCGGGGCAAATGTGCTGCCCATCGAAGTGCCATGGCATTGCAGGTACAGTGTGTCTTTATATTGGAAGAAGTTTCCCATGAGTGCCATCCGGCAGCATTCCAGTACGTAGTGTCTGGGAGTCTTATAAGTCCATGTGGAATTGAAGAGTATGTTTTCAAGGGTTTCCATAGTTTTCCCCTGTGGAAGGCTAGTATACAGGCTTTCCACGTTGAATCCAACCAGGAGCATGGTGGTGGAGGAGTATTCGATGCATAACCTGATCGACCTGATGATTATGCACACACGTGATCCAAAAGTGGAGAATCAAGATATACCGCTTTAGATACCACCATACCCATCACGTGCATGAAGGTCTTTTATACTGGGACATCCCTCGCTCCTCCTGCATACCTAAGGTTGTGTAGGACAAGTAAGAATAACAAGTTCTTCAGCCCCGCATACCTAAACAACGCGGTCTGTTTAATGACCGCATCTTAACCACGCATTGCTTTACCACGCATGCCTTTACCACAATTTTTTGTGATAAAGGCATGCATGGTAAAGAGGTATGCATGGCTAAGGTTCCCACCACTCTCCTCACTGCTTTAAGGCACAAACTCCCCCCTCCTGCCCTGAAGTGCAAATTCCCCTAGTCCCTACTTACCACCACGCTGTGTCCTCTCCCTGCCCTAATGCCTAAAACCCTGTCCTAAATACTACCCCGCCCTCCCCTAAGCCATAAAATGTTACCCGACCTCCCCTTGAGCCCAAAAACGACCTCGCCCTTCCCTAATCCCCAACTTCTATCCCATTCCCCTCCCTGAGCCCTAAAAACAACCCCTAAAAAATACCCCAAACCCCCCTGAAAACTTCTATGAACCCTCCCACCCCTAAAAACGACCACAAACCCCCACCCCAGAAAACTTCCCCAAACCCTCTCCACCCCTGAAAACTATCCCGAACCCCGCCCTAGAAAACTAGCCCAAACCCCCATCCCTGTAATTTACCCTGCATTCCCACCACACCTGTAAACTACCCCGAACCCCCACCACCTCTGAACACTAACCCGTACCCCCACCACCCCTGAACACTACCCTGAACCCCCACCACCCACAAAAACTACCCCTAACCCCACAACCACTGGGTACTACCCCAAACCCCCACCATACCTTAAAAATACCCCAAACCCCCACCACTCCACAAAACTATCCAGAACCCCCACCACCCCTCAAAAAGTAGCACAAACCACCCCCAAGACCCAGCCCCAGCCCCACTTACTTGTCCATGTCCTCTTCCTGTGCTTGTTGATAAAAAGAGCTGAAAGGAAAAGGAAAAAGGAGCTGAAGAAAATCAAAGAACAGGTGGAAGGAATTTAAAAAAATAGTGCAATTGCTAAAGCTCTTGTCAATAAGATTGCTAAGGAACTATTGGAAATCAAAGTAAAAACGGAAACTGTAAGACAAAAGAAACTAAAGAAAGATATTTTGAAATTCTATACAAAGAGGGTGTACCTGTACCTGAATAAAGAAAATGATAAACAAATGGAGAATACAAGAGTTCTTTCCCAGTTCCTGAAACATAGTAGATGCAGGTTCATTAACTTTTTTGATACATCATCGTATTCAGAAAGTACCAGTCATTCAAAACCCACAAGTAACCAGCCGACACAACATGATTTTTCATGGAGAGATCAAGTGAGAGAACTCAGGACGAGGCAGAAGGAAGAGATGGCAGAATACCAGCCAAGAAAAGGGTGAAATAACCACAAAGAGACAAACATACAGGTGCGTAAACCAAAATTGATACCAATTTACATTATTTTGCAGCTATGTAAAAAACAGTGGCTATTATCAACCAATTGAAGGGTATGGAATTCAATAAAAGAGGGATACATTAGTCACACTAGACATCCTAAGCCCAAATACAAACATACCCTAAAAATGCGGTGAAGAAGGAATGAATCATACCACCCTGTATACAAAAGATACTGTCCGTAACACCTTTTTAAATTATTCCAGCTTTTATCAGATAGATCTGAAAGACAATTTACCCTATAGCCAGGTCCAACGCATTTGAACGAACTGTTTCGATATAGAGTACTGCTTTCAAAATGCTCCTGTAGAGAAATTACAAGAAAGAAGGTACCCTAAGAAAATCTTGATGCACGCTATGAAATGTGCTTGGTACACACCAAGGGAAAGATTACTAGAATCCAAAATTAAGAAGACACCACCTTTAATGGAAGCACAAATGGCATTAAGAAAATTGTTAAAAAGAATTGGAATATTATCTCAAGATTAGCAGAGTTTCTAGAACCACTGCTTTTCACCCTTAAATGCAATAAAAACATTTAAAATTGTCTAGTCCAATCTAATACTGAAAGAAAACTGAAGACCTATGTTTTGAGAACACTTCTGAATCAGAAAAAGGACACAATAGATGTGGGATTCATACTATACTAGTAACAGTCAAGGTGAGGAATGCGGGTATAATAATGAAATAATTAAACACATGGAGTTCATGAACTGCAATACAAAAGTATGTCATATGCTGCATAATTTACCCTTGTGCTAAAGCACATATAGGGAAAACTAGTGAGGAAATAAGGATAGGGACTGTGTAGGAGAAATCTAGAATTCGTTGCAAAATACCACATGCACCTATGGTACAAATTTTGTTCAAATTAACCACACGGTATCTGATATGAAATGGACTGACCTCAGACATGTCAAAAATACAAATGGGGAAACTCCTCTACTTAAACTGGAGACCCACTTGATCTTCCATCATTGCACTACAGAGAATGGATTACACAAAATAAAATAAATTAGTAACATCGTTGGATAAGTGCATTTTATAGATTGCACATGATGACCCCTGGTGTGCCTTCAAACGGTTCATGATTCCCCATTAAGCAGTCACCAGATAAAAGAGATATTACATTTTTCTAAGGTATAGTACATTTGAACATTTTAGCTTCTGAATAGTTTTTTTCATGCACAATAGTAATGTGAGCTTTGTGATTTGCAAACTTCTCCATGATCCTCATCCTCATGTGATGCGGAAGCACCACTACAATGAACTAGGATATGCAAACCTTCTGGGAGTTCTGGGCTACACAGCACCATTATCGCACTGGCAGGACGCCGCTAGGTGCCAGACAGGAGGATTGAATGATCAGTGATGCCGCCCACAAGTTCACGTTGCATGTCGCTTTGTTGCTAGCACATGTGGCAAATAGTAGCAAAACCAGGAGATAAGGACGATATCTAAACAATAGCTGCAGGGGTTGTCGTGTATTTCTATAGGTTCTGAATCGATCCCCCTATTCCTGACCCTATTCTGGTTAAACTACCTAGCTAGTTAATTAACAGTCAGCCCATGAGGCAAGAAATCCCCCATGATGCAGATACCGTTATCTGACGCAGTCACACTACGGCACAGGAACGTGTTATCTGATTAGGTCATAACGCTTGAGATCTAATTAGACAAGCGACATTCCTCCAGCCCCTGATAAGGCATACGACGTTCTCATAACAAATCAAACCTATGACAACCTGGATAATCCGTGCGGCCATTGTTTTGATTTCACAGAGAACTTTAGTAAAGAATGTGCTAACGAGCAAGTCGTATGACATCTTTATTGACGTACCTATGTCCATCCTTACGTCAATCCCGGCACCTTTAAGGTATAAATATTGCCGACCTTGCCCTATGCAAACACACGCGTGGTGACAAGACGGAGCAGCCATACTTGCCGAAGCCGAGAGCAGAAGCAGACCCCGCTGGCAGCAGCCCCGCCTTCCTGACGCGCTGCTATCTCAAGCCGAGAGACCCAGCACCGGCGTTTCTGGGCAGCCCTCGCAGGCAGCCTGGAATATTGAGAGCAGAGAAAGAGATACCATTCCTCATCCATCCTAAATTCCAGGTACAGAACTGAATAACCCCTCCTAGAGAATTCTTTAGTTATTCACTTGGCAAAAACAAACTTAACTTAAACTGTAACTTTCTATTCCCGCCCACGCATTAGACTTAGGTCAGGTACACGGGGTAGGCGTATTTAGAAACACCAGTTGAGTACGTTTAGTCAAATGTATATGTGTATGTAAATATATTTTAATCATTTTAAAGCATCATATGGCTCAGAAACCATATCAATGTTTTTACAGTATTATTTTATACTATTGCTTCTAATGTATGCACTTTACTTAACTATAAGTATTGCAATAATATCGATCCATTTCTCTTGTACGAGAAAAGAGACTGATCAATAAATAACATCTTTTATTGAACACGCCCGTCTCTTCCTTTTCTCTACATTCTGATGAGACTAAGAATGCACGTACTGACTGAGTAAAATAATTGCCTTGTGCTCACACGACTCATGAGATTGACTCTTGATTAGGGGAGAGCAAAGTTGTCATGTTCTATGGTTGTCAGAAACTAAATCCCTTCTTGTCTAATCAGGGGAGTTAATCCTTCCTTGAACATTCGAGAAAGTTTCTAGCGAACTCTGAGCTTAGCTGGCAAACCCAAAAATTAAGTCTAGTATCGACAGTAGTAGACCTAGTTAACGTCTGGTCTAGGCCTTTACTGCTGTAGGTACTATTCCAATGCGCAGAGCCTATTGGGAAAATAGGAGCTACACTACATGGCGCCCAACGTGTTTGGAAAGGGCGATAAAACTAACGTAAGACATTTAGAGTAACTCAGTCGTGCTTTCTCACTCAGACCCCTTTTCCCAAATACTCCAAAGACGTCTGGAGTGGGTGAAAGGTTATTATATCCTCCAAAACCTCGCAGGAGGGAACTCCTATGTATGGTTCTTGGTCTAGTCAACGTTGAAGGATAAAACAGTTCCAAAATATTGTGCATCTAATCTCTGTTTCCATAAAGAAGCCTGATCTGCAAATAAACATAATACCATCCTGTCAGCAAAATGGACAGCGATGAAGAACGAGAGGTTACTAGATTAGCTACTGAAATAGCAGATGCTGATGCTACCATGCAAACAGCAGACCCGGATATAATACTCATCCAGGTCGCCAAAAGGAGATCTATAACCTTAAAACTTATAGAAAATGGACTGACACCTAGAGGTGGCACAGTCATATTCGTAATCGAGGCACACGAATATCGGCAGACAGAGGTATACTATACATGGATACATTTTCCAGCAGCTAATACTGTAACAAAGTACTTCCACTATTACAAAGTAGAGGAACCTCCTAATGAGTACACTCCTTTCGAGGAGGTGGAAGTACCACTCAAATTCCAAGAGCATTTGCTCTTATTTGATGGCGCCCTAATACATAACAATCACATTACAAGGCTCGGTCCTTTAGGAAGACCAGGAGCAACGTGGCCGGTCCTAGCCGGATACACACCACATCCAGACATCGAAAGAATGCCTGCAGCAGAGCTGTTAATACAGCTAAAACAACTACTAAAAATTCACAGACAATTAGTTCAGTATGTAATGCGGACTTCAACAATTCAGCCAGCGATTAAACTTCCACAGCTGACCCCTCACCAGGGGAACACAAATAAAATTACACCACAGAACATCCAATCCTGCCTAGGTAAAGTTCCAGCTAAACGGGAACAAATACCATTCTGGTTGGCACAGAAAATTACCCAAATAGAGGCGGTGTTTCCTGACACCACCCCATTAGAAAAACACAGGATTCTGACTATATGTCTCCCAATGGGAATCGCACCACACATTGAGGACTGTGACACTTGGGGTACAGTCTTTGCTTCCATCTACACAAAAACGCACGGTGTTCCATCCATTTCGGTGATACCAGATGTGCTAAAACAAATTCAAGATGAATACGGTCCAGAACCTGCTTTAACTCTTGGTATGAAATTACTAAAAGACTTCAAGCAGGTCTCGGCTATATTACTAGCCAACATAAAAGGTGAAGCAGCAAACGTGGCGATCCGCCAGAGGTTAAAAGAGACAGATATAGCAGACCAACCAGCTGAAATTGCCAGAATCATAGAAAAATCCTATGAAGAACTAGGCAGAGATAGTCTAGGTGGAATACCAGTAAAACCGCAACTGACTACAAGTCCAGAAAAAATGTTTTTTAATAATAATAATAATTCACCAAAAAAGAACTGGGATGGGAACAAACAATCCAATCCTAAAGAAAAGAAATTCCAGTCCAGAGGAAGGTCTCCTAGGCGAAGAGAGAAATCTCCAAACCCGAGACAAAGGTCACCCCAGAGTGAACCCTCTGGGAATAGATATAACCTTAGAAATAGGGATAATATTAAAAAACCTGATAGATATCAAGACATTGATACACGTCCCTCTCAATCTTTTCAGAATTCCTCGCAGAAATCGGAAAGAAGAGGACGATCAGAAGAGCACGCCAAGTCCAAAGACAAGGAACCTGCTCAACTGAAAAAGAAATTACAATTTCCAAAAAAGAAGGTAGCCAGTATCAAGGTAGTTAACAATGCCGAGAATACTGAGGACACAACTGAAAAACGGAGAGTGGGCTCAGACAATGCTAGACAGCGCAGCAGAGGTGAGCATAGCTCGCAAAGTCCTTATGAATCATCTGGAGACAGTGGACACGAATGAATACCTTCAAGTGGAAACTGCAGATACCAGAGTTAGCAAGCCCCACAAAATATACGAGATAACATTACGTATAGAGGGAGATAAGACTAGGAAAATAAGGGGACTATTTTGGGATAACCTCTCAAAGGGTTATGACATCCTTTTAGCTGAAAAAGACTGGCCACCAGAGTTTGTCAGGGAGTGCCCTCATGGCGAAGAAGTAATTATGCCTGCCTTCTCGAATCAAATCCCGATTCATAAAAAATACACACTTGCTAGAAAGTGGGCAGTGGCCTTAGCACCTGCTTTATACAAAAATCATGTAGGATGGGATGAGGATTCTCCTCCTCACAAAATCCAGTTAAAATCACAACCTACTGCACAAAGGCAGTACCCAGTTAAGCAAGAAGCTAAAAAACAAGTAAATGAAATACTAGATCAGCTAGAATACCAGGGGGTGATTGAAACTTGCACCTCACAAATGAACAATCCTTTGTTTCCGGTCTCCAAACCAGACAATTCATACCGTCTAGTTTTGGATTACCGACACCTTAACACATGTTGCAAAACCTTTGCAGTGCAAAATTCACACAGTGCTGCACTAATGAATAACATAGTGCGCAAAAAATACAAAACTACCTTGGACATCTCCAACGGATTCTTTTGTCAAAACATAGCACCAGAGAGCAGATATTTAACAGCTTTCTCAGTAAATGGCACTCAAAAACAATTCTGTCGGTTAGCCCAGGGGTACAAGAATAGCCCGGGGGTATTCTCAGCGAGAGTAACAGAATTACTACAACAATATGATGATGAAGCATTATCTTATGTCGATGACATTTACTTAACAGATGATGACTTGGAGACTCACTTGAAAAGAGTGAACACCATAATACTTGGTTTCGCTGCAGAGGGTTACAAATTCAACTTCAAAAAGTCCAGAATTGCCCATCTGACAGTCCTATTCTTAGGATATGAGTTATCAAGTGAAGGCAAAAGCCTGGCAGACAATTTCCTAGAGAAATGTGCCGTAATCCAAGCTCCTAAAACACTAAAAAACCTGCAGTCAATTCTAGGCTTCCTAAATTTCGGAAGAACTTACATTGCAAATTACGCAGAAAGGGTCAAACCCCTTTACGATCTAATTAAACCAGATTTTAAAAGATCCAGTTGGACTCAAACACACACAGACATTTTGAGATCCTTACAAACAGACATGCTAATTAAGACAAAATTAGAAACACGTGATAATACACGCAACCTTGTGATCCGAGTCATCCCAGGGAGATGCGGATTCACATACCTGACCTCTAATGAGGGAGAAAAGGTACCAATTGCATTCAAATCACACATGTACACAGAAGCTGAACAGAAATTCAGTAATACAGAAAAAATCATTCGTACAGTTCAAACCGCAATAGCTAGAGAAAAAGACATAGCTGACGGTAGACATATCACAGTCAGAACAGCAGAATCAGCCTTTGAGGCACTAACAACACCGTGTAATTTACTAACAACAACATTGAATCCGGAATGGATACAATGGGTGAATTCAATCACAACGGACAAAGTATACTACTACTTTGATCCAGAACTAGAAGAATTAAAAAATCTAAAATATGAAAAGACGTATCCTCTGCCAATCGACATTCTGCCTCTACGACATTACGCCTGTGTAATCTATACAGACGGACATGCTCAACCCTCCGTTTGGGGAGAACATGCATACAATCCCACATGTGAGATTACAAAAGAAGTGTGGCGCGGAGGTAAACTAAGACCTCTATTAACAAAATCACACTCAGTAGAAACTAATTCAGAACTGCAAACTGAAATAATAGCTTTGAAAATGGCGCTAGATAATGCGGATCGCGAATTCCCGACACTTATAGTGTCAGATTCATATTTCTGCGTCAAAGCATATAACAAGGATTTGCAGACATGGATTCAGAACGGTTACAAAGATGACACAGATGCACCAATAAAGCAGAGACTGCTCTGGGAACAAGTAGCTCTTTTGAAAAAAGAACTACCAAAGACTCACGTGACACACTCACTGAGTCACCAGCGTGATGGCGTTCACGTTGTAGGGAATTCATTGGCTGAGACAGCCGCAGCGGCAGCCACTAAATCGGCTCCCGTAGATCGAAAAAAGCGTACATTAAAATACATTGACGGTGAAACATTGCTGGCGGTGAAAACGTCATCAAAAGGCGACTGCTCAGCGTTACCGATCAACTATCCACTCAATTATACATACATAATCGATGCAAACTCCGTCCCTTTTGCTCGAATCCCTGGAGTGGGGGATAGAGTGATTCCAAACATGGACAGGAGAAACTTGTTAATCGCAGACGCACACATGGGCGAGGGTCTCAGACACCTTAAATTAAAAGATTCTCTGGAAGAATTACAATCACGGTACTGGTGGCCAGGCATGAGCCTGCACTACACCATGTTTGTAAAAAACTGCCCAAACTGCAACAGAGATCGCAGTGGGGAGAGAAGCAGTTTAATACCTCGTCGTATCAAGGCAGATAATATTACCAACAAAAAGAATGGCGTGCGATTAACATACACAGGCTAGTTCCACTTATAATGTAGATCCACAGCACTCGGCTGACGTCCGGACTGTTATACAAGATTTGCGAGTCTAAATGGCATATACGCTAAGAGCATGCTACGTTCGACCATTTTTTTTTTCTCACTCAGGCAATCCAGCCTGGGGGGGGAAAGAATGGCCAAATGAGCACAGCCCAGCGGGAATCTTCTCACTTCCTTCCTGAGGGTATGGGATGGTGTAAAGAAAAAACCAAGACAGAAAGCAATCTATAAAAGAAAGGATATTAGGTTCGGGAGCTGGGTGGGTCAAACACCTAATAAGTGTCCAACGTAGTCTAAATAACTTGCCAAGAAATTCTCTGAAGGGATTCAGTCCGTACGAATTATTATTCGGAACTAGGATGTTGATCTCTGACCTTGATAGTCAGACTTCAGTGGTAATAGAAAAAAGCTTTGATGTCAAAGACCGTTTGGCTATTTTGCAGGACTTAAACAAAACAAGAAAAGACCTGAGCAACATACAGTTGAAACAACAGCCAACAACCACTGAAGAATCACCACCTGTCCCAGCAAGACCTGTCTGGATTCCAAAAGTCGGGGATCTAGTCAGGGAGAAGATCGCGGTAAAGAAGGAATTTGGGCCTTCTTACAGAAAAGCAGTTCCTGTCTTGTCTGTCAACGGGACAAGATCAGTTGTACTACCGCCACTTGCTGGAAAAAAGGAGAACCGAGTCGTATCCATCGACCTGGTAAAACCACAACATGTGGCCGATAACAAACAGTAGGCCAAGTGGACTCCCAATAAGTAGCAGAACACCAAGGTTTGCTACCAGTACAGAGGTCCTAACAAAGAGGCTCATCACATTCGAAACGCCTACAGAAGAACAACAAGGACTATGCAACAATGCAATAGAACTTAGACCTCTGAAAACCCAAATAAAGACATTTAGCAGAGACACACCAATCTATACCGAAGTACCAAGTGAAAATGCAAGAAACAAAAATCCTGAACCAATTGGAACAATTGACAGAACTGCATCCGGTTACTTCATCAACTTCGATGATTCCTCTGAAGGTTTCAGCGAACAAAAGACACAGCCATCATCAAAATCCTTTAAAGACAAAGCGAAGGAACTTTTGAAACAACTAAAAGAAACATATCTGATTTCTCCATGGATTGAATTTTGGGTGGGTTTTGGTGCATTTATCCTCATACTTTGGCTCATCATGGTATTTACTTTGGGACGCTTCATTGAGGGAAAATATGCTAAAATGGACACAGCAAGTCAGAACATCAACTTGGTCCTCAAACCACACACATCTTCACACGTCGAGAAAAGAGAACTTTCTTCAGAACTTTCTTCAGCCAACTTCACAGCAATTCCAATACCTGGTGGGGTAGCCTGGGACAACACTGACTATGAAATTTATGGTCCGGTCGAGATCCTGAAATATCCACACCAAATTAAGATCTCTTTGAGTGACTTTGCAAAACCAAACTCATTTGCTGATGATTGGGACTTTGAAAGTATAAACAATATGATGTCTGACTTAGTAATGTCTGCTAAATTTACAAAACATGATTATTTGCAAGGTTCTACAAATTATGATAGTATGTATTGCTATAACCACTATGGTAACCATTTCTTGCATAAATCTGCACAACCTAGAAATGTTTTAAATTATAATCAATGGGAACATTGTGCTACACCTCCAAAAGGGAGCTCTAGAACCGTTTATGACAAATATTCATACTTTCAAGGTTTTAACACTAGTAATGCTGAAACATTTTATTATAAATTGTCAAACAAGACAGGGACCAAAACCATGATAACCAACACAAAATTGATTTATTCTGATTCATTCTTTGAAAAAATGAATACTTTTGGATTCGATTATTGGGACAAAAATGTTGATTTGAAAAGTGTTTGGGGTACAAAAGAATGGCAAGTACAGGGTATAGAAGCTTTGTTTAGAGCCTGCATGATCCCAGAACAAATGATATTTTTAAATGACACTGTTCAACAAACCACCTGTCTTGGCTTAGCCAAAATCAAAGATTTAAATAACCCGTCTATTCCAAAGCCAACAATGTTTAGCAATAACTCTGATACAGATGAAGAAATAGACATAAACCATATACTTAACCAAAACAGAACACATCCTGATTGGAAACAATGGTTGATCTGGCCCACAGATACAAATAACTGTCAAGATAGATTCCTGAATAAAACACAGGGTTTCAAAATGACCAGGCCAGACCCTAGATATCCCCAAAGACATCACCCAGGGATAATAACAACCTACAGTGTGGGCAAATTATGCCTTCAATGGCTACAGTCTTCCACACTGCCTGAAATTAAGCAACACCTAACTTTACTTACTGATGGTGCTGACTTGCGTGATTTCATAATGGGACCACGCAAACAGCGTCAAAAGCGTTTCATAGCAGCCTCTGTATATGCAGCATACAATGAGGCCTGGAAGGTTACTCAAATTGAAACAGCAGAGAGAATACGTGAAATTGATCGTATTAATTTGGAAAAATCACTTTCTGTAGTGGACAATGGGTTAATGACTCTGTCCTCCAGAATTTTTTCATTGGACAGCATTGTGTCTTCAGCAATCGATATATTATCGCAAGACTTACTGTTATTACAACATGGTCAGTCACAATTGCGTTCTATTGTACAGCTTGGCTGGACGTTACAAAATCTGCGTTCTGGCTATGTGCCTTGGCGTTTAATCAACACAACGTCACTATTCCAAATCTTTAACCTTACTGATAGACAAATCGGTATGGCGCAGAAGGGTGCTGATTATACAATCTTGAGCATTGAAAAACTAGAAAGATTACCGTTGACAATGTCAGAACGACCTGTCAGTGAATGGATAATCCACGGAATCATAAATATTCCAATCTCAACCTTCAGGTTTCAATACTGCCAAAAATATATACAGGCTGGCATGTACGAGAAATTGGGAAAGGGGTACCTTAAAACAACTTGGAACCTGCCCTATTCACATGCATGTGTCAGTAACAAAGGACAGAAAGTGTTTCTTAGTGGCAACAATTGTGCTATGTCACTAAGCGGCACGCTTCTGTGTAACGGTATTAGTTTGCACGGAGCCTGTGAAGGGAATTCATACAACCTTTCATGTCACCAGCAAGGCGCACCTGCAACTGAAATAGAACCATTCTTTCAAAGACTCTATAATGGGAGTTACATTCTTATTGTAGACCGCAGATGTTGTAGTCTTATGCCCGGGACTCCTTATCTCGTCACTACGACGGCGAAGGTCAAGTGCTGTGGACGTTCCTTGTTCCCCAGCTCCTTTCCAGACAGGGAGGCAAGGGCATGGCCCGGTTTGAAAATTACTTCTATTCGAATAGACGCTTTAAGCAGAATGAAAACAGTGCTTCTTCAGACGCCTACAAGGCTCACGTCATCTAAAGAAACGTATGATCTACAAGTCGCAAGGACGACTGCAGAGATACATACATTATTATCAACTAATTCCCCCGTACATTTCGCGGAAATCCTGAGCGAAATCTTAAATATTTCTGATACCACAGGGGTCTCAAAGGTATTTAAGACAGTATTTTCGATGGCATTAACACCATTCAAAGCCATACTGGGTATTTTTCCAGATTTCGTCCATTCGATTTTTGGCGGACTTCCCCTGATCCTGGGACTAATTGCAGGAATCCTATTCCTAGTCCTTATTTTTCGTTATGGCAACCCATGTCACAGAACAAACTCTCACGACAATGGAAGAAACGATCCTAGCCATTGGATACCGGGACCGGATATCAAAAATCCTGGGACTCTCCCGGCTTAGAGACCTGAACATGACTTGGTTTCTATCATTTCGACCAATGTGGCAAAGGTGTGTTTTACCTGTACTAAGGTGTCTGCTATGCGGAGAAGAATGCGTGTTAGACACCTGTCTGACGCTACAATCGGATGCGCCGGTGGATGCAGATACACTGCTGGTTCCTACCAAGGTTCACGCTTTGTGCTGCCCTCAAAGGCTGCCAATTCTGATGACGGCATTCCTGGAATCTTCACCACTGCGATTGAAGGGTAGTGAAGTTCAAGATGAAAGCAGCATCGAACAGGTACGACCTTCTGTCAGCAATGCAAATCAGAATGTCAATGCAGACAATCATGCGCACGAATGCATGGTTACCCCTATTTCCGACTTAGTGGAACTTTCCCATGAAGCTGTTGACAGTTTTTTCGAAAGCCTGAATGATATGATGTTCTCTCCGGAACAGAAATAGAGACTTTTGAGTAAACTCGCACACGGCGTTCCCTGAATCCGGCCTTCAACTTTCAAAATAAAGTCACATGAACAATTACAATCCAGTTCACGGACAGCAATTTTTTCAGAAAGCCCCTTAAAATATTTTTCTATATATTTTTTTCCGGGACACTGATCTTCTGCTTAAAGTAAGAAACTATTCCTAGAGAACTAAGATTTCTATTTTTTAGATACTTTATAGACTTTATATAGACTTTAGCTGCCCGCTGGTATGTTCACAATATATTTTATGTGATGAAATGGTTTCGACTTTTTTTCTGTATAGCCATATTAAGAGCCATTTCATGTGTATTTCTCATATACCAACAAGCAATAATGCATAACAATGCGTGTTTACTTTTGCATTTAATTCATAGCTTAAGTGCATACAATATATATGACTGCAATTTTTCAGTATATTTGAAAATTTCAAAATGCATTTATGTATTTTGGGGTGGTAAGGTATACACTATACTCTATAGTATGTTGTACTATGTTATACTATGCATAGATTAGTAGATATGACCATAGTTAGCGTGGAGTGGGTGTCGTGTATTTCTATAGGTTCTGAATCGATCCCCCTATTCCTGACCCTATTCTGGTTAAACTACCTAGCTAGTTAATTAACAGTCAGCCCATGAGGCAAGAAATCCCCCATGATGCAGATACCGTTATCTGACGCAGTCACACTACGGCACAGGAACGTGTTATCTGATTAGGTCATAACGCTTGAGATCTAATTAGACAAGCGACATTCCTCCAGCCCCTGATAAGGCATACGACGTTCTCATAACAAATCAAACCTATGACAACCTGGATAATCCGTGCGGCCATTGTTTTGATTTCACAGAGAACTTTAGTAAAGAATGTGCTAACGAGCAAGTCGTATGACATCTTTATTGACGTACCTATGTCCATCCTTACGTCAATCCCGGCACCTTTAAGGTATAAATATTGCCGACCTTGCCCTATGCAAACACACGCGTGGTGACAAGACGGAGCAGCCATACTTGCCGAAGACGAGAGCAGAAGCAGACCCCGCTGGCAGCAGCCCCGCCTTCCTGACGCGCTGTGAGACGCGCTGCTATCTCAAGCCGAGAGACCCAGCACCGGCGTTTCTGGGCAGCCCTCGCAGGCAGCCTGGAATATTGAGAGCAGAGAAAGAGATACCATTCCTCATCCATCCTAAATTCCAGGTACAGAACTGAATAACCCCTCCTAGAGAATTCTTTAGTTATTCACTTGGCAAAAACAAACTTAACTTAAACTGTAACTTTCTATTCCCGCCCACGCATTAGACTTAGGTCAGGTACACGGGGTAGGCGTATTTAGAAACACCAGTTGAGTACGTTTAGTCAAATGTATATGTGTATGTAAATATATTTTAATCATTTTAAAGCATCATATGGCTCAGAAACCATATCAATGTTTTTACAGTATTATTTTATACTATTGCTTCTAATGTATGCACTTTACTTAACTATAAGTATTGCAATAATATCGATCCATTTCTCTTGTACGAGAAAAGAGACTGATCAATAAATAACATCTTTTATTGAACACGCCCGTCTCTTCCTTTTCTCTACATTCTGATGAGACTAAGAATGCACGTACTGACTGAGTAAAATAATTGCCTTGTGCTCACACGACTCATGAGATTGACTCTTGATTAGGGGAGAGCAAAGTTGTCATGTTCTATGGTTGTCAGAAACTAAATCCCTTCTTGTCTAATCAGGGGAGTTAATCCTTCCTTGAACATTCGAGAAAGTTTCTAGCGAACTCTGAGCTTAGCTGGCAAACCCAAAAATTAAGTCTAGTATCGACAGTAGTAGACCTAGTTAACGTCTGGTCTAGGCCTTTACTGCTGTAGGTACTATTCCAATGCGCAGAGCCTATTGGGAAAATAGGAGCTACACTACAGGGTCATGAACGATAATTTTCTTGCAATTGTTTTCCCCATATTTTGAAAAGAAATGGAGATTTGAATTTGTTCTCACCCTGTGGGTTTTTGAAGTCATTAGAAGTGCCATGACAACATTTTGATCCTTGCCAACAATGAAGGTAAAAAACTGGCTATCAAAGCTAACAATTTTTTTTATACCCATGTTGTAAATTGTGAAACAAACATGTCATTGATTTTTGATCTATCATGTATGATTCAAATGTGCACCCACTTGGTTTATATCACTTATTCAGAGATGTGAAAGGAAAAAATTGAGGTATGTTCACTGTATCCTTTCTACTAGTTTAGACATACATACCATGAACTAATTCTAATGATAATTGACCTGTTTTCCTGTGCTAACAGGAACCTCAAAACAGTCTTATTGGTGTGACGCACAGCCTAAAAAAAGTGTTAGCCTTCAGTAAGATGTTAATCAATAAATGGCCCCTTTAGACGGCCAATACAGGTTGGCATTGACTAGTATGTTGAGGGTATCTAGCCCCACACTGACTGTGAGTTGAAAACAAACAAATGCCAATGTTGAAGTATTCTGAGTAATGAATTAATTCATCAACCTACAGCAGCCTATTGATTTCTTCTGTTTAAACAAGGGAATCTAATGGAACAATATGTGTTGAACATGTTGCTGGTTCGATGTAATGATTGATAACAGGAGGGACTAAATGGATACTTTTCTACGTGAAGGACACTTTTTTTATGTGAATGTCTTCGTTACATTGTGATGAAGAAACTTCTCTATCATTTTTTAATTGTTCATTTAATATGACTTGTTATGATTTAATTAATTGCCATTTGTTTGTCATGTATATGTTGTTAATGTATGTATATTGTACCACTTTGCTAAGAAAATAGTCAATAATATATTTATCATGTCCATGAATTATTTGTTGAGACTAAATGTAAATATAACAGGTCATTAAATGCAATGATGAACTGATATTTTTTTCTTGTGTTAAAGACTTCCATGTAGCTTGGGTTTAGGAAGTTGTATTATGGTGGAAATGCAAATGAAGTTATGTGCCATGTAATCAAAGTGATTGTACACATAACCTGGAGTAAACACATGGTAAATGAACAAGTTTGTTTAATCTATGGTTGTTGATGACATTCTCTGTTTCTCATGCTTTTCGAACTTTTTCATTTTCTGGTCCATTTGGAGCCTGCAGCCTGCATCCTGGGTCATGTTACTGGGTGTAGTTGGCAGTTGGTCTTTGTGTATTACTTCCAGACAGTGAGACAAATGTGGAATAGGTGTTGACAGGATGGGCAATCTCTGACTTGATGACAGCACGGAACTGTCATCTACCAGACGTGCACACCACAAAACCTCTGCCTTGCACACTGACATAGGGTTTGACACTTGTCTTTGGTGACTCCAGACAACTGAGGCCAGGACGGGGAGGCAGGATATTCCAAACACCTCTGGGGATGAAGCCTCTAGAACCTTCTCCTACTTCATAAGATTCATAAGATTATTTGATTTTATTTAGACCTCAACTGAGGGCAACATATGCATGATAAAAACAATTATAATATTTAAACAATAAAACAACTTTTAAAAGCTTTTAAAGAATTTATACAGATTATAGCAAATAAATTCATCAGATGGCGATTTACAAAACTCGATTCAACTTTGTGCAGAGCAGATATTGTATCTAAAACAAATGGGCTTTATATACCGGAGCCAAGCCTCTACCAAGGTTAAATTTGGACAGACTAGCATCACATGTAATAAATCTTGCACTCCTCCATTACATAAGTCACAGATCCCTGTAGTACTTTCGCAATTATCCCATTTATAAGTATTAGTCTTTAAAGGTAGAATCCCCAACCAAAATAAAATTATGGTGCGCCAGACCATATATTCGAATGAAAAGCGTTTATATAGTTGCAGGATTTTATATTCTATGCTGTCTATTAGATGTGCAAAATATTTTAACTGAGGGCAGTGTTCTACATCCAGATCATGGCTTATTCTTGGGGTCAAGTTCTTTAAGAATAGCTTCAGATGTGCTGGTCTCCAAGATTTCAAAAGGGCTATCGGGACAGGTATAGTGCAATTCTAAGAAAATATGTTGCGATGACTCATTTCTAAAAGTCTGCAATTTTAAAATATACCTTAAAGATTAGCATGTAAAAGATTTTAGGCCCATCTGAGTATATTCGAGATGGCTCTAGCATAGGTTCTAACCAAGCATAACTCTAAGCGTATTGCTTGGACAGGGACGGCTTGATTTATTCTTAACAGTTTGCGTGATTAGTTCCCTTCTTTTACTTTTAATGGATGCCAGGTCTTAATTGAGATATATTCTAGAACGTATGATACAATAGGAGGTGATTTCATATGAAAACCCTCAAGCAAAGCGTAAAAATGTTTGTTCCCAGAGGAAGAGTAAAATCTCTGAAGTGCGCCAGTGTGGGTGTCTGCCTTGAGACCAATATACTGGAAATGGGTGGTCACCAGGAATAATTATTAGGTCCTCAGACCCAATTCTTCAGTACATCTCTGGACCTGTGGAAGACTCAGAAGGGCACTGCTACGCTGCTGCCTGAGTGAAAAGGACTGGGTCTGCATCTTGAACCCAGGACCATCAGAGTGCAACCAAGTGTGAGTTTGCTGCACTACTGATCAAAACCTCAGTTACAGAAAAGGTTCCAACCACCTTGTACCCAGTGCTTGGACTCTATCTGCTTTGAGTCCTCTCCCCAAGTGGTGCCACCCTAGTCCTGGGCCCTAGGAAGTTGGCCTGAAGGGGCTCTGCTAGCCCAGCTCCTGTGTGCAGAACCGATGCAGTATGATGCATCTCCTAGCAGCCAATTTGGCACCACCGCTACATGAGGCACCCCCAACGCAGAACCGCACATTGCAGCCCTCAGCTCTCTCTGAATTGCCACTGAGCATTGCATCCTGGACACAGACCTTCGCATTGCAAACCTCTCATTTACGGCAGCCCCGACGATTTTGCAGGATTTCGAATAGCAGCCCTTCTGCTTCTTCAGACAGCTGTGGCATGACACATCTTTTATGCAGGACTTCGCATTGTAAGTTTCTTGATGATGGCATCTCAATGACAATGCCGGACTCCATATCATGGTCCCGCAGCTTCCTCTGAACCACCTCTACTCAACACAGCCTCAGCATAGGATCTCAGAAGGATCCGCAACCAAAGATTTAAAATATTTTGTTCAGCGGGCATACCTTGGTCCCTGGATCCAACCCGTGCTCCATTGTAGTTGGCCTGAACTTCACACTTTGTCTCGGTCCAGTGCGACCAGATAACCACAGTTGATGCTTTGTGCTTCTAGGCACTATTTTTAGTTATTACGTTTTAATCTATGTTTTCTAAATTGGTCTCAGATTGTTCATGTGTTGTGTTATTACGGTTATTACGGTTTGAAGTGCTGCATACATACTTTACACTTTGCCTCTAAGTTAATCCTGACTGCATTAGTGCCATGCTACCAGAGGGTTAAGCAGAGGGTAATTTGGGGCTTGCTTGTGTTTCACCCAGCCAGAGATTGTGGTGCCTACTTTAATAAAATTGTAGTTATAAAACCGACTACTTACCTATATCTAAGGCCCTAACCCAGAATTCTCCAGTGTACACTATTCAACTCTATGAAACTCGACTCTACCCGACTAACCACTTTAGTTTACACTATTTCAATCTATGCCACTCCATTCTATGCCACTCCACTCTACTCCCATCTACGCCACTCCACTGTACAACACTACAATCTACTGCACTTTCTTCCTCTATGAGCCTCTACTCAACGATACGCCACTTTACAATTGAATTTATTTATTTTTTTAAACATTGAACTTCAATGAAAAAAACAATGGTTAAAGTTCAGTTATAGTTAGGAAAACTCTCTTTATGATTTATATAAAAAAAACTTAAACTACAAAAACATTAGACATTCTAAAGTCATAGTTGTACCTTAAATTTAAAATGTAACAATGTCAGTTGTAACTTAACTTTATAATTTATGCATTTACAGTTATAATTTAAATGTATAATTTATGCACCACCTTCAATTTACTATAAGTCTGCCACATCACTCGCCAGATCACATTACCTATAACTCGCCACTTTATCCTGCACTGTGTTCTCAGAAATTATGCAATTTCAGATGTCATAAGTTTTGTCATAAATGCTAGTATTTCACATGCTATAAGTTTTATAATATGCATCTGTATAACCAGTGCATGAAAAAGGCACCAGTTATAGTGTATAGTATTTAATAATGTGTGTGTAATTAATGTACTTTTCCTTTTTCCAAGAAAAAGAATTGACTGGGCAATAATTTATTGAGTGTTATTGTTGAGCTCCATGGTACTGGGATTGCTAGCCCATACCACCTATCCTGAGTAGGCCTTCGAGCTCATTCCGTTTCGAGAGTATCAAGTGCTACAACAGGGTTTTTGGTTCTTAGTAAGGATACAATTGTGGACTTCTTTCTTGTGATAAGATGTAACTTTTCTGATACAAAAATTAGAGTGATGCTGTGATTAAGGATAGAAAAAATGTGCCTACATTAAAAAACAAACCCTTAGAAATGTAATACAAAGGTGAAAGCCAAGGGATGTTATATTGAAGGAAAACGTCATTTAAGATGTCATCAGTGATGTCATCAGTAATGTTACTGACCATGTCATGAGTGATGTAATATGTGAGGTCATAAGCAGTGCATTGTGGCGGCGCAAGTTATAGTTAGCTCAGCTTACTATGACTGCTGAATTTCTCTGGTTTTGTTAAAGTGAAATGTCAGACCAACTATAACGTCCCTGTAACCTATGTTTTTTTCTGCGAATTTCTAGGGTTTTGTAAATGCTAATTCCGATCTATAACGTCCCTGAAACCTGTGAGAGAGAGGAGGAGCAAGCCGAGACCGCGGAAGCCGCGGACCGTGGAGACTGTAGCAGGGGGAGACGCTGGGTGCTAGCGAAAAAACCACCAGAGCCCACGACCAAAAAAAACACAAGAGCCCGCAGCCATTTGTCCGCTGTCTTCCATACCGCTGCCGTACCGCTGCCAAGGCAAGGCGGACGCCGGGTGCTTGCTGACGCTGCCGCTGCCGCGGCCGAAAAACACCACCGAAAACTCCACAAACACAGCTGCAAAGATAGCCGCAGCCTGTTGCCGAGACGGCCGGGAGTCACTGGGGTGCCGCTGCAGGAGCACCGCACCCGTACTCGCACCAGCTCCCATTCTTTCTTCACCGCCTCCATTTGCCCTGGGCCGGGTGCTGCTGTGCTGGGCAGCCGGGCCGGGCCGACGGGCCGACGGGCAGAGCGGGCTGCAGTAAGCAGCGATTAACAAGGAGCCGCAGAGCCGGGACCCAGCGAGACCCAGCGCGTCCCAGGGGAGGCAGTATAACGGGCGGGAAACCTGTGCTGTGCTGGGCTGCGGCCCGCTGCACTGTCGTGCTGCAGTGAGGCTGGGCAGGGTGAGCAGCTGCCTAGTGGGTCTTAGGAGCGGCGGCTGGAGCAGTGTGCCTCCAACACCACCCAACCCCACATGCCACATGCCACCGCAACAGAGGAGAGGGGATGCAGCGGTGAGAGGAGGAGACAAGTAGTGGAAGCTCACCGGGAGCAAGGAGAACCGGGAGCCAGGAGTTAGAAGTCGGGACCAGATTGCCAGAGTTCCGGACTGCCAGAGTACCCAGGGCTCCGAATGCCCGAGAGAGCCTGAAAGAGCCTGTGTACCGAGCCAAGGGAAGCCGCTTGGCGCAACGCGGTAAGGAGAGGCAAGTGCGCATTGTAATCCTTGGGGCACTCAACCCAGCCAGCGCGGAACCCGTTGCATCATAACGCGGTAGGAGCCGACAGGCAAATCAATACTCCTTGAATAAAGTACGAAAAGTACAACTTAAATTAAAACCCCAATAGTGGCAGGAGCCACGTGCACCTTCCACACCGGCATATTGGCACGAGGATCTCACAACCGAGCTACCGAGTGCAGGATCGCGTGAGAGCTGTGTATCATCATAGAGCTAGCAGCAGACGGCGGCCAACCAAGAGTGGTAAGAGGTCCAGCGTGAGTGGAGGTGGGGGAGGACCTGGAGTCAGAGAACCACCGAAGGCCGGGTTGTATGACCTGTATGACTGGCTGCACCCTTACTTCCTCCGCCCACTAGCCGGCCGGGCCGCCGCACACTCACGCATTGTCTACATCCTCTTCGACCCTGACAAGTTCCTGCACCAGCCTATGCCCGTCCCCGTTGAAGATAGTTATTAACTCACACAACTAGATCCTGAGACAGGGTCAAAAAGATCGCGAGGCCTCGACTGGGGAAATGAGATCGGGGAGAACGCGCCAACCTGCGGAAAGTAAAAAATCCCCCAAAAAATCGAGCAAGCCAACTGTGTAAGCTAAAATGCCATCAGAAACAGGGCCCGAATCAAATATCAGGGCGACGTTGGTATCAGCAGCAACCCCCGACTTAACATGAGACTCCAGACAGAAATCTGGGCTCCTAAAATTCTTTTACCTCAAGGACCCAATGGCGACGATCTACGCACCAACCGCGGAGGCTTGCAATCTACCAAGCCCCATCACGCCCCTGAATGTTCCCTCCCCAAGGGCTAATAGCCTGCAGAACATGTCAAGCATCAAACCAGAGTGTCTATCCCCTCCATTGTGTTCGGGTCCCCCTCCCCAAGGCAAACAGGCGTTAGTAACCGCCCAGGTGCACCGTTCCAATACTCCCGTAGTTACAAACGAAATCAAGGGAGGAAGAGCTGCAAAGGATATCTCAGATAATTGCCTTGAAAAGGACATCAGGTTGAGCCAGGATAAAAGTGCGACACTCGAGGAGCTAGTAGAAGCTAGTGACCACGCAACGGCAAGCGAGGGTGTGCAGGAGGGAAATTCAGGTCACAAAAACTCATACACCTTCTCCGGGCAAGAAGGGGACCCATGGCTAAAGCCCCTCTTCCTATCAAATGACTCTCAACTCGAGGAACTTACTGAGTGAATAACAAAGTACATCGACTCACAAGGGAGAGCACCACGAGCAGAATACAGTTTTGAAGATCGACATCTGAGTCCGGGTATGCTGGTCTCAACACCTCGCGGCCTTGAGCCAAAAAGAGACCAACAAAAAGCACGCATAAACGACATCAATATTACGCAGGCCAACCATGTACACCCGATATACTCTGTGCCAATCTCTATTTCATCAGGGAGCATGTCGGACTTAGAGCTCAAGGACCTGAGCAAAATCCAAAAAGACGAGCCCTCCATGTCATGGACTCAACCCCTGCTAAGCACTCTAGAGCAAGCAATAAGGGTGCTGAATTACCAATCCAGCAAAATGGAAGTCCAGATCGACCTTATTACATTAGTGGCTGGGCATATTTCGGGCATAAACGCAAAACTGGACTCCTTATCATCGCTTTTAACAATTCAGTGGAAATTAGAGCCCAACACCAGCTGGAGTAATCAACAACGAAACTGTGGATGTGGAACTATAATTGAAAAGCTAGCAAGCCTCCCGGCCATTCTGATGGATATCCTAGGGGAGGTAAAACAATCACGCAGTCACAGTCAGGCGACAGAAACTAAGCCTACCCCGGAGAAACCACAAATACTCAAGAGTAAGCCTACTAACGGCCCTACAAGAAGCAAACAAATAATGGATCAAGAACAATCATCAAAGGAACGCGGTCAAGGTAAAACAGTCCCATACACGGAAGAAATAGAACCTATCCAACAATCCACTACTGAGGACAAATTAACAAAGAGAGAAAGCAAAAGGGCAAGGAAGGCCAGACTCAAGTATAAGAAACAACCAAACGTAGATCCTGGCAAAATCTTCCCCATATTCAAAACTGACATTCATCACGAAAACAAATCTAATTTTCCGAATGGGTCGCCAGCGGGCGAGGATATTCTCGTAGACCCTTTTGATAAATTAAATCCATCAAACACATCAAGGGGCGAAGGCCCCAGGATAGGACCCAACCCGAGCCCATCCCCAGCCATAGGTGAGAACAGTCAAACGGTCATAAGATCGAATGAGCAATTACAAGTACAAGGGCTGGGAAGTGAAAAAATGAAGCCAACACAATCGGTCGAACATGGAGGTTGGGAGCGACACAAGCCGACACCAGCCCTGGTAAAAAACAGTTTGGGCACAAAATGTATTAACAAAGAGGGCTCCGACACTGGTACAAAAATTGTTATTGAGCAACAATCACCTACAACATTTGAAAGGAATGCATACGAATCTCACCGACCAGTAGCATCACCTGAAATCCAAGCCATGTCAACCCCCATGCGAATTACTGTCCTGGAAAAGGAACGCAAATGTTCGCTATTGCGAAGGAAGCAAAGCACGGCTCAAACGAAGTTAATGAACACAGTCCCAACTCAGAAAAAAGCAACCACACCAAGGCAGTACAGAAAGTGCAAGAACAACAACCGAACTATGCCGTTTGCGACAATACTCAATCTCACACCCTGTTATCTTGCAAAGTAGGCTTAACACAACAGGAGCCAAGCAAACATCCAGAGCCGTTTGAATTAAAACTAACTTTTATCCCCGAATACCCAACAAGGGGGACGCAGGACATTTTGAATCGAGGCAAAATTGTTAAAATTGTTTAATGAAACATTGGCCCTAAAAGAAATCACTACCCAGGACCTTTATTCCGTCGAATTCCAACAAAACGTAAACAATGCGGCCATTGAAGAAACAGTTACAACTTGGGCCTCAAAGGACCTGGTAGAAAGGATATATCTTGCAAGACCTCACTTTGAATCATGGGGAATATCAATAATGCGACACAAGTGTCCGAGGTACCCCTATCCCTTACAATTTAATATACGTGACCATACCAAGGGACAAGAGAGCAGAGGTCAACATACCTCTTGTCTACGCGGTGCCCGGGCCTCCACGCCAGAGTCACTAAGCGCAAGTCGCAAACTACAAACAACTGGCCACCATCACGCAGACAGAACGGATTGGTCTTGGATACCCAACGTCCTGAGCAACAAAGCTACCTAACCAAGACCCAAACCCCTCCATAACATTGCGGAACGAGACGCTCTCCCAGAATCTAACAAAGAAATCAACAGTTTCAATCTGCTCGTGGAACGTGCATGGCTTTCGAGAAATGGCCCCTGATCAAGAAATTCAAGCTTTCTTCTTATGACAAGATATTATTTTGATCCAGGAATCATGGAAACTACAACCGACTTCAATTAAAGGTTTCAAAGAACATCAAATATACGCAGAAAGCCTCTCCACGCATGGTCATCCCCGTGGCGGATTATCAACATACGGAACCCATAAATATAACTGGGCATCTGAGGAGATAGACGTGGGCCTGAAGTGGACCCAAGTGATCAGAATCACCGAAACTGCGTCACCGGGGATTGAACCATGGAAAATGCTAATATTTAATGTTTATATCCACCCTGACAGAAAGTCACAAAAAGAAAAACACGCAACCTTGCTGTCACTCATTAAGGCCATGCAAAGGACCTACTCGCAATACCCACTGGTTATCTCTGGGGACTTTAACAACACCCTTATTGACCAAAACAAGGCGAAGGTGAAGAAGAACGCAAATAGTGGCGGAAAAAAGTTAGCATCCAGCCTAATCGAATATGGACTGTCAATCTTGAACGGCAACACAGAGGGGGATAGGCCGGCAGCCGTCACATATTTGAGCGGCAGGGTCCATTCAATAATTGACTACTCTATAGTAAGTGACGAGTTAATTTCCAGCATCGAATCATTTGGTATAGAACATCGAGTAGAAACCGACCACTTCCCTCAAATAATAAGTCTGACTATTGCACCAAGTACGGCGCCAATAACGACCTCCCATATGCATCACGCATCAAAATTCAACCTGAGAAAATTAAAATGGCGTGGAGAGGGGTTGGGGAAAATTACGGTGTCAGTTAAAGCCCATATGGCCAACCTTGGAACTCAAAAAGAGGAGGGCCGAGTACACAACTGGGAGCAAATGATTCAGGCCCTGCAGCAAAAGTTCCCAGCAAGGTCAGGGAACCACAGAAATTTTAACAACAAGAAGGAGCCTTGGTTTAACAAGGACCTAAGAGCTAAAAAACAGAAAGGTCGCCAAGGAGGTCCGAGCCCTCGCAAGCCAAAAAACATCGGGGTCAGGGGCAAACAAATCCAATCTGAGGGGAGCCAGGAGCATCTATAGGAAGGCATTGAGAGCCGCAAAGTACTCATATAAAGAGACCATCTTGAATAAACTGCTAATCGCGGGTAAACACCGTAACAGCCGGGACTTCTGTGGCATCATAAATGAGCTTAATCAAGGGGTAAGACTCCAACAAGAAGTCGGGGTTGGCGCAGAAACCTGGACCAGACACGTGCAAACTCTATATAACAATACAGATTCAGGCCACGTTAACGGCTCAGGGGCAGCCAAGGACAACACGGAGGAACTAAAAGGGGTGAACAACAAGGAATATAGGGAATCCGAGCGGGAAAAAAGTCAGAAGGGGCCAACAGAGCCAGATAACCTAACCACCAAAAATGAACTGAAGAAGATAATTTCAAGATTAAAGTCAGAGGGTGCAGCAGGGCCCAATGGGCTGCCAAACGCGATCTTTAAGCATGACCCAGACCTGTGGTCAGAGACTCCAATGCCTCTGTTCAACCTAATATACAAACAAGCAGAGTAACCCGCCTCCTGGAAAGGTAGCATCATTCATCTCATATTTAAACAGGGCGACCACCGCAATCCAACAAATTTCAGACTGATATCCTTGTTAGACGTAGAGGCCAAACTCTACGCCTCCTCTTTTCTACTCGAACTACAAGCCTGGATATCAGAAACAAAGATTATGCCAAAATTTCAAACAGGATTCAGGCAAGGAATGGGAACAATAACCAACCTAACTTACCTGTCCATCCTAACGGACCTAGCGGTAGCAAAGGTCACCCGCTTGTATGCCTGTTTTATAGACGTCAAGTCAGCTTTCCACGGGTGAATAGAGAGCGATTGTGGAGAAAACTAGAGAGCTGGGGGTTGCCACATCAACTCTTAATAGCTATTAAAGCCCTACATCACCACACATGGGCAAGAGTGAAACTGGGAAATGGAGGCAGTACAACCAGGAGCATCCAAACGCAACAAGGCCTAAAACAAGGCTGCGTATTAGCCCCCACCCTCTTTAATCTTTTTCTCTCCGACCTCACAAGCATGCTCAAATCAGCAGATAGCCACCCTCCATCCTTGGCAAATAACCCTATTCACTACCTACAATATGCTGATGACATTGTACTGTTGAGTAAAACACCAATCGGCCTACAAATACCATCAATAAACTAACATCGTACCTAGAACGGGAAAGCATGGAACTAAACAAAGAAAAAACCAAAGTGGTCCGCCTAGTAGACCCGCAAAAGTTAAAGTACAAATGGATGGCCCAAGGAACAATAGTAAAAGAACAAGAGCATTATAAGGACTTGGGAATAACAATAACAAAAGGAGTAAATCACAAGGATCACAAAACAGCACTGAAAGCAAAAGCACAATCTTTAATTTTTGCACACCGCTCCCTTAAAGAAAAAATGGATTGCCCCAACTATAACCATCTATTAAAAGTAATGGCAGCGCAGATTATGCCCACCCTATCTTATGGTCTAGTTACATGGTGTGGCAAGGAGGCCGATCTTTTAAACGACCTACAGATCAAAATTTACAAAGCTGTCTTCAATCTGCCAAAATCCGCCTCAGCCTCACAAGTCAGGCTTGAATTTGGACTGCAAAACCAGAAGTTCTGGAGCATGAGCGGCTTCGTGAAACTTTGTTATAAACTTTGAGCTGCAGACCCAGATACACTGGACTGGTTAAGCTGGGAGGAAATAAAAAAACGGGGGGAAACCGAATCCCCGAACATCTGGGGAAAGTATCTGAAATTTTGTGTGTAAAAGTTGGAGCTGGAAACAGCCTGGAAATCTGGGACAGACAAAGCAACTCTAAGTAAATTAGCCAACGCGGCAGCAAAAAGGAAATCCTTTATGGAGGATAAAGAGTTATTGGCAAAACGTCAGCACGGCTGGACCATTATTAACTCCTTTACAACCCCAAAACCACTTGCATATCTAGTATCCAACTTCAGCGGCTATCTCAAAAAGGCTTTTATAGCCTATCGGATGGGGATGCACGTCTCAAAGGACCTACTACCATCCTGGAAACCGTCCCACCAGACGAAACAATGTTGCCTCTGCGGGTATAAAACTGAAACCCTTGTCCACCTTTTCCATATATGTCCGGCCCTGATAAGTCAGAGACGAGCCTTATTGAAACCCATCTTTAACGCACTAAACATTAGTTCTTGCAGACACGCTGACAAGCTGGCTTGGAGGTTCCTCCATAATTCTGGCATGCCGTGGAGTCAAATTCCTGGCAGAAGCAAGAAAATGCTTAGAACTAACGGAACAGGAGGACTACCCAGTTGGCGGGCCATCAGGGACATCCTAACTTCTTGGATCATACACGCATTATTCCAAACAAAAAAACAAAGGCCGAGAGACAATATCTTTAGTATTTTTAATAAATTTTGCACTGTTATTTTATCATGTGAATTTTTGTAACAATTTTAACTAATTATGCAAATAAAACTTTTTTACTTGACTTGACTGTGTTTTTTTCAATGAATTTCCAAGTTTTTTTAAATACTAATTTCTAACTATAACGTCCCTGAAACCTGTGTATTTTTCAGTGAATGTCTAAGGTTTTTTAAATGCTATTTTCTACTATAACATCCATGAAACCTGTGTTTTTTTCAGTGAATTTCTTTGGTTTTTTAACTAACAGTCACATTTGCAGAGTGGTGGAGAAAGGGGGCTGGGCTTCCAACCAGTGCTCAGGAATTCTGCTGCATAGAACTTACAGGAGGTACCAAGAGGGCTTCTTGGCCTCCAAGGGCCCTCAGGAGTAAAGTGGACTTCATCCCCCAACCAGTAGTGCACCAGGAGGCCCAATCGCCAAGTGGTGGAGAAAGGGGGGCGTGGCCTCCAAAGACCTCTTAGCAATCCCACTGTGTGGGTCTTACTGGAGGTAACAGGAGGGGTAGCTGGCCCCCAGGACTCCCACTAACCAGCATATATGGTTGATATAATTGATATAATTATCCCACTGGCATGGCTTAGTGGTAATAAAGTTCTACAAACAGTTTCGAGCTCCATAGAATGCTGTTGTGCACACTATAATGCAGTGAAATAATAATAACATTAACTGGTTACATTAACAGTTATGACTAAATAATTGATTTAAAAGATCTATTGAGAACAGTGTCGACTGTCAGCATTGACATGGCAATAAAGTGTTGTCATTTGAACCTGGCAACATAAGCTCAAGTAAACGAGGTCAGGTTTATTGAAATGTATCTGCACCGGGGATGTTTTTACATGTATCAAAACGAAACTTTATTAGCCATGGTAATGCCTTTGTTTTTATATTGATTGTATTCGACAACTGACGTAAAACGAAATGCGGTCTTGCTCGCTTTGAAATGCTATGCATTTGTATTTATTTTTGTATCATTATGAAGTTTAATTTACTAAAAACTTGTGATTTGTCATGAAAGTGATGAATTGTATGACCTAATCTTTGGTCTATGAATTGATGTTTAAGAATATTTAGTTTAAATGAATTTGCACTTGTTAAGACCAGTACACGTCTGTTTTCACTCTTTAATCACAGGGTGTAATTTAAATGCAATGAAGGAGTGGCCACATTACTCATGAGCAAGGAGCTGTAATAAATCACGCTTGCTGAAGCAGAGCCACGGAGTGTTTGGTCATTATTTACTCAACACGGTGTTGGATATTGTATATATATATATATATATATATATATAATAATAATAAGCACATTTGTAGAGCGCCTGGTTACACTAGGCCAGTGTGTCCCCGCGCTGCGGTGAGAAGCTGCCTTTGGCCACTACACCCTAACATAACCAGGAAAACTACTCAGAGGGAAGAGATGGGTTTTCACATTTTTTTCCAAAGGTGCCCTCCGAGCCCTACAGCCGGAGGCTCAAGGGAAGTTTGTTCCACTGTTGTGTGGCCACAAAACGGAAGGAGCGGCCCCCTCTTAATGACCGGAACACACACCTGTCCCGTTCCACATGATCTAAGTTGGCGGGTTGGAGCATAGGGAGTCAGTAAGTCAAACAAATATGATGGGCCCGTCCTTTGAATGATATAGTGCCAAACGCACAGTGCCTTATATAAGCATCTCTCCCTTATCAGCAGCTAGTGGAGGGAAACCAACGCCCTCTTAGACGAGGTACTCCTCGGGGGGACCAGACGCGCTGCTGTGTTCTGGATACCTTGGAGTCTTTGCATGCACTTAGCCGTAGCAACCAGATACAGTATATTACCATAATCAAGGCGTGAGGTCACCAGGGCATGCACCATGGTCTTCCTGGATGCAGTAGGCAACACATCCAAGGTTTTACTAAGGCACCATAGGACTTCAAAACAGGCTCCTGCTACCCGCCTGGTATAGTGCTCAAAGGAGTGCTTGGTGTCCAACCAAACCCCCAGGTTCTTAGCCTGAGCGCAGGGCATGTGGGTGGGCCCATAAATATGTATATATATATATATTCACTGAAAAAACCATAGGTTATAGACCATGTCATGAATGATGTAATATGTGACATCATCAGCAGTGGATTGCGGGTGCGCGATATATAGTTAGTGCAACTAACTATATATGGAATTTCATTGGTTTTATGTCAATAAAATGTCCAGCTAACTATATATGGTCTCTAACCTATGGTTTTTTCAGTGAATTTTCAAGGTTTTGTAAATGCAAATTCCTAACTATATATGGTCTATAACCTATGGTTTTTTCAGTGAATTTCATTGGTTTTTTAAAAGCTAATATCTATAGCTGTAAAATATATTCTTTATTTATTTATTTATTTATTTAGCGATTTATAAAGCGCCTGGTGACCCGGAGGCATCCCCGCGCTAATGATACAAGTGGAGACCAGAGGGGGAATCACGTAGCCACGTGAGACGCCTCATGACGCGTCGCATAACCGTGACGTATCGGCTCTGCAGCGCAAACAAAACCCGTAACGTAAGCGTGCCGGAGCACGCTTACAGATATATATATTTTTTTTAACCTTAATTAGACAAAATCCACACGTGCACATATCTTGAGGCCTTGCAAAGGCACATCAAACAAACAGTCCCTACAATTTTGCCAAGTTTGCTGGAAATCTATTCCCTTCATTTTTTTTTTACTGTTTCTCTTGGTTTTCCCCTTGTTACGCTTACCGGGACGCTACCCGGTAGGCGAACCGGACGCTCCAAAAACACAAGATGGCGGACTCCCGTTACGCTGCCGGTTAGCTGCCCGGTTCGCATACCGGGAAGCGCCTCTACCGCGAAAAATCGCGGGGGACTTTAATATCCCCCTCATCAATCCTAGGGGGTCAGGGGGACTTTAATATCTCCCTCATCAATCCCAGGGGGTCAGGAGGGGTTTACCTTGCCCCCTTTCCTTCATTTCCCCCTTCTTTTTTCACCACATCTTGTCTCTCGAACCTACCGAGAGACAAGATGGCGGCCGCTCCGGACTGTTTACAATGTTGACAGCTACTCTGCCGGTTAGCTGCCCGGTTAGCTGCCCGGTGAGCTGCCCGGTTCGCGTACCGGGACGCGCCTCTACGGCGTAAAATCGCAAAAAAAAAACATTTTTTTTTTTTTTTGCCCCGCGGGGCACTTTAATATCCCCCTCATCAATCCTAGGGGGTCAGGAGGGGTCTATCTTGCCCCCTTTCCTTCATTTCCCCTTCGTTTTTCACCACATCTTGTCTCTCGATCCTACCGAGAGACAAGATGGCGGCCGCTCCGGACTGTTTAGAATGTTGACAGACACCGGAGAGCCAATCAGCTTAGCTTCGCGAAGTTCCGTTACGCGTCAGGTACGCGAACCGGGGCGCTAACCGGAGCGCTGTCACAGATATATATATTTTTTTAAACGTTAATTTCTCAAAATCCACTGGAGCACATATATTGAGACATAGCAAAGGCACGTCGGGCAAACCATATCTACAATTTTGCTTAGTTTCATGTAAATCTATTCAGCCGTTCGAGCTAAAAGTGAGTCCAACCGCCCTATGGAAAAATGAATGTGAAAAATGCGTTTTGGGACCCCCCTTTTTTCTCGGCCCCCCTTGACGAAACCCCCCCAAATTTTCAGGGGCTGCTCAGAAACAAAATGTGCCATTTTCCTGGAAATTTCAGCCAATTCCGTCCACAAACGCTAAAGTTATTAGACATAGAATTTTCAGAAATCCCATAGAGAAAAAATCCTAACTATATATACCCACTGGCTATCGCCAGTAGGTAATATACATATATAAACATATATAATCTGCATATCTATATAAATATAAATGCATGCATACATATACATATATGCATACATATGCATGTTATTTACATGAAAGTTTTAAAAACACTAATAAAAGCAAAGCTAAAAAGCCACCTCATTACAAACAGAATGGCTTTAACCCCTTCAGTGCTGCGCGAATTTCGCTGCAGTGCTGAAGGGTAATAAATCATATTGACTCATGACGGAAATGTTCCGTCATCAGCACCGGAGCACCGACGCTGATGACGGAACCGTTCCGTCATGAGCATGGAAGGGGTTAACTTAAACGAGGGCGAGATCTATTGCATTTTCAATGCTTGTTTACTTTGGTTCTGTCAAGAAGGCATTCAGATGTGTCACACATTTGCCATAAATTCTGAATGTTAGCACTCTAGTTGCTCATTAGATCACTGTAGTAAAGCTAGTGCTCACCAGGGAAGTCTGCTGCTAATCATGGTTTGCAGCCATTTTCCCGCATTTTTTATCCCGCAGACTTTCAGTCCGCATACCATTATCCCGCAAGGTCATTGACCTCGCATACCATTATCCCGCATTTTTTCAAAACGCATGTGCATTTATCGCGCATGCCTTTACAAAGAATTACGTTTTAAAGGCATGTATGGTAAATGCATTTGCGTTGTGAAAACCACGATGACGAGAGAGGTAAGTGGGTTTGTGTTAATTTTTTCGTGGGTTAGTGATTGTGTAGTGTAGTGTAGTGTTGTGTAGTGTAGTGTTGTGTTAGTGTAGTGTAGAGTTGTGGTGGTTGTTTAGTGTAGGGTCATGCTGGGGGTAGTGTTTTAGGGTTTAGGGTTATGTTGTAGTGTTTGCGTAGTGTAGGGTCATGCTGGGGGTAGTGTTTTAGGGTTTAGGGTAGTGTTGTAGTGTTTGCGTAGTGTAGGGTCATGCTGGGGGTAGTGTTTTAGGGTGTAGGGTAGTGTTGTAGTGTTTGCGTAGTGTAGGGTCATGCTGGGGGTAGTGTTTTAGGGTTTTGGGTAGTGTTGTAGTGTTTGCGTAGTGTAGGGTCATGCTGGGGGTAGTGTTTTAGGGTTTAGGGTAGTGTTGTAGTGTTTGCGTAGTGTAGGGTCATGCTGGGGGTAGTGTTTTAGGGTGTAGGGTAGTGTTGTAGTGTTTGCGTAGTGTAGGGTCATGCTGGGGGTAGTGTTTTAGGGTTTAGGGTAGTGTTGTAGTGTTTGCGTAGTGTAGGGTCATGCTGGGGGGTAGTGTTTTAGGGTTTAGGGTAGTGTTGTAGTGTTTGCGTAGTGTAGGGTCATGCTGGGTGTAGTGTTTTAGGGTTTAGGGTAGTGTTGTAGTGTTTGCGTAGTGTAGGGTCATGCTGGGGGTAGTGTTTTAGGGTTTAGGGAAGTGTTGTAGAGTTTGCGTAGTGTAGGGTCATGCTGGGGTGTAGTGTTTTAGGGTTTAGGGTAGTGTTGTAGTGTTTGCGTAGTGTAGGGTCATGCTGGGGGTAGTGTTTTAGGGTTTAGGGTTGTGTTGTAGTGTTTGCGTAGTGTAGGGTCATGCTGGGGCTAGTGTTTTAAGGTTTAGGGTAGTGTTGTAGTGTTTGCGTAGTGTAGGGTCATGCTGGGCGTAGTGTTTTAGGGTTTAGGATAGTGTTGTAGTGTTTGCGTAGTGTAGGGTCATGCTGGGGGTAGTGTTTTAGGGTTTTGGGTAGTGTTGTAGGGTTTGCGTAGTGTAGGGTCATGCTGGGGTGTAGTATTTTAGGGTTTAGGGTAGTGTTGTAGTGTTTGCGTAGTGTAGGGTCATGCTGGGGGTAGTGTTTTAGGGTTTTGGGTAGTGTTGTAGTGTTTGCGTAGTGTAGGGTCATGCTGGGGGTAGTGTTTTAGGGTTTTGGGTAGTGTTGTAGTGTTTGCGTAGTGTAGGGTCATGCTGGGGTGTAGTGTTTTAGGGTTTTGGGTAGTGTTGTAGTGTTTGCGTAGTGTAGGGTCATGCTGGGGTGTAGTGTTTTAGGGTTTTAGGTAGTGTTGTAGTGTTTGCGTAGTGTAGGGTCATGCTGGGGGTAGTGTTTTAGGGTTTTGGGTAGTGTTGTAGTGTTTGCGTAGTGTAGGGTCATGCTGGGGCTAGTGTTTTAGGGTTTAGGGTAGTGTTGTAGTGTTTGCGTAGTGTAGGGTCATGCTGGGGGTAGTGTTTTAGGGTGTAGGGTAGTGTTGTAGTGTTTGCGTAGTGTAGGGTCATGCTGGGGGTAGTGTTTTAGGGTTTAGGGTAGTGTTGTAGTGTTTGCGTAGTGTAGGGTCATGCTGGGGGGTAGTGTTTTAGGGTTTAGGGTAGTGTTGTAGTGTTTGCGTAGTGTAGGGTCATGCTGGGTGTAGTGTTTTAGGGTTTAGGGTAGTGTTGTAGTGTTTGCGTAGTGTTGGGTCATGCTGGGGGTAGTGTTTTAGGGTTTAGGGTAGTGTTGTAGAGTTTGCGTAGTGTAGGGCCATGCTGGGGTGTAGTGTTTTAGGGTTTAGGGTAGTGTTGTAGTGTTTGCGTAGTGTAGGGTCATGCTGGGGGTAGTGTTTTAGGGTTTAGGGTAGTGTTGTAGTGTTTGCGTAGTGTAGGGTCAAGCTGGGGGTAGTGTATTAGGGTTTAGGGTAGTGTTGTAGTGTTTGAGTAGTGTAGGGTCATGCTGGGGGTTGTGTTTTAGGGTTTAGGGTAGTGTTGTAGTGTTTGCGTAGTGTAGGGTCATGCTGGGGGTAGTGTTTTAGGGTTTAGGGTAGTGTTGTAGTGTTTGCGTAGTGTAGGATCATGCTGGGGGTAGTGTTTTAGGGTTTAGGGTAGTGTTGTAGTGTTTGCGTAGTGTAGGGTCATGCTGGGGTGTAGTGTTTTAGGGTTTTGGGTAGTGTTGTAGTGTTTGCGTAGTGTAGGGTCATGCTGGGGGTAGTGTTTTAGGGTTTAGGGTAGTGTTGTAGTGTTTGCGTAGTGTAGGGTCATGCTGGGGGTAGTGTTTTAGGGTTTAGGGTAGTGTTGTAGTGTTTGCGTAGTGTAGGGTCATGCTGGGGGTAGTGTTTTAGGGTTTAGGGTAGTGTTGTAGTGTTTGCGTAGTGTAGGGTCATGCTGGGGTGTAGTGTTTTCGGGTTTTGGGTAGTGTTGTAGTGTTTGCGTAGTGTAGAGTCATGCTGGGGGTAGTGTTTTAGGGTTTTGGGTAGTGTTGTAGTGTTTGCGTAGTGTAGGGTCATGCTGGGGGTAGTGTTTTAGGGTTTAGGGTAGTGTTGTAGTGTTTGCGTAGTGTAGGGTCATGCTGGGGGTAGTGTTTTAGTGTTTAGGGTAGTGTTGTAGTGTTTGCGTAGTGTAGGGTCATGCTGGGGTGTAGTGTTTTAGGGTTTTGGGTAGTGTTGTAGTGTTTGCGTAGTGTAGGGTCATGCTGGGGGTAGTGTTTTAGGGTTTAGGGTAGTGTTGTAATGTTTGCGTAGTGTAGGGTCATGCTGGGGGTAGTGTTTTAGGGTTTAGGGTAGTGTTGTAGTGTTTGCGTAGTGTAGGGTCATGCTGGGGTGTAGTGTTTTAGGGTTTTGGGTAGTGTTGTAGTGTTTGCGTAGTGTAGGGTCATGCTGGGGGTAGTGTTTTAGGGTTTAGGGTAGTGTTGTAGTGTTTGCGTAGTGTAGGGTCATGCTGGGGGTAGTGTTTTAGGGTTTAGGGTAGTGTTGTAGTGTTTGTGTAGTGTAGGGTCATGCTGGGGGTAGTGTTTTAGGGTTTAGGGTAGTGTTGTAGTGTTTGCGTAGTGTAGGGTCATGCTGGGGTGTAGTGTTTTAGGGTTTTGCGTAGTGTTGTAGTGTTTGCGTAGTGTAGGGTCATGCTGGGGGTAGTGTTTTAGGGTTTAGGGTAGTGTTGTAGTGTTTGCGTAGTGTAGGGTCATGCTGGGGTGTAGTGTTTTAGGGTTTAGGGTTGTGTTGTAGTGTTTGTGTAGTGTAGGGTCATGCTGGGGGTAGTGTATTAGGGTTTAGGGTAGTGTTGTAGTGTTTGTGTAGTGTAGGGTCATGCTGGGGGTAGTGTTTTAGGGTTTAGGGTTGTGTTGTAGTGTTTGTGTAGTGTAGGGTCATGCTGGGGGTAGTGTTTTAGGGTTTAGGGTAGTGTTGTAGTGTTTGCGTAGTGTAGGGTCATGCTGGGGTGTAGTGTTTTAGGGTTTTGGGTAGTGTTGTAGTGTTTGCGTAGTGTAGGGTCATGCTGGGGGTAGTGTTTTAGGGTTTAGGGTAGTGTTGTAGTGTTTGTGTAGTGTAGGGTCATGCTGGGGGTAGTGTTTTAGGGTTTAGGGTAGTTTAGTTGTTTAGTGTATGCTAAAGGCATATTCGTTCTAAAAGTTTTCGTTATTTTAATTTGAGGCCTAATAGTACATGCAGGATTTTTTTTGCGGAGTGATGGTATGCGGGATTTTGTCATATATTCGCTAATCATACTTTCTATGGCAAAATGAACCCCCTCATTTTGTTCCTGTTTAAATTAAATGTTTTAAGAGTTACCACTTTATTCCAATCAAGATGGCTTCAGGTGTGCCATACCTTTGTAATAAGTAGGACTGTTAGCACTCTAGTTGTTCTTTAGAACACTCTGGGACATTCTGTCATTGGGCTATAGTTGGGCTACATCTGGCTGATATTTGGGCTACATTTGTTTTTTTTGTCTCTGGTGGCCATCTTTGGGCTACATTGGGCTACATTGGGCTACATTGGGTTACATTTGGGCTCCAACATATATATAGCCCAATGTAGCCCAATATATATTTTTCAAAGTTAATTTTCGTAAAAACCACTGGAGCCTATATCTTGAGACATAGCAAAGGCACATCGGGCTACCAGTCCCTACAATTTTGCCAAGTTTGGTGTAAATCCATTCAGCCGTTCGGGCTAAAAGTGAGGCCAACCGCCCTATGGAAAATTGCATGGGAAAAACACGTTTTGGGACCCCCCTTTTTTCTCGGCCCCCCCTTGACGAAACCCCCCCAAATTTTCAGGGGCTGCTCAGAAACAAAATGTTCCATTTTCCTGAAAATGTCAGCCGATTCTGTCCTCAAACGCCAAAGTTATTCGACATAGAATTTTCAAAAATCCCATAGGAAAAAAATCCTAACTATATATACCTACTGGCTATCGCCAGTAGGTAATATATATATATATTTGGCTCGGTCGAAACACGTCACCAATAATATACACTTATCTTTCACGGACCCTGGTGTGCGAGTCTTTATTTTCTGTGGTGGATATACCGGGGAATTTTCGAGAATATATATAGGCGCTCTACAAATGTGCTTATTATATATATATATATGTATATATAAATATATATATATATATATATATATATATATATCAATGCTCGAAGGTGTCCACCTTTGAGTAGCACGCGAACAGCAGCTTGGTTTATGTATAGGTGAGGACGGGCATCCACTCGTAGACGCCGCTCCGTACGGGATCTGCCCGACGCGTTTCGAAGCTCCATTTGCTTCTCTTCAGGGGCTTTAACGGAAGCGGTGTGCGCTACCGCCGACCCACTTCCCCATTTTATATATGACACACCCACCGATGGGAGGCTCAAATGAGACTGTGCATTCTGGGAAGTGTGGTCCGGGAAGCACACAATCAAGTCCTGTATGGACTCCACAAGTGGGCCCGTCCTCGATTCCAAGTACGACTGCTGCTTCACTTAAGTGACCCCCAGGGTGCCGGGGTGGTGCATACTCCGCGGCTGGACGGCCGCGTATAAATCAATGGTCGAAGGTGTCCACCTTTGAGTAGCACGCGAACAGCAGCTTGGTTTATGTATAGGTGAGGACGGGGATCCACTCGTAGACGCCGCTCCGTACGGGATCTGCCCGACGCGTTTCGAAGCTCCATTTGCTTCTCTTCAGGGGCTTTAACGGAAGCGGTGTGCGCTACCGCCGACCCACTTCCCCATTTTATATATGACACACCCACCGATGGGAGGCTCAAATGAGACTGTGCATTCTGGGAAGTGTGGTCCGGGAAGCACACAATCAAGTCCTGTATGGACTCCACAAGTGGGCCCGTCCTCGATTCCAAGTACGACTGCTGCTTCACTTAAGTGACCCCCAGGGTGCCGGGGTGGTGCATACTCCGCGGCTGGACGGCCGCGTATAAATCAATGCTCGAAGGTGTCCACCTTTGAGTAGCACGCGAACAGCAGCTTGGTTTATGTATAGGTGAGGACGGGGATCCACTCGTAGACGCCGCTCCGTACGGGATCTGCCCGACGCGTTTCGAAGCTCCATTTGCTTCTCTTCAGGGGCTTTAACGGAAGCGGTGTGCGCTACCGCCGACCCACTTCCCCATTTTTTTTATGACACACCCACCGATGGGAGGCTCAAATGAGACTGTGCATTCTGGGAAGTGTGGTCCGGGAAGCACACAATCAAGTCCTGTATGGACTCCACAAGTGGGCCCGTCCTCGATTCCAAGTACGACTGCTGCTTCACTTAAGTGACCCCCAGGGTGCCGGGGTGGTGAATACTCCGCGGCTGGACGCCCGCGTATAAATCAATGCTCGAAGGTGTCCACCTTTGAGTAGCACGCGAACAGTAGCTTGGTTTATGTGTAGGTGAGGACGGGGATCCACTCGTAGACGCCGCTCCGTACGGGATCTGCCAGACGCGTTTCGAAGCTCCATTTGCTTCTCTTCAGGGGCTTTAACGGAAGCGGTGTGCGCTACCGCCGACCCACTTCCCCATTTTATATATGACACACCCACCGATGGGAGGCTCAAATGAGACTGTGCATTCTGGGAAGTGTGGTCCGGGAAGCACACAATCAAGTCCTGTATGGACTCCACATGTGGGCCCGTCCTCGATTCCAAGTACGACTGCTGCTTCACTTAAGTGACCCCCAGGGTGCCGGGGTGGTGCATACTCCGCGGCTGGACGGCCGCGTATAAATCAATGGTCGAAGGTGTCCACCTTTGAGTAGCACGCGAACAGCAGCTTGGTTTATGTATAGGTGAGGACGGGGATCCACTCGTAGACGCCGCTCCGTACGGGATCTGCCCGACGCGTTTCGAAGCTCCATTTGCTTCTCTTCAGGGGCTTTAACGGAAGCGGTGTGCGCTACCGCCGACCCACTTCCCCATTTTATATATGACACACCCACCGATGGGAGGCTCAAATGAGACTGTGCATTCTGGGAAGTGTGGTCCGGGAAGCACACAATCAAGTCCTGTATGGACTCCACAAGTGGGCCCGTCCTCGATTCCAAGTACGACTGCTGCTTCACTTAAGTGACCCCCAGGGTGCCGGGGTGGTGCATACTCCGCGGCTGGACGGCCGCGTATAAATCAATGCTCGAAGGTGTCCACCTTTGAGTAGCACGCGAACAGCAGCTTGGTTTATGTATAGGTGAGGACGGGGATCCACTCGTAGACGCCGCTCCGTACGGGATCTGCCCGACGCGTTTCGAAGCTCCATTTGCTTCTCTTCAGGGGCTTTAACGGAAGCGGTGTGCGCTACCGCCGACCCACTTCCCCATTTTTTTTATGACACACCCACCGATGGGAGGCTCAAATGAGACTGTGCATTCTGGGAAGTGTGGTCCGGGAAGCACACAATCAAGTCCTGTATGGACTCCACAAGTGGGCCCGTCCTCGATTCCAAGTACGACTGCTGCTTCACTTAAGTGACCCCCAGGGTGCCGGGGTGGTGAATACTCCGCGGCTGGACGCCCGCGTATAAATCAATGCTCGAAGGTGTCCACCTTTGAGTAGCACGCGAACAGTAGCTTGGTTTATGTGTAGGTGAGGACGGGGATCCACTCGTAGACGCCGCTCCGTACGGGATCTGCCAGACGCGTTTCGAAGCTCCATTTGCTTCTCTTCAGGGGCTTTAACGGAAGCGGTGTGCGCTACCGCCGACCCACTTCCCCATTTTATATATGACACACCCACCGATGGGAGGCTCAAATGAGACTGTGCATTCTGGGAAGTGTGGTCCGGGAAGCACACAATCAAGTCCTGTATGGACTCCACATGTGGGCCCGTCCTCGATTCCAAGTACGAGTGCTGCTTCACTTAAGTGACCCCCAGGGTGCCGGGGTGGTGCATACTCCGCGGCTGGACGGCCGCGTATAAATCAATGCTTGAAGGTGTCCACCTTTGAGTAGCACGCGAACAGCAGCTTGGTTTATGTATAGGTGAGGACGGGGATCCACTCGTAGACGCCGCTCCGTACGGGATCTGCCCGACGCGTTTCGAAGCTCCATTTGCTTCTCTTCAGGGGCTTTAACGGAAGCGGTGTGCGCTACCGCCGACCCACTTCCCCATTTTATATATGACACACCCACCGATGGGAGGCTCAAATGAGACTGTGCATTCTGGGAAGTGTGGTCCGGGAAGCACACAATCAAGTCCTGTATGGACTCCACAAGTGGGCCCGTCCTCGATTCCAAGTACGACTGCTGCTTCACTTAAGTGACCCCCAGGGTGCCGGGGTGGTGCATACTCCGCGGCTGGACGGCCGCGTATAAATCAATGCTCGAAGGTGTCCACCTTTGAGTAGCACGCAAACAGCAGCTTGGTTTATGTATAGGTGAGGACGGGGATCCACTCGTAGACGCCGCTCCGTACGGGATCTGCCCGACGCGTTTCGAAGCTCCATTTGCTTCTCTTCAGGGGCTTTAACGGAAGCAGTGTGCGCTACCGACGACCCACTTTCCCATTTTATATATGACACACCTACCGATGGGAGGCTCAAATGAGACTCTGCATTCTGGGAAGTGTGGTCCGGGAAGCACACAATCAAGTCCTGTATGGACTCCACAAGTGGGCCCGTCCTCGATTCCAAGTACGACTGCTGCTTCACTTAAGTGACCCCCAGGGTGCCGGGGTGGTGCATACTCCGCGGCTGGACGGCCGCGTATAAATCAATGCTCGAAGGTGTCCACCTTTGAGTAGCACGCGAACAGCAGCTTGGTTTACGAGCGGATCCCCGTCCTCACCTACACATAAATAAAGCTGCTGCTCGCGTGCTACTCACAAGGTGGACAACCTGGAGGGTGAATCTATATGCGGCAGTCCAGCCGCAGAGTATGCACCACCCCGTTAACGTGGGGGTCACGGCAGTGAAGTAGCAGCCGTACATGGGATCGAGGACGGGCCCACTCGTGGAGTCCATACAGGACTTGATTGTGTGCTCTCCGCACTACACTTCCCAGAAGTCTCATTGGAGCCTCCCATTGGCGGGTGAGTTATATGAAATTGGAGAAGTGTAGCGGGTGCGCACACCGCTTCCGTTAAAGCCCCTGAAGAGAAGCAGATGGAGCTTCGAAACGCGTCGGGCAGATCCATTACGGAGCGGCGTCTACGAGCGGATCCCCGTCCTCACCTACACATAAATAAAGCTGCTGCTCGCGTGTTACTCACAAGGTGGACAACCTTGAGCGTGAATCTATATGCGGCAGTCCAGCCGCAGAGTATGCACCACCCCGTTAACATGGGGGTCACGGCAGTGAAGTAGCAGCCGTACATGGGATCGAGGACGGGCCCACTCGTGGAGTCCATACAGGACTTGATTGTGTGCTCTCCGCACTACACTTCCCAGAAGTCTCATTGGAGCCTCCCATTGGCGGGTGAGTTATATAAAATTGGAGAAGTGTAGCGGGTGCGCACACCGCTTCCGTTAAAGCCCCTGAAGAGAAGCAGATGGAGCTTCGAAACGCGTCAGGCAGATCCATTACGGAGCGGCGTCTACGAGCGGATCCCCGTCCTCACCTACACATAAATAAAGCTGCTGCTCGCGTGCTACTCACAAGGTGGACAACCTGGAGCGTGAATCTATATGCGGCAGTCCAGCCGCAGAGTATGCACCACCCCGTTAACGTGGGGGTCACGGCAGTGAAGTAGCAGCCGTACATGGGATCGAGGACGGGCCCACTCGTGGTGTCCATACAGGACTTGATTGTGTGCTCTCCGCACTACACTTCCCAGAAGTCTCATTGGAGCCTCCCATTGGCGGGTGAGTTATATGAAATTGGAGAAGTGTAGCGGGTGCGCACACCGCTTCCGTTAAAGCCCCTGAAGAGAAGCAGATGGAGCTTCGAAACGCGTCGGGCAGATCCATTACGGAGCGGATCCCCGTCCTCACCTACACATAAATAAAGCTGCTGCTCGCGTGCTACTCACAAGGTGGACAACCTGGAGCGTGAATCTATATGCGGCAGTCCAGCCGCAGAGTATGCACCACCCCGTTAACGTGGGGGTCACGGCAGTGAAGTAGCAGCCGTACATGGGATCGAGGACGGGCCCACTCGTGGAGTCCATACAGGACTTGATTGTGTGCTCTCCGCACTACGCTTCCCAGAAGTCTCATTGGAGCCTCCCATTGGCGGGTGAGTTATATGAAATTGGAGAAGTGTAGCGGGTGCGCACACCGCTTCCGTTAAAGCCCCTGAAGAGAAGCAGATGGAGCTTCGAAACGCGTCGGGCAGATCCATTACGGAGCGGCGTCTACGAGCGGATCCCCGTCCTCACCTACACATAAATAAAGCTGCTGCTCGCGTGCTACTCACAAGGTGGACAACCTGGAGCGTGAATATACATATATATATATATATATATATATATATATATATATATATATATATATATATATATATATATATATATCCTCGAAAATTCCCCGGTACATCCACCACAGAAAATAAAGACTCGCACACCAGGGTCCGTGAAAGATAAGTGTATATTATTGGTGACGTGTTTCGACCGAGCCAAATATATATATATATATATATATATATATATATATATATATATATATATATATATATATATATATATATATATATATATATATATATATATATATATATATATGTTTATAATAAAAAGACTAGTCCCCTGGGGGTCCACTCCTCTGGCACAGAAAGTCCACACTCCAAGATAGTAGTGCTTTTCAACTTTACTGTCTTCATCAAAACCTCTATAACATTAGCACTTCCAAGCTTAAAATTTACAACAGCAAACATAGAAAAGATACTAAACATGGAAAAAGAATGTATATCAGAATGGCATCAATAAAGAAAAAAGGGGCAATGGAGAAAAGACAAACAATATGTGTAACATGTTAATTTGGCAATACTCCAAATTAATTACACAGGAACACAGAATAATTCTTGAACACAGAATAATTCTTTTTTCAAGAACATTGAACATATGAAATTGGAGAAGTGTAGCGGGTGCGCACACCGCTTCCGTTAAAGCCCCCGAAGAGAAGCAGATGGAGCTTCGAAACGTGTCGGGCAGATCCATTACGGAGCGGCGTCTACGAGAGGATCCCCGTCCTCACCTACACATAAATAAAGCTGCTGCTCGCGTGCTACTCACAAGGTGGACAACCTGGAGCGTGAATATATATATATATATATATATATATATATATATATATATATATATATATATATATATATATATATCCTCGAAAATTCCCCGGTACATCCACCACAGAAAATAAAGACTCGCACACCAGGGTCCGTGAAAGATAAGTGTATATTATTGGTGACGTGTTTCGACCGAGCCAAATATATATATATATATATATATATATATATATATATATATATATATATGTTTATAATAAAAAGACTAGTCCCCTGGGGGTCCACTCCTCTGGCACAGAAAGTCCACACTCCAAGATAGTAATGCTTTTCAACTTTACTGTCTTCATCAAAACCTCTATAACATTAGCACTTCCAAGCTTAAAATTTACAACAGCAAACATAGAAAAGATACTAAACATGGAAAAAGAATGTATATCAGAATGGCATCAATAAAGAAAAAAGGGGCAATGGAGAAAAGACAAACAATATGTGTAACATGTTAATTTGGCAATACTCCAAATTAATTACACAGGAACACAGAATCATTCTTGAACACAGAATAATTCTTTTTTCAAGAACATTGATTTTATGAACATGTTGCAGTAAAAAGACAGAATAAATTTCACAATTGTTGAGAACCCCACTTTTATACAAATTTCATGTACAGCATATTCAAACAAATAAAAAAGACGACATTCTTAATTGTCAAAATACATATATGTACCTGTAGATAACATGTGATGGCTAAACAATGTCTTATGCACAACAAATAAACTGCCAAATATGTATGTTTAAATTGCTATTTAATACCATATTCAATTTCATATCTCAGGCCAAGTAGCCAATACAGCATGATTGCACCCCTAATTATCTACTTCAAAGTGGCTCTCGCCCCCAAAATCTAATATTACATCACAAAATATAATACTGTGTCTGTCAGAATTCCTAATATTCAGCAACCATCCCAACCATACCTATATCACCCAAAGTGTTCTAAGTGCTATATATATATTATGTTTCAAATACAAATCAAAGAAGTAATGCTAAGTCACCAGTAGAAAATCAAAATTATTTGCCTTAATTGTGCAAAGATATCCATTCCATATCAACTTAACGTGTTCGCTGTACCAAATACAATCATCGTAACAACCTATTTCTGTTCCCATTTTTACAAATAATTCTGATCACAATTTTCTATTGCCCTTAGGGGTTCCAGCACTCTTATCTATTCTGGGAAGATTGTGCTGCCTATATATTGTAGACTACATCTGCACTCTAAGGCATAAATACAATAATCACTGTTGCAAGCTATCAGTTTTCCAATACTAATAATTCTTCTAGCCGGTCACTTGTAACTTTTCCTGTTGGTACTAGCTCTACATGTATTGCATCTATTACATCCAAAAAAGACTTGTTGTTCCTACAGCTATCTACCCTTTGTTCCTGTAAATCATATCGGGAAAACAACAATGCGCCGTATTGCGGCCTGTCCTTTAATATAATGCGCAGCATTGTTTACTTATAATGAGGTGTTCACTTTTATCACGGATAGTGTCACTTTGTTAGAGGAAATGTAATATTATGTGAGAGGGTGTGTTCTGTCCCTGTGCGCAGAACAAAATTAACGTTTAATTGGCTGAGGTGTTCCAACAACAATCCTAATGTTCATTGGCTGCGAACCATTGAAAGTAGAAGTGTTGCTCGCCATTCCCTCCCCCTCCGCGGAGTAACAGGGCTATCTGATTGGCTCACATCTTCCAAGCAGGACCTTCCAGAGCTTAATGTTCATTGGCTGCGAACCATTGAAAACAGAAGTGTTGCCAGCTATTCCCTTCCCCTCCGCGGAGTAGCAGGGATATCTGATTGGCTGTCGTGTTCCAAGCTGGACATTCCCAAGCTTAATTTTCATTGGCTCTAAACCATTGCAAGTAGAAGTGTTGTCAGAGATTCCCTGATTGGGTAACATGTTCAAAGGAGGACCTTTCCAAGCTTAATGTTTATTGGCTGTGAAGCATTAAAAGTAGAATTGTTGGCAGCTACTCCCTCCCCCTCTGTGGAACATCATGGACATTTTATTGGCTAAAGGGTTCCGAGTACAAGTTTGCTCCTTATTGGCTGGAAACGGTTCACGGTTGTCAGCAATTTTGCGACGCACTTCAAAGGAGTACAGGAAAAAAAGTAGTAGAGGGCAGGGTAGGAACACTATTAACTCTGTAAAGTGGTCACAAGGTGGTGGACAGGGACTGAGAAGGTAAAAAAAATTTTTTATATATTTTAAGGGCCATTTATATAATTTGCTTGGGGCCTACAAATCACGACGGGTGTTAGCACGTGCGGCGCGGGGGTTGAGGAGTATGCAGTGAAAGTGGTTTAGTCCGGACTTTGGAGGTTTAGTGGTTCTGTCACAGGTGAAGTTGCAGGTGCGGCAGCAGAAGGGTCCGTGGGTGTGTTTAGGGGCGGCCTGGAAGCAGCAGTAGTTTCAGCCGGCGTTGAGAGCGTGGAGGGTGCTGGCGTCGTAGCGAAGTCTGGTGTCGTGGAGGTTGCGGGGTCCAGGGGTTCTGGCACTGGGTGCGGTCTAGGCGCGGACGGGCACAGACGGGCTTGCCTCTGGGACGCCTCCGGCACGCCAGCGGTGTGCCCGTGGTACGCGGCCGCACAGCGCCCGCCATTTAAGGCTGTGAGGGGGAGAGGAGCTGCTGGGAGGCGGCAGCGGGGCGGCGAGGGGGCGTGGCCGCAGGAGAGAAGCGGCGGGAAAATTAAATGGCCGAGGGTACAGAAAAAAAGGGGGGAGAGGAGGAACGCACAGGGAGCAGTAAACAAATCACAACCACCGAACCTTACCCACAGATAGGGCAGAACACACAATACAAACAGTGGAGGCAAAAGTGAAATCTGCAACAGTCAGCAGCACAGAGGCACAGCGGGATCGAACTCCCAATCAGCAGCGGCAGTGAAGGAGGCAGTGGCGCACTGGTGGAGCTATTCGGCAGCAGGGGAGTGACCTGGCCTTCAGCAAGGTCAGGGGTTGCTCCTACTGCTGTGCAGTGGCTGCCATTTAAGGCTGTGAGGGAGGGAGGAGCAGCTGGGAGGCAGGAGCGGGGCGGCGAGGGGGAGGGGACGCAGGAGAGCAGCGGCGGGAAAATTAAATGGCCAAAGGTACAGAAAAAAAGGGGCAGGGGGAACGCACAGGGAGCAGTAAACAAATCACAGCCACTGAACATTACCCACAGATAGGGAAGAACACACAATACAGACAATGGAGGCAAAAGTGAAATCTGCAACAGTCAGCAGCACGGGGGCACAGCGGGATGGAGCTCCCGATCAGCAGTGGCAGCGAAGGAGGCAGTGGCGCACTGGTGGAGCTGTGCGGCAGCATGGGAGCGACCTGGCCTTCAGCAAGGTCCTTCAAAAACCGCTTGGACAACAACGCACACAACAGCAAAGAGTTCTTCAGCATCGTAAAGGAACTCTCCAACCCCAGCGCCAACACCAACGACATCCCGCCCTCACAAGAACTGTGCGACTCACTAGCCATCTTCTTCCACGCAACATCACTGACATCCACGACAGCTTCAACACCACATCCGCCCCGACTACGCCAAACGCCACCTCCCCTGTGAAGACCACCAGCGCCAACCACCTGACCTCCTGGTCCAACGTCAACGATGATGAGATACGCAAGGTCATGAACTCCTTCCTCACAGGATCTCCGTCAGACCCATGCCCACCCACATATTCAACAGAGCAGACACAGCCATCGCACCCCAACTTCGGAAGGTCATCAACGTCTCCTTCAAAACAGCGACATTCCCGGATAGCTGGAAGCACGCCAAAATCAATGCCCTCCTCAAGAAGCCCAAAGCGGACCCCAAGGACCTCAAAAACCTCCGGCCCATCTCCCTGCTCGCATTCCCGGCAAAGGTAATTGAGAAAATCATCAACATGCAATTGGCCCGACACCTGGAAGACAACAAAATCTTAGACCCGTCCCAGTCCGGATTCAGACGCAACCACAGCACCGAGACAGCCCTCATCGCCGTCACAGATGACATTAGGTGCCAACTAGACAACGGTGAAACATCAGCCCTCATCCTCCTAGACCTGTCAGCTGCCTTCGACATGGTATGCCATCGCACTCTAAAGACACGCCTCCTAGAAGCTGGTATCCAAGAGAAGGCCCTTGACTGGACCACGTCCTTCCTCCCAGGCAGAACCCAGAGAGTCCACCTCCCACCCTTCCGATCCAAAGCCACCGACATCATCTGCGGTAACCCCCAGGGCTCATCCCTCATGTTCAACATCTACATGGCCCCCCTCGCACGAGTGGCTCGCCATCACGACCTCAACATCATCTCCTACGCCGATGACACCCAGCTCATCCTTTCCCTCACCAAGGACCCACACACCGCCAAAACCAACCTCCACGAGGGAATGAAGGCCGTCGCCGACTGGATGAGGAGCAGCTGTCTGAAGCTGAACTCGGACAGGATGGAGGTCCTCATCCTCGGACCCACCCCCTCAGCCTGGGATGATTCCTGGTGGCCGACCACTATGGGAACAGCACCAACACCCACCGACCATGCACGCATCCTCGACTCCTCCCTCTCCATGTCTAAACAGATCAACGCCATCTCCTCCTCCTGCTACAACACCCTCCGCATACTCCGCAGGATCTACAAGTGGATCCCGACCGAAACAAGAAGAACGGTGACACATGCCCTCATCAGCAGCAGACTGGACTAGGGCAACGCACTCTATGCAGGAATCCCTGCCAAACACCGACGACTACAACGCATCCAAAATGCCTCCGCCCGACTGATCGTCAACGTCCCCCGCTGCAGCCACATCACCTCCCACCTGAGAGACCTACACTGGATCCCCGTCAACAAGAGGATCACCTTCAAGCTCCTCACCCATGCACACAAGGCACTCCACAACCTACCTAAACAGCAGACTTAGCTTCCACACCCCCACCCGCCAGCTCCGCTCCCCCAGCCTCGCCGCTGTGCCCCGCATCCAACGTATGACCTCCGGCGGTAGATCCTTCTCCTACCTCACCGCCAAGACCTGAACACCCTTCCTATCCACATATGGCAGACCCAAGACCTACTCACTTCAGAAGACTCCTCAAGACCTGGCTCTTCGAACAGTAGCAGCACCCCCACCTGCCCTCAGCACCTTGAGACCCTCGCGGGTAAGTAGCGCGCTTTACAAGTACTCTGATTGATTGATTGATTAAATGCACTGCTGATGACATGGTCAGTGACATCCCTGGTGACATCACTGATGACATCTCAAATGACATCACTGATGACATCACCGATGACATCCCCCAAATGAAAATCTGATGCACCTCCTCACACTCTAATATAACCTTTGATACACCCACTGTAAAATACGGACTACCATTTTCGAAACCATCGACACACCCATTCCAGTTGCTACATATGCACTCACTGATTCCTAGGTCTACACACACATCCACTCATTCACCCATACAATCACTCATTCATGAAGTCACTCATCAATAAAACACTATCATATGCACTCATACACATATACAGATACTAACACACCACCACTCATCCAGAGTTACTCACACACTTAGTCAGTCTTGTAAATAATCAATCACACTTCCATTTACTGACCTATACAGTTATTCACACACCACATCACTTTTTCAAACAGATACTAACACATACTTACTCTCTTATACAATCACTGATGCAAGTACACACTCATCCATAGAACCACTCTCTCAATCACTGACACTCATGTATAGTCATTTATGTACTCCAACTCTCACATACACTGCCTTTTACATATGCAGGTGCTCACACATGTACCACTGAGACATCCATTCACTCACCAACACACCCATACACACACTCACCCATCATACAGCTGTTTCCTCATGCACTCTTGAACCCATACACCCAATGAATCAATCACTCACACATCTATGCTCAGAGTCACACACCTTCCACCCACACAGACACACACACTCAGTCTCCCATACAAATGCTCAGTCAACCAATTAATAACCCATATAGACACTCATGTAGCTACTGACCAATCCATGCAGCAGCTTACGCATCAACAAACAAACTGATACAGACATTCACACAGTTTAGTCACTAACCCATGCAGTCACTCAGACACATTTAATCACTCACTTATACAGTCAGTCATGCACCTGTTAAATCCTCCATCCAGACACTTATACACCCACTCATTCTTCAATACACCTTGGCATATATATATAAAACATATTTAAACTTTAAACAAACACACAGTCACTGGATGATGTCATCAGTGATGTCATCAGTGATGTCATTTGAGATGTCATCAGTGATGTTATCCGAGTTGGCATCAGTGATGTCACTGACCATGTCATGAACGATATAATATGTGATGTTATCATCAGTGCATTGCAGGGGCGCAAGTCATAGTTAGCTGAACTAACTATAACAGGCTAATTTTTCTGGTTTAGTACAAGTGAAATGTCCAACTAACTATAACGTGTCTGAAACCTGTGTTTTTTTCAGTGAATATATATATATATATAAATATTCACTGAAAAAACCATAGGTTATAGACCATATATAGTTAGGAATTAGCATTTACAAAACCTTGAAAATTCACTGAAAAAACCATAGGTTATACACCATATATAGTTAGGAATTAGCATTTAAAAAACCTTATTTTACTCACACAAAACCATTGAAATTCCATATATAGTTAGTTGCACTAACTATATATCGCGCACCCGCAATCCACTGCTGATGATGTCACATATTACATCATTCATGACATGGTCAGTGACATCACTGATGACATCACTGATGACATCTCAAATGACATCACTGATGAGATCACTGATGACATCATCCAGTGACTGTGTGTTTTTGTAAAGTTTAAATATGTTTTACATATTGAAGAATGAGTAGATGTATAAGTGTCTGGACGAAGGATTTAGTAGGTGCATGACTGAATGTATGAGTGAGTGATTAAATGTGTCTCACTGAGTGCATGGGTTAGTGACTAAACTGTCTTAATTTGTGCATCATTATGTCTGTTGTTCTGTAAACTGCTGCATGTGTTGATCAGTAGCTATATGATTAACTATATGGGTTATTGATTGATTGTCCAAGTATTTGTATGGGAGACTGAGTGTGTGTGTGGCTGGCTGGGAGGTGTGTGACTCTGTGCAGATCAATGTGTACTTGTATCAATGATTGTATAAGAAAGTAAGTATGTGTTAGTATATGTTTGAAAATGTAAGGTGCTCTATGTTTAACTGTATAGACAAGAAAATGGAAGTGTGATTGATTCTTTACAGGACTGACTAGGTGTGTGAGTAACTCCATGGATGAGTGGCAGACTGTGAGTGTCTGTATAGGTGTATGAGTGCATATGATAGTGTTGTAAAGATGAGTGATTGTATGTATGAATGATTGTATGGGTGAATGAGTGTAGGTGTGTGTAGACGTAGCAATCAGTGAATGCGTATGTAGTAACTAGTATTGGTGTTTCAATGGTTTCAAAAATTATACTCTTTTTAACACTGGGTGAAACAGAGGTTATATTAAAATGTGAGGAGATGCATTGTATTGTCACATGAATGATATCATCAGTGATGTGGTCATTGATGTCAAATGAGATGTCATCAGTGATGTCATCAGTGATGTCATTTGAGATGTCATCAGTGATGTCATCAGTGATGTCACTGACCATGTCATGAATGATGTAATATGTGACATCATCAGCTGTGGATTGCGGGTGCGCGATATATAGTTAGTGCAACTAACTATATATGGAATTTCAATGGTTTTGTGTGAGTAAAATAAGGTTTTTTAAATGCTAATTCCTAACTATATATGGTGTATAACCTATGGTTTTTTCAGTGAATTTTCAAGGTTTTGTAAATGCTAATTCCTAACTATATATGGTCTATAACCTATGGTTTTTTCAGTGAATTTCATTGGTTTTTTAAAAGCTAATATCTATACCTGTAAAATGTATTCTTCTTTAAATCCAAAAATATATTTTATATGTTTATTAATAACTTTTTTTTTTTATATTTTTTTTTCTTCGTTCCCGCTTCGCGAATCGGGAAGCTTCCCGTCAGCTGACCTTGATGCCGCGAAATAGACCGCGAGCATATAAACGTTTCTTTACCGCAACTGCCGCGTTAGAAAACAACATCATCACGCCTCCCGTCCGCATGACGTTTCGCGTTGTCGTGTGATACGTCATATGACGTGCTACGTTAGCGAACTGGTACGCTTACCGAGTCGCAAAGCACAGGTTTCTGGAAGCAAACCGGGAGGCCCTGCAAAGCGCGTAACGTAAACACAGCAGGTCATGTGACTTGGTAATAACACTTTTCATTGGTTCATTTCACTTTTGGTTTCCTAATGATGTAAGAAGCTTCCCGTTAGCTCAATTTGATGCCGCGACCCGGTCCGCGAACCGGTAAACGTTCCGTTAGCGCAACTGCCACGTTAGAAATCATTATCGTGACGCGTCGCGGAAGCGTGACGTATCACGTTGTCGTGTAATGCATCTTATGACGCGCCGCGTTAGCGCACCCGGAAGTGCTCCTGGGCGCGGACCGAGGCGCGAAACGCAGCTCCCCGGAAGCGATCCGCAGCGCGTCGCGTAAGCGCGACGTATCGCGTTACCGCGTAATGCGTCTTATGACGTACCGCGTTAGCGCACCCGGAAGTGCTCCGGGGCGCGGACCAAGGCGCGAAGCGCAGCGACCCGGAAGCTATCCGGGGCGCGTTCCGCAGCGCGTAACATAAGCGTGAGAGGTCATGTGACTTGTTAATAACACTTTTCATTGGTTTCATAATGTTGTTAGGCTTGGTCATGTGACCTAAAAATAACACTTTTCATTGGTTTAGAACTATTTTTTTTTCTCAAATGATGAAAACCCCTCCTTCTTTTTACCTCATTCTTACTTTCTATTTCCAGAGAGCAAGACCTATTTTTCACAATGGCTTCTGTAATAGCTGCAGCTGGTGCTTCTCAGCAACCACCACCACCACCACCACCAAAAGGACCACCACCAACACTGGACTTTGGTAGAGAGGAAGATAATGAGGACGAAGAGGAGGAGGAAGAGCAAGTAAGGCAGTTCCTGCCAGAAACACCAAGGCAGAGCCATATTAAAGACCACTACATATGGCAATTCTTTAAAATTCCACCTGGACAAAAGAAGGTCAATGCACCCCAGGTGTCTTGTTTCATTTGCAAAAATATACTTTCTCGTGGCAACCCCAACAAGAAATACAGCTTTGGCAATCATACAATGATTCGCCACATGGAGCGATGGCATCCTAATAATCTTTCCCAAGCACAAGTAAGGGATCTTGCTGCCAACCCCCCAGATGTCATCCCCAGCACCAACAGGGGTCAAAGCTCATTCGCCGGACCAGAAGGCCGAGAAATAATCCCCAATATTCAAGCTCCTTTTGCACACTACAAAATAGTTTGTATATATTGTGGAGGAACTATTGCTTATGGAGAGAAGAGTATTACTTTGATTAACCGAGCTGGAGAAAATCATAAATGCTACAAGATGAGAAAACAATGAATCCTTTTTATTTTTTTTTGCTCCTGTTGAGACATGTTCTAACCCTGCTTTTTTGTTATTTCCCCCTTACAAAACACAAAAAAAACACAAAATAGTTTTCAAAAATCCCAAAAAAAATCAAAAAATTGTTCAGAAAATTCATTAAAAAAAAGAAAAAAAAGAAAAAGAATAAAAAAACAGTTCTTTTCAGAACTACCTTCCATTTATAACAAAATTGCCAAAATGTTTATACCCTGTCTTTCTTTTCTCCTCATAGTACGCTCCTCCGACCGCTTCCCGGTACGCGTACCGGGCGCTACCCACGCAAAAAAAACAACATTTTTTTTTTGTTTTTTTGCCCCGCGGGGCCCTTTTAAAGCCTCCACATTAAACCTAGGGGGTCAGGGAGGATCTAGTATGCCCCCTTATGGTTATTTCCCCCTTTGTTTTGGCCTCCTCTTGTCTCTCGATCCTACCGAGAGACAAGATGGCGGCCGCTCCGGACTGTTTAGAATGTTGACAGACACCGGAGAGCCAATCAGCTTCGCTACGCGAAGTTCTGTTACGCGTAAGGTCCGCGAACCGGAGCGCTGCCCGGTCCGCTGTTACAGATATATATCTTTTTTTAAACGTTAATTTCTCAAAATCCACTGGAGCACATATATTGAGACCTACAAAAGGCACATCGGGCTACCAGTCCCTACAATTTTGCCAAGTTTCGTGCAAATCCATTCAGCCGTTCGGGCTAAAAGTGAGGCCAACCGCCCTATGGAAAACTCAATGTTAAAAACACGTTTTGGGACCCCCCTTTTTTCTCGACCCCCCCTGGACGAACCCCCCCCAAATTTCCAGGGGCTGCTCAGAAACAAAATGTTCCATTTTCCAGAAAATGTCAGCCAATTCCGTCCACAAACGCCAAAGTTATTAGACATAGAATTTTCAAAAATCCCATAGAGAAAAAATCCTAACTATATATACCTACTGGCGACCGCCAGTAGGTAATATATCACCTACTGGTGGTCGCCAGTAGGTAGGTATAGTTAGGATCTATTATGCATAGGAAATCTGCAACATTCTATTCCGAATAACTTTGGCGCAAATTGATGAATCTTTGCGAAATTTTCCAGACTTTTGGCCAGCTCTGGTTTGCTGATATCCTGAAAGCTTCGGTGTGATTCGTCAAGTGTGGGCCGAGAAAAAAGGGGGGTTCCAAAACGTGTTTTCCCTATGCAATTTCCCATAGTACCTTTAGCCACAGCTACAGGCCGAACGGCTGAACAGAATTACATCAAATGTGGCAAAGAGGTAGTCCTCAGTTCAGACTTGTGCCTTTTGCTTCAATGGTGTCAATCTGTTCATTAGTTCCTGAGAAAAATACAGTTAAATTCATTTATATATCTATGGGCGCGGAGGATCCGCGAAGTGTGCGAGGATTGGCATTATACCATAAGCTCACCCTTCCGATCACGCGCTGAATGCTAAAAAGAAAAATATGGTGGGGGAGGGGTCCAAGGTCCCCAAAGCCGTGGGGACCACCACCCCCGGGTCTTTATGTATTGTGGGAGGGGAACTGCATGGTCCCCCTCCTGGAGCACTCGAGGGCCCCATTACCCCCCGGGGCTACAAAAAAAATGGTTGGGGGGGCTGCAAGGTCTCCAAAGACCCGGGGACCACCACTCCCCGGGGTTTTATCTATTGTAGGAGGGACAACTCTTGCAGTGTCCCGGGGTGTCCATCCTGCCTTCCCATAGGAAGGAAATCTGTTCTCTCTTTCAAAAACTAAATCAGATTGCTTTTCCACATAGGGAGCTCCATGTTAGTAGGTCCCCATGTGGAAAACCAACGCCGTCTCCCAAACGCGTAGAAGTTGTGCACAAAAGGCGCTGGAGTTTCGCACCCTATAGATTATGAGTCGTGCATCCAGCGCATGCACACCAGGGGGCCGCACTGAGCGCTGAGCTGGGTGCTCGACTTTGAATTTTACAGTGAAAAAAAATAGCTCCTATCAGTAATTTCTAATACTCCAGGGGACCCTATCCCCGGGTCTTATAAAAAATGTTGGGGACCGTGGGGGTAGCCACAATGCCCCCACGGTCCCGCTAGTTCCCCGCATTCTTCGGGAGCCGGAATAGCTTTCCCGCCTGGGGAGATGCTAACTTGCATGTGGAAAAGCAATCTGGTTTGGATTTTGAAAGTGAGAACAGATTTCACTGCTCTGTCTTTCAAAATGCAAACTAAGTTTGCTATGGGAGGGCGGGAGCCGCGAGACTGATGTCATTTGAGATGTCATCAGTGATGTCACTGACCATTTCATGAATGATCTAATATGTGACATCATCAGCAGTGGATTGCGGGTGCACGAAATATAGTTAGTACAACTAACTATATAGGAGCAATTTCAATGGTTTTGTATGAGTGAAATGTCCAGCTAACTATTAACACCCCTAAAACTTATAGTTTTTTGAGTGAATTTCAAAGGTTTTTTAAAAGCTAATTCCTAACTATATAACGCCTGAAATCTATGTTTTTTTCAGTGAATTTCAAAGGTTTTTTAAATGCTAATTCCTAACTATATAAGGCCTGAAACCTTTGGTTTTTTCAGTGAATTTGCAAGGTTTTTTAAATGCTAATTCCTAACTATATAAGGCCTGAAACCTATGTTTTTTTCATTGAATTTCGAAGGTTTTTTAAATAACAATTTTTAAATCTATTAATTGTTATTTTTTTTATACTGATTTACTACATTTTTGCAGGCAGGTGTTCAGAGGGCACGCCCCCTTTTTGCAACGTTCTGCGGCGCAACCCCTGGCGCGTTTGCAGAGGAGGAACAAATTCCCCTTGCATACTGGGGGTCCCTGGGGGGCAACTAGCCCACCAGGAGCCTCCAGTATAAGCCAGGGAGCTGCATTACAGAGAGGTGTAATGAGGCCACACCCTTTTTACAACTCTCTGCAACGCAGCCCCCGGGCGTGTTTGCAGAGGGGGAACTAATTCCCCTTGCACACTGCGGGTCCCTGGGGGCCAACTAGCCCACCTGGGACCTGCAGTATGCGCCAGGGGGCTGCATTGCAGAGAGGTGTAATGAGGCCACACCCTTTTTTACACCTCTCTGCAGCGCAACCCCTGGCGTGTTTGCAGAATAGGAACTAATTCCCCTTGCATACAGGGGGTCCCTGGGGGCCAAGTAGCCCACCAGAAGCCTCCAGTATGCACCAATGGGCTGTGTTGCTTTGCCCCGGGGGCGGCGGTCCCCGGGGCAGTGTTGGGGGGATTGTGGACCCCCCACACTTCTTTATCACTATGCCGCCGCGATTTGGTCCCCCGGGGGGGTAATTTTTAAAAAAACAGACCAGGTTTTTCTTAAAGAAATGTGGGCCTTTTTGGTCCTTGTGGGACCACCTGGGCAAGCCTAGGGGGTCAGGGTGTATCTACCCTGCCCCCTTTTTGTGTTTTCACGTTTGTTTTTCTGCTTTCTTGTGCCTCGGTCTATCTACACGCACACATATACACATATATATATGCATTTATATATATGTATGTGTATATATATATATACATACATATATAAACATATATAATCTGCATATCTATATAAATACAAATATAAATGCATGCATACATATGCATATATGCATACATATGCATGTTATTTACATGAAAGTTTGAAAAACACTATTAAAAGCAAAGCTAAAAAGCCACCTCATTACAAACAGAATGGCTTTAACTTAAACGAGGGCGAGATCTATTGCATTTTCAATGCTTGTTTACTTTGGTTCCATCAAGAAGGCATTCAGATGTGTCGCACATTTGCCATAAATTCTGAATGTTAGCACTCTAGTTGCTCATTATATCACTGTAGTAAAGCTACTGCTCACCAGGGAAGTCTGCTGTTGGTATTCAAAGTGCATGTTTCAGTCTGCATGTCAGAATTCTTTTAATGAAATAGAAGAGGATTTGAGAAGTCACTCAAAATGTGCCCTAATTTTTCTTTCTGAAGCACTAATCATACTTTCTATGGCAAAATGAACCCCCCTCGTTTTGTTCCTTTTTAAATTAAATGTTTTAAGAGTTACCACTTCATTCCAATCAAGATGGCTTCTGTTGTGCCATACTTTTGTCATAAGTAAGACTGTTAGCGCTCTAGTTGTTCTTTAGAACACTCTGGGACATTCTGTCATTGGGCTGTACTTGGGCTACATCTGGGTGATATTTGGGCTACATTTGGGCTCTTTTGTCTCTGGTGGCCATCTTGGGAGACTGTATGTCAGCATTTTTTAATGAAATAGAATAGGATTTGAGAAGTCACTCAAAATGTGCCCTAATTTTTCTTTCTGCAGCACTAATCATACTTTCTATGGCAAAATATATCCTCATATTGTTACTTTTTAAATTAAATGTTTTAAGAGTTACCACTTCATTCCAATCAAGATGGCTTCTGTTGTGCCATACATTTGTCATAAGTAAGACTGTTAGCGCTCTAGTTGTTCTTTAGAACACTCTGGGACATTCTGTCTTTGGGCTATACTTGGGCTACATCTGGGTGCTATTTGGGCTACATTTGGGCTCTTTTGTCTCTGGTGGCCATCTTGGGAGACTGCATGTCAGAATTTTATAATGAAATAAAATAGGATTTGAGAAGTCACTCAAAATGTGCCCTAATTTTTCTTTCTGCAGCACTAATCATACGTTCTATGGCAAAATGAACCCCCTCATTTTGTTCCTTTTTAAATTACATGTTTTCAGACTTACCACTTCATTCCAATCAAGATGGCTTCTGGTGTGCCATACTTTTGTCATAAGTAAGACTGTTAGCACTCTAGTTGTTCTTTAGAACACTCTGGGACATTCTGTCATTGGGCTATACTTGAGCTACATCTGGGTGCTATTTGGGCTACATTTGGGCTCTTTTGTCTCTGGTGGCTAACTTGGGAGACTGCATGTCAGAATTGTTTAATGAAATAGAAGAGTATTTGAGAAGTCACTCAAAATGTGCCCTAATTTTTCTTTCTGAGGCACTAATCATACTTTCTATGGCAAAATGAACCCCCTCATTTTGTTCCTTTTTAAATGAAATGTTTTCAGACTTACCACTTCATTCCAATCAAGATGGCTTCTGGTGTGCCATACTTTTGTCATAAGTAAGACTGTTAGCACTCTAGTTGTTCTTTAGAACACTCTGGGAAGCTGCAGTAGAACACAAAGGAATCAACTGACAGTCTCTGTCCTTGTTGGATGTACATGTTTTACTGAGAATGTCAGACTTCATTCTCACATGACTGAGAAAGATAATGTGAATTTACAGAAAATATGCTTTCAGTTCAGCTTATAGATCCCCTTCCAAACCACTGTGGGAAAAGCATGAGACAATAGTTTTCTTTCAAACATGATTCATGATATCCCAGCAGAAGGCTTTTTCACATGGTAAAATCACCTTAGAACACACCACAATTCCTAAAATGAGTATGGTACCATCAACAAAGGATTTATAATTTAACTAAAGTCCTAAAACCCTCTATTAACTACAATGCTTTTTAATGAGGTGCTATCATGTATATTGGTCCCAAGATGGCTGCCAACACTTCTTGGATGAGTCCTTGTGGGACCCCCTGAGCAGGTCTAGGGGGTCAGGTTGCTTCTACCCTGCCCCCTTTTTGAGTTCTACATGTTTGTTTTTCTGCTTTCCTGTGCCTCAGTCTACTGAGGCACAAGATGGCTGCCAACACTTTCTGGTTTGGAGTGTTGACAGACATTGGCAGCCAATCAGAATGCAGCTCATGCTCGGAAAGGTAAGCTTACAGTAAGCTTACACGTAAGCTGCTATAGATATATATATTTTTTCTCTTTTGATTTTCTCAGGAACTACTGGAGGGATTTTCACCAAATATAGCAAAGGCACATCTGCGTACCAGTCCCTACAATTTTTCAAAGTTTGGCGTAATTCCGTTCAGCGGTTCGGGCTGTAGACTTGTCAGACCGTCCTATGGAAAATAACATAGGGAAAACACGTTTTGGGACCCCCCTTTTTTCTCAGCCCCCACTTCACAAATCCCCCCGAAACTTTCAGTGAAGGAGCGCAGCAGAGCTGGCCAAAATTTTGGAAATTACACACAAATTCCTCCACCGGCGCCAGAGTTATTCCCAATAGAATGTTGCGGATTTCCTATGGTAGCCAATCCTAACTATATATACCTACTGGCGACCGCTATAGTTAGTAAGTATACCTTGCGCGCCCGCATGCTGATGATGTCACATATTACATCATTCATGACATGGTCAGTGACATCACTGATGACATCACAAATGACATCACTGATGACATCATCTAGTGAATGTGCTTTGGTTTGCTATTTATATAATTATTATATATATCGGAATCTGCATTGAAGACTGAGTGGATGTAGAAGTGTCTGGATGGAGGATTTACTACTACTGTGATTGACTGTGTAAGTGAGCAATTTAAAGTGTTTCACTAAATATATGGGATAGTGATTTAAGTGTGTGAATATTTGTTTCACTCTGTAGGTTACTAGGTATATACAATTTTATATTAGTTATTAATTAGTTAAGAGAGCATTTGTATGAGACAGAGAATGTGTGTATAGTTTGATGGAAGGTGTGCAACTGTCTAAAGATGTGTAAATAGTTGAGTAAGACTGTATGTGAAAACAGGTGTTTTGGGTGAGTGAATCTCTTTATGGGTGTGTTGATGAGTAAATATATTTCTCAATGTTATATGTGCAACAAAGTAGAAATATAAAAGGTAATGTATGTGACAGTTGTATATAAATAAGTATACATAAGACTCAGGGACCCAATCCACTGGGCCATAATCTAGGGGAAAGTGGCATGCATCATGCACATACCTCCCGGAGCCTGGTTACGTCCCAGGGACCCCATTCCCTGGGGCCAACTACTATAAAAAAATGTAAGAAGGTCGGCATGTTCCCCCTCACTAAGCCTTATTAGATTTCGGGATCTCGTCCCTCAGGGCCAAACCAATAAAAAAGGAGGAAGGGTGCCATGTGGCCCCCTCCCCGAGCATTCCTAGGTGCTGGGGACCCCTTCCCCTGGGGTCTATTTTTGTTTTATAGGGGAGGGGGCTGTACTACCTCATCAGGCCATGGGGCCAAATGTAATTTAAAAAGTAGGAGGGGCATACAGACCCCCTACCCAAGCCTTATGAAGCCCCCACCTCCCAGGAACATGTCATTGAAAAAGGAAGGGGCATGCGTACCCCCTCACTCAGTGTAATTGGACCCAGGAACCCAATCTTCAGGGGTCAAAATGTGAATAAAAGGGACTGGGATCCATGTAGCACCTCCCTGAGTCTTATTAAGCCCTGCAGACCCCATCCCTCGGTGCCAAATATAATAACAAGCATTGGCATAGCCAATAGGTCTCGCCTTTTGGACCTTATAAGTATTTAGCCATGCAGCATATTATCCTGAGTGCTACAACATCTACTGTTCTTTAATATGGACGCTTTGCCAGTAATATGTACATTATAGCACTGCATTGAGAAGTACTTAAAGTGTTATTTTTGTACAACTGGTAGTCTGAACTCACATATTTGGAAGTGCTTTCATATGCGATAATGAAGAAAAAAGATATTCTTAGTGAAATAAATAATTTGCTTGATAACACAATTTAAGTGCGGAAGACAATGTGTCCAGGTAGCGAAGAAGACACAATGTGCCCAGGTTTTCTGGTTTAACTTTGTACAATTCAGCTAATAAATGGCTATCAAGGAGACGTAACTGCTGAATTCCGGCTCAAGTGAGTGCAATTGGCTCTGATCTGCTATTCTACAAACACAGTCTGAACTCTTGGTCACTGAAAGTATGGCTTTACATGCGAGGTTGTGGGAGCTCCAGGGTGGGGAGTGCACCAGATGCAAGGGTGCTCCAGTTTCCTCGGCTGCTGAGGTGCTTCGAGGTAGCTTCTGCTCCAGAGTGTGAAGCTGCTCCAGGGGGCACTGCCCGGGCATGGACTCATGGTGACTGACCACAGTGGGCACTCTGTCAGGATTGTCCGAGTGGCACAAACATTCCCCCGTTGGACACAATCCCAGCAAGAGCCGTTGAGCATGAGGAAGCATGCTTCCTGGGGCCAAGTTTTGAATGGGCACGGTACAACCCTGGCGATGGTTTGTGTCCCAAGGGCACTATATTAAAGAAATGGCACACAGACGTGCCTGCTCTTGGCACGCCAGCTGCATTTCACTGCTGGGAAGTCTGTAAACATTAACCGTTGGATGGTAGGAATGCTGCCTAACGGGTGACTGCGGGCCTAACTTCCAATCTCAGCATCGTTTTACCAAATTGTGTGACCGTGGGCACATCGGTTTCTCCTCATATCCTTAAACGCCAAAACATGGGAGGCACTTGGAGACAGGCTGACGGCAGTGACACAAGTTTTATCAAATTAAAAGCAAACTGAGCACAGAGTTTATTGTGATCTGTGCGCATGGATATTGTGTTAAATGACGTGTTAGAAGCATAGGCCTCACTGACACGCTTCCTGTATGAGAAAATGAAACAAAAAAACAAGCACTGTAAAACATCTCTCGCCGTCTAGTTACCTGTGTCCGAGTCTCATGCCATGAAAAGGAAGGTGTTGCCTGGCCCACTATTGCATGCGCTAGAGTCCATGTGTTTTTTTTGGGGGGGGGGGGGAGTGTCACAGATATGTCAGTCATTCCGAGATGCTTAGAACCAATTGGTGTGTGGGTCCGCACTCTTTGTGTTTCTCACTACTTAAATCATTACTCTGAATTTCTCATTGTGGGCGGTGCATAGTGTAGCAATCCAACTGAGCAATAGGATTGTGTTAATACGTGATTGATATGTGTGTCTTGAGTCCCAAGATACACTCCAAACTTTCACTCGTAAATCAATATTCATTCGAATTCAAAATAACTTATGCAGAAATGTTAATCTCATTCCATTGATTTATTTTTCAAATAGCAAAGATATTTTCATTGTTTGCGACATTCCATTTTCATGTCATAAGTACAATGCATTTCGAGCATGCCGCCCTTCGTCAGGGGACTTTGTAAACTCTGAAACAATATATCATATGTCTAATTTGGTACATGAAAGAAACATAAATTTATCATTTTATTCATATCGTTACTGTTGCTCCACCTGTGTCACTGTGCATTGTGAGTACAATATTTAATACATTGGTACCATACGTGTACTGGGTCGAGGTGGTGTGTAATGAGCGAATTAATGTGCACGACATTCTCTATCGAGCTTACAACCCCCTGTGTACTTCGTACTAGTCCTGACGTGTGAGTACAACATGCTGCACTTATTTGTGCTATCGCCACTGTAAACTATGTTGGATAGGCATGAGCACATACGTCACCTTCGTAAACATGAATGAACTGACCTGTGAGTTTTTAATCCAGCGTACTCTGTGCGGAAATAAAAATGTAAAAACAGCGTTACACGACTTACGTTTTTACTTATATGTTTGGTTGCTTATATAGCAGCTCAGTTGTAAAGTGCTAGTTTAGCGAATTAAATCTTACCGGCGACTTTATAATGTTCTCCACTGGTTATTCCCTCATCTCCGCTCTACTCGGCGTGCGGCGTTCTGTCCCCTCATCTCTCTATTTACTCTGTTCCGATCACGTGGGTGCTGACAGCGGTCACGTGATTGTTGAAAATGGTCAACAGACATAACTCGGGTATGTCTGGAGATAAGATCTATGTAAACTAACTTTATTGATACACCCAAACTTCCACTGTGCATATGAACCTTTATTCATCGAATACGGCTCATGAAAGTGAAAAACGCATAAATATAAGCACAGCAATGTGATAGTTGCTCGTTAATGTGGTGCGTGTTACCAGAATACATGGGTTATTTCCTTAAGGTGACTGTGGGAAACGATCTCTGTTAACATCCAATATTTGCAATTCTGTATATGCAGAACAATCTAGTGAATACATTCAATCATGTATGCCTGTATACAATATCACGCTTGATTAATACACTGTATTACTCATATGCAATATTATAAAAAGCGGTTTAGGTCCATTCTTACATAGAAGGACTTTTTATAAAAAACAATTAAGATCCATGCTTTCATTTAACCCCTTGGGGTGAAGAGTACATAAGAAATTAATCCACAATATTTCTCTCCTGAGTAATTGGCTTGTATTGTCTCTCCCTGGTTGTATTGCTACATTCTCAAGTATACAGAATTTTAGTTGGCTCGCATTATGTTTTGCTTCATTAAAGTGTACTGCCACTGTGGACTTCAGATTATTTAATCGATTGTTGCTTTTATGTTTGATTATTCTTGTTTTTTTTCCTTTGTGTTTTCCCCACATATGATAAGCCACATGGGCATCGTAGCATATAGATTACATTGCTGCTATCGCATGTTCCTGATACCTTTAGTTTAACTGGTGTTCCTTTAGTGGGGTGATTTATCACATTGCTTTTGATTATGGCTGTAAAGTTTCCACATTTGTGACATGGTAGTGTTCCTCTGTATTTTCCATGTTCTTCTTGTTTGAGCCCCTTAATTAGTTCTTTCAAATTTTTTGTTCTTTCATAAGCAAATATGGGTTGTTTTGAGAATATTCCTTTGAAGTCTTCTTCTAATGCCAAGAGTGGCCAGTGGTTCATGATTGATTTTTTAATCTGATTACTCCTCGTAGAAAATTTTGAAATGAATACCATTCTTTGTTCTTCTTGTTTTGTCTTATTGGATGGTAGGTGTTGTCTTTGTAATGTATCTGCTCTTTCTGCTGCTGCATCCAAAAGGGGTTGGGGATATCCTCTTTTTCTGAATTTGTCAAGTGTTTCCTTTTTGTGTTTAATGTACAGTTCGTCTGTGGATGCTATCCTCTTTATTCTTAACAACTGTGGGAAGGGTAAGTGTCTTTTAAGTGGTGTTTGGTGGAAACTTCTGTAATGTAACAGGTTGTTCCTGTCTGTTATTTTAGTGAATACACTTGTGACAATGGTTCCTTCCTTATGAGATATGGATACATCCGAGATGACAATATGACCGAAATAAAAGACACGTCCGGGTTTAGCGCACAAGAGCGTCTTTTAAAATCAGCATCTGGACCGCATAACATCAAAGGAGAGTAGGGCATCTTATTCATGGAGCACCAGTGACTGTGCAAGGGGCCCATGCAATCTCAGAGGTGAGGAGTCAGTGTGATGTGTCATTCCACTAAATGTCCAGCCTGGATAACAGACGCCTGTTTCACCCTTGTGACTCATGTAGTCCAGATGGAGGTATCCCACAATCCTCTCTGCCCTGGTCTGTCTGACTCGCACAGTGATGCATTCAAACCCTTAATCATGAGTCTGCATTTTCAGATATGAAAGGTGTTCCAGCAGTTCAGGCTGTAGAAACTTCCACTTCCAACTTTTCCATTGTCATGTTGAACAGCTCAGTGGGTTTTCCTCCTGCTGCTGGTATTGGCACTTTATTCACTGGTAACAGGTTGGCTTTTGACATGATCAGCTCACCCTTTCATCCCTCGGAAATTGCTAAACGGAGACTGAGACAGTGGTTTAAATAGTGTAGTGGCAGACTTCAGCCCGGTTGTGAAGTGTGCTCGGTGTGCGCTTTGTGTCCATAGTTGCAGGCGGTGGCCGTCGGCACTCTGGGAGCTGGGACTTATCTTTCAACTTTTCACATTAACTGAAGGCCCAAAAGAGTCCAAGAGCCAGAGAGGGATGGAGAGAGCCAGAGAAAGCCGGGCAGAAGAGGGTGAAAGAAAGGAGAAAACAAGCACGGTGCCCATGCACTGCAGGAATGCGGGGAATCCAGCTCGCACCCGGCCACGTTGCTGCTCGCTCCCAAGCACTCTAGGCCAGGGGACACAGAAGGCGGGACATGCACCCACCTTGGAACAATTGTGTGCTGTCTTTCTTAGAAAGACGCATGCAAAGACCAATTGCGGGTGATTAAAAAAAGCACACGCACAAGCGTGTGTTCAGAGTTTAAAAGCCTCACAGAGCAGCGCATGTGCACTGGCTCAGGCGAGACGTAAAAAGGAGAGGTGACCGTAGAGTCCCCCTCCTTGAACCTTATTTGACCCCGGGCACTCCATCCCTCTGGGCCATGTGTTTTTTTTAAAGTGAAGGGTGTTGCGTGGCCATCCTCCTCAAGGCTCATCAGGCCCTGGGGACCCTGGGCTGTATTTATTTGAAAGGGGAGGGGGCTGGGTAGCCCCCCTCCCTGAGCCTCATTAGGCCCTGGAGACCTTATCCCCAGGGCTGTTTTTATTTTAAATGGAAGCGGTTTACACGGCCCCCACCTGAGCCTCATTAGTCCCTGGGGAACCAATCCACTGGGTGGGCACCGGGTCACCCACCTTTAAATGCTATGGGGCCCTGGGGTCCCAAGGGCCTAATGGGCATAGGGAGGGGGAACCACGCTACCTCCCCCTTTAATTTCCAAACATGAACAAGCATTGCTCCCTCCCTGGTGGAGCAGCTATTTACACTGCTCCCTCAAGGAGGGATCAATCTGTTGTTCTCTTTCCCTGCCGGCATGAGGGCGGGCAAGAAAACTGAATGCAAGCCTGTTTCCAGCTGGCCGGAGCATTTTTTTCCTTTAAGCTCCTGTTCACTGGGGAAAACTTGGTGTTTACTTCGGGTGGAGGATTTGAAAAAGCTCCCGGTTGACGGGAGTAAACACGGTTCACTGCCCGCGCAGGCAGGGAACCTACAGCGTCCCCGAACTGGGCTCTTCAGGACACAGCAAGTGAACTGGAGACGGCAGATGGGTCCCTGTGACCATTAAAGACTCAGGGAGGGGGGCTACATGGCCACCCCTCTCTTTTAAAAAAACTGACGGCCCCCCTTCCCTTAACAAATACTGTGGTACCCACAGCAGAATACGGCTCGGGAAGGAGGGCGTGCTCCCCTCCCTACAATATATAAATCGAGCCCAGGGAGATGGGGTTCCCGGGGCAAAAAAGGGTTAAGGATGGGGGACGCATGACTCCATCCCCTTAAATATATCCACCCAGGGGATGGTTCCCCAGGCCGTAATGGGCTGGGGCCTTACTGATGCCCCCCATACATTTGTAAATAATGGTAATCGGCATTATGTTTTTTGCTGTGATACCGCTAGAGTCCTATGGGATAATTTGCAAAAGTCTGCAATTTGTAACCTCTTTTTGCAAATGGAGAGCCATGCGCTCTATAACTCTCCAATTCATTGATTCAAATATGAAATTTGTATTTTTAACAAATCCAAAGCTCTTCTTCAGTGAAAAATATAACATGTACTTGTAAAGCATACATGAATAACAGGTGTTTAATGTTATTCAACGGTATTTATTTTATCAACCTCAAAAGGATCAACTGCTGAGTGGACCCATTAGGATTCGATCATGTGGCCCTAAGGTCACCTGACTAAGCTCTTATGAGCACAGCATAGGAAGCCTCACTTTTTCTTCTGTCATGCATATTTTCATTTACTAAAAGTGTTCTGATTGCAACCTGTATTGCTGGTGCGCAGAGAATTATTCCAAAACATTACAGGTGGGCCCACAGGGATAGGGCAAACATCTAGACACATCTATACAAGCAATGAGCTAAAACAGAAATGCACACAAATGGCAACAATATGCGACTTAAGGCAGAAGTGCGGGGTACTTGTGCAGGTTTTTAACGTAATAATTGGTTGAGATTTCCATAGAAATGTGGCTTCTATGGAGAGGAAACAATGTACGATAACAGAGCAGCAAGAATATTTTGGAACTAAAGCCAGCTGAAAAAGTTGCTAAAAAGACTAGTAATTTTGTATGAATTGATGTTTTGTGTTTTAAAGCCCCACGACACAGCTGGTGGTGGGGATAATCGGATGTGTTCTAGAAGCATTGAAATCGAAATTACATATTTATTCCATGAATACAGATGCCTTTAGATTATTGTTATTAAGTTTATTAGCTTAATTTCGAGTGTTGATCGATTTAAAGTCCTTGGTGACTGAGTTTTGAAAGAGTACTCCCAAACATGTGATAAAAAAGTACTTGTAAATGTTTTAGCTGTATATAGCTGGGATGATATGACAAAATAACAGTAAATGCTCACCTTCCTTCAGACATTTGTTCCAAGAATTTTTGGAATTAATTTAATAGAAGTCGTTATTTTAAAAAAACGCAGAAATTATTTAACACAAAAATAAACATTTTGCCATTCATATCTCCTTTTTGATTGTCACTATACAGCTAGAAAAAAAACGGAGAAGGACGATAGAAAAGCCATGTTTCATTTTGTTCCTGAAACAGCTGTACCAATTATGCTCTATGATCTGACCTGCCTTTACTTTAGGCTACTGGTTCAAGCAGCAGGCATTGTGACATCAGATGTGTTTTCTTTTTAATTGGCGACTGGGTGCATAATTGGCAACTGGGTGCATCACAAATCGCCTATTATACAGAAATTAGAGACAGGTTTTTATAAAGGGATTGCAGAACCCCATGTATTACGATAATTTTCCACATCAGGCTGATAGGGCTCTCTGAGAGCCTGTCCGGGCAGAGCTGTCTGTCTGCTTTGACTGAAAGTAGAAAACGCAGCTGTAGGAGGTGGAAGGAAGGTAAACAATGTGCTGGTGGTTGGTCAAAAATGACAGGTAAGGTATTTTATTTTAATTATGTTTACCTGTCGGACATGGTTACATAAAATAGGCCAAGTTATGCATGGTTCCCCTATTACTCCTCTGCCACTGCATAGTAGTTGAAATAAGAGGCAGGATATTTGGGGGGCCATACATACATAAAATTATGGATGGGTAAAAAGTGAATTACAGAGATGTTTTTTACCTTGGGGACTGATATGAGAGACCACTCGATGTTCCCTCTAGTCTGTTTGATGTCACTCAGAACCCCTTGTTGAAAAACAACCCCGTAATTTACTGTCACCCATCTATAATTCTATATGTTATGCATTGGTCTCAAAGCAAACCATTAGTCTGAACAAGTAGATTCCAAATCCAGTAATTTACTGCTATGACATAGCAGCAGCGAACTTGTTAACTACTGTTGCTAAATCGTAAAGGAATTCCAGGCTACTCTGGCTGAGCTTTTGGGAAATCAGTAAGCTCTGCTTCTGAAGAGGGAGGATAGGCACAGTGTGTGGTGGAGGTCGGTGGCTTAAGACCATGTATTTTTTTAAATTTTAGACTAGAAGGATTGGTCATATTATGTAGGGTTCCCCCAATACTCTGCTGCCTTTGCATAGCAGTTAAAGGAAGGTGCAGACAATTTTAGGGTGTCATATATAACATAAAACTATTTATGGTTATAAAGATCAATCTTAAAAATATCCAGTTATCTGTTACTCATCTATAATTCTATATCTTAATAATACCAACAATAGTAATAATATTAATAAACGTATTAACATGGAGGGCCGCAAACCCACAGTGAGATTCTGGAACACTCTGTTTGTCCTTGATGGGCAAAGTGGTGCTGGTGACGATGATTGCTGTTTACACATTTTCCAGGGCACCAAGAAATATTTTCTAGAATTAGGCAGGTTGACTGTGGAACTGCTCTGGGCCTTGGGGGTAAAGAGAGTAAACCTGACTGCACTCAAATGTACCTGGACGCATGGGGGATTGGAACTACCATGCTTGAAGCTATACTACCCACCTGACCAGCTGCAGCATGCAATGCACTGGTTCGATGACAAGACAACTAGGAGCAAAGGCTGCTGTGGAGTACATGTGGAGGAGTTCCTCTGATGGAGCTCCTGATGTTAGGTGCTGGAGTTTCAGAGCCGTCCAGTACGTGGTTGGGCAGGTATGTCAAGTCTGGGAGACAGTGGTCCGTCTGGTGCTGCGACGCACTCCCCATGTGCCAGCCTTAAGCATCTTGACACTGTGCCCATTAGCGCAGATCGCATGGGCAATGGCTGTGGTCCAGTAGCATGCTGGGGATTGCGACACATTGTGGGATCTGTATTCCAATGTTGGATTTGTCACACTACTAGATGAAGTAAAGTCATTATACTTAGGTCAGGGGTATTTTTGCACTTTGCCAAAATAGTGGCCACAGTACGTGGTATTTGGTCATCATTTCTGGACACACCCCAGGAGTTGAAGACTCTGGTGACACTGCTCAATAGAGCAGTGGGTCGAAAGTAGATCTCTCATGTTTACAGGGCACTGCAGGAGGTCCTCCTGATTAGTGCCCTACTGGTCCAGGGTTAGTGGCAAGAGGTGCTCGGTGAGTCTCTCTCAGATAAGGTGTTGGAGAGCCTACATGAGGAGGGGAAGAAGCCCTCTACGAATGCAAAATTCAAATTACTACAATACAATATAGTACACCAGTTGCATCTCACCCCAAACACATTGCACCCTATTTACCCTGAGCGGGCAACCTCCTGCCCATGCTGTTGTGCAAGTGAAGCAGATTTTGCACACATGCTAAGGCAGAGGCGGACACGTACTGGCAGGCAGTGATTGATCGACTAAATGAAAATACGGGATGGACAGTCCACAGATATATTAAACAGTGCTTGCTAGGGATGATTCTGGTACAAAAAAAAGAAAGCTCATTGTAGAAGATTCTTATTGTTGGGGCTGGAGCTCGCTAACCTAAGTTTCTTGAACTGCAACAATCTCCTCCAATATGTCATGTCATGGGCAACGTCAACTTGTTTCCACCAATGTTTGTCTAGCAGGAGTCTGAATGGTAAAGTTCACCTGCTTCCAACTATATGTACTTTCACCAATGTGTGTGGGACTAAATTTGTGATCGAACATCTGACTCCCAAAACATATGCACTTTCAGCAATGTTTGAGAAATTAGAGTTAGGACATTCAATCTCACCCACAAAATACATTCACTTTATCCAGTGTCTGTGGATTGCAGTTAAAATAGTAAACACCTTCCAGAGTTCATGGTATGAGTTAAAATAGTAAACCGGACCCCTCCCCCACTGCAAAGTTATGCACTTGCCCCAATGTGTGTGGAACTAGTGTTACAGTGGTATTTCTGACACCTTATATATATGTGATTTTCTACATTTTAATTGGATTAGAGCTGGAATAGTAAAAGCACAATATTGATGTATGTACTTTCCCACACGTCTGTTGGCTTGAAGTTATAACAGTAAATATCACCACTGTACGATTGTAATTATTTATTAGCAATTACATATTCCTATACTGTTGATTATTTATTGGTTAAAATAGCTCACTATTTTTTTTAAAGACGTTATGACTATGCATCTTGTTTTAAAAAAATGCATATTGTTATTTGTGTTGTAAGGTTAAGTTATCTTCGGTTAACTATAAATAGGCTTTTTTAGTGGAAATTGGAAATCTAGTATTTTTGTCTGTTGGTACACAATTACATATATTTCAAAACTAGTTACATTTGCATTTTAGGTTTAATTTGGATTAATTATATATACTTTTAATGTTTTAAACTATTATTTTAATATTTGTGGAGACTGTATTTTTGTAGTAGATATGTACTGAATTTTGTCAAGCCTATTGTTTTTATGAAGTATATTTATGTAGTAGATATTTTGGTAGCAGATATCTTAAAACGTACTATATTTTTTTACTGTGTATATTTTTATAATAGATATTTTTGTCATTTACATTATAGGCACAGAGAGGCGACATTCTGACTATACATTGACCAAAATATTTTTGTAGTTCGACATGTTCGTGGTCGAGATTGGGAGGCTAATGATACACCTTTGCAACTTAGGGTGTGGAAACATACATCATCAACAAAGCAACGCATGGGAATATACAGGCGCCATTGTTGCAGATTAAATGTTCATGTCATTCATTTTAGGGCACATTTTCATCTTTTGATCTCTTTGCTCTATACCTGTTATGATCCATATTGCAATTTTGTATGTGAGAATTTCAAAGTCTCCTAAGATTTTGAAAAGTATACCCTCAGACTTTGAAAATGATTCTTTGACTGCCACACAACCACTCAAGAAAGTTAAGAAAACATCTTTGTTCAGGAATCTAATGGGAAGGGAAGGAAGGATGGCTTGGGAAAAAGCTGCATGGAAAAGGAAACCGACAATCACTAGAGTTCATCATACTGAGACACTCCCTAATTCCTTGAACATGAAAAGCTTTCTTATCTACAGGAGTACTTAACTTTGTGAGCTATAATTTTGAAAGGCAAGAAGAAAAATATAAATATTTTACTACGAGTAGCATAATTGAATATACATTCCCAGTTTTTGAAAAGCAGAAAAGCACACTAAATGATTCACTAAATGATTCACTCATATACCACATTGATGTAATGAGAGATAGTGCGGAATCTAGCCATCAGAAACTAACCTCTTCCACAAGAACAACAGACCACAGCTGTAGAAGGGAAATGAAGAAATAAAAATACCATAATATTTGATAACAATGCAGAAGCACACCTAATAAAGGCCCTCAAGATGTGTCACAAACATTCATGAGGACACGTGCCAAGTGCAAATTATGGCAAACTTCAAGACTGCAACACAATGATGTTGCTACGAGACACGCCTCTGCCCCAGGACCACTTATTTCGAACATGAAATATAAATATAGCTTAGGCTTTCTCTGACCTCCATCAACCCCCTGCATTCAGCCCAGCCTCTGAGTACTTATCTGCAAGGAACTTGTTTGCCCTTTCTTGACACTGCTCCCTGTTGTTGGGAAGTTTTTGCCATTTCTTCCAAAATTAATTAAGTTTGTGTCAGGATGCACCACATTATGGACTTAGCATTGCGTACCTGTACCACAGGGTGTGCCACTCTGAGGAATGTAAGCATGCATGTAGTTGGGAGCAGAGGAGGATGGTATGGTCACAGGGTGCGGGTGCTGCCTGGACAGAATCCTTGTGTTGGACTTGACACTTTTTACAGAGTCATCCCTGAACGTTTTGCCTTCCTCCTTTACTTTGTCCGACCTGTTTTTGTTGGTTTTATGACTCTGAGCACTTTACCACTGCTGATCAGTGCTAAAGTGCATATGCTCTCCCGGTTATAAATTGATGTATGGATTAGTGACTCCATGATTGGTTGGTTTGGTTTACTTGTCAGACCCTAGTACAGTGCACTGAGTGTGCCCGGGGCTTGTAAACCAAATGCTGCTAGTTGGCTTGCAGCACTGGTTGTGCCACCTAAGAAGCAGCTTTTAAAACTGTGTCTCAGGTCTGCCATTGCAGAGGCTGTGTACAGTCTGGTACTGCCATGTTGACTGGGCACGTGCGCCCACTTGCTAGTCCCTAAACCTTCCCTTTTCTTCATATCAGATACCTCTTTGGTAGGCCCAAGGGCAGGGTGCATTGTAAGTATAAGGTAGGACACACCCTGATGTGTGTGGCATGTCCCAATAGTGAATTACAACCATTTTCGTTTTTTCACTATTGCAAGGCTACCTATTCCCCATAGGCCCCAATGGGCAGTTTGATTATTACATCTTATAATCCTAACTGACTCAGGGGACTAGGTAGCAATTCTAGTTTAGTATGCCTGAACTCAGAATGATAAAATACATCTTTTAGTGAAGTTGGTTTTAACATTCTGTGTTTGAAAATGCCACTTTTCAAAAGTAGGTATTTTCTTGTCTAACTTTCCAAGCCTGTCTCTGCTGGGTTGTGTATTCCTTGTCTGGAGTTTGAGTGACAGGGGCTAGGGGATTCCAGGAGACAGGGTGAGTCAGCCTAGTGCTGAATAGAAAGATCTTCATCTAGATGGGTGGGAGGAGTTGCACCTGGGACCTGAATAGGGCTGTATCTTCCCAGCCTGTGGTGTGTCTGATGTCTCTGCCCTGCACTGTGAAAGGAAAGAAGGAGTCATGTCAACAGAGTGCTCCAGGACTGACCAGAACTTGTTTGGACGAAGCAAAGGCCTCTCTGCCTTCGGAGAACAAAGAGAAACTGTGTATAAAAGAGGGGACTCAAACCTCAGAGAATTAGATCACTTTAGGACAACAAGAAGAAACCTTTGCTGAGGAGTGGAACCAGAAAGACTGAGGAGAAACTATCCCTAAGCTGAAGTGCTGCTTGGGGATTGGCCTGCAGTGGTTGTCTGACTGCCAAAGAAAGGAGAGAGGAATTTTGTGTGTACTTTTATCAACTTGTGTAAGGATCTCCAAGGGCTTGATGAAGAGCTTGCCTCCTGCTGAAGTCTCAGGGACAACAGACTTCACCCACCAGCTCCCCAAGAGTTCCTTTGAAGTGCCTGCAGTTGTGCTGGACTTTTTGATGACTTGCATGTCGCAAGGAGCTGGATGCACGACTCAAAAACAGGAAGCGTGTCACTGAACTGCCGCTTCACAACACGAAGCGCCTCGCATCGCCGGAGAAGAGGATCGATGTCGCAGCAGATGCCACCGCATCACCGGGAAGCATGTCGCAGAAGAATCTTTGAGTCATCGCAGGTCCCCCGAAGTGCCTCGAATCGCCAGAAGAAGAGGATTAATGTCGCAGCAGACAGCGCCACATCACTGGGAAGCGTGTCGCAGGGCCTGTCGTGGCTCACTGCCAGAGAAGAGGATCGAAATTGCAGCCGACGCCGCCGCATCTCCAAGAATCATGTCGCAGGGCCTGTCGCGGCTCATCGCCGGAGAGGAAGATCAACGTCACAGCAGACGCCACCGCATCACTGGGAAGAGTGTCAAAGGGCCTGTCGCGGCTCGCATTGTGTCAAGCATCTCGCATCGCCGGAGAAGAGGATCGGCGTTGCAGCAGACGCCGCCGCATTTCTGGGAAGCGTGTTGCATCAAGGAGAAAGCACCATCTTTGTTTCGTTGCACCAGATCTTCAACACATCACCATCCTTGCGTGTAAGGGACTACACATCACCTTCCCTGCAACACTTTAGTTGCCCTGCGTTATGCATCTTAAGGTACATTGACTCAAAGTGTCGCATTTAAGATCTAAAGAGAACTAAGCTAATTCTACCATTGTTTTTGAGATATCAACATTCTGGTGGTGCAAAGTTAATACCATTGAGCAGCCAGGCATTTGACAATAACCTGTGTCTCTGTATTCCTCTCCTGTCCCATTCCCCTTTTCCCAGGTGTACTGTATGACTCCACAATAGGAGTATGGAGCTGACAGTGAGTTTGACGAAATGTGTAATCTGGCAACGCTTGTGTTCAGTCTGGATTTCCACTTTAGTGCATCATAACAGTTTGGAGTTGATCTGATAACATTGGGAAGGGTTTCACAACTGTGAAATCACACAGACATTAGGCAACCACTCATTTGGGCCGAGTGAAATGGGCATCCTTAACCAACTGAGCATTAGCAGAACACAAATTAGGCAAGTTCATAGGTCTGGATTGCCCTTTTCATAGGTAGAGATGCACATCATGAAGAGATATCCTGGGTCACAATGCAAAACATTATTGCTTGCCTAAAAAAAGCCAGTTTAGGTTTTCTAGCAACAATGTAATATGGATGAATGGATAATATGTGGAAATGTTCTGCCTGTAACATTCCGAAGTCACCAGAGTAATATGTGTTCGATGCTCTAGACGCACTAAGGATCTAACTTAAGATTCCCAATGCATCTGTTCAATACAGTTTATATGACTGCTTAATAAAGGTTAATAGCATTTTGAGATTAACTTAAAAAGAACCCTATTTCCAGCTTAGAGGCCATTTGAAAGGCCAGTGGGAGTGTTGCTATAAGGGAAAACCCGAGATTTCTCAATGTGTTTGCTGATGTGTGTGGAGTGCCTTAAGCTCACGCTCAATTTTTATTTTTTAATTGTTTTTTTGACATTTTACCATAGCATCAAACATACATATCAATGTTCCGCACCATTATGGTGCAATAGGTTGACAATATCTCACATCAACTCAACATTAAAACAACTGGTCGGTGCTTAAGGTGAGTCCCCATAGAGCAATTTACATGTTCTGCTGTCAAAAAACAGATCTTGTAAATCAATTACCAAGTACCTTTTAACACAGTACAGCATAATACAATGTACACAGGAGAACATCATACCCACAGACATTTAGAGTTGAACAATCGTATCATTCCGTTCTGATATACTGTCAGTGGGGAGGCTTCGCCCGGCTCTGTACTCTGTGGCATTATTACGGAACCACGCTAACAGTGGCTCCCAAATGCCCTTTGGTCTAGAGGCAAGAGGCATTTGCTCCCAAAATAATGACAGTTGAGTATGACAAAAGGTGATGTCCTGTAACCAATTTGTAACTGTTGGAGCAATAGCTGACCCCCCATGTATAGCTACACTACACTTTGCTAGGAAGAGGAGCATAGCAAGCAGACAACGAACATTTGCTGGAGCATCTTTAACGTAACCCAGTATGCCTAACTGTGGGCTCGACTGACGTGCCCAGAATATCCCCCACAGTGCCAAAAACGGCAACCCAGTATTTGGCTATCACCGGGCAAGTCCAAGCCAGGTGCAAGAAGGTCATGGGGTAGCCCCACACTTCCAGCAGTTAGAGTCCGATCGAAGCCCCATCCGAAACAGCTGTACAGGGGTGCAATATAAGCAATGCAAGAATTTAAAATGAATCAGCCTTAATTTGTAGTTGGGGAATAACATACGTAGTTGGCCACAACAGTATTATCATTGTTCCATGTGTGGTGGGGGACTCAGGTCTTCGTTCCGGCCAGCTAGTGCTTTGGGAATGACCACTGGATGGGTAGTCTGCATACAGTTATATATGCGTGTAATAAGCTCCTGCTGTGATGAGTATGTTAGTGTTTGCTCAAGCATGAGCGGTGTGGGTGGAGAGTTAGGAACGGTCTTATATTTCTGCTTGCATGCAGCCCATAATCTGTGATGTAGGAAAAGGTCAGCAAAGTTTGGTCTTAACCCCTCTGCCTTGACCGGCAAAGAGCAAATACTACCCCCCGGGAACAGATCTGAGAAAGTATGAAGACCGAGTCTGTGAACCCAATCCACCGCACCTTTATCACACAAGGGAGTGATATGCAGAAGATAGGCCAGCTGCATGGATGGGGCGGACAGATCTTCAAGTTTAGCCCTTTTCCTTAAGCCCTCCCAGATCCAGCGTAACGATTCTACTGTATCGATCTCATCATGTGGTCGTTTGTGCATTTTATAGGCCGCCACCGAGAGTGGAGCTGGTGCCACTCTGTCCATCTCCACTGCAACATCGGGCTGGAATGGCAGAGGGTGTATCCAGAAGTGCAGGAACTGGGCTTGTGCACAATAAGCATACAATTGGAGATCCGGAGCCCCCGTACCCCCCTGTGTCAGTGGGAGAGTCAGCAACTCCCTTGAGATCCAAGCCTGTTTGCCAGCCCACACCAGAGATTTCATCAATGAATTTGAATTTAATGAATTTAAAAAGTTTATATAGCGCATCTTACACCATTACGGTTTCTTGGCGCTTTTGACGGCATGCAGGCAGAAAAGGAAGGATCATTAGAGTGGAAAGGCCTGAGCAAACAAAAAAGTTTTCAGTCCCTTACGGAAGAGGGAGTATTGTTTTGAGGAACACAAGGTGTTAAAAAAGGCCCTAATGAGAATAAGGTGTCGGGTTACAAATAGATATAAGAATTGGGGTAGAACAACAATCTTGGCAATAGCAACTCCCAGCCAGGGAGAGAGGTAATCGAGCCCAAGTTTGTACCTTGCTCTCCAGCCAGGCCATAGTTTTCTCATAGTTTTCTTCCCACATCTCCTGCAGATCACTGGAGAGCCAAATGCCCAGGTATCAGACAGGACCCTGTGCCCAGCAAGAGGATACTCTAATGAAAAAGGAGTAGTGCACTTAATGAGTGGTTAAAGGACCGACTTTGCCCAATTTATTTGTATGCCTGGTAGTCTACCGAAGCGGAAGAGCTCGCGCAGCATCGGGACAAGATTCTCCTCTGGGTTGTGGACATATAGGGTCATTTTGTGAAAATACAATGACATAATAAGCCCCCTGGTGGAGAACCCCATCCCCCTTGTGGCATGATGCTGCCTAAGTCGCGCAGCCAGTGGCTCCATGGCTATAGTAAACAATAATGCAGACAGGGGACAGCCCTGTCTTGTACCACATGTAATTACAAATGGAGCTGACATTAAACCATTTAGTCGGAGGCTAGTGGTTTGGAGAGTATATAGCAATTTTATTTGGTTGATAAATAATGGGCTAAAACCTAGCCGAGTCAGGATAGTGAAAAAGCCTTGGTTGAGTCCAACAGAGCCGCCAAGGCTTTATAGCTAGGGTCTAGATAATGTAAAGCAGTAAAAAAGGTGCGCAGGTTATTGGCAGTGGACCTCCCTGGTATAAATCCAGATTGATCGGGCGTGCAATCAGGGGTAACAGGGGCTGTAACCGAGATGCCAGGAGCTTTGCATATATTTTTGTGTCTGTATTGATCAATGATAATGGCCTTTTGGAGTCTAATTCGCTAGAGGACTTGCCCGGCTTAAGCAAGGTGAGAATGATGGCCTCTCTCATTGGGGGGGGGGAATACGTTTCCTGCACCGCCTGATATAGCAGTTGTAGTTGGTGCACCAACTAGCATAGCATTTATAAAATGACGCTGTGAGACCATCAGAGCCAGGTGCCTTCCAAGAGGGCAAGCCATTAATGACTTGAACAATGTCCTCCCTTGTGAACGGCTCATCTAGAAAAGCTCTATGCGCCCTGCCCAACCAGAGTAACTCGGGAGAGTCAAGATATTTCTGAAGCTCCTCCGGGGATGTGCTCGAGGTGGATGTGTACAGTGAGGCATAAAAGTTTGTAAACTGTTCCATTATACCCTGGGTTCCCCGCACTGGCTTCTTATCGGCATCATGTATTTCAGTAATGTATGTATCCCTGCTAGGAGGACGTAGGAGATTGGCAAGTGTCCTTCCCGGCCTGTCCCCTTCCCCATATTTCTTAGCTTGAGTATATTTCTCTAGAAATTTGACTTCCCTCTGCGCCTCCTCTTCAAACTCTGAGATCCTAGCCCTGATGTCACCCAACAATTTGGAATCTTTTGATTCAAAGTATTCGAACTCGAGGCATCTGATATCCAACTCGAGTTTACCCAGAGAGCCTCGTATAGATTTTAGCACCACAGCCTGCCTAGCTGTGCATTTCCCACGTATCACCACTTTGAAGGCTTCCCACAGTGTAGTTTGTGTCTTGACGGATCCTGCATTGGTATCAAAATACTCAATTATGTCACCCTTAATTTCTTCTCGAAACACTGTGCAGTAAGAGCATTTGTGGGTAGACTCCAACTAAAAATGTGTCTGGGAACATCTGGCATGTCTAACCAAAGAAAAATGGCGGCATGATCTGAATGTGTTCTGGGTAAGTGTTTCACCCATGTAGTCCAGGCCGCAACATCGCGAGATACCAGCTAGAAATCTAAGCGTGACCAGTTGTTGTGCTGAGTTGTTATGCAGGTGCTCTCAAGTCTGCCTGGGTGCAATATCCTCCAGATGTCTACTAAGTTACCTTCTAGGGAAATTGGGTTGAGTGCTGTATTTGCCTTCAAATGTAACTTCCGAGAACCTCCCCTGCGATCTAAGTCATCATTCATGCAGGCATTGAAATCTCTACCCCAGATCAAAGTACCGTAACCCACAGTTGCAATTGTGGCCCACAGCTTATGGAAGAATACGGGCGCATTTATATTTGGACCATAGACTGCCACCAAAGTAACACTAACTGTGCCCAGCCTCCCCACCAAGACTAAATACCTGCACTCTGGATCCGCAATTGACTCAATAGTGGTCCAACCAATACCCTTTTTAATCAATATTGACACCCCCCTGCATAATTAGAATATATAGAGTAGATCGGATCCCAACGTTTGTCATAAAATTTAGCCTTAGAAGTAGTGTTTAAGTGAGTTTCTTGAAGGAAGCAAATATCTATGCTGTGCCGAACTAGATACGAATGTAGTATTCTGGTCTTGCAAAAATTATTCAGCCCCCTTATGTTCCAAGAAGTATATTATAGGAGGTCATTTAGATAAAATTGTAGGGATTGAAATAGCGAGAAAATGAATGGGAACCTGTTTGTCCCATATATTTCTTGCCCTTTCAGGGCATGGGAGTCTCAATAGTTTACACACAGCAGATCTCCAAAACAAATTCCCAACTGTGCTCAAGGTACTGATTGCTGCATCACACCCATATTTCACAGCACTGACCTTCATAACAATTTGAACAAACACAACCCATCCCCTACCCACACTAGCCCCCTAAACAGGTTGGAGTTCTCCCTGGGGACAAGGTTTACCCAGCGTACACCCCTGTCCAGGGACAGGGTGACCGCATTGGAGTGAGCAAGCCAAGAATATAACCATCCATAGGACAAACTGCAAAATATTAGACTGTATATGCAAGTCGAACAGCCAGCGTCTACCTTTACACAAAAACTATGTATAGACAGAGTACACTTTGTGAACACCAATAACACATTATAAGCCCGCGGAACTATTCTATATCACTCTGGCATCTGACTGGGATCTGCAGCTCCCTTCCCTTGATTTTTCTTTTTCCCCCTACATGTTTAGCAAACTTCATTGCTGATTTAACGTCCGTGAAGTAGTGTGTCATGCCCTCAAGTGACACCTTCAATTTGACAGGATATAATAGAGCATAGGGAACCTCTGCCTGCCTGAGAACACATTTAACCGGTACGAACTTGCGCCTGGCCGCTTGGACCATCGGGGTAAAATCCGGAAACATGGAGATATTATTTCTATTGTACTTGATTGACCCTCTATCTCTGGCGAGCTTTAAAATGGTGTCCCTGTCTGTAATTTAGTTAACATGCAATTAAAAGTCTAGGCGTTGACCCCACCGGAGGCCTGGGACCCAGCGTGCGGTGAGCTCTTTCTACAATGAACATTGCGGACAGTTCGGGACCACTTAGTTCGCGCTGTAGCTCTTCTACAAAAGTTTCCATTCTATCTATGGCTGTATTTTCGGGAATGCCCATTATACGAAGGTTGTTCCTTCTGGACCTGGCTTCTAAATCATCATTCTTGGACCTTATAATGTTCAGAAGCTTATCCATTTTGACCAGCTGCTCTTTAGTATCCGTTTGAAATTCATGCAGTTCAGTGGGTCGGTTATCAAGCTGGTCAAGCCGAGCCTCATGAGTGTCCACTTGCTTTTTCACTTGATCCAGCTTTGAGGTGAGGATGTCTAATTTGGTGTTTATAGTTTTTAAGCTAGACTTCATGTAGACGTAGAGTCCAAAGGTCATCCCTTCTGCCCAAAGCACCATCGCACATGCCAGATTCAGAGTTCGTGTCCCCTTTGTTTTCAGCAAGGTAAGCCTGGTTTTAGAGCCTGCTCTCAAATTGCAGTTTAGTTTGCTTCATATCTGACTTCCCCATCTTAACTTTCCCTGAGCATGCAACAGCAAAATGAGAAGACTTCAATAATTAGGTGTCGTGTACATTCAAAGACCAGTAGCAAGACATGCATTGATGTCCAATTGTAGACCTTCTGCGCCTGTTTAATATGAGATATGAGGATAGGAAGACTGTGCCCTGGCAAGCCAAAATTGGTAAAAGTAACCGGTGCACTTTCCTCCTTGACTGTTAGGCTACCGCTATACCATTCCAAAGCCAGATGGTGACATTTTTGACCCACCTTAACTCAGGGGAGCTTGACACACACAAAGAAAATGGAGCGGACTGGCCACGATAGTCCCGCTCAAGCTCGGGCCACCGGGAGAGTAGCGCACTGCAGCACCCAAAACGCATGCGTACCTCCTGACACCGGGCATAGGCCGCAGCCCGCCTGTGCCCAAATCAATTGCACATCCAGTGAATCAGACAATAAAGCAATTGTTCCTGAGTTAAGGCAGTTTTCAGCACACCTTCTGATATTACATACAAAATTCCAGCCGCCTCCACCGCTCCACTAGTATCAATGGCCCTTCCCGTCACACCACGGAGATCAGCTCAGTCAGAGACTACAGGCACACAACACTCCGGCACCAGGGGTGCAGGCAGCACAACTCACTGCAAAAGATGCCACGGAGGAGTTTGGGAGAGAGCCGCCACAGCAGGCATTGCAGGCAGAAGGCCCCCACAAGTGGCCCGCTACGTACAGGGCACCTCTGCCCCACGCGGCTGCCAGATAGTTTGGGAGCTCAGCCGCAACTTACACAGTAGCCGGGAGGGATGTGGGATCAAGTGAGGGGCTGGTGGCACACTCCTATGCGCATTCGGCCTCAAGGCCCCCAGGTCTGTGTGTGCAAGAAACGGAGTGCACCACAATGAGTGCCGAGGCAGCCCCCAATCCAAGATGTGGTGTTTTAGTTTCACAGGTCTGCTACCACACCACTTATGGCCCTGCAGCAGCAACACAGGCAGGGATCGTCGCAAGCCTCAGGACCGCACCAGCAGCTTCACACCAGTTTCATGCCTTGGTCGTGAGCCGGAGAAGGAGCCCTGGGATCGCAGAAGCAGGCCACTTCGGTCATCGGGCTCGGTGAGTAAGTTCCAGCTGTGTGCTGCACTCTGTCGCCAAGCAAATGTTACAAGATGCGAGAACGCAGTCGGGGGAGCAACGCCTCAGGCCATCTGCGAGTGCCCCACCGCCAGCCACATCTCACGGCCTCAGCCCTTGCATCGATACTAGGTCGTCCGCAGTCGTCGTCACTGAGCAGAAATCCCAAACAGCTATAACAATCAAAGCACACCATTGTCCTCCTCAATCTCCAGTGTTACAGAGCCACATTGGGTTCTAGGCTATGCAGGATTATGCAGGATATAATATGCAACCGGCGGAGCCCTCTCAATGAGCGGCCATCTTGCTGCTCGATTAGCCACACCCAAGCACATGCTCAATTTTAAAAAACATCTCACCAATAATCAAAATATCAGTCATGGACTTGTTTCACTTGAGGTATTTCTGGTCCAGCGAGACAACAAAGGTTAAAATGCGCTGATCAATTGAAGACTCAGGCAATGACATGCCTAAGCATTGTGCTTGAGTATTAGAGGAATATTTCATAAAGGAAAACTAGAACAACCTCTTTAATATTTGTATTAAATAAGTACTGAAAACATTTGTCAATAATGCAATCCCTGTGACTCTCAACAGTGATTTCCTGTTTCCACTGATTGAAAAGGTAGAAGATAAGTACTGGGCCCTAATAGACATTAATGTTCTGATCCATTTCACAGTAGTGTCACTGAGCCACATCTTGCTAATCCTGTTAAGGAGAAATTGTGGTGGCGATTTTAAATGCTGTAAGAAGTTCCAAAAATTAAGCCCACTGACACTAGATCTGACAAAGAGGTGCACTAAGTTATTCAGGAAACTGATCAAAACTGGTTCAGATCCCTACCCTGCGATGGTCGTATTTGGTCCACATTGAGTGAAAATCTATACCATACTAGGAGCCAGATGTACAAACATTAGGAATACCGATTTCCTAATTGCAATTAGGAAATCTGTATTCGTAATGTATGAAACTCTTAAGGTCTCATTAGCAATTTATAGTTGGTCGCAAATAGGCTTACCTCATGCTAATTAATGAGGTAGGGTGTATTATGGAGAGTCCTTGTGAGGCATGCGTTGTATGCCCTCGTGCACAAGGTCACCTTGTTCATGTTCAATAGGCATTCTGTGTTCTGGGGTGAAATGGCATCTGCGAGGTCGACTGCGACGTATAGTCAGTTGCTGACGGACCTCACAGATGACTGACGCTCATGGTTGGGGGTGCTGTAATATGAATTAAACTTACCTGAAACACATACCTTACTAATCAGTGCCTGGTGGCTTTGCTCTTTTCACTGACACCGCCATGCTGCAGGTTTACAAGATCCAACATCATATGCACCACTTGAGTGATCCGTCCAAAAGCCTCTCAAGATTCTCATTCATGCATAATCTCTCAAAGTACTGTATCCAACATATTATTATCATGCATGATGCATAGGCTTTTATTTCCTTTCCACATCCAGTTCCTTCCTTGACTACAGATTGTGAAACCTTCTTTTGTCCACAAAGCCATAACATAGGCAACAGATACCCCTAAATATTTTCATTTCCCATGCATGACCACATTGCCAATGGCACCATCTTGGTGCAATGAAAAGCCCTCAATTCCTTTCTTTTAGGTAATTTATTTCCTCAGAGATGCCACCTTTACTCTCCTACTCTCCTACGAACATGGGTATTAATTACTAACAACACATTTGAATTAACTCACTAGCAGAGCAGTATTTTTGTTATCTGAACCTATAAGATCCATCTTACCGTTTGATTACCTCTGTTGTCTGAGTCCATAGATATCCAGATCTGTGGGTAACTTTATTTTCCTACCCTGCCCCATTAAAACAGAGTATGCTTTTAAAAATGTCTCTGTCACGAAAAGGAGTGCAGTTTTAATAGAGAAACATGACTAGGCAAATGACGTATTGGAAGCATATACAACTGTGAAAAACTGTTGGGCAGCTATATGATATATTATTTTTTATTGCGGAAATAAATGCGTCAAATACTGTTATTAGTAACATTCTATCACAAAGGAAGGCTCATGCTAAAGTCATGGTTTTGGTTGTCTTCTTCTCTGAAACATTCACATGCAAAGTGTGTCACAATACCACTTATGATCAAGAACTATGGCTAATGAAGAGGTCTTTTTTCATTGAAATCATTATCTGGAAGGGACTACTCATGAAGTGGTAGCATAAGAACCCCCGCTTCCGCAAAGATATGAAACACTCCAATCATCAGCTCAATATGCAGACTTTTGCCATTACTCACTTCTATTATATTGTCCTTGAAATTACAATAGAAATTCTGATGCATTGTTGAGTTAATATGATCCTGAGGAGCAAAAATAATTTACTTCTTTGATTGTATCTAGATCAGGTGACAGAGCATCCACAGCCTCCACATTATTGATGGATCTCAATGAAGCCCAAGAGAAGAAATCCAACAAAAACCATGCACAATTAGAAATGACAAGGCATATATTTTTAGTACTCCCGCACAAGAAAGGGTAAAGTAGACAGTGCCAAAGCAAGAGTTTCATGACCCCTAAATCAAGCTATGAAAATGTGACCCAAACCCTCCCTCAGGTCAGTAATTAAGGATAGTCATAATTGGGGTGCAATGATCCTCTTGCACTGCCACTAATACATCTGCAGCTCTAATGATAGCCACACACCTGGTTAAGGGTAACTGAGTTCGACATTTGTTTTTCAACTTTTCTCCCTATCTCAACTTTCTCTGGCTGTGCTACCCCAAATCAAGTGGAGCAGACTGGATTCGACCAGGGTGGCGTGGCTCCACTTATCTGGTGGCAAAGGTGTGCAGGTGAGGCCCCAGGGGCCACAATCTCCTCTGCAATAGTGCGTAATTTTACCACTGTATGCTTCCTTTTGGGCTCCATTCTTCATCCTGCTAGAACCCAAATTGAGCCTGCCTACTTGGAGTCCTGGGGCAGTAAGTTTATTTTGTTGAGCTAGATTGTGCCCGGCTCTCATTCGTATTCCAGCTAGTAAGCCAAGGTCATTAGTAGGCCGAAGGTTGAACCTGAGCTTGAGGCCAGAGCAGGTTAGACAGCAGTTGTGGCAGTGTTACAGGTGTTGCTGGTGTTGCTGGTGTGCTGGGCTTTCCTTGGGTCTTACTAGCATTTTAAGTGCAGCTGAAGGCTTGGTGGTACAGAGGCAGCCGGTGTTTAGTTGGTGCAGCTAGTGTTCCTGGAGGAGAGCCTATTTTCTGCAGGCAAATTCAACTATCTATATATTGTCTGCCCACTGCTTGTCCACTGCTGGTCATTCGGTCATCTGCGTCATATTTAAAAGCCTAGGTACAGTCGGAGTAGGTCATCTACTGCCTTATCGGCGTCAGTGGCCTCAGCAGTACTGGGGTGCCAGTTTCTCTCTAGGCCCTTGACTGGTATGCGGATGCTTGTGAATAGTTTTCCTCGGTCTGTCCAGCTGCCATCATACTCTCAGGCTTGTGCAAGTGGCGTGCACATATGATGACCTTGAAGAAATTGTGTGCTTGACGTGGATTTTTCTTCTTCTCCCAGGCAAAACCAAACGGCAAGGAAACCGTTCAGCCAGAAGCTTTCAGCAACAATGTTTTACATCCCATCCAGCTATCACTGAGTTCTTTCAGAAATTGCCCAGAACTGCCTCTGAAGCAGTGATTGATGATTCTAGTTGTGGATCTCCTGCTTCATCACTTTTAGCCATGTCTTCTTCTCTGAGTCATGATTATCTAAAGAGGGATCATGCTGCCATTGAGGTTGGGGATTCGAAGGTTGGAGATGCTCAAAAGGGATTGGCCTTGTTGTCTTCCACTGTTTTTTCAGTATCCGTTGTGGAATTAACCACTGCTGCCCATGCGGTGCCCCACAATCTCTCAGATAAGACTTTGAAAGCCTACTGTTCTTCAAATATTCCACCTGGGTGGAGGTGTCTATGGAGGGATTCGCATGGGTCCTGTTTTGGGTGAACTTCAGAGAAAGGAATTCAGTGTGAGGCAGTGGCAGCTGCTCGTAAGGAGATGGTGATTGGGTAAGATTTCACCCTTCTAAACATTTCAATTGATGGGGACTTGGTGGGCAGGAGAGGTCGCCACTTGAGGAAGAGAGTTTACTAAATTCAATCCCCTCTCATGGTGTCCAGCTTCCTTTATATGGTAGTTCGACTCTCTTGGAGGATTCAGCTTCTGAGTTAGACCATAATGTGTTCCTTTCATGCACACAGTTGAATAATGTAAATGGAGGGGAGGCTGCCTCAACCAATATTTTATTCTGCATCTAAAAGATCTTGGGCCCGATGTAGGTAGCCCTTTACCGATCGGAATCGGCCGAAAATACCGATTTTCGGCCGTTTCCGATCGGTAAAGGGCTATCGAGATGTAGGGGCACATTTTCGGTAATTTTACCGAATCGTTATCATTTCCGAATCGGTAAAGTTACCCAATCGGTAATATTTACCGATTCGGTAATGATGACGATTCGGTAGAACTACCGAAAATGCAATGTAGGTAGCCAATGTTCCATCAGCACATGGCCTACAGAATCGGTATTTTACCATGGAATACAAATCCATGGTAAAAAACCGATTCCTGTGTACATGCACATCTGTGCATGTACACATGTGCCATGTGACAGACAGACGTGCCCTTAGGGCATGTCTGTGTGCCACATTGCACACATGCCCGTTTTGGGGGTGCTAGAGGGTGTCAAAGTGACACCCCCTGCACCCTTGTGAATTCTATAATTACCGATTCGGTAAATACCGAATCGGTAATGCCTAATCATTCCTATGGGCTTCAAAGCCCATAGGAATGAATGGGCATTACCGATTCGGTATTTACCGAATCGGTAATTATAGAATTGTTAAGGATTCGGTAACGAATCCAGATGTTGGGACCTACATCCCATTTACCGATTTTTGAATACCGATTCGGTAGGATTCGGTATTTCAAAATCGGTAAATGGGATTTACCTACATCGGGCCCCTAATCTTCTATTTTGTACTTATTGGAAAAAACTGTAGTTGCAAGGTGAAAATATTAAGTGGTATGGCAGGGATGCCTTACCATGGAATACTAGCACAATACACAAAGATGGACCCTGGGTACTCTCTCAGTAAACCTTCTCTTAGCCCTGGTAGATTGACAAAGAGCAGACAGGCTACTTAGAGGAACATGTGTTAAGCATTTTTTACATCACCAGCATGGACGATAGGTAATTGACACGACTTGTGAGAAATCCAACACCAATTTATAAAAATAGCTCTGATTTTTATATATTTTTAGACACCAAAACAAAATCAATACATACAGTATAATCGGAGTTATCAATTTTAAAGCATTAACTAAATCAGTACTGTGCAATGTGAAAGCATTAATGTTGCAGTCAATGGGGAAAAACATATGTGCAGTCAGTTATATAGAGAGCGAGATTAATGAAACCCACCTGGAGTTAAGGTCTTCTTAGTCCCTAGACCACTTCAGGACAGCCAGCACAATTTTACCTGGCTTAGGGGAGCGGGGTTCAGAGGTGCACTTTAGCTGTCAAACAGAGCTGTCAATCAGGCGTGTGGTGTTGAAATGGGCTCATTAGCAAAAAGGTACTTACGAGCGAGTTGAACAAAACCCATGGGAGGTAAAACAAGGAGCTTGCCCTGGACCAGGAGTCTCCAGGTAGATCTGACCTGCCTGGATCGGGGGCTTCAGTTGCAGAGGTGCTTTTGGCTCTCCATCCATGGTGCTGAACCAGATTCGCGGCCAGAGGAGTTTGGCAAGCATGCCAAGAGAGGGTGAAAACATATGCAAGATCTTTCCGATGGAGCCACATGAGTGGCTGGTTCTTTTTGCCGGTGAATCTCTTCTCTTGAAGCATTGAGTAAAGCAGGTTGTAGACGGACTGACCACCAACAAGCCTTCGTACCTGCAAGCACTCCAGTTGAGAAAATAGTATCCAGAGAACCCAGAGAATGTTGCAGAAAGCTGAGCCTCACTGAGAGTCAGGACTACTGTTCCCAGAATCCACCTGCCCAAGGACTTTAGGCGGGCATGCCAGAGAGCTTGGGGAGCAGGTCTTTAAGGTCATGAACTTGGCGGTTTGTGCCTGCCGACTGCAGGGAACTAGTTCCTCTAGCCCAAGGGAGTTCTTGTGAAGTCTGGAGTTTGCAGAGGGGTTTGTCTTCCTTGTGGAACTAGTCTCTTGCCTCGGTCGAGTCGCAATCCAGCAGGTGCAGGTTGGCTGCCACAGGTGCAGAGCTTAGCAACTATCTTCGTGAAGTTCTGTCTTTTCATGGATATGGGTCTCTTCTTGATATATTGTCAGGGGGAGGCTTTGTCCTTGAGTGGGGTACAAATTCCTTTGTCCAGTTGCACCAGTGAAGCCTTTGAGACTTACCGCCACGCCAGTGTAATAACGAGCCATCCTGTGTGGGCAGACCTACTTACGCAGGTCTTTGTCTCTGTCCTCTGGGAGTGGCACACACTCCCCAGCATGAGGTCAGACTTCTGTCTTCGCAGCAAACCTTCGAAAGAGCTTGCCAAGGCACAAGAACACTGGGTTAACTTGGTGGACACTGACTAAAGTGCCTCCTAGGTACATGCTGGTTAAACCTTGACACCACCATCCTGTTGGGGGTTATAAAGTACAGTGGTGGACAACAAACATCAAGAAAACCAACCGGGCCATCAAGGAACTGGACATATAGGTAATGTCCAAATGCCAGCCCATGGTATCCTATGGACTGTCGGTCACTTGCGGTGGACTTACATTTACAATGCTACCACTGGTCAATATATGCTTGCACATATATTCCCACACATATTATAATGCACCTGGGCTATAGGAGTCTTTCCTTAGTGGTGGCTGACATATACTAAATACAGTGAGGTGAGCCTGTCACATATGGTGTGTGCAGGGTAAAACTCAAGCAGGCAAGCTGCTCTTGCAGGGTTGACATGGCAGACCTGCAGACTTCAGTTTTACTTGGATCCTTCATGGTGGCACAAAACATGCTCAACCCCTGGTACCTCCTTTACATCCCTGCCCTGGGTACCACTGGTACCATATACTAGATGCTTATAGAGGGGTAAAAGTACTCACCAATTGGGTGTACTAATTTACATTAACAGTTTAAGGGAAAGACCGCTGATGCCAGGCCTGGTTAGCAGGCACTGGCACACTCTCAAATCAATTACCACAGCATCTAGGAGTTCAAATTGGGGCAAAGGTGAGGAGCATCTGAGAGCAGCCCAGATTACTACACAACCCCCTCCCAGCCAGCATGCCCAGGAGACCCAGCCCAACCATGGGAGAGTATTCCTGGCTTGTCAGGTGAGGAATTGTAAGGAAACTGGCTGCATTTTTGTGGGGGCTACTCTGCCTCGCATCCTCCTGTCCAGGTCTTTTTCTTTGGGAAGCTGACCCATCTCAACAGTTATTGGATCCATTTTAACTTTGAGCTTTACTACAGCAGCAGTGTTGTTTTCTTCCTCCCCTTTTACCTTGGGTAGTGAGGTGCCTACCTCCTCTATCCCTAAGTTTGCTAAAGCAGCACCTAGGTTACCAACAGAGGTTACCCAACATTTAAGCAACCCTACCCTGACCACCAGGGTCAGGGGGCCTAACTTGCTTTTGACTATGGGGTCTGACTTACATGTCAAGTACAGTGCAGCCATGAAGACCAGCACCCCTCAGAGGCTACTGACAGCTGTATGTAGCCAAAACCCCACTTTAAGCTCTCAACTGACTGGTAGGTGAGCTGCTTATGGGTCAACTGTGGGTTCTTGGAACCTCTACTGCTGTTCTAAGTGGGAGGCTACCACATCCTAAGGCAGGCACCCTTCTACCACGCTCCCTTCTGTCAGATAAGGGACAGCACCCTTTTTCTGCACAGCTGCCTGAATGCTCAGGACTTCTGTAGGAACAGGTGAGGTCTCACCAGTGCCAGCACTAGGCTTCCCCCCTCCTGGGGCAGAAGTCCCTTTACTTACAGGATATCTATTTAAGAGTGCCTTCCCTTTCCCTCTCCTTTTATTTTTCTTTTTGGATCCCAATCTCCTAGCTACATGGACTGGACCCTCAGAGTTTTGGGGATAGGGGATGCCCTGGGTGACCACCTCCTCTGGGTTTAAGTTAACCTCTGGCAGATCTTTCTATAGGATGAAATCTATGGTGAGGTGAGAACTGATCACTTCCTTGTACCAGCTTAGGGTATCCACACTCTAAGGACAACAGGGCTTCTGATCTAACAGTGACCTCCCCAGGAACTACCATTACTGCAATGGTCTTGCTTCCCGCATACTGATCTGGGGCACCGGCCTGTCCACCACTGTGGTGTGACTGGCACTTGTTTCTCTCAGCCTAGTAGTAGGGATCTCTTTCACCAGAATGTGGTGGAAGTGTCCACTGACCCTCGGAGATCAACAGCTTACCATCTGAACCCTTCTCCCAGTTAAGTGCTAAGTGCACTTACTCATCTGAGGAGTCCTCCCTATGGCTATACCGGACAGTCCCGTGCTAACCACCTTTTTGTCATTTTCCTCCATTTCACCTCTACAGCTCACCTTTTCGCTTTCTCTCTCCGCCCTCCCAATTTCTGCCATTTTTGCTTTGCTTCAGATGCTCCCCACCCTGTACACCTTCAGGAAGAACCTTGAGAACTTGTTCTTTGACTGATCCGGAAAGGCAGCCCCTCCCCCCCAGCGCTTTGAGACCCCAACGGGTGAGTAGCGCTCTTTATAATCCCCTGATTGATTGATTGAATCTCTTCACTCCCATTATTTAAGCTTCAAATCTTGGTCCTCCCTCTTTCTCTCTCCACTGATCTTTCTTTCTATTATATCTTGTCTTCCTATCTTTTCTGTTTTCCTCTCCTGTCCAATCTGTGCTTCATATGCCTACCTCTTCCTTTATACTCTTGATGGAGCAAGGATTCGCATATGAAGCGACTTGCTTGTATTCATGAACCTCGAATAACGTTAACAAATTAACCAACATGTTTGTATTATTAATTTTGCACCTTTACATTGATATCGGGCATCCGAGTGAAGCTTGCTTATGTGTTTACTAATCCTACTACGTTTGCATTTAAAATGGCTGCTGCTACGCGGCAATTTCTACTGCGCAAGCATCTGTCAGACCCACGTGACATGGCGTACTCGCAGCTTTGGAGAGAATCTGTTGCTTCTGTGCACTAGAGCTAATATGGCTGCTCTGTGATCTCACATGCGAGAAGCTTGCATTGCTGCTTGCGCCAAGCTGTTTGTTTTGCTGAATTGTAATGCTATAGATAAAAATAAGGTAATGGGTATAGAGTAGAAGTTCATGGTATACAGTGAAATCATTTATTCTGTGTTCTAAAACTGTTTCCTTTTACTTTCATGTATCATAATCTTTGGGCCGAAGGGACGGGAATACTCCATTTTGAAAATCCTTTTGCACACGGTACTCTACAAGAGGAGGGCTGAAGTCATTTGTCATTGAAACCCAGCCAAGACAGTCACAGCCTAGATGCGCCTGGGAAGCTGGCCTCTCCCCTTGGTCGAAGTAGCCAGAGTGTACCTGTTGAATTTTTATTTATAAATAAAGCGACCATTGTGAAGTGAAATGCAGATGCAATGTGAACCTGAAAATGAGGGGCGGGAACGTAAAATTAATAGTCCATGCTGAAGTATCAAATATTTAGGTGGTGTGTCGACCTCTCCTCCACTCTTGTCCAATCGAAATAGGGATCCTTACACTTGCAACATTGGGGAGTGGTACACTGACCTGAAAAATGGTATAACTAGCCTAGGTTTGGCTAGAGAAATTGTCCTACTTGTCCGAATAGCTGACCTGTCACTGACCCAACGCACTCAATATCTGATCGAGAACAGAGTTGCTGCGAAGCACTCTGTCGGAAGATTCGCTGACCCAATCGGGGTTCTGGGACTTGAAGTGTTGGCGAAGCACTTTGCTGGAGAATTCGATAACCCAATCGGGGTTTTGACTGATAGCTGCAGAGAGGGAGTAGCGCAGGCGTTGCAACTGAACTGCGGGTGCTGGTCTTAACTTTCGGTGGCCCTGTTCTGATCCAAATCTGGTCTACTCTGTCCTGATTTCAATACTGCACCTGCTGGCCTACTGGCAACTGCATTCCTTGGGGTTTCTTCTGTCCTTTTAACTGACCCATGGCCAGGGTTGGTCTTCACACCGTTCTAGGTAAACATAAATCTGTGTGAGTAACAAATAGTATATTTGCGTCTTTTCTTACCCTCCCTGAATCTTGCTAAAAGTCATAATTGCATATGTTTCTTTTCTTTCCTCCTCCTTTGTAATAAATAACAAAGTCGTTGATTCTTGCTATTTTAGCATGATCCATTTTCTCCATCCTTTAGAATTGAAAATAAAGTACTGTCCATGAATATATAGATGTTCCTTTTTCTTTACCCTCCCTTAAAAGAAGCTGAAGGGGTATTCTGAATTATTAGTGTGTTCCATTTTTTCTTACCTTCCCTATAGCTACATGGTTAAATCAGTTTCGTCATTACAATTTGTGTTCCCTCTTTTTACCCACCCTCATGAAAGCGATTAAACTGTGATTTATAGCCTGACCCTTATTTTTCCCGTCCTTTAGAAAATACCATTTCAAGTCTGATTTCTATAAGTTCTTTCAGTATGTTCCTTGTTCTTACCTTTCCTTTAGAATTCTAAATGGCTGCCATAATATATCTTTTGCATAGTTATACGCTGTTTGTAATTCTGATTATTGATAGTTTGCTAGCTGTTAATCTGTGGCTTATGACTTGATGAAGATTAGATAAAGGTTTTCAAACTTCACGAGTCTGTGGTTATTATATGAGTGCACATTATTGTCTTGCTACCATACATATTATGCTATACTCCCTAATCCCATAGGTTCACAGATACCGATGACCAGGAGAGTAAGTCAAGGGTATAGAACCTAGGAAGTACAAATATCTGATAGTCAGTGCCCAGGTTACCTGATCTAAGAAATTGTGATTAAATTGAATATGGTCCTAGGTGAGTATTTGGTAAAATTTATAGTCGGGTGACCTGCGCGCTCAATCACTCTCTCCGTTGTATCTCCTTCATACACGCTCCAAACCCTCCCTACAACTTCTCTTCCTTTTGTCTCTCTACTTTGAATCTCACTTCTCTTATCTATTGCCTCCCTATGTCCCATCCTCTTCTTCTCATCTCTTGATGTATTTTCTTTTCTAGTACTGCCCTCCCCCTTTTTATTATCTTCCTTTTCTTCACCTCCATTGACTTCCACCATTGTCTTGTCTCCTGCTTTCATTTTCCCTCTCCCTTTTTGTCTTTCTCCTATTTCAAATTGTGCATGGTCTATTCGTTCTTTTTTTTCAATCTCACCCATTTTTGTATTCTGTTTTCCTTTCTCTTAAATCCCACCACAGCTTTTTTCCAATATCTTCATCTCTCTAATTGGGTCTCTCTCTCCCTTTCTTCACTTCACAGTAATAAGGACAATACAAAGGGTAAACATGTTTCAGCAAAAGAATTCACCAAGGACTAAGTATCACCCTATAAGAGGATATAGAGGGACCAGTAGAAATGATAGAAAATGTCCTTTAGGTAAAAGGTGAATACATAAAATAAACACTCATGAAAGTCACATATGAAAACAGGGAAATAATTCAATAAGGTGAGAGATAGAAACAGGGAGGCATTCAATCAGTAAGCAACTATACAGGTGGAGACCAGATAGGGTCTTTCATCAAACAATTGGAGAGTAAAGCAACAGACTGGATGGACCAGGGATTTATATTTTCCATATTTTGTTGCTGCTTTAACAACTGTGTCCTGTTAATGAGCCCTCTTGTTGAGTAATGTGACCCTAGCAAATAAAATGATGAAGTATACACCTTTGTGAAAAATGTATACCTCATTCACTTTCCCCGCGCATAGGTCTGATTTGGCTGACCATGCATAGTCTCCAACTTGGTAGTTGCTTTCTGCGTAAAGTGTGTCTAATCCCATCATATGTACTTGTCCCTGTCAAGTAAGCAGCAGAGTAAAGTCATATTAAATTGGTTTATAGGGGTGCATCCTCTGTAGTGGCCAAGATGGGAGCTGTGGAACTATAAGACCTGAATTCCAATCCTGGCTTCCCCAGCTGTGTTATTCTGATCAACCTGCTTTACCTCAAATCATTTCATTTTCTATATGGGCAGATATTTGGAGACCTTAAAACATGCTGAAATTAGTGGAATGAAGTGAGTATCGTCCAGGGCACAGATCGGGAGCGCATGAGGGACGACGGCGTTCACCTACTATTTTCACTAGGCCGTTCACTCTGCCAAGTAGTTGGGCCTAGCTAAAGTATGCTGAATTCGTCCCAATGTAGGTTTCAGACATTAGCACACATTCAGCAGCAGCTGCATGTTGTCTGCTTTTGTAACCAGCAGCAATGTGTAGTCGGGAAGTAGGCTTTCTTATTTAAATTCCTACTGGTCCAAGGCAAAGGTTGAAGTTAATGGGCCATCAGGCCTCCTTTCGTTCCGGTACTCTATCTGGGAGCTATCTGTAGCCTCACATCTAATTGTAATGGAGGGGAAACAAAGGCACAGAGGTTATCACTTCACGGGTACTTAAGAGAAGCTTGCTTTTGACTTTGTTCAATCACATATAAGAGATATGCATGCGCTGTAAGAATGTCAAATGTGTTGGTCTGTCGCACTATTTACACAAATACCAATTTAAAAAAAACTTTTGGTTTTATTTCTCTTATAGTTTATAGCGCTACTCATCACAATGCAGTGTGTCAGAGCGCTTTACATCATACACAAACATATATTGACAATAAAGAACATGTGTGTAAATCAATGTACAGGATGTGTTACATAAGACAGTGAGGGTTACAAGATGTAGAAGTCTTAGGCCCTTCATAGCTCAGTGCGCTATATTAGAAGGATTACAGTTTATGAACTAAAAGTAACAAAAGGATCTTTGTGTTAAAAACAGTAGCCCATTTACCGAGCTACATAAAATTAAAATCTGTCATCTGTGTGTTACATAATGTGCTTTGCAGTAGACACATTAACCCTCTATGGTCCTTTGATTGAAAGTGTGACTAAACAAAACACAGATCTCTCCAGCAAATGTGTTAACATCCACAGTTATCGTACCATTATTAATATTCCCTGATATTTACTGGGTACCCAGTGATATATGCAGCAGGTGCCTTAACTCCATACGATATTTTAAAAGGCAGACTTTGCAATCAATAAAGCACAACCGATCTACTGCCATATTTCTGCTTTGTGCCAGTTTCTTTGTGGCATCGTTTTTTTTTTAATTGAGGTATAAGTTGAGGCCCAGATTTTGTGTAGGGGTTGGTCACTTTTTTGACACAACCCCAATGCAAATTCCCACTTGTTAAATCTTGTAATGGATCAAATGGACTCATGATAGAACTGCTACATATATGCCTGAGGTGTTAAGATCCGATGTCACTTCCTGTGATATCACTTCCTGTGAGGCATGAGTTATGATATACTTTCTGTACATTCAGTGATGCCACATGCAATTTAATGTGATGTCATGTCATTTATTTGAAAAGTTTTTTATGTAGCGCTGGCAAGAGCCGGGGGTATCAGAGAGCTTTACAATGGGCATTGTTCATTTCAGTACATTCCATACAGATGGTGCAATGGGGTAAAAAATTGGTTTCGCTAGGTAAAAATATACAGGCCATGAGGACAGGATGAGCAGTAAGCACAGAAACAATAAAACTGGCAAGGGAGCAGAAGAAGGGTAATTTAATTGGGACAGGACTTTCATTTAAACGTATACACGGGACAGGGCTTTCGTTTAATCATTGACAGAGACAAGGTGGTCAGCTCATATTTGGAAGAGGGGGAGAGGACGAGTATGGGGCTGTTAAGAGGGGAAGAGAAATAGCGTGATATGGAGTGGGGGGAACAGAAATAAAGAGAAAGGGAGTAGCGAGTTTGAGGCAGATTAAGGGGGAGCTAGAGGTGTAGGTCAAGACTGGGGGGAGTGGGATGAGAGTGGATAGTAAATCGAGCAGAGAGGGGAAGGGAGAAGAGTCAGACAGCAAAGAATGGCGAGGAGGTGTAGGGGGAATGCACAAAGGGTTAGAGGCAAGGGTAAGGGCACCATTGTTTGGAGAGAAGGTGGGATTTAAGGTCTTTTTTTAAGCTGTGGTGGGAGGGGTTGCATTGCAAGTCTCTAGGGAGGGCATTCCAGATGATCGGGGCATTTCCAGAGAAGGAGCAAGATTGTGTGGTGTTCCTTTTTGACAGGGGGGGATGAGGAGTAGAGCATTTGAGCTTTTCATCTGCTGTGAGCAGCCCACTTTTTCAAGTTTGTTACAGAGGTACGACGGAGTTTGTTGGTAAGGAGCTTCATATGTTATGCAAGTGGTCTTGTGTGCAGATCTGCCTTCTACGGGTAGCCAGTTGAGGGCCTTGAGGGCTGGGGAGATGTGGTTGAAGTGTTTGCCGTCGGTGATTAGCCTGTGGGCTAGGTTGAGCACAGATATGAGTGCGGCAAGGCGTGTTTTGGGGGTTACAGTGAGGATAGCATTACCATAATCAATTTTGGAGAGAACTAGGGTTTGGACAACCCATTTAAAGTCGTCAGAGGGAATGAAGAGTTTGAGTTTTTTAAGGTGTCGGAGAATGAAGAGAGCTCCCTTTGCCGAGTTTTTGATGTGGCTGTTAAGAGAGAGTTTGTTGTCTATAATGTAGCCCAGTGATTTTGCTGAGTTAGATAAGGAGAGCGTGCAATTAAGGGCATTGAGGTCTGAGAACCAGCTTTGGATGAGGAGCTTGTTGTTTTTAGGTGAGAAGAGAATGATTTCGGTTTTATTAGGGTTAAGTTTGAGGTGATTTAAGAAGAACCAGGATTGGATCTTACTCAGTGTATTGTTAAGGTTAATAATATCTGAGTGGGATTTGATCTTATATTACAGGTGGGTATCGTCCGCATGGAGATGGTAGTTCATTCCAGCTTGTTTCAGAATGAGGGTATGGGGTTCCATAAAGAGGTTGAAGAGGGAGGGGGAGAGAATAGAGCCCTGGGGGACGCCCAGGGAGACCTTAGTGGGATTGGAGAGGAAGTCCTTGATTTTGATTTGTTGTGTTCTGTGTTGGAGATAGGAGGAGAACCATTTGTGGACTAGACCGTTGTTGCCAAAGCGGGCTTTGAGTCAGGTAAGTAGAGAGGAGGCAGCGGAGGGGTCAAGAAGAATGAGTAGGCAGGACTCACCTTTGTTAAGGAACCATGTGCCATGATTTCATTTGCATACTGTCTAACTTAGTCTCCCCCACTACTTTTATTCAGACTTGTGCCCTGGTATCAGCAAATATTAGTTGTTATAACATGTTCAAGAAATTGAACGAGTCTCAAATGGGCAAAGTAACACTTCCAAAAACTATTTTGTTACGTTCTGTATTTGGAAGAAGTATTGTCTCTCTTGCAGCAATTCCAGAAAGTCTTTCCTGAATTCATTCATTTTGTAAGATGTACTTTTAATATTTCCAACACACTGCACAAAAAACTGAATACATCTTTTTTTCTGCAATTGTTAATTTATATTGCCACGGATTATATTTGTCTAGAACTTCATTAAATGTTTATATTTCTTTTTTTCCAACCCTCTGGCAGATTTACAAGCCCTTTGCACCGCCATTTCGTCACTTTTTTGACAAAATGGTGATGCAAGCAATGCGGCTTACTTACAACCTGACGCATCTAGGGAGATGCATCACATTGTAAAGCCCTGCATCACATTATACCTGCATCAGGTATAATGTATGCAGGGTGGGCATTACCACACAGGAAGCCTTGGTAAAGTGACGCAGTGAACCCTACAAGATTTCACTGCGCCACTTTTAGGATGCCACTGCGTCAAAACCTTATGCCTGCTTGAAGCAGGCATAAGGAGTGATGCAGCATAGTAAGTATAGGCCTCAAAATACATTGCTGGAGTTGAGTCATGCTTCCGACACAACTACAACAATGAGTGACTTTTGGGCCAACAGACACATCAGAATTTCTGACACATCTGTTAATCCTTGCGCCATGGAGCACTGTATTGTAAATACAGCGCATCCATGGTGGCGCAAGGGCATTTGGCGGTGGCGCAAGGAAACTGACGCATCTATGCAGATGCGTCAGTTCCTTGTAAATCTGCCCCATTGTTTTTTTTCCATACTTTGTCAGAAAAGAATCCTAGAGGCATTTGGTTAAGGCAGCTGCATTACAATTTTAATGGAAGACTTCAACCATCCAATTAAACTCTGTGCAGCTCATCATGAGCACAAGATCAAGCCACAGCTTCCAATCTTAAGCAGAAGTGTTTCCCTGGGTCTGGTCTCCCTCACTCTGTGTGGTAATCCCCTTCCTTACCTTCTCCCCACCACCTCGGGGAAGACTCAATCCATACCTCAGGTAGGGACCTCACATTGGGCTAACCATTAAATAAACTTCAGTTAGTGCAAGGCCGCCTCGGGTGACTCGAACCTTGGCCCCAGTTTCACCATTGAAAGTAGCGGCAATAGTCGCGAAATACGGCGACTATTCAAAATGCGCACACTTTTTGGTCAACTAAAAAGTAGCGATGGATCCAAAGACAGGTTCTCTAATTTACAAAGTGTGTGACAGCTAAAAATCCAAACCAAGTGTCACTTTTAATTTTGAACTTTTCGTCATCCATTCCTAGTTTCTCTCTTTTTATAGACTCTCAATATTAACTAGGTTGTAGCACAAAATAAACTCCCTCAGTGGGGTATTCTCAAGGGGCTAACGCCAAGTTATCGTCACTTTACTTTATCGCAATCAAAGTAGCAATCATTTTATCTTGCCATTCACAAGCTGGTGGTAACAGCCCATATCACCAGTTTACCGGCGATTGCAGCCACAAAAATCATCGCCACAAATGACCCCGGAAACTATTGCTAATGAGATGCAGAGTAGGCGTTCCTGTGCAAAAAGCCGCAAAAAACACCACTCCGCAACATTCTCAATGACCAGTCAGATCGGCGGTAAGAACCCAAAACCGGCGATAAGGCATGTTAGCAGCAGGAAATTAACACCTGCTCGGACCTGGTGAAAAGTCGGACGACAGCCTGCACCAGAATAGGGAACCAAGGCCAGAGCCACACATGAAGGGCAACAGATGCCATGGAGCCACTGACCATGCAGCTGGAAGCCCCAACAGGGACAGAACACCCACCGCAACCCCCACAGGACCCACCCGAACCAACACCGAGGCAGCGCAGACAAAGACAGCGACACTCTGAAAATGCACCAACCTCACAGACCCAACACCAGAGACTGTCATTGCCCACCACAGGCTCAAAGGGACAACCATCCTTGGCATCCTGACCACCATTGTCCACAGGCTGACTGTACCATCACAGCGGACAACCAACATCCCACCTCAGACAAAGCTGCTGGCCGTGCTGCACGTGTTGGCCTCTGGTACCCTCCAACCAACAGCCGCCTGAGTTGGAGGAGTCACACAGCCAGCCCAATCCAAGTCCCTCACAACGGTCATGGATGACATCAACAGCTTGGTACCACACTATTTATACTTCCTCCAACCTGCGCAGGACCAGCCAGAGACCAAGCAAGGTGTCTACGCCACAGCTGGCTATTCGCATGTGTTATGGGGCAATTGACTTTCACACATATCCTACTTGTGCCCCCTGGCAAACCTGCACACAATAACCGCAACAGAAGTGCACATATTCCATCAATGTCCAGGCAGTATCGGGCCACCAGGGAATCTCTACCAACGTTGGCGCCAACCACCCAGGCAGTGTGCATGATCCCTACATCTTCTGACAATCCATCATCAACCAGCGTTACCCGGATGGCACCCACGGAAATACACTGCTCATTGGCAAATACCAAATGAATACACCACACACCTCAACTTCACAATCATGCAACTCACAACACTGGGAATGCACATGTCACAAGCTCACATAAAATATGCCAAACAACATGCACACCCACCAGACACGACATCTCAATATACTGTGGGAACCTGGAACATCCATGCACAGAAGCCATCAACGTTATGGCACCTCAGCCACACAATCGCAGAATGTGGGAAGAGGTGGGGCCCAGGCATGTGTGAAGGAGGCAAGTGACCCATAAATAAGAACGTACACAATGCCAAGCGTGGATGTGCTGGCCAGACTGCAGTATGCAGACCACACACATATCCATGTCGCCATACACCGCTGGTTTTTGGAGTGTAGTGGACAGTGGATGCAACCATGTCACCCCAGTCAGTGGGGAAGATCGTGGAAATATAGATTGTTACATCCTCCCCATAAGCGTGAGTGGAGTGAGCTGGCCCGGCGTACTCCAGGCCAGCGTAGGGGTGTGAATAAAAGGCACGTCATTCTGGGCGTGGTCCTCTTCCGGAATGCCCAACATGTCTGCCAGGGCAGCACCTCTCACCCCGCCACGAGGCCAACGCCGTCGCCCTGAGCGGTGTTGCCTGCTACCCTGGGTGCCTGCACACCCATGCCTCAATGCCAACCTGTAGACACCGGTGTGTGTCGGAGAGGGCCCACCACGTTCCAGTGCAAGCTCCAAGCCCGAGGCACGTGACCCTGGCAACCTGCTATGAGCATCACGGCCTCCGTGAGCAAGGCCCGCAGTACTCCTTTAATGTTGACGTACTCTACCGGCATATGCAGCGGACTAGAAGGTCACACATTTGGAACTGAGTCTTGATTACACTATGGCAGAGAACATTATTTATGGCAGATTTTATATCACTATACTTCCTTCGATGTGGCGATGTGGCGCCACCAAGTCTGTGCATAGCATTACAACCACATGTGTCTGTGGACCCACGCGGACTACTGCCCTCGAGCCACACAGCGCTCGGGTAGGACACACAATTGGAACTGAGCGTCGATTTTTCAATGGCAGAGTACATATCATTGCACGCAAGGAGAGGAGTAAGGGGATGACGCGTTGCCGTAAGGAGGAAAAAAGGATCATCATTACGGAGGTGATCGAACACTACCGATAACTGCCCTGGTGTCACTAACTCTGTGTATCGCGAGCTAACAACATGTGGATGTGGGGGACTGCTGACCGCTGCCTCGGGCCTACACTGCGGTCGAGTAGGTCCCACATTTGGGACTGAGTCTTGATTTAGCAATGGTGGAGTCCATATCATTGTACCGGCTTCATCGCAGACTGCATCCCCTCTCAGCACCGGTGCCACTAAGTCTGTTCCCCAGCATTTATGGTCACTCTCTGGTTGAACTTTGGTGGCGTATGAGTTTATGGACTAGGGGGTGATCTTCCTGCCTTTTGCATCATGCCCTGGTGGACACCTTCCACTGTCCCCCGCAACCCTCCGCCACATTCCCCTTGGACATCGTCGAGGTCCCGCTCAGTCCGTGTGGCCCGATCTCAGTAGACCAAAAGTCACCGTCCCGTGGCGGCGTGCCTGTGCTGGCCTCTGTGCATCTGGGGTCACTACACTGTGCAGTTCAAGTCAGGGACCCTGTCTGATTAAATATTGGATGACCTCTCGGACGATGGCTTTGGGGTTGTCAATGCCATGTATCTGTGGCCCTGCGCTGCCCACTGCCTCCGGCCTCAACTGCGGCTCACACATCAAATCGAGACATGACCAGCCCAGACATCTCATTGCCGCAGGAGGCCCATGCCACCATCCCCAGGACCACCTCCAACCGCCATCTGCCAGAATTGAAACAGTCGTACTGGCAGACTAACGGAGTTGCTCACACCTGTCGTGGATGTCATCATCTGCCTGATACCCTGCTCAGCACTCAAGGTGCCACGGACTCAGTGCACCGCAACCCATGGACCGGTACTGATTGAGATTTATGCTGTGGAGAGGTTGCGCAGAAATGTGTTCCTCAGGCAGTGTGGGAGACCTGGGACGATGATGAGGAAGATGATGCAGGTGTAACACAGCCCACTGCAGCTGCATCAGATATATCCCAAAGAGACACAATCCTAGACAATTTGCACACATGGGCGGGCTCAGCTCAAGTGCCCCAACCTCAGTGCACTGCAACTCATGGACACTTCTTTTTGCATTTTGGGTGACCTCTGTACTTGCTCTGGCTACCTCCATGTTGCTCAGCAGTTTGCTCAGTTATGCTGGTGTTTTCAGTTTCTGTTGTGATGGTGTTCACTGTTCCAGTTGTTGCCAGCACCAACCACTCCATGTGGGCTGGCTTACACTCACCCAACACACATCCAGCATAGGTGTCACTGCACATGTGGCCCTGCCAATAAAGGGTCGGGCGTAAGTGCCCATAGCCAGTACCACATACTATCTGAGTGTGTCCCTGTCGTCATGTTGTATGCATGAGGGCCCTGGGCCCTACAACATTACATTGTGCTGTATACAGCGGATGCAGGCATGTCACCATAGGCAGCGGGTTAGAGCTTGGAATGTAGCTTTGTCGTCACCCACTCAATATGTAAGAGGAGTGGACTGGGCCATCGTACACAGAACCGACGTGGGTGTGTGGATGAAAATTGCGTGCCTCTGGGCGTGTTCTGTTCTAGAAATGTGCATATGCATGTGTCTCTGTAGCAATGTGGGTCTCCTTTGTGGGGTGTGGGTGGTCCCTAAAGGGTATTAGACACCCACGTATGTGATCTAGTACGTCTCCATGAGTTTGGACCCCACCCGCACCAGTTCAGCCACCTCCTTTTGGCATTCTGACACATGACATTGAAATAGCATGTGTGGCTCAGTGAAGTGTTGTGAGCCAGCCGTGCTTGTGGGTGCTTCCTGCTGTGTGGTTTGTGCAGGGGCTGGGCTTCCTGCTGTGTGGTGTGTGCAGGGGCTGGGTTCTCCTCTATGTAGCTTGGCTGCCCTGGTTGTGGGTTGGCTGGGATGTCCATGAGCTATTGTAGGGCGTTGGTGTCGAAGGTGTGGTGGTCCACTCCGGCATCACTGATGAGTTGTCTGGTCTGCACTGCTGGAGGTGTTGTTTGTCCCTCTGCAATGTGAAGGGAGATGCATGTTGACATTGTGTTGGCATGTATGTTGGCGCATTGTTCTTGTTTACATGCAGACTGTATGGCAATGTATATTGTGACTGTTTGGGAAGTGCTGGATTTTGATGGTGGACAGTGGACATTTGGACTACATGACGGATGTGAGGTTGTACGCGTACATTGCTATCTCACAGTTTCCTGCTCTGTTGGCTGTAGTTGACAAGTTTTGGCGCATGTACAGAGCCAGTTGTGTCCTCTGTTCTGCAGTGTCGCGGTTGCACATTGTACCACATTGTCATCAATGTGGATGTGCTGTTCTTGCTATGTGTGTGTGCTGCAGTGTGCCACAGGGATTAGGGACATGATCCAGGGTCATTGCGGGTGTGTAGTGTGCTACACATCGTTGTCCATGTGTGTCATTGTGCCCATATACCCCCGCCCCCCCCAGTCCCTGGTCGTTACTCGCCCTGTTGATGTTGTGTCAGGTCCTCTCGAGCTGCGTCCGGACTCCCAGCTCCTTGCACCGTCTCCACACTGATGACTCTGGCCTCGGTTACCTTCAGCTCCTCCTGTGGCACAGGACTCCCACCTCCTGTCACCATTGCTGCCTTCCTGTTGGCAGCGGGTTTGTCTTTGGCTTGGTTTTCACATCATGCCAGCGCCTCTTGGCCTCCCCCATTGACCTCCTTGACTGCATTCACGGTAGTCCAATTTTGGGTCAGTTGATGGTAGTGTTCTGCCGCCTCCATGACGCTGATCTGGTTTGCCTGCGGTGCACCCCTTCTTCCTCTCCCTCTTGTCCTTGGCCTTCCCCGACCCCGTTGTTCCTTGTTGGTGGTCTGTGGGGGTTGTGAAGTTCGCATTCACCTCTGTACTTGGTCAGGGTGCATACATGTTGCTACTCACTATGAATTGTTTTTGGTGTGCGTTTATAGTGCATTTTCCCGCCAGACGCGTGGGATTTGCAGGCCTGACGCTGCTTTTTGCTGCTTTTTGTACCGCGATTGGCCTCATCGCAACTTTTTTTGTGTTTGTGTTGCGCATGTTTGAGCCTTCGGGTTGGCTTTTTCGCAGACATTTGATGCGTTGTCGGGGCGTATCACATGGTGGCTCCGTGCTGTGAATACTTAGTTAACACTGCATCATTTTCCCGCAATAGACTGCGATATGAAGAGTTGCGTTAAGCTCAATTTGCGGTACTGATCACAGGTTCTTGAGAATATCCCCCAGTGAGTGTTACCGCCTATCTCTGTACCTTTTCCACTATTCCTTTCTAGTGGGCTGTCCATATTCCGCCTACCCCTAGTACCATACTCTTTACTATGCCAGTCTTTATATATGTCATTGAAATGCCTTTTGCTAATGCACACATTATTCGATCAGCTGTATATAATGAGCCCTCGCACACTTTTCTCTCCATACTTACATTGCAGGGAGCACGTTTCTTCTAAACTCTCCACCAAATCACGTTTCCGTAGTTCGATATTTTCAAACTGATTATATCCAGGTGCCGGTCACCAATAGCCAATGACCAACCCACAGCCTAACCAACTGTTGTCAACCGGCCACTAAAACGTGATGAATGCACGTGCTTGAAATCATGCCCCTGCCATCTGGGAGTTCCTTTGGCGGCATTCAATAGCATCTTTTCTCAGCTCCCCGGTAGACGATGCCAGCTGTATGCAACTGAGTGTCAGCCCTGGCCAAAGGACCCGCTTCCAGGCCTTCTGCGCCTAATCCCAGTGCATAAGGATCAAATTGCAGCCCGCAAATAAAAGGTTAATCTTCATCTAAATCCGCCGGCCTGGAATTACAGAAACGGGAAGCATGCCAAACACTGAGTCATTGAAATAAGTTATGTCTTTTTTCCGAACAAATATTACGTATAGATTTAATGCTCTTAATGCTCAGAACTGTTCTGCTTTTCCATCGCTGACACAGTTTTTCATAGCGCTGCTGCCCAGAAAGGTCAGATTTTAGCCAACTCGATAGTTTTTCAAATGATTGAAAGCGGAAGGAGCCGTTTGCTGGATAACAGAATAGCAGTTTCGAGAACATTCTGCCTCACAAAAAGATTTTTTCCACGTGATTTAAAAAATGAAATGGTACGTGGTGGGACTCAAAGGGAGGCTCAAGCAGATTATGTAACCGTGGTGGAAAATAAAAGAACTGCTTCACGACTTTTGGAAAAACTGTCACTATGACTTTACCAAATACTTTAAACACCAGCTAAAAACCTGACATAAGCTACTGTCCAGCTTTTCCCTCTCGATTTAATTAAACAAGCTGTTCTCTGTGATCGCATGGCGACTTGTATCTCCTCACGTGGAAACTGGGGCATAACTAGTTTCTAAACTGTGCCCCTTAAGAACTTTCAAATATCACAAAGTAGGCCTGGAGCCTAGAAATTGAATGCAGTACCAGCTCTTGAAGAAAGTCTATTGCGACATCAGGAAGGCGACCCAGCATTGACAACCCTGTATAACTGATACTTGTTTAACACGATTTTTTTTTTATTGGTGTTTGAGTTTGTGGATTTGGTTTTGTGGATAGATGAGGGAGTGCATAAATGGGTGACTTTCTGAATAGATTGGCAAGTGTACAAAGAGATTGGGTGACTGAATGGTTGCATGCTTGAGCCTACAGGAGTGTGGGTGGGTGAATGGAGGAATGGTTTGGTGGACTGATCATTGAGGTTATAGTTGGGAAGAGATATACTTAGGTGTATAAGAAGATGGATAGGTGAGAATGCCTACAAGTGGGTGGATGAGTGAGTGTAAGTATAGGTCAGCGAGGTAATGGATAAGCAAATAGCTGGCTAGATAAATGATTTACTTGGTAGGTCAATGTGTGGATCGATGGATGAATGTGTGGATGGATGCTGAGGTGTTTAGAAGAGTAAGTCTGTCTACACAGCTCTAAAATAATATACATATGAAATGTTGGCTATAGGTCACTTATACATTCTGACCAAGAAACAGCTCCATTTTCGACAGTAAGCCAGCTGTCTTCTAGGTTTTCTTTAACACATGTATTTTTCCAATTTCAACCTGCTTGCACTTTTCCCAATGTGGTACAAAAGGGGGTGGTGATGGACGGAGCATCTGAACCAATCAAACACTCACACCCAGTCATCAGATCTGGGTTTAATCCATCACCGTTCTTTAGCCCACTCTGCCACCCCAGTTCAGGGGTGATGGATTAAACACAGATCTGTTGACTGGGTGTGAGTGTTTGAAAGTTTCAGATGCTCCGTCCATCACCACCCCCTTTTGTACCACTTTGTTCACCATAAGTTGGCAGGGTATGCTCAGACGTGAGTCCCTTGCTCACTTTGCCACTGGATTCAAGCAAGCCGGGCTGAAGAAGGCTGAAATGCCAGAAACTGGTCCTCGGAAGCTTGTTTCTGGTCCGGGGAAGGCATGGCTTGGCAGTTCGGGCTGGACTGTTCCCATGAGGAACAGGGTCAGACTAATTTGCATATAGCCATGTCTGAACTGGGGTGGCAGAGCGGGCTAAACAACGGTGATGGATTAAACCCAGATCTGTTGTCTGGGTGTGAGTGTTTGATTGGTTCAGATGCTCCGTCCATCACCACCCCCTTTTGTACCACTTTGTTCGCTATAGGTTGGCAGGGCATGCTCAGACGTGAGTCCCTTGCTCACTTAGCCACTGGATTCAAGCAAGCCGGGCTAAAGAAGGCTGAAATGCCAGAAACTGGTCCTCGGAATCTTGTTTCCGGGCCAGGGAAGGCATGGCTTGGCAGTTCGGGCTGGACTGTTCCCATGAGGCACAGGGTCAGACTGATTTGCATATGGCCATGTCTGAACTGGGGTGGCAGAGTGGGCTAAAGAACGGTGATGGATTAAACCCAGATCTTTTGACTGGGTGTTAGTGTTTGATGGGTTCAGATGCTCCGTTCATCACCACCCCCTTTTGTACCACTTTGTTCGCCATAAGTTGGCAGGGTATGCTCAGATGTGAGTCCCTTGCTCACTTTGCCACTGGATTCAAGCAAGCCGGGCTGAAGAAGGCTGAAATGCCAGAAACCGGTCCTCAGAAGCTTGTATCCAGTCCAGGGAAGGCATGGTTTGGCAGTTCGGGCTGGACTGTTCCCATGAGGCACAGGGTCAGACTGATTTGCATATGGCCATGTCTGAACTGGGGTGGCAGAGTGGGCTAAAGAACGGTGATGGATTAAACCCAGATCTGTTGACTGGGTGTGAGTGTTTGATTGGTTCAGATGCTCCGTCCATCACCACCCCCTTTTGTACCACTTTTTTCGCCATAAGTTGGCAGGGTATGCTCAGACGTGAGTCCTTTGCTCACTTTGCCACTGGATTCAAGCAAGCCGGGCTGAAGAAGGCTGAAATGCCAGAAACCGGTCCTCGGAAGCTTGTTTCCGGTCCAGGGAAGGCATGGCTTGGCAATTCAGGCGGACTGTTCCCATGAGGCACAGGGTCAGACTGATTTGCATATGGCCATGTCTGAACTGGGGTGGCAGAGTGGGCTAAAGAACGGTGATGGATTAAACCCAGATCTCTTGACTGGGTGTGAGTGTTTGATTGGTTCAGATGCTCCGTCCATCACCACCCCCTTTTGTACCACTTTGTTCGCCATAAGTTGGCAGGGTATGCTCAGACGTGAGTCCCTTGCTCACTTTGCCACTGGATTCAAGCAAGCAGGGCTGAAGAAGGCTGAAATGCCAGAAACCGGTCCTCGGAAGCTTGTTTCCGGTCGAGGGAAGGCATGGCTTGGCAGTTCGGGCTGGACTGTTCCCATGAGGCACAGGGTCAGACTGATTTGCATATGGCCATGTCTGAACTGGGGTGGCAGAGTGGGCTAAAGAACGGTGATGGATTAAACCCAGATCTGTTGACTGGGTGTGAGTGTTTGATTGGTTCAGATGCTCCGTCCATCACCACCCACTTTTGATGCACTTTTTCCAATGTCATGCCAAGGCCAAACGGAGACAATGCTTTTGCATGGTGGGGTGTGAGGTTCTGAGTGGAGGCCACATAATGAGCCCTTGCCACCTTGCATCATGATGTCATGGCAGCCCCCGTACCCAAAAATGTCCATAACCATTGGCCAGTGAAACACGTTTACAGTCTTTCTAGCCATATGAACCAGCTGTGCACTGATAGAGGTCTGTCAGGTTACATGAGTAAGGTATATCGCCTTCACTTCGAATTCATTCTGTCTTCCAAGGTTTTGAGTGAGGCAGAGAGAAATAAAGAGAGAGAAGGAGAGAGAGAGAGGGTGAAAAAAAGGTTTTAATGGCTTGGGCTTAGGTGGCTGAGAAAATAAGATTTAAGAACATTCCACAACATGAAACTGAAAATCTTGCATCGCCTACATCATCTAAATGTGTGTCATCTTTCCTTGGCTCCTTCCTTTACCATACCATGGAACAATCTCGTTGCAAGGTTCTAGCATGTAAGGCAATGAGCTGAGGTGACAAGAGGCAATGAGGAATGTGGCTCACGCTGTGTATGGGGTGTTCTGAAATAAAGACTTGAATAGATCACATTTGCCTTACTGAGACTCCCGTGATCGCCGGCGTGGGATCACAAGATTTCCAGATGGCCAGAGATAAAAAAATGTTTCCAATATCAGTTCCAAAACATAATTCACGTCCCTGAGGAGGTATTTAGGAGACAAGGATTGCCTAGCTCTCTTCTCCCAGATAATGGAGTGCAATTCTGTTCTCAAGACTTGCAAGAGTATCTGGAGAATAATGATATAAGACATCACCGTTGACCCTTTTACTTCCTGAAAAAAGAATGGGATTGTGGAGAGGTTTAATAAAACCTTAAAAGAAAGGATGCAGTTAGCTAGAACCAATGGCTTAAACTGGAAAGAAGTGTTCTGAAGGTTGTTAGCATGCCAAGAGATGACGAGGAAGGTCAATCCTGGTGTGAATGGGGTGTTGTGAAATGAAGATTTCAATCGATCATATTTGCATCATATAATTCATGTGATCCCACAGGGTACAATGAAAAAAAGACAGAGAGCAGAAACAATATAAATACTAGAGCGCAGAAACAGCAGATACAACTTTACTACAAACCATTCAAGCCAATGCTCTGGACTAAATATCAGGTTAAAACACTGAAAAATCTATGTTATAGAATTTCTTAACTGGGCCATCATCCGATGCATAAAGCCTTTAAAGGGTCCTTGGCTATTTTATAAACCTCTACTCTAAAAACATTTTATTTTGCTTCACTTTCATTGAGCTTAAATAGTAAATGAGACAATACGACTTCAAAAAAATATTGCTGTGAAATCATGGCAAAACTGCAAATCCTTGGCAAAAATAAAAAAAACAAGTGTAGGCTCTCATTCTTGTTTTGAAAAAATCCCCCGGGTGGACCAGGACCTGGGGGCATTATTTGAGAAAAGGAGGGGCAGCATGGGCCGAACTCCTGAGCTTCCTAGAATTTTCAGGGACCACAATCTACCCGGAGCTTATATTTAAAAATGGAGGGGGGACCACGTGGACCCCCATCTTTAGCCTCCTAGAAGCCCTGGGGTTCACCACCTTCCAGAGGCAAAAGAAACAGTAATGGGTGGGCCACGCAGACCCACCCCAGGTCATGAGCACCACCTCCTCCCCTGGGCTAAATAGAAAGTAAATGGGGATACCTTGGGAAGGGGTCAGTTCTCCACCCTAATAAATCTTAACTATGCCACATTACTACCCTTCACTGCCTATGATGTAACTTCAAAGAGACTCATTAAAGTTCTTTCACAGTCTCAGTTTCAGAACTGAAGCATTTATAAAATTCTATACAACAAAGCCACTGTTTTTGCTCATTCATTGTATGCTACTAACACACATTGACAAGGCCAGTGTTTGTTGGTTTATTGTAGGCGCAATGTTACTTGTTCTATTATATATCTGAATATAATGACAGAGGCAGCAAAATACCAGTCAGGGGCACACTATGCTAAGCACAGATTTTCAGATTATGTCTTTTTAACCCACACCCTTAATTACACCGGTCATGCCCCTTTGCTAGACCCCCCAGTTTTTTTCATCCCACATAAATTCATGGTTAAGGGGAAGTACCTCTGTTTTGGAGGTTCACCTCTTTGCAGCCCCGTCATCTTCTCTTGATGAGGACTCATGTCATCAAAGAATTATGGATGAAGACGCTGGAGGAATAATCACATTGCCGAAATTACATGTACACAAGGTCACTGTAAAAGGTCACTGTAAACATTACCTTGTGGTTCCTTTACAGAGCTGTAGTACAGAATATGCGCAAGACATTTACCCAGCAAGGTAGCACTTACTAATTAACCAGATGAAAGCACTCCAGTTGGGTAGACATGCTCAGCAAAACAGAGGAGTCTCTCCTTGGAAAACTGAGGTTCCATTCAGGCCCTGGTGTCTATTTCATATAAATTACACCACACAAGGAAGCACTTACAAATATAAACATAGCAGGTGCCCCTGCTGAAGCTCCACTTTAGTAAAGCACAAGTGATCCTAACTTGTGGGCCTTCCCAAAGGCAAAGAAATAGTGTTTCCTCTCATAATCCAGGTTACAAAACTATGTGAAATCTTTAATGGAGCTCAATGCATAGTTGATCTATTGCAGACCTCACAGAACTGGCCACTGACCCACACAGGAACTCACACACCTACACAGGTGTCCACACAGACACTAGCAGACCCACACAAGCACTCACACACCTACTCACAGGCCCACACAGCCACTTCCATGCCCACTTAGACCCATAGTGTCACTCACAGCCCTGGCCACTGACCCACAGAGGAACTCACACACCTACACAAGCGTCCACACAGCCACTAGCAGACCCACACAGGCACTCACATGCCCACTAACAGACACACACAGGCATTCAGTACCACTCACAAACCCACACAGCCACTCACACACCCACTCACAGGCCCATAGCACCACTCAAATACCCACTCACAGGTCTACACAGGCACTCACAGACCAGGTCATAGACATATACAGACACTCACGCAGTCACTCACAGACCCATACAGCCACTCACACACTTATTCAGAGGCCCACACCTGCAATCACACACACACACACAAACCCATAGCACCATGTCCCCACCCACTCACAGACACACACATGCATTCACACACCCACTCACAGACCCATAGCACCACACGCAGATCCAGTCACAGACCCACACAGGCACTCACACACCCACTCACAAACCCAAAGTGCCAACCACAGACCTAGTCACAGACCCACACAGGCACTCATACACCCGCTCACAGACCCACTCAAGCACTCATACACTAACTCTCAGACCCTAACAGTCAATCAAACACCCACACACACACCCATACAGCCAATTATCTACCACAATTATCTACAACTCACACACAAACCCATATAACCACTCACCCACCCACTCACTGATCTATACAGCCACATATGCAACCACTCGCAAAGGTTTACAGGTTACAGTTCCAAAATACATTAAAAAATCATAGTACTAGTAATTCTTTATTGTTAGATTATTTAAAATCTTACAATATTGCTAATACAAAACATATACTATAATAGATAAAACCGTTAAAAAGCAATTGCTCCATAAAAATCATTACAATTTATTATACCTCTTCATTTTATACTTCATCTCCCAATTTTGTCTTAGCTATCAATAAAAACCTTACGAAGGCAGCGTTCATGCTTATATCATTAGAGTGGAGACACATTTTCAGTGCATGCCTACAAGTCCTTATTCCTCGTATATTAAAAGGATGTTTAAGTAAAGTTCTTCTTTCATTATGAAGTCCAGGACAAATGTATAAAAGGTGGGCAATATTCTCCTCTCCATTTTTACACAGTCTACATAATGTGGAACTCCATTTATTATTGACCATGCATGTTTTCTTTTTGTCAGCGTATCTTTATCATTTACAAGCGATAGTTGGTTTGTTGTTCGATTGACTATCTTTTGAAAAGATGCTTTACTTATCAAGTTATTCCAGATTGGCATAACCTCAAACTCTTCTTTCATTTCCTTAAGATACTTCCAGGCGGGTGACTTCCCATTATTATTTATTTATTGCCATAATAACTGTGATATCTGATTATCATGATCATTTCTTATCCGATTCCAGGTTTTGATAAAGTGACCCTTTCTTGCATAATATTGATTATTTAAACCGAATTCCAATCTAATTTGTGCAGGTGAGGCATTATTTGGGAGATAAAAAAGAGATTTATATGTTTTAGAAAGAGCATTATTTATTATTTCAATGTCCTTCCCCATGTGTGCTTCACTGCCATATGTGATGGTCGGAAGAAGTTTTGCCCCTATAATCTTCAAAAGGGGCCGGTATGTAAGGTTGCCAAGTGACTTCTGTAAAATCCTAAATGCTGCCGTCAAAGCATTTGCCTTCCTTTGTATGTCCTTTTTTTGTGCATGATAATTTCCCTTCTCATCGAATAGTACACCCAAATACCTATATACTTCAACTTGTTCCAATTGGGCATTCTCCATATACCATCTGCTTTTATATCTTAAATTTATATTCTTAGTGACCAACATGATTTTTGTTTTGGTTTCATTTATCACCATTCCATTTTCTTTTGCGTATATGGTTATTCGATTAATTAGCCGCTGTAGTCCAACTTTAGTATGGCTTAGAAGGATCGTATCATCTGCATATAGTAAATTGGAAATCTGTTTGCCGGCTAATTTCGGTGGACGCTAATTTAATTAATCCATTTTTCATGTTAAATCTGCCAAAAACAAATTAAAAAGGAGGGGGCCAATACACATCCCTGTTTTAGTCCTTCAGTTGCTGGGATTTCTTTTGATAATGTTTGGCCATCCCCCATCCTCACTCTAACCCAGGTTTTACTATAGAGTAATTGAATCAGTTTTAGCAGTTCCGTTGGAATGTTTTTTTGCTGGAGCTTTTTCCATAGTAGATTTCTTTGGACGCAATCGAAGGCAGATTTAAAATCTACAAAACATAAATACAGTGGCTGTTTGGCTCTGATTGACTTGTCAATTAGTAGAGATAATACTAAGATATTTGTCGTTGTTCCCAAACCTTTAATAAAGCCAGTCTGATTCGGTGGCAGTATCTTGTTTTCTGTTGCCCATTCATTTAAATTCGTATGCAATATCCAAGCAAACAGCTTAGCATCAGTGTCTTGTTGAGTGGTAAGCTTATAATTTTCCGGAAGCACTAGTTTCCTTTTTTGAAGATTGGTGAGATTAAAGACCCTCGCCATGACTCTGGAATAGCACCTGTATGTATAATTTCTTTAAATACCTTTACTAGACATCCTGACCATAAAACGGAATACCATTTGGTCCTGGTGCCCCGTCTTTCCTCTTCTTAATTAATTTTATTAGTTGGGCTTTTGATATTTCAATTTGTTCCTCGATCTCATAGTCTAGTCTCTTTGAGGATTGTGTTTCACTTTTTGTTATTATTGTTCCATTTCGATTTAGATGTTTTTCAAGGAATGTGATCCATTCTTGTTCAGTTAAAGTTGATGAAATCTCACCGACTCTTCCCATGGCCAGGACTGATAAACACACCACACCAACCCCGCTGCAAATCATGTCATGGAATGTTAGGGGATTGGGCGACAAGATCAAGCGGGGCTTGGTATTGCAATGCATTAAGAGGCGGGGACCCACCTTGATTCTCTTACAGGAGACACACTTGTTGGGGGGGGCCACACGGGCATTGGATAGGAGAGGGTACCGTAAGATAGCACACGCTGATTTTACCTCAGGGTCTCGGGGCACAGGTATATTGCTGAGGAACTCCTCCCAATACATAGTGAAATCCACAAAAATAGATGATCAGGGCCGTTTCGCGGCAGTACATGGTCAATGGGAGGGGAGACCGCTAAATGTGGTCTCGGTTTATATTCCGCCGGCGTTACACTCACTGGCCTTGCCGGACCTCGGCAGGTTCCTGTTGGAACTTCCTGAGGGGGACTTGCTTGTGGGTGGAGACTTTAACATGACACTCACAGACACCCTCGACCGTTTCCCCGCACGTCCACGGGCAGCTGGCCCTAGCAGGCTGCAGAACTTTCTTGAAGCACAGGGGTTGGTGGGTGTATGGCGTGCACTACACCCAGATCAGCAACAATACTCCTACTACTCAGCGACCCACAACAGTCTTTCCAGGATAGACTACTTTTTCACACTGAGTAACGGTCTCCTCAGCATTAGCGAGGCGACTATACAGCCGAGAGGCGTCTCGGACCACTCGCCAGTCACTCTGACCGTCACTTGCGCAAGCGCCAAACGCAAGAGAGTATTTCTGATCTATCCGGGATATCTCAAAGCGCCACTGGTCCATAAAGACCTGACGACAGCGACCCGGCTCTACTTTGAAGAGAACCAGTCCTCGGTGGACTCCCCCTCAATATTGTGGGAAGCCTACAAAACGGTGTTCAGGGGTCAGGCTATTTCAGCGATAACGAATCACAAAAAAGCACACAGGAAAGAGGCATTGGAATTGGAGTTGGGCCTCGAGAGGGCCAACGCTGCCCATATGGCAGACCCATCGGAAGACACACTTCACGACCTACAAATACACCAGCGCCGCCTCAACGATCACCTGAGGTGAGTGACGATGGCAGACATTGCCGCAACCAAGCACAGGGTCTATGACTTAGGGGATAAAGCTAGTAAACTCCTGGCATGGCTGGACAGGACACAAGGGGGAGGTAGAAACATACTACAAATTACGGACTCTTGTGGCAACGTACACACCCGACCGGAAGATATAGTTGAAGCCCTGGCTGACCACTTCCATGAAGTGTACACTCCACCGATAGTGGTGACAGAGGACGAGGCCCGAGACGCCCTCGAGCATGTCCCTCTTCCGTCTTTGACGGCTGAGGCAGCCAAGGATATCGATGCCCCCTTAACGACTGATGAAATCAAATTGGCCATTGACTCCCTCCACTCGGGTAAGGCACTGGGGCCCAATGGGGTACCCATTGAGTGGTTTAAAATTATGTATGAATCCCTGAGTACGCCCCTTCTGCACATGTATGAGGAGAGTAGACTGAAGGGAATTTTGCCCGCCGACCAACGAATGGCGACTATCGTCGCTATCCCAAAATCGGGTAAGCCGCCCAACGACTGCAAATCATACAGGCCGATTTCCCTTTTGAACCCGGAAGCTAAAATAATAGCGAAAGTACTGGCAAACAGACTTATGCCCTGCTTGAGTCAACTGATCCATCCAGATCAGTCCGGCTTCATGCCGCATAGAAGCACGGCCCTCAACCTTCGCAGGGTGCACGGAGTGGTGGCACGACTCCCACTGTTGCAAGAACCGGCAGCGATACTATCGCTAGACGCCAAAATGGCGTTCGACCTAGTGGAGTGGAGCTACCTCTTTGCGGTGCTGACGCGGATGGGCTTTGGCCCCGTCTTTATTTCCTGGATAAGGATGCTTTATAAGGATCCAATGGCCAGGATAGTAGCGAATGGCCACATTTCCCGGACCATATGTCTAGGTCGTGGTACGCGGCAGGGATGCCCACTCTCGCCTCTCCTTTTTGCTCTGGTCTTAGAACCATTGGCGGTCACTATTCGTACTACGCAACTACTGAGGGGGATACGATGGGATCCGCAGTGGGAAGACAGGGTGTCCCTTTACACGGACGACATGCTTATATACCTCACAGACCTAGAACGTAGTCTGCCCAATCTACTAGCAATTTGCAACTCTCATGGGCGAGTATCAGGCTATACCATCAACTGGGCGAAGTCGATACTTTTTGAGCTCAAGGGGACACTCCCACCGCTGCCGGACTCTTGTCCACTGAGGATGGCTCCCTCGTCCTTCAAATATCTGGGAATCCACATCACTCGAGATGGATCGGAGTTTGCAAGACTCAACTTGTTGCCTCCCTTGTCCCGGCTCCGTAGCGATGTGCACCACTGGAAGGAACTCCCATTGACGTTACTAGGCAGGGCAGCGCTATTTAAAATGATGGCCCTGCCGCGTTTTCTATACGTCCTTGAAAATGCCCCACATTTGATACCTGCCGATTTCCTACAGAAAGTGACAGCGCAAATCTCAAGTTTGCTATGGGGGAACCGACCAGCTCGAATTTCGCATGCGAAGCTGAATAGGGGGTGGTACGATGGGGGCATAGCACTGCCCAATATCCAATTCTATTTTTGGGTGGCCCAACTCAAGATACTAAACCAGTGGCTGCACGCCCCACAGGAAGACCCGGCATTTAAAGCTGACAGGGTACAACTGGGTACAAATAGCTTACTGGCTCCTCTATATCACCGAGGCATTGCGGCAAAACTCATAGGGCCCACTAAACATACAGTTCAACTGTGGTACAAGGCACAAGCGAAGTTGCACTGGGGAGGGATCATCACAAAGCTCACGCCTCTGTGGGACACCAAAGCGGTGGGTCATTTACGACACACTAAGGGCTTCACTCAGTAGGACAGCATTGGGATATCGACTGTGGGAGATATGTGGAGTGGAGAGGGAGTGATCTCATTTGCGACCCTTCAAGAACAGTACGACATGAGGGACAGCGAACTATATCGATACATACAGATAAGGCATGCCCTGCAGGCGGCGATCCCACTTGATACATCCCCACCTGAATCCTCCCCACTAGAAGACCGTCTACTCACAGATTTCATGCAGGAAGGGGCAACATCATTAACATACCGTAAAATACTCAATAATGTACCTGACCCACTGCAGAAGCTGAAAGACAAATGGGAAACCGATGTCGGAGACCTTTATGAGTCCGACTGGAATGCGGCCATGGCGTCTCCACGTGAGGCGGGTATATCATCTAAATTCCGCTTGGTACAACTAAAAATTTTACATAGGATTTATTACACCCGCACAACACTACACAAACTATAGAGAGCAGATCATCCGTACTGTCTTAGGGGCTGCGGGGAAGAGGGCACGTTCCTACACACGCTTTGGGACTGCCCGCGCATTGTTTGTTTTTGGCAGCGAATACTACGCACTATCGCTCAAACACTCCACACCTCACTTACGCTAGACCCAAGGTTGTGTTTACTGAATATATGGGGGCCTACAGATCTTACTTTCTATGGGAGGGCATGGACCACAATTGGGCTTGTCACGGCCAAAAGGGATATCGCACAGAAATGGGGGACGGCGGATCTCCCCACGCTGGCACAATGGATCAAAAACATGGATATGCTTATGTTGACGGAAAGGGCAGTCTATAAAACGAGAAATAACCCGTGCAAATGGAATGGAGTTTGGCAACCTTGGAACTCATACAGGGGGGATATTTGTGAGCCATTGGCAGGTGAGGACCTTGAAGGTACTGATGACGAGGAAGATACTGATTAGGGGCCGAGCTCAGTGGGGGACAATCTACATGCACAGGGAGGGGCAGGCTGCAAAGCGATGGGGCTTGAGGGAGGAGGGAGGCGCGGGAGGGATGTGACTTTGGGAGGTTCACACGCTTGGTCCCATTCAGGAAGCCTTTGATACTGGATAACATGCCAAGAGTCACCCATTACCGTACTGATTCATGTGTGCAGTTTTGTTTTGTTTCACTTTTGGTTTAAGTTCAAAATAGTAACAGACGCAGAAAATATGAAAAGCAAATTGTATTTTCCCTGTGAAGCACATTCGGTCCGCGTGATCGATCATTATGTTGATAGTAGCCGTCTCTGCAACCAGAAAAGGTTACGAGGTCTCTGTTTTGCTTACCTTTCTTTCATACGGTACACCGGCCTCAGGGTTGTAGGTATTTCTTTGTGCTGTGATGATACTGCTATTTGACTTTGCAATAAAAACAATTAAAAAAAAAAAAAAGTTGATGAAATCACCAATTTATTTGGACGTACTAGACCATTTATGATTTTCCAGAACTCTCTTGCATTTGCAAGTTTGCTTGCATGGAGTAATTTTGCCCAGAATACTTGTTTTGCTTGGTTTCTTTCATTCCATATTAACTTTTTAAAGTTTTGATTTAAAGATTTTAGTTTACCCAGTATTTCCTCATTGGCAATGGAATTTTTGATTTGTCTTCGTATCCTATTTCGAGTTCTTTTTAGTTTTGTTATTGTATATGGAAGATTTATATATGTTTTCTTTTCATCGCATTGCTAATTTTTGTTCATTTTATTTAATCGCACTTGAGATAACCACTGTTCAATCAGCGATTTCATTTTTCTATCATTGAAACAATTCTCTATAAGTTTCTGGATTTGTTCATTCATCTCATCCTTGTTTTGGACAGTCCAAATACGTTTTTTATAATTTATCGTTCCAAGGTACCCCGGCACAGTTTGGTATGATTGATTTGTATTGCTCCTGATGTTGGTAATTATTATCTGCTGACAATGGTCACTATCTGCAACTTTCTCAAGCTGATATGAGGTGATGTACTGAAAGATATTGAGTGATGTCATTGTATAATCGATCCTTGTCCTTGCATTATGCGAGATATACGTATTTGCTGGAGGAGTATCTGCTTTAAATCTCCCATTAAGACCCATTCCTTCTATATCCTTAACAAATTGTATAACGATTTTGTTTCATAAGGGGTTTGTCTCCGTTCCTGGGTCCTGATGGGGGATTGACCATTGGTGATCTTGGGATTGGGAAATATCATCCCTTATAAAAGGCGCTAGTAGATTCAGGTTAAAGTCCCCAGTCATCATATAGTCTGCTAAAGGGTCATCCAACATTTGTTCCAGCAAAAGTTATTAAGTGTTGCACATGTTGTTTCTCTACAACTACATGTTGGGTGTATATATACATTAATCAAGATTAAATGCTTTATTTTCTGATTAGGTGTTTTATATTTCAATTTGACTATTAAAATGTTCCTACTGTTGGAGTCCAATTGCTCATGCTCAGCCTGTAGGTTACTGGAAATAAATGTTGCTAGCCCCCCACTAGGACGGCCATTTTTATGGATTTTATTTGCATATTCCAAGTAACCTATATAGCCCTGTAACATAAATGGATTGGTTTCCCATGTTTCCTGCAATAGGATAATCTGGCATGGGTGTGGTATTGAATCTATGTGTGCATTATGAATCTTCGTTCCCACTCCATTTATGTTACATGAACACATCGTCATTTTTTCGATCTCTTTTACTTTCCTTGGGTGGAGCATGATTCTCTTCCAGCATTGATCCTTATTACTATGTAATGCCAGGGCAATCCATTTTTCATTTATTCCTAATTCTTTTTCTATTTTCCTTTGTGGCGATGTTACTCCTACTTTATGAGCAGACCTACCTCGGGCATTTTTTAGTACGATATTCTTTTGCATTTTAGATTTTACCTTCTGTGCCTGATCTATCTCGCTAATGAGTGGTGCCGGATAAACCTTTGGAAGTTGCTCACTGATTAATATGCCCCAAGCCTTAAATGTCTCATATTCATTTAGAATTTGTTCTGCTGTTGACATTGAATTTAATGTAATTAATGTAGGTGCCTGGAGACTATCCCTATCAGTCATAAATTCAATTGAGTCAATATCCTCACTCACTATTTTAGCTAGAGATGGGACTGATTTAAATAGTTTAAGTATATTCCCTCTATTTAATGTATCTTGTCTCCCTCTCTATTCGTATTCTGGGTTAATAATAAGTTGTACTTTCTCATTTGATAAATAATAGTCCTGGCCCTCTATTTTCATAGCTTGCTTTGTTTTGTAAGTTATTCGCTTTACCCCTTCCTGATTTTCAATAACAAGGTGATCCAAATCTGGTAATTTTGTTTTTGTCTCTACTATTTTTTGCGTATTCCTTTTATCTTCATCATTAGCTTTCAAATATGTTTCTGTTTTTTCGTCAACATATTGACGTTGTGGATGACTTGCTTTTATCGTTACCTTTATAGGAGTGCTAACAATCCATCTCTGAGAACTGTAAATGATCGGGCAACTATCATGGGCTTCCTCCTTTTCTAGTAGCTTTTCTTTGACTAGAGGAGGGCTAGCTATAATCCTTAGTTCTGCCGGTTCTTCTAGTTTTCTACTTTTTACAAGCTGCGGCGCTTGCTCTATAAGCAGCCCTTTACCCATTGATTTTATTTTTCTCGGATTGATACCTTCCTCCATCGTTTTTTGTTCCATCCCTGTCTGACTTGTTTTAGCGCACTTAATAGCTATTTTTTTGGGCCCTCACTTTTTCCATTGTTGGTTCTTGTTCAAATATGGCAAAGTATTTATTATTCCCAGTCTTAGTTGTTGGTGAGATCTTTTTTTCATCTCTAGGTGATTCATTTCTTAAATCGTATCCTTGCGTGTCTATGGTTGTTATCAGGTCTTCATCCGATTGTATCACTACACAGTTTTTGGTTTTTACATTTTTCCTTGCTTTGCGTAATTCTTTCCTTTGACGTTTTGACATAGTGAAACCCTGGGTGTCCTGCTCTTTACATTCTTGATCTACCCTTGTTTCTATAGTGGTTGACTCATCCCGTGTTTGGTCCAATACTTGTACGTCTATTGATGATATTCTTTTGCCTTGTACCTTTGCTTTTGTCTGCGTTTTTTTTGGCGGTGTTAATTCTAGCCCATCAATACTTTCAATGCAACTGTTATTTTCCTTATCAATACTCAGTTTAGATTTGCCTTTCATTTTTTCATGATCCTTTCCATTTTCCTTTTGTATGGTCTTTTTGGTGTATTCTATTATATTATGCAAAACCTCTTGTATTGTGTCTATTATAGTTGCACAGATACAGTCTGTGGCCATTTTTTCGTTGTCATTTTGAGCTAACTATCAGACCATTAAGCTGAGCAAGTTTATTGTCAATGCCCGCAACTGCATTTGCCATCATTTTGAGTAGATCAATTTGAATATCCATTTTGTTGGATTGCTATTTGAGTGCTTCTAATGTCAGAGTCGAGGTTTGGTAAAAAATATCCCAATTCATCCCCATATCTTGTTCTTTTACTCCTATTTGGTTATCTTGTGTTGACTTTCCGTTTTGGTATTTATTGGTAGTGGAAGTTGGATATTCTACCATGAAGATGTCGTTTACTTTAGGATCCGAATCTTCATTTATTTTATTTCCTAAATCATCCCCCCCATTTGGATTATCTTGCCTTATTCCATGAGGATCATCATCTTCTTGAGTGACGCTACCTGTATCGCAACTTTGATTACTCAATTGTCTGGTCGTTATCTCCTCAGTAACTGTGTGAGATCTTTTTATGATTTCTACGTTTACTTCTATTGGAATTATGTCAGTTTTTGTTCCTTCATACCCCTCTGGATCACCTGACTTACATCGGAATAGTTGGATTCAGAATCACCTATATAGCAATTTGTATCCTTAGTTAAGACCTCTGACACATCTGAAACATCAGATACGTCCATTTCTTTTAGATTATTTTGATGATTTGTCCGGGAAGGTATAGTTACACTTAACATATCATGATCTGTGATTTGGAATTCATTCTCATTTTGTACATTAGACTTAGTTTGCAGGTTACACTCTCCTTTTTGTTGGCTACTTTTTGTGACTTGCATACTGGCTTTCTCGCTACTAGTAGGTTTAATTGGGGTTTGTAGTTTCTTATTTTCCGCATCTGTTTGCATTGTCATCAAAGCCCCAGTTGGATACTTCATAAATTGGAATTTGTCCGGGATTTTACCCGATTTCTCAAACATCCTTGCTATTGGAGAGATTAATGTCTGATTCATTCCTTCGTTGCTTGCTTCAACCTTTTTTAGAACCTTCGGTTGTTGTATTTTCTTTGTACGTCGTTTAATTGTTCCTGATATCCTCTCTTTCCCAGAGCGCATAATTCCCCTCTATTTTCCGTACTACTGTACCCTATTCTTGCTACTATACTCTATTCGTATTTTCTTAGCGTGATCCTGGAAATGGGTATATAGCTCAACACTGTTTAGTTGATCGGTTATATAGTACAATCTCCAGCTAGTTTTATTTTATTTTTTTTGCTATACACACCCCCTCTATTTTCCTCCACTCTCATTTATTATTTATTTATTTATTTTAAGGTTTTATAGAGCGCAAACTTGACCTGTGAGGGTATAAGAGCGCTTTACAGATTCATAGAGTAATACAAAAGGCAGGTCAATACAAAATGCAGGAGATCTGTACATCAGGGAGCTTACACAGTCAAGGGGTCGTAGGTGAGCAGGATATCATACGAGTACTATACATTGGGGGATAGGATAAACTATACTACAGGACAGTTTACAGAGACAAGAGTTATACAATAGGCAGGTATCACATGAGTAATGTACAAGGTCGTAGGATAAGGCAATAGTCTCTCAGGTGGCTGTGGGACGAGTTAGCCAAGGAATTTGCGCATGAGGAAGGATTTGGCCTCTTTTTTGAAGCGTGCCAGGGAGGGGATTCTTCTGATGTCGAGAGGGAGGGAGTTCCATATTCTTGGTGCTGTCCCGGCGAAAGCCCGATTGTAGGTTTTTATTTTCCTAAAGCGTGCAGGCCGGAGTAGGAGGGCATTGGCCGATCGTGAGTTTCTGTTTGCTCCGGATATCACAAGCTTCTGTGCAAGATACGCAGGGGAGTTAGAGTGTAAGGCCTTGTGTGTGGTGCATGCCAGCTTGAGGTGAATCCTAGCCTCGAAGGGAAGCCAGTTCAACGCTTTCAAGTGAGGGGTGATGTGATCAAATTTTCTAGAGCCTGTAAGTAGTCTGGTGGCTGCGTTGATGCAGGCTTTTAAGGGTGCCAGAGAGGGTGGAGCAACTATATTCCAGCCGAGAGTTAACTAATTATTGGACTGCGAGTTTTAGGTCGGGAGCGTCCAGAAAGGGTTTCAATTTCCATAGATAGCTCAGGTGGAATCTGGCAGATTTGGCCATTGCGTTGATGTGGTCTCGCATGTCTAGGTTATAATCCAGGGTAATTCCCAGAGATTTGGCCGAATCCACAATGGTCGGGGAACAATTTAAGGCTGTGATAGCCTTAATCCATGTCTGGATCTCAGGGTTGCTCTTGGGCGGGGAGATTAGAAGGAACTCGGTTTTCTTAGCATTGGGTTTGAGTTGATTTGAGGAGATCCATCTGACGGTCAGCTTCAGGGCCTCATTCAGGGTGAGGATCTCCGCAAGAGATGAGATTTTTATGTAGATCTGAGTGTCATCAGCGTACATATGGAAGGAGATATTTGCAGTGCGCAGGACTTCAGCAAGGGGTTCCAGATAGAGATTGAAAAGAGTGGGGGACAACGTTGATCCTTGAGGGACTCCCACCGTGACCACGGAGGGAGCGGACAGTTCGCCATTGATTAGGAATCTCTGAGATCGGTTATGAAGGTAGGAGCTAAACCAGTCTAGGACTGTGCCATCCAATCCCATCCTCAGTTTGAGGCGTTTGAGTAGCATCTCGTGGTTGACCGTGTCAAAGGCTGATGATAGATCAAGGAGGATCAGGAGACAGGTTTTGTCTTGGTGAAGGGCTTTAAGAGTATCATCAACAATGTGGAGCATGGTGGTTTCAGTGCTGTGTCCCGGTGGGAAGCCGGATTGGCAGACATCGAGTAGATGGAAGTTGTTGATGTGGTGACTTAGCTGTGTTTGTACACACTTTTCCAGCACTTTAACCAGGAGCGGAATGTTGGAAATTGGTCTAAAGTTGTCTGGGGAGGCTGGGTCCAGCGACGGCTTTTTCAGAATGGGTAGGACTTGGCCTGCTTTCAGCGAGGCCGGTATTGATCCCTGCCGGAGAGAGGTGTTGATTATCGCAGTCCAGATAGGAATGATGGATTTGGCAACGGTCGCGAGACAGTTTGAAGGGAGCGGGTCGTTGAAATGTTTGTTGGGGTTCAGGGGGGAAAGGTTTTTTGCGACAGCGACTTCATCATAGGGTCGAAATTCGGACCAGTGTGCTAGGTTCTTCGGAGAGGACCAAGGCGGCAGGGAGGGAGGGGGCGGAAGGTCAAACTTTGGAGGGGGGAATGTGGCGGCCTTGAGTTTGGTATCTAAGGTTTTGATTTTGTTTGCGAAAAATGAGGAGAAATCCTCAGAGGAGAGACTTGGGGGTTTCTTTCGCTGTTTTGGACAGTTTACTCGATTGGGGTTGGACCATCTCAAAGAGTTTGCGAGGTCTGTTCTGGGCATTTCCTTAATTCCGCTCTGAAGAATTCTTTTTTTGAGTTGACGATGTTCTTGTTGTAAGTATTTCTGGCCTGGCGAAGAAGTTTTAGGTGATCTGCCGAGGGGTGCTGTCTCCAGATTCTTTCGTATTGCCGGAGGGATCTTCTCTCGTCGTTGAGGGAACCAGTGAACCATGGATTTCTATCTCTGACTTGAGTTCTTTTTAGTATAAGAGGGGCTAGGTCATCCAAGGTGATCGACATTGTAACAGAGTAGTGATCATTGCGGTCACTCACCGAAGTGATGTGGGGGGGAGGTCGGATTTGCAGCGGATCTCAAGTTTGTTGGTGTCTAGGTTTTTAGTGTCTCTGACCCAGCATTTTGGGAGCACCGGTTGTGGCGTCCTTGTCTTGCGGGTGCTAGGTAGCAGGAAGGCGATGGCATGGTGGTCAGACCAGTCGCATGGGTCAATCGATATGAGCTTGACGGTTGTCTCCTTAGAGATGATCCAGTCTAGAGTGGCCCCTTTCGAGTGGGTTGGGAGAGGACAAGCTTGGGTCAGGGCTAAGTCGGCCATGGGGTCTTTAATGGCGTTGACATGGGGATCCTTAAGGTCATTCCAGTGCAGGTTGAAGTCACTGAGGAAAATGTCCTTGGTGTTTGGGGAGTTCTTAGCCGTGATAACTTCCATGAGGTAGTCAGTGAGAGGTTCGTTAGTGCCAGGTGGGTGGTAAAAGATGTGTAGGTTACATAAGTGGATGGTGTTACTGCAGACTGAGAGGGCTAAATATTCACAGGAATCAGTGGTATCCGTTAGAAGCTCAGTGACAAGGAGGTTAGAGCGATGGATGCAGGCGATTCCGCCACCTTTTTTGTTATGTGGTCTGTCTAGCCTGGCTATGTTTACTGCAGAACGGCAGTTGATTAAGAGACCCGTCAGAGCAGGGAGGGGAGTGGTGGCGGGGGTCGGGACGGACATGTGCACTGGTGCAAGGTTGCTTCTGAGCACCCTTCTATTACAAAGGGGGGCTGATCTGCATGGGTCGATGGCGACCAGGCAGATGGGGTGTGCGGCGGTAAACATCCTTTACAACGCAACTTTTACCACGCTGTGCCTTTACGACGCAACTTTTACAACCCAAACTATTACAACGCATAGTGCTGGGGGGCGCTCTAGGATAGGGAATAGGTTTAATGTACTATCCAACACCTTCCCTACTATCCACGGGAACTGGAGTTGGAATAGTAAATTAAACTATTCACTATCCAGCGCCTAAAAGCACTATGCGTTGTAAAGGTATGCGTTGTAAAACTTGCGATGTAAAGGTAGGCGTTGTAAAACTATGCGTTGTAACGTCATACATCCGTGTGCGGCACTCACGTCAGGTAGACAAGGAGAGGTAGGGGCTGCGTTATGGCCCATAAGAAAATCCTGGATTTCCTTTTCAGTAAGGTCTAGTGGATTTGTTGTGGTGAGGGAAAGGTTGTAGGAGAGGGCGAGGTCAAGGGTTTCCTCCTCAGATAGGCAGCTAGTGTGCTTGCGAGGGCGAAGATGCCTCGAGGCTGTCGGTAGAGGGTGTTTGGTAAGCTCTGGGATTGGAAGGGAAGACAGCTGAGGCATGAGGTTTTTGAAGGAGAGTTCGGCCAGGTGGAGGAGGTTTGTAAGATCGAGGATGGAGGAGTGGAGGCTCTGAATTATTTTGGAGGCTCTGGAGTGCAAAGAGTGGGCGGTTGGAGGGTACGGGTGGACTGTGCTAGGAGTCGTGGAAGAGGTGGCTTGAGTGTTAGCGGGGCTGGCCTGACCTGCTACAGCAGGAGTCACTGAGGGGGGCGGGGTTAGAGGGCAAGGGTGGGCTGTGTTCGGAGTCATAGAAGGGGTGGCTTGAGTGCTAGCGGGGCTGGCTTGACCTGCCACAGCCCTAGTCGCTGATGAAGTAATGGTCTTGGAGACCGAATGGGGAGCAAGGAGGAAGGGGACCCAAGGTCCAGTGTTTATTTCGCTCGGGGTGGTTGTAGGAGGCCTGATGGGGTTTAGGTGAGCTGTGATGGAAGCTGTGGATTCCGAGTGGGAAGCGTGGAGGGGTGGACTCACGTGGAGGGGTGGTCTCTTGTCCATAGCATTAGGGAGGTTGGTAGGAGTAGTGAGGGGATTAGGGTGTTCTATATTGGGCAAGGAGGTTGGATTAAGTCAGGCCGGGTGTTGGTCAGCGTCCCAGTGTCGTGCACATGGTTTCGGAGAGTGGTAAAAAGATCTGAGAATTTGTCAAGGTTTTTTGTTGAGGCATGGATCAGTACAATGCCGCTGTTGTAGAGGGTGATGTGAGGTCAGCTCGAAAGGTTGTTGATGGCACTATTGTGAGCTTAGTGGCGTAGGGAATGATCCTGGATGAGCGTACATTAAGGAATCGTGAAAAGGTATTGCGCCAAGCGAGGATTCTTTTGGAGTAAAAAACAAGGTCATTGGTGATGGTGCCTATGTCCGCACAGAAACGAAGGTCCACGATCAGTGTCTCGGGATGGTTTTTCAGGGTGAGGTGTTTGAAGGCTTTTGTGGCGGTTTTTGGGAGGTTTGGGGGGTAGGCCAATGTATAAGCATTTGTCCCGTAGGCAGTTAGACCAGGGCCAACCATGATGGCTTGGGATGGGCACACTCGTGGAGACCTGGATCAGTGAGCAGCAGACATTATGGCCATAATCAATTTAGGAAAGTGGTGCTTGAAGGGGATAATGGATTGGCTTGGATGTTGTAGGCTAATACAGTCAGTCCGTGCCTCTTCAAGATGGCCGCCCCAAAGGTTGGAGAATGAGTAGACCACTTTCTGTTTCAGTAGATAGGGGTTGTGCAGTCCTCTTTCTGTTACTGCAGACTGGGTTAGTGCCACTTCAAGATGGTCGCCCCAAAGATTGAAGGAAGAGTAGTCCTCTTTCTGTTACAGTAGATAGTGATTTTGCAGTCCTCTTTCTGTTACTGCAGACTGGGTTAGTGCCACTTAAAGATGGCCACCAAAAAGATTGAAGAAAAAGTAGTCCTCTTTCTGTTACAGTAGATAGTGATTTTGCAGTCCTCTTTCTGTTACTGCAGACTGGGTTTGTGCAGTCCTCTCTCTGTTAAAGCTGTTTGAGGACAAGCCTGGTTTGGGTCCATTTAGGGGACCTTGTTTGTTTCGAGGAGCAGTCCTCTTTCTATGGGCCCTGTTCAGGGGCTACCATTTTGAATCAGGTTAGGTTGATTACAACCGAAACACCAGTGAATTTAGAGTTATCGTTTTCTTTGTTGTTTTTTTTATATTGATATTTGATTTCATTTAGGTGGATGTTGGAGTGACTGCATTGTGCGCACAAAGCGAAATTGGGGTGACTGCAGGATGTTGAACTTCTCCTCGCATCCGCTCAGCCCGCGAGCTGCACGAGATGTGGTGATCGGCTGGAAGACGCCGACAATCAACTCCCCGGGGCCTCAGTGGAAGTCGCGAGGTTGGCGGCTGCAGCGGGGGGAGGTCTGTGTAGAGGAAGGAGAGCATTCGGAAGAAGGCAGCAGTGCAACAAGGGAATGCACGGGTGAGACCGGAGAAGGGTCGGGAAAGGTCCGGACGTCATTTGATCCTATTCTGATCCCAGAATAGCACCTCTATCCCTTTCCTTGGTTGGTGGAAGTCGAATCATGAAACACTGGGAGAGGTGGAGGTCGGGCGGGTCGCCGTTACTCAGTCGGGCGGCAAAATCATTGCTATAGCGGGACGGGGGGCAGGGGGCACCCTTACCTTGTGCCTCGTGGGTTGAAGCGGTCGGAGTGGAGGTCCCTTCTCCTTCAAGTGGTGCGATGACGTCTTCGGGACTTCGGGACCACCTCGGAGGGACGGACGGAGGTTGTGGCGACTCGCGTAGTGTTGAGTCGAGCCCATGCAGGTTTTTGTCACGTAGTGGGAGCACTAGCCTCGGTTCGTGGAGTTCTTGCCGGCCAGCTGATGGGCGGCGGGCCCCGCAAGGGTGAGCAAGTCGAGTCCGATGGGACAGCAGAGTCCCCAGGCCGAAGAGGGCACCCTGGCGAGGCAGCAGGCGACCCTCAGGAAATTGAGAAGAAACATCGCCGCGAGGGTCCGTGGATTCCAGTTGTGGAGGTAAGGGGAGTCCTTAGAATGCACAGATTGGACAGATTGATCGTAGGGCTCGATGGGTGAGGTTTGCCAGGGATTTATGCCGATTGCGATCCCTTACCCCTGGAGCACTCTGGAAGAGCTCCTTCTCCATCAGCCACAAGAGGCTAAGGGTATAGTACTCTCCACTGTATCTCACTTAGCCACAATTTTCAGCAGTTTCTCTCTGGTTGTACCAATAGCTCAGCCAGAGAGGGGGGTCCGCTAACCTAATAATCAGTCAGCTGATGGCAAACCATGAGCCATAAGCTGCTGCCAAATCAAACCCCCCGTACGTGCTCTCAATTGTGTACGCCAGTCTGTGCCTGGGTCCACGTCTCCAAAGCTCTCAAACTCCTACTCCACGCTCCGGGCTCCTTGGTCCAAGCTCCACGGCAGGGCGGAAAGGGGTGCTCACGCTCAACAAGCAACCTGAGTAGTTCCACCACCGCCGCCTCCAATATTACCAACACAAATAAGATCTCACCAGAGACGTGGCAGGTCAATCGATCGGCTGTAGCTGTATTCCCAAGCCTTTATCAACCTCCAAGCTATAGGTTTCAGTTTGTGTCGCGGGAAAAGAGGGAGTCAAGGTTGGGTGCCCCGCTTATGCCAAATGCACGCAGCTGCAGCTGTTTCTCAGGCTTACGGCTCAGGCAGCCCTCTCACGGCCCCCCTCACCACCACTCCCCACTGCACAGCAGCTCCAACCTCACAGCTCCTCAAAGATCCCAACTGCACTGCCTCTTCGCGGCTCTTTGCGTCCCACGGCTTACTCCCCTGCAGCGGCCGCCGCTTACCATTGTCTTCTACTCCTCGTGACCCCTTGCAGCTACTCGCGGCAACTCACTGCTCCTCACGGCCCGCGGCTTGGACCTCAGCCGCAGCGGAAAGCTGAGCAGAACAAGGGCGGCAGCAGCAAAAGAACATAAACAAAGAAGGCGGTGCTGCCTGCTCCTTCAGTGCGCCTCAATGAAAGGGGAAAGGGCAGAAGGTGGCTCTCGCTGTCGACGTCAGGGGAAAATACTTACGGCTCCTTCCACATTTAAGGTAAAGTTTTGGGGACTTCTGCCGCGTTCTAACTGACTTGATGCTTCTGCCGCGTTAGGGTGAAGTTTTGGCAGCTCCTGCCGCTTCTCAAGTAACCTGCAGCTTCTGCCTCATTATGATGGAGTTTTGACAGCTCCTACCGCGCTGAAATTGATTTGCGGCTACTGCCGCATCAGGGGAAAGTTATGCCGCCTCCTGCCGCTTCAGATCTTCATTCTCGGCTTCTGCTACGTGTGGGGAAATGTTTTGCGGCTCCTACCACTCACGAGAGGTTTGGGCGGCTCCTACTGTGATAGGGAGCACTCGTGGCTCCTGCAGCGGCACCGAAGCACTCGCTCCCCGCTCCGGCCCCTGCAGCGACCCCATTACACCCGCAGCCTCCAGGGGTTGTGCAGAGGTCCCCGCTCAGGGGCGGCGAACAGGGAGCTGGCGGTACAGCGTCTTTGGCAGCGTCATCCTCCTCGCTCGCTCGTCGCTGCGGCCGTCAGTGAGGCGGAGGCAGAGCTTCAGCGTGAAACCATGGACTGGTTACAGGGATGCTACAGTCCTCACGTGTTACGTCATTCATGACAATGTCATGACAATGTCAGTGACGCCAATGATGACATCACTGATGACATCTCATTACATCACAGATGATATCATGCAAACCCCTGCCCATTCCAAAAAGTGGCCCCAGGGGACATGGTCCCCCTTTCCTAATAAAACAAATAATAATGTTTTTTAAAAGATGTCGACCAACTCACAGGAGGCCCGGCCCCCTTTCACCACTACTCTCCACATAAATTCATGGTTAAGGGGAAGTACCTCTGTTTTGGAGATTCCCCTCTTTGCAGCCCGGTCATCTTCTCTTGATGAGGACTCATGTTATTAAAGAATTATGGATGAAGACACTTGAGGAACAATCACATTGTCTAAATTACATGTACACAAGTTCACTGTTAAAGGTCACTGTAAACATTACCTTGTGGTTCCTTAACAGAGCTGGAGTACAGAATATGCACAACAAATTTACCCAGCGAGGAAGCACTTACTAATTAACCAGATGAAAGCACTCCAGTTGGGTAGACATTTTCAGCAAAACTGAGGAGTCTCTCCTTGGAAAAACTGAGGTTTCCGTTCAGGCCCTGGTGTCTATTTCTTAGAAATTACACCACAACTGGAAGAAATTACAAATATAAACATAGCAGGTGCCCCTGCTGAAGCTCCACTTTAGTAAAGCACAAGCGATCCTAACTTGTTGGCCTTCGCAAATGCAAAGAAAGAGTTTTCCTTTCGTAACTCAGGTTACAAAACTATATGAAATCCTTAATGGAGCTTAATGCATAGTTGATCTATTGCAGACTGTGACATATTGTTTAATTCTTGTCATCTCCTGGTAAGAGCAGAGTCAATGGTTCTCCCTTTTCAAATACATTTAGTATGCAAATACACACAATGCATGGTACCACTCTACTCACAGACCCATAGTGCCACTCACAGCACTGGCCACTGACCCACACAGGAACTCACACACCTACACAAGCATCCACACAGCCACCAGCAGACCCACACAGGCACTCAGAAATCCACTCACAGACACACACAGGCATTCAGACAACCACTCACAGACTCACACAGCCACTCGCACACCCACTCACAGGCCCATAGCACCACTCAAATACCCGTTCACAGGTCTACACAGGCACTCACAGACCAGGTCACTGACATATACAGGCACTCACACACTAACTCACAGACCCATACAGCCACTCACACACTTATTCAGAGACCCACACCAGCAATCACACACACACTCACAAACCCATAGAACCAGATTCCCACCCACTCACAGACACACACACAGGCACTCACGCACCCACTTACTCACCCACACATCCACTCACACACCCACTCAGAGACCCATAGCACTCACAGATCCAGTCACAGACCCACACAGGCACTCACACACCCACTCAGAAACCCAATGTGCCAACAACGGACCAAGTCACAAACTCACACAGGCACTCATATACCCACTCACAGACCTACACAAGCACTCACACACTGACTCTCAGACCCTTACAGCCACTCAAACACCTACTCACAGACCCATACAGCCAATCATCTACCCACTCACAGACCTCACACACAAACCCATATGACCATTCACACACCCACTCACTGATCTATACAGCCACACATGCAACCACTCTCAAAAGTTTACAGGTTACAGTTACAAAATAAAAAATTTAAAAAACAGGTTACAGGGATGCTATATTTCTCACATGTTACGTCATTCATGACATGGCCAGTGACATCAATGATGACATAACTGATGACATCTCAAATTACATCAGAGATGACATCGTGCAGCCGCATGCCCATTCCAAAAAGTGGCCCTAGCGGATGTGGTCCATGGGCTGAAATCGACCAAGGGAAGGAGGGCCATGGTATCCCCCTTTCCTAAAAAAACAATAATAATGTTTTTTGAAAGACATCGAGCAACTCACTGGAGGCCCAGCCACCACTCTGCCAATGCACCCTCTGGCGCACTACTGGTTGGGGGATAAAGTCCTCTTGGGGCCAAAAACCCCACGTGTTACCTCCAGTAAGTCCCACACAGTGTGATTGCTGAGAGGTTTTTGGAGGCAACGCCCCTTACCTCACCACACAGCAAAAACACATCCTAGCTCACTAATGGTTGGACGATGAAATCCCCTTGGATGTTGAAGTTCTTTGGGAGCCAAGAAGCCTTCTTCTTTTTTCCAGTAAGTCCCAAACAGCAGAATTCCTGAGAGCTGGTCAGAGGCTCGCCCCCTTTCTCCACCACTCTGCAATGCGACTACTAGTTAAAAAACATAAATATTAATTTCAAAAAGGTTATAGGGACGATAGAAAATAGAATTTGAAAAACCTTAGAAATTCACTTAAAAACAAAGGTTACTGGGACATTATAGTTTAGGAATAGAATTAAAAAAACTTTAGAAATTCACTGAAAAAACAAAGGTTACGGGGTCGATATAGTTAGGCTCAGATTTCACTCATAAAAAAACTGTGAAATTCAGCAGTTATAGTTAGCTGAGCTAACTATAACTTTCTCCAATGCACTGCTTAATCTCCCACATATTATATCACTTGTTACAAGGTCAGTGACATCACTGAAGACATCACTGATGACATCTCAAATGACATCACTGATTACATCATCAAGTGTGTGTAAGTGTTATCTAAGAGTTTATGAGTTTTAAACATATATACGAACTTACTAAAAAAAAGTTAGATTAGAATACTAGGTGTGCAAGTAATGAGTGATACCATTTCTAACATATGTGATCTGAGTAGTTGTGTGACTATCTGTATCAGTGTGTGAGTCGGTATCGGAGTGCCTGTATGGGTGTGTGAGTTGGTGTATGAGTCCCTCCAAACACCCTAGTACGCACACCTATCATTATAAAGAGAGGTCTCAACAGAGAGGTCAGTGCCTCCACACACCCTACTGTGCACCCCTGGTATCTGAGAGCTCATTGGAGCAGATGGTAATGTCCTAAAATGGTTCTCCTCATTTCTACATAACCGATCCCAACTCATAAAAATCAAAAATCAAAATCAAAAACTCAATGTCTGACACCTCCTCCTCAACTTGAGGTGTCCTTCAAGGCTCAGTCCTCTCCCCCACACTCTTCAACATTTACATGGAACCGCTCACCACCATTCTAAAACAAGCAAAACTTCGCCTACCACCTCTATATTGACGCCCAGCTGTACCTCGAGATCTCCTCCCTCAATGGCATCCTCAGACTCAACTCCACACTATCAAAAGTAGAAAATTGGCTAACACTCAACCACCTCAAACTCAACCAAGAAAAAACTAAAATCTTTGTTTTCTCCAATCACGAGCAACCCCCTCAAATCCAAGAATGGATAAACAACCTTGAGTCTCTAAATTACAAACTTACTCCAGCAGTCTCAGCAAAATCTCTAGGGGTCTCTCTAGACTCAAGTCTCACCATGAGCTCCCACATTAACTCCACAGCAAAAGGCGCCCTCTACAACCTAAAATTCCTCAATCAAACCTTTCATACCCCCCAATGACCTAAAAATCGCAACCCAATCTTTAGTTCTCTCCATACTTGACTATAGAAATGCCACACTAATTGGGACTGGTAAGACACACATACCCCCAAGAGAACCACCCTAAACGCAGCAGCAAGAATGGTCATAGGCACCAAGAAATACGACACATCGGGAAACATCCTTTACAACAAAACTTTTACAACGCAGGTTTTACAACGAAAACCATTACAACGCATTGCACTGGGGGGCGCTCTAGGATAGGGAATAGATATAATTTACTACCCAACACCTTCCCTACTATCCACGGGGACTGGAGTTGGAATAGTAAATTAAACTATTCACTATCCAGCACCCCAAAGCGCTATGCGTTGTAACAGCATGCGTTGTAAAAACTGCGTTGTAACAGCATGCGTGGTAAAAGCATGCGTTGTAGTTTCCTGCATCCCGACAAATCACCCCTGCAGTACAGGAACCAAAATGGTACCCATCGAAGAATGCTGTGCTTTCAAAACTGCCTGTCTAACCCATAAAGCCTTACACACAGGCAAACCGGACTACCTCGCAGCCAAACTCACAAAAGCAGGACAATCAAGAAACCTAAGAAGCTCCAACTCCATCTTCTTAATACCTCCAAAAAGACATAAACAAAAAGCCCTCTCTTGCTCCTTCTCAGGGAATGCCCCACAAATCTGGAACTCCCTACCCACATCAGGACTAACCCCTCCTTCACGAACTTCAAGAGACAACTAAAAGAGCTTCTCCTCAAGCGTCATCTCTATGCATCTGGTCAATGACTGCGATATATGTGACCTCCTGTACTCTAGATGCTAGTCACTATATTCTAAGGTTTATGTTTCCATACTTATATGCAGCTGTAAAGCGCTCTGATACCCCTCGGGTCTGTAAGCGTTACATAAAACTCCCAAACAAATAAAATAAAGAAGTCTAAAAAGGAAAGCCCAGTCCCCCACAACCTACTACTCACACCTATCATCACAGAAAAGGTCCCAGCAGAGGCCTGTCCCTCCACGCACCCTACTATGCACACCTGTCATCTGAGAGAGAGGTCTGAAAGGAAAGGCCAGTCCCTCGCAACACCCTACTACGCACACTCATCATTACTTACCGAGGTCTCAGCAGAAAGGCCAGTCTCTCTACACACCCTACTATGCAGACATGTCACTGTGAGAGTAATAACACCTCAAAAATGATTGCTAGTGACATGTTGAAACCTTACAATAACTGAACAAACAAACAATTTCTATTGAATATTCATCTGTTTAATAAAGATTTTACAAGGTGTAAACCATATTCTAGTTTGTTACAATAAATAAAGACATTCTTTTACTAAAATAATGTCATAACACAACATATATTTTAAAGTCATTCTGCCATACATACACTCACGAAAATAATGAATTTACTTTTTAAAAAAAACCTAGAAGTTCATTGAAAAAACAAAGTAACATTATAGTTAGGTGAATTTGTCAGTGTGAACATTAGTGTTTTGAACTAAAAAAACACAGAACTTCACCAGTTAGCAGTGCTAAGTTAGCTTGCTCCACCGCCATGCACTGCTTATGACATCACATAGAACATCACTCTTGACATGTTCTATGACATCATTTGTGACCTTACTAATAACATCTCAAATGATATCATTGATGACATCATTACTTTTTGTCCTCTTAACTGTACTTATATTTAGTTATTTAGTTATTCTATCTACACTGTCAATAAAACACTTACATTTCTGTGAGGCTAGAATTGAGCCACAGTTATCCAGGAGAATACATTTTTAAAATTTGCCAATGTTCTTTTTATTTATTTTACTTAACTTATAAAGTAAGTGTTCTTCTTGAACACTCAATAAAAGGCTCTGTTGTCAAGCTTAGGAGGCTCCGTGTCCTTTAGTTAAGCTCTCAAGTGTAAGTTTACAATACAGCTTTTGGTATTGCACTCTTACAAAAAATGTCGCTCTAAAGATGCTTCAAAATAGATCAAATATGGCTTTGGATGGAAGCAAAGTAAATATCTGCACAAAGCGTTGTCCTTAATCAAACATCTAATAGACAGTGCAGGGCTCTCTCCTCATGCTTTTACCAAAGTTGGTTAGGAATTCAAAGGTCTGAACACCCAGTAGACATTAGTTATCAAAAGCCAGACCAGCAGAAATCCAAAGCAATGTGTTCTGCAGAGCATAATACTATTTACATACAGTTTCATAAACTGAGTGTAATTCTGTTCTTTTACAATATTCACTGAAGTAAATGTGTGTGGTATGTGTTAGAATCTCTGCACACTGCTGTGTTTTAGTACCATGGAACATAATGCTGGATTTTGAATACCCTCCTCCAACAATGTAGAGGTATGAACCCTCTGCCATTCACCATGGTATCCAGCATCCTTCCAGGTGCCCGCCTTAATGTGGCTGAAATGTCAAGCTTTAGGTGCATTGATAATTGTTGCTGCGTGCTATTGATTCACAACAGACTATAAGATATTTTAAGAGGTATATACCCACTCCCAGGTAAGTAGGCAATAGTTGGTATTGTATTGCATACAACATACCTTTCACATCCGAAGTAGGACAATTAAGTTTTATAATTTGCACTTGCTATTTGCACCGCTCCTACCTGTCCTTGATCCCCGGTCCACCGCCAATCATTTGGTTTGAGTGGAGGGACGCGGAACCAGATTGCGGGCTACGGAAGTGATTCACAACTTCCGGTCCCAAGCACCAATCACAGACTTGCAGCCGGCAGCTCATTCACTTCAAAACTGATGCCTTACAAGTCGTGCAGCGGACGCGCTTGAGGAAGGTACTGTTTCTCAAGAGCCTAAGAGGAGCGCCGAAGAAGGGCTCGATCTGGTTTAAAAAAAAAATAATTATTTTAACAAAACCGATCTTTTTAAACATTGTTGTTATATTATTTGCCACTTGCTATTTGCACCGCTCCTACCTGTCCTTGATCCCCGGTCCACCGCCAATCATTTAGTTTGAGTGGAGGGACGCAGGACCAGATTGCGGGCTCCGGAAGTGATTCACAACTTCCGGTCCCAAGCACCAATCACAGACTTGCAGCCGGCAGCCCATTCACTTCAAAACTGATGCCTTACAAGTCGCGCAGCGGACGTGTGCAGCGGGCGCGCCTAAGGCAAGCCCGTCTTCGCCCGTCAGCGCCCGACCGGGCCCAGGGGCCACAACCCCTGGCACTTTGCCGAGGGATACCCTCACCTACAGTGCCCTGACACTACGGAGCCTGGCAGGCCCCATGGACCTAAAATGCTTACACTCATTAGACACCGCAACTGGATCCACCGGCTGCTCCCAATGCCACTTCACATTCCAAACAGTAAAGGTAGCCGCTCAGTCCCCTGGCCCTCCCCTAAAATGTTATCTATTGAATTGCCGCTCGATGGCCAAACACACAACTGAACTTCAATTGTTATTAGAAGACCTCAGCCCGGATGCATTATTTCTTACTGAAACTTGGCTCCAGGACGAGTCAGACCCAGTTGTCACACAAACTCTTCCCCCAGGTTACCAAATCCTAAGAGCGGACCGCAAAACTGGTTGAGGGGGAGGGTTAGCGATAATCTACAATGAGCAGTTCCAATGCCGATCCTCCATAGAGGACCTCCCGGGCTGCGAAAATATGAATTTTTCATAAAACATTTCGCCCACCAACACGTTCTCGGGCCTGCTGCTCTATCGCCCCCCAGGAGCTCCTAGCCAATTATGAATGCACTCCCTACCATGGCCGCCAATTTAGCACTCTCCCCATCGAACAACGTGATGATAGATCTCAATATTCACTTCGATGACCCCGCTGACAACATGGCTAATGAACTCGTATCCAATTTATCAGCCTTACAATTCACCCTGAAAGGCTCCGCTCCTACTCACATAAAAGGGCATCTTCTGGACGCCGTGTTTAGTAATTCACGGCTTCTCCAGAGTGATACTCCTGTCCCCCTCCCTTGGACCGACCATGCACTAATCCCAATCACCGGGTCTATCCCAGTCAGTACTTCCCCATTGAACAACTCAAAGATACACAACAGGAAATGGTTAAACCTCTCCGCTAGCCAGTGGTCCAACCTTCTAGAGAAAACCCTACCACCCTCTAACCCAAATCCAGAGAGAGCCACCATCAACTTCAACCGCTGGATCCAAAACTCTTTAGACACGCTAGTCCCCATAAGATCTACCCATAAAAGTTCGACCCGGAAGCCTACACCGTGGTTTTCCACAAAATTAAAAGAGCTCAAACAAAACTGTAGGAAGCTAGAAAGGTGCTGGAGACTGAAAACCGCAGTAGAAAGCAAATCAAGCTACCGAGAGGCAATAAGGAAATATAAGGAAGAAATAAAAATCGCACAAAACTCCTTCTATGAAGGAAAGATTTGCGCGGTGGCAAACTCCCCTAAAGAGATTTTCTGGATAGCCAAATCCCTGATTACCATACCCCAAAAAATCCCCAATCAGGAAGGTGCAACAGTCTCGCAGCAGTCTTCTACCAAAAAATAGAACTCATTGCCCGCTCCTTTCCTCCATCCCAGGAGGCCATTTGGAGAGATCGATTCCAGGAGCCCTCCCCCCTCTCACTGCTGTTCCCTTGCAGAGTTTCCCTTACTAGATGAGTATTCCTTGAAAGCAATCATACCCAAAGTGACCTTGGGTTCTCCACTCAACCCCGCCCCTCCTCGTTTCCTTCCTTAAGTCGCCACTATCATAAGCCCTGTCATCCTGGCCACTATAAATGCCTCCCTCTCTGCTAGTACAGTCCGTCTTGCTTGGAAACGCACCCAGGTAAAGGCCTTGCTGAAAAAACCTAGCCTGGACCCCACTAACCTGTCAAACTACCTACCCATATCCCTCCTTCCCTGGCTAAGCAAGATAACCGAGAAACATATAAACTCCATCCTAGTGCAATACCTAGAACTTAACAACTTACTCCACATTTCTCAAACAGGTTTCTGGCCGCAACTAGGGACAGAAACAGCCCTCCTGGCCGTAACTGAAGAAGCTCGTAGACTTGTGGACCAGGGTGGCTCAGCAGCTATCATCCTGTTGGACCTCAGTGCCGCCTTCGACACTGTGGACCACGGGATCCTACTGAGCCGGCTGGAAAGTCTAGGAGTGACTAACTCAGCTCTCTCCTGGCTACAATCATTTCTTAAAGACCGGGTCTTTCAGGTGTTCGAAGGTAATGCCTTCTCTGACTGCTGGCCGCTCGCTTGTGGGGTACCACAGGGCTCGTCCCTGAGCCCCACACTTTTTAATACGTACATGGCACCATTAGCAGATGTAGTTTTACCCTTCGGAATACAACTAATTACTTATGCTGACGACACCCAATTGGTGGTATCCCTGAACCACCCAGAGGGCTCATCATGCTCCCTCAGCAGCTGCCTAGAGGCTGTAGCCGACTGGATGAAACTCTCCCATCTAAAACTAAACAGCGATAAGACCGAGCTTATGTTTTTAGAAAACCACCATCACCTCTATCATCACAGCTATGGCCGACCTGTCTGAACCCAATGCCCATTACAAAACAGCAGATCAAGAGCCTAGGCATATGGCTTGACAGCTCCCTGGGCTTCGGCCACCAAGCCACTATGCTAGCAGCCACCTGCTACGGCCTGCTTAGGATGCTCAGGAAAGTTCTGCCCCTACTTCCTTTCAACTCCAGAAGGATTATGGTACAGGCTCTAATTTTGTCAGGCCTTGACTATGGGAATGCACTGTACATTGGTGCCCCACAGTCAACCCTTCAAAAACTCCAGGTGTCACAGAACAGCGCAGCACGCCTTTTGCTCCAAATTCCCCGGAGACAATCGGCTAAACCTGCCCTGAGGACGCTGCACTGGCTCCCCATCCGGGCCTGAATCCAGTTCAAATCCCTGTGTCTGCTCCATAGAACCATGTGGGAAACAGGCCCAGCCATCACACGGCCCCTCATCACACCGTACCAACCCTCAAGAAACCTCCGGTCTAGCTCAGACTTTCTTGCCACCACCAGGAAAATCCGCCGGGCCAAGTGGGGATCATTAACAAACTACAAGGGCTATCCAACACCCCTGAACCAGGGACAACTAATTATAACAGCAAACAGATGGTTCAGGTGAACAATTATAACATAAATGAATTACAGAAAAGAAAAGGAAGAAGCCTAAAAACACACATATATAAATTTACAAAAGCAGTAAGAATTTATTATGCATGTATTTCTTTTTTTGTATTTAAAAATCGAAGGAACATAAGCGCTCAAGAGAAATGTTGGCAAAACAAAAAGCACACAATTCACATGCCAAACACGTGGCTAACAAATAAACATTATATCTACAAGGAACAACAAAAACAAAATAATGTGTCCTTCTCAAATTGTGGCCACGAGGCGTCGACGGCTTTTCAACCGCTGGGTTACTATACGGTCATCATCAGGACAGAAAGTATCTTGAGTGAGGAAATTTTGCTTAATATACAGTCAGCCAATCAAAAAATTGTAATGGCCCTTGGACAGATGTCCAGACTTCAGCGAATTCCGCAAGAGAAACAAAGATTAGCAGGTAGACCTCTCAATACTGCCTCCAAGTATCCTCAGAAAGTTAACTTCAGTGGTTGGCGTCTTTAAATTGTGCTTCACCAACATATCAAATTGAATTTGCTCAACTTCAACGGTCACTCGCAGTAGCGGTGCGCCCAACACTCTGAACACATCAAAGTTATGTAACTCCCTGCCCCCCCTTCTGCGCAGCGAACCCAACATTCTGGCTTTTCGCAGGCTCTTGAAAACACACCTTTTCTGCAATGTTTTTTAATTCACTCTGCGAATCTCAAGCAATCCACAAACGCTACGAGGCCTTAGGGTTGAATACGCTATATAAATATAATTTCATTTCATTTCATTTCATAATTCTATAGGTCTTTGTGAAATCTGCTAGTGACAGGGTCAGGTTCCTATAAGTCATCTCACTTGGTTAAAGCACTAGCTGCTGAAACAAGTGGGTAACCAAAGCTCCCAGGTAATCCTAAACGAGATACTAATAGTTCATCTTAGGACATTCAATGCCAGTTATTCCCCATTCACAGTCAGACAAGTTTCCCTACCAGTCTCATCCCCATTGACACAACAGTTGCTAATAATGCAAACAGAGGTATAGGAATGTGTAATAACTCAAATATGTCCGGTTTATTTGATTCAAAAATGTTGAATGGAGCTCAGATCTACTTTGAATGTTAAGACGTTTCCTTATTCGTGTGGTTTAAAACAATACAAAGAAAGCAAGGTAGAATCATGTGTTTTACTATCATGGGGAGAAATGAGAGTAGATTAATGTCTTGCTTGTTATCCTGGTCTTAGTCTGCTAATATTATAATCTTATCAAAAGGAGTGTGCTGTTCCTGGACAGGGAAGATAGTGTTATCAAGAGGCTAGTAAGATCATGCCCTGGTCCAAAGGTGGAGACAGGGTGTCTCCCAATTTTGGAAGTGGGACCCTCACACACCCAGGCTAGGTGTCATGCTTCAGCATAAAGCGATACAAAAGGGGATGATGGACGGAGCGTTCGAGCACATCAAACACTCACCCCCAGTCAACTGATCTGGGTTTAATCCATCACCATTCTTTAGCCCACTCAGCCACCCTACTTCAGACATGGCTATATGCAAATCAGTCTGACCCTGTGCCTCATGGGAACAGTCCAGCCCGAATTGCCAAGCCATGTCTTCCATGGATCGGAAACAAGCATCCTGGGACCGGTTTCGGATTCATAATCCTCATCACCCAGGCTATCTTGAATCCAGTGGCCAAGTGAGCAAGGGACTCACGTCTGAGCATACCCTGCCACACTTAGGGCGAACAAAGCGATACAAAAGGGGATGATGGACGGAGCGTTTGAGCAAATCAAACACTCACCCCCAGTCAACTGATCTGGGTTTAATCCATCACCATTCTTTAGCCCACTCAGCCACCCCACTCAAATAGGGTTTATTTGATTCAAAAATGCTGAATGGAGCTCAGATCTACTTTGAATGTTCAGACGTTTCCTTATTCGTGTGGTTTAAAACAATACAAAGAAAGCAAGGCAGAATCATGTGTTTTACTATCATGGGGAGAAATGAGAGTAGATTAATGTCTTGCATGTTATCCTGGTCTTAGTCTGCTAATATTATAATCTTATCAAAAGGAGTGTGCTGTTCCTGGACAGGGAAGATAGTGTAATCAAGAGGCTAGTAAGATCGTGCCCTGGTCCAAAGGTGGAGACAGGGTGTCTCCCAATTTTGGAAGTGGGACCCTCACACACCCAGGCTAGGTGTCATGCTTCAGCATAAGGCATGCTCCTTGACAGGCCGGCGCTGCAATGCCTGATGGGCACCCTATGAGGGGCTCTTTGTCAGAGATCTTTTGTCCCGAGCCGTTTGGTTTAGTGTGGGTTAGGGGCCTGGTGGTGTAGACAAGATGTAGTGGAGGTGTGGGGAGTAAGGCTTAAAAATGGTAGCCAGTCGTGCTCTAGAGTAACATTTTTAATCAGATGAGCCCACTGGTCCCTTTAAAAAAACAGATAATGAGGGCCACTGAAGGAAAAATGTCCAATAGTGGCTATGGAGTCGAAATGTTTCTTGACTGTATGTGTCAGACTGATCACGCTGCAATTCTTCAGGACCGATAGATCCTTGAAGGAATGTTCCCACGTGATAATGTTGCCATGATAGGGTCTCCTCCCTGCTGTTTTTTCAGCCCATACGTCACAACCTTGATTTTTTTCAAGGTTCCAACTTCATCAAACTACACACCCTACACTAGATTTATTGTATAGATACAATGGGGGAACCCTGTATCCCTCAGAACCTGGGTCAGTATAAGGAAAGCTACAGTGGTTCTGTCAGGGTGAGACCAATTACATTGTAAATGACGACAAATCTTGTTACCAATATTATATATGACTCTCTGCTTAACCAATATGCCATAGAGTAAAAGTAGGCTAAATCACAGCATGCAATAAAGTGAATAATGAATATTGGAACACAATAGTACAACAAAGATCTCCAAATGTTTGCAAAAATTAGTATTATTTGCTATTTTTGAGTTTTTCACAAAACAAATTGAAAATACATTTTTCAAGGGCTGCCAAGGTGAGGCATAATTGTAATGTGACAAGTGTTTCAAAGTGACAATGGGTGCCCAGTGCTGATGGTGCAGTGCATATATACAAGAGTGAAGCTATATACAAATATGTACAAGTTGAAGAATGGTCAGAAAGACAACAAAGCCAATATCTCTGGTTGTGGCGGGCCGCTTATTAGTATGCACCAAGAGATTTGTTAAGACTGAGCCATGTGTTATCGTCGACGTTTCGACCCTGATAATGCTTTAGTTTGATGTCATAGCGGGTCTTCTTCAGGACAAAAGACAGCCCAGCAAGTGGGAAGTATCCCTAGGCATCCCTTGCTCGCTGGAGGCTGCCAAAAAGATCTGCACTTGTCTGGAAGGCTCAAGTGGAATCCTTATTGCTGATTGTGAAGCATCAACATCCACGTACTTTAAGCCTGGATTTTCTTCGAATTATCTCCCGTTCCCTGATTCATTTGCATCTGAACATGGGGCACAACTTGGCTGTGTTATTTTAAGGAGAATTATTCACTTTACCTCATTTCAGAGATTCCACTTACCTGAGCCTTCCAGACAAGTGCAGATCTTTCTGGCAGCCTCTATTTATACAGGGCGAACTACAAGTGAGTTGTTTAACACACTTAATATTACTACCTTTTAGATATTGGGTTCCTGGTTGGCTGGGGTGTAAGCCCTGGTTAAGCAGTAACCAAAATCTTAGGATAAGGCATCAGCAATCCCCAAATTAACTATCCTGTGCTCACCCTCTGGTAAATTGAAGGCAATGTGTAAAGTGTCCGAGAAACACTTCAAACAGTAAAAACAATAACATCACAAAATTGATCCTACACCAGTTTGGAAAAATACAAAATAGTTTAATAAATAAAATAAGACCAAAATGACAAAAAACCAAGACATTGATTTTTAAAGAATAAACTGTAAAAAAGCACTTAAAAGAAAACAAGCGCTTACTTGGGATATCCAATTGCATCGGACCGGGACAAAGTCAAAAGTTCAGGCCAACTGCAATGGAGCATGGAACGGATATAGGGACCCAGTGAGCTCCGCTGAACAAATGTTCCTTAATCCTGGTTGCTTCGATGTCGGGGATGCGTGGTGCAGACAAGGAGCTGCGCTAGTGCTAATCCATGCAGCAGCGACGATGCGCTGGTTCTGATCCACACAGCACCAGTCCTGATGAGCTGGGTGCTGCGATGCAGAGATTCTTCATCATTGACAAAGCTGCAGTTAATGGAGATGCAAGGACCCTGCCCAGGGAAGAGCATAGCACGGTGGTGGCTCCAAAGGCGATGCATTGGGACCAAACCACATGACAGCAACTCATCAGTGTTGATCCATGCAGCAGAGGCAGCTCACCTGCTCTGATTCATGCAGGGGCGATGTGCCGGTTATGAGCTGCGCAACAGCGGCAATGCATCAGTTCGACAGAGGATGCATCAGTTCTGCTGAAGCAAGCACCTTAGGCCCACTTACAAGGGTCCAGCATTGGGATGGCACTACTTGGCAAGGCAGACAAGCAGGGTTGTTGGAAGTCTTTTATGTCACTGAGACTTCATAACAGTAAGCCAGCCAACTAGCCCTTGGAGTCACTCTGGGTTCCTGCTTCAAGTTATGTAGGCCCAGTCCTTCTCAACCAGGTTTGAGGGCAGCAGGCAGCAGGTCTGACAGCAAAGCAGGAGTCCAGCAGAGTAACAGTCCAGCAGAGTTACAGTTCTTTCAGCAGCACAGCAGTCCTTCTTCTTGGCAGAGTATCCACAAATTCAGAAGTGTACTGAAGTGGTGGTGTCTGAGGTTCAGTTTTTATACCCAATGGTGCAGTTGAACTGGGAGGTACTTCAAAGAGATGCATTTGAAGAGCACAGATGTCCCGCCCTTCCTGTTCTGGCTCCAGACTCATCACATGGGGGTAAGCAGCCCTTTGTGTGGCAACAGAACACAGCCTTTTCAGTTATAATTAAGGCTGGGTCCAGCTCATACCTCCCATCCTGCCACAACAGCCCTTCATGTCACAACTAAGTTCCCATTGTGCGTGGCTGTCTAAGGGTAATACCCTAGCCCATCTGTTACCCACCCCAGACATGTGATCCGAATGAATGAATGAAAGGCTTTTGTATATTGCTTGGCTACTCAAGAAGTTTATTTATTTATTTATTTTTGGAATTTATAAAGTGCAAACAAATGCCCTTGGGCGTCTCGGCGCTACAGAAGTGCCCCCAGTGCTTGCCATCCAGAGTTGGTGAAGGGGTAGCAGGTTCCATTAGATATCCAACACTCCCTATAGTTTGAACAGATACATCTTCAGGACTTTTTTTTAAACATTCTTAATCAGTGATTGATCTCAGAGTGCCTCCTTCTCTAGGGCCTGTAAGGCATCCTTCCAATTGCTAAGGATATGTCTCCAGAGACTGGTGCCGCAATCCTCCTCAGGGATTCTGTTCATCAATAAAGCAATCACATAACCGTCTTACTGCTTATCATCTGGTTCTGCCTTAAGCAGGTCTCTGTGACCACCCTCTCTCCAATACATACTGTTGTGACAGGCAGACCATGGATTTAATCTTGTCTCCTACCTTCTCTCTGACAATTCCAGATATAACGATAGCTGCTTGCTTACCCTGCTTTTCCAAAATCTTTGAAGGAAAGGGGATGAGAGAAATAGAGCAGCAATTGTTCAGTATGTCGGGATCTGCTGCTTTCTAAATGATGGTACAACCTGTGCTGTAATGGTGGACAAGTGAAGAGATAAAGTGCACAGCTCTGCCAGGGTTGGGCCTATAGTGTTTGAAGCTAAGGCATAAATGTGAGGTGTCTCATACCCGATCAGTACACATTAATTGTTGCTAATACATTGTGGACAGTAGAAGGGTCTGATTCGCAAAGGTAAATGTAAACTTTTAAATAGGTTCACTATTTTTTTGGGTGTTCATAAACTACAAGTTTAATTTTATTAACAATATTTTTATGACTACAGAGACTCAGCAGTCAGGACGGTGAACTCTGCATATAAAAAGATTTAAAAAAGCCTATCTTTCATTTTCGGAGTCTCCACGACAAGTACAGGACCTCCACATTCATAAAATTACTATTAGTAAAATTAAACTTGTAGTTTGTGGATCTCAAGAAAATAGTAAACTTACACAAGAGTGTACATTTACCTTTGTGAATCAGGCAAACGTCTTCATTTCGCTATTTAATCTCAACTACTATACGTGAAGTGCAGCTGATATAGCTAAGGCAGTCTATGATATTTTACTATTCTAATGATATTAGTAAGGGGCTGAAGGAACAGCACCTGTTGTGAAAATAGTTGATTGTTAGCTGATGATCAAAATGACCTATGGTTTCAAATCCAGTCTATTATAATCGTAGATCCGCACTGGTTCATTATATTGTCTTCTAAATTGGACGCAGTAGCCTTCACGCGTTATCAAATAATCATTTCCGTGACTTATGATACAATTATTTTTATATTTTTTACAAATTGCTTCTCAACATTTGACCTCACACTATGTAGTTCATGTATTGTAAAATGTGAGAGACTCTTAACTTGCACAGGCTAATATGGCTCCCACTGTTACATTGGTTTACTCGTTCAGTTCGTGTTCCAGCCCATGGCATTCTGAATGCGAATAGTTATGTATTCATTCACATGGTTTATTCTGTAAGTGATTTCTAATCCTTCAGAAACTGCTATTTAATGTGTAACATCCCACTATGCATCACAATATACAACACTACTTGCGTTTTGTTGGGCTTCATGTTGTGAAGAATAGGTTATTCACCATGGCTTCCACTGTTACATCCATTCATGGTTCACACTCAGTGGTCCCGCCTCTTCAGGACGTTCAATAAAGTGGGTAACTGTTTTATTCCATCAGACCCTTTTTCTACATAACACAATTAGATTTATGTTACATTTTTATAATGTAGGTGTAGTTAGCAATTTACTTATAATTTCTTTTTATTGCTCTAACTGTGTCCACAACTCCAACATGGCTGTGCCCAAAACTTTCAGGGTGTGGTCTAGACAGAAGTACCCTCCTTTTAAAAATAAGCTCACCACTGGGCAACAATCAGGCTTGTGTTGTCAGAGTGCGAGAGCACTGCAGCGGATCTATCGCTTTAATTAATTTCTGGACTTTGGGTAAGCTTTGGAGCTTCTTACTTGGCAGCTCAGTGTGTATTAATTAACAAATATCCCGTACTGTTCCATTCACTTCCTCTTCTTTTTTGGGGGGGGTGGGAGGGGGTTCGAACCAGCGACCTAAGAATCTCTTCTTCTTTATTACAGTATTAACTTCCATCAAGTTATTCATAGTGGATGAGTTGTTACACAGTTTTGTTGTTGTGTTTACTGATCTAGGTTAATTATTTGTGCTATTTTCTTAAAATAACATAAATCTTTCTAAACAGCTAACCAATATTGGCTAATTGGTAAATCATTGCAGACCTGCATCATATTCACATAACCACAAACTTATCATTGAGATTTATGCAAACTAAAGTTAAATGTCATGCTAGTATGACATTGTTGGTTTCAACTCTGCTTGGTAATCTAACTCGTACTTTTCAGCTATTAATAATGACAATGAGGGGCAGATTTATATACAGGTTGGAAGCTGTTTCTCCACCAGAGCATTGAAGTAAATTCCTCCATGGTCCTGGTGGTGATGCAGCCTGCCAGATTTAGAAATGACTGCCATGCAGGCAGTAATTTTTCAAGCTTCGCAAGGAACCACCTTCATAGCTGTTGTTATTAATACTGTTTGCTTTTCCCAATTTGGTCCAGGGCTGCATCAACATGATGGAGCTTTGCACAAAAGAGACTTCATTTTAATTTCGTAAGAAAATGCTTAAGTGGTTTTTTTAAAATAAAAGGATAATGCCCTTGTGAAATTGCATAAAGTACATGAAGACAACATCTGAAGATAAAATGATATCTTCTTTATTTAAGTACAAGTAAACACAAGACCCCATCCAACAATGTATCTTCTAGCTAACTGTCAGACTACAATTCTAATAATCACATTCTAGTGATGATGTGACTATTACAATAGTGACGTCAACACCACATGGAAACAGAACTCCCAGGTTGCTTATGGTTGCAGTAAACCTAGATACAGAATTTCACATACCTTCCCCACTTAATCTAGTGAAATAAAGATATAAGAGCATATGTAAAAACCTTTACACAACTTAAATCATAATCTTGCAAACACATTGGTCTTCTCTTCATACGTTGTGGTCTGATCCTCAGATCCTCCTGCAAAATTTCCATCCTCTTAGAAGTATGACTTCTTTCTTCCATAGGGGTACATTTAGCTACCCTGTTAAAATTCCAGATCTTTTGATCACAAGTTTTTGCAGAGTTCTCAAACACATTTACAACCTGGAATGGTTGACAGAACTTGGGGATTTGATTGTAATCCAATCCTCTACACATACTACTGATTCCTTAATGGCTTGCGTCTGTCATATAATTCTTTTTCTTGCATATCTTTCTTTCTTCCCTCTCACGCCAACCATCCACATCTTCAACTTGAACAGTGACTTGCTTGTGCTTCCTGTTTATCCATGTGACTAGAAGTGATGGAATCAACTAGTTTTTCCCTTAACTTTAGCGGCGGTACTAATTTGCACTTCCTTCATAAAGGGCCATCCACAAACGATAATTGACTGCTTACTTCCCAAAATCCAGAAACGTCATCATGACCCTTGTTTCTTTTGTTCCAGCCATCAGTCACCAACTTTATTATCTTTTGCAAACAATCATCCTCTTGAAGCTCTTTTTCCACTCTTCTTCTTGTATAACACTTTCCATTATCAAACATACATTAATTTCTTCATCAAACACCTTCCCCACCAAGAAACTCATCCACCAGATTTTCCTCTCCATCCTGCACAGGTCATATTCTTGACAAACCGTTTGCTTGCAAATTATTTGCTCCCTGAACATATGGCATATCAAAATCAAATTCCTGAAGTGTGACCACCACATTGCGGATTTAACCGGAAATTTGATCAAAACCCTTCATGGAAAAAAACCTCTTTGAGGGGTTTGTGATGCATTTTGGTTTTGAATTTGTTTTCCCAAATAAATTTCCCCAATTTCCTAACTGCTCAGAATACCCTCAGGGCTTCATTTTCAATTACAGAAAAATTTCTTTCTGCACCTCTGAGTCCACGTGAAACAAAAAGAATAGTTCTACACACACCTTCTGATCTTTGCAACAGGACTGCTCCTAGTCAGTCTAGAGCAGTCTCCAGACTGGGTTTTACATCCTCAAACTCAGCCTGACTCCCCTTACACCACACAAATGTGTTGCCTTGTTTCAAAAGCAACCTCATGTATTGTGTTCTCCCCGCAAACCTTGGTACAAATTTCTAGTAAAATTCTGCCATTCTTAGAAAAATTTCCAGATGTTCTTTGGATATAGGAAACTATAAGTTCTTGCTCATTTCCACCAGGCACCCTTTACGTCAAATCCCCGTACTTGTTAATAAATGGCCCAAGTGCCATATTTCACGGAAATTAAATCAGCATTTCTCCTGTTTCAACATCAAACGTCCTTGTTGCAATTTCTCCAAGACTGTTTACAGCCTTTTATTGTATTCCTCAATGTTCAAGTCAACCACCAACACATCATCATGGTACACCTTCACACCTTCCATTCCCTTCAAAACCCTCTCCATAGCTCTCTGGAAAACAGAGGCTGTGGATATTAGTCAAATGGAGTGACAAATGTGGTTAGCTCTTGAGAGGCTGATTTGATGATACTCTGAGCTTTGATCAAGGGTAGAAAAATGCTTGGCACCATTAAGATAACGTAACAACTCATTGATGTTCTGCAGGGGATGGTGGTCCACTATCACTATCTTGTTAAGTTCTCTTAAGTCCTCACATAACCTGGCCTCTCCATTGGCATTACGAACCATCACCATGGCTGCAACCCATTCAGATTCTTCTTCCTCTTGTATTAGACTATTGTCCATCAATTTAGTCAACTCACCCTTCAAGCTTTCTTTGACAGACAGAGGTACATTCCTTTCAGTAGCCATTTTAGATTGAGCACTATACTTGAGTCTGATTAATATTAAATGTACATAATCTTTTAAACAACCAAACTCCTTTTTGAAAATTCACGGAAATTGATTAAGCAACCCACTACTACCCTCAGTAATGCACTTGATCATAGGTACACCCTTTACTCTAACAGCAGGAATCTCCTGAGGATCAAGATAGACATGAAGATCACTTTCATGTGGAGTGCCCTGTGATCGTGCACCCGAAGCTCAAGGGAGTCTCAGCGATGCTGTGTGCATGTGCCCTATGGCAGCCTGAGATCTTCCTAGCTGCAGTGGCCCGGACCGGTACAAAAGGGGGTGGTGATGGACGGAGCATCTGAATCAATCAAACACTCACACCCAGTCAAAAGATCTGGGTTTAATCCATCACCGTTCTTTAGCCCACTCTGCCACCCCAGTTCAGACATGGCTATATGCAAATCAGTCTGACCCTGTGCCTAAAGGGAACAGTCCAGCCCAAACTGCCAAGCCATGTCTTCCCTGGACCGGAAACAAGCTTCCGAGAACTGGTTTCTGGCATTCCAGCCGTCTTCAGCCCGGCTTGCTTGAATCCAGTGGCAAAGTGAGTAAGGGACTCATGTCTGAGCATACCCTGCCACACTTATGGCGGCCAAAAGCGGTACAAAAGTGGGTGGTGATGGACGGAGCATCTGAATCAATCAAACACTCACACCCAGTCAAAAGATCTGGGTTTAATCCATCACCGTTCTTTAGCCCACTCTGCCACCCCAGTTCAGACATGGCTATATGCAAATCAGTCTGACCCTGTGCCTCATGGGAACAGTCCAGCCCGAACTGCCAAGCCATGTCTTCCCTGGACCGGAAACAAGCTTCCGAGGACCGGTTTCTGGCATTCCAGCCGTCTTCAGCCCAGCTTGCTTGAATCCAGTGGCAAAGTGAGCAAGGGACTCACGTCTGAGCAGACCCTGCCACACTTAGACAGCCCTGGAGGAGCGGAGCCGCTGTCCCGAGCACGCCGTTGCCAATTCACAAAGATTGCATCATAGGCCCAAGCCGCTCAACGAGGAGAGTGCGTTTGCACCCCCTAGGTAATGTGTGTCGACATCTGGGGCGGGGTACGGGGTGTGGGCTCGGAGGGAGACGCTCTCAGCCTCTCCCTCTTTCCAGCAGCGTGATCCTTTGCTTCAGCTCGTATCGCGGCTCGTATTGCCAAGGGAGTGGCAGTACCGGGCCGGAGTGCGGAGCTGCAATTTTTGTTACACCATACCCATGTTAGGGGCAACTGTTGACAGAGGCTGACTGCGAGTCAGAAGGAGTGACGGAGAGACCACCCAAGGCACCGTGATCAGTGCCGGAGTGTATTAAGCATTATCCTATTCTTGCATAACGGAGTAACTGATTTGTCATATTACTCATTGCATCATTTCTGCATAATGGAGTACCTGATTAGTGTATAACGCATTGTATTATTACTGCATAACGAACTACCTGATTAGTGTATGACGCATGGCATTATTTCTGCATAACGAACTACCTGATTGTCGTATGACGCAATGCATTGTTTCTGCATAATGAACTACCTGATTAGCGTATTACACATTGCATTATCCCTGCATAACGAACTATCTGATCAGTATATTACGCATTGCCTTATTTCTGCATCACGATGTACCTGGTGGTTGTACTACGCATTGCAATATTTTTACATTGCAAAGTACCTGATTATTGCATTGCGCATTGCATTATTTTTACATTGCAAAGTGCCTGATTGTTGTGTTACGCATTGCATTATTTTTACATTGCAAAGTGCCTGATTCTAGCATTACGAACTGCATAACATGGTATTAGGATTACAGTGGAATGTTTAGAAGTGCTCAATAATATCGCCAGAACTGACAAGGGCTGGCTGACCTAAAAACCAGCCAGGAGGAATATTACAAATACCCATATGTTGGATCTATATTGTGTAGTCTTATGGTGTATCTTTTTATATAAACTTATACTCGTTTTCATTAAACTTGTGTGGAGTCTATTTGTGGTGTCATAATTGGGTTGCTGTGAGCGTGGTTGCAAATACTTTACACATTTGCCTTGAAGATAAGCCTGGCTGCTCATGCCAAGGGGGGAGCGGGGCTACCTCAGAAGGTGAGCTTCCTTTCCCTGATGTGGAAATGCAGGTCCCTATTTGGCCTAAGGTACCTACCTCAGCCAACCAGGGATCCCGGATCTAACACCGTTCATCAGTACTTGTTATGACTGAACAAGGACTCTGTGATTCATAAAGTGATGCTTTCATCTTCAAGAGGCTTGCATGCTTTTAATATATTAAGTATAACCAGAGCAATAAATAGACTGTGAAGGAATGGCAATGACTGTACCCCTGCATATCAGAACTTGCCATAAAATGTATTGTATGTGTTTACTATATATTGAACATAGACGTTCAACACTGTAAGTGAATTTATATATTTTGATGTATGCTATACTCTCTCTCGCTCTCACATACACATACACCGTGTGAAGGATTGAAGGGAATGTGGTAGATAAGCACTTCATCAATAGATAAAAGGGAAGAACTTCAACCTACTTAGTGTGTTGAAAAGTCATAACAATAACTGTTGTCAATCCAGAGCAGAGTACTTGCTGGTTGTGTCTTGGAAGAAGATCTTTTGTGATGAGCTAGATTAGAGCACCCCTTAGTTTTAAGTGTAAATTATTGTTTCCAGTCTGCATTCAAATCGCAAAAGCTTGCATAAACAATCAACCTGCATAACAAATATCGTTGGTCTTTGACAACGTGTAGACAAGGTATCTTATCTGTACACACAGAAACTAGGTTAATGTGTGGAAAAAGTGCTGCAATGAATGTGCTACATGCTGCTGGGTAATCGGCTGAGGCGTCCCGTGGCCCGCCACACCTTGGAGGTTGGTAACGGTGTACAGTTTTTAATGGAGGGTAAGGTCCCTAAAGTCTTTCATACCTCCTTCGTTAACAAGTAACGCTTTCATGACTCCAGCAGCAGCAGAGAAGCAATGCTGCATGGAACAAAGAGAGCTTCAGTTCGCCAGTGAAACCAAGGGTGCAGTGAATGTGGTGGAAAATGGAAAATGGCATTGAGGCCGGGAGTTGATTTCATCTTTCTGTGCACCTTCCAGATGCCCTGGTCACGATTGGGTGTTTCCACAGGATCCGCTCTGTAAGCAGGATCAACATTATAACTTTAAGGCATTTACAGAAGTTGAAGCGCGGCGCTCGTGGAATGGGCGCTGCGCTGAGTTAAAGTATATTTAAAGTCTTTGACAAAAGGTGAGCCCTGCGCTGTAAACAGACACCTGAAGTGCACATAATCAAAAACATCCTTGCTAAAGGAACCTGCTATGGAAGGAATGCAGCTGCCAACCTGGGTGCCTCTGCTCGCTCCTGAGACCAAAACGCTGTGAGAGTGAGTGAACATTTGAAGAAGTGGTGGGACATGCATCCGCCTTTGGCCAATTGCATGCTTTCATTATTGAAAGACACACACAAAGGCCAATCCAATGTGTGGGAGGAGTCTGACCCACATGGAGAAGTTTTGAGTGCTAACAAGAAGCTTCACATAGAGCAGCGCATGCGTGCTGTGCTAGGCTCGTCCTAAAAATAGGACCCCACGACCTGGTCATCCCATTGTGTCAGGAATTGGTTCCCTTCTTGAACCCTTATCTCACTTCTGTGAATTCTTTCTTAACCCTATAGTACAGAACTCCACCACTTATTTAAAAGACACTAAATATTTGCTTAACTTACTGAAAGAGATAAGTTTGATGCAGAAACTAGCGTCTTATTCAGTCTAGACATAGAAAGCCTTCTTACCAGTCTCCCCCAAGACGATACAGTCAGAATCATTGAGAATGCCCTGGATGGAATAACATGGGAATTCAATAATCCAAAAGCATTTGTAGTTGGATGCGCTAAGCTAGCTCTGAAGGAAACATTTTTGAATTTGAAGGGGAGCTGTACTTCCAAACTTACAGGACTTCCATGGGCAGCACCTTTGCTGCAAGTGTAGCTGGATTATATGTGTATGAATTTGAAAATGCACATATTCTTAACACCAACAATCCATTTAAGGAACGGATAACATTTTGGAAAAAATATATTGATGTTATCTTGATGATTTGGCATGGGAGAGAAGAGACTCTCTCTCCTTTCCTAGAGTGGCTGAATATTTCTGATAACACCTTGAGACTCACACACTCTGTGGGTGAAAAGACGATCACCGTCTTGGACATTACTTTCACGGATGATTAAAAACTAAAACCTACTACAAGCCAACAGCAAAGAATATCTTACTGAAATTTGATAGTTTCCATCCCAGGGAATTGAAAGAGAACTTACCATATGGACAATTTCTCCAACTGAGAAGAAATTGTAGCCAAGTGGAAGACTATCATGCCCAATCAACGGCCCTATCAAAGAAATTAAGAGACCGAGAATACCTAGAGAAAATCATATAAACATCTCAAAAAAGAGAATGCAGCCAAAATAGAAATGTCTTACTAGATGAAACTCGGCGGCCAAATACACTCATACCCCTCACGTGTGTTAATACATATAACACTATTTCAAACAAAATGAAAAAAATGATGACGAAACATTGGGGCATCCTACAAACAGGAATACTCAGGTTGGAAAACCCCCTCTTTTCTTTCAAAAAGGCCAGAAGCCTGAAGGACTATCTAGTGTCTACACGCCCCAAAAAACCTCTTGCACACTCTGGTAACACAGTACTCAATGCTTGGGGCCTACCAAATGTAACAGGACACTATCCCTGCAGCAATTGCAGTGTGTGCCATTTGACTGTCAGCACCAAGACTTTAAATTTAGAACCAGGTAAAATCTGATATCTAAGACAACACACTAATTGTAATTCGGCCAATGTTATATATTTGATCACATGTGGTCTACAATATATGTGCATAAAGTGTCCCCAATGCTATGCGGGGAGTCTTTTTACCCTATACAAAATCTGAAAACAGAGATTCTACTTTTAAGAAAAAAGAACCTGGCAAAAAACAAGGAATGGTTGAAGATAAGAAATTAAAAAGCGGAAGAATGGACATTTTAATCAGTGCAACACGGCCCAAAATGGTTAATGGCAGTGAGTTTCATCTAGCAAACATGGAGCGAACTTTCTGAAGAAGAGGATCAAAGTTGAGTGTATATAAATCTAGTACTGAAGCGGAAAACAAAACTCCCAAATACCTTTTAGGTTTTGGGTTAATACAGCCAACTAAATCTGGATGTAATTCTGGATCTGAGCCCCCACAGACCAAAATTTCATTTTTTTTTATTGATCCGATAGCCACCTAAGGCTTCGAATTCTTCAAAAATCTGTAAAACGTGGATCTGAGATTGCAGGTCAGGTTTAATTAATAACATAATGTCGTCCGCGTTAAGTTTGATTTTGGCCATCGAGATAATCGGAGAAACAATATTCCCAGAGTTCCGAATTGCAGTAGCTAGTGGCTCAATGAAAGAAAAAAAAAGAATAGGTGACAAAGGACAACCTTGCCTAGTACCTCGTTGAACTAAAACTGAGCCCACCATAACGGAATTAATAATTATGTTGGCTTTAGCACCAGTGTATACATTTTGAATTAAGCTAATAATTTGTGAAGGAACTCCAAAGTGCGCTAAAATAGTAAAAAGCGTTACCCAAACCACCAAATCAAAAGCTTTTTCTGCGTCTAATAATAAAATTAAAGCGGGAATACTCCTTATCTGAAAATAATCTAATGCCTCAATCAAAAAGTGTGTATTGGTAATTAATTGACGACCAGCGACAAAGCCGTTTTGATCAGGATGAATAAGATCAGCAGCAATAGTATTAAAACGAATAGAAAGTAATTTAGTAGTAATTTTATAATCGGAATTTAATAATGTAATCGCTCTGTATGAATTGGGATCTTTAGAATCTTTCCCCTTCTTCAGGAAGCTCACTACTGTACCGTCATGAAAAGAATCTGGAACTCGCCCACCGGTCAACATAGAATTTAACAATTGCAGTAATAAATTAGAAAACGAATTGAAAAAAACTTTTAAAAATTTGGCAGGAAACCCATCAGGGCCACAAGCCTTACCGATCGGTAAGTCCTTAACCACCAATTCCAATTCTGCCTTGGTAAATGGACTCATTATTGTCTCCTGCTCAAAGTTTGAAAGAAAAGGCATTGGATATCTACCAAGAAAGTTGGAAAGCTTGGGATGGTCTATATCTTGATGTTTGCCATAGATCTGTTGGTAATGAGAGAACACTGTAGAGCCAATTGCCACAGATTGTGATATCTCAGTGTTTTTAACAGGACAATTTAGGCAGTGAATCTGGTTCGCGGCGGCTTGCTCTTTAGCCTGCCAGGCTAAGAGTTTGCCAGTAAAGTTGCTCTCCTCGTAGATTTTTTTAGATTGACCCCGAAAAATGAATTCACTTTGCGTAAATAGATTAGAGCTAAGTTCACGTTTAGCTTCATTTAATTGATTTTGAACATAGCTTGAAGGGTAAAATTGTTGTTGCAACGTTAAGGTCTGGATTTTTTGTTGTAGTAAATTTCTAGATTTCCTAATAGCCGACCAATAAGCTGTGTCCTTACTTATCACAATGCCACGAATAAAAGCTTTTAACGAATCCCAGATAATATGCAAAGGAGCAGTGCCGAAATTACGAGCTATAAAATCTGAGATCTCAAATTTAAGGGAAGTGACCCATTCATCATCTTGTAAATATACTTAATTAAATAACCATCGCTTAGGGGCTCTTGTATCTTCTCCCAGAACAAACTCAACAGCCAAAATCGCATGATCTGAAAAACCATTATAAAGGATTCTCTGATAGGAAAAATTTAATTGCCTGGAGGCCAAGAAGAAATCAAAGCGAGAAGAAGACTTAAATCTACCCGACCAGCTGGTAAACTCTTTTTTTTGTGGATTCTGTAAACGCCATGGATCACACAGATCAAGTATTATCATATTATTAGTGATTGCTCTGCGTGATTTGGGTTTAAGCTGTTTTTTAGAAGATGTAGTGGAATCCAACTTTGTATCCATAAGAATGTTAAAATCCCCCCAATAATGATATCCCCTCCCACCATAAGCAATGATTGAAACAGATCCTCATAAATCTGAGGGTTATCGTCGACTGGAGTGTAGAAGCAGACAAAAGTAATCGGCCTATGTCTATTCAAAACTGAACATGTGACCCAGCACCACCGGCCTGCGCCGCCCTCCTCTGACTGTATAATTTGCGCCGCCCTCCTCTGACTGTATAATTTCTGCCTTCAAATTCCGATTTAAGAAAAGGGCAACACCCTGTTGAGATGCTGTAGAGGACGAAACCCCCCAAAATGAGGCCCACATCTTAAACATAGAGAAATCATCCATTTTTGTACCCGGAATATGGGTCTCTTGCAACATTATTACCGCAGGATTCTCTATTTTGATCCATGATTCAATGGCTCTCATTTTTTTCCTATTATTTAGACCATTAACATTGAAAGCAATTATTTTAAACCCCCTATTGCTAGACATTTCAAGTTATAAAAGTTGACAATGAGCATTTCAACAAATATATACAATTTCTGTCCCAATAAAATTCCTCTAGATAATAGTATATGGCAAAAAGAACCTTTCACCACATACAAAAGAAAGACACAAAATACTTCAATATTTTTTTTTCACCCCCAACACCAGTGACCCTCTCAACCTCTTAAACCCAACCTCATGGCCCTGTTCCACTCCTACTGCACCTCCCCACGCTGGCCACAAGGTACAAACCCCTGTCATAGAGGTGCCTTGTTATTGCACCCTTTGCACCCTAGACCCCCTGCCCTGTGCCCCAACCCCACTCCCCCACAAGAACCTAAGATAATCTATAAGCATTGCCGTAAGGTCCCTGAATAGGAAGGCCCAGACCCAAACCATACCATATCGTAACATAACATATCATAACGAAAAAACAATTGCAAGTAAGTTCACTGAAAAGACTGGGCTTTTCCAAATAGCCAAGTAAAACAGATGAGAAAAAAGAAAAAAGGGAATAGGTCAAAAATAGGACAAGTCAATTCCTGCTAGTCTTTTGAGATCTTATGAAGTAGCACTTCATCTACATCGGTCAGCATGTGAAATTTGCCTTTAATGAGAAATTTTAGCTTTGATTGTTGAGCAATCATGGCTTGGGCACCTTTATCTTTGAATAGATGAAGAAGTTTTACAAATTCCTTCCTCCTCCTAGCTGCGGCAGCGAACATGTCCGGAAAGATCTGGCATTTAGTAGTGGCATTAGCAGCAAATTGTCTTTGTTTGAAGGCTTTAGAAAGAATTGTCTCTTTGACATGGACATCAGAAAAATTCACCAAAATGATCCGAGAAAGCGTGGAGTTAGAGAGAGGCTGCACTGGAACCTGGTGGGCACGAGTGATCGTTAAGTCCCCTTTAAATTCCGGAATCACCTCATGCAGGAAGAAAGAAGTAACCCATTGCATCATATCTGAGCCCTCAATTTTCTCGGGAACTCCCACAATTTTAAGATTTGACCTCCTATTATAGTTTTCCAAGTCATCGAGTTTAGATTCAAGTTCTTTCTTTACTTCGGACATATGGTCTTCCAGACCGGAAATCCTAGTCTCTGCTTCTTTGAGACGGACGGGGAAAGAAGACATTGAGTCTTCAATTTTATCCAAACGTTGATTAATAACAGCCAGTTCCGTTCTTTGAAATTGCTTCATTTCCCGCACCTCATCTAAGATCAAGTTCAACATATCTTTAACTGACATCTGAAACTCTCCAGTCGTCTCAGTCTCCATCCCCAAAATTGGACTATACGAATTGGTGGTACCAGGGGATGTAAAATCAGTATGTAGCACTGTAGTGATAGCTGCAGCATACACCCCTTTACCAGCAGGTGGTAAACTCTTTTCTTTAGAGGGTAAATGATTAGTTGCAATTGCATCAGCAGAGTTCGATGTTAAGCCTGAATTCTTGCGGACGGCCATAGCATCTGAAACAGCTGGTATCCCGGAAAGAGAGCTAGAAGTCACTCCAATAGCAGGCAAAGCTGAACCGTTAACCATTGAGATAGTGGATTTTTTCTCAAATAAGGGAAACTGTTTAGGAATTTTAGGCGCCACCGGCTTCATCACCTCATTAGATACCTGCGGACCACTTTGAATAGACTGTTCAGTCGATTCTATCAATGAAGCTCCCCGATTGTCCTCAGCCTCCCCAGGCATCTCTTGTACAGGGTTCTTGTCTGAATTAGGTTGAGTGGGTAGAAATGGTGTCAGGAGACTCCTCTTCGTCTTCACCAGAGCTCTCAGAAATATCAACAGCAAGGTCCTCTTTATCCGCTTCTATACCGGCACGTTTGGCTGCATCTGCCTCCTCTTTAGCTTGCTGGCGACGTATTCTCGCCTTAGCGCGTGCAGTTAAAAGTTTCCCCATCCCGTAACTGCTTTGATTCACGGTTTGATTTATGTATTGAGTAATAACCAGAATGTAGTCCGAAATCTGATTAAGGAGTAAGAGTACAGCCAGTTATAATAACGAGGAAAGAGAAAACAAAAATTCTCACTGGGCTCAGGCAGACCCAAAGGTCCATAGACGATGATTTCCCATTGACCGCCGGCTGCTGCTACCCGCAGACACGCAATATCAGTCTCTACCGCAAAGGATGCTGGAGTGTGAAATCCTACCCACACTGTGGCCATTGCAGCCGGTGCAGAATGTACAATGCTACGGTGGTGGGGGGGCTGCCAGCAAGATGATAATGATAACAAAAACGGCAAGTGATGTAGAAATGAGGAAAGAAGCAAGTGAACGTTTAGCAGCTGTTCCAAAGGTGATGGCTTCAGATCAGAAAATCCAGCGTTTTATATAATTTTATAGTCACTTTCCAAACTGTCCAAACTTTTCCCTCGAAGCTTAAATACCGATACCAGAAGAATCCAACTGGTGTACGGTGTCGCCGACCTCACCTCACATCACCGCAGGATTTCTTCTTCTGCCGATAACTTTGGCTCAGCACATCACAGCACAGAACAAAAACGGCGCCGTATTCAGAGGCTACTCGGCAGGCACCATGAACACGCCGCACACCGATACGAGCTGATCGCCATCAGCCTCGAGGGGGGGGGGGGAGCCAGAGACAGGAAGCCCAAGAGGAGGTGTGGAACTGCACCGTAGCTGCAGATATAGAGCAAGGAGGTCTTTCGTTACCAAATATTAAAGACTATTATAATGCATATTTTGCACAATATTTGGATAGATTTAAAACTGAAATACTAGGTCCAGATCTATTCATCAACTTTTTTGTTGATCAAATTTGTCGTGAGGCTCAAATCCCTTCCCCCCTCCAAGTGCCTAAATCTCCAAAACTTGTTAGATATAAGATTATGAATTGGTTCTTCAAAAAAAGGGACGCTATGCTTAAAAGATATTCTCTCCCGCAGTTTAATTTAATGCTCCCTTAATGTATGTTTTTGTCTACATAGGGATTAAAATTGGATCCGAAATCGTAGTTAACTGGTATCGTGCTGGGTTCAATACATTATCAGATTTTTTAAGGGATGGAATGTGGATTACACAGTGAGAGATGTCACGATTAATCCACGGAAACTTTTTGTTAATTGGTTCTTATATCATTATTTATAAAATGCTGGAACAATTGGATCTAAGGTATATTATGATTCCTACCCAGCTATGGAATGACCTTTTTTGACCTCACAATCCAGAAATCCGGGGGAATGGAGACGTTGTCTGGCACAGAGTATCGAGAAAGATTTTACCTTAAAAGCAATTAAAAATTGCCGGAACAAGAGAACCATGCATTATCCTTCAACACTTGGAAGACCATAAATAAAGTAAATTTTAGTGTGTTGAGAGGTTCTAATTGGCGTAGAATGCTATTTTTTAGCAAATGGCTTTTATATCGCACGCCTGCTGTTATCGCTAAAATGTACGTTAATACTTCGGCCAACTGTTTTAGATGTCAACAATTTGCACCAGCTAATTGGTCTCATATAATTGTATATTGCCCTAAAATTTTGCTATTGTGGAATGAAATTTTCGTTTTTCTTCATACCTATTATAAGATCAGGATTACTTATAATGTTAAATTAATGTTGTATGGGTATGATTCCGATCTTGGATTAGTAGACCATTTGGTCAAATTGCTGTATAATATAGTAACTGCAGTGGAGAGGTCTCTGATACTACAGAATTGGCAGTCAACACAGGTCTCTCTGTTCCCGGAATGGCTGCAAAAAATGAAGAGAGTTAGAAAGAATGAATTCTTGCATGCACAACGAATAGGAGGGATTAGAAAGTTTGACAACATTTGGAAATAATTTTTTGACTAATTATGGACAGATGTATTGAGATTTATAAGTATACTTTTTCTGCTTTTGTATCTGCAATTGTCATACATTTCTAATTTTCTTTTAATTCCCTTTTGTATGTTTTGTTTTTATGACCCTAAAGAACTTCAATAAAAAAACAACAAAAAAAAACATGTGGTCTACAATATATTGGCATGACAAGCAGAAAGATCATGGCGAGAATCTGCAAACATCGTAGTAATATATGATGTAACCGTAACACTACAAAAATGACTGATCACTTCCTACAAGCAGTTCATACAACCAATGACTTGAAATGGGTTGTCATTGAGCAAATAGAATATACCCAAGAACCGACTTCTCGAAAAGGAACAAGGTTGGATTAACCGACTATTCAGTCACAAAAAGGGATTAAACGACAACATCCCATAGAATGCTACCAATAATGGCTGATCCCTAGTTTATAACACTGATATATCCATTAGTCAAATAACAACTATACAACTATCCATGAAATCATTTGCAATAACGTCTGTTTTCCCTATGTCATAGGATAATTGTTACATCATAAAAAATGGGTACATTCGTAAAAGGTTTTACAGGGAGTTATGTCCACTTCCCCATTGTTATATGCCCAAAGAACATTAAGGGTATATCCATAAATATAAATGTTCCCATTCACCACCAAAATGATTAACACAGGTTACTTCAAATAAACTAAAGGAAACAACATCTCCCACACATATACAATAATCACATATGTTGTGAATCGATAAAAGTAAGGGGAACTGGTCTGTTTTGCCCAACACGGAGTATTTTCAATTCATCTTGGAATAAAGGGGCCGATCTGTTTTGCCCAATAAGAAGCTGTTCAATTTGTCATCACTTGAAAGTGTGCATGTGACATTCACCATGTGCGCTTTGATGTATTTGGCTGCCCAATTCCATAAACATTATTAAAGCTGAAGACGCCAGCTTGCTGGTGTCCCATGTAAGGACCGGAATAGGTGCCAAACACAGGCAGTGGACCTTGATGAAGTAAGAACAGGGGGGAGCAACAAAGCCTGGCTGCTAATTGAAAGTAAGAAGCCAGGTTGCATCGCCTTTATTAATAACTAACTTTGTTTGTAGAGTGTGACTGCAGGCACTGCCCCCCACCGGGATCCATGCCGCCCAATCCTAGAGCGACATAAGTAAGGCTCAGACCAATTTGGAAATTTGTTGTATATGCCTCACTAATCAAACTGGGCAAAATCCATTATTATTAACCTAACCATGATTGTTCTGTCCCAAATTTTGGTTAGTGTGACAACCAATGATAGAAACGTTTTAAAGTTTAATAAGAAAACAATATTCACTGGGTTGCTTATGGTGTGTAGTTCATAATTTCGACAATACACACGTCTTGGTGATTGTATGCCCTTTCTCAACCAATAAATGCTAAGAAACACTTGGCGTCCTCCACACAATACGTAAAAAACACGCAGACTGAGATTTGGGATATATGTTGCATGCAAGGAGGGATACTTACTATGCATGCCACTACTGATAATATAGATGACACAGAACGTTATCATGTACTGCATCAAAATCGTTTGTGTTATGATTACGGATCATTTTCACGTTCCTATTTTTCAGGTACATCGAGTTAGGTGAAAACCATGACTTACACTTTCACCAAGGAGAACATTTCTCCTGCACCTAGCATACCTTAGTGTGTGTGATCTCATGTATTCAAGGCCAAACAAATTGTTGGGCATTTACACCTATGGTCCTGAAGAAAACCATGTATTAACAAACCTTCTTTGGCTGAAATATGTAGACCACTTTTAGGATACTAGAGATAAACTATTTTTCCAGATTATCCACATTTCTTCCTTCTTAATCATCCCACAGGACCCCACTATTAAAGCACTCCTGGCTAGGAGGGGGAGCCTGTAGACAATTTTTACTCACCATCTTCACAACTGTCATCAACAAACATCGCTTCGCTGTAATTAGTTGTCGAAGCACACCTAGGATACAGTCTGCATCCTAGGTGGGAACTCTATGATGAAGCATGCCACCAACTGGGTTGGTAGACAAAGGTTCTTTTACAAACCTATTGGGTTGTTTGCACACATTGCTTTGAATGCAGAGTCCAGGCATCCTACTCTTCTGGCAAGAAGTAGGTAAGGTGTTAACTGGAATTCTGTGGGAAAACATAAAGGTAAGCCTTTCTTTATTCATCTTTGGGACCTTAGTTGGGGATGGGGTGCTTCAAAAACTGGGGAAACTACAAACACAGCCACTTTTTACTTTGATAATTATTGCGCGAAGAGAAATATGTATAAAATGGGTCTCTACTATACCACATCCTGTTCCGAATGAGCGGACTCAGCTAAACACATTGGAAGGCAGGACTGCTTAAATGGTTAAAAAAAAGAGAGCTAAGAAAACCGTGGCATTGTTGCAGTTCAATTATTATCATTTAGTGTGGTCACTGGTTAATTAACTTATAGATAATTAACAATACAGAGTATCCACTATCCATTCGTAAAACCAAACCTACATAAACTTTCATGCTGTGTACCTTCAGGAAGGATAAGAAAGAGCAACAACATACAGCTGTAACTGTTTGCTTTATGTGCATCACATGGGATGTGGCACTCAGGAAGGTGCAGCTGACAAATGATGACAATGGAATAATCCCTAGACAATTAATTCTGTTGTGCAGTATGCCCCTATAACAGACATGGGTCCAGGGATTGATTCATGAGTGCCGAATGTTATGAAAATGGTTCAAAAAATATGTTAAGAATGTACAATCATGTAATTAAAATAAATAAAATTACAAAAATAAAACTAACAAAATAAAAATTTAAAATAGATAAATATATATATTATAAATAATAAATATGTGAAACTATTCTCACGCATATATAATTTATTATACTGCTATCTCTATTCTCAACCATCCATGCAAGCCTATGGCAAAGGGCCACACTGGTTGGACACACAAAATTGCTGCAGTGCAACATAGTCATCAACAACAACAACAAAGGGCAAGAAGGCATTAGGAACAAAGAGAAGCCATGTTTGCCTATGGCAAAAGCACACTAGCTGCATACACAAAATGGCCACCAACTACATGGTCACAACAACAACAACTAGCAAGAAGGCATGGCCACAACAAAGAACACATGCAGGCCTAAGGGGAAAGCACACAGGCTGGCTATGCAAAATGATCCCCAGCCACATGGTCACAACAAGAAGAAGGAGGCCTGTACATCAAAGAACATATGCAGGTCTATGGACACTGACTATACAAAATAGCCCTTTCCACATGGCATGGGGAACAAAGGCAAATAGAGGCCCAGGGCAAACACACACACACAAACCGATCAGTTAAAGGAGGCATTGGTAACGCAGAAAACACAGCATTAGTTCAGCAATCCTAAAAACTAAAATTAACAAGGCAAAACATGTTTACAACACACATTCTCCAAAGCTATTACCCCACATATACAGTTTGCGTGAAAAATAAAACGTTAAAGACCACAAAAAAGCACATTTTGTATTTTAATCCAGTGCCCCCATGGCCTAAATGATATTTAAACTCAACAGACACCACAGAAATGGTTGTTTTATGCACCCATGACTAGCACTGGGCCTACTGGCTGGAAAGCCCATTGGCAGATCAGGCCACATGGTGAATTAAATAAATAGCAAATTTATTTTAAAAAACAAGGAGAAAATTTAGTGAACCGTGCAACATTTTTCCTTTATAAAAGAAGAGCAATTACATGGAAAACAACAACCAGCAAGGAGGCATGGCCACAAACAAAGTTCACATGCAGGCCTATGGAAAAAGCACACTGACTGCCTAGGCAAAATGCCAGACAGCCACATAGTCACAACGAAAAGTAGGAGGCCTAGAAAACAAAGAACAAATCAGGCCTATGGGGAAAGCCCACTGGCTGCCTACAAAAAATGGCTGCAAGCCACATAGTCACAACAAAAAGCAGGAGGTCTGGAAAACAAAACACATCAGGCCTATGGGGAAAGCACACTGGTGGCTGCCTACATAAAATGGTATTTTACAACACAGGGTGTTCCCCACCATAGTAGGGAAACCCTTCCTTAAGTGGATTCCTTTTGTTTAATAATACATTAAGGGCCAGATGTAGGAGGCCATTTACCGACCGGTAAATGGGTATTTGTGATGTAGGGGGCCAATTTTACCTATTCGGTAAATTTACCGAATCGGTAAATTTACCGAATCGGTAAAATACAGAATCGGTATTTTTACCGATTCTGTAATTGCCAGATGTAGGTGGGACTCTTCTGAGTCCCAAATGCCTTACAGATTCTGTATTTTACCACCCAATCCAATTGGGTGGTAAAATACCGAATCCAGGTGTGCATGCACATGTGTGCATGCACACTTATGCCATGTGACAGACAGACGTGCCCTTAGGGCATGTCTGTGTGCCACATGGCACACATGCCTGTATTTGGGGTGCTAGAGGGTGTCAAAGTGACACCCCCTGCACCCTTGCAGGATTCGGTATTTACCGATTCTGTAATTACAGAATCGGTATTTCCCATTGATTCCTATGGGCTTCAAAGCCCATAGGAATCAATGGGAAATACCGATTCTGTAATTACAGAATCGGTAAATACCGATTTTTACAGAATCGGTATGTCAAATACCGATTTTACCTACATCTCCCACCTTCTATTTTACCGATTCATAAATACCGAATCGGTAAAATTCGGTATTTATGAGTCTGTAAAATAGAATTACCTACATCTGGCCCAAAATGCCTACCAGACACATGGTTACAACAACAAGCAAGAAGGCATGGGGAATAAACTAAGAAGAACACATGCAGGCCTATGGGGGAAGCACATTGGCTGGCTACACAAAATGGCCGCCAGCCACATGGTCACAACAACAACAACAACCAGCAAGAAGTGGTGGCAACAACAAAGAAGACAATCAGGCCTATGACAAAAGCACACTGTCTGGATACACAAAATAGCCGCCAGCCACATGGTCGAATCAAGAAGCAGGAGGCCTAGAAAACAAAGAACACATGCAGGCCCATGGACAGTGACTATACAAAATGCCCCCTGGCCACATGGCATGGGGAACAAGGGGAAATGGGGGCCTATGGCTAATACACACACACACACACACACTGGTCAGACAAAGGAGTCATTGGTAACACCGAGAACACAGCATTAATTCAGCAATGCCATGAACAAAAATTAACAGGGCTAAACATGTTTATAACAACACACATCCTCCAAAAGGCATTACCCCACATATACACTTTTTGACGGGGAAAAACATGCAATACCACAAGAAAAACACAGTTTGTATTTTAACCCAATGACATTCATGGCTTAAATGATGTTTCCAATTCAACAGACACTACAGAAACAGTTATTTCATGTACCCATGACTATTACTAAGCCTTCTGGCTAGACGGCCCATTGGTAGACTAGGCCACAAAGTGAATTAAATCAATATTGCAAATGTATTTCAAAAATGACGAAAATATAGTAAACTGTGCAAAAATGTTCCTTTATAAAGGAAGAAAAATTACATGCAAAAAAAATATCTAGGCCCCTACTGAAAATGCAGGCCTCCCACTACAATACATTTCAAAAGTCAATTAAAAGAACAAATAAATCCAGGTGCATGCCCCCAATCAAACAAACAACACCCTTATACACCAGTTTTTTAACTTGTGAAATCTCAAATACAAAGTCCTTAAATCCAATGGTATATATGCAGCAGACAAGGAGAGTGATCCTTCCAACTACAAATCCCAATGAAACATAACTAAGAAAGGGACAAAGCACTGGGAGGAGCCTGCTGGGCAGGAACAGGAAGATGGAGACTCTGGGGCACTTCCTTCCTGTTAGAAAAAACATTTTTATAAAAAAGGACTCCTCTCACAATAAACCACTGGCAGTCGTTCCCAGGATTGCAGCCACATTAGCTCCTGCGCATTCGGGATCGCGTACACCACAAAACATCAGTTGTAAGTCACTGGGGAACCCGAATGACATGTTGGCGACCACAAAATCTCATAGGAGCATGTGGCTGGCTTGTAAATCTCGTGGTACTCCAAACTGCTCTGAAATCCCGTGGCCGACCGCCTAACAAGTTTCTTCTGTGCGCACGAAAGGACATTTTGAGCAAGCTAACAAAAAAAACTCTGTTGTGTAGTGGGGAGATTGTTGGTAACTCAGCGTTCTACGAGGAACACGGAGTTGCCGAACTCCGCTAACAGAGCGGAATTTTATGCCCAGAACTAACATGTATCTGGAACAGTAACTGACCATTCCAAGAAATGTTCGTAACATAGAAATGTCCTAAGGGGGATTTGCAGTAGATAACTCTTGCACTTTAGCTGAATCAGGTTTCATTCCCTCATCAGAAAAGATATGGCCAAGTAATTTCAAGCTTCTCTTGTGGAATTCACATTTGTCAGCATTCAAGCCTGCATGATTCAGAAAATGACATACTTTCATGAGAGCTTTGTCATGTTCTTTCTGATTGGCTCTGAAAACCAATGTGTCATCACTATATTTACTACAGGCTGTATGATATGTCAAATGGCATCTTGGAAAAGATACACCAAAACTCAATTGCTCATAGTGAAACACTAAAACAGATCAATATGTGTAGAAAATGTTGTAATGTACCTAGATTTTTCTTCAAGTTCCAATTGGTGATATTCTGTAATTAAGTGGAGTTGAAAGAGAAAATTCACATCCATCAATTGAGTAATCATATCATCAATGTGTGGACCTGGATGTTTCTCTTGCTCAATCCCCTTGTTGGCCTGACGTATGCAAACACTTAAGCATACACTGTCTATTTTAGGCACTACCGCAATGGGAGAACTTCATATTGTTTTGGACCCGTGGAGCATTCAATGATTCAATGTAAAAGCAACAAATTAAATTCCTTTTCAACATATTCTTACAAGTTAATTGCAGTTTGTTTGTGCCTTTGAGCATCAGGATGAACATCCTCATTTATATGTAACTTTACTTTCATTGTTTTGAGTTTTCCTAACCTATGAAATTATTCATCAAATTGACTTACAATTTCCTGATGAACATTAATATTATAGTTCACTGATATCAGTCCCATATCATCAGAAGTGTTGAAACTGTGAAAACAGGCACTTGAGGCTGTTCCTTGAAGTACATGAATGGGCATTTTACCACTGTGTCCTTATGTTTCATCATGGCTACAAAATTAACTTTATCCTTTTAAAGGCATTAAGGCAGCCCATATTTAGAATTTAGTATTTGACGTCGTAAGTTGTGGTAACGGAGGCAATTCTTGATAAATCTCCACAGGTATGATATTTTTCGACACACTGCTGTCAATTATGAATGGTATTGAACATCCATTTATCTTGTGAGTATTCTTCAGACAATGTTTCAGTGTCTTTGGTGCTTTTTCATGTCTATTTTTCTTCACTTTGAATTTTTCAAGATATTCAACTAGCTTCACATGTGCATGCTTTTCTGAAGTAAACATCGACATTGCATAATTGTTATTGTCACTTTCACTGGACACTGATTTTGAGGAACTTGAGGAACTCTTTGTTAATGATTTAAATGATGATTGACTTTGCTGTCAATTTGCCTAAGTTGATGTGACCACTTGGCCTTGTGGAAGCTCATCAAATATCGCTAATCTAGCATTCAGTTGGCAATTTTGTCTTTGCGCTGCGAGGCGCTTACTTTTATCTTCGCAAGTCATCACAAAATGGTTTGCTTTCCCATAGGCAATGGATATATGCCCAATTATAGGACATTTACCTCCATTTACCTCCTCTGTACCAGGTTTTTGTGGAGACATGACTTTGTGTCCCTCAGCCTTGTACTTTGGCTTACTTTTCATGATCATGACTGACTTTTTTTATTGTTTTTATCATTTGATACATAAAATGAAATAACAAAAAGGAGAGACATTACAGACAGTGGGGAAGGGATGCAGGCCCTGAAACGTTGTCTTCTAAGGGAAGTGTATTAGAAAGGTGGAGAGTCAATGCTTAGAGGGGAGCCGGTGGTAGATGCAAAGGATTTCCGATGCAAGTCCCTGGAATATGTTCATAACCCAGAATGGTACCATTGTTAGAAATCCTTTCTGAAGTTTAGGCAGTTGGCTAGGAAGATAATGCATACGTTAAGCATTTGGAGCATCACTCCAAATGCTTAATGTATGCTGCAAGAGAAAAGGGGATAGAAATAGAGGAGGAAGAGGAAGGGGACATGAAGGACGTAGTGGAGGTGAGGGGGAAGCTGCATTAGTGTTCCTAGATGGCCTAGTTTAGTGACCTATTGGGGCAAGACTACTTAGGGGTAATATAAAGTGGGGGGGGGGGTTGTGCAGATGCGTTAGGGGTGTGATAGGTGTGGGAGGGGGCCAGATCTTTATGGGTGGGTGCTGTTGTGTTGAAGCGGGATATTAATGGGTGCTAAGTCAGTTGTGGGTGCTGGGGATATGGCAGGGGAGGTATATGATATCGGGTTTAGGTAGAGATGGTATGACTGTCAAATATCCTTGGGTTGTGAGGGGCTGAAGTGAGGAATATATCTCTGTTTGCATGTCACAGTACGTCATGCTGTGAAGCCCTGCCTCTTTTGTTGGGGATTGCTTAGTGCCCCAATGCATTGCAATTTCTCTTTTTGCTAATATTAGTACTATATTGGTGAATCGACGGTTGACCAGTGGGAGATCAATGACGATTCCTAGTAGGGCAGGTTTAGGAGTTGGGGCGAGTGGTGTGGAAATTATGTCTGATATCACCTGGAATATTGTGATCCAATTTGTTGTGATACAGGGGCATGTCTATGTCATGTGGGCAAAGTCTGCGGTAGGAGAGTGACATTTTGAACATTAGGGTGTTTTGGAGGGGTCAAATTTAGCACTGTCTGCCGGCATTACGTATATTCGATGAATGAATTTAAAATGAAGCAGCTTGTGTCTGTGGTTTGGGGAAACACTTTTAAATTGTTTGTGACTGCTGGCCAATTCCTTGTCAGATAGAGAATGACCCAGTTCCTCCTCCCATCAGCTCCGCACTCCTCTGACCCTGACCTGTTTGAGTAACATACACGCCCGGTATAATTTAGTTATGAGATGCGAGCCGCCTGGATCGATCATCAGTGCAAGCAACCTTAAGGACTTGTTCAAAGTTTAGAGTTGCATTCAGTATTCACTGTCGAAAGGAATCTGACACACATTCATCGATAACTTCAATGTGGGTAGCTTCCACATCATTAAATTAATTAAATTTACAGTGCTTCACCAGTCCTGCAACAAATTCAGTGATGATTTTACCTTGTCTCTGGCATTCTTGACTGAATATGTATCTTTCGTAATATACATTTGGTACTGGATTAAACTTAACATTCAAGAATGTTTTGATTTGACCGTATGGCACATCACCTACTTGTGGTATATTTTTCATGGCTTCTTTCATTCCTTCACCAGCCTTGTTCCTCAGATACTTTACCATCTTTCAATCATCCTTTTCATCTATTGCATCTATGACATCTTCAAAATTCTCTATCGATGCAGTCCATCTATTGCCAATATTGTGTTTTTGGAAAGTTTCAAATGTTGATAGTGGCTTTAAGAATGCAGCAGGTGTAGATGCATTAGTAGACAGTATAAGTCTCTCAGTTTAGCTGTGGCATAAGAAACTCTGTCTGTCTCTACAAATTTTGGGCACTAATTCTAACCTGTTATTCACAGGCAGCAGCACCCTTCTGGGTACACACCATAGGAATGTAGATCCTAGAAACCAAGGGCCAAGATATTGAAGTGCCTTATGTGCTATACAAAGGGCTTTAAAAATAATTATTTTCCTAATTGGAAGCCAGTGCAAACCCCTCAACTTCTACGACACTGACTAAAATTTTGGAATGTCGAGAACAGATTGGGCAGCAGCAGGATGGGTCACCCAAAATCTATTGAAGAAAGCCCGGTTAATGTTAAGATACAACGCATCGCAATAGGACACAATGTGTAAACAGCTTTACGCAGATCCACAGGAATAAATGGAAAAAACTTTTTCAAAGATATCATAGTATGAAACAGGAATTGGAAGTCTCACTCACTTCTTTATCAAAGGGGAGCTGATCATCGAAATCATCACAAAATTCTTAACAGAGCTAACTGAAGATGGAGGGTGGCCATAGGCTTCAGGCCACCACGTCGAAGATCAAATCAAGTGGTGTGCACCAAAAAACAGAAACTCAGGTTGTCTGCATTAAGCTTTAAGCAGTTATTCTTCATTCACTTGCTGCTTGCCAACCTGTGCTAAATTTCGCAACACTAGAGTGACATCATCAGCGATGGCAACAATAACTTGGAAAACGTAGGAGCACTCCTAACAGTCTTAAGTCTATCAATCAAAAAATACTCCAAAATACTATATCCAGCTGAGAGTGGCAAGATGTCAAAAGTTTGGGAGAGATTTTGTTTAAGGCGGTGGACAAGACCATCATGATCAGTACTGCCTCATCCCCACCATCCACCTTCAACCAATCAAAGCATTTATTTATATAGCGCACTACTCACCCAGAGGGTCTCAAGGCGCTAGGGGAGGGGGGTCCGCTACTGCTCGAACAGCCAGGTCTTGAGTTGCTTCCTGAAGGCGAGGTGGTCCTGGGTCAGGCGGAAGTGGGTCGGGAGGGAGTTCCATGTCTTGGCGGCGAGGTAGGTGAAGGACCGTCCCCCTGTGGTGGCTCTTCGGATGCGGGGGACGGCGGCGAGGGCGTGGCCGGTCGATCGGAGCTGGCGTTTGGGAGCGTAGAAGTTGAGGCGACTGTTGAGGTACCCTGGGCCTTGGTTGTGTAGGGCTTTGTGTGCGTGGGTGAGGAGACGGAAGGTGATTCTCTTGTTGACCGGGAGCCAGTGCAGGTCTCTCAGGTGTCCGGAGATGTGGCTGCGACGGGGGATGTCCAGCATGAGTCGTGCTGAGGCGTTCTGGATCCGCTGGAGTCTCTTCTGGAGTTTGGCGGTGGTTCCGGCGTAGAGGGAGCTGCCGTAGTCCAGGCGGCTGGTGACGAGGGCCTGGGTGACCGTCTTCCTTAAATCTTAAATCTCATATCACCCTACTGCCACAACCAGACCATACTCCATACTATGCTCACTTCTAAAGCCTGCCTGAGTAGGATCTAAAAGCTGATGCTTGTCAATACACTCCATGTTGATTCAGATATTTTTCTACAATCTTAGCTGAAGTAGGAAGCAGGGATTTGGATTGATAGTTTTTAGACTCTTGGAGATTAAAATGGAGATTCAGCAGTAGCGGGGCTTCTTTCCAGGAACAAGGAAAATGCCCTTCTCTTTAACAGAGTTACCACTCTGAGTGGATGATTGACTACTAATTCAGAGCTTGACTGAAGAATTTCGCGAGGACACAAGTCTAGGGGAGACCCAAATTTAATTCCAAGAAGAAGCTTCTTAGCTTGTGCCATTGAGAAAGGGGGAACGCATGGGCAGTCAGCTGTAGAATCACAAGAAATACCATCAGAATTAAGAATTGATTGTCCCTGATCAGATAGGCAGAGTATCTTAGTTTGGAAAAAGGCCACCACATTGTCACTGAAGAATTAGAAGCTATCCACATACATGTATTGGTAGGACTAGACAGACAGTTCACAATATTAAAAATCTTAAGTCTCTTGTCAGCTAACTTAATCGAATAAAGTATTCCAATTTTGCCTAAAAAATGGCATGTTTCAACTCTTGCATTAAAGACCTAAGTTTCCTTTTTTCTTGCAGATCAAGTGATAAGCACCACCTGCGACACTTCTGCTGCACAAGTCTGAGTTTCTGGAAAAACGAAGGGGTGTTGGTTTTATTTCTACAAGAGCTGTCTGATCTGAATAGAGCTGCCATTTTCAAACTGGAGTTTAACCACTTAAAGTATTCTGCTGCAACTTGGTCCACATCTTGTCAGACATAGAGTGTCACATCTAGGGCCTCCTTGAGCTCAACACTTGATAACCACAGCCCAATCATCTGACCAACTGAGTAGTTGGTAAAAATCGTGTCTATAGCATGACTGACACCATGAGTAGGAGACTGAACAATTTGTGTGGAACCCAAACTGCCCATAGCATTAATTAAAAAGATTCAACCCTTGAAGAGGAATCCTCCAAAGCAGGAGATCGGTGTCATCTGTGTCATTAGCTACGTTTACACTCTGCATATTGTGCAGAAAATGGCACTCATTTTGAGGTCTAGGAGAGATAATTATCATACACTATAAAAAGTAATCCAGATGAGTAATGAATTTATTGTGTGGGATAAGTATGGCCTATCAGGAGCTGTGCCCCTGAAATGGGGATTTAGTATTTCACACCCAAAATCGACATGTCCCTCTACTTACTGGCCGTTTTCCCCAAGTAAATATCTGCAGGCTTGACCTACCAAAATGTATTAGATTGGTGACATTTTATGTACCCAGTATGCACCAAGGGCCAGATGTACGACCGTTTTTTGCAGTCGCACAGGTGATTTCGGCCCCTTTGCGACTGCAAAATAGGCTAGTGCAACGTACTAACCCTATTTTGTGAGTTGCTAATCAATTAGCGACTCACAAAATAGGGTTTGTGACTCGCTATTAGGAAGGGGCGTGCCAAGGGCAACCCTTCTGAATAGCGAGTCCATAACCTATGTATGAATGGTTTGTGACCCCAATTGCGGTTGCAAAACACTCGCAGTTTACCACCCTTCTCAGAAGGGTGGTAAGGCACTTGCAAATGTGAAGGGGTCCCCGGCGTTCCCTTTGGGAATGAATGCACAAATATTTTTTAAGATCAGGCAGTGGTCCCAGAGACCACTGCCTGCCCTTAAAAAATTAAACTGAAATGTTTTATTTTTTATTTTTTAAATGCATCCCGTTTTTCTTTAAGGAAAAGGGACTGCATTAAAAATAAACTGCTTTATTGACGAAGCAGTCCCAGACCCCAGCGGGCCACCATCCCTGGGAGTGCCACTCATTCCCAATGGGGTCGCAAATTGTGACAGCCTCATTATTATTCAAGAGGCATGCAATTTGCGACCCCATTGGGAATCGTAAACAGTGTCTGAGACACTGTTGTATATTGAATTTTGCGAATGGAAATTTGTCGCAGTTCGCGAGTCCAAAATTCAATGGTCGTACATCTGGCCCCAGGTGCAATAAAACACCCAACCTGATAATTCCGACATGTGGTGATCAGGGGTTACCTCGCATATCGTAATGTATCCAGCCACACGTAATGAGGGCCTAAGCGCTGCAAAATGCTCCTAGAGTTTTTCTTCTGTAGAATGAAAGTGCAAGGCTGAACACATGATTCCCAAGTGACAGAGGGTCATCTGGAAATTCTCATTGCATAACTATCTCTGACTCAGTAAATGCATCCATCTGCAGGAACATCTGCCTCCACACAGCCAAGGAAGGACACAAGATGCATAAATTGATTTTCTGCATCTGACAGAAATAGGTTGGTACAGAAAAAAAAACCGATAATTTTAGGCCAGTAACGATTAATGGAGGTTCTCTAAAAGAAGTTTGGGAATTACATTTCTAGGTTCATGAAGCCTTTAGTTTATTAAATGAAACAATTTTACCAAATTCAAATGCATTTTAGCATCACGTTTTTTAAGCTTCTCCATTTTGATTTCACTTCCTAAAATGTCGAACCACAAGCAAATGTTTTTCAACAAACGCCAACGGTGTGTGTTACATGGTCTAGGGACTCTCACAGTGGCTATCTTCGGTTTCTCAGTGTCAAAATTATTTTTTTTCAGACTGCCGACTTGTGTGCTGGGCTTCATTATACGTTGGGAAATATTATCCAATTAATTTTTCATTTTCTCATGGGTGAATTGCTCACAATATGTTCAGGGAGTGTTCTAGAAGTCACCGCTGCTGTTGCATAGTCCATCAAAACCTGTGTAAAAATACTGTTTTGTGTCCCATGGGTTCCCCATCGGCGTCAGAAGCTATGAGATTAGCATTTCAAGAGCAGGCGACTTTCTAACAGAGAGCCGTTAAAAAAGAAAAAGCACCTCCAGCACTTGGTGTGAGACTAACTCCAACACATACTGTACGAGACATCTACAAGTGGAAGGACATGTTGGCTACCTTGCTGCTTGGAAGGGGAAAAGTAAGGGAGGTACCCTTAAAATCCGATCTTGCTGCTTGTACATTCAGAATTTTGGGCCTAGAAGTATACTTACAGTACAGCACTTCCAGTGCTATATTGTAAAAGATAAATGGGTACTAAAGCAAATTCATAGCTACAAAGGCCCGCAGGAGGTGCGGCCTGTGCAGTAAGAGCGGAGAGGTGGTGGGGCTGGGTTGGGGGGGGGGATTCGACCGACGACCACAAGGGAAAATTAAATAAATACCTAATTTTCCCTCGTTGTCATCTATCGAAATCCCCCCCCCCAGCCGGCCCCACTTCTCTTACCTTCAGGGGCCGCAGCTGGCCTGCAGGGTAAAAGTGGGGACAGTAGGGAGCATAGCTATTTACTACCAGAGCAAATTCAGAGGAAGCAAAACATCACTTTGCAGAGCATCACAAGAACCGTCCATCAAACTTCCAGTCTCTCACTAGCACACACCCCCTGCATACACAAAAGCAGCGCAGGGGGCCACACCTTCTCATACCTGGCCCCTCAATCCTGAAGCGACCTCCCACAACACATCAGAACCTCCTCTCTTCTTGACTCTCACAAGAAGCTGAAGACCTGGCTTTTCGAGGAAACCCCCAGGGCTGGTCTCTCACACCTGCTACAGAGCGCCTGGATGACCTTATGGGTGATTAACGCACTATGAAAACACAGATAAATTAACATAACTTGATTTCATATATATCATTAGGCAAAAAATCCAAAGTGACACAAGAACCGCACGAATAGGGAGTATACTTCCACATCATGTGCCCACCATGTGTCCACAGGAACATGTTCTGAAAAGATGTTTTTTATGACAACGTCAGGAATCTTAAATAGGGTCACAAAATGCTCCATTCAAACAGAGGCATCTCAGACTTGTAACAATGAATAAAGGTAATATCTAGTTTGCAAAGGCAGCCAATTCAATATCAGCAATCTCATAATTGGGATGACAAGAAATGTTTACAAGCAGACCAAGAAGTATACATAAACTGAATGAGAGTTTAATGGAATAGATTAGTACACTATGGATGGTGCTCAAGGCCAACATCGGGTGCCCCATGGCACAGAAGAATATCACTTAAAGGAGAGGTAAGTTGAAAGTAAAACTAAAAGAAATAATGGCACATAAATATAGAAACAAATGCATAAAAATACAATCATAATAGGACATGAAGAAAACAAAAGATACTTTGGATCTGAATTCTCTATTCACACAGAGATGCGGGCATTTTCACTTAGGTTGTGAAAGGTGCTGTATGCACAAGTAGAGGTGACAGGAAGGCTATTGACTAACCTACTAGTTAAATGCGCATTGAAACGGTCCGAACACTTTCCTTGCCCCCTTCAAAATCTCACTTAACTCCACAATCACCACTAATAAACTCCCTACTTAGGAAAGGCTCGCTAGAGACATGAAGAAATTACCTCACATCACATCGTGCCCACTACGTGCCAAGGTGGCCTAATTAAAGAGCTTGGTGAAACAACCGAGGAATACTTAGACATTATAGATTTAAGATCAAGTAACCTTATCATCAAACACAACAAAAGCACTAATCTATTACATAATAACAATTGGCATTTTCAAAAACTGAGTTTTAGTTTCCAGAGAACTGTGGAATTGTTTTCTAAACCACGAAAAAATATACCAAATAAGAGCAATTTAGATCTAATGTAATGATCTCCCACCCGACTCTTGAAATGGTCAAATGTATAGGTGTCTCTCTCTCTCCCCCTTTCTCTTTACCTTTCTCTCTATATACCCAAACAATTTAGACAACACCACCAAAAAACCGAGAAACTACTTTCCATATCCTATACCGCACAACGTGTTTCTGTTATGCAGCTGCTGGTGCCACTTAATCAAGGCCTCCTTCAGAGAAGGGGCGTTTCCTTTGTCACTGAAGATAAGTCAAGACCCTCCAAAGCTCAAAGAAATGCCCTGTACCTTGTTTAAGATCATGGTGGATTAACGTTTATTATATTTTGCTTTTTTCAAAGGCGTCGTTAAATGTTTGAAATGTGGGGCTTCTGTGCGCTTGAAAGACTGATACTACATCTGCAAGCGCATGAAGTGGCCATTACAAAGAGACCATATTGGGTTTATGGATGGTGAATGAACAAGAGGTTCTTAGCTTCGAGAAGTGATTATTTGAAGTGGTGAGTGTTGCTTTCATACATGCCAGCATTTTGCAAGAAAGAAGTGAGCGTTTTAGGAAAACTTTGGAGGGATTTAATTCCCAAATGACTGGTAGTGTATTTTTTTTAAGCTGGAGAGTACTTAAATACAGCTACTTTTTGTTTTAAAATATCACGAAACTCACGCCTAACACAAGAGTGTTGCCATGTGTGCGGTTCCCTCAAGATTATTAAAATGACTCTTCTGATCATATAAAGCACCTTGCATATGTAATGCATGCGGTATATTATGCATATGTTATGCATATATGCATGCTTGCTTATGATTGCATAGCATCTAAATAATATATGCAACTATGAAACCTTGCACACAACAACGTATACTTAACAAATGCAAACATTTACAAAGAAATGTAATACATGTGTATATTGTATACATAACATATGCTCTAGATTACCATATGTATATGCAGCATTACTTTCATATAAGGGTGCTTTTAGATAGGTGCCAAATGGCCAGATGAGACTATTCCCAGTTTTGAAGTTTAAAATGTTCAGTTCAGTTCAACAGACTTTATTCGGACCTAGCAAGGCCATAAAAGTACATAATAAACAGAGCAAATTGTACAATATTATGCAATGAGAAGAGTTATAAAAATAGATGTACACACAGATCATTCATTGGGACATGAAGTTTTATTCTTAAAATCCCCCAGACCTCATAAATCCAAGCCTCTTAAAGCTAATGTCATAACAATAAGCGAAACAACATTAAAGTGCATTACAAACTGACAATGGGACTGCAATACTGTATCAAGCAACCATATGTGGCATGATTCATTAGCCAATACATTTTCCTTTTTAGTTTCTCTCCAACATCAAGAGCTGTGCCCCATAAAAACAGTGTCATAAAAAAGTGCAAGACATCATTAAACTGTATAGCAAGTGAATTATGTCTAGCCTGGCATGGCACATAGTGTGTATGCTTTTAGGTTTGTGACAGACAAAAATACATACATCTAGTACAACCGGGTCAATACACTGTGTTGGGCCCCTAGCTATAAAACCAGCTCCAAGGGTACATTTAAGAACTGGACCCATAGTTAAGAAATTCTAATTAATTTTCCTCATCATACAACTTTCTTAACTTCGGTGATGATGCCAAAAAACAGACGACTGTACAAGTTACTCAGATGTCTGAAAGTAACTGGAGAAACCTAAGAGCAGGCTTAGCCTGATTAAAATATAGGACTTTCAGCAGAGATAACAAAAAGGTTTTACGGGGAGCATCATATAAACTACAGAAGAAGGTAAGGTGAACAAGATCCTGGCCTGAAAAATATTTACATGTACAGACGCCTGCCTGTCTAGTCTCTTTCTAGGGCTAACAACAGGTGTATTTTGTTGAACTGAAATGCAGTGAGAACAAATCGATGGTGCCCATTATATACAATTAGTAGATAGGGTTCAATTAGATGCCCTGTTAAAATTTGTTCATGGGCACGCCCCAAGGGTTTCTCCAGTTCATGACACTCTCTCATTGCCTCTCGCCATGATAGAAAAGTCTTCATGTTTAGGGGATATCTGCCTCCACAATATTAGCGGGCCACTCAAACAGAGCTAGGTGTCCCTTATGTACAATAACCACTTAATTGACTCCCACCCTGGAAGCTGCTTACAGTTAATTCATGATTATCTCCCTGTTAAAGTGACTCTAGGACATGCCCAGACAGAGACCTGAGCACAGGCGTAATGCAATGAGGTTTGAAAGATATGGCAAACCCAGTTCGTATGAACCATAAATGCAGGGGTAGATACCAGGTCCGCGAAGAGGCTCCTATCAATCCCTTTCTCCTCCACTTGAAGGTCGAAATGTCCATTTAACCCCAGACATCCCACATATGGCTGCAGTGACCGATTTAGCTTGTTATATCTTGGTAAGTGCGCTTAACGGTTTGCAAACAGTTCTAGAAGAAAAAGAAAAAATAGCTCTTATGGTATGAGACAAGGACAGTCTTTTTTTTTTTCCAACTGACCCCATGAGGAGCGGTTATCAAAATACACTCCTAAATATGTGAAGGTTTGAACCTCAGTTAGTTTATGGTCCTGGACCTGAGAACATCTACCCCTGGTCCCATTTGGCCCAAAACCATCACCTGGTATTTACTGTGGTTGGTAGACAAGTCGAGGCTATTCATATAGGCAGCCGCGGCCCTTGCAGGTAAGAGCGGCGGACGATGACAAGGGGAAATTATTTATTTATCTAATTTTCCATCGTCATCATCCGTCAATATCCCTTACACATCCAGCCCCACTGCCCCACCGCTCTTACATGCACAGACCCCAGCTGCATATAGGTGATAAAACCATCAAGCAGTGTTTGGAGACCTAAAGCAATTCTAGCGAGAAAAACAGTATCATCACAAGGATTAAACAACTACCAATTCGCGGACAATCCACCTGCTCATCCAATAACCTGGCCCTTAGGTTGTTTGAAATACAAAAGTGAACAAAGATGGGGGCAATATGCATCCCTGTCTTCGCCCAAGCTTCAGGGAGAAGCTCAAGTACAAGACCGATCCACTTAAAATGCATTGCTTGCAGCTTACTTCCACTTCCCTAAACTTAGCAAGCAAAGGGGGTAGCTCTCAATACCACACCCAGGCCTCCAACAATGCTTATCAGCCCTTGTTAGTCCCAAGGTAGTCATATTTTACCACCATTCCTGGGGCATATATCGACTCTGGGCAATAGTTTTGGTTGTCTCAAGGTAAACAGTCTGTCCCAATGAGGACACCAATGCTTGACATCTGCTTTCATTCAATATCCATACAGGGTATGAGCTGGAAGTCTGTAAAAAGAAAGTATGTTTTGCTGTACATGAACTTAAGGTCTTCCCGAGGGGAAAAGCTAACAGCAGCCCTCGCAAACAAATTCAAACCAGCTCTACATTGCATAGGGGCACAAGTAAAATGTGGCCATGGAGTATAGTCAGGTCATGGCAGCTCATCCTGCTTTGAACTATAAATGAAACAATGGATCCTTCGGATTCACTCATGTTTTAGTTATTCAAATAAAGGGGAGTCAACAAATGTACCACCTTTCTGAAGCTAATTCATAAACGTACCAAGTACATCTACCCATGGTCTACATATGTAGATACAAAAACAGGTTACGGAGGAACGACAGTTGCATAATATCCATAAATGTATTCCCACATAAGGTGCTTTAAGGGATAAGAACAGAAGCACGTTGTGTGGCCCTTTTAAGAACTGATGAGGGGGGGGCTCAAATTATGCAAATAGAAATTGTGATTATTATTGGGAGCATTCTGGGTAATTGTGCACTAACACATTTTTAAATTATGTTTTGGGTTGTTTTGAGTATGAGAATCAAAGAGTTTTTTTTTTTTTAAAAACACTAAAGTAATATACGGTCCTGTCTGCTAAAGGCAACGTTGCTGTATGAGCAGAAGGCAGGAGTTTAACAGATTCTGCGAGTTGCATGTTTCTCGCCCTTGAACAACTCTTTCCGATAACAGATGCTGTGTAAGCTTCCATTGACATCGGTTAAGAACGTGACCAGTGTGGCCGATATTTCGAGACTCCCGTCATTTCATACTGAGAAGGTCCTTGAAATATATTTGCGCTTTTCTGTGCAGGATAAATCGACTGAACCTGCCTTCAACATGCATCACCTAGTATTGTATAATTGAGAAGTTACAGGACGTTTCTCAATACGTACACACTATTTCTATTTCGTGCTACCGGGATCGGGACCGTGAACCGCTGCTCATCTATACTTTCAGAGACCGACCTTCTTTTGTTCGCAAATCACCTCCTCTACTATGCCATGTGAGGCCTGCCGCCTACCATCTGTTTTGGGCTAGACTTTGCTGGGTCTCTCCTCCCTGATATGCTGTACTATGATGTTGTTTGCCCAGAAAATTCTGAAATTGGGATAATTCTTTTCATCTTGACACTTTGAAGGACCTGGATGGCCGTATAAAATTGATTGACTGGCGCCCTGATGAAGGAATTCCCCACTGTGGCATTTTCCGAAACGCGCGCCGGCGCTTCTTTCTGTCTGACTGATGAGAGTGTGTGTGGCTTTTCTTAGTTGTCTGTATTCAGATGGATGTTTTGCTTTATGAGTGTGATTGTGATCTATTGCTTGGATGAATGTTTTAGGAGAAATGTTTTTATTGTTCCTTGCAGTTCTGGGCCAATGCTTTATGAACTATATATGCTGCTCTATTTACTGAAGTAATGAATTTGTACAAATATATATGATAATAAAATGATTTATATACAATCAGCTGTTCTGTGGGCAATTGTTAATATTGGAACCTATTGGTCCTTTAGATTATTGGGAACCTCCCTTTCATGTTGCTATTTATAGCTTCCATGACTGAGGCCTGTAGAATCATGGAAATAAAGTCTTCTGAAAACAAAAGATGTCAGAAAAGAGGGTGAGGGCTCTGGAGCATCTTCCATTAGTGGCGTCGTTCTCAGTGGCATTCTATGATCAGATTATGAACATCAAAGAGGTCGCAGCAAGGTATGTTCTCAGAATACTTGCATTTTCACAAAAAGGGGCAATCAATTAATCAATCAATCAAGTAGTACTTGTATAGCATGGCTTATCACCCCAGAGGGTATCTAGGTGCTGTGCTGCATCCTGAAGTGTGTCAGGGATGGTGCAGTGCAGAGGTGAAGGGGGAGGGCATTTCAGGCTTTGGAGGTGAGCTAAAAGGAGCATCCTGGGAAGGACTGCAGCAGATACGTGACATCTGTTAGAGGGTTAGGTGTGCGGAAGGGAGATTCCTAGTCCGTCAGTGGAAATGCAGGCGGTGGTTCATGTAGGCTGGTCCTTGGTAGTGGAGGGCTTTGTAGGCGTTGGTCAGAAAGCAAGCTTCAGACCCGTGTTTCTAGTTTGTGTTTAAAGTGTTAATGTTTTCATGCATTTTTCCAGCAGAAAATGATTAGATTTGCATTTAGCATGCAATATTGAAAGTTATTTTATTCAGACCTTTGGAAAGCTTAGAATAACGATGAATGGTTCAACTATAAACAAATTAAAAAATGTCATAACATCTGCACTTTGAGCACTGGTGAAAGTGGTCACAAACAATTGTGGAAATTATTAAAATGTTCCAACTCAAACATCTTCCATAAAGAACTTTTTCATCAACTCTCTAGGGATTGCAGTACCTTCTATACTGTGGCAACACCTCTTCTTCATGCACCAGTTGATATCAGGCTACACCATCACTGCCACGTTGTTTGTCATCTTCAAGTAGCTGATCTTACATAGAGTGGGTGAAGTGTGAAACATGTTACATATGACAAAAATGTGGCACATTTTCTTTGGTCTGTACTGCATATCCTTCCATAAATGCACAGACACTGAAATTGGCTTTTGTGAGGTTTAAAAGTTCTCTCTGGTTATTCGTGGCCTTATTAATCCTCGTGTCTGCCTGGACTGGACAAGAACAATGAGAGTGATCAAACATCGCTTCAAGGTGTAAGTGCTATCATGTGCATTCAAAGTAGACCTGCTTAAGTGTATAGTTTGTCAACAAAGGCCTTCGGATATATTAACGTAAAGAAGTACCAACTCACCCAATCGCCTACTTCTGCACTAGCAGGAATGTTACTGCTTACATAATGAAGACGCAATGGGCAGGACTTTAATGGTTCACCTAGCAGTGGGCGCTGAGGAGGTCCATATTCAATCATTATATCATTTTTCTGTTTGTCAACAGTTGTTAACGTGTTTTGGGTGCACAATGCGCACATGCACCCAATGTATGGAATCTACTACCTTTGGGAGTCATGCAATCGAGGAAAAAAATGTCACCCTTAGTTTGGAGACATGGCATGTACTGAGGCCTATCACAGCATTAGTGAATTGCAGAATCGCGTGACAAAAGACAGGTGAGACATGGTAAGATATGGCAAGATATGGCAGCTGTCAATGCCGCACTTCTCTGAAATGAACGTGTCGCCCAAGAAGGGAGAACAGACAATACATTTATAAGAGAAGGAAATGCAATCCTAACGTTGCTGCATGACTCGAAACTGGCGACAGACTGCTCAAGTACATCAAAATCGGGTCCTTCCAGCCCACGCACAGTAGGATTGCTCACAATTCATTTTGCCCATATTTCTGTTCTGTTAATCGTCTGCTCTGCCTCTTTCCTTTTGACTTCCAACCTCCAGGCCATGTATCCCGTCAGAGGGACAGTAAGCTGTGACAGAGCGCTTGACATTTTTTAACTTCTGAGAACGAACAGTCATGACCCCTGATTAAGCCTTATAATGACAGGCGAGATGAGTCGTCATTACTCAACTGATGTTATGACATTGAAAAATATCATCGAAATACAAAGGTATGCCTTTGTTCTCAGAGACATCATTACCGGTATTATTTTAATTAACCATCAGTGCTGCTGCCTACCTTAATTTGGGCTTTGGAGCCCAAAGTCTTGCTCTGATGCCGAGGGCTGGAAGTACGGAATTTCTGCCTGGGTGTTGGACATGGCCCTTTCTGCAGGGTTATCCTCAAACTGTTTTCCTCCACTCCTTCTATTTTTGCTAAATTTGTTACTGTTGGCCTTAGGACTCTGTGCAATTTACCACTGCCAAACATTGCTAAGGTGCTTGTACACTCTTCTCTAAACATGATAAGACTGGCTTATCCCCAATTGGCATCTTTAATTTACTTAATGTCCCTGGTAAAGTGATACTACATGTTTCCACGGCCCATAAATGCCACTAATGTGCCTGCAGCACAGTTTGTGGTACCGACTTAAGTAGCCCTTTGAGCATGTCTCACACCTGCAACTTCGGCTTGTGTGTGCAGTTTTAAACTGTCATTTAGTTACATGGCAAGATTAACCTTTTTGCCAGGCCCAAATCTTCCTTTTTAATACATATAAATCACCCTAGGGTAGGCCCTGGACAGCCCAGAGGGCAGAGTCCTCTCAATTTAAAATGTATGTTTAAGTGTTACACGTCCTGGTAGTGAAAATCTCCTACATTCGTTTTTCGCTCCTACTAGGCCTGCCTCTCCCTTAGGATAATACCGGGGTTACCTTATTACATTCAATAAGCTGTCATTTACAAATAGGAACACGTAACCAGTTCATGCCTTGTGTCTTTTGAATTGTAAAGAAAAATCCTATCTTATAGTAAAATCGGATTTTGAATTAAAAATGTCCTGCCTTAGCCCATTTGGTGCCTGCAGCTTGTCTCTGAGTCACATGACTGGGTGTAGCTGACAGTTGGGCTTTTTGTATTCCCCGTATACAGCCACACACAATATAGAGCTTAGGTGTGCCTGGATGGGTCATCACTGGCAGGATTGGAGGGCAGATCTGGGCACAGCCCTACCTACGCTTGAATAAGCTGTATCCTGCCTCACACAAAGGGCTGCATCCCTCCTGTAGATAGTCTGGAGCCGGGGAAGGCACAAAGCCTGTAGAATTCAAGGGGAAAACTCAAGAAGTTTCTCCCACTTCAAATGAAGGACCATGTGTAAATATTGCACCTCAGACAACATCTTTTCCATACAGTTCAGGACCTGTGGAATATCTGCCATGAAGAAGGACTGCAGTTCTGCTGAAAGGACTGCCACTTTGCTGGACTGCTGCCCTTCTGGACCACTGCTTTGCTGGACTGCTGCCTTACCGGATTGCTGCCCTGATGCCCTGATTCCCTCCTGCCTGAGTCAGAGGAATTTGGAGCTGCATCTGAACCCATGACTCCCAGTGTGGTTGCCCCCTGTTGAGAGCCGCAAGGCTATAACATGCTTCCAACCACCTGAACCAGCACCCAGATCCAGCTGGAGCAAACACGTAACCCTCAAGTGGTGCCTCTCGGGTTCTGGCCTTTTTTTGGAATGTCAGAGAAGCTGAATTGATATTTTTGGGCTCTTCTCAAGCACGAACGGGCCCAACGGTGCTGAAATTGTGTCACTCGCACATCCTGCCAACACAAAGTTCCATAAGCCTGGCGCTTCGCTCTACAACATCGACTGCTTGCGTAGAGCGCCATTGGGAAACACCAGCACGGCCATTCGTAATGACAACAGCAACGCCTATCTGCTAGGCCTGGCTTGCTGTTCACACTACATCAATGACTCTCCGCATCGCTTCCCTGCTCCACGCGGCCCCCTGCGCCAGAAAGGGACTCTTTGTGCTAGACTGAGAAGGTAGCTTATCAGCTGAAATAACCAAGTCCCTGTATACGACCCGCACTCCATCACAGTTAGCCTAAACTTGTGACTTTCTCCCAGTCTTGCACTACCAGATAGCCATGAGTGGCACTTTGGGGTTTAGGGCGCTATTTCCACTTACATCTTTAAAATTGAAAAATGTCCAGATCTATTGATTGGACTTTTACTCTTTTGGTCAAGTTTTATTTATTAAAATCTACTCTATGCTTTCTAATTTGGTGTGGTTTCATTTTTGTGTGGTGTTCATTGTATTACTGATTGATGTGTTGCACAAACATCTACACGTTGCCTCTAAGTTATGCTTGACTGTTCTGTGCCAAGCTACCAGAGGTTTGAGTACAGGTTAGTTTGAGGTTTGCTTGTGCCTCGCCCTGACAAGTATTGTGATAGCTGCTTGAGTAGTGTTTCACTCCCCTCAACAAATAACCCAAGTTCTTATGGAGACAAATACCAAGCCTCTTTCAACCACCAGTAAACCCCCCCGCCTCTTTATCTGACTCTTGCAAGTTCTTTTTTTCAACCCTGATTTCTACCTTTGTCATGTTTTTTTTCAGTCTTCCCCTTCCACCTACACTCCCCTTGTGTGTTTTTCTCTCTCTTTCTTTAGTCTGTTGAGAAAAGAAAGTGACGGTCACTAAGAATGAGTGGTGGCTAACCCCAACTACAGCCACCAGCTCAAATTAAGCACTACCTTTAGGTAACTTCGAGCCCTTGCAATCGATACAGGTATGACCATTGAGCTCACGCCCTTCTCTCAGCCATTGATTATGTATTACTCAACACCTTCCTCAGCCAATGGTTGAGTATGCTTGTCACTGATACGTAGCTGTTTGTTGCAGTAAGGCACTCAGGCATATGACAATATCCTTAGTGCGGTGGTAGATGAGAATACTTGGGCATTGTGTCCTTGGATGTTTTGTGTGTCCTTTGTGTTCTGCATTTGTTAACTGACTTAATAAAACATATTTAGAGCCTACGAGGCAGCAATTATAAGTAATGCTACATGTTCATTATGCTTTTTTTGGAGTGCAAGCCGGCTTAAAGAAACTCAGCATTCTACTTAGACATGTTTACGCTGTGTTGAATTGTTTGGTGCATTTTAATAAAAGCGGCTTTGCAGAGGTTTGCTGAATGTTATACAGTGTCAAAACTACACAGGAGACTACTAAAATAGGTCGCATTAAAATGCATATGTGTAGCATCTTGCTTTTTACAAATTCAGCAGTGGTAGTTAAAGGAAAGTGTAATCCATCTTGGCCCATCACAGTTTTGGTAGGTGGCCAAAGCGTCATCCTGCCAGCGGATGGTTGTAACTCACTCAGACCCAAGAGATTCAGCTCACAAGGAGGGACTACTGGTACACCCGAGTTGCAAGTTAGCTCAGAATATTTGCATTCATTTACAAAATTGAGTCAATTGCAACAGTGTCACTTTATAGTCACTTCAAAACACTGCAGTACCACGCGTCATTAAACGGGACATTACATTTGATTAATGCCGGGCAGAGGAGATAGCATTGGATCCCATAACCCGTCATCTTCTGACTCTACTTTTTATTCTTAGTTAAATGCCAGTCTGGACAGCTCAAGCGTCATGAGGTTCCTGGGACGTAAGCTGTTGAGTTCAGCTCTCCCATAATAATTCAGCTAATTGCAGAGTTTGAGTTCCTGTGCTCCCAGCAACTTTCCCACATGTGAATCATCTATGTTGAATAAAGTTTGAGGTAATTAGTCAAAGTTCTCTGGATGGGCTGTAATGACTGGCCAGGTTTTGCAAGTATCCAGAGGATTTATGTGGTGCACACTATTTAATAATTAATCATTTCAAGGCAGTTTCACACGATCATATTTAAGACCATTACACCGACCAAAGGCCTGATTCTGCCAAGATTTTCTTACCAGTATTTAGGAGTGGAATCACCAAGGTCTAGTACGTCATTCTTAGTATCATTCACAGAAAGGGAGATTTTTTTCTTTTTTCCGATGGTATCTGTGCTTGAAGTCTTTTGTAAGGCTTGGCTAACTTCCTGAAACATGAGGATTTGGCTTTATAAAAGTGTCCACTTGGAATTGGAGCTCCTAAATAGTCGGGACTTCTATTAATGGCAGCAAATAGATGTTTAAAAGGGTGATGTTGGGAGAGAAAAGGCTTGTGGCACGCTTCATGTAAACTTGCATGCCAATGAAAGTAAAAAGGCAATCTGTGCTTGTTGACTGCATTCAATGCTAAAAGAGTGGATCCTTTTAATAATAGTATCGACTGCTGCTTCACCTTCTTTAAGATCTCTGAGAACAATATGGTCCCCTGCTGCATTGTCTGCTGCTGAGAGATCAAAGAGTGTGAGGGCGGCTAGCTCACCTTCATCCAGGTTGATAAAGAGATGCTCTCTCAAGTCAGCCATACTGGTTTCCGTTCCGCTCCTGGGTCTGAATGCAGACAGCTGCTCATACAAAGAAATATTTTTTCCATTTGCCGTGCTACTGCTTTTAGAAACATTTGCTAGGATAAGGTCAATTTGAGATTAGTCGGTGGTCTGACAAGATTTGAGAGTTTACTCACAGTTTCCTCAAACGTCCTCAACGGTCTTAGAAACACACATACTAAGAAAGAGGTGTTGCTCAGCTAGCGCTGGAAGGAATTGCTTCATATTCTGAATGCTTGCCCAGCAAGGTTGAATACTTTACGTTTTTACCCAGTTCAGCACTACTATATTATGCGACATAATATTGTTCTTCCGTTGAGTTCCACAGCAACTTTTAATGTTGTCTTTACCTGCATTGTGGTTTTTTAGAGCTGTACTTAACAAATGTTAGCTTTACCCAACTTGTTGATAAACACTTTATCCTGCTGGCATTCAAAGCTGTGGTGTGCAGTTGTCACAGATATTTCAGTAGGAAGTACAATAAACCCTTAAGTTATCTTAGCAGTGCAGGGAGTCAAACATTGATGAGGAACTGAAATTACAAGCGCAGATTTTTCATGCATAAACAGCTTTTATGAAAAAAGACATTTAGAAATAACTGTTGGAATGTGTAATTTTTTATTCGCAGCAGTTTTCTTTTTCCATTGCCACAGAAGCTGACTATGTAATATGCCCTACATTTTCAATTTTGCCTTCTTGTCTATCTGGCCCAGCATTGCAAATATGTCTGAGAGATAAACGGTCATGTATAAATTAGGTTACTTTAGTTCCTATAAGTTATTTGGGTAGTACACACTGTTAAAATAATAATTTGGCTATATTGTCTGGAATCACTGACAAAATAGCGACTTTGCAAATATCGATGTCAAAAATATCGGCGGCGGAATATCGACATCAAGAATATCGAAGTCCTATCTACATTAAGGTAAGTACAAAAATATCGGAAAAAAATATTGTTGTAAAAAATATTGTAAAAAATATTGTTTTCTTTTAATGTTTACAAATAATATAAAATTAAAGAAATAATACATATAATTAAAATAAACATAGTTAAACATATATTGAAAATTATAAGTAACACATATAACGTTAAACATTTTTTAACATATACATATAAAATATAATATATAGTTTTACTTTATAATATTTACAATTAATTACTCTATTAACTTATAAATTGTAAAAAATACATTTTATAAATTATAAATACATACATACACATACAACAATAATATAAATAAAAAGATCAAAACTATATATAACACACAAAAAAAATAATTTTAAATAAATTAGACATTACATTAAATAAAACAGTAAATATTGGATAGCGTAGGGGTAAAAATTACTATTCCAACTCCAGAGGGTGCAACAGTAGGGAAAGTGTTGGATAGCGTAGGGGTTAAAATTACTGTTCCAACTCCAGAGGGTGCAACAGTAAGGAAAGTGTTGGATAGCGTTGGGGTGCCTGGACGAGTATGGATGAGGACTTGGGGGGTCCTCTGGGTGGAGTACATAGTGTGCCTACTATGCAGGACGTAATGGGGGCTTTGGCGGCATTACAGGCTCAGGTACAGGATCTACGGCAAGAGAATGCAGGGCTTAAACAAGAGCTCGGGCAGTGAAGGCAAGAGAACAGTCACAAGACAGGAGACAGGGTCCTATTATACAGCCAGCAACCTTTCAGTATGGAGGAAGGACGGGACAAGGTTCGGGAGGAGGAGCCCCTATAGCTGTTACGGTCACGTCACATGTTCCTGTCCCCTTAGCCCCCCCGGAGAGGTTTTCAGGAGATAGCGATAAGTTTGGGACTTTCATGAATCAATGTCAGCTGCATTTTATGTGCAGGCCAAATGCCTTTCCGGATGATACAGCCAAAGTGGCTTTTACTATATCGTATTTGGCTGGCACCGCTGCTCAGTGGTCTATCCCCCTTGTAGACAGTAATGACCGCGTTTTGTACGACTACCCAGCATTTAAAGAGTTAATGAGGGGACTGTTCGCTAAGCATGCTTTTATGCAGGCTAGCGATGCGGAACTCTTGAAGTTAAGACAGGGTAGACAGGATTTGTTAACATATGTATCTACGTTTAATAGGTTGGTGTCTGAGACTCACTGGCCAACGGCCAAGAGGACTTCCTTGTTTTATCAGGGCCTTTGTGAAGAACTTAAGGAAGTGGTATCGCAGGTAGTTGATCCTCCAGACGACTGTGCCGCTTTTATAGATCTTGTGGTGAAATTAAATCATAAGTTGTCTGAGAGGCGTGGGGAACGAAATCGTTTTCAGGTGTCCAGGGGGAGTTATGTGAAACCTGAAGTAAAACCCCTAGGTGATCATAAGTCTGCTCCTGAACCCATGGAGATAGGTGGGGTGAGAGGCCCATTAACCATGGAAGAAAAGAAAAGAAGGAGGGAGCAGAACTTATGTTTGTATTGTGGTCAAGGTGGCCACTTTGCAAGAGAGTGCCCTGTAAAGCCGTCTGGTGTGGTGTTTAACAAGAAGGTAGCATGTATCCATGAGAACAGGTGTTCAGCCTCTATGGAGGGAGCAGGGGGAACATATGATGTGCTGGGTGTGATAGATCGGGTGCCGAGGCATTTTGTTATTCCTGCTCATCTTTTGCTCTCTGTAAGTAATCGAGTACCCGTGTCGGTCTTGCTGGATTCCGGTGCGACTGGGAATTTTATCGATATCTCTTTGGCTGAAAAGTTAGAGATTCCATGTCGTTATAAGAAACAGCCGGAGCCTGTGAGAGCTATTGATGGGACAGAACTAACTTCAGGTTCTATTACTCGTCAAGACTGATCCGTTGAGGTTGTTGTGTGAGAACGGTCATTCAGAATCAGTGGTTTTTGATCTCATTGATGCCCCTTCTTTTGGTCTAGTATTGGGGGTTCCATGGCTTCAGGAACATAATCCTAAAATCGATTGGGTGCAACGTTTGGTGACCTTGGATTCTACACATTGTCTCAAACACTGCTATAAGGAGGCCAGTGAATGGGTTTCCACTTTGTCCTGTACTGTGGCTGATGTGGGGACAGTTCCCTGGCAGTATTCTGCCTTTCGGGGTGTTTTTGATAAAGTTCAGGCTCAGGGTCTCCCTCCACACCGGTCTTTTGATTGCAAGATCGACCTGGTACCGGGTGTTCCTTTACCTTGCTGTCGCATATATGCGCTCTCAGAACCTGAGGAGTTACATCTTAAGTAATACCTGGAGGGCATGTTGAGGATGGGATATATCCGCCCCTCCTGTTCGCCTGTGTCATCGGCGATCTTCTTCATTCCGAAGAAGGAGGGGGCGTTGAGAGCCTGTGTGGACTATAGAGCTCTGAACAAGGCTACGGTGAAGAACAAGTATCCTCTTCCACTCATCCCCGTGTTGCTGGATCAGCTCCGCAAAGCAACGGTGTTTACCAAATTGGATTTGCGGGGCGCTTACCATCTCATACGTGTTCGCCCCGAGGATGAGTGGAAGACGGCATTTAAGACCAAATATGGCTTGTTCGAGTATTGCGTAATGCCGTTTGGCTTATGTAATGCGCCGGCGGCCTTCCAGTTCTTCATTAATGAAGTCCTCCGTGATTATCTGGATAGAAGTGTCATCGTCTATCTAGACGATATCTTGATCTTTTCGGAGACGGGGGCTGAACACCAAGAACATGTGACACAAGTGCTACAGAAGTTACAAGACCATCATCTGTATGCCAAATTAGAAAAGTGTCAGTTCAGCACCCCTAAGGTGGAGTTCTTGGGGTTTATCATTTCAGTGGAAGGCATCCAAATGGACCCCAGGAAGATACAGGCTATTGTCACCTGGCCCATACCATCTACCATCAAACACATCCAGGTCCTTTTGGCATTTGCCAATTTTTATCGGCGTTTTATATCTCATTTTTCCGATATTGTGGCTCCCATGACCCGATTGTTGAGGAAGGTGGTTCCCTTTGTCTGGTCTGCTGAGGCTCAGGACGCCTTTCACCTGTTGTTAGAGAAATTTACATCAGCACCTGTATTGGTGCATCCCGATCCTGCCCTGCCGTATTTTGTGGAAATGGATGCTTCACTGTGCGCCGTGGTTGGGGTATTGTCCAAAAGGGATGCTGAGACTGGTCATATGCACCCCATCGCCTTTTTTTCTAAGACCCTGTTACCAGCAGAGCGCAACTACACAGTGGCCGAGAGGGAGTTGTTGGCGGCGAAATTATCTTTTGAGGAATGGCGACATTATTTATGGGGCGCTCGGCATACCATCACGATCTATATTGACCATAAACATCTGGAGTTCTTTCGGTCTGCTCGTGCGTTAACACCTTGCCAAATGCGGTGGGTCTTATTTTTTAACGAGTATGACTTTGTCATCACTTACCGACCCGCTGCACAGCAGATAAAATCTGGTGCTCTTTCCCGGATTCATGTCGACATTAGGGAAGAGGGACAAGTGAAGGAAGACAGACCTATGATCAGTGGTGAGAGGATTGTAGGGGTTACATGTACTGAGGACTTCCCTTCTTTAGTGAAAGATCAATTGCGTCAGTTGGATTTGGCCCCTTGGTTAGCATTGCCCCAGGTTCTGGGTCAGGACGGGTTATTGTACCATGAGGATCGGTTGTTTGTTCCCCCCGTCCTGAGGGAGATGGTTTTGCAATGGTGTCATTCCTCTGCGCTGGTAGCACATCCCGGGATGCGAAAAACGAAGGAGATGTTCTTGCGATGGTTTTGGTGGGATACATTGGCTAAGGACATTCAGAGTTATGTGGCAGCTTGCCCTGTTTGTGCCACCTGTAAGCCTACCCATTGTAAACCATCTGGCCTGTTGCAGCCCTTAGAGGTCCCTCCTGCTCCTTGGCATACTGTTAGTATGGATTTCGTGACCGATCTTTCATCTGTGTCAGGTTATACTGCCATCCTAGTGGTGGTGGACTTATTTACTAAAATGGCGCATTTCATCCCCCTACTTAAGATCCCTACTGCTAGAGAAATGGCTTTGGTGTTTATATCCTCAGTAGTCAGGATCCATGGGTTACCTTCTGCGATCATTTCTGACAGGGGGGCGCAGTTTGTGTCCCATTTCTGGACTGAGCTTTGCTCTGTGCTTAAGATGGAAATATGATTATCATCGGCGTATCATCCACAGTCTGATGGTCAGACTGAGCGGACCAACCAAACCATGGAGCAGTACCTGAGGTGCCTTGTGTCATCTCTGTCCTGTGATTGGGTGGCTGCTCTTCCTATAGCGGAGTTTGCCTACAACAATAGTTTGCATTCCGCTTTAGGCATGACTCCTTTTTATTGTTCAATGCGGTACCATCCTAGGGCGTTAGCCATCCAACCCACTGGGCATGTGCCAGCCATAGGTGATATGTGTAGGAGGTTGAGCGATATCTGGGGTATAGCACGGGAACAACTGCAGGAAGCAAAGGTCAACATGAAGGCCCAGGCTGACAAACATCGAGTCTCTGCTCCATCTTATCAGGTGGGCGATCAGGTGTGGTTGGCCTCTCGTAATCTTAGGTTGCAGGGGTCTCGTAAGTTACAACCTAGGTTTGTGGGCCCGTTCTCTATTGTGCAGGTGATTAACCCCGTGGCTATGAAGCTCGAGTTGCCTGATGATTATAAGGTCCATCCTGTGTTTCATACGTCTTTGTTGAAACCGTATGTTCCCTCTGCTCAGGTTTTGCCACCACCTCCTCTCTTGTTGGTTGGTGGGGAAGAGAAGTTTGAGGTTCAGGCTATTTTGGATTCTAGACGTAGGAGGGGTCGCCTCTTCTATCTCATTGATTGGAAGGGCTATGCCCCTGAGGATCGGACATGGGAGCCGGCTGGAGGGGTACATGCGCCTCGGTTGGTCCGTTTGTTCCATAGACAGCATCCCTCTAAGCCCCGCCCTGTGGGGAGGATCATTGGGGGGGGGTACTGTTAGGAATTAGGTCCGGTCCGCTTTCTATGGCCATGCTTTGCCATCACATGACCTGCCTTGATGGGACTTAAGATTGGGCCTGCCCATGAACCAGTGCTTGGTATCTTAGAGTATTGGGTTCCAGGTTCTGGGTTCATTGACTTAGTCTGTTGGGTTCACGGGCTCGTGTTCCCTATCCATTTTTCTGTTCCTTGACTCCCGTTTTGTTTTTCCCTTTTTTGAACCCTTGTTCCCCTTTTTTGAACTATTTTTGATATCCTCGAGTCATTCTTTGGGTGTTAATGACCCTGCCTCTGGAGCTCGGTTTGTGACTATCGTCTATTTGGATTATCGAGGGATTGCTGGGGCTCCAGCCCCCTCGGACACTCACCGAAGGAAGAAGCGCGGTGTATTGGGACTTCGTGAAAGAAGACAGGAGCCACCCGGAAGACACGGCGAGTTTGCCGAGTAGCGCGCTCGGCTTCCGCATCTTGCGTACCAGTCAACATCGTTGTGGGCTGTTTGGTCGTTTTCGTACGCGCTGGCAGAATCAGAATAGCGCGAGTTCGCGCCGGACGCTGTGTTTTGTTTTTTGTGTCCTTCTTGTCCCCGTGCCCCATATTCATTCCAAAGAGTGTCCCTAGGGTTTTTTTATGCCATTTGTTTGGCTTTTTCCCCCTAACACGTTTTAAGAGACTAGGGAAGAGAGAGCTTTCTTGGAGTATTCCCCAGGACAAAGAAGACTGTTTTTGAGGATACAATTGTTTTCCTGCTACCTGAAATTCCCGAGGCCAATCCTGTCTTTATATCAAGTAAGGAGGTTGTGTATTCTGTATGGCGGAGTGTGGTCATGGATTAAGGAGGGAGGCTGTTTAGTGGGATTTGGGGGCTCAAGAAGTAATTGTGTATATTACTCCTTCAGGTTCAGAAGCGTGGAGGTGGTAGCAAGCATTGGTCTGCTGTCCAGTTCTGGGGGTGAAGCTGTCCTGACGTCTCTTTCCCTTGTTTTGTTTTCCCATCCCCTGTCCTGGGCTCAGGTGTTGTCTCATGGTTATATGTCTTATGAGTGACATTTGAGTCAGGGTAGTGGATTGGGCCGTACTACGTTCCTGCAGTGTTTGGGCCGGTGGAATCTAACACCAACTCCAAGGGGTTTTCAACAGTAGGGAAAGTGCTGGATAGCGTAGGGGTTAAAATTACTATTCCAACTCCAAAGAGTGCAACACTAGGGAACGTGTTGGACAGCATAGGGGTCAAAATAACTTACTAATAATTAAAATAATATATTTTTGTGAAAAAAAGACAATTTAATTACTAAATTACAACAATTTAAATAACAATACCAATAAATAAGTATTTAAAAATAATTGCCAATGAATAATTAATTAACCATCAAAATAAATACAATAAAAAAATAATTACTAAAAATGTATTAACAAATAATAAAATACAAAATAAAAAAATGTCAATACCAAAAACAAAATTTAAAAAAAACATCCAGCAATTAATAATTAAATAACAATACATTATTGATAAATACCAATAAATTATAAAAAATCAGATGTGATTACCAATAAATAATTAATGAACAATTATTATACATTTGAATGTTTTTTACAATTATGTCGAAATAAAAAATTCGATATTTAGACTGTTTACCATTGTTTGTATGTGCATGCTTGAATGTGTTGCTGCCTGTGTTAGTGTAAAGTTCCAACTTGTGTTTATAGGTATGATCCCTTCATTCCAGTAATATGTTTGTCCATGTATAAGCCTTAGCAAAGTCAGACCTATTGGCTTTGCCAGAGCCTTGGCATTGTCAATATAACACTGATTGGATGTTGTGTGAGTGTGTTAAGTCCAATGTTGATCTGTGTCCAGACTTTATAAATTGCTCTGGTTTTGGACATGATTTAACCAGGATACTGGTGTGTTACATGTGTCTTGTTTAAGCTGTTACAGTTATATGGTACCATGCTTCAATGCTGTGTTGCTACGATTAGCCTAAGGCTGAAGCCCGAAACTACAGTGTCCCTCTGCATGAGCAGGGAATGGAGGAGACTGGAAGCAAAAGCAGCCCTCGCAAAAATGCTCAAATCAGTCACTCTCACTTCCTCTCATCTATCTCTCTCTCTTCTATCCACCCACTCCCTCCTTTCCCTCTCCCTCGCCCCCTCTCTCTCTCTCTCTCTCTCTCTCTCTCTCTCTCTCTCTCTCTCTCAGCCCCCTGTGCCTGCTGCAATTAACCTCGGGGAGTGCTGAGGTGACAGAGGCAGCAGCAGTAGCCTTCAATGGCTCCAGCTCACTAGGGAAAGGTTAGAGGGAATGAAAGGTCAGTCCAGTCTTGGTAGGACTTTTAGCTTTATACACATGTGTCTGTCTCAGAAGGGTTCTGAGTGTTTCACTTTATAAGCATGGGCCTGTCTCTTAAGGTGTTCTGGGTTTTTCGCTTTATAAGTATGGGCCTGTCTCTGAAGAGGTTCTGGGCATTTCACTTTATCAGCATGTCTATGAAAAGTTCTCGCCGTTTCAATTTATAAGCATGTGCATGCCTTTGATGGAATCAAGAAGTTGCAAATTAATTAATTAATTAATTCAAATGTCTCTGAAGGGTTCTGGACGTTGCACTTTATAGCCATGGACCTGTCGCTGAAGGATTATGGGCATACATGGGAATGGAATCAAACCAAAGGTAAAGTTATTGGAAGTGTTTCAATGTGTACCCAGTCCTGTAACCAAGGAACAGCTGAAGTGCTTCCCCAGCCTAGATGAATATAATGATGAATTTGTAAATACATTTTCTGCACAAAACAAAATCTATGAGAGCACTGATAAAGAAAGGGGAGAGTTATATTTGACCTATATCTAGTAAGAGGAATGTGAAAATCCCTTTATAGATATAAAAGAGAGCATTGCAATGGCTGCAATATTAAAACCATTTGATCCCAACAACAAGAAAGTATTGAAGATGGATTCGAGGGCATATGGTTAAGGTACTGCTTTGGTTCAGTTAAATCAAAAACGCAAGATAGTTACAGCTTTGGCTCCTAGAACTTAGAGGGAAGTTATTCAGTCATTGAAATAGAAGGACTTGCTTGCTGGTGGAGATTTCAGTATTTCAGAACATATTTATGGGGAATGAGATTTGAATTAAGGATGGATCATAAGTCACTCAATCATATTTTTGCAATTAATGGCAGATGCAAACCTACACCTCGCATGTCTAGATGTTTTTTTAGACTGTAAGAATAATATTTTGAAATTAAATATGTACCAGATGTAAGGATTGTTTGCCATGTTTGCTGATGATGTCAACAGTAGATTGTGTGGAAGATGATTGGGTTGATCCCAGCATGGACACATCAGTAAGGGAATGTTAGAAAATGGGGCTTCTGGTTGGCTAGGGTAGGCACTTCAGCCAGGCAGAACTCACCACTATAGTCTGGGTAAGCTAGATAAACACCTAGGATAACTTACGCTCACCCACTGGTAGCTTGGTGCATCTTGTCATTAGTGGCAATGTGCAAAGTATTTGTGCAAAACATACACAGTAACTCATTGAATACACCACAAAAAAACTCCATGAGTGTTAGAACAATAGGAAATATTTGTCTGCATAAAATAAGACCAAAATGACAAAAATCCAACCACTAGATCAAGAGATATCACCCTTAAATGACTGAAGGCAAAGGCAGTGCTTTAAAATTTATGAGTGTTTTGCAAAGTACGTGTAGTACTGCAGTCTTAGAAGCCGGTGAACTTTTACTATGGCATTCAAGGTTCTGCTGGGGGTTTGCAATCTGAAGATATTCAGGCAGCGCTGCAAAGTTACAAGGACCACTACTTGGGTCCGAATGCAGGTTACCACAAAGCACTTTTACACACAGCTGTGGGATTGGGTCAAGCCACTAGTCGTCAGGGCCTGCCCATGTCTGTTGTGCTAACAAGGTACCTTGTGGGGGTCCATTGAGGGCATCGGCTGGATCGCTGTACCATTGCCAGGGAAGGAGTTAGGCCACAGGGGTTTTGATGGACCGCAGACAGAGGGCCCACATTGCTGTGTGCTATTTCTCTCCTGCAGGCAAGTTGAGGCGGTGCGGACCTTGCGCTAAGGTCCCATTAAGCGGAGGCTAGTCATCAGTACAGGCTCCTCTGGCTTCACTCAGCAAGCACGCGTTGCTGAAGGAGCCGCACTGAGGGTTTCCCTTGGTGCGGCACTGATTTCGGCTCACCCGCTCAGCTGAAGGGACCCCGCTTCTGAGAGCTCTCTCTTTGCGGCAGCGATTAGAGGAGGCAGCAGGTGATACCTTCACTCTGTATGCAGATTAGAAGGGCTGATTGCCTCATATCTGGGAGAAAGGCTGTCACAAACAGGAAGAGCTGCCTAACAGATTCTCTGCTAAGTTAAAAATGGTGCGCTGAGCCAGTGTGATCATTCACCTTACTAAGATTTTAACTCTCCCAGGGCAGAGCGATGGTGTTTGCAGGAAAGGTTTTACTGGAATGAAGTGGTTGAGAAGCAGATAGCAAGGTCTTTGACATCCCTGTGCCCTCGGAGAGAGCAAGAGGCAAGTCAGCAAGCCATTGGAGTCACTCTGGGGCTTAGTTCTTGGTCCTCTAGTAGGGCAGAGGTCAGCAGGCAGCAGGGCAGCTCAACAAAGCAGGGAAGCAGCTCCTTAGAACAGTCAGGCACAGCGGAGTGGCAATCCTTCAGCACAACAACCTTAATACTAGCAGAGTTTCTTCCAGGTTCAGTAGTGTACAGATTTGATAGGGCCATAGCCCTGATTCTTATATCCAAAAGGGCCTTTGATTTAGGGGGTGACTTCAAAGGAGCATCTGGAGTGCACAAGGATCCCTTTCAGCCCAAACCTGGCTCAAGACGACTAGTAGGAGGTAAGTCATCCCTTCCTGTGATGGCAGGACACAACCTATTCAGATGTAAGTGTGAACCACCTCTCCCTGCCTAGAAATAATAATAGTATGCAGATGAATACAGATGTATCCCCTATCACACCCAGGCTTCCCTGTGTTGTGGCTTTCTATCGAGACTATGCACAATGTGTAGCTGTCACCCAGCCTAGATGTGTATTGAAGACAGGCTGCAGGCACACGAAGCAAAGTTAAATTGGGATAAATGCCCACTTTCTAAAACTTGCATATCTAAAATGGTAATCTCAAATCCAACTTATCCACTAAAGAGGATTTATCATCACCATTCCAAATATATCAAACATGAAGTAGTTATTCCTTTCCAATCAGGAATTACAGCTTAAAAGGTATTTTAAGGACTCTCTGAAAGCTAGCCTATGGAAGGAGTAGGTGTTACAGCAGTGATAAACAAATGTAGCTGTTTGTCACTGCCAGGACATGTAGAACTTAAAAGTACTTGAACTGCCTTTTAGTTAGACAGCACCCTGCACTTCGGGTCACTTAGGGCCTACCTTAGGGTGACCTATGCATAATAAAAGGGGAGTTTTAAGGCTTGGCAAGTGGTGTTAAATGTCAAGTCGAAGTGACAATAAAGTGCTTGCACAGGTCATGCAGTGACAGGGCTGATACAACCAGTTCTGCAGGTCCACTAGTAGCATTTAGATGGCAGGCTCTAGGTACATGGGGTACCACTTTACAAGGGATGTGGAGGTAAACTAAATATGCCAATTAGGTATACACCAATGCCAACTGGTTAGCAGTGGTAAAGTGCTCAGAGTCCTGAGGCCAGCAAAAAGATACAGCAAAAATGGGAGGCAAAGGCACAGATTTTGTGGAAAGACCACCGTAAAATGACAGGTCTAACACAGAACCATTAGCAAGGAGTATTGAAATTAAATTTGATTAGTGATGAAGCATTTATGAGTGTGAAGAAAAAACATTACTAAAGGCTAAAAAAAGAAATAAATGCTGATATATTTGCAACATTAGTTGGACAGTGTAATCTGTGGTGAATTATATGATTTATCAGATTAACAGATTGGTTATGTTCAAATCTCTTTGCACTGGAATCATAGAATTACTGCAAGAAGATCAGAGTGGAATTCCATCTATGTAATTGAAGGTACATATGTACTTATGTTGGCTTTATGTTGAATTAAATGAACATGAACACAACGCTAGTGTGGCTTCTTCAGTTAACCCAGTCAAAGAGCTGATACTTTGTTAAAATTTAAAGAGACTAAAACTGACATTAATGCACCTTTTACATAATTTCCATTTCTCGAACTGCCATTTTGGCCTCCAAGCTTGGGTGAGAAGCTTACACATAAGAACCATGTAAACAGTTTGTGAGTCAAATTCAAACCACAACTATGCCAGACCATATACATTCTATTGTTAGCACAGATATTTATCTTTAAATCTCTCTACATTGTATGAAGGGTACTCTAAGTCCAACATTTGAACCCTTTCTCTCAAACAATTCTGGCTTTGACCCAAATCATGCTCTGTGATCAAAAATGGCTCAGTGACTATCAGTGTCCAAATTCTATAGAGCCACCCATGGTGCCAGAACATTTTCCTAGGTGTTCCTAAGCACTGGAACTCCTTGCCTTTTTTACTTCCATTCCCAATTATCTTTTCGGGCATGTAATAAACTATTAGAAACAGCTCTGTATTCTTCTTTGCAATTGTTTGAGTTTTCAGGAGTATTGTGGTTTTGCTTGGGTCATTTGCACCACAGTTCTTTGTGGTGGTTGATGCACTTTAGTAATACTTGAAAATAAAACAGAACACATTTTGAAACGTTTGTTTTGGTAATGGGCCCATATTGCTGAGAAAAGTGTCTTGTTTCCTTGTTAGCTATCTCATCTTCCATTTTGTCTTTCACTTCTACTGTTTCCAGATTCATTTCTTGCTCTTCCTTTATGAAAGCTTATGATTTTTGTTCTTATTGTTTGCTGTACTCAGGTGTGTTAACTATTTAAGGGTTATATTATGGATGGAGTGGGATGGTCAAGAGGTACCCAACAGACTGCTGGCTTGGCGACTTCCCCTTTTATGGTCTTTCTTGAATGACAACTCAGAGATTAGGTGGAGTATTGGTAAATTTGAGTACTTTATTCTCATTTTAGCATCACATTTTACCTGGTTCGCAATCGGGGTAATAAGGATTACTGGAACACAATCAGGCCATTAAATCACTCATTAACTCAAGTGGACATAAACTATCCGAGAAACATGAGCAGGCTAGAGCATGCAATATAACTCACTTTTACTGGCATCCCTTACCCCTCTACTCCAGGGTAGAATGCCTTGTTGAGACACTCTGCTTCAAGAATCATTACCTAACATCTCTCAGGACCATTGTGTGGCTTAATGGTATTTTACCTTCAATTGTTTTGCATAAGGGTTACACCAAAATGAAGCAGCCGGCCTTAAGCAAGCCAATGAAGGCAAGTCAATTTAGCCAAGGGTGGAAAAATTACTATACCTTGACCATAGTGACAGCAAGGTAGAGAAGAAGTACCACATGGATTTCCTCACCACGTGATCATTAGTGGGTGAGCGATCCTGCATCTGATTTTGCCCTGTGTTGGAACACAACCCGATTTTACTGTGTGCTAATTCTGAATGTTAAATTCACATGAGGCTTTGAATGCAACAACAGCCATGCCTCTCTGCTTGTTTTTTTCAGACAGGGGAGACCAGTCAATGGCAACAGCGAGTTCCGTGTGGGTTTGCGACAGAAAACATCAGTCCAACCCAGGTATTCCTCATTCTGGGGGTCTAATTCATTACTGAGGTGCATTTAACCCACAGTAATAGTCAACTTCCATGCAAGTTTATCGTTCCCCTAATAACATCTAAGGGGTTGAGTATGATCCCGTCAGGAAGGCCCAGCGCCGTCCAGAGCCGGAGCCACCAACCGATTCGTATTGGAAGCCATGTCTTCCAAACGACGAAGTACGATGCTGAAAATCCCTTACTTACCGAGCGACTCAGTCACTTTCAATCCGTCTTCATTTTCCCAATGAGAAGCCTCCGTAAATGGTAAATGGAGTGGTGCAGAGGCATATTTCTAGCCCGATTACGACTGGCCAGGTACGATACAAACTTCCCATGCGCCGAATCCGTTGCCACTACCCACACATCACAGCATCTGGACGGGAAGTATTTCAACTCCAAAGCATGCCAGAACACGATTCCCACCAATACTACAACCCCAACTGACGTGTTCGTAGCAAACGGTAAGTCAGACACCTACCACACACAAATACACCACTACACAGCGAAAGCCAAAATTACGCACAGCTTGTGAGAAACCACAGTCACCATTGTGGTGTGAGGAATACTTGCAGCATTGTCTACCCTATAAGGGGGTGGATGGGTAACACCTCTAGCAATCTAATGCCCATAGGGGGTGGATGGCTAACACTACCAGCAATCTAATACCCTTAGGGGAGTGGAAAGGCTATCACTCCCAGCATTGTCTAACCTAAAGGGGGTGAATGGCTAACACAACCAGCACTCTCATGCCCATAGGGGCATGAATAGCTAACACTACCAGCAAATTTATGCCCATAGGGGAGTGGATGGCTAACACTCCCAGCATTGTCTACTCTATAGGGGGGTGGATGGCTAACACTTCCAGCAATCTAATGTCCAGAGGGATGTGGATGGCTAACACTACAAGCATTGTCTACCGGCTGCAGCTTTACGTGAGGTCGTTAGTTAAACACTACCTGGAGATCTATGATCTGGTTATGAAGGAGGTCCCTGACGTGTTCTTCTTATGTGAAACCTGGCCTAAGTGAGGATATGGTAGCAGAGCCCAATTTAGCTCTACCTGCCGGTTACTCTATTTGCTTGGTTAACAGGGAATCCAGAGGTGGGGGCATTGCGGTCATCTTTAAATCCTGCTACTCCTGCTCGTTCATGAAGGAGTCTATTTCAGGCTGCAAATGTGCTCGCTTCAGGATATCGTAAGTCCTCACTTTACTCTCTCCGGACTCCTGATATATTGACCCCCTGGGCCGGCTGCCAAGTTTAAAACTGCGCTTTTGGAAAGACTTGGTTCGCTGGTTGTGGGCCCGGACAACTTCAGTATTTTCATGGACTTGAATCTTCATCTTGATTTAACCCATGACAATGAAACTTGTGGTTTTATTGCTGATATGGCGGCTTTTCAGTTAAATCAATATGTATCAGGTCCGGCCCACACGGCAGGTCATTTGTTGGACCCGATATTCTCTAATATCCAGTCTGCTAAGGTGGACAGGCCTACTCCCATGAGCTGGACTGACCATGCCTTGGTTACCATGTCTGTTCTGCTCATAGAACCTCGCTTCATCGATGTGGTAAAACCTGTGCTCAAACGCCCTTGGCGTAAACTGAAACTTGAGAAGTTTCATGACTTCTTAATCAGAAACCCTCTGGCCCCTTTATCCAACTCAGAGTTTGACTATGGCCTATTCTGTGATTGGATAAAATTCGGTCTTGACTCCTTGATCCCTGCTAAATGGTGCAAGGGGCGTTCCTCCACTGTTAGTCCCTGGTATACCGATTCCTTGAGAATACTAAGGAAAACCTGTAAAAAAGCCGAACGAGAGTGGAGAAGGGACCATGATCCTGAGAAAAAACTGTGTTATCTTGCTACCATCAAGCTATATCATAAAGCTATCTGTAAATCTCGCACTGCGTACTACGCGAGTCAGAGTAGGATGAGTCAGAACCAAGTTAAATGCATCTTTAAGATCCTTAAAGATCTCAGTTCCAAGAAGACTTCTATGCCTGCGATATCCTCAGCACAGCAGTGTGATACTCTAGCTACCTTTTTTGTTGAAAAGGTATGTGCCATCTACCAGTCGTTTCCCTCAGCTTCTTCCTGTTCTGCCTTAGTTTCCCCTGACACCGGACCACGGCAGACATTGTCGGAAATTCCTCATCTCCCGCTGGAGGAGCTTATCCGGCTGTGTGGCAAAATTAAAACTGGCTCACCTGCTGACCCTCTGAGGCCCTCTCAATTTAGAGAGTCCTTTTCCATCTTTCAGGCCCCTCTTTGTAATATCATCAATACTTCCTTCTCCACTGCTAATGTACCGGCTCTCTGGAAATAGGTGTATATGTCCCCCATTCTTAAAAAACCCACATTGGACCCATCTAAACTAGAGAATTTTAGACCTATTTCCCTGCTCCCTTGGGTGGCGAAGGTCGCAGAGGCCCATGTCAACAACATGCTGTCCCAATTCCTACAATCCAATGATATTCTGGATGTCTCTCAGAATGAGTTTCGATCCGGTCATAGCACAGAGACCGCCCTCTGAGCATCTGCGGTCCATTCTTGACGACGGTCAAAGTGCGGCACTTATTCTGTTAGATCTTAGTGCCGCCTTTGACACGGTCTCACATAACATCTTACTGCAGCGGTTTGAGGTAGCAGGAGTGACTGGTTCAGATCCTTCTTTACCATGAGATCCTTCAGAGTGTCTGCGCCTCCGTTTCTCTCCAAGGCCCACCCTATAGATCAGGAAGTTCCCCAGGGCTCTGCCCTGAGCCCGGTTTTGTTTAACCCTTACGTCCAACCTTTGGCTTTGGTCGCCTGGCAATTGGACCTGGCCATGGTCTCCTATGCTGACGCAGCTGGTGGTCACTTTGGCGGAAGGTTCATCGCCTAATGCCTCTAGGTTCAGAGACGGGATGGCGGCTGTGGCGCGCTGGATGGCTTCCAACTGTCTGCAGCTTAACGCCAACAAAACCGAGGTCCTGCTGGTGGGAAAGAATGCTGATCTCTGGAACGAGCAGTGGTGGCCTACTGTTCTGGGCACGGTCCCTACGCCTAACACCTTGGTCAAAAATCTTGGGGTCTGGATGGATGCTTCCCTTAGTTTCCAGGACCACACTAGGAAAGTCGCTGGCACATGTCTCGACCTGGTGCGGGGGCTTAAGCCCCCTCCTCAAATGTTTTGACCCCACCACACGACAGCTGATTGTAGAGGCCACTATTCTCTCACGCCTTGATTATGCCAGCTCTCTTTTACCTGGGGCTAACAAGGCCGAAATATGCCGGTTACAACGCGTCCAAAATGCTGCAGCTAGAGCGCTTTTGTTCCGCTGCTGACACTATTCGGAAGCTGCACTGGCTCCCCATGGAGAGTAGGATCCACTTTAAAGTACTCTGTCTTTCGTTTAAAATTCAGAAATATGCCCGCCCTAGCCTTCTGAGCAATCTGCTCACTCTGTATGTTCCTACACGCAGGTTACGATCGTTAGATCGGCAGTTGGTCACTGTGCCTCGGGTAAAGCGCAGTCGGGCGGGAGGCCGTTCCTTCCGCTACCTGGCAGCCAGGCTATGGAACTCTCTGCCGGAGCAGATCCGAGGCATAGACTGCCTACTTACCTTTACAAAGGCTATTAAGACCTTCCTCTTTCCGTTAGCCTAACCTCTGTTTTTTCTGGTATCCCCTTCTGTCTGTGGCCTTTATGCGTTCCTTACCTGTAGCTGTAAGCGCCGGGACGCCCCTTCGCTGGGGCAGCTGAGGGCTATATAAGCTCTTTTAACACAACATAACATACCCAATGGGGGTGGATGGCTAACACTACCAGCAATCTAATGCCCATTGGGATGTGGATGGCTAACACTACCAGCATTGTGTACCCTATTGGGGGTGGATGGCTAACACTCACAGCATTGTCTACCCGATATAGGGGCATATGGCTAACACTACCAGCAATCTAATGCCCATAGGGGTGGATGGCTAACACTACCAGCAATCTAATGCCCATAAGGGGGTGGATGGCTAACACTACCAGCATTGTCTACCCTGTAGGAGAGTGGATGGCTAAACCTACCAGCATTGTCTACCCCATAGGGGGGGATGGCTAACACTACCAGCATTGTCTACCCTATAGGAGGGTGGATGGCTATCACTCCCATCATTGACTGACCTATGGGGGGAGGATGGCTAACACTACCAGCAATCTAATGCCCATAGGGGTGGATGGCTCACACTCCCAGCATTGCCTACACTATAGGCGGGTGGATGGCTAATACTACCAGCAATCTCATGCCCATAAGGGGATGGATGGCTAACACTATCAGCATTGTCTAACCTGTAAGGGGTGGATGGCTAATACTACCAGCATTGTCTACCCTATAGGGGGTTGGATGGCTAACACTACCAGAAATCTAATGCTCATAGGGGAGTGGATGGCTAACACTACCAGCATTGTCTACCCTATAGGGGGGTGGATGTCTTACAGTACCAGCAATTAAATGCCCATGGGGTAGATGGCTAACACTACCAGCAATCTAATACCCATAGGGGGGTGGATGGATAACACTACCAGCAATCTAATGCCCCTTGGGGGGTGGATTGCTAACACTCCCAGCATTGGCTACCCAATAGGGGGTAGATGGCTAACACTACCAGCAATCTAATGCCCATTGGGGGGGATGGCTAACACCACCAGCATTGTCTACCTTATAGGGTGGGTGGCTGGTGAACAATACCAGCATTGTCTACCTTATAGGGGGCTGGATGACTAACACAACCAGCATTATCTACCCTATAGGGGGGTGGATGGCTAACACTCCCAGCATTGTCTACCTATAGGGGGATGGCTAACACTCCCTATCTACCCTTTAGGCAGGTAGATGGCTAATACCACCAGCAATATAATGGCAAGAAGGGGGGGGGGGTGGATGGCTAACACTACCAGCAATCTAAAGCACATAGGGGGCTGGATGGCTAACACTACCAGCATTGTCTACCCTATAACCTATAGGGGGTGGATGGCTAACACTACCAGCAATCTAATGCCCATAGGGAGGTGGATGGCTCACACCACCAGCATGTTCTACTCTATAGGAGGTGGATGGTTAACACTACCAGCAATCTAATGCCCATAGGGGGGTGGATGGCCAATTCTACCAGCAATGTGGAGAAAATATTGTGTTTGGGAGCTAACTCCTCCCCAGCAATATGGAGACAACATGGAGTTTGGGGGCTAACCCCCTCCCCAGCAATGTGTAGACAATATGGGGTTTGTGTGCTAACCCCCAAGCAATGTGAAGACAATATGGGGCTTGGGGGGTAACCCCCCTGCAATGTAGAGGCAAATATGGGGGTTGTGGGGGCAAAGCCCCCCAGCATGGCATACTCATATGGGCTTTGGGGGGCAAACCCCATCCCGCATTTAGAGAGAATTTGGATGTTGGGGGCCAAATACCCTCAGCAAAGTACAGGCAAGCATTGTTTGGGGGTTACATACACACAGCTATTTGTAGCTAATCTGGTGTTTGGGGGGCTCACACTCCCAGCAATGTGTAATTGGACAATGTAACATTTTACAATCCAAAATGCATCAATACACAAATTTGGAGTACAAGCTGCTGCAAATACAAAATAATGTAAGCCAATTCTCACTTTTAATGAAACGCAGTCTCACACTGGCATTAACGTTGACTGGCAAGCTTAAGGAATGGCCAGAGTGGAAATGTTGGAGGACCACGGCCAGGAGAGAAAAAAACAAAGAGCAACATCTACTCAATGCCCCTCAAATATAGGTAAAATACACGGGTACTGATGCACATAGACAACAGGCCAGCAACGCATTTCAGATCAATTTCAACATGTGTGTGTGTGGAAGCTGCGTCAGCCTGACTTGACACACACAATGGGGGTGCTGAACTCCACTGAGCCATATGTGTGTTGAGTCCAATCAGGAAGTGGCCTTGATAGGCCTTAGATTGGCAATGGGTCACCTGCTGCCCAAGCTGTGTGCGGCCTCCAACATCCACAACAAGAGACTGACTCACTTCCACAGTCCCCACTAGGCCACAGCACTGTGGTGCCAGTATCTGGTCCGCTGAGCTGCTGTGCTGCAGATTGATGATGTTGGCCAGATTTCTGAACAGATACTCTGGTGCGCCCTGTGTCACGTGCCTTGCAAGTAGCAGTGTCTTGTCACACACCCAACCATAACTTTCAGGGCATGGCAGTTGCACCGAGGCTGTATTGGAGGCAGGGCCCTTGCAGGTAGCAAAGTCACTATTGGACAGTCTACCCACCCCTTGATCAGCAGCATTGTGCCTTATTGAATACTCCATCAACACGTGAGATTGCAGAGGCCACCATGACAGCGAAGATCAGGGAATGTATGGCAAGAACTCCATGAGTGCCTGGGCATCATTGTGATTCAAATCTGACCATGGGTCCATAGCATGTTGAGTATGACCAATGAGGGAATGTCAGCATCAGGTAGGTACACCCAGCCCCCTACATACTAGGAGAAACACACATTTGACAGCGTAACAGGAAGTGCCAGACCTACACATATGTATGTGACACATAGTCCAAGCATCCATCTACCACAATACACACTCAAACCTCACAGGGCAACAGGAGTACACAAACTCACAGGAGAATGACATTGTGATGAGTCTGTGTAGACTGAAACACAGAAGATACCAGACCCAATAGCACACGAGTGTCAAAACAATCAAAAATATGTTATGAGCCTCCCACTACAACAAACCAGAAGTGTTTGTGTCACAGTTGTAAGAGCTACATCTGTATACTACATTCCTACTTGCAGTGGAGAAAATCATGAACCAACAACAATGTTGGAGACAGTCACCATGTGAGGCTTGGTGGTGCTGCATGCAACTATAATTCAGAACATGTACACTGTCAACTTTGTCATGTCATTCACAGCAAGTCTGCGAAAAAATACAGAACCGAAATATAGGCAGCTAATGAATAATGCCATTTTGCTTATGCAGATTGTGTACTGCAGAAAAGTTGGATGACACATGAGTATCCGGGCAAAGGATACACCAACAAGCTTTGGAGGCTCCAATGCACAGCCAAATGTGTAAGAGAATCTGACAGCCTTGGTCACAATGCCGGGGGGGGGGGCTCAATCTGTGGCTCACAAACACAATCCACATAGTTATCCGCAAGATGGCTACATCTTGTGAGGATGGTGGACATGTGCAGAATGAAATCTGCCTTGGACACATTATGTACTTTAACACTGTTTCAAAATCCATGAATCCATAAAGGAGACACACAACAAAGATGTACGTACCTCAAGCTCCAGGGCTGGGTACAAAGTTCTGATTGGAAGCCCTCATGTACACCTACAAGTCCCACCCTTGCCATACCAGATGATAGCTACCAAGAAATTGACAACACCTATTGAAATGTTTGAACAGTTCCAGTGTCACATAGGAGTGTGCTCACAGTGCAAAATGTTGTCCTCAGCACAACCAGAGATGTTATCACAATGAGTTCATTCCCCTGGTGCCCCCACATCTTGGCCATTCAAAGTCAGAATGGCATGAATATCCACACGTGTAGTTTACTGGGAAGTGTGGGGATGCGTGCCTGGACTAGTCTGAGCACAGGTGGCATAACAACACACATACCTGCCCATTCACTTGAGGTGCCAATTACCCCCTATCCAAAAGAATGCCACACAATGTCCCAGCATCATGACTTAACATCAGATGCAATTACCACCCCCATCCCAGGGAATATATATATATTTTTTTTAATGTAAATTTAATTTTAGTTTTATATAGCGCTGGCTAGACCCGGAGGTATCAGATCGCTTTACATAAGGAAGCAGCATGTGACAAGTTACAAAATTATTCACAATGAATTACAGAATGATTACATATTCAATACAGGAGTCATTAGCGAACACAAAAATCAAGATCCAAAAAGGCCAGGGAGAGCAGGGAGTTCACATGAAGGAGACAGCAGTGGAGTTAGAGATGAGACATATGTCCGAAGTCCTGCTGGGTAGGTAACGGCCATTGTGGTGTGCCAGAGCCAGTCTCACCTATAGCTGGCGGAGCAACTCCACCGGGAATCGGTCATGTGGTTCGGACTCCGCCGGGTAAGAGTGAGGATCAGGGAGGGACCAAAAGTCTTGAGTTCAGAGAAGGGCGAGTGGAGATGGCAAGGGTGGCAGGATAGGATAGGGTGTGTAGCTTGGCTGCCATCTTGTAGTCAGGAAAGTCGGGTCAGTTGATTTCCATAATTCTGTAGCTGGGATTGACTCTGGGTCTTTGGATTGTTTACTCAGCTATGTCACTTATCCTAGTAGAACATCTGATCCCCCACTGTCTAATGGGACATCGTGCCTCACCGGTGGAAATACCTTGTTGGGTGCCATTTTAGGGTTAGGCTCGGTGAGTTCCGGTTAGAAAGTAGTCGCCAAGTTTTATAGAGGGTAGAATTAGGCACCATCAGGTTCTCAAAACACACATTGGGATCGTATATGGCTGTTTTTTTCATTCACCGTCTCAAGAGAGCGTCTGCTGGGTATCTCATAGGACACTGCGGTCGGGATCGAGTGCCCCTCCCACCACAGCAGTGACCCAGCCATGTTAGCAGAGCTGGTATGCGAGATGGGTTAAAGACGGCGGATTCACCCCCGTGGGGGGCAGCAGGCACTTTGAGGTGAGGGTCGAGGGGTGGGGGGATAGATTGCTGGTTTGAGCGGTGGTCGATGGCCTTACGGTGCGCTTCATTCAGCCCCAGGTGCTTGTTTGCAGCTCCCCGGGCACCATCTTAGATTATTCAGAGGGAGGGACATCACTGCAGATATTTCAGCAGAGGCCGATCAGGGAAGGTTGAAAATAGTCTCTGCGAGATCTGTCTAAGTTTCGGTTGAGGAAACTTGGTAGAGGAAGGTTGGCAATGCAGTGAAAACGCTGATTCGGAGACTGGATAAAGGGTTCGCCGTAAAGCATCAGCTCTGAACGGCCATGATGGGAGCTGGCTCCTCCAGCTATAGAAAGACAGGTGAACTAGGCAAAGGAAAGTTCACTTTCCCAGGAGATCACATTGGAAGGCGGTAGTCCTGGGAATTTGTCCACTTAGCTCTTGCGTTAAAAACAAAGGCATTGTTGACCAATCAATGACCACTACTGACTACAAAGGGTAACTTCCCACTCATTAGCAGTTATCCACCAAGCACTCGTCTTTCAAATAGAGTCAATTAGATCCCAATGTTCATATGTCTTTATTCCATCAATCCGTCATCAGATATCTTCATCCAGTATGTAACAAAATATCAGCCAATGTTCATATGTCTTTATTCCATCAATCCGTCATCAGATATCTTCATCCAGTATGTAACAAAATATCAGCCAACACGTGTTTCGTCTGGTCAGTCTATGACATACAGACTTCTTCAGGGCTGCAATTAATACAATAACCAATAATACATATCACAATCCTGTACTAAATATTCATAACTCAATGCACCGAATCAGTGTATTTAGAAAAGAGTAAGCAAGGAAGTACCAGTCACCAGGAGTAAAGCCAGAAATACCCAAAATGTGTTACTAGTATGTTTAATACCCAAGTCAGAGTACCTTACACACTAAAATGAAATATTAAAGTTGGAATAACGTACCCAACTTCAAATCCAATGCTGCAAATTTAATTATGGCAAGTAACCTAAAATACCAAATGAGACCCAGTCACAAACCATACCAACAGAGTGGTCGTCATAAAAAATAAGGCATTAACCTTATTAACTCACCAATAGTGTAAGCACAAAATCGTGTAGCACGTAATTTTCAAAATTCGATTGATCTCCTCAATCCAATGCAAACGAGATTCTAATCTGTAAACAAAACTAATATCACTTAACATGGTCAACTTACTTGTGCTATGGTTATCACTCGTTATGCACCTTATTCATAAAGCAAAACTTAAACCACATATGGCACATGTCACTCTCATTAATATATGCTCAATTTGAACCAACACATAGCATATATGTAATATAATGGTGTCTGTGGATTTAATCCATTTACTTAGACGCTCACAATATATTATTCTCATAAAATCCCTGACTGTATATATAATCACTATACAGTTCACAACAAAGTCGCTCAACAAAGTATCAACCTCAATAAGTACCTGAGAACGTTAGTTAGTTCATAATCCAATTTATAAGTTCCAAGCGTCTTCAATTCAAAATCGCAAATCAGCGCGATGAAGGTCACAAACCTTCGTAAATTATTTGTATATTCTCGCTATCCTCGTATCAGCAAGCTGCAATCAAATTGAAACTCGCATAAGTAATAGCCCAGTAGCCAAACTAGATTATGTACCGCAACCACATAAGTCATAACACAACTCACCGCATTTCTGCCTTCGCAATATCCGAAATGGTCGCGTACTACGCAAGCGCCATCTTGGAGTGGCATTATATAGGCGAAATAGCGGGCGCCATTTTGGAGTGGTAAATCTGCATTCATACTCGCAATAGTCACTAATGTTTAAGCAAAGTAATTATATTCACTACGTTAGCATTATCCAAATATAACAGGTAATTTAAATTATTTACACGATCCGCCGCAGTATTAACTAATGTTTAAGCAAAGTAGTTATATTCACTATGTTAGCATTATCCAAATATAACAGGTAATTTAAATTATTTACACGATCCGCCGCGCTATTATAAAAATATATAAAATTAGTAACATATATCAGTTTATAATTGCACCTAGCCTTACTGTATTCGAAACAATCTCGAGTGGTGGTTCAAAATAGCGGGCGCCATCTTAAAGTGGTAAATCTGCGTTCATACTCGCAATAGTCAATAGTGTTTAAGCAAAGTAATGATATTCTCTACGTTAGCATTATTCAAATATAACAGGTAATTCAAATTATTTACACGATCCGCCACGCTATTATAACATTATATAAAATTAGTAACGTATATCAATTTATAATTGCACCTAGCCTTATTCGAAACAATATCGAGTGGTGGTTCAAAGCCTACTATAATGACAAAACAGTAATTGCTATATGTGCCATCGCACCATATGTCTACAACTATGTAAGATAAACAGACCCACGTCTGACAGTATATGTGACTGAAAGGGTCCAAATGACTTATCATTCCTCATAAATTTAGCTACAATTAGTCAGATCAGTAATTGCTATATGTGCCTTCGCACCATAAATCTACAACTATGTAAAATAGACAGACCCACGTCTGGCAGTATATGTGAGTGAAAGGGTCCAAATGGCTTATCATTCCTCATAAATTTAGCTACAAATAGTCAGATCCGCACATCCAGGAGCAGGGAGGAAAGGGAAAGGAGAACAAGGTGAACAGTATAAATTACAATAAATGAAGTAGCATCATTCTACCTCATAGATCCTGCGTAATATGATTATATAGAGACCAATATTACAATCAGTTACCTGTATAGTACATAACTTCCCACTCATGCCCACACTCAACTCACACACGCCAAGGCTAGGTGGAGGCTAGTCCTCCTGTGATGCCAATAGGTTTAGCACACACCAGTGTTTTTAAAGTGACCATCACAACAATCATCCATGTGCATATATTGGCAAATAGCACGCTTCAGCAAACACATAACACATCCATAGCTTCCAGTCTCTCCCGTAGCTACTGCCCAGAGCACGAAACGGATTCATTCCCATAGGCACCTTGAATTACACAGGTCCTGCAGACCTCATAATCTTTCGGATCTCCATGGAAATCTGAACCCCTGAGTCACATGCCAGCGCTGACCCATCCAGGTTCGGATTCATTCCCACAGGCACCTCAAATTACACAGGTCCTGCAGACCGCATAATCTTTCGGATCCCCATGGAAATCTGAATGCCTGAACCACACGCCAGTGCTGACCCATCCAGATTCTGACCAGCAAGATTGTCTTCCGCTCCGCCTGCCCTCGTTACAGAGGGACACGCAAGCAATTCATTGATCCACTACCACGAGAGACACAAATCACCTTGCTAGAAGCATTTGACGTCTGCCCCTCCCAGGGATCCAACGCGGTTTCTGCCACCTTCCGCGAATCAGCACTTCGAATCAAGACAACCAAGTCCTGATGACGATCCCAATCCATTGAGGATCGAAACGCCGTCGACTTCACAGCTCATTTATTGGCGAATTTTTCTACTGTGGCTATTACTTAATTGTAAATTGAACATCGAAGTCACCTGATTTGTTTCCTTGACCCAGCCACTCACTTATGTTTACACTGCGCCGCCCTCGCTGTCTTTCACACCTCTTGCGTCGCCTTTTGTCACTCATGCACCTTTGAGCACCAAGTATAATTTTGGTTGTCATTTAATTAGTCTATTACAGTGCTGCTTTAACTGTATAATCATGACCCTGAAAATGTCTTTTTTCTAAAATACAATTTGAATAATTTCGATAAAAAATGTACAGTTGTCTCCTTCATTTCGGTTTGTGTAATGCTTTTTGCATACATATTTAATTGTCTAGTGAATATTACCTGTTGGTATATTGTTTTTTTCTCCACTTCGTACCCTGATCCAGACCAGGTTTATGGGTTTGACTCCTGTTCTTCTTTACCACACTCAACTCACACACGCCAAGGCTAGGTGGAGGCTACTCCTCCTGTGATGCCAATCAGTTTAGCACACACCAGTGTTTTTAAAGTGACCATCACAACAATCATCCATGTGCATATATTAGCAGGTAGTGAGACAAAATATCGAAATTAAAATATCGATATACAATAATATCGATGTTTTAATTTCGATAGTATAGAATATCGATGTCCAAAATATCGACAGACAGAATATCGTTTTTTAAGGTATGTATGTTACTAATATCGAATTTTACTAACATCGAAATTTTGTTTAGTGTTATGTATTTTAATGTGTTGTTTATATGTTTGTTAAACATGTTTTGTAATGTATGTTTGAAAATTTGTAAATTTGTATACATTTTGCGTTTTAGTATCAGAGCGGGTTGTGGGTTTATAGGGGAATAGGGTGGGAAGTAATTTAATAATAATTAATTAATTAATATATGTTTGTAAATATTTTTAATTAATACTTAATTGGAAATTAATTAATATTAATTAGTTAATTAATTAATATAATTTTGTACATATTTTTAATTAATAATTAATTGGTAATTAATTAATATTAATTAGTTAATTACATTAATTAGAGTAATTTTTTATATATATAATTTTTTGTTATTGTTAATTAATTAATTGGGAAACAATAATATTAATTAGTAAATAAATTATTTACAGCTAATGTGCTAATATATTTACTTTATTGTTATTGTTAATTAATAATTTATTGATAATTAAATAATATTAATTATGTAATTAAATTATTTAGAGTTAATGTGCTAATATATTTATTTTTTTGTTATTGTTAAATAATAATTAATTGGTAATTAATAATTATTAAGTGAATAAATGATATGATTTATTTCTGTGTAGTGGGTTGTGTGTTTATAGGGGGATAGGGTGTGATATAATTAAATGTAATTCATTAAAGAGATTGTAATTTTCTTTGGTATTTATTGTTAATTAATTAGTAATTAATATGTGTTATTTAGTTCATTTATAATTACATCAATTTAGTAATATTAATTGTTATTAATTGATTAATTGAAATTTATATTAATTGTCTTTTTTATATGTGTAGTGTGTTGTGTGTTAAAGTGGGAGTAGTGTGGGAATTAATTTTTACCCCCATGCTATCCAACGCTTTCCCTACTGATGCAGCCTCTGGCGTGTGAATAGTAATTTTTACCCCCCACGCTATCCACCGGGGAAACAACCTTTACAACGCAACTTTTACAACGCACTACCATTACAACTAAATTTTTACAATGCAAAAACCATTACAACGCATGTGTTTACAACGCATGTTTTACAACGCAGGTACCTTTACAACGCATACCATTACAGCGTAAGTATAGGTAAGTATATAATAATATTTTAAATTTTATATGTTTTAGTTTTTTTAAGGGGTATTTTTAGGGTTCAGGGTCAGTTTTCAGGTTTTGGGTAAAAGGGTATTTTTAGTGTTCAGGGTCAGATTTCAGTTTTTGGGTAAAGGAGTATTTTTAGGGTTCAGGGTCAGTTTTCAGTTCTTGGGTAAAAGGGTATTTTTAGTGTTCAGGGTCAGTTTTCAGTTTTTGGGTAAAGGGGTATTTTTAGGGTTCAGGGTCAGTTTTCAGTTTTTGGGTAAAGGAGTATTTTTAGGGTTCAGGGTCAGTTTTCAGTTCTTGGGTAAAGGGGTATTTTTTGGGTTCAGGGTCAGTTTTCAGTTTTTGGGTAAAGGGGTATTTTTAGGGTTCAGGGTCAGTTTTCAGTTTTTGGGTAAAGGGGTATTTTTTGGGTTCAGGGTCAGATTTCAGTTTTTGGGTAAAGGGGTATTTTTAGGGTTCAGGGTCAGTTTTCAGTTTTTTGGTAAAGGGGTATTTTTAGGGTTCAGGGTCAGTTTTCAGTTTTTGGGTAAAGGGGTATTTTTTGGGTTCAGGGTCAGTTTTTAGTTCTTGGGTAAAGGGGTATTTTTTGGGTTCAGGGTCAGTTTTCAGTTTTTGGGTAAAGGGGTATTTTTAGGGTTCAGGGTCAGTTTTGGGTTTTTGGGTAAAGGGGTATTTTTAGGGTTCAGGGTCAGTTTTGGTTTTTTGGGTAAAAGGGTATTTTTAGGGTTCAGGGTCAGTTTTGGGTTTTTGGGTAAAGGGGTATTTTTAGGGTTCAGGGTCAGTTTTGGGTTTTTGGGGTACAGGCGTACAGGGTAAAAATAAAATACATTTATATTTAAATTAAATCAATTAAATGAAATTGAAAAAAAAAAAAAATTACATTAAATTATTACGTTTTTAATTTATTTTAAATGTATATGTATTAGTTTTAATTTTTTAATTATGTTTTAATGTTTTTATTGAATATTTGTAAAATTATATGTATTTTAAAATTATTTTGACATTATTATTTATACATTTAAAAAAACAATATTTTTAATTTCGATATTTTTGTACTACGATATTAATTTTTCGATATTTTTGTATTTACCTTTATGAAGATATGACTCCGATATTTTTGATTTCGATATTTTTGTGTCGATATTTTTGTATGTCGATATTCTGTCTGTCGATATTATGTCAGACAACCATATTAGCAAATAGCACGCTTCAGCAAACACATAACACATCCACAGATTCACTCTGGCTACTGTTTCATAATGAACACATATGCACATGTCAACTTCAACACAAGGTCTGCATCAACTCAACATATGCAGGTATCACCCGTTCAACATCCAGGTCACAGTACATGCTCAACTCTCATTACTAACAGACACACAAGCATGTCATGAGCCCCCTTTGCTTAATGTCTGCCACACAAGCTCCAGCCCACTACACAAACCATTACAATCTGAGTCATCCTAACTCACATGTGCACTGCTCTCATCTCATCCACACACACACTGGCAGCACCACTCTCCATGAGCACATGCACAACACCTCTCACATACATGACATGCACACAATGTACAGTACTCATTCTCTCCTCAGCAGACGTCAAACGTAATATGCCAGATGGACCATTACCAGAAGCACACTCAGTGATGCCTTTAACTGCACTCATGCCACAACGTGCAGCATCACTGCACAACTTGACATGCACACTCCACACATCACCACATCTCACAAGACACATACATAGCTCAATGGATGTAAACTCAGTCATTTGCATATCACCATATACCCACTCATATCTGCACAATTCCGAACAATTCTCACTCGAGAAAAAAATGCATCTGCAGATTCAAACACAACATACTACAACTCAACAACACCTCACATTTCACCATCCAGCATCCACAATCACACTACTGGTGTACATACCTTCACATACACTTGTACACTCAGTCACATTTGACTAGTTAAACCTTGTATCAATGTGGCTCAGTCGCATCCACATAAGACTTCTCTGAGCAAGAACACCATGGACTCATACACAGTATCAACAAACCTCACTCATCAAAAATGCACCGTCACTGCCCAATTGCACGATAGTGCCACTGACCACAGCGCTCATCACCTGCAAAAATCCAACCTTGTCCAGCTGGATATTCCCTCATCACATCTAGAAGTTCCTACCATACCTTGTGCCCCATGGAATCAGGAAATCAAGCGTGCATACTCTGAATCAGACCTCTGCATGTCAAGCACTCACATAGGGTCAATGTGGACACACCATGTCACCAACATAAGAACTGCCAATGTACTTTAGTCACAACCCACACCCATCACATAGGAGTCTACACTACACAGAAACTTACTTTACACCAGTCTCTATCACCTCTACCCTTGTGTGTGCCAGCTCATCACATGCAATATCAACTTTACTAAATACACCTGCAGTTTGGTCCGGTAAACACATTTCATCATACTCCCCTGTGTGGCTTTGAAGAGCGTAAATGTGACACAGGCTACAGTGGCCTCTGCATAGAAGCCAGACACATTACACATCTGGGCACACACAGTCCACTTGCCTTAATACATGGAGCACAGGGCCAAACAACATACATCACAACACCCTTAGGCCAGATCAATGTGACCAGCACAGCGTCAAGCATAGCTCAAAAGGACAACATTAGTGGTCTAGCGCAAATTGCAACCTACGCACAAATCTCATGCTCAATTACAAATGGTGTGTGGGTGAAAACATGATGTGAAAGCTTGCACAGACAAAAAAAAACATCAACATGATGTAGCCAGACAAAAGCAGGATGGCACACCACACATTCGGATGAGAAAGTGCTGGACCACTAAGAACATGGAAACCTTGTCAAACAAGAACATCTTCACAAACTTTAGTATTTGGAGGCAACAGGGTCTGAAGACTATCAGATTCCTGATCACCTCACACACACACCATGGGGTCATGATATGTCACTGATGGTCACAGTGCCATGAGGGAAATTCCCTACAGTGGAAGGCCACCTGTGGCATGCTTGTCATTGGCAGGGTTCTTCCAGATCAAAAGGAGACAAAGGTAAGGCTCCAACACTATAAAGTCACATGATAGCTTTTGGGCCAATACCTTTTGTACATGGTTGTGTCCAAAGTCACCACCACGTATGCAAAATCCATATGTACCCAGATCTACTGATGAGACAGGTGACTTGCTGCACATCACAGACATATTCTGCATGCCCCTCATAAACTGTCACACTATGCAACACTTGCACTATGGTAGCATATGCAGCATTACCTATGTGCAAAGGTGACATGAAAACATGGAAGCTTGGCAGATTCATGTCACTTTCAAGGCCCAAAATGATATGGAAGATGATGCCCTGCAAAGGTAAACGATGAGGACTTGTATACATACTGTAATAGGGCACATACTCTATTGACCACATGCAGTCCATGACATAGCAAACTCATTGAATACCCACCACAAGAATTGTACATGAATGACAGTTGACTTATAACCAAGTTGTGATTTGACACAAAACTCAACAGTAAGGAACTTCCAACATGCTTTATTCCGCATGAAAATGCAATAATGTGAACCTCTAACATAAGTCAATAGCCAGTCCAACACTTGCCTGCACTGTAACCGCAAGGGGACATCTGGGAGCATGCCAGGCACCAAAGGGACCGGACTAGGGAAGACTGTGTTGGGTTTTAGCAGGGATGGGATCCAGAGGGGTGGTGGGTCCACTGCAGTAGATGAGCCAGACTGAGAGGGGGGTTCCACTGCAGTGTCAGTTTTTGACTGAGGGGGGGGGGGCAGTTAGAGGGGGACTGTTTGTGGGAGAGGGGGAGGGGCTGGGCCTGACTTTTATGGGATGGTGTATCTGTGGATGGGTAAACCTGTGATAGAGATGGACTCTGGATCTTTGGCTGGGGGGGCCTTGGATAGGGAGGAATGTTTTTTTATGAGGAAGTATGGGTCGGTGTTGAGTTTTGGATTTGGTAGACGGGTATTTTCAGATGGGGGGATTTGGGCTATTCCTCTTTGGGGGGCCAGGTTTGGATGTCAGGTCTGGGGGGTTTCCTCTTACCCTTGGGAGGTGGGACAGATGGGTCTTTGGGGAAGAGGCCAAGGTCACAGAGGAATAGCTTCTAGGCAGAGGGGGGTGCAGGAGAGTCAAGGGTTTGTGGAGGCAGAGGGATCTGAGGTATGTGGAGTGCCGGTGGATGCATGTTTGTCTTTTTTCTGCCTCTCCCTGGTATGTGTGCTGTTAGTCCCCTGAGTGTACGGGCGTGTGTGTTTGGAGTCTTGTGTGTGGGGTTGTGTGCTGCATGTGGATGTTGATGTGTGTGCACGTGCATGTTTGCGTGTGCTTGGATCAGGTCTGGTAGCCGGTGCTGATGCTGTGAACAAGAATTCCAAAGAGATTCACATGGGTCATCAGCATGTACTTGACACATGGGTATCAACACAAATCATCATAGAGCAAGCATATACAGCCTTTTGACTGCAGCTTTTTACTCATTACACATATGTGTACATGGCACTTGCCAGTCTGCCAGTTAACCATGGTTCCCAGACACATGATGTCATGTGCAACATTGGTTAGATCAATGTAAGATCCCACAACCACAATGTCAACTCCTACACTACGTAGAATGTGGTCTGATTTGTAATGCTCCTGATGGTCTTGTGTCATGACATACCTGTCTCATCTCCAGCAAGGGAGGCTTGAACTGACACTGCAAATAGGATGCACACGTTTGAAATGTGACATGGTAACCATTCTTCAATCACCAGTCATCAACTTGTGAAAGCATGGCTATGGCCTATCTGGGAAAACGATCAGCCTGCAACACAGCAGGCTTCCATAGTCAGTGCATGACTCATTTCACACAGATAACAGTGATAGTGGTCATTTGCTCAGTGTTTTAGGTCCTATGCTGTCATGCCACACATCAAATTCTAATTTAGTAAAAAAAACAAGGTGGTAGGCCTAGCCAGGATGAGAGGCACTTGGCCGACTGTTTTGTGTCAGCCATGCATAGTGTTAGGGAGATTCTCCAGGATGTCATGCACATTGTATACAGTCCAACAGTTACATATGTGTACAATGTCAAACACAATTTGATGACCAATGGCTGCATCATCACAATGCTTCATGTGGTACACCATGCCACTGGCCTGTCTGGGTGCACCATCTGTATGGATAGTAGTACAGAACCTCAACATCACATCATTAAAGTCAACATTGTGTACCAATCCTGTATAGACTACTTCATTCCACATCGTTGGGTGCCAAGTATGCATGACCCTTACATGGTAGACACAATGTGCACACTTTGACAAGCTGACATTGCTCTTGTTCACCATCGGGGTTTGTAAACTCACAAACAAAATTGGATGCACAGTTGACATCTATCATGATGAAAGTAATGCCTCATGCATATGGATGACCAAGCCACAAGTATGTATAGTCAAGAGATTTTAATCACATGTAATTAGTTGTGTATTTGAAACAAAAATCAGACATTTGAAGTCTAGCCTTGTTTCCAACAGTGACCACCTGTGGCTGTCAAAGATTGTCACACGTAGTCACGGTAACAGAGACTGACACATGGATTCTCTAATTTTAATGGGGAAAATGGAATAACACATACAAACATGTGATAGGCCAGTGTCACAGTTGCTCGGAATTGGCCTACCTCTCCTTGGCACATTGGATACATGTGATTACTCTTAGCACTACAGCTGGGACATACATTTGGCACTATGAGCAAGATGAACTCAACAAGGCATCCATATTAGTGTCACCTGCAGCCAGGATGTATTGCATTGGCATCACATACCTGCTGACACGTCAGACAATTGCCTCACTCATGAAGGTCATATCCATGCACATCCTGTTGTAGATTGTGCTGATCACATGAGCATGGGACTACAGTCACTACCCTGGACATAAGTGACCCACATGTCACAGATGGAAAGGGGCACAGCTGGGAATTTATTAGTCATGGTGCATATGCATCTTTTGAGACAGAACTGTGTGTTTGGATAACTTACGAACTGTAAGAGTGGCAGACGGCTGTGAGACTGCAACATGCATTTTGAACATAATTGTGTGACATGGCATATGCTCACCCGCTCCTTGCTGCTGTCTGGCCTTCAACTGCCCATCCATGTCAGGGGAGACCACTGCAAGAAATCCAGAACACATGGGGGGTCAGGGTCCGGCATCCACCCCTCTTGCGTGGAGGTGACAGGTTGAGTTTGCCCTGCGCAATCCTCCGCGTCCAGCCCGGAGGTCCTGCCTCCTCTTTTGGTAGTGGCAGATGCATCGGTTTGATACCAAAGGGGATCGCTTTGTTCGCCTTAAGTTAGCAGGGTATGCCCAGACGTGGGTCCCTTGCTCACTTTGCAACTGGATTCAAGATAGCCTGGCTGATGAGGGTTATGAACCCAAAACTGGTCCCAGGATGCTTGTTTCTGGTCCAGGGAAGACATGTCTTGACAGTTCAGGCTGGACAGTTCCCATGAGGCACAGGGTCAGACTGATTTGCATATGGCCATGTCTGAACTGGGGTGGTGGAGTGAGCTAAAGAATGATGATGGGTTAAACCCAGATCATCTCCTTTGCTATCGCACTGTTGGAAATGGGCCTTTTTGCAGGTTATCCCCACACTTCTTACTTCTTTCTCCTATTCTTTCCTGACCAGTTTGTGTTGGTTTTAGGACTCTGGGCACTTTACCACTGCTAATCAGTGCTAAAGTGTATATGCTCTCTGTGTAAATTGTGTTATGGATTGGTGTTTCCATGATTGGGTAATTGATTTACTTGTTAGTCCCTAGTAAAGTGCACTGAGTGTTCCAGGGCCTGTAAATCAAATGCTACTAGTGGGCCTGAAGCACTGATTGTGCCACCCACGTGAGTAGCCCTAAAAAGGTATTTGCAGAGTCTGCACGCACTTTGTAACTGCCATGTCGACTTGGACAGTGCACACACTTGCCAGTACCTAAACCTTCCCTTTTCATACATGTCAGGCACCCCTAAGGTAGGCCCGAAGTGACCCTGTGGGCAGGGTGCAGTGTATGTGAAAGGTAGGACATGCCCTGGTGTGTGTGTGGCATGTCCTGATAGTGTATTCCAGCCCATTTCGTTTTTCACTATTGCAAGGCTACCTGTTACCCGTAGGACAGAATGAGAAGTTTGTTTATAACGTCTTATAAACATAACTGGCCCTGGGAACTAGGTGGGAAAATAAAATGTAGTATGCCTGAATTCAGAATCTAACGATGCATCTTTTAGTAAAGGTGATTTTTACATTCTGGGGTCGATTCCGATCCGGTAAAATAATCCGGCGTACGAATCGTATCCGGAGCCGTTTCCGTACGACTCGTACAGACGCCGTACGACCGGACGATTCCGATCCCGATCGGCCGACCCGTACGCGAATCGTACGGTACACGTCGATTCGTACGGAAAAGCGCACGATCACCTACACACCGTACGGCGCGTACCCCCATGATCGCAGGGGTACGCGGCATACCCCTGTGGTCATGCGGGGTACGTGCCGTACACCCAGCGTACATGGGGTACGTGCCGTACACCCACTGTACATGGGGTACGGTGCGTACCCCATGTACGCTGGGTGTACGGCACGTACCCCGCATGACCACAGGGGTACGCCCCATACCCCTGCGATCATGGGGGGTATGTGCCGTACCCGGGGGGGGCGTTCCGTACCTGTTTCGGCGCGAACTCTGCGTTTACGACTGTTTTCGCCTCCCGTAGGAAAAGGGTCGTACGGCGCGTACCCGACACGAATCGTACTTGCTGGGTCGTAAAAACGTGCCGCGATGTCGCGTAGAGCGGGTTCCGAGTGAGATTCGTATGGAGATTTGAGTCGTACGGAGTCCTGTACGACTCGTACGGAGTTCGGCACCTAGTACGGATCGTACTTCATCGTACGTACGGGACGTCTACGGATACGATTCGTACGGGGAAAAAACTCTCCGTACGACCATTCGGAGCGCATTTTACCGGATCGGAATCGACACCTCTGTGTTTCAAAATACCACTTTTAGGAAGTAGGTATTTTCTTGCTCAGTCATCCTGTGTGCCTCTGTTGGAATGTGAATTGCCTGTCTGGGTTTTGGATGACAGATGGCTAGGAAGCAAGGGTGGCTCCCTATAGTCTAGGTAAGCCAGGAAAGGGCTGAGTAGACATTGGCTGCGATGGGGGAAGAAAGAGGAGATTTCCTTGCACCTCAAAGGGCCTGGTCTGCCTCTGACAATGCCGTCTCCAACCCCTGCTGGGAAATCAAACCAGAGAAGGCAGAACTGGTTCTGGCTGGGCACAGACACCCTATGCCTAGAGGATCAAAGGATTTTTGGATACAAATACTGGGGCCCAGACCCCTGAACTTTAGAACTCTTTTGGATCAAGAAGACTGCCAAGAAGATGAGGTGGAGAAGCTGTGAGGAGGGACTACTACTTTGCTTTGTGCTTTGATGTGTTGGCCTGCAGTGGCTGCTTCTGTCTTGGGCAGTGAAAGGACTGGACTGAACTTTCTGAAACCTACTTTGTGAGTTTCTCTAAGGGCTTGAGGTAGAGCTTTGCCCCTGTTCAAGAAGTCTCAGGAACAACAAAGTCTTCAAGCTCTTCTGCCCTCAGCACTGTGGACTGTGTGTTTTGTGCTGCAACAGAAGAAAAGGAACCCTACGACATCTACGACACCGCTGGGGGCACCGCCGCAATGCCACACCGTGACCCTGGTCTCACCGAAGCCGCATGCTGATGTCGCCACGAGCCGCTGCTCGCACAGCGACCTGTGGGCGCGCACTCAGCATCGCTTTGCTTCACAATGATGCCTTGGTGCGGCAGTGGGCACCGCTGCAGTGCGCACCACGACCCTGGTCTCACCGACGACACCTGCTGATGCCGCCACAGAGCTGTTGCTGGTACTGCGACCTGTGGGCACCGCACTCCACACCACCTCACTTCACGATGATGCCTTGGTATCCCCGACGACGCTCCATGCCAAAATCGACAACGCTGCTTGCACCGTAGTTTAAGGGCACCGCTCGTAATGTTACACATCACACAGCCCTCATCCCGCACCGCAGCCTTGGCCTACCGATGCCATCGACGCCAGTTCATCAGCCGACGACAGTGCTTCAACAACGACGACGACGCTGCCTGCACCGTGACCTGTCCGCACCTTGACGAGTACCGCCTTCATCTCGCACCGCGACCCTGGTCTCACCAATGACACCATCTGACGCCACCACCGAGCCGCTGCGCGCACCGCGACCTGAGGGAACCGCATGCCGCATTGCTGCACTTTGCACTGCAGCACACAACGCTGCCGACGCCAGCTCTCCTGACTCCATCAAAGAGGAGATCGACATTCAATGCGTGTGACTTCGAGGGCCCCGACTACTCCTGCACCAACCTCCGGAATAGATGCCCTCAGACGCCGTGTTTTCGGAAGCTCAACGAGAGGTCATCGACGCCCTGCATTTCTAAAAGGTACTGTTTGCGGGTCTTCCCGACACCGTAGCTGGCCCCCGATGCCACGGTCAGCCTGAACTGTTTGGATTTGTTTGCTCACGACGCCGTGATAGCCCCAGACGGAGCTATCGACATCAAGGAACTGTTTTTAAAGCGTATTTTGATAACTGTGGATTTTTAAGTACTGTATTGTGGATTTTTATCATTTTTGGTCTTGTCTTAAGTATATAAAAATATTGGATATTTTTCCAAACTGGTGTGGTGTCCTTTTGTAGTGCTTGCACTGTATTACTGTTGGTTATGTGCAAATGCTTACACACTGCCTCTAAGATAAGCCTGACTGCTCGTACCAAGCTACCAAGGGGGGTGAGCAGGGGTTATTTTAGGAGTGTAACTCCCTTATCCTGACTAAAGCGGTGGTTTCTGCCTGGCTTTGGCACATGCCCCAGCCTGCCAAAAATCCCATTTCTAACACCCACCACAACACCCATTGGCCTCCCCTTTCAGGCTGAGTATAGCGTGAAAGGGCCAGCCCCTATCGCCACCACAAAGTCCAAAAAAGTGACACTGTGGTGGCTATAGGGGCTTATAAATATGCCCTTTTGAGTGAATTCAATATGTAGGCTTTTGGAGAAGTTTTACCTTTCACAAAACTGGGGGCTATCAAATACTAATCAACATTTTGCTTTTAAATCTAGTCTGCTACATTTTATTGTCACACAGTGCTATAAGTGCATCTCCATATATCATATCTTCAGCAGAAAAATCACATTTTCAAAAAAGCTCACAGCCAACTACAGAACTAATATGTTTTACAATATTTTCTTATAAGGAACATTGTTATGTTTCAATGGAATATCTGTGGAAGAATTATTAATGAAAAAACCGTCTATTCAATCAAAATTGTTTCTCGGCATTTCTTATTACATTTCAAACATAAAAACAGATAACATGCCAAGACTAACATGCAGTTGTCTGCGCCACTTCTCTTTTAGACCAATAAACGGAATCTTGCAATACATATATACACATGCATGTGCAAAAGCGCATACATACTTATCCACACAGCCGCTGATCAGCTGACCAACAAATGGAATTTGGATTCATTCATCTTTTTAAGACACCTGCGTCTTTATGGACGCATTCTGTGTCTCATATATTACAGAAGTAAATCCAATTAGAAACCACCATACTTTTAGCTGTTGCTAGGGAGGCTAGTTCTCTTGAAAGAGACGGGAGATAACGACTGCAATTTGGAGAAAAGGTAATTAATCTTCTTCTTATCATCAATGCAAAAACGGAGTAAACGTTCGAAAAAATCTAGAAGAGTAGGTTTAGTTTATAGGGCACGTACATAAGCTGCAATTTGTAGCCATTCTTTTTCTAATTAGAAATGTAAAGCGTGCAATATTGTACTACTTACCGGGTTTTTATTGGCTAAATAAAAATCCTTTTAAGGGAGTGAAAAACGATTTACTTTTGAATCACATTAAGATATATTATTGTACTAAGTAATGGGTAAGTGTCGTGCATCAACGGCCTGGCCTTTATGCTACCCATCAATGACAAGATGAAATCATAATTTTGATGCACTAGTATCACAAAATACCCAGTTATTAATTTTGGGGTATATTATCAAGGGGCTTTATCTCCGCTTTTTTGGCTTTAAAAGCCAAGAAAGCGGAGATAAAATTATCTCCCTATTACCAAGCTGTCGCTAACACCAGTTAGCGACAGCTAATAGGAGATAGTGACCATCTTGGGCCCCGCTTTGCATGTCAGTGATATTTATCACTAATGACATGCAAAGTGGGCGTGCCAAGATGTTAGCGACTGAAAACAGTCGCTAACATCGCTATCTCCTATTACCAACTTTTGGAGATATTCGCGCTAAGCGCGAATATCTCCAAAAGCTAACACTTGCCCAGGAGCAGTTCTTAGCCATGTTATCCAATGGGAGGTGGATAACATGGCTAAGAGCATTTGCTCGATAATGCATGAATATCGCTGACTTTTCAGCGATATTCATGCATTGCGGCCGTTTTTTATCGCATTTGCGATAAACCTTGCTAATAGCAAGGTTTATCTGCGATAAAAATCGCCGATGTGCGGCGATAATTTTTGTCTCTAAACAAGTTAGAGACAAAAATTATCTCTATTGGTTGGTAATATGCCCCTTTGTTTTTTGTTTTTTGGATTCACATCTGGAAATATACCTACATTAATTTTCACAACAAACCAGCTGACATGTTTCGCGGTTTTAAAACAACTTTCTTAAGGCTTTCATATTATTAAATGCAGGCGGCTGGTGAATTTTGAAAGTGGTGAGGCATAAAACCAAATCCTGAGTTAGACTCTGCGAGCTGAGCAACCCAAGCACAAATGGCACAAGGGTACATCGAGGGTAGAGGCAGTGGTGTTTCAAGGTACATAGATGCAGAACTAAGAATAGTAAATCTATACTTACCTATATCAACTTATTTTCACTATATTTTGGCAGTCGATATCCTGCAGCACAATATTTATGTGGTTAACATTCTGACATACTACCCTTTCTCTTGTACCTTCTGTGTCCATGTATTTTATTCATCCCCTCCCTCTATTGGTCTCTTCAAATAGCTAACTCCAGTCCATTTCCCTCCACATACTATGGCCTCTTCCCATTCTTTATTTTTCAATCAATCAATCAATCAATCAATCACTCAATCAGGGTAATTGTAAGCGCGCTACTCACCTGTGAGGGTCTCAAGGCCCTGGGGAGAGGTAAGCAGCTTTGTTCAGTTGAAAAGCCTGGTCTTGAGCATCTTCCTGAAGATGTTCAGGGAGGGGGCGCATCGGATGTTGAGCGGGAGCTGATTTGAGGTCTTGGCTGTGATGTAGGAGAAGGTTCTTCCACCTGTTCTGGCTCTGCACATGTGCAGGATTTCAGCCAGGGTGAGGTCAGTGGATCGAAGGTTTCTTTTGGGTACGTGGAGGGAGATTCTCTCACTGAGGTATTGGGTTCTAGTGTTGTGGATGTGTAGGCGTGGGTGAGTATCTTGAAAGGGGAGCCAGTGGAGGTAATTGTTGGGTGGGGTGCTCGTGTCAAGGAATGTCAAGGATGAGTCTGGGTGCGGTGTTCTGTATGGTCTAGAGCTTGCAGATCAGAGACTTGTTTATCCCGGCATAGAGGACATTTCCGTAGTCCAGTCTGCTGCAATGAGTGTGTGGGTGACAGCCTTCCTTAATTCATGGGGGATCCACTTGTAGGTCTTTCGGAGGATTAGGAGGGTGTTGAAACAGGTGGAGGCGACAGTGTTGACCTGTCAGGTCATTGAGAGGGAGGAGTTGAGTACAATGCCGATGTTTCGGGCATAGTTTGTGGATGTGGGGAGGCAGCCGAGGGCGATAGGCCACCAGGTATTGTCCCATTCCGGGGGAGGGTCCGAGGAGGGGGATTTCTGTTTTCTCAGAGTTGAGTTTCAGGCAGTTTCTGCTCATCCAGGATGCGACGTCCTTCATTCCCTCCTGGAAGTTGAGTCTGGTGGTGATTGGGTCCTTGGTGAGGGAGAGAATGAGCTGGGTGTCTTCGGCGTAGGATACTATTCTGAGTCCGTGCTGTCTGACAATGGCAGCGTGGGGAGCCATGTAGATGTTTAAATGCATGGAGCTGAGCGATGATCCTTGGGGCACTCTGTGGTTGATTTCCGTCGGTTCGGATGAGGAAGGGTGGTATTCTGATTTTTTGGGTTCTGAGGAATGAGCGGATCCAGTTGACGGCGGTTCCTTGTATGCCGGCGTCTTGGAGTCTGGCGGTGAGTGTGTGGTGGGAGACGGTGTTGAATGCAGCAGAGAGGTCGAGTAGGATCAGGGCTGCAGTGTGTCCTTGGTCGAGGAGGGTGCGGATGTCGTCTGTGGCGGCGAGTAGGGCGGTTTCGGTGCTGTGGTTGCTGTGGAATCCAGATTGGGAGGGGTCGAGGATGGAGTTTTCTTCGATGAATTTGGTAAGTTGTGCATTGACAGTCTTCTCTGTGACTTTGGCCGCGAAGGGAATGAGGGAGATGGGTCGGTAGTTCTTGAGGTTGGTGGGTTCTGCTGAGGGCTTCTTGAGCAGGAGTCTGGCTTCTGCACGTTGTCAGTCGTCAGGAAAGGTGCCGGTCTAGAAGGTGGTGTTGATGGTGTGTTGTAGTTCAAGAGCGATTAAGTCTCTGTGGAAAATGTGCGGGGGGCAGGGGTCCGTGGGTGCCCCTGAGTTTCATGGTCAAAGTGGTGTCTTTGGTGGTGACTGGGGTCCAGGAGGAGATGGTGGGCTGGATGGCGTTGGTGGAACAGGAAGTGGATTCGGAGTTAAGTGTCTGGTCCTTGAAGATGGCGTAGAGTGCTTTGATTTTAAAATGGAAGTAGGATCCAAGCTTGTTACAGTGGTCCTGGGAAGGGGTGGTGTCTGTGGTTTTGCTGGGGGGCGTGGTGAAATTCCTGGATGACGCTGAAGAGTTGCTTGGAGTTGCCAGGGTTTGCAAGGATCTTGTTTTAAATGAAGGTCCTTTTGGTGGATCAGATGCGTTGGTGGTATTCCGTCATGGCGTTTTTGTAGGTGGTGTGGTCTTCTGACATTTTTCTGTTTCTCCAGTTCTTCTCAAGATGTCTACAGGTGTGTATTTTTCTTCCTTAGCTTTCCTTACCCAGTCTGTTCCGTTTGCCATCCATGTTTTCCACATCTTCTCCTGTCCTCTTTCCTCATAGACTTCAAGTTATCTTTTCTATTATTCAGTTCCTTTCTTCAACCTTTTCCCAGTTTGTTCTCTGGGGCGGTCTTCCATTGCAAATTTCAAAATGGCCTACATTAGGAGTGAATGGCTCATCCAAACCTGTTTCCTTTGCATTCTGGCATTTGTAACTCAATTGCAACACTCTAAGTACCAGAATGAAAAGGAAAAACAACTAAATTACTTACACTAGTGACTTGGTACAACTTCACCTCTCTGTCCCTCAGACGTCTCAAAAACTTAATACAGATAAGAGTTACATGTCAAGGCTAATATGCAGTTGTCTGCGCCACTTCTCTTTTAGACCAATAAACGGAATCCTGAAATACATATATGCACATGCATATGCAAAATCGCATACATACTTATCCACACAGCCGCTGATCGGCTGACCGACAATTGGAATTTGGATTCATTCATCTTTTTAAGACACCTGCGTCTTTATGGAGGCATTCTGTGTCTCATATATTACAGAAGTTAATCCAATTAGAAACCACCATACTTTTAGCTGTTGCTAGGGAGGCTAGTTCTCTTGAAAGAGAAGGGAGATAACGACTGCAAATTTGAGAAAAGGTAATTAATCTTCTTCTTATCATCAATGCAAAAACAGAGTAAACGTTCGAAAAAATCTAGAAGAGTATGTTAATTTCAGTTGTTTTTCCAGATAGCCCTTATTCCCACGCCTCTCTCACCTTTCTCATATTTTGCTTCCTACTTGTTTCTCTGTCAATGCAACAGTATTCATCTCAATTTCCACTCCTCTCACTCTTTACCTCCATCCTTTTGCCTCTCTCACCAGGATGTTCATTCTCCATGATGAGCTCTGAGAAGCGTACTCCAGGGGAGGAGTGTACCTGAAAACAGTATTTTGCAGCTGCTGCACAATGGAAGAAAAACACACGCAGAGCAAACTGGTATAATGCAAATAGGCTCCGTTTGTTATAGTTAGCTCTTGTCTGTAAAATGTGTTGATATAAATATTCTGGGTACAAGTTATACATATCAGACAGAGACAGATTGCTTTTGATTTTAATATTTAAAGTATTCTGATACAAATTGCCTCTGTCTGCTTTAATGATTGACCACAGAATCATAACACATGCAAAAACATTGTATAGTTCATTCAACATTCTGAACTAACAACAGTAACTGGTTTGTCATATATTTTTTACTATCCTTACCTCTACTTGCACTCAGTCAGTATAAAGGCCAGCAGCAGGTCACGGTCAGCAGACTGTGCACTGTCAAATATGTGGCTAACTTTGGGACAAAGAATAATCCCCACTGCTCCGAACACATGGCAGTCTCCTTGGAGCCTCTGCCTCATGTCCCGTCTGTCAGTATAAACCACAACTGATAACGATAACAATTCTGATGCTCGGATGCAGTGTGCAAGGTTTAGTAAATTCAAGCATGTTCTTCTTGTTCGGTTCATTTACAATGTGTGATCTGTCACATGAACACTGAAAAACATTAATGCCTCTGTTGCGGCGGAAAAGGGGAGAAATTGTATTCATCCTCAAAGGCATCGCTAACTTTATACCAGCTAGACTCTTTTATGATTAGCGGTTCGGGCCCACAACAATAGGTCCTCTGATGTATCATTTTGTAGATCTAATAGGGACTTGGCAATGGAAAGACAGACAAAATTCCTCTCATGAGGACCCTAAATGAAGGAAATATCTAACTCAAATAACAACTGTCATAATATGTACAAATCTGTCAAACCCTCATAATGATAACGACAAACTCTGAATACTTATCAAGTCACTTTTATCTACGTTTTTCAGAATATGAATGGTCAGTACATGAATACATTAGCATGTATCATTATTTTCTTCAGAAGCAAACGTTACAGGTAAACCACTAATATAAGAAACAATTTACATAAAATTCAGCACAGTATCATTAACAGGCATTTGAGTGGAGAGAGAGAGAGACAAAAAGAAAATATGTCATTGCAAACATCAATAGGCAATTTGATTCATACGAACCTAGAGAAATATTGCACAATGTGCAACGAGAAAGGAAGCTAACCTCTTGGCCAAAAAGGTATAGCTAAGAGCAATATCACCAGACGAAAAAGTGCAAAGAATCAGGACAGTCTCAGTCAGGTTTAGCAAGGACAGCACCCAGCCCGAGTAGGATAGAGAAAACAGCATTGAAGCTCTCCTCTCATAGAAACAGCTACTCAAAAAAATATGGATCTTTTACACAAAGATTTATAACCTGAATATTAATGTCCAATCTCCTAAAGTATCATTCATAACTACTTCTCGTTTTCATTGATTTTCAAAATAAGGTGACCCTCTGACCATACTAGTTCGACAAAGTTCATTGAAGAAAGTCACTGTTAGTTTTAATAAAGTCATCCTTCTGCGGAAGCAGAAAAACATCTTGCAATATTTATCCACATCCTCATGCACGTTTTTCTGGTTTGTAACTCTTGTCCAAAAAGTTCATTCAGTAGATAATCAAGAGGAAATTTCTAACGATTTGTTTGTACACAGCTAAACAAACTAACACAGCAATTTAGAAACGTGAAGGACAAAATAAATGCTCTTACGAGGCCTCCATTTTAAGAAAAGAAAATATAATTCAACAAGGTTTTGAGGCCTTCATAGGATTTTGTAATTCATTCTCTCTCTATGAAAATAAAAGACATTTCAGTTAGAATGATAATTTCATGAAAGATCATTATGGCAAAAACATAATTGTTTTCTATTATATCCACAGAGCTTATTCTAATTTGTCCATTTATGAATTAATATTAACCCCAGGCGTCGTACTCCACTCTGCCAGCGGAGTTTGCAGAGATTTACCAACTCCGCTCCACTGGGAATTGAGTTAGGAAAATCTCTGCCTCCGTGGCGGAGCGGAGTACAAGGCTAGCCCCATATTACCAAAATTTAAAAAAACACCACTTACCTTTACTTCTGCCTGTTCGCCTCCTCGTCGCGGTGTCTCCCTTCTTTTGGTGTCCTCCTCTCGCCACCCTTAAGGTATTACGTCATGCGTGAACTGCGCATGCGCAATTCACGGAAGAAGTAATACCGACAGGGACGCGCGAGGAGGAGGACGCGGAAAGAAGGGAGACACCGCGGGGAGGAGCAGGAATGGCAGAACACTAGGTAAGTGGTGTTTTTTATATATTTTATATCGCTTTGTGTGGATGATGGTCCCGGGGTGGAGCTCCACGTAGTTCCACAGAGGTTTGTTTTACTACCTGGAACTGCACAAAACTCCACTATGCATACTCTGCCTAGGGTCAATTAATATGTCTCTTTTTCATTATAAGTAAAGAAAAATAAACGTATTTGAGTGACATTTTCATAAGCATTTTCTAATTATTATTTCCATTTCTCACTTTCTCGTAAATGTCTTAGTTCACATAAAGAAAGTTTATTTATTCATGCTCTCCACACGTTTAATGCTGCTTTTACTTTTCTACACGTGTTGTGCTTTGTTTTGTACTTTTCACTAATACTTCTAATGTGTGCTTTGTTTTCACTTATTCACTAGAAATTTGTCACCCATGTCAATAATTTTCACACTATTAGTCATTGCTTTATTAGCAAGACAAACATGACTAGATTTAATAAAGCAGGATTTTCATTTTGTAAAATCATGCTTCATCAATCCCCCATTTGATGGCGACTCAAGCCATCATATTATCTACAAAATCAGATTACGATCTGATTCCTGTTACAAAAAGAAGTAGTTTTCATCTGTTGGAACCTAACACCCTCTACATCTCTCATTACTTCATAATAAGCTCCCTTTCTCTCTTCTATCTCTATTTCTTCTCTTTTCCTTTTCCTTGCTCTACGTTTAGTCTCTGCTTATTTTTACAACATTTGTAAATTAGAATTACCATTAGTATGCCAATAACTATAGCAATTATAGGTGTTAATATTCTCCCTAACAAGCTGTTACTTAGTGATGAAAACCAATTACTTACTGAGGAAAAACCCTTACCAGGGGCACGATTCACAGAACTAACTTAAGACAAAATCCTAAACTTACTACTATATTTGTATTCACAGAAGGCACTTACTCATTTTGATATTCACAGAAGGCACTTACTCATTTCGGTATTCACAGAAGTTAGGAGTCTTAACTTTAAGACTCCCAAATGCCTTCTGTTAATACCAAAAGTCTTAAAGTTAGGATTTGTCTCAGTTTAGAAGTAGTACAGTTAGGACTCCTAACTTTAGTACTCCTAAATGCCTTCTGTGAATACCGAAAGTCTTAAAGTTAGGATTTTTCTCAGTTTAGGAGTAGTAAAGTTAACTTTAGGACTCCTAAATGCCTTCTTTTAATACCAAAAGTCTTAAAGTTAGGATTTTTCTCAATTTAGGAGTAGTAAAGGTAGGACTCCTAAATGCCTTCTGTGAATACCGAAAGTCTTAAAGTTAGGATTTTTCTCAGGTTGGGAGTAGTAAAGTTAACCAGTGATTGGCTGGCTTGTTTGAGGTCTTTAGTAGGAATGAATGGTTTAATTTTGTAGAGAAGCTTTAGGTTGAAGAAGGCAGTCTTTGCAGAGTTTTTGATGTGGTTGGTCATGTCCAGTTTAGGGTCTAGGGTGATTCCTAGGGATTTTACGGAGTTAGCCAGGGTGAGATTAACGTTTAGAGCATCCATAGCTTTAAGCCATTCTGTGATTTGTGGGTACTTTTCTTTGTTGGAGATGAGGAGTATCTCTGTTTTGTCCTGATTGAGTTTAAGGTGATTTTGGGATACCCAGCGTTGAATTTCTTTTAGAGTGTTATTAAGTCTGGGGATGTTGTTTGGGGAGGAGGTTTCTAGATAGATCTGGGTGTCATTGGCGTATAGGTGGGATGGGGATATTCACCTTTTTAAGTATGGTGGTGAGGGGTTACAGACAATGGGCCTGATTCACATAGGCCTCCACCCTTGGGCAGAGTCTTAACACTCATGGCAGAATGTCCGCCATGAGTATTCTCATTGCAGAGATTCCGCCCCCAGTACGGAGACTCCCCCACAACTGAAGGGCCTCCGCCACGAGTGTGGAGGACCTTCGTGAATCAGGTCCAAAGTGTAAAGTATTTATATAGCACTTAAACAGTAATAGAGTGAACCCACAAAAATAGGATACTAGGAAAATCTAACATGCTGATTCAGAAATATAATGAAAATGGGGCCAGAACAACCTCCAAAATCCATTCCTCAAAACAGGACTTATGAATTTTTAAAAATTACAATGAAAAATAGCACTTAAAAGACTAAAGCGTCAGCCGCAAATATCTTGTCATGCAAGAACGGGGCAATGTCAGATGTTATGGCCGACCATGATGAATCAGATTGGGCTCAGTCTCCACTTACCTTCGGATTTGGAAGAATTTCTAAAGAAAAATGTCTGAGAAGGTAAAGTTCAGTGGAGTTAGGCAGCCAATTGTGTCTGAGAAGGAGGTGTCATTGTCGAGGAACTGCTGGACGAAGATGCAGTGAAGATTTCTATGTTTAGAATAGTCTATTTTATGGAAGTCGAACATTTTCAGCTGTACAAAGCTGCGGGGTGTAGCTGACAAGTGCTAGTGTGAAGTTCTATGTGAGCTAAGGCAGTGCCTTCAAAGTGCAAGTGGCACTATCCACAGCTCTGTTCCCCCATCATGCTTGGATAGCCCATCGTGCCAGCATTCTGTCCCTCTATTTTATGGCAGTCTGCGAGAGATACACAAAGACCAACTGCGCCTAGTCATGTGATCCAGGAAACAGGCTGCAGGCACCAAATAGTTAGAACAAGAAAATGCCAGATTCCTAAAAGTGGCATTTTCAGAATTGTGTCTTAAAATTACAGTTCCTTAGACACCAAACATGACCTTTTGACCTGCTTCCAAACAAAAGTAGTCATGTATTAAATGTATTTAGGGTCACCCAATGTCATCCTATGGGAGATGTAGTCCTCACAGTAGTTAAAATAATGAATTTGTGTGTATTTGACTACCAGTACATGTAGTCTTTAAAAGTACATGTTCAGATTTTCAAATACAATGCATCCTGCTCTACGGACTGCTTAGGATCTATTGCAGCGTGACATATATGTAATAAAAATTGAGTTTTAGGACTGGGGTTTATTTTGCAAGGTCGAATTGGCAGTTTAAAACAGTTTGCAGGCTGCAATGGCAGGCCTGAGATACATTTTAAGGGGGTACTTAAGTGGGTGGCGCAATGAGTGCCGCAGCCTCACTAGTAGCATTTAAATTTCCAATCCTGGATATATGGTATATCACTTCACTAAGGACTTATAAGTAAATTAAATACGCCAGCTGGGTATAAGCATATTTTAGCATGTTTTAGGGAGAGAGTGCAAGCACTTTAGTACTGGTTAGCAGTGGTAGATTGCACAGAGTCCAAATTCCAACAAAATCAAAATCAACACAGAGTCCAAAGGCAAACAAAAACAAAAATCAATAAAACAAGAGGGTAACATGAAAAAAGTTGGGGGAAGACCACCCTAAGGCTGACGCCCATATAAGACTAAGAAACAATGAACGCAGAAAATGAACTACTAATTCTACTGCAGTCCTTATAGTAACAATATAGGCTTAAATGTACTCTAGCCCAGCAGCATACCCCTTCTGTGAGGAACCACTGAGCAGGGTTGGCTGCTGCAGAGAAGAATGAAGCGAGAGATACTGCAAAGTCAGGCTGAATGTCGATGCACCTTGGGAAGATCAGCCAGCAGGTAGGTTCCAGTCTCCACTAAGTTTTAAGGGCCCGTTTTGTCTAAACATTTGTTTAGCCCCAAGTTTTCAATTACGGCTATCTGCCACTTTCAGCATTACTTCCAAGGGTCCCGGATTGCATAGGCCCTACTTGGAGGGTTGGATTCATGTGCAGGTTCAAGGTAGTTATAGCCCTTTCTTTCCTTGAGCCTGTGATCTGGAGGCCAGCAAACTAGCCTTTGTAATTACTCTGATAGTCCTGGGTTCAAGCAGGTAAGCAGGTCTCAAGCAGAAAAGCATCTCTCTGAGGGCACAGGGCAGGCTTCAGGCAGTAGGACAGTCCTCTTGTTGCAGCTCGCCAGTCCTCTTCAGTACACTTCAGGCACAGGCAGCAGGGCAGTCCTCTGATAGTTTTCTGTAGGTCCAGAAGTGAACTGAAGAGTCAGTCTGAGGGACCTAGTTTTATTACCGGTTCCAGCTTTGGAGTGAAAGAAACATATGGAGTTTTACCCCCCCCCCCCAGAAGTGTCTGGAATTTCCTGCCTCCCTGTCCTGGTCCCAGAATGTCTGAAATCAAAATGGGCTAGTGTGAAGTTCTTTGTAGGTGAGCTAACGCTGTGCCTTTGAAGTGCAGGTGGGCTGTGCACAACTCTGCTCTCCCATCTTGCTTGGATGGCCCATCGTGCCAGCATCCAATCCCTCATTTTGTGGCTATATGAAAGAAATACACACAGAGCCCAACTGCCAACTACACCTAGTCTTGCGATCCAGGAAACAGGCTTGAGGCACCAAATGATTAGGGCAGGAAAATGCCAACTTTCTAAATGTTGAACAAACAAAGAACAAAACGCAGCAAAAATGCACTCAAGATACAAATTCGAAACAATCTGAATCTGAGTAAACAAACTTCAATAATTCTTTAAAAGTCACGTGTGCACCAGTTGAGGGGCTCTGCAAGCCATCTAATTGAAAAAGAATACCTGGAAGTGTATCCAGGTTGACCCAGTGCACTACAGCTGAGTCACATTCTAGCGTACAAACTTAATCACAAAAATGTCATCAAAATATTCAATGTAATATAATATCACCACACTTAATCAGAAAAAAATGTCATTGAGTCCAAAGGTTCCAAATAAGTTCTCCAAAACCTGGATAGATTTGAAATCTGCTTTTATTCAAAGTCCTCGCAGACCAAATCCAAAGGTAAATAAACAATGCAGCTTGTGTTCAGCATGCAAAGACAAACTTCATAAATTCCCAATGCATTTTGGGTTTTAACATAAGCCCTTCATCAGGGTAATCTGTAACATGTAAATAAACAATTGGAATGTACATGTATACAATGACTGACACTATTACATAGTTCAACTGATATTTAAGGCTCCACAAATCAGTAATAAAAAATGGCTAAGAGCACCACTTCCCAGAGGCATGTTGAACAGTGTCAGGGAGCTCTTTTGTTCCTCCAGTATTCACACAAAACCATTGACTTGTTTGAGTCTTTAGTCAAACAAGATTTATCCAGATTACCTAATGTTATTGCAGAGAGACCCAATTTACCTACTAGAGAAAGACTTGCTTTGAAATCTTTACAATTGAATAAAACTTTACATTTCACCAAAGCAGACAAGGGTGGTGCCTTGGTAGTGATGGACCGCATTCAATACGAAGACATGATAGGCTTGGTGCTACAGGACTCTTCCACTTATCTACCACTCACCGAAGATCCGACCAACAACTTCTTAGAGTTGTTGGATTCCATTTGAATAAAAGCAGATTTCAAATCGATCCAGGTTTTGGAGAACTTATTTGGAACCTTTGGACTCAATGAAAAATGTTTCTGATTAAGTGTGGTGATACTATATTACAATGAATATTTTTGTGAAATGTTTGTGATTAAGTTTGTACACTAGAATGTGACTCAACTGTAGTGCACTGGGTCAACCTGGATACACTTCCAGGTATTCTTTTTTCATTTTGAATAAGGTGGCTTGCAGAGCCACTCATCAGGTGCACACGTGACTTTTAAAGAATTATTGAAGTTTGTTTACTAAGATTCAGATTGTTTTGAACTAGTATCTTGAGTGCATTTTTGCTGCGTTTTGTTCTTTGTTCGTTCAACTTTCTGCTCAGCATAATTTAAAAAAAGAATGTTCCAGAGAAACTGTATATTTCAAATAAAACAAATGGTATTCTTTAGATATAAAATTAATTAATCCATTTTGTTTGAAAAGTAAAAGAAATGTATTCCTAATTATAGAAATTTTCTATTCAGTAGTCGATGTTACCTGTGACTAGAAAATATACATTCTGACTCACAAAACAAAGAATTCACATAGGTCAAAAGAAATTAAACATACAGATCCTACATAACATAAGTAGAATAGTCAAACTACAAAACTACAAAACAAAACTGAAAATAGCACTAAAGTACTTACTAATCCTAATATTACAATTTACTTACCCTGCCTAATGAAACCACTATAGGAAAAACTCACTTACTTCCACTAACCTTAGTGTAAACCCACCAACATACTACTATGAGTAGGTCTGTGCGTTGAAATCTGTTCCGTTTGCCGAGTTTTTTGCATGCTGCGCTCACTGGAGCTCGCGGTGTTCTGAAAAATGGCAGACAGCTTCAGAGTAGGCTATGATGAAGAAATCATCAAGGCTTCTTTGCCAACCGCTACATGGCAGAGATGGCTGACTTCAAGGAGATTGAGGTGTTCTTTTCCTCGGTTCACCCAGTCCTCTTGTACATGAATGAAGCCCTCTTCTTAGAGGCGAACATTTGGGCGGATGAAACCCTAGTTGCCATATACTGATTACAGCAAGGCAAGGTTTCGGGATTGGATGACTTTACGCCAGGCTTTTACAAACGTTTCCCTCCTCAACTAGCTCACCTCACACATCTGTACAATTCATTTAGCGAGATCAGCGCACTACCCCAATGAGTGAAACATTGGTCACTGTAATACCCAAACCCGGGAAAAGACCCTAAATACCCTACCCTGTATTCAGTCTACCACACCATGGGCCAGATGTACAACATATTTATTTTGCATTCCTTAAATAGCAACTCCTTATAAATAACTATTTAGGAAATGCAAAATGGCATGTACAAAAATAGAGATTCCCTATTAGTGATTACTACAGAGTAGGAATCTCTATTATCGCTATTGAGGTAAATCCAAACCATTTGCTCCTATGATAAGAACGATTTGCATTTCCGAATAGGAAATCGCAAATTAGGAAATGCTTAACCCCTTGTGTGCTGTTGACGAGCTCAGCTCGTCATGAGGGGCGGTTGAGCTGCCCTCATGACGAGCTGAGCTCGTCACAGCCGTTGGAACGTTCGCACGCGTGGATAATTACCCCGCTGTGCTGAACGTTTGAAAAACGGGTGTGGTGTGATGAGCTCAGCTCGTCAAGAGGGCAGCTCCGCTGTGCCTCATGACGAGCCAAGCTCGTCAACAGCACAGCGGCGCCGCACGCGGCTCTCCTCCCCCCGCAGCCAAGGGGTTAAACAAGGTTAACATTCAGCCTCAGGCCCCCCTTGCTGCGGTTCACTGACAGAATATCAACACCTAAAAAATATCCATACCACAATATTGAGTTATAAATATCGATGTCAATAATATCGACATCCTTATTTATAAAGGTAAGTACAAAAATAGCGAAAACAAATATCAATGTCATAAATATAGTTGCACAAAATATCTTTTTTGTATATATATATATATATAAAAAATAAAATAATACATTTCAAATATAGTAAATAAAATCATTTAAAAAAGAAATTACATTTAATATACATTTTTACAAATATAACAAGTGATAAAAAACGATACCCACAGCACAGCACCTGGATACCATCATGGGTGATAATCTGTTCTATACAACTATGAATTGATTGATTAATTGACAGCAGCAGGCAGTCCTCTGAGAATACTTCTATAGGTTCAGTAGTGAACTGAAGAATTGGTCAGCGGGTCCTATTTTTATACTTAGTGCCCTTCTTCTGGAAGTTGGGAGAAATGTTAAGAAAAAATCCTGACGCCCCGGCCCTGTCTTCAAGCTGAACAGGTGACAATGCAGATGGGATAAGTCATTTGTGTGAAGGCAGAGGACAGCTTATTCAGCTGGAAGTGGGTCTGTGCTCAGCTTCTTCCCTCATCCTGCCAGCAAACTCTCATTCAAGCACATCTAATCCCTCTATTGCGTGATTGTCTGGGAGGAATTCCCAAAGTTTAACTGTCAGTTACAAACAGCCATGTGACCCAAGACAGGCTGCAGGCCCAAAAGTGCTAAAGACAGGCAAATGTCAACTTTCCAATAGTGGCATTTTCAGAATTGGAATAGAAAATCCAATTTTACCATTAAAGAGGGTTTTTAATTACAGCTTCATAGATACCAAATATAAATTGGCTACCTAGTCCCAATCTAAAGTTAGTACTTATTAAATGTAAAAAGCCAACCCAATGTTATCCTGAGGGGCAGGTAGGCTTCACAGTGGTGAAAAAATGAGGTTGGGAGTTTTTTACTATCAGGATATGTAAATCTTAAAAGTACATTGTCTAACCTTTAAATTACAATGCACCCTCCCTGAGGGTCTACCTAGCGTCTACCTTATGGTTGACTCATGCGCAATAAAAGGGAAGTTTAAGGTTGGCAATGAGATTATATTGCTAAGTCAAATTGTAAGTTTAAAACGACATTAATTTGGCAATTTACAACTGGATTCAGGCTGCTCTGGTAGGCCTGGGACATGTTTAAAGGTGCTACTTAAGTTGGTGGCACAGTATGTGCTGCATGCCCACTAGTAGTATCCAACTTACAGGCCCAGGGTATATGGTACACCACTCTACAAGAGACTTATGAGTAAATTAAATATGCCAATCAGATATAAGCCAATCAATCCATGGTATGGGGAGTGAGCACAACCATTTTAGCACTGGTTAGCGGACGCAAAGTGCCCAGAGTCCTTAGGCCAATAAAAATTAATTTCAGCAACAAAGGCTGACATGTATTACATAATTCTAACTCCAACCTTATACTTTTAGAAAAAGGATAACATTTTAGGTAGTGCAGATTTACTAGTTTAACTCTACCCTTGCTAACATTGGGGAAAGTATTTTATAACAACTCCAGCCAAACACCCATCAAGGAAATTGTTTCATTGTCTGAATTGCAGATTTACTGTTCCAACTCCAAACCCTCTACAACTGAGGTATGTGTTTGGATTTGTCAATTGCAGATTTACTATTCTAACTCCAACCTGATTAACACTGGAGAAAGTATTTGGTTTTGGGGAGTACAGTTTAAATATTTTACCTCTGACCCCACTAGCATTGGGGAAAGTGTTTACTTTTACGAAGTGAAGTTTAACTATTCTAACTCCAACTCATCACCCTCTGTGGAAAGGGTTTAATCTTGGTGGTTCTGTTTTACTGTTCTAACTCCAACACAACACCCTTTGAGGAAAGTGTTTAACTTGCAGGAGTGTGGATCTACTATTTTACTCCAAACCCTTACCCACCAGAGAAAGGGTAATATTAGGATGTGCAGATTTATGATTCTAGACCCAAAATCCTCCTACCGCTGGAAAAAGTATTTCATTTTGGTGAGTTACTTTTGACAGTGCAACCCAAAACTGATTGAATTTTTGTGTTTCTAAAATTATTATTAAAAAAACGACTCCACAAAAATTACTTCTGTATACTTTTAAAGTGTTCATGGTGGTTAATGAAAAATATTTTTTTAGTTGAAATGCAATTTGCCAATATCAGTATTGCAATATATACATTAAAAAGTCATTATTTTTAAATAAAGAAATCTAATTAGTTTATAAATAATGTTGATGGTAATTACCACTACAATTATAATATCATTTTTAAAACAATGAATATATTTTTATTTAAGGTATTATCTTAAAAATATTTTTATATTTATTTGTCTAAATATATCATCACAACCTATTTGCACACACATGTAGAAATTTATGTTTTCAGTAATGAATCTGTTTAATTAAATATCAAATACATTCTGAATTAAAAATATATTGAAATTGTACAACATTTACTTCTGTTATACATATCTACAAAAACTTCTTTCTCTTTCAATTTATTTATTTATTAAGGAGCTTTATATAGCGCTGGCCAGACCCGAGGGTATCGGAGCGCATTACAGCAGATTCAAGCAGGAATCACACAAAAAGGCATAGGTATACATATTGTTTCATAAAGCAGAAATCACGTGAAAAGGCATAGGTAGACATATTGGTTCATAAAGCCCGGCACGGTGAGCAACATTGAGGAAAGGAAGTCCACAGATATCCTCGATGAGAGCACAATGTCTTGGGCTGAACCTCATTCGGGGGGGGGGGAACGAGGAAGGGATCGGAGAGAAGGAAAGAGGAAGGTCTTGGTGAAACATTGTCATGGGGTTGCAGAGTGTAGTCATGTGCGTTTCGGTGGGGTTTCTTAGTTCGGGCAGGCAGGTTGAGGAAGAATTCTTTTAGGAGTCTTTTGAATCTTACAAAGAAAGGGATGATTGTGTACCATTTTTTTGTTTACGTGTTTTCATAAGGATGAGTGGTAGGTTGTTGGAGCCCCTGAGATTTCTTGTCTGCCTATCTTTCTTGAGTTGGGTCCTATGATGCTTTATTCCGGTCCAGGGAAGACATAGCTTGGCAGTTCGGGCAGGACTGTTCCCATGAGGCACAGGGTCAAGACTGATTTTCATGTGGCAATGCTGAACTGGGGTGGCGTGGTGAGCAAAATTATGATGGATTAAAAACCAGATCTGTGACTGGGGGTGAATGTTTTGTCAATGTGCAACATTCCGTCCATCATCTTGTGTGTTTTGCTGTTCACCCTATGTGGTGAGGGTATGCACACACATGGGTCCCGTGCTCACTGCGCCACTGGTGTCAAGCTATCCTGGCTGATGACAGCTGATAGCCAGAAATTGGTCGTAGGATGCTTGATTCCGGTTCCGGGAAGATATCGCTTGGCAGTTCGGGCTAGACTGTTCCCATGAGGAACAGGGTCAAGACTGATTTGCATATGGCCATGTCTGAACTGGGGTGGCGTGGTGAGCAAAATAAGGATGGATTAAACCCAGATCTGTGACTGGGGGTGAAGGTTTTGCCAATGTGCAACATTCCGTCCATCATCTTGTGTGTTTTGCTTCTTGAGTTTAGAGGCCAGGTATTCGGGTTTCCCAGTGTGCAAGGCTTGGTGCATGAGGCAGGCAGTTCGAAAGCTGGCACACATTTTGACAGGGAGCCATTTTAGTTCTCTGAGTGCGGGTGATATGTGATCGAATTTCTTAACTCAGGTGACCATTCTGGAAACAGCATTGAGAGTGGTTTTGAGGGGGACTATGTGGGATTTTGCTGTACCGGTGAGGACAGCATTCCCATAGTCGAGTCTGGATAAAACCAGTGACGGGGTGGCTTGCTTGAAGTCCTTGGATGGAATGAAGGGTTTTATTTTGTTGAGTAGCTTTAGATTTAGGAAGGCACTCTTTGCGTAGATCTTAATGTGTTGGGCCATGGTCAGTTTTGGGTCTAGGGTGATTCCAAGTGATTTTACAGAGTTAGCCAGGGTGACATTACCATTGAGAGTATCGATTGCTTTTAGCAATTCTACTATTTGTGGGTTTTCCTCTTTGTTGGAGATGAGGTGGATTTCAGTTTTGTCTAGGTTGAGTTTAAGGTGGTTTGTTGATAGTCAGTGTTGGACTTCTCTGAGAGTGTTCTTGAGTCTCTAAATGTTGTCAATGGAGGAGGTTTCCAGGTAGATCTGGGTGTCATCAGCATATAGTTGAAAGGGGACGTTGGCTTTTTTGAGTAGGGTGGTGAGGGGTTCCATATATATGTTGAACAGTTGAGTGGAAAGCACTGAGCCTTTGGGAACACTTCTGCTTACGGGGTGTAGGTTCCATGTAAAGGTTTTAATTTTTCTCCTTTGGGAGCAGTTGTGTAGGAAGGAGGAGAACCAGTGTATAACCACCTCATCAGCACCTACTCTGTCCTGGAGAGCCTTGTTGAGTTGCTTGTGATCGACTGTGTCAAAGACTGCCGAAAGGTCTAGTAATATGAGTAGGCAATATTGGTCAGTATCAAGACACTTGTGGATGTCGTCCAAGATGTTTAGGATCGCGGTCTTGGTGCTACAGCCTTTTCTAAAGCCCAATTGGTGGAGATCTAGCAGGTTGATGTTGTCCATGTGCTGAGTCAGTTGAAGGAAAATGCATTTTTCAAGGATTTTTGATAGTAGGGGGAGATTAGAAATGGGTCTGAAGTTGTTCAGATCGTTGATGTCAAGGCCTGGCTTTTACAGTAGTGGCGTGACTTGGCCGACTTTGAGGCAGTCTGGCATGATGCCAGTTTTCAAGGAGCTGTTTATGATCTCACACCAGAATAGGGCAAGGGAGAGTTTCAGCTTTTTGGTCAATTGAGTGAGTATAGGATCAAGGACTTGAGATGCAGGATTGGAGTAGGAGATCAGTTTAAGAATCTCAGATTCAGGTATGGGGTTGAAGGATTTCCAGGCTTTCATGGGGAGCTTGCATGTCCCTGAGGTTGGGCTATTGCAGGACAGATTGAGGTTGATGTCTAGTGAGAGCTCAATTTTGGTGATTTTGAAGTCGGAGAAGTTGGCGAAGTTGTCACACAGGTCTTTGGAGGCCTGGTCTAGGGTTGCAGAGGGCTTGGAGGTTTGTTGCCTGATGCTGTCAAAGAGTTCTTTGGGTTTGTTTTTCACATTGTCCAGAGCGGTGCAGAAAAAGGTGGATTTTTCGTTGTTGATTTGTGCTTCTTCGGGCAGCTTTGAGTTGTTTGTGAAGGCTTGTAGAAGGGTTGTTCCTCCATAGTCATTCTGTGGCTCTAACTTGTCTCCTTTCAGCGTTAATGTCCATGTTGAACCAGAATCTGGACGGAATGTTCCTGTGTTTTTTTAGTTTCAGGGTGGCTAGTTGGTTTAGGATGGATGTCATTGTTGTGTTGTAATTGGAGGTGAGTTCTGTTGTGGAGAGGCCATCTGGGGAGATGGGCATGAGCAAGTTTATCTTTTCTTCTAGGTCGACCATGTTGATCTGTGTTAGATTACTCAACCATTTGGGGGGATCTGGGATGGAAGGTTGGTGAGCAATCAGTTGAGTAATGTGGAATAGTATTAAGTGATGGTCGGACCAGTCAACAAGCAGGATGTGGTCTATTGTGATTGTGTCGCGTTTGGCGATTATGGCATCTAGGATTGCTCCTTTGTTTTGGGTCTCATCTGAGCAGTGTTGGGTAAGATTGTTGCTGTGTAATATCTCATTCAAATATTGGATTAGTGAGTTGTTTTTATCGTTCAGTATAGGTTGAGATCGCCTAGAATCAGGTTACTGGTGTCTCGAGTGAGCAGTGGGCAACCAGGTCGGACAGGTGTTCAGTGAATGCAGTGGTGTTGCCTGGGGGATGGTATAGGAGGTGGCATTGTAGTGTTTAGTTGTCTCTTGTGTTAATGTTGATGGTTAGGCATTCAAAAGAGTTATAGTGAAAGGTGTCAATTTTGCTTACTGACATTTTGTTGTTGTGAATGATAGCTATACCCCGCCTCTTTGGTCTTTTCGGTCTTTGTTGATGATTGCAAAGCATAGGGGCACGAGGGTATCCATGATTGGTGGCAAGCAGTCATTTAGCCACTTTTTGGTGATGGAGGCTATGTATGTCATGGGTGAGGAGAACCAGTGTATAATCACCTCATCAGCACCTACTCTGTCCTGGAGCGCCTTGTTGAGTTGCTTGTGATCGACTGTGTCAAAGGCTGCCGAAAGGTCTAGTAATATTGGTCAGTATCAAGACACTTGTGGATGTCGTCCAAGATGTTTAGGATCGCGGTCTTGGTGCTACAGCCTTTTCTAAAGCCCAATTGGTGGGGATCTAGCAGGTTGATGTTGTCCATGTGCTGAGTCAGTTGAAGGAAAATGCATTTTTCAAGGATTTTTGATAGTAGGGGGAGATTAGAAATGGGTCTGAAGTTGTTCAGATCGTTGATGTCAAGGCCTGGCTTTTACAGTAGTGGCGTGACTTGGCCGACTTTGAGGCAGTCTGGCATGATGCCAGTTTTCAAGGAGCTGTTTATGATCTCACACCAGAATAGGGCAAGGGAGAGTTTCAGCTTTTTGGTCAATTGAGTGAGTATAGGATCAAGGACTTGAGATGCAGGATTGGAGGAGGAGATCAGTTTAAGAATCTCAGATTCAGGTATGGGGTTGAAGGATTTCCAGGCTTTCATGGGGAGCTTGCATGTCCCTGAGGTTGGGCTATTGCAGGACAGATTGAGGTTGATGTCTAGTGAGAGCTCAATTTTGGTGATTTTGAAGTCGGAGAAGTTGTCGAAGTTGTCACACAGGTCTTTGGAGGCCTGGTCTAGGGTTGCAGAGGGCTTGGAGGTTTGTTGCCTGATGATGTCAAAGAGTTCTTTGGGGTTGTTTTTCACATTGTCCAGAGAGGTGCAGAAAAAGGTGGATTTTTCGTTGTTGATTTGTGCTTCTTCGGGCAGCTTTGAGTTGTTTGTGAAGGCTTGTAGAAGGGTTGTTCCTCCATAGTCATTCTGTGGCTCTAACTTGTATCCTTTCAGCGTTAATGTCCATGTTGAACCAGAATCTGGACGGAATGTTCCTGTGTTTTTTTAGTTTCAGGGGGGGCTAGTTGGTTTAGGATGGATGTCATTGTTGTGTTGTAATGGGAGGTGAGTTCCGTTGTGGAGAGGCCATCTGGGGAAATGGGCATGAGCAAGTTTATCTTTTCTTCTAGGTCGACCATGTTGATCTGTGTTAGATTACTCGGCCATTTGGGGGGATCTGGGATGGAAGGTTGGTGAGCAATCAGTTGAGTAACGTGGAATAGTATTAAGTGATGGTCGGACCAGCCAACAAGCAGGATGTGGTCTATTGTGATTGTGTCGCGTTGGGCGATTATGGCATCTAGGATTGCTCCTTTGTTTTGGGTCTCATCTGAGCAGTGTTGGGTAAGATTGTTGCTGTGTAATATCTCATTCAAATATTGGATTAGTGAGTTGTTTATATCGTTCAGTATAGGTTGAGATCGCCTAGAATCAGGTTACTGGTGTCTCGGAGTGAGCAGTGGGCAACCAGGTCGGACAGGTGTTCAGTGAATGCAGTGGTGTTGCCTGGGGGATGGTATAGGAAGTGGCATTGTAGTGTTTAGTTGTCTCTTGTGTTAATGTTGATGGTTAGGCATTCAAAAGAGTTATAGTGAAAGGTGTCAATTTTGCTTACTGACATTTTGTTGTTGTGAATGATAGCTATACCCCGCCTCTTTGGTCTTTTCGGTCTTTGTTGATGATTGCAAAGCATAGGGGCACGAGGGTATCCATGATTGGTGGCGAGCAGTCATTTAGCCACTTTTTGGTGATGGAGGCTATGTATGTCATGGGTGAGGATGGTTTCCGCTAGTTCTGTGGCATGTTTGGTGGCTGATCTGCAGTTTATAAGCATGCAGTTGGTAGCGGGTGCCTCTTTTTTTTGTTTCTTTCTTAGGGGGGCCGTGGGGATGTAGGTGATGGAGGCTGGGGGTCTTCGGGGGTTTCGGAGGGGAGTGGTCTCTTCTAAGTCCAGTAATTACCTGAATCTCGGATTGAGGGATAGCAGGACAGGGGATGTGGTAAGAGGAAGCAAGCTTCAATCTAAAAGCCAATTCTTAAAGTAATACAAATATAGCTATATTTAAAGAAATATTTGATATAAATTACAGATTGTAAATAATTAATAAATGAATATATTTATAAAAATGAATGCAAAAGGAATCTCACCACAATACCATTACTAATGAAAATAACACTGTATCTATCCTTTAAATAGTGAATGTAATATTTAATTATTGCAAGTATTCATTTCATGAATGAATCATGAAATCATATTGAATTATGTAACCAAAATTTAACTTAAACCACTTCCCACCCTATTCCCCTTCAAAGTGAATAACCCATTAAAATGTTTAAAAATAAATAAACTAAATACATAATTATTCACATTAATATGTAAATTGTTAAATTAAAAAAATATATAAATGGATTCATAAATATATTGTTACTTTATTTTTTAAATTCTTCTCATCCTACTCCCCAACAAATCTGGCATGTTAAAAGTCATTAAAAATAGAATTTCCAAATTAATACACCAAATTACAAATTAGTAGACAATTAATAACATATAAATGTTATAAATGGATGTTTTAGAACGCTTCCTAACCTAGTCCCCTCCAAACCCAGTAAACCCAATAGAATTTATAACAAACAACTGGTAAAAAAAGAAAATTTAATTACTATATTTCTTGTAACATAAAAAGTAAAATAATATGCAATTAAAAGTGAAAATAAAAAACACACAAAAAGTTCCAAGATTTAAATAAATACTTAAAATGAAACAAAAACATCAAGCACAAAACATTAAAATGGAATAGACATTACACATATAGTAAAACTTAACAAAGAAAACTGGAAAAATTACATACCAAGATATTAAAGTAAATGAAATTATGAACATCAATATTTTTAACAAAGTAAAAACAATATGTCATAATACATGGGATTCTACAATCCATGTACCTAATTTGTTTATAATTGGCGATTTGGCTTGCACCTATTCACTGATTATAAAGAAAAGGTGTCAAACCTCAAGTGTGGTTACTTATTACAGTTGAATTCTGACATCACAATGCCTGCAGCAAGAGGAAACTGCAGAGCGGAAAGGCAGGTTAGGTCATGGAGCATAATTAAAGCAGCTGTTTCAAGAATGAAAAAAGAAGCATTGATTTTCTTTCTTCTGCTCTGCTTTTCTAGCTATAAATTGTCAAGAAGAAAGGAGATAATTATGGCATCATGTTTATTTTTGCCCACCTTGGAAAATTATAGAACATTTAGAATCTTTCTGCATATTTCTACTGTGCTTATCATGTAACAAACGGCCTGTACTATGTTTTTAGAAGATATGTCTAACAGCTTTTTTGATGTGCTTAAGTTTGCATAAGAGATTCTAATGTTGCTCTTCATGTTTGCAAACATGCTCTCTTTCTTTTTCATATGAAAAAGCTATGCACCAGGGATTTAGGTGGATTGTGGGAAAGTGTGACCATGCATTATAAGGAAAAACGTATCCTCAGTCATATATAATAGGGATATTGTAAATCACCTCGGAGTTCCAGAACCTTTGAAAGGAACTCAGCCTTCAGGCTTGTTCCTCTATATATACGGCAGGGGTAATTTATCCCATATATTCTGTTCCAGGATGTTCTGGATACCATAATATTTGAAAACAATCTTCCAACACTCAAAAATTAAGGAGTTGAACAGTGAGTAGAGAAAGCCTCTGCGATTAAGGGAGAACAATTGCAGAAGGCACAAATAGGACCTGATGGTGTTATTTATTATTTATTTTATTTATGCGATTTGTATAGCGCGAACAATTGCCCAAGGGCGTCTCGGCGCTGTGGACAGAGCAGGGTGTGAGTTGAGGGGGGAAATTTATCGGTTGAAAAGCCAGGTTTTAACTCTTTTTCTGAAGATGGTCAGGGTAGGGGCTGATCTGATGTCAGGGTCAAGGGAGTTCCAAAGTTTAGCTGTTGATACTGTGAAACTGCGATCACCCCAGGTGACAGTTCTGGTTCGAGGAACCGTCATGATGAGTGTATTCATTGATCGAAGTGATTGTTTTGGGACGTGAAATGCAAGGGGTTTTAAAAGAAAATGCGTACCTTGTTTTTGCGTGGCTTTGAAGGCGATGCAGAAGGCTTTGAACTTTATTCTGTTCTTTACTGCTAGCCAGTGATAGCCTTTGATGATGTGGGCAATGGGTTGAAACTTGGGGGTACCAGATAGCATCCTGGCCGCAGCGTTTTGTATGGACTGTAGCTTTTTGATGACTTTGAGTTGGGCATTAAGCAAAAGTCCATTGCAATAGTCCACTAGACATTACAAAAGCGGTGACCAGGGTCTTGCCAGAGTTGGGGGGAAGGAAGAATCTTTTTTATGGTTTTTAACTTGAAAAAAGAGGAGGACTTTACATGTGCGGAGAAGGTGAGTTTATCATCGATGAGAACACCTACATTTTTTACTTTGGTGACTGGGAGGGGAGGAGGACCTAGATCAGTGGGCCACCAAGCATTAGGCCAGGTAGGGACAAGCTTGCCAAAAGTGATGACCTCCGTTTTGTTGAAGTTAAGTTTGAGACAATTTATTGTCATCCAGTTGCTGATGGCAAGCATGCCCTGTTGAAAATTGGCGACGATTTTATCTCCATTGTCTTTGATGGTGAGAACCAGTTGGGTGTCGTCTGCATAGGATGTTAGGCTCATCCCACAGTCCTTAATGACCTTAGCCAGGTCTGTGACATAGATATTAAAAAGGGTTGGACTGAGGGAAGAGCCTTGAGAGACACCACAGGGTACCGTCATTTGTGCAGATTGGAATGTTCCTAGCTGAACCGTCTGAGTACGGTGAGCTAGGAAGGATGACAGGAGATCTTTAGCTTTGGCCTGGATGCCTATGGCGTTGACACGATCGATCAAGATTTTGTGACCGACCGTGTCAAAGGCCGCAGTGAGATCCAGAAGGATGAGCACCGCCACTCCTCCTTGATCAAGGGCTGCTCTTATCCCATCTGTAGCCTTGATAAGGGCGGTTTCGGTGCTGTGGTGTTTCCGGAAGCCAAACTGGGTGTGATCGAGGAGGGAGTGTTCTTCAATAAATTGGGAGATTTGATAATTCATCAGTTTTTCGACGATCTTAGCGGGGAAAGGCAGACTGGCTATGGGTCGGTAGTTGTTGGAGTCCTCTGCATCAAGGTGGTTTTTTTCAAAAGAGGTTTGAGGAAGGTATCTTTCCAGATTGCTGGGTATATACCGCAATTAAACATAGCATTGAAGATGTTAGTGAGTTGAGGTGCTATGATATCTGAAATCGGAAGGAGTATAGCTGAGGGACAGGGGTCCCTGGATGACCCTGATTTAATAGCGTTCATGGTTTAAGTAACCTGAATGGGATTGGTATTGTCAAACTGCAAAAAAGTAGGGTGATTTTTGGTGATCACAGAAGGAGGGGGTTCTGTATTGGCATTGCCAGAGAATTGGGTGTAGATGTTATTTACTTTTTCAAAGAAAAATGTGGGTAGGTTGTCGCAAAATGATTGAGATGGTTTGGGAGTGGATTGTGGGGGTAGGTGAGATAGTTTGCTTACAACCTGGTAAAGTTGTTTATTTGAGTTTTTTGCTTGCTCAATTTGAGATGAGTAATAGTTGCTTTTTGCTTGCAGGATTAGGAGTTTGTGTTGGGTAAGCTCTTTTTTATAGATTTCCTTCTCTTCTCTGGAGTAGGTCTTTCTCAAGTGTCTTTCTTTATTCCTGCATAATTGCTTCTGCTGTCTAAGGGCCTCATTAAACCAGGGTGCCGAGGGTGTACTACGATTTTTAGATGTGGATTTAGTGGGAACTAATTTGTTAAAGGCGGTAGTGAGCCATTCTGAGTACTCTCCGGCTGCTATGTCAGGATTGTGGGAAAGCTCAGTTATGGAGGAGGGCAGAAGGTCTCTGAGTTGCTGGTAGTTCAGGTTTTTCCATGGCCTAAAGGTATGTGAGGAACGAGTATTATGATTAGCATGTGGGGAGGAGTCGGATAAGATCGTGAACATAACCGCATGATGGTCTGTCCATCCTAAGGGAAGGATCTTAGTGATGTTTAGATTTTTATCATTGGTGAACAGGCCATCTAGGGTGTGACCTGCATCATGAGTACTGCCCATTACCAGTTGCGTAAGACCTAGGGTTGCTAGGTCCGTCATGAGGTTTTTGGTATCGTTATTTACAAGAATTTCTAGGGGAAAGTTAAAATCGCCTAAGATGGTGGTGGCATTATCTGTGGCGAGGGACTCCATCGTTTCCAAAATTGTGGCTAGAATTTGTGTTTTACTGCCTGGTGGTCGGTATAAAAGGATACCTTTAAAACGTTGGGATGGGCCTAAGGTGATAGAGAATTGCAGTGCTTCACATGTGGGAAGTGGGACTGGACTAATGATAGTTTTGAGGGAGTTTCGGTAAATTATGGCAATTCCTCCACCTGTTTTTAGCTTTCTGTCCTGACTAAGTATGTTATAGCCTTCTGGGGTGGCTATCAGGAGATCAGGTTCTGAAGAGGGGTTGTTCCACGTTTCTGTTATAAAAAGTAAGTCAAGTTTATGAGCACTAATGAACTCGGCGATTTCATCTTTGTGTTTACTTATAGATCGAGCATTAATGAGTGCAGCATGAATTTGTTTTGTGTTCGGTGAGGGAGAGGGTGGGGAGCATGCATATGTTCGTTGTGGGGCCCTAAGTTTATAATGACAACTTGGGCAGCTATTGTGAAAGTAGTAAGGGTTGTTAAGATTGAAATCAAAGTCGGGACAGTTGGTCAGTGGACGTAAGTTGAGGAGGGCTTGGCGATTGTAACCTAGAGTGGAGACTGATGTTGAAGGGCTAAGAGTTGTGGCCCTGGGCCCCGTACAGGCGCAGACGGGCTTGCCTTTGGCGCACCTTCGGCGCGCCACCGGCGCGTCCGCTGCGCTTGCGCTTGCTCTCTGCCCTAAGTAGTCTGGGGCAGTCGAGAGACTGGAGCACTGCTTGCGGCATCCGCCGGAAGTGGGGGTGTGTCTGCTTCCGGTGTAGCCCTCCAGTCAAACGGCACAAGCTGGGCTGGAACGGGGCCTCGGGGCACAGAGGAGTACGTGGGTTGAAGAGTGAGCAATATGAACACCATGATAGGATTTTACGGTAAAGTGCAAGTAACAATTTATTTTTAAAAAGTTATTTCAATAAAAGCGGCACCTCTTACATCAGGCTGCATGCGTTCTAGCAAAGCAATGCAATTGAAAATATAAAGTGTGACAGTTATTTTTTTTAAAATGCTTAAAACAGAAAAGCGGCACCTCGTTCATCAGGCTGCATGCGTGTTAGCCTACACTGAAAATAATCAAGGCACCTGTGCACAGCTTTGTCAGTAAATAGAGCACCCCAGGTAGAAACTGATCCCATTTATCCAAGGAACCTTCCATAATGCCTGCTCTTGAATTAAATAGTCAGTAAGGTTTCAAACAACAAGCCACACCCAGAAGGTAGGGCTAATAGGAAGGAAGAAGGAAACTGTTGAGCCTATCAAGAAGGGCCTTGGAAACAAAATGTAGGCCTTTTTATGTTATGCCATAATGATTTGTGTAGAACACTAGTAACCCGAGAGGTTATGCAGGTGTTGGATGGCTATAGCTATGGGTGTATCGTTTCATTGTGGGGAAACATTAAAACCTAGGATGCTCCACCAATAAAATGCCTATTATGAGTTGGAGAACGGGACAAAGACGAGAATTCTGAGTTCATTGCCCAAACCACTGAACATTTTCATTAAACCTCTTTTGTGGTCTTATTTTAACTTTGATAGGAAGAGAATTGATTTATTTGAATAGCATCCAACTTGCGAACACTGACAGGTAGAAGGACCTCACAAGAGAGTCATAAACTATCAGTGGTCACATGGGTTTTATGACAGAATATACGTACAAAAGTAGAATAATTTATCGGTACAACAAATTTGTGACTAGAATATTGACAACTATAATTTTGTGAAGGTAAGTGTATAGGTGAGGCTAGGTTTACTGTTTTTAACTCCACATCTATGTAGAGTGACCTATGTTTACCTATATATGTTCAGAGGTGGGCAGAACTCATGGAGTTTCCCTTCACAGAATTCTGCAGATTTACATCCGCGAGGTTCAGTGGAGTTCCGCAAGGGGGAGGAGTAAGCATGTTGCCCTGATTTTAGCATGGGGAGCTTGTTCTGCACTGCAAAATAAACCAGAGAATGCTGATTTTTGGCTGCAGCTTGAACAGATTTTCTACTTGAGCAGCAGCTTTTTCACCTCGAATGGCTGTGACTATCCGCATTGAGAAAATCTTCCCTGGTGTCATCCTACCTCCTGAAAATCGTGCAAGATGACACCGATTCTCACTCATGCTTGCTAACTTACCACTGGAGAGCCACATGCAAGAAAAACCTCCACCATGTGGGGTTTTGGCCTGAACTCCACATTACAAGCGTAACTCAGAATGGACAACACAGTGAACTCTGCCGTCGCATTGGAAATTATCACCCAACCCAATTTATACTTACCTTCCTGATATTCTATTCTGGTCTGAACATTTTGTACAATTATATTTTTAACTCAATGTTCTGGCAGTATACCCCACAAGAAGCAGAGAGACATATTCATTTTGATACACTATTATTATTATTATTGTTATTGTTATACACTATCTGAAAACGTTCTCAAATTCACATGGTTAGTATTTGATCCCTTAGAGTTTTTTCCCCAGTTCCCTTTGATGAGCCAGTCAAAAGCTCTCTCAAATAGTCAGAGGAGAAAAACCCTGTGAGGTGCATGAATAATAAAGTCATCACTTTAGGGATAGTGCTAGTACTTAGAAAACCTTTTAGGTGGCACAATAGTGCCAGCTTAATAGATTAAGAAGATAAGTAAGGGACACTGATAGGACACATAAGAGAGGATTATAGACATGATGTGATGAGACTGGGGTAACGGGTTTACCATTGATCTATTCTGAAAGGGTATGTCTCTCTCTCCCTCATTCCAATAAATGAAGTAGGGCCTTTAATATGGGACAGTCTTGCTCCTGAGTTCAAAGGCATATATTATATCTATTGTGCTTGTTAACCATAGTTCATATGTATATTTCACTAATTAGATTAGGGTAACTCTGCTTTAAAGCCCCCTTGCACTTCCTTATTTCTTGTAACATGGTTCAAATAATGCCAATATTGTAGATCTGTGACTCTACTTCATTATTTTCACAAATGAAGCTCACATTTGACAAAGATTTTGCTCAATGAGGCTCATAGGATTTTTAATTGTGCCTTGTGATTCTGATCATACTATGACTTGATCATTAGGCATTTGGGGTTGTTGAACTTGTGTACATGAAAATTCCCAAATATGTAGTAGTAAGGCATACTCTGTTCAATTTCTACCTGCAATGCTTTTCAATTATTCTGGCAGAGCTTAATTATGCCTGGCAGCTTTGCTGCATTATGCACTATAGTGCTGTCCATTTTTAGGATCAGGGTGCACCATTCTACCACATAGGAAGAACGATACATCTTGTAGGATGTAGACAATTTGTGCTCAATGCCTTTTCTCAAATTCAGTTCACATCAATCACAGATTCTGTTTGATTATTCCTTCTCAGCAACTGGTTTATTAATTTAGATGAGAGTGACTACTACCAACTAAATACACATAATCTGCTTATTCCAAAAATCCAGTTCTTAGAAAATGTATGTTCAACACCTTATAGCTACGGCACAAAAAGCAGACAATTTACCGAGAAGTGCTTGGTAGGTTCAAGCAATATGGACAATTTTAAACTGAAGAAACTTACACAATGTAATCCTCAAACCAATGTACAGAATAGAGAAAAATTCAATGAGTAACAAAAGCAAAAATTATTAAAACTGGATAAGGGCAACAAAAGGCAGAATTTGTAGAATTTCACTGGAAAAATCCCCTACCAAAAGTGAAGCATCAACCAGAAGTATGTGTTGTGGTTTATCAGGATTTAGGCACAATTTCAGGCCAACTGTGAAGGAGTAGAGGTCTAATATACCAAGTAGGTCACTCTGGTCAAAGTTGTACCTTCTAACGTATGAGTGGAAGCTGCAGAGTTGTGTAATCAACACCCACTTACCTCCGCACTTGGCCATCCTTAATCAGATTCCAGTAGAAATTTAAAAACCTGGTTGTATGCACCATGATTATAATCAGTGCACACTGGAATCTTGTGCCAAATTCTCTGTCACTCTGCAGGGTCTGGTGGCTCAGTGGACTAATGTGTCCACTGTAGGGTCTTGTGTTTGACCTCGTGTTCACAGGTTCAAATACTGGCACTTCCACTCAACCATTCATCCTTCTAAAGTCAATAAAATTAGTACCATTGAGTTTGGGTAATATTAAACATCCGCTATTCAACACTAAGATATCCTTCTGGGTGATCGTGTGCTGTACAAATACTTATGTTTTGCAGCTCTGCATATACCTATTTATAATAGTGCCAAGAAACTCTTAGGTCCTGATTCCATTGTCGGATGGACCGGAGTCCGTCCGACATAGGTTTGGAACTGGAACCGAATTACCTCCTGTCGTCGGTTCCAGCCCAGGAATTAGGATGCAATCCTATTCTTTACCATGAGAGCATGCATTCCAAACGGAATGCTTGCTCTCATGGTGAAGATTTGAGGTGCAGTTCATCCCTGCAACTGTTGGCAGGCACCTTAAGGTGCCTGCCACCATGTGCAGGTATCAACAGGGGGGCACCCTAGAGATTCACAATGCCTTTCTGTGTCAGAAAGGCCGGCACAGAAAGGCAGTGGGAAGCTGCCATCGTAATCCCTCGGTTCCAAGCCCTTTGTAAGCCATTCGGAACACCTGTTTGAAATAATTTCCGACCGACTCCATCAAAATGGGTCAGTCAGAAATTATTCCAAACAGGAGATTACCATGCGGTAAAAATGGCTCCGAACGACGGTCGGAGCCATTACTTACTGCATTGTAATCGGGCCCTTAGACTGTATATGTTGAGCTTCACAAATATCCTTAGATCAGAAAGTAAAGAATGATAAATCGAAAATGGATAACTTTGTCTACTACCAGGAGGGTGCCTAGATGTTCGTAAACCTCTGGGGTAAGAGGCAGATTGTCTACGAGGGCCATGGGAATGAAGAAAAACAGATGCTGTAAGCCCCATTTGGGGTCTTCAAGACAAACAAAGACGAGTTAATGCTATTATTTATTCTATCAAGTGTTCCTGTCCCCATCCAAATACCCAATTTCTGCTAAATGGCCACTTATCGGCAATAACGCTGGCTTCCAGTGCCCAGAGGCCAGGCTATTGTATGCTGAAGCACAGGTCCCTAATTTCAACCAGAAATGCACATTGGTCCCTGGAGGCAAGATAAGTACCAAAACTGATTTTAAGACGCCATTCAAAGGCAGCACAGCGTTTCTTCTCACTAATATTATCATAAATCTGATTTCATCATTAAATTAGGTTTATTTTGAAACGGATTGGATTTTTTTTTTATTCATTTTGATAGTATTTAGCCACAGAGAAATACAAATTTGGGATTACAACCATATTAGACCTGTTCCTGGAAAATGAAAACTTCTTTCGGACATTTGGTCACTTTGAGGACACATTTTTTACTTTTCGATATATGAAGCACCCTGTCCCTTTACAACATGCACGTTAGGCGTGACTTATTGATATATAAAAATAGGCTTTTCTACCTCACAAACGCACTTTTGCTTTCCATGGGTCACTGCATGGCTTTATCTATGAACCAGCCAGGTCACAACGGAGTCGCTAGCAGCCATTTATTTTTGTCATATATGTAGGTTACAAAAATACACACTGTAACTTACATGTGATATATATTTTTTTAAAATAGAGTTTTATATAGCGCGAACTAGACCCGAACCGAATCAGGTATCAGAGCGCTTTACATAGCACAAGTTACGTTTTTACATGAGGACACACACTTTAATTTTTTTAGGCACGGGGAGGTTAAGTGATTTGCCCAGAATCACAAGAGGTTTTGGCGTCGTTACCGAGACTCGAAACCAGGTCCGCAGGTCCCCAGGTCCGAGGTCGAGCGCCTTAGCCGTTAGGCCAACTCCTCTCACTAGGCAACTTCTACACTACTTGTGCACTTTCGGTGCCCTCCATGATGCCCTTATAGGAAAGTTAAATCGCTTATTTGGTTAAACCATTTTTAACAATACTATCTTAGTGCAAGATCACATGCATCATATCAATGAATAACAGTATCACTGTACACAGAGTCATAATACCAGTGAAAATATGGTCCAGACAAATTCCAAAAATCCAGGCAGAAAAGGTTTCAGAGGGCAGATAAATTATGAATTGTGACTGTCCAGAACTATGTCCTGTTGAGCATCTCAAATATGCTCTTACTACTCTTAATTCATGTCCCTGGTACCCCTTTTCTATACTTTATGACTCTCCTCGATTATTCCTGAGGCACTGTTCAAATATGCACTAGCTGCTGCTCAACTGGTGTTTACATAGAATATTGGTACCAAAAATATCTTTGGACAAATTATCATGACAAAATACAGTAGAGTTGTTAAATTGTGGGTACTCTGAGGTCTTTGGTCAGCCCGTGAGGCAGATCTGCCCTAAAGAGGCAAGGCTGGGGTGCCTTCATTTTGGGAGCACATTCAAGGCTGATGGGCCCAGGCCTGAGGTTCCAGCAACTTTGTTGGGCTGAAGCAGCAGGTTCAGATCAAGCACCTCTCAGTTGGCAATGAACTGAACAAGCTGAGCATGGATCGCATTTGAACTGGGGGGTGTAGTAGTTAAACTTAATCTTAGATGGTAACCCTCTCATTAACTCAGCAGTACGTTTTAAATATCCTGGTTATTGAATAATCCATATCTGACCATGTGTCTCTCAGTGAAGGACCAAGTTAGCTAGCCAAGACCTCTTTCAGGTAATGCTGGGATACATCTCACACCTTCTGAAGGTGACTTAACTTGGTGTTAGGTTAATCTGTGTGGGTTTCTCAGTTGGAGACTTCACTGCAAGGTTCTCCTCCCTAAAACTATCTTTCACTGGAAGATGTTCTGTAGAAGTATTTCTGTATTCAATGTGCCTCTTTCGATCCCAATTGTAAGGGGTCTTGTTTCTACCCTTGGCACTCGGCATTTTCCAAAACATACTTTTTCTTTCCATCAGGCCTCTGTGGTATGGCTAGAATTGCAGGCAAGAGGAGTGGTCTCCTCTGGAGGACCTTTAGGGTACTACTGAGCAGCTTGAAAACCATGTGTCACTGAAGTCCGGAACCAGTGGCGGCTCCTCTACGAACGCGGAGGAGCGTTGCTCCACTGCTTAAAAAGGAAAAATAGAATGACAATAACATATTGTTATTGTCAATTTATTTTTATCGATTTCATTCAGTCAGTGGCCTGTGTGCAGTGTGGGGTGGGGCTGGCCAGAAGAGGAGTGGTTTGCTCTCCCAAAGTGCACATGAACTGTTTGGCCAGCCCTCTTGGGCGCATGGCAGCCAATTGTGTACCAGCGCAGGGGAAAGCACAGGAATGTGACATATATTTGTAAATATGTTGCATTCCTGTGCTTTGAAGGTGCTGCATCATGGTGCAGCCAAAGGGATTGCGGTGCCGCGCTGCAGCACTTTCTTGTAAATGAGGACCTAAATAGTGAAATCCCAAGGAAATCTTGTACTTATTTGCAATTTTGTGCGGAGTATTTAGCTATGGGTACATTAATGTACAACCTCTTGCTGAGCAATATGTTTTTGGGTGTCATCATTGTGTATTTTTAGGTTCTGAGCATCCAGCATTTGGTATCATAAAAGAAAGATGGCTTCTACAGTGGAATGCTCTCACTATATTAATGGTTGATTGCTAAAGGGATACTCGGTTCCTGGTTTAAGGGTCTGAACTGCTTAGGCCCAGGTATGCCAGAAGTAAAACAAACCTATTGAAACAATCTGTGCCTAGTAACATCTGATTGATTTGGATTTGTCAACCCCCAATGCCACCAGGCAAGATTTCGTATGAGGAGCCACTGGATAATACTTACTGGGGTACATGTTTCTATGGCAATGATCTCTCAAGATTTCCTCTCACTCCATGTCCGTCACTGTCTCTGTAGAGGTGCTCATTTAAGAGTTTCTCTGTGGGGACCTTTTCCTCCTCTGGGTGCTGTGTCTTGATGCCTGAGTCTGAAATCTACTAATCAAGGGCAGCTGTTCCCAGAGAAGCCTTGCTCCTTAGGAACAGCTCTGCACTTTCTGAGGCCCGGAGCACAGCCTTCTGGAAGTTGCCTTGAAAGGTGCCTCCTCGTAGAAGTCTTTCAACTGGCGCGATGCTCTCCTGGGACATGCTGCTTCCTGGGAGGACATAGCCATCATTAGTGCACCGGGACCTGCTCATTGCACCCCAATTATGTCTGTCATTTTCTATCTAATAAAAGGTAAGTGGCCCTTTTGCCATTCTTGCATTGGGGCCCATTACGCTCCTTCTTAAAGGCTGGTCACGCCATGTGGGGGCTCTCCTTCTTGAAGACGGGTCTCTTGAATAAACCTTCCTGTTATATTTATGCCAATTTTTGTGACTTGTTTTCGAGCACCAAAACAAGTAATACATTTGCAAAACATTCGCAAATGTGGTCATTTAAAATAAACGAAAATCGAAAAGGGAACATTATTTTGTGTTAACAGCAAAAGATAGCAAAAGTGCTTGAGAGAAAAAACTTAAGCATGAATTGAAGGGAATAAATAACTATGTGATACTGATGAGGAAGTGTGGGCAGCCTTATAAGGAATACGGTAAGACATGATTGCCAAGTAGAATTACAACAATGTAATACAAATTAATGCATTACATGACTCTAGATTGTATCCAAATAATACCAAAGCCTAACAAAATGATAAACCGGTTGATGGTATTAATAGCAAAATTCTTCCTAGAAACTATATTATTCAAACATTTTACTCTTATTTTCGAACTTCAAGGAGTCTCCCTTTCTGTACTACTCTGGCAGGGTTGTGACAGAATGACTAAAAAAGTGGTATCTTCACAGTAGAATACCATTTCTTTCTCAAGCATGGCCGCGAATAATAATGAGCAATCCCTTTGAAGAGCCTATTTGCAAGCACAGAGCATGTTGCATAAGTTCTGAAAAGAATGTTACATCTTCTGGAAGTGCCTAAGCCGCAGTCTTCTTGGAGCCTTTGTCAGTTTACTTTAAGAGTCTGCAGGTGAATAAGGAAAGGGTGACAAGAAAAGAGATAAACTCATTAACTTTGGGATCTGCTGCTATACTCGTGTTACATTCATTATGAATTATTCCAGGCTTCATTAATTAATTACACAAGGCAGAAACGTACGTACTTCAAGAGCCCGGAGTCAATTAAATTAAATAGGCACGGATCCGCGTAGCTTTGACGCTGTTAAGCAACCACTCCGACGTTCTGCTCTACACGGTAGTATTATGTCCTTTTCTAGTAAGATGCTCGTAAGATCCTCGGAAAAACGTCATTCGCTGACGTCAGCAGCTTCATCGAGAAGGAAGTACCCCGTATTTTGTGGTCATGCCAGCTTTTGTGGGGCATTTGCCAGGGAGTTTACATGGTATCTGTCTGTATACGAAGAACTGGGTTACACATTGGCAACTGAAACGTATCTGCCTGAGTAAGTTACATGGTATCAAATGTTATAGGAAATAGTGTGTGCAACAAAACATGGTCCCAATGGTGATAACAATGACAATCATTTGACTTACACCAATTACTTTTGTTTTAAATATGTAGACCAGCCTTGTTGTGTAGCAAGTGAAAGCTTTGCATTGAAAATATCGAGAGCAGTTACATCGATCCAATGATTTTGATGTAAAAATAATTTATTGAAGACAGCATTAACATTCTGGGTTAAGGTTTTTTTCAAAGACATTTGTACTAGTTTTAATTGAAACAAAAAAGGAGCGTTCAAGAAACCGCAGACACCTGCTCCCATGTACAATTTCATAACATCCTGGCTGTCCAACCCCACTCTGGAAATGTAGCACATCCCCAGATCCACAATCCTGCATATCACACAGTAGTAAATATCATCCTGTAACCAACAAAATTGCTGCTTTCATTGCAGGTAGTAGGACTAAAGGGGCTAATAGTTTCTGGCTTACAGTCAACCATATCAGGAATGATAATGTCAACAAGTCTCCCCTTAGTTCACACATCTCCACTGATCCCTGGGTTGCATATTTTTCCAAAGTCTACTGTTCCCACAGTAGACTTGATACTACTTCAACCCATTTTGCAGGAGATGTTTCAATCACCAGCCTTACATTTGGTTAAGAAGATGTTTTCACCGCTCTCAAGGACAGTCCTACCAACAATCAGGGTCCTGATGGAGTCCCTGTTGGTCCCTTTAAGTGCAACTATGCGCTCTGGGCTCCAATGATTATAAACTTCTATAATCATTTGAAAGTGACTTTCTTTCCTCATTCCTGGACTTGCTAATAATTGTACCAAAAGGGACCCACACTGATCTAGGCTGCTACCTACCAATATCACTCATTGACTCTTCCATTTAAATCTTAGGGAGAGTGATATATAACCAGATCAGAACTTGGGAAGATGGCAATAACATCCTGAGCTTTTGCCAGTATGGCTTAAGAGTGTGTTTGGGTAAAGTAGAGCAGTGCCTGTACTTACATCTTATCTTAGGTAAGTTTGTGGTCACCAGACACTGCTCACTGTGCCATGATGTAAGGGACCTGTTCAGCACATATATTGCATGAACAGGTCCAAGCTATGGTCTGCGTTGCTTCCCCTGGGCCTTGTTGCCACCCAGTAAAATGTTTTTTTTTTAAATTCACCTAACTTTATCTCCCAAAATGGGGAGTTAACTGAATCTTTTGTTCTCTAAAAATGGGAACGGTAGGGGTGCATTCCGGTACCCATTCTGTTCATTCTTTAAATTAACAGTTTGAATGACTACTTGCTAGACAGCACGCAGGACATCCTACAGATTGGCAGGTAGCTGGTGTCTGACTTACTCAATGCTGATGATGCAGTTCTTCTAGACCATACACCTAGAAGTATTGCATGCCTAATGTCCTTTTCCTCTTTTATGATATCTCTGATGTTAGAAAGTCACCCTTTTTGGCCTGTTCACCCCCATTTTTTGATGCTGACTGGAACTGATGAAAACCGACTCTGACTGGGCTCTGACTGGGCTCTGCTAGTCAGACCCATGGCCAGTGCTATGTTAAACAGAAACAGATACATTGAGGTACACTTATAATTGGCATGCCCTACCCTAAAAGTCGCCAGTAGATAATCAGGCTGGTGGATAAAACTTCCTCTAAATCCCTAGTATATAATAGGACATGGCAGTTTAGAGGCCAGCAGCTATGTTACATTTGCATGTGTGCACTACTGAGAGTCTGAGGTTATTTTAAAAGCAGCCCTATCTTGTAGTACTGCTTTTAAAAGTAGAATTCACTGCAAACACGAACTTAATGGTATGGGTTCTTTAAAAGTGATAATCTACCTTATTGTTACATTGGGGGGTACCCCCAATTTTTCCCCTAGGTGTTCCAGAGGTAGGGGGTCATGTAATTATAGTCAGGATCCCTATAATAGAGGTTCTATAAACTCTGGTGAGGGAAAGCTGCCTAGGAAATTCACTACAAATTCGACTTTGGTCTGAGGGCACTGTGAAATAATAACCAATATCATTTTGGCGTATTAGGAACACCCCATGTCTCCACTATGTGTTCCAGGGGTGGGGGTCCTGTAATTATGAGCATGGGCTTTATAAAAGTGGTTTATAAACGCTGGTGATGAAGAAATTGTACATTTCATTTTTCCCCTCGTAAATAGTTGGCTTTAACATGGCAATATGTTATGGATGCATGACTATTGCAACGAGTGCGTGGAAAATATAAATTTCATCATTTATCATAACATAACATATATCATAGAATTTTTCATAACTTGAACAGAAGTTAAGCTATAAGACTTTCTTTTCTGTAAGCCAAATTCCAGCCACTAGCACTCTTCTCTGATTGGTCAGCCCTGGGGGAGTATCCAGGCTTTGTTGATTAGGTGATAAGTGGCCTGGCCTGGCCAGGCAGAGGCTGATGGACAGAGGTCTGTGGGGCACAGAAATGCCAGTGCAAGGGGTTGGCCCAAAGCATCAGCTTCAAAGGAAGAACAGTTCTAGCAAGCTTGTCAGCCAGGGCCACCCCCTCTCCCTGCCAGATGGGAGGCTTAAGCAAGGAATTCACAGATGTTGGAGGGTGGGAGTTAATGGAAATAAGTCATACTCAGAGTTTGGTTTAGTTAGCTCTTGTTGCTCTGATGAAATTTCAGCCATGATGGATTTTGAGAGAATAGGTCTTTCTGGGATAAAACTATGCCATACTTTGGAGAAAGTTGTCATGCTCTGGGGTGTTGCCCTGCACCTCATTTGACAGGGGTGTTTCCCTGCTTGTCACCAGAGATCACTGGATAAATATGTGAGAGGTGCAGAGCTTCTCAGGTCTGCTGCCTGAAACTACAGAAGAAGGTGGATAGTCCTGCGGAAATACTGATCTCCACCCAATGGCCTGCCTGGTGAAGACTGCATCTTTTGCACTATTTGGGAGTTCAGCTCTGATGACTTTGCCTTGCTTTAGGAAGGAGAAAGGAGTTGACTCTCTGCAGCTACACGTAACCAAGCTTAACTGACCCTTCTCCAGCCAGAGTCCCCCTCCTGGAATGCTTCCAGTGGAGTTTTGAGGGGTTGACCAAGTGCATTGTGGGAAGTAAATTCTAGGCCTGCCAAGGACCGTCAAGGAGATTCCAACCCTTGGATTTCTGTTTTGGACACTTAGAACCCATCAGGAGTCATTCTGAAAGGACCTCCAGAAATTTGGGAAAGTTTGGGAAACTTTCTGGAAAAAGCTCAAGAAACTAACAGACCTGACGGCGAGAGGCAAACCAACCACCCTAAACCACGACCCGGCCTGGATTCAATGGTCCATCTCGCTGAAGAGCTTCAGAAGGTCCGACTTCCGGAGTTTGACCTGGAGCTTTCTGAAGGTCAAGCCGGCGAACCCTCACCGAAAACGGATTGGTGGAGAACAGTGAGAACCGTCAGCAGAAAAAGACCCAAAAAGGTTTCTAATATTGACGGTCAAATTTTGACCGAGGCTACAAGGAAAGGTCCTGGTGACCCGGTCTTTCTGAGGACCTGCTCTCGTTTATTCTATTTTTAATGGTGATTCATCATTTTTTTTAAACTTGCATTTACCTGCTCTCTTCGTTCAAATTCACTTCACCGATTCCCCAGTCTGCAGCGGCATCGCCGATTGCATGGAGAGTAGCAGTCCCTCCCCCTTGCTTGACTTCCGGCGGGGTTATGATAGGTCAGATAGGCGCCTGGCCAGCAACAAAATCACATGCTGGGCTGGACATGCAGCCGGAGCACTGCTGGCACGCCGGAGGCGCACCAAAGGCAAACCCGTCTGCGCCCATCCGCGCCTGGATAGAGCCGGGCGCCAGAAATGCTGTCCGTTTTTCTCCAGATAAAGAGACCTGGGTTATGTGATCAGGTAAAGCCCTTCAATCCTTTAATAAAACTAACCACTGCTGCCCTCGGGTTGATCTCAGTCAAGATCTCTCTGGTTTTCAGTGTCATAATTATGCTTTTCAGGTCACCAACCTCGAGCTGTTGTCTAACATCAAACAGGCTCGCTTTAAAAACACTCAGCATCTCACCTTCCATAAATTCCTCCTGGCTTTAATCAATGCGTGGTCCCTAGTAAAGCATTCCCTAGAGATCGCTGAATTTATTGAGAGTAACCAACTGAATGTCCTTTTCATTACAGAAACGTGAGCTAATAATCATTCCAGTCCTGACTTGTTAATAGTAACCCCACAAGGCTACTTAATGACAAGATTAGACAGAGTGGAATAAAACACGTGGAGATTTAGGAATAATTTACAGAAATCACTTCAAATTTAAAACTGGCTCCACGCCCAATTCAGAATGCGAACTGTTATTCTGCCCTCGGGTTGATCTCAGTCAAGATCTCTCTAGTTTTCAGTGTCATAATTATGCTTTTCAGGTCACCAACCTCGAGCTGTTGTCTAACATCAAACAGGCTCGCTTTAAAAACACTCAGCATCTCACCTTCCATAGATTCCGCCTGGCTTTAATCAATGCGTGGTCCCTAGTAAAGCATTCACTTGAGATCGCTGAATTTATTGAGAGTCACCAACTGAATGTCCTTTTCATTACAGAAACGTGAGCTAATAATCATTCCAGTCCTGACTTGTTAATAGTAACCCCACAAGGCTACTTAATGACAAGATTAGACAGAGTGGAAAAAAAGGTGGAGATTTAGGAATAATTTACAGAAATCACTTCAAATGTAAAACTGACTCCACGCCCAATTCAGAATGCGAACTGTTATTCTTTAACCTAAAATTAACTAACAATTACACTTTTAAAGGCTTGCTTGTTTACCGTCCCCCTGGCCAAGATGTGATTTTCTTCAATCTATCCATACTCTTGTTGGGGGGGCATGCAAGAGCGATTTCAACTTTCACTTAGACTGCTTAGAGGATAAAGAAACAGAGGCTATTCTGGATATTATGTATGCCTTCAATCTTCCAAAATTAGTACATTAGTCTACATCTCATTGATGTTCAGGTCTCGGCACGGTATAATCGAGATAGGCCATGCAGCCAGCTCTTTATTTAACACCTTCAATGCTAAGGGTATTTTTCTCCTGTGCTGAGATTTCTTAAATCTCTGTATTTCATGACAAGCTCACCTTGTCATTAGCACAGCTTCAGTGTGCTTCATGACGAGCTGAGCTCGTCATGAGCATGGAAGGGGTTAAAAACTCAAATGTCTCAGTTTCATCCTGTGTAGATCCATATACTGAGTAGACAGTAAAAGTACATTTAGCATTATAGCATTCCACAATAGCCCACTGTCCATATTTATCTTTCAAACGCCTTTTAAAACTAATCTCTCTTCTCCGGGCTAAGATGGCTACCCCTCTTGGTCATGGCCCTTGTGTGGTATTAGCTATAAGAATATACCCAAACTGCTCCAGTAACTTCTTCTTAGCATGCTTAACATGGGTCTCCTGCAGACAGAGAATGGCGCCAAGCAGAACTTTTAGGTCCTCTGATACCTTGCCCTTTTTAAAGGATCATTTAGGCCACATATATCCAATGTTGCAACTCGCAATTTTATCATAGTGCCCTTCTTGTTGTTTTCAAGATGCAAGTATCCCCCAGCTTAAATATACAAGTCCAGCTCCTAGAATCAGCTTCTCTTTCCGTCTGTAGAATCACTTCAGGCAATCTTTTTTCCTATTTTAAATCACCCCTGGTGCTCTGACCCCCTGTGGCCCAACCTGCTCCACAACCCCCCTTCATCCCTCCCCTGTCATCCCTCTCACCGCTCCCCACAACCTCTCTTTCCCCCTCCCAACCACCCAAATCTAGAAGCAAACAGACGAGGGATGGTCTGAGTAATGAAATCTGTGCTCCCACCGCCTCGCTGCTCAGAGCACAAAAACATTCAATACACCTGTGCAAGAAAACCAATCCTCATATATATATATATATATATATATATATGACAGCTCCAAGATCCCAAAAGATGCCCAGCCGGGTTACTCAGGAAAAATAGCACTCACAAGCACGGCAGTTGCTATTAGCAGGGGGTAGATTTATTCAGATAGACGCGTTTCGGGAGAGAACTCCCCTCGTCAGTATTTACATCTGAGAAACTGAATACTGTGCCCTTATCTATGTTTGTCATTATAGTAGACATAAACGAAGGACTAGGCAAAGCGCGTCGTAAGCGCCATCTTTAAATGTGCAAATACAATGATTTCAAAACATTGCTAGCAAATACATTACACCATCAATTAAGCCGTGTATCGGCACAATCATCATCTTGGTAATCAACCACATCGCTTCTAAATCAGGAGACCATTTGTATCCGAATAATGTGGCTAAGATGACTAAAACACAACTCCAGCCCAAGAATCAAGTCATAAGTAGGACATAAAACATCAGGCAAATCTCGCCGTGGATCGGCAATGGCAGCCCCTTAGGACTGCCAGACTTAAGGTGCAACAAAAAATGCAGCAATGTATGTTACATCTGTCAACAAAAATAACATCTTCAACCCCAAGTCACAACTACTGAAATACAAGAATACAATTCATCTCAAAATCATGATTTCATTACAATTTCAATGCACTATAACCAATCTTTGTCAACCCAAATGTGAGGCCAGTTCTTCTCCCATGTTCAATCCCTTGGGTGCTCTAGTCTCTAAGTCTATAATATACCGGGACTCGAGTCTCCTTAATGCGAGCAATCTATTGACCCCTCTCGGATTTTCTTCAACTCGGTCCAAACAAAAATACCTTAGAAGGTTCCTGTCACTATTGTGTCTGATGGAAAAATGGCGTGCCACGGGATATGTGAAATCCTTGTTTGCTATGGCCCGCATATGTTCTAATACCCTCAACTTGACAGGATTGATCGTGCTGCCTACATATCTCATCTTGCAGGGGCATACAAGACAGTAGACTGCATGGTCAGAGTGGCAAGACATAAATTTGCTGATCTTTTTCCCTCCAATGTGGCCAGGGACCTCATAGCTCAATGTTCTTTTGCTAGATACACAGGCCTTGCACTTACCGCAAGGAAAGAAGCCTTTGGCATCCTTTAAAGTACCCTGTCGCTTATCAATGGGTCGTAAATAGCTATGGACTACTTGGTCACGTAATGATCTCGCCTTCCTGTACGTGATTAATGGCATGTTGGGTATATCAGAGCCAATGATTAAATCTGATTTCAGAATATGCCAATGTTTTGACAGTACTGATCGCAATTTATAGGAATTCGCAGAATAAGATGTGATCATGCGGAATTTTCCTTCTGTGGTAGAAGCTGGTTTTGTAGCAAGAAGGCTAGAGCGAGGAATAGTTCTGACTTTATTTAGAGTCTCTCTGAGACGATGGGGACTGTATCCTCTCGTCACAAATCTCTCCACACACTCCATGGCTGCTTTTTCAAAACACTCATTCTGGCTACAATTGCGCTTGAGCCGCAGAAATTCCCCGTACGGAATGTTGTTAATCAGTTTACGGGGAAGGCTACTGGACGCATGTAAAACGCTGTTCCCAGCAGTAGGTTTGCGGTACAAATTAGTGCAAATGTGCCCATCATTTATGCTCACTTCCAGGTCCAAGTAATTAACTTTTTCCCTATTTACTTCACCAGTGAATCTCAAATGATGTTCATTATCATTGAGAATTTGAATATACTGATTAGCTTCCTCAATCGATCCATTCCACACTAGGAACAGGTCGTCAATGTACCTGCTCCATAACACCACCTTGGTGTTCCAGGTGGAAAGTCTGGGGGCCCACGCTACCTGCTCCTCCCACCAGCCCACGAATAAATTCGCGTAGCTGGGGGCGAAGCAGGAGCCCATGGCCGTACCAGTCAGTTGGCGGTACATAGTGTCCTGGAAGAGAAAAATATTATTATGCAAACAAAATGCAATTAGTTCTAGTAGCATCCTGTTATGCACTGCATATTTAAGCTCTCTCTTGTTGAGGAAGTACTCTATAGCATGGAGGCCCTGGTCATGATCTATACAAGTATACAAGCTTGTTATGTCCAGTGTAATCAGTATATAGGATGGTTGCCAGTCCACGAGTTCCACCTTCTCTATAAAGTCTGTGGTATCTCTGATATATGATCTCAAAGACAGCACAAAACTGAATAGATAGTGGTCTAAGAATTTGGAGAGGTTCTCCGTCAGTCCTCCCATAGAGGAGATTATAGGTCTCCCAGGGGGGTCATTGATGTCCTTGTGGACCTTGGGAAGGTGGTAAAAACAAGGTAACGTGGGGTTGGTAGTTTTGAGAAAAAGATATTCCTCCAGATCTAGCATCTGTTTGTCAAGCCATTTCTTGAGTAAAACATGAAGATCATTAATACTGGATAGATAATCTTGTTTCTTTATTACGGCTTAGCAGGAAGCGTCCTGCAATTGACGCATAGCCTCAGCCACATATTTGTGCCTGGACATGATGACAACGTTGCCTCCCTTGTCGGAGGGTTTGCATACAATAGTTTTATCATCCATGATGGTCTTAATGGCTAATTGTTGTTCCTTGGTGGTATTTAATTGTGTTCTTCGGTTCCCTTGTGTAGTTCTCATGGCCATCAGATCCCTGGTGACCACTTCGGAGAAAATGTCAATCGAATCCACCGCAGTCTGCGGAACAAATTTAGAAGCCAACTTGAAATTGCTCTTAGGTGCGACTTCACAGGCAGTGAGATCATTCACGGTTAGAAGGTCCGTATCCCTTTTACTCTGTCTCAGATGCTTGACTTCTTGAACCGTGGGTTTAGTTTTATGGAACTTATGCAATTTGATCTTCCGGACGAATTTGAACAGATCAATACGGGTCTGTGTATACTCCATACTTTTGTTTGGACAGAATGTCAGTCCTAACTTTAGAACAGACTCTTCTGCTGGAGTTAAATGTCTCTCTGATAAATTCATAATGGTAAGTTGTTCTGAGGTGCCTACCTGTGAAGTCTTACATAATTTGAGGCAAGAGTGTAATATGGAAACTGAGACAACAGACAATACCCTCACTCAGAGACTGGCTAATGTTGACATCGATCAGACCGCACCTAAGAGCAATTTCAAGTTGGCTTCTAAATTTGTTCCGCAGACTGCGGTGGATTCGATTGACATTTTCTCCGAAGTGGTCACCAGGGATCTGATGGCCATGAGAACTACACAAGGGAACCGAAGAACACAATTCAATACCACCAAGGAACAACAATTAGCCATTAAGACCATCATGGATGATAAAACTATTGTATGCAAACCCTCCGACAAGGGAGGCAACGTTGTCATCATGTCCAGGCCCAAATATGTGGCTGAGGCTATGCGTCAATTGCAGGACGCTTCCTGCTATGCCGTAATAAAGAAACAAGATTATCTATCCAGTATTAATGATCTTCATGTTTTACTCAAGAAATGGCTTGACAAACAGATGCTAGATCTGGAGGAATATCTTTTTCTCAAAACTACCAACCCCACGTTACCTTGTTTTTACCACCTTCCCAAGGTCCACAAGGACATCAATGACCCCCCTGGGAGACCTATAATCTCCTCTATGGGAGGACTGACGGAGAACCTCTCCAAATTCTTAGACCACTATCTATTCAGTTTTGTGCTGTCTTTGAGATCATATATCAGAGATACCACAGACTTTATAGAGAAGGTGGAACTTGTGGACTGGCAACCATCCTATATACTGATTACACTGGACATAACAAGCTTGTATACTTGTATAGATCATGACCAGGGCCTCCATGCTATAGAGTACTTCCTCAACAAGAGAGAGCTTAAATATGCAGTGCATAACAGGATGCTACTAGAACTAATTGCATTTTGTTTGCATAATAATATTTTTCTCTTCCAGGACACTATGTACCGCCAACTGACTGGTACGGCCATGGGCTCCTGCTTCGCCCCCAGCTACGCGAATTTATTCGTGGGCTGGTGGGAGGAGCAGGTAGCGTGGGCCCCCAGACTTTCCACCTGGAACACCAAGGTGGTGTTATGGAGCAGGTACATTGACGACCTGTTCCTAGTGTGGAATGGATCGATTGAGGAAGCTAATCAGTATATTCAAATTCTCAATGATAATGAACATCATTTGAGATACACTGGTGAAGTAAATAGGGAAAAAGTTAATTACTTGGACCTGGAAGTGAGCATAAATGATGGGCACATTTGTACTAATTTGTACCGCAAACCTACTGCTGGGAACAGCGTTTTACATGCGTCCAGTAGCCATCCCCGTAAACTGATTAACAACATTCCGTACGGGGAATTTCTGCGGCTCAAGCGCAATTGTAGCCAGAATGAGTGTTTTGAAAAAGCAGCCATGGAGTGTGTGGAGAGATTTGTGACGAGAGGATACAGTCCTCATCTTCTCAGAGAGACTCTGAATAAAGTCAGAACTATTCCTCGCTCTAGCCTTTTTGCTACAAAACCAGCTTCTACCACAGAAGGAAAATTCCGCATGATCACATCTTATTCTGCGGATTCCTATAAATTGCGATCAGTACTGTCAAAACATTGGCATATTCTGAAATCAGATTTAATCATTGGCTCTGATATACCCAACATGCCATTAATCACGTACAGGAAGGCGAGATCATTACGTGACCAAGTAGTCCATAGCTATTTACGACCCATTGATAAGCGACAGGGTACTTTAAAGGATGCCAAAGGCTTCTTTCCTTGCGGTAAGTGCAAGGCCTGTGTATCTAGCAAAAGAACATTGAGCTATGAGGTCCCTGGCCACATTGGAGGGAAAAAGATCAGCAAATTTATGTCTTGCCACTCTGACCATGCAGTCTACTGTCTTGTATGCCCCTGCAAGATGAGATATGTAGGCAGCACGATCAATCCTGTCAAGTTGAGGGTATTAGAACATATGCGGGCCATAGCAAACAAGGATTTCACACGCCATTTTTCCATCAGACACAATAGTGACAGGAACCTTCTAAGGTATTTTTGTTTGGACCGAGTTGAAGAAAATCCGAGAGGGGGCAATAGATTGCTCGCATTAAGGAGACTCGAGTCCCGGTATATTATAGACTTAGAGACTAGAGCACCCAAGGGATTGAACATGGGAGAAGAACTGGCCTCACATTTGGGTTGACAAAGATTGGTTATAGTGCATTGAAATTGTAATGAAATCATGATTTTGAGATGAATTGTATTCTTGTATTTCAGTAGTTGTGACTTGGGGTTGAAGATGTTATTTTTGTTGACAGATGTAACATACATTGCTGCATTTTTTGTTGCACCTTAAGTCTGGCAGTCCTAAGGGGCTGCCATTGCCGATCCACGGCGAGATTTGCCTGATGTTTTATGTCCTACTTATGACTTGATTCTTGGGCTGGAGTTGTGTTTTAGTCATCTTAGCCACATTATTCGGATACAAATGGTCTCCTGATTTAGAAGCGATGTGGATGATTACCAAGATGATGATTGTGCCGATACACGGCTTAATTGATGGTGTAATGTATTTGCTAGCAATGTTTTGAAATCATTGTATTTGCACATTTAAAGATGGCGCTTACGACGCGCTTTGCCTAGTCCTTCGTTTATGTCTACTATAATGACAAACATAGATAAGGGCACAGTATTCAGTTTCTCAGATGTAAATACTGACGAGGGGAGTTCTCTCCCGAAACGCGTCTATCTGAATAAATCTACCCCCTGCTAATAGCAACTGCCGTGCTTGTGAGTGCTATTTTTCCTGAGTAACCCGGCTGGGCATCTTTTGGGATCTTGGAGCTGTCATGTTTAACTGCGGACACCAACGCGGTCTGAAGCACCCGCTTTGAGAGTGACTCGTTTTTTGGTGTGAAAGGGAGCGTACATATATATATATATATCAATAAACAGTGAATATCCTTGTCCCTCATAGTAACTTCCTCTGCACACACCCAAGTTCCAGAGACCTATTAGATTGCTGGATCTCTATTTCAACATTTCGTCCATATATTATTTAGCCTTTATCTCCAAGGGGAAAACTGTTGTTTTATCATTAAAAATTATTTTAAGGCGAGCCGGCTTCATTAGGTAAGCTTCAGCACCAAGAGCCTGACACGGTTGAATCAGCTGTCTTTGCCTCCATCATCTTTCTACTGTTACACAACAGAAGTCAGGCCTTGAGAAAAAAGACTGTCCTTAATATACTTAGTATCCAGGCGAGCTTTTGCAAACACTGCTTCATGGGGCAAATAGTTAGCAAAGTAAACAATTATGGCTCTTGGCTTCTTAAATTCTCAGGACAGTGGTTGTCCTTATTTTTCAACATAAACGAATAGCGATGTATTCCTTGAATTCCCATTTCCCAGTTTCATTGTTGAAGCTCAGGGAAGGCCCCTTCATCCAATTAAACATGTAGGTCCAGATAGCTCCCCTTCAGCCCCTTCTTCAATGCCTAAGTTTCGGAAATTGTTGCGTTGCTGCCTATTTTTTTGGTCTTCTAGATTCCATTGTATGTCAGTGATTTGTGAGCCTTGTGCTTCTGCCTGGGTTTGAGCCCTGGCAACATGATTTTCCAGAGCAGCCATCGGTTCTTCAGTAGCTGTTAATCTCTCACCTATTTCTACACAAGCTTTAGCCACTGTCTTGACTGCCCCTTGCAGATTTTTTGTAGCCAGACTGCCTTTTGTTATGCCTTCTTGATGTTGCTTTATAGATTCATAGATCTGGTTTTAAAGATGGTGCCTCTGCTCGTAATACGATTTGTGTCTCCTTAGACTAAATGTTGATGTGTCCCTGCCCTTGCCAATCCTTATACATTTTCTGTGTGGCCGAATAATCCCTCTTTTTGATCCTTCCATGGAATGCCTTTGCTGTAAACTTTCTTTAATCCACTTGAAGTGTTTCTTCCTTCTCACTACAGTTCTGGGGCCATCATACTGGCTAACAGGGGTTGAGCTGGGGGTCAACAGGATGCTCCCACAGTCTGATTCTGCTAATCTAATGTCTGAGCTATCAGTTAGGGAGAAAAATGTATCCCCTAAATCTTGGGAATCTTCAAGCCCTTTAAAGCCCACAAGGCCTTATACTAATGTGTTTTTCTCTGGTTAAAAAAAACAAGTTTATTTAGACAATTGTCCATAAAACATTCTAAAAAATACATATTAATTAAAACCTTTAAATGAACCCCCTCCTCACCACTCCATCCCCATTACATTTCATTTTTTTAAATTCTGTTTAACAGATCGTAGGAACCGAGCAATCCCAACTGCCACATCTAAATATCGTATCTCAGACAGTAACTCCTCCGCCTTGTTCCTATAAAGAGCATAATATTTAAAAAACAGAGGTCTTAAATACCTAATCCGATAAGCGAGATAAAAAGTGCAGTCCATAAGAATATGAGTAATAGTGCATTTGGCTTTCAAAGGGCAGGGACAAAAGCCACTATTATTTTGTACCCCTGTCTTATATGGGTGGGATGAATAGATTGGATTACATCCCACCCGAACACTTAGGATTTCTTTTCTCAAACCTGGATCTGGTAACTGTGATAGGTAAGGGAAAACACCATACTGCCCAAGTGAAGCTAACGAGAAGCTAATAGATGATTTCTTCTTTAAGTATAGTAAATCACTTTTTTGTGACGCCATAGTAGCAGATTCTCTCAATTTTCGTTTCCCGGGAAAGGTGAGCCAAGATGTGACTGTACCACTATTTAAATGGCAATTCTTAATTGCGGTCATTCTGGTTCTAACAGCCTTTGCCCACAACCTTTCGCTGATTTGACTTTCTTCCCAGCACAATCTGGATACTTTGGCCACCTCATCATTTTCCAACAGGTTCTGGAAGTACCTTAAAGCCCGGGTGGCGGCCGCCATGTTCCAAGATACCGGACTAAACTCTCTCCTTATAGCCTGGACCATGGTGCCTTGTGGGAGTGATAGAAGTCTTTTTAATACTACCCCTTCCAGTCTGTCTGTCTCATTCATAGGTTGGATCAAGAGAGAATATCTCTCCTCCATACACGCCTATTGGTGGAATGTTCCCTTCATAGGCTTTTAATAATGGGATATGAGACAGGCCCCCACATCTACCATTAAAACCAGATAAACAGCTTGCCTGCAAAAGGGCCTTCTGCCTAGTGGCATCCCAATGTGCGCTCCAATTCAGATTTTTCCTAAATGTTAAACCCAGGTATTTATACTGATCTACTTGTTCCAGCACCTGAGAATCAAGATACCAGGAAAAACTCTGCACAGTTTTCCCAAAAATCATAATCTTCGTCTTTTCCAAATTAATACTAAGCTTGTTCTGCTTACTATAAGAGGCCAATGCGTTGATTTTCCTCTGCAGACCAATTGGAGTGTAGTCCATTAATACCAAATCATCTGCATAGAGCAGACAAGCAATATGCTGATCCCCAATTTTAGGCGAAAAGTACTTTGATTGGGAAATAGCTGTTGGGAGGTCGGCCAAAAATAGACTGAAAAGTAGGGGTGCTAGAACGCACCCATGACGCAGGCCATTGTCGATAGAGATTCTCTGGGACAACCATCCTGTCTTGTCTAACTCTTACAGAGCCCAATTGCCAGAGTGCAGGGATTGAAGAGCCCCTAGAAGGTGTAGTGGTAATTCCCAAGCAGCAAGTTTTCCCCATAAAATATCCCTGTCAACTGAATCAAAGGCTGTCCGGAACTCTACAAAACAACTGCACAGTCTTTGATTTTCCTCCACTGCCTTTCGAGTAATAGCCCACAAAGCAAAGCAGTGGTCTATGGTTGAATGACACTCCCGAAAGCCCCCCTGTTCTAAAGGAATTCTCTTAGTTTCAATGGCCCATTCTTCAAGTTTGGCCAAAATAATCTTGGAGAATATTTTAATGAAATGTCCAAAAGGCTTATAAGCCTATAATGCATTGGGTCTGTACCGTGTAATGCATTGGGTCTGTACCGTTGTCTCTGTCTCTGGATTAATCCAGCCAGGAGGCTGTGATGTCAGTACCACATGCTTGATTTCTACACTGCCTGCTACCTCTCCTCCATCTTCTGTTAAATTGCACACCTCTGGGAGGATAGGCCCAACCTGCTTAGAGATGTGTCCATTTCCTGCCCCCTTGACTGTTTCCCCAAGACGGTTCTCATCAGTCGAGGGGGCCCTCAGTCACCCTCCACCAGCATTACAAACTTACTTGGGAGCCCTTCCTCTCCCTAGGTTATGCTCACTGATTCACTGACATGGGTATTGGCCTGTGGGTTATCACCTACCCTGTTCCGCGACTTTCTCCAAGGCTCTTCCAGAGTTTCCACTTGAAGATTTCCAGCAGCTATCACCATGGCCGGGAAGAATTCAGTGATTGCCTGCTGCTGTTGGTCTAGTTTCTGCCACGACACACCTTGGTTATTATTTTTTATGTTCATAGAAGTTGCAGCTTCTAAGCCCTTTCTGTTTTTCAAGGCTGCTTTGTTTCTATCAGCAGTCCCTGTGCCTGCTTTCCCCATAAGAAGAACTTGGTTTGCAGGTACAGCTGGTGCTGTCTCAATAATCCGCTCACGAATTACATGGGCCACTTTGGTGCCATCCTGTTTCTGGTGCAAATCCAAGCCGTGAACCACCCATGTCTCATAGTGTGTCCGCTCAGCAAAGAGGTGGTCATCGAGAATGCTCGCTTAGCATGGTCAACTGTCAGGGCTCCTGCCGCCGTTAATGCCATCAATGCTCTCCTGTGAGCCATAGCTGCCATCAAGTGCTTAACAAGGGTGATCTTGTTTCATTCATGTGTGGCTTGTTACCTTATGTTCCTACACACCTCGATCACCTGGATGACAGAGACACATCTCTAGCCTGACCAGTCATTGAACTTCCAGGCATCAGAACTCAAAAGGCAATACCCGCTCCAGACAGCAATTTATTCAGCTCCATTCCCACCAGTTGCAAGTGAACATTAATGTCTTTGTCTGAAATCAAAGGAAGTCCCCTGTAGATATTGTGCGGAGAAGGTTTTAGGTGCTAATATTCTAGAAAAAAAGGGCATTGGTATTTGTTTACCCAGTTATTGTCTCTCGTTTTTGGAGGCAACATCCTCCATTGTTAGCGCATCATCGCAGACAGCACAAGAGAGAGACCCAGTCTTTTGGTTTGGAAGTATGAAGTTTAAACTAAATGCCACCTATTCTCAGTTTTATTTTTGGAAAACGGAGTCTTACACAGAAAGGTGTGTAAAAGGATTAAAAAGATGATCAGTGATCAGAAGAGGTCCGCGTGAAGGTGGAGCAGATTATTCCAAAAGTGAAGAGCATTGATGATTCTGTTTTTGTTGTTTCCTTTTTTGCTATTTGTGTTTTGCATTTGCCATTACATATCCGAGAAAGAAAACATATGGTTAGAGTATCTCACTCAATGACATGCAACATCCAACAATAATATATTTATCAAATCTTGTATTTTCAGTGATATGACCACTGAAGGCCCTGCTTTTATATTAAAAACAAAACTTTGGACTATACCATTTCCGGCTGAAAGGCAATATTTCTCCCATGTGTTCCAATACCTGGCATGTCACGCAGTTTGGTGCTTACTTTTGCATGTTAAAGAAGAGTAGATGTTTCAGCACCCTGGCTAATGCCCTACTTAGCTAAATACATATAAGGTCACAAAGGTGAGACTGATTGCATTGCAAATGCTTGTTTTAATTCCTTGCTTGCTCTCCTAACAGAAGGGGGCAGTCAATGATAATTTTGTATGGGTGACACTGGGAGACATACGCTCTATGAACTCCCCAGAGGACCTTCCTGTCAGGGGCTCATACACTGTGTTCCACATCTGGGTGACACACAGTGAGTTCCCTCAAGGCCTTTTTACCGGTACATCTGCATCTGTAAAATGGTGCAACCGCTCACACAAACCTGCTCCTTTATTTGTACTTGCTTCCCCACTTTACACCGGACGGTCACTATGGGGCATATTACCAAGCAATAGCGATAATTATCGCTATTGCTTGGTTAGAGACAAACATTTACCGCTGAGCTGCGGCGATTTTCATCGCAGATAAACCTTGGTTTTACCAAGGTTTATCGCAAATGCGATAAAAAACGGCCGCAATGCATGAATATCGCTGAAAAGTCTGCGATATTCATGCATTACCGAGCTAATGCTCTTAGCCATGTTATCCTCCTCCCATTGGATAACATGGCTAAGAACTGCTATGGGCAGGTGTTAGCTTTTGGAGATATTCGCGCTTAGCGCGAATATCTCCAAAAGTTGGTAATAGGAGATAGCGATGTTAGCGACTGTTTCCAGTCGCTAACATCTTGGCACGCCCACTTTGCATGTCATTAGTGATAAATATCACTGACATGCAAAGTGGGGCCCAAGATGGTCGCTATCTCCTACTAGCTGTTGCAAACTGGTGTTCGCAACAGCTAGGTAATAGGGAGATCATTTTATCTCCGCTTTCTTGGCTTTTAAAGCCAAAAAAGCAGAGATAAACCCCCTTGATAATATGCCCCTATGTTCTGTACCCACTTTGTGGACATTACCAAAGGGCACAGGCGTGTGCATCTCCTGCTGCTACGTGGAATTAAAAAAAGAGAGCGGTAAACACGTATGAAATCCGTCAATTGCATTCCTGTAGCACTTCTGTAGTGTGGTCCAAATCAACCTACGCAAATGCAGGCGTCTTTTATATAAATACTACCAACAATTATTGTAGTTGCCAGATTATTTTTGTATGTATTTACATATTCAAATTCAAGTTTACACAATGTACTTGATGGGAGAATATCGGACAGAACAGTTAAGTTATGTATAGTAAAGCCCATATCATTTTCATCTGCGTCTATCATTATGAATTCAAAGGTAAAGAAAACATTTCTACCGCCTTTCTTGGTGAATGAAGGCAGGCCGTGTGTTGGGGAAGGGCCGCTTTGGTGCACTCTCCGAGTCTAATGACTCTTTCCACTTGGCTGACATTCGCGGTAAATGTTTTAATAGATGTTTGACCAGCAGCCAGTCAAACACTTTGCTATTTTAAAACAGCTTTATTTTTAGCATAATGCATCTTTTCCTACCTGGCAGCTATTCCTGTTTATTTCTGTTTCTGAAGCAAGTGGATGTATTCACTTGATGCGTGTCCTCAGCTAGCACTAGTGAATTTATCTGTCTCAACAAGTCAATCGCACTGTCTGGCGCCAACCTGAGCGATATTTGAAATCCAGCTCAGGGAAATCGTGGAAGGATGACTTTCAAAACAAAAATTAGCATTTGCTATCCATTTTGATTAGAACCTTGTTCATGAAAGACAACTACAAGTAAGTCTATGAAAACGTTTTGGGGACCGCCCAAAAATGTGGCGCCTCATTTATGAGGCCTTGCGTCAGTTTTGCGCTTCCGATGCGTCACTTTTTGTGATGCATCGGCAGCGTAAAACATGCCTCCTGTTGCGCACTATTTACAAAGTGACGCATCTCAGCAGATGCGTCACTTTGTAAACCCCTGCGCTACATTATACCAGCGTCAGGTATAATGTATGTAGAGGGGGCGTTCCCCCGCAAAAAGCCTCATAATAGTGACGCAGCGAAATCTATGAGATTTCACTGCGTCACTTTTAGGACGCTGTTGTGTCAAAATCTTGCGCCTGCCTCACAGCAGGCATAAGACTGACGCAAGCCCTTTCACATCGGGCTTTTCCCATGTGAAAAGATGCATTACTTGAGTTGCGTCACTTTTGTGACACATTCCAGCAATGCGTCACTTTTGCGCATACAGATACGTCAGAAATACTGACGTATCTGTAACTCCTTGCGACATGATGCGTCATATTGTAAATATGACGCATCATTGGTGTCGCACGGAGGGCGCCATGAAAAGTAACGCATCGCAGTTTTCACGCAGCGATGCGTCACTTTTCATAAATGAGGCCTGTGGGGTTTATCGTGGGAAGAGTGCATTTTAGTAAACCTTGGTGAACCGGCAGCTACCTCCCGAAGGACACAACGTTTACATGCATCTCATTTATTTATTAAATGATTGTGGGGAAAGAAGTAGTCTGGTATAGCGCTTGTACTGCTAAAAAGTCATTTAAATATTTTTGTGGGTACTGTTCTCGGTGTCATGTTGACATTTCCCCACAAGGATAAGGCGGAGCCTGTAGAACCAACGAGGATGTGATTCTTCTGGATGCATACAATCTTTGGGTTGCCCCCGCCCTCTTTTACTGAGGAAGACACACATGACCCCTTAAGTGTTTTGACTTCCAGATTGCCCCTTTGTTTGTTCCAGATAAGCAGGTTGTGGATAAACATCTGTCTTACGTGCTCGGGGCTTCCATTGTGTATAGCTTGCAACTGCATTATCTTTCTTTTTTGATTCTCGCGTCCCTTTAAACAATTCTGGTCGGCATTCCATTCATTTTCTAGTCTACCCTGGTTGCCATTCCACCAGTTGTGGCTGCAAAGTAGCACAGTATTATAGCATGTTCCTAGAATGTTCTCAAGACATTGTTAATATCACTGTTACAATGTTTTCCTTGATTCGTTTGAAAGTTTAAGAGAAATACTACGTCTGAGCATTCGTATATGAGTCCTGTATCATGACTAATTGATAGAAAACCCTGCTTCGTTAAGAAAACCTTGCATTTCGCACACAAAAAACACTTGACATTGTTGTACTTTGTGCTGCCTGACTCAGGCTTTAGGTTGCAGGGTTAGTTTATGCTTCATTACTGTCCCCTAACTGGCTCAGTCAAAGCAGTCTTGTGCTAATATATTAAAATATTGACGCTCCCTCTCAAGGATGTAGCTTGTTTAGTGGAGGTTGGAGGGGTGTGTGCTTCAGATTTCCCAGCAGTCACGCTGGCATTTATTATATGACATGCAAGGTGCATGAAGGGGCTTAAAGGCAGTAGAAAGGGAAAGAAATGTGGATTGGTGAACATATTTATTACATTTAAATAATTATATTTTAGTCATATATTATTTATTAGCATTTTGTGAGGGAGTAAAGTTAGAATCGTTTAAAATATATATTCTATAATATTTTATAAATGCTTAGTTTAACATCTTATGTGCTAGATTATTATATTTTTTATTTAACTAAATTATTTATAGTTGTAAATGTATGGCTCTTTTAATGTATTAATTTAAAACCATTTTTATTATTATTTTTAGTATAATAATTGTATGTATATATATCGAAAATTCAGAATTTTGTCAAATATTTTGAATTGTGTTTGTGGGTATTTGGTTTGTAGGGGAGTAGGGTGCAACATATTTTAAAGATGGCTGAAGGGAATTACCACAAATATGGCAAAAAGCCACATATTTATTCAGAAAGCATGTTTTTTGGGATTTGATGTAAATCTGTCGGTAGTTTTTGACAATTAAGATTCAAAAACATATGTGTATAAATTGATGCAGTACTATCATGGGGTACCACAGTACCGCAAGCTCAAACCACAAGCTCTGATTGGCTGGCCACAACATGAAGAGAAAGTTATGGATTCAAATTTATGACTGGAGAACTCAATCTCTGTGTCATAGGAAAATAATTCAAATAAGTAATAAGGATGAAGGATAGCGGGTAAGCTGGCCTCTGCCCTTGGTGGGCAGTCCCAAAGGAACACCTCTTGGGATCAAATTAAAAAGGAAATATTGTACTACTGTGGTGCTCAGCACACTCCAGTGTAATTTCATAGTAGTACTGTGGTGAATAGTAAATTTGATCTCTTCAAAGTCCAATGCCTTCCCTACTGTTACTTACATTGGAGTGGAATAGTAAATCATATCTCACCAAAGTCCAACATTCTTTAGTGTCCCTCTGGTTGGAGAAGGAATAAGAAATCTCACCCCTTTAAAGTCCAGCGCTTTCTGTACTGCTGCTTATGTTGGAGTGACAATAGCAAATCGGACCCCTTCAAAGTCCAATATTTTTCTTACTATTGATTTGATTGGAATTTAAGCAGCACATTCCATGTTCTTTAATGTATGTGTTTTTATAGTTTTTGTTTAAACGGGGTATAATGGTATGCTTGATTTCATATGTTTTTGTTAATTGTTTATCAATGTAATTAAAGTTTTTTCAATTAAGGGCCAGATTCCGATCTCGCTAGGAAAGCCCTCCGTACGACTCGGATCCAGGGGGCTTTCCGAGCGAGACATGCTCCGGGAGTTCAAACAAGCGACTACAATGCTGCCGTATGCTTACGGACTCTGTTCACTCGGACTCCCCTTGAACTCAATGGGAACCTGTGAACAGACACGTACACAGGCTCCAATTGCAGAAAAGGCATGACTGGGGAAAAGCGTACACCCTGTGGCGGGAACCCAATGGTGCCTGCCACACTGTGCATGCCTGGATCGGGGGGACCCATTGGCACACCCCTGTGACAGACTCAAAGGGCCCGAGTGATGGGGGGCCTGCTACAGCCCCTCGAAGTACGATTTCATCAGCCGCATCATCTCGCTATGAGAATAACCACTGGATTTTCTTTTCTTTGTTTTTCAAATCACAGGAGAAAAGGAATGGGCCACCTCAGAGGAAGTATTTTGCAGTTGAATAATCTCACATTTAAACATAAATAAAGTTTTGTCTTGAATCTTTTTACCTTCTCTCTTCTTATATTATGTCTAATTGCCATACTTACTGGATGTAGTTTGAGCTGTGGTACATTAGTGAATGGACTTATCATTATGAAAATAGATGCATTCCTGAAAATTCACCAGTAATGGAATTAATGGAATGAAACATATTTTGTATGCGGTGTTGAATTAATAAGGATAAACCATGATCGACATATGTACTTCACAGAAACATGATATAGATAATGGCAAGAAGAAATAAGAAAGAATCAACAAAAACGCAAAAAATGAAAAATGAAAAATCATAGAAAATTCAAAATGCTATTAGAAATTGTGGCATATATTTGACTATGTTTTATGTCATGTGAATTGATACATGCTAGTGTTTTGTAATTAGTGATGTATGATTACTATGGCATTAGCACTTTAAATAAGACTGTTGGGGTATGGGATGCTATGTTCCCATTGAAGGCAACAAGCCGAATTGCATTGACCGTCTCTTTATATTTGTTTGCACTAAATACTAAATTAATGTAAACTTTAGATTTGAGTGAGTACATATGTTCATGCAAAAACAGAAGCTGAGACCTGCAGGTAGTCCCAAGCTTAGGTGGAGAGCAACTCCATTATTGAGCACCCTACAACAGCTATGACAATCTGCTCACTTCAAATGTGTTCATTAGTGATGTCATCAATTAGGTCATCAGTGATGTCATAAAGGATGTCATGAAACATGTCATGATTGATGTAATATGTGAGGGTTATAAGCAATGCATGCCGAGGCGCAAGATACAGTCAGTGCTGCTATTTATAACTGCTGAATTTCGATTTTTTTTTTTTATTCAAACTTTGAATGTCAGTGAGAAATTCACCTAACTATAACGTTACTTTAACCTTTGTTTTTTTCAGTGAATTTTTAAGGTTTTTATAAAAAACACATGCTTTCATCACACCTAACTATAACATTGCTTTAATCTTTGATATTTTTCTGGGAATTTCTACGTTTTTTTGTTTTTTTTTAAATGTTAGATCTTTTTATCACACCTAACTAAAACATTACTTGAACCTTTGGATTTTTCAGTGACTATCTACGAGATTTCTTTTGAAGTAAATACATTTTTTTTGTGTGTGTGTATGGTAAAACAACTGAATAATATATCCTGTGTGCAGACATTATTTTCTAAGGTAAATTCTTTTGTACTGTAATTTAACAGGAAAAGGTGCACACTTTGCAAAATGTTTCTAAAAAGTGATGTTTGAGCATACAACAGAATAATACAATAATATTTTTGTTGAGATTGTCTATCTCCTCATTTCTTCTAGCACTCATATTGAGACATTTTCCAAGTAAGTTCATTAATAGCATACTCTTCATAGCCTTTGTATGTGTTAACGTCATAATTATAATTCAGAAAGGGACTAATCCGTTTTGAATATTGTATAGTTTTAAGTTTCATTATATGAATCTATTTTTAGTGTGTGATTACACTCGTAAACACTCACGAGATTGTAGAGTTCTACATTTTGTTTGAATCTACTGTTTAGAGTTCTATTTCATGTTAACCTTTAATAAGAGAGTCATTAAAATATGGTTGTAATATTCTTTTTTTGTTAAAGGTGGTGACTCATGCAAGATGCTCGCAGAAGTTAAACACACATTACGGTGTGTGGTCTCCGAGGGGGATGTACTTCCTGGTCGGCTCTTGCGACCCTCTCACAAAATCGTACATTTGGGATTAAGTTAATCAATGTTTGTCTGTAATTCTGAACATAGTAACAAACCAGAGATTTTGATTTGATTATGATTTGTTCCATTGAATATATATAGCAATAATAGTTTTACGATCTTGGAAGACGCTTACAGGAGTCGAACACACAATCCCCTGCGTGGACTCTGATTGTGCTGTATTTCCTGTTAAGCTCTCACAATCTACCCACGGGAGCATGCATACACAGGCACAACAGTATTCCTCTAAACACAGTTTCCTCCACTGGGCTAGAGAATACGTCATTTATTGTGGTATTGGCAAGAATCTTGGGTTTCCAAACTTGGGCATTACTTGGATAACAATAGCATTTTCTTGTAATTCTGAACAAACTAAGACATTAGAGATGTTGATTAGCTTGGAAATATTGATTATGATTTGTTTCATGTATATAAATAAAACAACAATATTTATACAATCTCGTGAGAGCTCTGGGAGAGGAAACGCACAGATGGAAGAGTTGTGAATGTTTCATATACATGTCTTTATTTCCAGAAAGTAGTTTCCATCCTTTTGGTTTATTTGCCTATTCAAGTTTGCTGTGGGTAGACCTTGTTGCCTTGCTCTATTTGCCTTTTTATTTTGGGTTAGAAAAATGTCTCTCTCAAATTCAGAAGAGCAGCCTGGTGCTGTGGCAGTACTTCAGACACCTCAGTCCACCAAAGAGTCTGTGGTGAGGCAATTTTATTTTATGAGACCAGGTGGGGAAAAAGTCTCTGCAAAGTATGTCATGTGCAAAATTAGAAAGAAGAAGTTCAGCCGGGGGAGTGGAAGCAAACAATACAGTATAAATACCACAGGCATGTGGTGGTACCTCAGATATATATGCATGCACAAAGGCCTGCTTAGACAGCATTAACTCAAGCTCCGGAGCCAAACAACACTTCAGGGGCTTCCATCTCATTTGAAACAGGAGGTAGTGTGTCTCCACAGGTACTGAGTGCTGTACAAGATAACAACCCTGCTTATCTTAAAAAAGCACTCTTTTGCTGCTTATGTAGTAGATAATATTTTTATCGGAGTCAAGCTGGTTTGCATAGGAGAAACTTGTCCCCCTAGACAGTAAGAGTTTTTTTTCACATTTTGATCCACTTTGTTTTCAAAGAGGAGTTGTTCTTATTATTTATTTCTCCAAGTTGTATGTTTTAGTTGCAAACTATTTAAAAAATAAAAAACAATAAAAAAGTCAGAAAGACAAAAAATGTATGCTGTTATTGAAAAAGGTTTACAAAAATGTCTCTTTTCAGAGCAACACTATACTTTAATATTATATGCTGTTTTTAATAGGTTTCTCTTTTTTCATTCTTGAAAACTCTCATAAACACCAGCAAGAGCCAGAAAATCCCATTACAAATAACGGCTCTCATGACTCTCACTTATCTCAATAGCTACATATAAACTCAACAACATATCCCAGATAGAATCAGCTATGGTTCAATAGGAAGCTCTCTTAATTTACATATGATACTTTATTTTGTAAAACTTCAGAAATTTCAACAGCAACTAACACATTAAAATAAATACAGAGAACAAAGAAAAAGGTTTAATTACCACAGGCACAACAGTATTCCTCTAAACACAGTTTCCTCCACTGGGCTAGAGAATACGTCATTTATTGTGGTATTGGCAAGAATCTTGGGTTTCCAAACTTGGGCATTACTTGGATTAGCCACAGAGTTATGAATTGGCATTAATTGTCATTGTCACCAATGAGTAAGAGCATTTTGGATTGTGAACGATCTGACCTGATGATACTACACTTTGGTGGGCATGACCTAGGCATAATCTCAAGTGTTGTGCTTGAAATCCAAATGAAGGAGACCTTTTCACAATGAATGTCTCTCTTTCCTCACACTGCCTTTGTATATTTTAATATATGTGAAAGGCAAAAATAGCTATGGTCAAAAAAATGTTGTCCTGAGATTGAAGAATTTTGGAAGCATGTCAATAAAACATTTTCTTAGCGACCGTGGCATGGCTCTTTAAACGCTCGCTGTGTCCGGAATTATCCCACTGTGCGGGAGAATTCCAAGCGTGCGTGGTTCAGATGGCCCCCCCCGCCGTCCTCCGCACACACCCACTGTGACGTCGGACGGCTGGGCGCCGTCTGACGCATCGAAGCGGATATATCATAACAATATGCATTTTGATATGCCAGTTGTCTATGGGTGAAATGAAGTGCATTTCACTACAGAAGGGAACAGGATATTCTTTAGTAATATTATGGAATGCATCGAGTAATATAGGAGCAATATAGGAGAAATACTGAACTATCCTATCAAATAGGAGAGAACCACACCCAAGGGCATGTTACCATGCCACAATTGTAACAATTGTAATAATGCCATCAATGGAGACGCCATAACACACCAGCGGAAAGGAAACAGAATCAAACTACGAGTGACAGCGATGTTGTCTACTTACTTAAATGCCCATGTGGCCAAGCATATGTTGGTCAATGAACACAAATCTAACCAACGCAACAAAAACCTGAAATCCACAGTAGCTAGTCATTTTGTAGAAAATAAGCACAGTATTAGTCAACTTAAATATCTAATTTTGGAAGTCATTACCAAAGAGGAGGGGCGAGACAACAACAAATACCTCTTACAAAGAGAAAACTATTGGTTAAAACAACTTGAAACCACGAAACCAATTGGAATGAATGACAAAATGGAATATACTTGTTACCTATAGAAGTCTCGGGCAGATCTACGTAAACAGATTGTATAGACTTTATTGTTTGCATTGACAACAATTTTGTTCACCTTGATGATTACACTACTCTTCATTTGTGTTTACCATTACAGATGCACCACATATAGAATTCCGACTCTCAACACTAATAGAGACATATGCATGTATTGTAGAGCAGATATGCTTTTTTAGTTTTTATAATTCTTCACCCGTTTTTCAGGTGTTTCCTACATCTCCGTTTTGAATTGACTTTATGGAACTCTCACTTTATATGAATCCCACTGCTGCTATATATTTTTTATGCACCACAGTCTGTTCACGACTGAATACAATATTATTCACCTTAAGACAGTTGGGTCCTACTTAGAGCACACCTCGGAGCTACTCATAAAGATACCCCATTCCAAGATGGCAGCCTGAACCCTATGGAAAATAACTTTGTCTGTTATCGATGCCTACACCCTGCACGCTACTTTACAATTCACTAACAAACACGGGAAACATATCACCTACAAACTGACGGAGCACGCCATGCGTGAATACTCCCGTAAGCAGTTTGTTTTAACAGGAGTAATGTACTACATGCATGGTCTTTTAATTACTCGCTTAGACTGGTTGATATGAGACACCGCAACGTTGTTAGTTTAATTTAAGTACCCGCGTATCGAGGAGCACAGATAAGATAGTCCCGGAAACGCTCACTTTAAAGGTAAAACCGGGGTCACCTTATATTATTAACCTACAATGCGAATCACTGTCAACCATGAAAATTTGAGCTAAATCTGAAACAACAGGTAGCCGCGATCTAACCCCACCGCAACGTTGTTTGTTTAATTTAAGTACCCGCATATCATGAAGCACACATAAGATATTACCAGAATACGCTCACTTTGAGGCAAAACCAGGGTCACCTTACATTATTAACTGTCAACCATGCGAATTTGAGCTAAATTTAAAACAGCAGTTAGCCGCAAACTAACTCCACTTCCACAAGTTATTCACGTTTTCGTTTGGCCGTTCACCATGACTCATTTTACTATGACTCAATTTATGACACAAATTAAGACTTATTTACATCAATTTACAGCTTTTTGTTCCCCGACAAAGGGTGTTCTACCCAAAATGCATTGGAGCATGAGGAGTATGAACTAAGAACTTGAATGGAATATCTTGTATAAAACCATTAATGGAATGAATTCATATGAAGAAAAATAAATATGAATACGAAAACATTTACCGGAAAATTGTTGTTTATACCAAGAATAAAGCTTCTAAAACCCCTCACGGGGTGCAGTTGTGCCTCAAGGGGACGTCCCCTATTGCAAGGTACGCAGTTCACAGATATTATAGTGTACAAGACTGGAGTACACACGCAAGGAGCACATCGAACTGTTTAAACGTACTCTTAAAAAAAGTAGTGCGCAAACTATTCTACATTCATTTTTACTTTAGTGTTCCCACTAATGGGTGATGAGGAGAAAGTTTCCTCTCCACTCAGATCTTTCCAGCTTATAACAGAAGTGGATTGTAGGGTGTAAGGAGAGACTGGCCTCTCTGCTGACACCGCTCTTCAGAGTGACCAATATGCATATTAGTGTATAGAAGGGACTGATCTCTCTGCTCAGACCTATCTGTCAGATGATGGGTGACCATAGCACGGTGTGTGGAAGGACTGGCCTCTCTGGTGAAACCTCTCTCTTGAATGACTGTGGAGTATAGTAGGGTGTTGGGAGGGATTGGCCTCTGCTGAGACCTGTCTGTCAGATGACAAATATGGATAGTAGGATGTGTAGGGGGAATGACGTCTCTTTTCAAGCTTCTCTATCAGATGACAAGTGTGCATAGTGAGAAGAGTGAAGTGACTGGCCCCTCTGCTCAAACCTCTGTCTCAGATGAAGGGCATGCGTAATTGGGTGAGGGAGAGACAACATTTCCACTGGGACCTCTTTCTGGCTGATAGGAGTGTGTAGTTGTGTTTGTGAGGAGGGACTGATCTCTCAACTGAGACCTCTCTGTTAGATGACTAAATTGCATAGTAGGATGTGGAGAGGCACTAGCCCCTTCTTTGAGCGCTCTCATCAGATGACAATTGTGCATAATAGAGTATGTGAAGGGACTGGGCTCTCAGCTAAGACCTCTCTCTAATGTGTAAAAGGGTGAGAAGAGATATTAGCTTCTCCAATGAGACTTCTCTCTTGGCTGACTGGTGTATGTAGTAAAGTGTGTAAAGAGAATGGCATATTGGTGACAGTTCTCTCTGGGATGACAGGTGTGCATAGAAGAGTGTGTGGAGGGATCGGACCCTCCTCTGGGACCTCTGTCTCTGATGATGGGTGCACATAGTATAGTTTATGAGGGTGGAGGGACTGACCACTCCGCTGAGACCCTTCTCTTGAATGAGTGATGTTTATAGTTCAGTGTGGGGACTGATTGACCTCTACACTGGCATCTGTGCTCATATCTGTTCTCACAGTGATAGGTATGGACTGTAGGGTGTGGGAATGTTCTGGCCTCACTGCTGACACCCTGCCTTAGATGATGTGTACAGGTAGTAGGGTATGCAGAGGATCTGGTCCCTATGCTGACACCTTTCTCTTGGATGATGGGTGTGCATAGTATAGGGTGCAGGGATGGGATTACCTGTCTGCTACAACCTCTTCTCAGGGTAACAGATGTACAACTAGGGTGTGGGGAGCAATTGATCTCTATACTGAGAAGCCTCTCTTGGATGAGAAGCACAGAGACTAGGGTATGGAAAAAGACTTCTCTGTCACCTCAGATGTTTCCCCAGAGTAACACGTGTGTAGTCAACCATGAATAGAGACTGTTCTCTTTGCTCCTACCTCTCTTTTTGGTGATGAGTGTGTATGTGCGCAGTAGGGTATAGAAATGGAATATCCTCTCTGCTTAAAACTGTGTCTTGGCTAATTGGTGTGGATAGTTGAATAAGGGGACACATTCGCCTTTTCAGACCTCTCCCCATGGGGACAATGAAGTGTTGTAGGGTGTGCACAGGGACAGACTTCTCCCCTGAAACTTCTCTCCAGAGTCACAATCATATATAGTAACATATGCAGAAGAACTGCCCTCTTTACTGTCACATCTCCACCAGCTGATAGCAGTGTGTAGTAGAATATGAGGATGCACTTGCCTATGTGTCGAACACTCTCTCTTGCATCAGTGGTCTGAATACTACAGTGAGGACAAGGACTGATATCGCTAGTGAGACCTCACTGTTGCATGACAAGTCACAATAGTTGAGTATTCAAATAATTGGCTTCTCTATTAACAATTCTCTGTAGCATAGTAGATGTGCATAGTGCTGTATAGATATACATAAATGCAGGAGCAATTCTGCACTCCCTGAAGATGGAACAGCCAGTGTTAGCCAACATTACAACACTGTAAAAATATTGAAATATATAAGAACTATTGAGCAAACAAATCAGTAGTAGCTAATTTATTACTAAAACCAATTTAACAACTTTACAAAACTACAAGTGCATTAACAAACTATATCAACAACTACAAACTGAACAAAACAACCAACTTTACTAACTCCTAATTTTTCTGTGGCCCTGATGAGTAGACCAAACACTTTTTCCTTGATTTGTCTATTGTATTTTGATGTGGGTAGACCTTCTTGGTTTGCTCTCTTTAAGCCACCCCAGCCTGCCAAAGAATGCTCAGCTTCATTCTTTTTCAAAATAAGGCTAGGTGGTAAAATAGTCTCAGCAAAGTGTCACCTGTTTAAACTTTGTAAAAAAAGTTCAGCCAGGAAAGTTGAAAGAAGCAGTGACGTATATGCATTACACAAATGTGGAAGTGTTTATCATCCATGCATTCTCAAAGGATAGCTTGAGCAGAGTTAGCTTGTTCTGCTTCTCAAGTGTTTACACATCCTTTTAATCTGGATACAGTGTTCCTGCTGAGGGTCTTACTTCTGAACAAGACAATAATCCTTCTTCAGTTAAAAAGGCTCTTTTTTGTTGTATATTTAAGCAGATAATGTTGTCATTAAAGAAGTACAGTTGCACAGGACACATTTGTTTCCACAATCTATGTTCTTGCACAAATGGAACATTAAAATCTTTGTAATATGGCTATTCCTGTATGTAATCCTGATGCTTAACATCCATCCTCAAAAAGGTGTTATTCGACACCACCAGATTTATAATATCTAGAAATCCATCTCTGTAGTGGATATTGTAGTGTTGGCAGGTTCAAACTGGTCTATAGGAAATATTTGGACTGTGGCCTCCTAAAGAAGGCTACTAAGAATCTAAAGCCTCTTCAAAATGACCGAGTCCTCTTAGCCTTGTAAAATGCCAGAAAGGATCATCACTAGTTCACAATAAAGTAGCAGGTATGTTTTAAGGACGGACAAATAAGACTGTTACCTTCAAAATGGACTCTATCTATGGTCCCCTTGCAGAGCAACTAGACATTCATAACAAGAAGCACAAAGAGGCAGCTACTGCTCTGATTTTGTGCTATAATATTGTTCCTTTCAGTTGTTCCTGCCCACTAAACTGACAAACATTTGCCTCAGGCATGCTTCACATTTGATTGACACTTAACAGCTTTGAGATGGCGGCCCTCAGCAGGGTTGAAATTGAAGTTTTCTATCAATGATCTAGTCACGGAAAACAAATATACTGCGCCTGAGAAGACGGCATTAGTAAATGCTGTGTGTGTTCCTGCTGCCGTTGGGAGACCAATTTTACTACTTGCGGAACCCGCTTCGCGGGTCCCGCTGCGCTGTTGCCGCCACCGGAGCCCAGGAGTCACAGGAGCCAGCTGGGTGAGAGAGCGTGCGACAGGGCTGCGAGCGAAGGAACCGGGACTCGCTTTCCCAGGAGTCCCGGCAATCCTCCGGCCTATCACCTGGCCCGCTCTCCCTGACCGCCCCGCCCAGCTCACCTTTTTAAAAATCCCCGCCTCCTATTGACATTGGGGTCGTTTGCTGTGTGTGTTCCTGCTGCCGTTGGGAGACCAATTTTACTACTTGCGGAACCCGCTTCGCGGGTCCCGCTGCGCTGTTGCCGCCACCGGAGCCCAGGAGTCACAGGAGCCAGCTGGGTGAGAGAGCGTGCGACAGGGCTGCGAGCGAAGGAACCGGGACTCGCTTTCCCAGGAGTCCCGGCAATCCTCCGGCCTATCACCTGGCCCGCTCTCCCTGACCGCCCCGCCCAGCTTATTCCAGCCTTAGGCCCATATAAACCTTTGTAACCCGCTGCGCGGGAGCGCGCGGGAGCGCCCGGGGCGAAGCCCGGGCAAAGGGCGGGCCAGAGCAGGCCGGGCTGGGCCCACTCTCTAAAACCCACTCCGTGGGCTTGTGTTACAGGTTAGTTAATGGCTACCCTACCTGATGGGGGGTCACCTGGGAAGAAGGGCAAACTTCGCAATGGGTCACTAGACAATTACTTTCCCAAGGTACTGTCCGAGGGGGAGAAGGAATTGATCATGGCTGAACGCAGGGCTGAGCGGAGGCGTTCAATCGAAAGCTTGAAAAACAGATCCTTTATTGACTCTGCGTCTGTATCCTTGTTCACCGAGGGGGACTTAATCGACCTTGGGAGGGAAACCGTTAGTCAAGAAGGCTTCCCACTTTTACTGCGTGACTGCACTTCTTCGCCTGGTATGTCCCTTGATCCTATTGTGATTGACCCCCCTACCCAGATCCCATGCCACCCTGCTGCTCCCCTGAAGCTTAAATCATTGAAATCCAAGCAACTAGTGGTTGCACAGATACACGGACCACCACCAAATAAAAAAAGGAGGAAATTAAGGGCGGGAAAAGGCAAAGTTAAAATTTCCCATTTAGACTTTGGCAAAGGCCCTAAATTATCTTCACCGCATGTAAGGGCTACCATGGAAGTTGCAACTACTGTAACACCCGAGGCATCACCAATGGTGGCTACTCCGCTTGTTGAGGTCCCCAATATAGCAGTTTTAGTTAACAGTCAGGGGCCCTTATTTACAAACTCATCGACTCCTCCTCCACCTGTAGGGGATTTCGAACTTTTACTGAGGTCTCTGTTGCTACCCGTGATTGAGAGTCTTAGGAAAGTCGAAAATAGATTGACCTTAGTAGAGGCTGCCTTAAATAGTATGGCCACGGTGACCAGGGCTCAGGGGAGTGGGGGAACACAACCAACACCTTGTACTGGGGTCTCGTCTAGCGAGACTGTAAAACCCCCAGTAGCTACCCCCTCTGCTCTACTCCAGCCGTCTAAACAGTCGTCTCAGCATCAGGGAAAGGCGGCGCCTGCTATACATAAAGAAAATCCTACAATGAACCCGATCATTTCTGTAGCTGGGACAGAAGGTGGCCCCCAAAGGCCAATGACAAAGGCTCCCCCAGTAAACAGAAGCGAGAGACAGGGGGAAGGGGGACGCACCAGAGGTCCTTTTACTAGGGTACCTCAAGTGGAAATTCCACCTCAGGCGGTGCCCTATGTAGTAGTCATGACCGGGGTTCCTCCATTAGCAGACAATAAGAAGGAAGGTTATGGCCAATTGAAAAATAAAATAATTCATTGGTTGAGGACATTCAGGCCTATAGCCCCAAATGTGGATGGAGATATTGTACATGTCAGAAGGATCCCGTGGTTGGGTAACACTAGGAAAGATATTGACGGGGATCTAGTGGTGGTCAATTTTAGAGACCCCCGTGCAGTGGACTACATTTTAAACTGGCCATATGCAGGAGGAGGAAACTCTATTACACCTAGGCCCTTAACCTACTTTTACCCGAGGCCGGTTCCTTACCCCCCCAAACATAGGGAAGAGTCTTATGCCCTATGGCCCAAGCAGTTTGGTTACAATAGTACTCATCAGGTATTTGGCCAGCATCAGCTTTACCCTAATGGTCAGTCTGGTTGGTTTACGGTTCCACAGAGACATCACCTAAGCCACAATGGTGCAATGGAGCATCTTAGACCCTTCACCCCCTTAGATACTTTCAATAGGTTTTCGCAGCTTAGTGGCATGGAGGACTGCGATTGATGCTTACAGCCTATGGAGGAGGGAGGCGGTAGACATGGAGTGGATCCCCAGCAAGGAGGAATTATTTGTGACAATTCCCAGGAGGTAACCATAGATGACTCTAATGTCATCCACTCGAATATGCCTCATTTTGATGCCCCGGGTATGTCTATTGTTGTTGATTGTTCTGAACCCGACAGGCAATCTTGTTGTGTGAGTAACAGCCACCAATCTAGAGGTGTGGGAATGGAGCCGGGGGGGGTGATCACGGAAGGGTACTCTCTAGTGCATAAGGGTTCTAGGGTAATAAACCTGATTTCCTGGAATGTAGCCGGGCTAAAAAGGAAGTTAGACATTCCTGAATGGCATGAATTCATCGAGAAGTTCGATGTCTGCCTGTTTCAAGAAACTTGGTGCTTGATACCAATTGATAAATCTGGCTACACTACCTTCTTTTCCCCAGCGATAAGTAGAGGGAAAGGTAGACCAGCAGGAGGTCTTTTAGTCTGGATAAGAACTGACCTAGATTGGGACATGGCCTCTAATGACACCCAGTGTAATGATTTAATGCACCTTTCTTCCAGGGGTCATATCGAGGGGATTAGGCTTGAACTTTTTAATGTGTACGCTAGAGGGGCTGCGGGGGATAATACTTCGGCAACCATATTGAGCCTTGATTCTGCTCTAGCTAATTGCCCTCCCTCAGCCAGAATTATGGTGGGTGGCGATTTTAATTGCACGTTCGAACCTCTTCTTGGTGATGATCCACTAGGTACTGAGGAGGACGACTCCAGGTGGTCTATCCCCCCCTTGACGGTACCCCCCATCCGGAAATGGTCTGCTAGGGCAATCCAACTGAACGCCCTCACTAGGGAGCACAAATTAAGAGCCCTTAATGGCAGGACCTGGTCTGATATATTAGGTGCAATGACTTTTAACAGGCTATCGGCCCCGTCCAGAATTGACTATATTTTAATGAGTGTTAGTATGTGGATGGACCTTATTGATATGGAGGTGGTACCCACCCAGGATAGCGACCATAATCCGCTTTGCTGCAAGTTTAAATGGGGCAAAATTAAAGAGAAAGGGATGAGTGCACCGTTGAAACTAACCAAAGAGATCATCCCCTACGAAAACAATCGTAGATTGAAGTGGGACAAGGCTCAGCTAAACGCAGACCAACTAGAGACCATTAAATTTACCATCGAAGCCCTGTACAGGGACTTGGAAGTAATGGATCGGGTGGTTGCTAGCCCTCCGTGCCTTTCTTTACAACTAGATTCTGCATATAAAGGCACGATAGATCAAGTGAGTCTTTATTTCACCTCTAAAGGGAAAACCCCCAGATCAAATAGGACTCCCCCCATATCCAGCAACCCATGGTATTCAACGGACTGCAGGGGGAAGAGGAAAAGTTTGTCAGTTGCCTTGCTCTCAAGGAATCCTACTCTGGTTAGAGCGGCCAGGAGGGAGTACTTGAGAGCAATTGCTCTGGCAAAGCGCGAGTGGGAGGAGGAGCACTGGAGGGAAATAACAGACGCCGTCAGCAGGAGGGACTCGACGTTATTCTGGGATTTAATCAATAGAGCTAGGCAGGGTAAAACCCAGCCTTTAGCAACCCATATAACCAGCCTGCAATGGTTCAATCACTTTTCATCTCTGTATGGCGGCAGTGAAGATACATCTGGCCCTTTGGTTGCTTGTGGGGAGGGAAGGGATCCTGACGGGGAGACGGAGTGCTTATTTATGGCCTCCGAAGTAGTGGCAGCAATTAAACATTTGACGCCCAAAAAGGCAGCTGGGCCGGATGGGATCCCTGGGGACCTCTTGATTGCTGAACCCCTAGCCTGGGCAAATTTAATAGCCACCATAATGAATTTGTTAGTAAAGGGACACCCCGTGCCAGATTCATGGAAGGGTGCCGAGGTGGTCACAGTGTACAAGAAGGGGGCAAGAGATGACCCTGCCAACTACAGACCGATTAGTCTGATAGACATAATCCAGAAAGTGGTTGGCAGGGTCATTATCGCCAGGGTGGGCGACTGGATGGAGGAGGAAGGCATTCTCTCTCATCTGCAGGCCGGATTTCGCCAAAGGGTGGGCACGATGGACCAGGTCTTTCGGCTGTTTGGGATCTATTGGAAGGCAGTTACCATCAAGAAGGGGAGCCTATATATGGCCTTCATAGATCTCAAGACGGCCTTCGACCTGGTCCCCCGTGCTAAACTGTGGGAGATTCTGAAAAGTTTGGGCTTTCCTGGCTCACTCTTAAGATTAATTGTAAGACTCCACGAGGGGACATACGCTAGGATCAGATGGGGTACACAGGGCCAACTGACAGATAGGGTACCTGTGAGGAGTGGAGTCCGTCAAGGGTGTGTCATGGCTCCGACTCTCTTCTCCTTGTTTGTGAATGGAGTGGTGGACCATCTGAGAGGAGAAGAGACGGATGCCCCAACCCTGGCGGGGGAAAAGATTCAGACCCTGCTCTTTGCTGATGATACCTTACTGATAGCTAAATCCCCGATAGGCCTGCACAAACTCCTGCAGCGTTTCTCCTCCTTTTTTACAGAGAGAGGCCTAACCATCAACACCACCAAAACCAAATTGATGGCCTTTTCACCCGCCAAAAATTTTAAAAACAATTTTCTGCTTAATGGGACTCCCTTGGAGTTGGTCGAGGCATTCGACTATTTAGGGGTCCGGATAAATAGCCGAATGACCTGGAAGGATCACTTAGCGAAAATGCTATTGGGCCACAAAAGAGTGTCGGGGGTGATCTTACGAGAGTACCGGGCATCAATTAGTAAACCAGTGTCCCCGGTAATGGCCATCTACGATGGCCAGATACTCCCGGCTGCATTGTACGGCTCCGAATTATGGGGGTTCGACAATGTAAATGAGCTAACCTTAGCAGAAAATAAGTTTTTGAGAGATGTGGTGGCACTCCCTGTTTCCACCCCGCTTATCCCCTTGCGGTTAGACCTTGGTAGACGTGCCCTAAAGGATATAGTGAGGCTGCGACCATTGCTTTTTTGGGTCCGCCTGAGAAGGACTAAGGAGTTGGCCAAATATGCTGAAGTACTGGACGAGCTAATTTTACTCGACTCTGGGTGTAAAATTGGCTGGTTGAAAAATTTGAGGCTATTGGTCTCCCAATTGCGTTTGAGAGATATTTGGGAGTCTCAAGCGCCCCCGCCCAAAATGGTGATCAAGAAATTATATTGGGATTGGGTTCAGGCTGAAGCATCACATGGTATAACAGGGGGTTCACTTACAGAGTCTTTTCTGGAGTGTAAGTGTGTAAGGAAACTTGAACCCTTCCTTGACTTGATAACCAAGCCTCTAGACAGGGCCCTCTTTTTAAAATTAAGGTACGGTACCCTCCCGGTACACGAATTTACTTCAAAATGGTCCAACCAGGGCGGCCCCTTGCGATCTTGTCCTGGCTGTGCGGCCCCTAAAGAGTCCGTGGCCCATCTTCTTTTTGCCTGCCCCGCGTATAAAGTGGCGCGGAAAAACTGGTTGAAACCAGTATGTAAAGGTTTGGGGATGAGGTGCCATCGCTCGGCCTTACGAGTGATTACATCGGATCTATCATCTACCCCATTGATATGCGGGGTGGCAAAGTTTTTAGGTAGTGCCTGGATTATTAGATCAAGATCTCTGGGAATGATTGCAAGGCCTCTACCTACCCAGAGTGGAGTTGTTTGAAGCTGCTAATTCTGAGTGCCTGGAGTATTTTTTTTTTTTTTTGTCCGTGGTTTTATTAATTATGACAGTGCTCAGTCGTATTTTAAGTATGGTCAACCCTTGTTGTTGCTAGTATAATTTGATGGAATGTATTTTAAAATGTATATTGTTGTCTTTTATGGTGATCAATTTTACCGAATAAAGATTTATACTGCTTTGAGATTTCCCATTATACCAAGCTGATGCTTAAGGGCACAGTTAAGACACTTGTGACTTAGCTATTAGGTGCCTTCTACAATGTTAACCATCCTACCCTCATCCACACCTTGAAGTCTCGAAAACACATCATTACTTGTAAGTCTTGTCTCATCCAGACATCCAATGCCTCAATCACAGCATGCAACTCATCCATTCCAGGCATGTTCAAACACTACCTGAAGCTCAACTTCATCAAGAGAGAACTTTTCACCAAGGACAACAAGTAACAACAAGTCCAAAACTGGTGCAATTATATAAGGCTTGGCAGGTTTGAACTTCAAATGTCACCAAATGTCATGTCACTCTTATTCACCCGGTACACTGAACTCACCCTAGAGGAACATATTGGCAAGAAAATTAAGATGTGTGGTAATAGCTCTCTACTGAAGAAATTGGAATCATTCCTCCCATAAATCCCTCATACTGTTACTTGTGGATGGTCACAATACACTGCTTCACAGACTCCCAAATTCCACTTAGTCCCTCTGTAAGGGAATCTTGCATGACGCAGCACAACTGATCAAGGTCTGATGAAATAGAAACACCCGTAGTCTGATGGAACTTACCAGCTCTTCTTGCCTGATCGCACCATCTTTAAAACCAGAACATCTTCAAGGACATCATGACTAGTACCAGCCCCTACCTACCTTTACAAGCTAACCACTCAGGTGGCTCTTGGTACATATGCATCCAGGGCAACATCAGTCCAAAGGCAAAGAAGTGCAAAACAGCAAAAACACTGCAACAGGCATTCTCAATTTATGCACTTAGGCTCTGGAAGACTGTCCCTTTAGCCATAACCCCAACCTTGCTCCATTTTAGGATACAACTGAAGATGTATTGCTTTAAAGCACATTCTACACCACAATACAGTTACACCAAACCTCTACTCTCAGAACACAGCTTCCTCTCCAGTTACTCACTGCCAGTATGTTTGCCTTTATCTATGTGCACTGCCCTGCTGCCTTTTAACTAGCTTTGTGCTATACAAATACTACATACATACATAATATTTACATACACACATACATACAGGTGTGCATAAACATATATGTACATTCATATCTACATAATAAGTCAGTCATAAAAGGACTGAACCTCAATCACAGTAACATCATACACATTCATACAGTGCAGCTGGTGAGGAGGACCTGAAATATAATTAAATACATATTGTGGCAAATTTCCAGAGACAACTACTCTGCACTGGCGATTTTTCAAGACAACATTGAAGGAAATACATTAAGTAAGGGACAATATATTAACTGGAAGACTAAAATAATTAGCAGCGTACAACAAATAGAAGGTAAATACCTACTAAAAGAGCACATTCTACGTTTCTTTTTAATTTACATAAGCTTGCTTCTGATTTGAGTTCAGTGGTAGAGGGTTAACGTTCTAGTGGTCAATTAAAAAGTGCAGAGTGGCAGAGTGGACATATGACACATAAGGCCCACATTGAATTCAAGGAGGATCTAAAAAAAGGAGGCACATAGACCACAAGTTGCTGCACTGCCTATCAACCATACAGTGCCTTCTTTAATGAACTTATTACAACTGAGAATATCTTTTTGCCCTTACTTTCTTATGGCTTTTTCTTCTCTTTTTTTCTTGTTCCAATTCTATTTTCACCTTTGCTACAAATCACCTTAATTTGAATGTTCTTTTATTCACCTCAGATGTATAGGCAATAATAACTTTTATCATCTTTACTCTTCACTTTTTACCCTTTTTCTATCTCCTCCATTTATATACATACATACATATTTTGGTTGTGTGAATGACAGCTGATAAATACATCAAATAACATAGAATTGAATTTGCTTGAATTACATTGCTTTCCCTTTGGAATGAACAAAGATCTAACCTCAACTATTTCACTTGCATGCTAAGAGAGTTCAGATTTCTTTATGTAAGGTTTAGTGTGCTTCTTCTGGCAGACCAATTAAGTGGCATGGAAGCTCTTGAATATTATGGAGAGAACCTAAAATTGTATTCTCGATTGGATAGTTAAAGTACTCAAAGTCAGGAAGGATGAAGCCCATCTATGGGAATCTGTAGCCACATTGACAATGATTACTGAAGTGCCTGAAGTATTGACGAGTACGGAAGTACTATAGTGCCTGAAGTACAGTTATTAGTGGCATTGACATGCAGTGTGCACAAAACTGATAAAAATAATGCTTGGAAAGCTATTAGCCAATGTCATTCACTTGGGCCACATTTTAGCCCATCATTTTTTCTGCTATACCGTTCATGGCAGAGACCAGCCATATGCAAATCATCCTTGGGTCTGGCCCTAAAGGAACAGTCAAGCACAAACGGCCAAGCTGGTTCTCCCTGAAAATGGTACAGAAGCAATCTTATTTTCAAACTAATTTTGCCTTATCAAGTAGGTGATGTTTGAGTCTGTTGGCAAACAAAGCACTGGACACATGTCTGTGCCTAATGGTCATACTTGCGGTGCCACCCGGACAATGGAAATGGGGGGGTTGGTTGTGAAAACTTCAGCCACTAACAGTAACTTAGGCTGCATTCCAGTCCACTTTTTGTCCAGTACGCAACACTGGGCAGGGACCAGCCATATGAGAATCAGGTTATGCTCCAATATGAACAATCATGCACAGCATGTCAGACCATATTCCTTTGTATAAAGGAAGTCCAGATCAGTTTGGGCGTAGTTGGGGATCTCATCAGTCTTTTTCATTATGAATCCAGTGGCACAGCAAGTACAGCATCGTTGTTTGGCTATACACACCACATGTATGGTGTCACACTGAAACACAAAGGTGATGGGCGGTATGCTTGAAAAGGACTCAACCACTGGTCCCTGATTTGGGGCACATTCTAGTTCAGTACTTTTTACCCACTTACAACAGTTATGTTGGTCTGATTAACAAAACAATAAATCTTCTTAAACAACCTTAAGTATTCTTACATGGACGTTACAACACTGTTAACTTGAAGGGGGATAGAGGCTTGGGTTCAAGCATCTAGTCTGGAGTTTTGACCTTTAAAAGTATAGACAAAATGACCATCAACCATGAAAATAGAATGGTAGTTTTATAAAACTGCAGTTCTTTAGTGATCACCTAGAAAATGTTGAATATAATACATTTTGCAATCCAATTTGTTGGAAATCAGCCAGTCCTTAACAGTATGATAGAACAGTATGGAATTTGTTTCTGCAACAAGCAAATGCAGGTAGCCATAAATACGTAAACAAGAAACTATAGAAGACAAAGTGAAATCCTACACCATTTTCATGCAGGAGTATAAAAATAGTTTTTTTATAAACTGCCAATCGAGGATGGCTCTGTGCACCAGGCTGCTAGAAACAGTGGATAAGTTCAATGCAACCAGAAGTAAGCTTTGCGTTTATATGACTTCCAAAAGGTTTCTTTTCCTACATCCTGAAGCTGGGGGTTTGTCTCTGTATCCTTTCCTAGTCTGAAGGTTGGTTATCACGACAAAGGAAACACTGAACTCGCTGCTGTGAGATCATAAGCAATAAAACAAGAACTGAAGGGTTGCGGAGTGTGAGAGAGGTCATCCAGGCCTGCTTAAGAAAGCTTGTCTCAGCCCCTTCCCTTAATTGAGAATGGTCAAATTACAATGCTTAAATTTTGATGGAAATGTAGTCCTTAATCAGGATGAAGGACATAGACCATTCGTTCACTGCAGGATTCAAACTTCCTTAGTCTGAAAAATATAAGCTATTTATATCTGTTGCATAGACCGATCAAGGGGAGCAGCATGAAATGCCAAGAAAGCTTGATTTAAACTTGAAGCAATGCTTTCTCTACTAGTCAGTATTTTTTAGAGGAAATGGACATATAGTTTCTGCCAATTTACTAATTGCCAGTGGTGATGAAGTTCGGGTTTTTGTTTGTTTTAGTTTTACAGCTTTTGGTAATTAATTCCTTATAAACTTTTTTTAATTTTATTTCCAATAGTCTTTGCTAGCTGTGGTTAATAGGATGCTCTTCCCCTGATTATTACAAGCCAAACATTGTTCTTTTTACTTAGGACTGTTTGAAGATACTTGTGCTTCTGTGTGAATCATGATTAGGTCGGGATTTTGTTCTGACTAGAAACTGTTATAATGGAGTAATCCCATCTCCTAGCTGTCATAACAGTAATAAAAATAGGCTATACTTTCTGTATTTTCTGGCAGGAAATCAAAGACACTCTTGAAATCGGAATAAAGTCAGTGAGTTGCTGTTTTGTAAAATAGATGCCTTAGATGAGATTTATGGACTTTTTAAGTGCCGGATGATCAGCCTAGTCAAACAGTTCGGACAGCACATTTGCTTTGTGATTTTTTAAATGGTATTCAGTCCAGAGAGTGTCTTTCGATCGTGGCTGGGAGGTCTTCAATGCGTGTTTTAAATAGAGAATTGACAGTGATAGTCAAGTCGCTTTTGAAATGCATTTTTTTGCTACACCGATGACAAACAACTCATATTACTAATAGATGGCAGTGTCAGCTCCCTCCAATAAGTCTGCCTGGCCGCATTTTTGTTGGTCCTCGGAACTAGCCCCACCACCCACCCCTCATCCACGGCCCACAATCCTGAGATTTTATTTGATAAGTTGTTGCAGTATCCTTTCACACGGATAAGCTTTAAAGGCTTGACCATTGCCACGCTCTTTATCTCACTCTACTTGTCTGTCACCCAACATACTGCAGCATATACAGAATGGCGCTCTTTGCTTATTTCTTGAACTAAATCAAAGTCCCTTATCTGTTCAAGATTTATTTATTTACACTGGCTAACTCCTTTTAAAAAACGTCTTTTACAAGTAACTTTACATTTGCTATTGGGTGCTTTATGGATGTTAATCAATCTACCCATGTTGTATCTTTCTTTGTTGAATGTTCACTCTCTGACTGAAGGGAGCTGCTCTACAACTCAACGTCCTGAGTTATGATAACGTTTTGCCTTATGAGACTAGGCTGTTTTAATTCCCTACCCCCACTACCATGCTGTGTACACATGTGGCCCCCTGCCGCCGCTACCACCTTGGGTCATGTCAGTTACACCACACACAACCCGGCCGGGCACCCATTATCCTTCTAATGTACCTCGCTTCCTTCTATTACATGTAGTACAACCTACTCCAAGATGGCGATGATCTTTCAGATCTGTGAAATGTACAAATGACAAAACAAACAGGAACCGCTTCCTTGGATTACAATTAGCACAACCAACTCTAAGATGGCGCTGATTTCTCATCCTTTTGAACTGCACTTGTGACCATGCTTTTAGGGACCCACCCCAAGATGGTGTTTCCATTTTCCTCTTTGACGCACTCATGTGACCCCTATGTCATGCGCTGGGAGCTCACAAACACTCCCTCATGACCACCAGCATGACAAAGCACAAAAAAAGCGGTAGCTGCAATGCACTTCCTACCAAGGCTGTGAGAGTCGGGTAGGTTAACAGACCTGCAGATCCTACGATAACTGTAAGTACAGTCCTTTCCCTATTCTCTGGCCTTCGCGGAGAGCCGCATCCTTCTCTATAGACGTTGAAGCACCTATCTCTATGACATCTTGCACAGATATCGAGGATTCCCTCAAGCTGCACCTCGTGGGACACTAATCCCGCTCTAGATAGGTAAGCGTGCGCCAAGCTAACTAACACATTTTAGCACAGTGACCTGAGGTCTTGCCATTAATGGTTTACCTTGAATAATTTTTACATTTATGATCACTATACCGCGTTACTCTACCACTATACCAATCGATTTATTCACTGGCTGATATACCAGTGCACCTGGTCCTTGACCCAGTTGTTTGGCCTAACGTAATGCATTAAGTGTTTGTCTGTCAATGTCAGTATAATCGACATTGGCCCATTATCTCCACTGAGAATATGTTATAATGTTTGTTCAGCCACCTGAACATCACCATTACACCATATATTGATAACTCACCACCTATAAACTGGCTGGAAATTATAGTAGTTGATAAATATCACTAGCACACGGTCGACCAATGGGGTACCTTGGCTCCTTTCTCTAACTAAACTTTTCTGCAAGAGTTTATACATGCTTTTATTTATTCTTTTTGTTTTGTCTCCTTTGTCGTTCCAGATTCTTCTTCTTTAAGCACTATGTCTAACTGAGAGGCCACTACACCACACTAGCACTCACTGCACTTCTCTATCGGTCCTGAAGAAGTGCACAGGATCTCCTCCTCAAACCACGAGCCGCGCAAAACATGACTTATAACATGCGCACTATGGGTAGGACACTCTTCTAACTACCGAGGGCCATTGCCACCCTCAAGCAGGACAACCTTAGGGTATTTTACTGATGACAAGGGGCTATTCCATATTAAATTCACTATCCTACACCTCCAGCCATCTTTTAACTTCACACTAGGATACCACTGCCACTCATACTTGCAAACACCCTTATGGCATTATCACTTAAAAAGATCTCTGATAAAGTGACCCTTTGGGGGACCCGTGGGCATTGCAGTGCCGGCCCAATGAGGGGCATTGCAGTGCCGGCCCAATGAGGAGCATTGCCCAATGATGAAGCATGACATCCTTCAGGGTGTGTGAGGGCACCAAGACAAGGACACACTGTCCCTTTACACCATAATTTGAACAACTCTGGACACTGCCTTTTTTCTCTACCTTTTCCATAAAAGAACTGTGGTTCCCACGAGCGACAATTTTAGTTTTCAGGAGCACGTGTCCCTGGACCTAGATCCATCTCCTTGTCCCCCCACTTCCTTTGTCTTGCACATATCTTGTCTCACCTTGAATCTATGATTGACTCACCATTCCTGCAAATGTCCAAACGAGCAAGATCTGGAGACTAGGTAGAGCTAAATATGTTTTATTCAAAGCTTGCTTATGGTGATTTATTTATGGGGCTTGCAACTTTGACCATTGACTAATAAGGTTGTTACATATATAGTGTATAAAGGGGTAGACAAGTGTGAGGAATTAACAAAATCCAGCAACATCCAAGTTTTTACTGGTTCATAACTGACATACGAATCTTGCATGGGTTTTAAATGTTTATCAACTGTGACCTTAAGGAACTACTTTCTAAGGCGTATTGTTTCCAGTTTTTTGCATTTAGGTGGGAATAAAACCAGCCATAGGCTGGTTTGTGGGGTACCTAAACACACCTAAATGGCTAGATCATTTGCATTTCCAACTTCAGGTATTGTATATTAGATAACAGAAATTCCACTCCTTTGATGCTGTTATTTGAACGAATGTATAGGTCAGTGCATACGTGAGATACTTTTTTGTTGAAAGTTTACAATTATTGGCCGTTTTCAATTGTTTTTTGCATTAATGGTTGCATGTTTGTCACTTTTTTTGAACTGTCTGTCAAATCATCTTAATTGGGCAATATTTTAATATGGTCATTAAAACACAAGCAAACATAAGTGAAGTCTTGAGCATTTCTCTTCTGACACTATGGCAGTCTGTGAGTATTCTGAAAGCAGATGAAGGATGAAAATAGTTTAAACATGTTGTTTACTTTTTCCAAATATGCTCGACACTACTAATTACACCAAGGTTCCCTGTGTTATTTGTGTTGAATTTTGAACTCGTTACAAATATGATGCTCACATTATTGCCATGTTTCTCTTTTTAAAATGTGTATTTTTAAGTGTATGTTAGTGAGTGGTTATGTTACAATTGCAATTTGATATATAGGACCAAGGAACATTGGAAACTTAATAAAAACTATTTCTGAATAATTAGAACATAGCCTTCTAGGTCTGGCCTACATGCAGTTTTAGACGTTCAGTAGTCTACCAGCCTCTTGTAATAAATGACAATACAAATACATGAAATAATAATACTAATACATAGAGTGAATTTGGGTTAGCCTCCTTAGGACATTGCTCAGTTTGAGTCACATTGGTAGGTTGAATTAGCTCACAGGTCAGCAAACAAAGAAAGGCACCTTAAATCAGAACCCTCCTGGGGTTTTGCTTTGGTGACCGTATCAATGATATGTTGAATAAGTCCACAGTATAGCCCACTCCATTTGGCCAGTGCAAGCCTCTCCTCTAAACAGCTTGCATTTTAATGTGAAGTATAGATGTGCTGGTTGTACTGTAGTGCAGTTCCTATAGTACCCTTCATGTAGGACCTGCGTTGTTTTTGGATAACATATACTGTGGGTCTGGTGACAGAGAGATTAGTTTCTGTCAACCTCACAACACAACAAACCCTGATTCCTCAGACTCCTGGAAACTATACACAGAAGAAACAGTTGAGCGTGTTTACAATAAGAATTTATTGTACCGTTGTTCTTCTACTGTAAAATATATGGGCTGCTACAACTGTTACATAGTAGCAGACATATAAGATCAGTAGTACAGTGAATAAAAAGGAATAGTACAGCTCTACCATTTTGCAATTGTCATGAACAGATACATGAATATAAAATGCATTTATAAAAGATAGTGCTTACTCCTACGATGCCTGTCTAGATGTACTTAAGTGTACCTACCATGTGAGTAGGTGTGAAAGAGCCTAAGCCTAAGAACCTAAGAGCCAAGAATCCCACTAGGATTTAGTCAAACCCCATTACCTGGAATAGTGAGAGTGTGGGACTTCGTCCTGGACTCGAATTGGTTACCCCGCAAGGGATAGTCAGACCACTATTAGTTGGAGCGATTGCATGTCGGAGCCGCAGCATCTCTGGTCAATGTGTCGGTGTGAATTCTCGGTCCCTCCCTCTTTACTGATAGCAAGAGGTGCTATATTTATACTGTCCATGTGTGTGTGTTATCTAGTGTTTAGTATAAGGATGACGTTGGGGATTAAACCTTGTGCGTAGATAGGTGAGGTGAAGTATACCCTTTGAAGAGTGTTCTCATAAATTATTCATATGTGCTAAGGATGACGTCTTAGCAATATCGATTGGGAAAACCCAACCCTCTGCATGGAACTAGGTGAAAGGTTTAGTCCATAAAAGGCGTCAGTCCTTATAAGGGGTTCAATCCCTATAAGGCCGTATGTCCTTATTTGGAGTTATGTCTTTATAAGGCTTGTTCATATGAAATGAAGGGGAGATGATGTAGGTAGAGAGTACAATGTTCTCTGGACCTATATTAGGGTACCAATATGAAATATAATACCCACTCCACCTAATACTCAACAATAATAATACACAATTTGAGATACACATTTATAACGGTGTCATTGCATAATATTATCAATGAGTCGTTTAAGATGTTTCTAAAAATGTTAAAAATCATTTAAAAACTGTTTAAATAACAAGGAAAAAAAGGTTATTTGTCAAAGTTTGACTTTAGTAGTAAAGTTACGCAAATCACAGTTCTAATTAAGTTTGATCACACAAGTTGAATTACTGTAAGCGTACTTAGAAGGCCATGCTTTCTGAAAGTGTCAATTTGAAAAAAGTTATTTTGAATAAAAAGGGGAAAGAAGTTCTGAATTCGTTCCCAGCATACGGTGAGCCAGATTCAGATCAAATGTCCTGGCTGGGAGACATAACATTATCTCTGCCTATTGCCACAGGGGACTAACACTGCAGTTCCTCGCATAGCACGTCAAGGGTGCATAGAAGAAACTCCTCGCTGCCAACAGCTGGTGTGGAGGCAGCCGGTGCTGAATTCAATACCTTGGTGCCAATGCTGGAGCTGAAACTCAATTCAGTTGAAAATGGCACCTGCAGATCCACGAGTAGTGCATTTGTCAAGATGGGAATACGCTAAGGACAGAGTCGAGCATGGGACCGCAGTGGTTCCAGCTTGGAGTCTAAGTCTGCTGGCATCTCCATTAGAGGTGTCAGACAGATGTCCAACTCACATTCTCCTCCACAGAACAAGCATCAAAAGAGAGGTATGATGCAGTCCTCAAAGGCTGGTCTGAAGGATAAGAAGCACTTAGATCTCGTAGGCGAGGTATACCCAGATGCTGTATCATGCGCTCACAGTAATATCTCTCCAGGAGAGCTTTTGCAATCTCGCTGGCGGATGGTCCATCCATTGCGCAGCAGGTAGACGATAATGAGGATTCCAGCTACAGCGAGCAGGATCAGAGGTAGATCCCCGAAAATGCTTCCAAATACGGAGTGCATAAAGTTAGGAATAACTCCGTGGATTGGTTGAAAGGTGCTAAGGAGTCCTGATCCTATGGTCTGAAATAGTTGTATAATGCCACTCGTATCCGATATATTAACAATACGACCCACCATTTCTACAAAATGTCGGGGGCACTTAGTACGTATTAGCACCTGTATCTCTGTCGAGATCCTTGCGACTTGAAGTTCAAAGGTTTCTCGAGCAGAGGTTAACGGCATGGTCTGCAGTAAAAGCATGGCTTTCATTCTGGTCAAAGCAACAAACTGTTATGTTAAAATATTTTATACCGCGCACGTTCACCGAAACGGTTTCTTGGCGCTCATAACAGGTGCGGAGGGCAAGGGCAGAGGCTTACTCATATGCCAACTTAAAAAGGAAAGTCTTCAGTATCCTACGAAAACACTCATAGGAAGGACAGTGGCGGAAAGAGGAAGGAAGGGAGTTCCCGAATTTAGGGGCTAAAAAAGAGAAGCGGAGGCCGCCATGTTTCTTGCGACGGACTTGAGGGATGAGCAGAAGATTGTCAGCAGAAGAGCGAAGGTGTCTCGTGGGTGTATACCGCTTCAGGCTAGAGGAAATGAAGGCGGGCGCGAGATTGGAGAGGGCTTTGAATATTGTGCAGCCAAGTTTGAAAGTGCAACGTTTGGCCACCGGGAGCCAGTGCAGGCTCCGTAATAGCGGCGAGACGTGCTGGTGCTTAGGCTGATGAAATACTAAGCGAGCAGCCTGATTTTGTATCAGCTGCAGCCTATGGAGCAGGTAAGCGGGGATCCCTGCATATAGGGTGTTAGCGAAGTCAATTCTGGACATTACAAGAGCCAAGATGACGAGGATAAGGGTATCTCTGGTGAGAAATCTACAGATTTTGCGTATCCTGCGTAGGTGGAAAAAGCAGGATGATGTTACAGCACTAATCTGAGGCTTCATAGAAAGGTCACCAGAGATGACTACACCGAGGCTTTTCACAGAGTTGACAGGGCGGGGGGGGATCCTGAGTGAGTGGGGCCAGAAGCTGTCATACCATGGGTTGGCAGACCCACCCACCAGCACCAGCTCAGTCTTTGTAGGGTTTAATTTGAGCTGGCTATGAGACATCCAGTTCGAGATGTCTAACATAGTGGTTTGAAAACTAATGCGGGAGGCAGGAGAGGTGTCTATAGGAAAGATCAGCTGCAAATCATCTGCATAGTTGAAAATTGTTGCAGAGGATTTGCGAAGAGAAACTATAAGGGGCTGCATATACAGATTGAAAAGCAAAGGGGATAGAGCGGAGCCCTGAGGGACTCCGCAGGAGAGAGGAGAGAAAGGAGCAGAAAAAGTGGAGAGATGTACGGCTTGGGAGCGCTTGTCTATGAAAGATCTGACCCAATCGAGGGCTACGCCCTGAATGCCGGCGTTAATGACACGGTCGATCAATATAGAATGATCGACCGTGTCAAAAGCCGCCGACAAATCCAACAGGACGAGGGCTTGAGAGATGTTATTATCAGCACCTGTTCTTAGAGTGTCCATAACAGCCACAATGACCGCCTCAGTAGAATGAAGGGGGCGGAAACCGGCCTGTTGGGGATCTAAAAAGGACAAGCACTCGATGAAGGTGCTCAGACAGCGCGTAACATAGGTCTCCAAGATCTTACCTAAATAGGGGAGAAGAGAGATGGGCCTGTAATTACTCAGGACCGTAGGGTCAGCATTAGATTTCTTTAAACTGGGTATCACCACTGCCTTTTTAAAGGAGTCAGGAACTACTCCAGTAGCCAGCGAGTTGTTAAGGAGTGCCAAGGCAGGGTCAGGGCAGGCCAGGAAGATTTCTTTGAAGATCTGGGGAGGGCAACAGTCATTGGGGGAGCCGGAACTAACGTTATGCAGTAAACTGTGAAACTCAGTAGTAGAAATAGGGGGAAAGGCGTCTAGATGCTGTGGATTATTGGGTGGTAAAGGAAACAGAAGAGGGGATGGGGGCAGGGGAATATTGTTTTTAATAGTGATGATTTTATCCAAGAAGTAAGTATTTAATGAGTCACATAGAACCTGAGTGGGTAAGGGGGGAGGGGTGACCCGGTCTGGAAGGGAAAGCTCGTTCACTATGGAGAATATGTCTTTTGCCTTAGAGGCAGACTCCATAATTTTGTGGGAAAAGTAGATTGTCTTGGCCGAGAGGATGGAAAATTTGTACGTTTTTAGGCGGTTCACAAATTCGAGCTTAAGTTGAGGGTCATAGTTGCGTCGCCAACGACGCTCGGCCTGGCGAAGAGCAAGTTTATCAAGTTTTAATTGATTGGTGAACCAACGCTGGGCGTCATGAGGGCGCATGGATTTTATAGTTTTCAGAGGGGAGACTGAGTTGCATGCAGACAGCAGCCATTGTTCAAGGGCAGAGGCCTGATGAGTTACTGAGCCGGAGAGCAAGGGAGCGGTAGATGCCAACATGGAGTGAAATTCAGTCAAATTAGCTTTCTTCCAGTTACGAGCAAGAACATTAGTCGAAGGGGGGGACGACAGGGGGTAGATAAGTCAAAAGAAAAAGAAATTAAATAATGGTCTGACCAAGAGCAGGGAGTCACTAAAGGAGGCGAGATTTCAAGATTTACCGTCCAGACCTGATCCAGAATGTGACCCTTGCAGTGAGTGGGTGTCTTGATAGATTGACGGCAGTTCATGCTTAAGAGGAGGTCAGAGAATTCCTCCGATAAGCGACTTTCCCGAGGGTCAGAGGGCCAATAGTTGAAGTCAACAATGATGATAACTTTGGCGTTATTGATGATTAGTTGGGAAATGAGGACACCGACCTGTTGTGGAAAGGAGGGCATGTAGTCAGGGGGTCTATACACAAGAACACAGATAAAAGAAGATCTAATGGAGGTAAATTTAATTGCAAGGATTTGTGTGTTGGGGATCGCAGTACAGGCCAGGGTGGTAAAGGTGTGCTCTGTACAGATGATAGCTGCAACCCCCCACCAGCTTGTCCCACTGGACGGTTAGATTGCAAAATATAATAGCCAGTAGGAATGGCGGCGAGAATGTCGGGAACCGAATCATCGGCCAGCCAGGTCTCGGATAGAAGTAGAATATCCACGGCACTGTCATCTAGTAGATGAAAAATTTCAAGCTGGTGTTTCACCATAGACCGGGTGTTAAGGTACAACACGGTCAAGGGGGAAGTCCCTGGTGATTGTGTAGAATGATGCAATGATTCAGGTTTAGGCCAAAGGGGGGAGATCGCAGGAACCGAAGAGTCAGGGAAGACCAAGATACCACAGTCCTGGGCAGCCCTGGTGGCGTGGAGCGGTAGGGGCACTGCATATTGAAGTGTAAGAAGGTTAGCAGAGGAGTAGGTAATAATTTGGGCAGAGTATGTGGCCGCAGGACGCGACCGGCCACGGACGGGCGCAGACGGGCTTGACTTAGGCGTGAAGTCGGTGCTCCCGCTGCGCTCGTCCGCTGCGCTTCCGCCAGGTCGCCATATTATAAAAAACCAGAAGTGAGCCACTAGACCGCTAACCTGCGATGTGTAGGTGCAGGGCGGAAGTGGTGCTGAGAACCGGAAATGGTGCTCGAGAGGACGGCCCTCCGCACAAACGGCACTATGCCGGGGCGGAACGGGGCCAGGAGCGATGTAGACACAGGTAAGAATGCTCTACAAAGAAGTACAGACTGTCAGAGCAAATAATACATCACACGCTTAGTTACAAGCACACTTTAAAATCAGCTATTATTCAGCTATTAAAATAAGTAACAAGAGCAGCATACATCCGCAGCCTCACTCGCCGCGTCTGTCAAGCGAGGGATGGAGTTTTCGCGCTAAATATAGACAAACAGATCAGCAGCCACTAGACCGCTAACCTGCGATGTGTAGGTGCAGGGCGGAAGTGGAGCTGAGAACCGGAAATGGCGCTCGAGGGGACGGCCCTCCGCACAAACGGCACTATGCCGGGGCGGAACGGGGCCAGGAGCGATGTAGACACAGGTAAGAATGCTCTACAAATAAGTACAGACTGTCAGAGCAAATAATACATCACAGGCTTAGTTACAAGCACACTTTAAAATCAGCTATTATTCAGCTATTAAAATAAGTAACAAGAGCAGCATACATCCGCAGCCTCACTCGCCGCGTCTGTCAAGCGAGGGATGGAGTTTTCGCGCTAAATATAGACAAACAGATCAGCAGCCTCTAGACTGCTAACCTGCGATGTGTAGGTGCAGGGCGGAAGTGGTGCTGAGAACCGGAAATGGCACTCGAGAGGGCGGCCCTCCGCACAAACGGCACTATGCCGGGGCGGAACGGGGCCAGGAGCGATGTAGACACAGGTAAGAATGCTCTACAAAGAAGTACAGACTGTCAGAGCAAATAATACATCACAGGCTTAGTTACAAGCACACATTAAAATCAGCTATTATTCAGCTATTAAAATAAGTAACAAGAGCAGCATACATCCGCAGCCTCACTCGCCGCGTCTGTATTAAAAAAACATTCAGTGAAGGCCATAGCGGCGCCTTCTGACTGTATTTGTCGGAGGAAACAATACTTGCATACATCAAGTAACCCCGGTGTTCATGGTGACCAGATATGCAATGCCCGGGTACATCCCACTACAAACTTGAACGTTCAGCATCAAGTAACTCCCATTCGAAAGTAACTCAAACCCTGGAATGATCATGGCAGCTGGAGTTACTTTCATGTGGCAAGACAGATTCACAATTGAACCATTACAGGCTCCATGCAAAACGATATCTTGGCACATGAGAGAACCACTTAAAGCATTCTTGCAGTTTGTACCACTAAGAAACACTTTTTGATCCCCACTGCGGCATCGAAATCTATATGGTAAATTTTCAGTGCTGATGTTGGTACAACCTTATAATAATATGAGGCTGGATCTGTAGTGTTAAACCCTGAAAAGTATGCACATTTCTGTGCAAACACAAGTGAACTACTTTTTGGTGGTGTTGGGCAATGTTCCTACTGATGGTACTCAAAAACATTCCAAGCTGAAATAGATTTGTCCAGGAAATGATGACCATAATGTTGGTAACAGTACAATTTGTCATAGTCTGATGAACCCTCTAACATTTCATTATTAGTTAATGCAGGAGTTTTCTCTAAATCAGACAACATGTAATTTACTGTTTCAGTGCCCCAATCATCAGAAAATGTACTGGAGGTAATGAAATCACTTAAAGAGATTTTAAATACATGATTCATTTTTAAAAGCACCCTTGTCCGTACTATACCATCCGGTATAGGAACTGCGGTAATGTTCACTGATGACAAGTCACTTTGTTCACAATGTGAAAATGTCTCTGGCTTCAGTAGGATGTTGACCTTTTGGGCTTTGGAACTTTGTTGAAGATAGTGTCCATTGATAAGCATACTAAAAGTCGATACTAAACCTAGCCAGAAAAGAAAAAGCAATATCCCAGAAATTATCCAGAGTTCAATCCAAAGTGAAACCAGTTATGTCTTTTGAAGATAGAGAAGAAAGTTCTTGAACGGTGTTTAGGCTGGTGTTGTTTCGGCTCGCTTGGATCCAGAGAAAATGTATCAAAGTTAATGAATTAGCCAGAAGCAGTTCGATCAATTTTTGGAATTGCATCGGGATTAGTTGAAATGTTATTTTCCTCTCCACGAATCATGTTGTTGTAGATGTCTGTATTAGGTCTAATTGCAACTTGAGAATTATTCTGATTTTCATTTTGAATTTGAATGTCTGGTTCAAGTAGAACAAGTTCCAAAGCATTGTTGCTTAGTCCTTCATTCCTTACAGGTGGCTCTTCAAACTTGATGAGTCTTTCTGTTTGAACTTCTTGGATTGTAGCTAGAGGAGGGTGTCTGCTACAGCAGAGTTCACAAGGCCTACACATAGTGTGGTTTGATTAAGTCGAATGAGACAAATCTTTTCTCCTTTTTTCTGGCAAGAGGCGGAAGCAGTACAGTTCTTGTCCCTTGTACTGCAGGTTTTCCGCATGAAGGTCCAAATTCCTTTTTGTCCACAATTTTCTCTCTGACCAGATCCATGACTTTTGGGATCCAGACCGGTCTTGCTGTGACTACCTTGACTTCCTCAGTGGCGGTGTGCTTTAAATGGACATTGCTTTGTTTTATCCTTGATTCATTTAGATCCTGTAAAACTGCCAATCGATCATGGATATCAAATGGTGTTTCATCTGCCACTGCGCATTCACAATCAGGATCAGGTACCCACATTCTTGTCCCAAGGAGCACCTCATATGGAGTGACACCCGCTAGATAGCTTTTTGGCTGGTTGTTTAATGCCCGCTGTACCACATAAAGGTGTGTGACACAACTACTGCCCTTACCTAATACCCTAGCTGTTAACGATTGCTTTAAGTCACGGTTTTTCCTCTCCACAACCGCATTTCCCTCTGGATGGTATGGAGATGACAACCACAATGATAGGCCCATTACTTCCATGGCCTCTTTGTAATCCCGAGAGCTAAACGCAGGGCTGTGGTCAGAATGTAACGTGCTAACTGTGTATGCGCCTATAAAGACTCACAAATCTTTTATAACAGTTCGAGCGTCAGCCGAGCACTGAGGCCATACCCATAGGAATCTCGAGCAGGAATCCACTGCAACCATAATATATTTGTAAGCCCCATCCGTTTGTAAGGGACAGCAGTGGTCCAAGTACATACAAGAAAGAGGTTTGTCTGATTTTAATAATGGCGTCTGTGCCGGGCATGCAACGGTGGAGCCTTTCATCTGCTGGCAGATGTCACATTTCAAGACATAGTCTTTAATTTGCTTAGTTAACCCTGGCCATCAATAGCACTGTTTCAGTACAGAAATAGTCGCTGTAATGCCTGTGTGTTCAGAGCGCAAACCCTCGTGTGCAGCTAGTATTAAACCTTGCCTACAATCCATATTTGTTATTACTCTATCCCCCCACTCCAGGAATCTGAGTATATGGATTGTTTTGTGCATCTAACTTGTAGGAGTATTTGAGTGGACATTTTTTAGGTACTGCTGAGTTGCCTTTGCGCGATGCGATGACAGCTACCATAATATCTCAGTCTATTCTTGTTTTTGAACGAGTGAGTGCAGCTATGGCAGCCGTGCGAACAGACCCATTTGAGGCTTCATCAGCCAATTAATTTCCTGCAGCGGGAACGCCATAACATTGATGATTCAGTGTATGGATCACGTGAGTCCTTGGTAGATCGTCTTTCAACTCTGCTACCTGTTCCCATAGCATTTTATGCTTAATTGTGTTACCTTTTGCATCTATCAACCCGTTTTGTTCCCAATGTTATATGTAATCATTGTGTGACTGTACACAGTAAAAAGAATCACACACGATTAGTGTGGTGAATTCGTGATCCATATTTACAAGTGCCAGTATCAGTGCTTTTAATTCTGCCAACTGTGCCGTGCAGTCTCCTAGAGATTGCATTATTATGCAACTAGGATGGAGCTTCCCATCATGCATGCGACCTTTAACGATAGCACACGCCGAAAAATATTGCTACTTACTTCTTATGGTAGGTTCCGCAGATCTGTCAGCATAAATAATATATTCATACGGATCAAGAGGCAAGATTTCATTTGGTAGGGGATATTCGTGTTCGTTTTGCAGGAATGCTTGTGTTTTTAAACTTGGATAAAACCTGTATTCAACGTCTGTTACAGTAAGAGAATTAGCCCATTGTATCTATCTTGGAGTTAAGGCTTTCGCATTGGGACTGCTGGCCTTTTTTAATTGCATCTAAAGCCGGTACAGGTGATATGACAATAATGTGTTTCCCCTGAGCCAGTGCTCTTTCTCTTGCTACAGCAGTCTGAACAGCTGTCAGTATTTTTTCTGTTGAAGTGAAACTCATTTCTGCATTTGTGTACAGGTGTGATTTGTATGTGATTGGTACTGTTTCACCTTCATTGAAGGTCAAATAAGTGTACCCACATTGACCTGCAATTATTCAGATCACCAAGTGGCGTACGTTTAAGCATGTTTGGAAGTGTTTGGAAGCAATCATGTCTCCCTGGAGTAAACGAAGAATATTAGTATGTTCTTGTGTCCAATTTCTGGCTGAAAAGTCAGGTTTTATCAAGTCATAGAAAGGTTTTAACCTTTGTGCGTAATTTAAAATGTATGTCCTGCCGAAATTTAGGAATACAAATATTGATTGTAAATTTTATAATGATTTTGGAGGCTGCAGCAGCACACACTTTTCTAAAAAGTTAGCTGCCAGACCTTTGCCTTCACTTGACAGCTCATATCCCAAAAATAGGACATTGAGGTGGGCTATTTTTGATTTTTTTAAGTTGAATTTGTAGCCCTCTGTGGCAAATCCCATAATAATGGCGCTTACCCTGGTCCAGTGCCTCTCTAAGTCATGGTCCATTAGATAAATATCATCCACATAGGACAATGATTCTTCATCAAAGTTTTGAAGTGACTCTGTTAATGTTTTGCTGAAAATACACCAGGGCTAGTGGAAAAAATTGTTGTTGGGACCCTAACACACTGAATGGGTTCAGATACCTGCTTTCAGGTGCTACATTTTGGCAGAAAAATCAATTTGAGATATCAAGTGTGGTTTTGTATTTTGTTGCCCACAATGTTATTCAGTAATGCAGCACTATGTGCATTTTGGACAGCAAATGTCTGTGTGCATGAGTTTAAATGTCTGGAACCTAAAACTAGGTGATATGTATTGTTGGGTTTAGAGTTGGGAAACAAAGGATTGTTCATTGGAGTGGTACATTTTTCAACGACCCCCTGGTATTCAAGTTGATCTAAGATATCCCTGGCCTGTTTTTTAGCTTCTTGCTTTATTGGATATTGACTATGAGCAATAGGTGAGACTTTTAATGGGATCACATAGTAGGTTGAGTTCTCATCCCACCCAGTGGGATTTTTGTACAATGCTGGAGCCTGAGCTACTACCCACTCCTGTGTATATGTAGATTTATAGTGAACGGGAACATGATCGGAAAATGCAGGAAAAATGATACTTTCTCCCCTGGGGCACTCCATTATGAATGCAGGCAGACAATCTTGTTCTGCTAACAGGATGTCATAACCCGACGATAAGTTCTTCCAAAAAAGACCTTTTACTTTCCTGGGTATGTCCCCCTCTGTCCGGAGTGTTATTTCGTATAACTTATGTGGGATGCTCACCCTGGTGTCAGGTGTTTCCACCGTGATGCAATCATTCAAGTCCGCTGTCACCAGAAATTCCTTCAGGTTCTGGTGAGCTATTGTTACTTCTGCTGCACTGTCTAGCATTGTCAGAGCCCATTCCCCGCTCAGAGGTTGTGTCCTCATGTCTGATTTTCAGACCAGCAACTTTATTTTTCTTGAATTGAGGTTTTGAGTTTTGCTTATCCTCTTTTTTAGAAGTAAAGTCTTGAGCGCGCGGCTTGTCTCGGGACTGTGTGTGCTCCGCTCTATTTTCTGACCGGCCTTCTCTTTCAGAGCTTTTCTTCGAGCCCTGAAAGGAACAAGAGGAACGTGTATCAGTGTCCTGATACCTGTCAGGTTTCCTAATATTATCCCTATTCCTAAGGTAGTAACTCTTTTCAGAGGACTTCTGTAGAGGAGATCTACTCAGGACTGAGATCTCTTGTCCTTAGAGTTTTGTTTTTTATTATCCCACTTCTATTTAGAAGTAGTAGGTGTCTGCTTAGAAGCGTCTATTTTGGGACCAAACTATCCCTGCCTAATTCTGCATAAGCAGTTTAAATTATTTTAGGTTAGTTTATTCACCCGTTCTAATGGAGAGAACTCCTGACGGCGTTGGCAGATTGACACTGATGCTGCTTCCCCTTTAATGTTAGCTAGTATTATGGCTGAAACCTGGTCATAGTTTTAATAACTTCATCCCTAAGTTTAGGGCAGGTTCTGCTCTGTACTCATTTTGTATTTGTCTTAATACATCAGGTATTACTGCTAATGAAGGAATACCATGAGTTATGGTATATATGGCAGCAAAGACTCTACCCCCAAGAGGTGCAATTCTCTAACTGTGGTGTAATCCCCATGGGCAAGCAGATTGTTAACATTCTGTGTTTTCACATGGTGTTGTATTTGGGAATACTGCTTCTAACTGGGTTATTTTTAGAGCTACCCAGAAAGGAATTTGCTCACGTTTTGTGGGCACTTTGCCCATTACCACATGTAATGTTTGTGGAGTAATTTTAGTACCTGTGCTCTGTGTAGGAGCTGCATTAGGTGTAATTACTGTAGGTTGGAACGCTAGTGTCCTCAAGACGAAGTGTGTCATGTTTCTGTAAAGTTATAACATTTCATACATAAAACAACTGCTGCTCCTAAAACATTGCACAACATGAATACACATAATAATTTAACTACAATACACAGTGAGGAATTCGTCCTCATGTATGATAACACTGATAATGACAGAACGTGGACGTCATTTAGGGGTCGCAGCCCTTTAAAATCCCTTGCACTTCCTTTGTGACCCCTGACCTCAGAGGTGATAAAATCGGTAACTGGAATACAGCGGCAGCTCATCTTTTTGGACAGCGGTTGGAGTGTCCTCTCCTTGTTTTCTGTTGATTGTTGATTATGCTAATAGTGAATAGTATTCCATTAGTCCCTATTAGTGTAATAAAAATGTAGTACAATTAGCTGGAATATGAGCTTTCCTTGCAGCTGAGGTAAATAAAAGAAAATGCTTTAAAATATGTGTTGTGAGCGTGCTTCCGGGTGGGATTGTGTTTATGGGAGAGAGAGTGTGTGTGTATGTGTGAAGGTGTGTTTGAGTGAAACTAAAGGTCAAAGGGCGGGTGATGTCACTTCCACTACCCCTGACATTTGGTGAAGTGTCGTCCATGCGCCAGAATAATAATAATGAGAATAATCATCTAGGCAACATAGCATAATCTGCTAAGATTGCCACAAAGTAGAACATGGATGATGCATGGTCCATTTCAATCATGCCCTCCTCCATTCACACAAAGTTACACAATGCATGGTGAGAACCACAGCAGAAACATACAAAGGTATGTTATATTATGTTATGTTACACTGCATTTCTGAAGCGCACAGCTACTCAGAGTATCCCGGCGCTGCTACCCTGAGCCCCCACCACTAGCTGAACAGAAAGAGCCTCTAAAAGAATGGACTCAGAACAAAAGTGTTTTTAGATTCTTTTTAAAGATAACCGGATCAGAAATCCTCCTGAGGGCGAGAGGAAGCTCATTCCAGGCTATGCCAGCCTTATGGGTAAAAGAGCAGCCACCTAACCTATGGTGTGAGAAGCGCTGGTTCTGAATAAGGAGTTGGTCCGAAGACCGCAAAGTCCTAGAAGGAATATAGAAAGAAAAGCGCTTCTGCAGGTATAGTGGGCCCAAACCATACAAAGCCCGATGGACAATGGCCAGCATTTTGAATTTCAAGCGAGCCTCCACAGGGAGCCAGTGAAGGTGGCGGAGATGGACCCGCACGCTCTGCCTGGAAGAGAGACCCAGAAGGAGACGAGCAGCCGCATTTTGGACTACCTGTAATTTTTTTATCAGATAGCCTGGGCATCCCACTAAGAGTGCGTTAGAATAATCCAACCGAGAAAGGATCAATCCCGGACAACTGTTTCTTTAGCCTCCACAGGCAGAAGGGGGAGGAATTTACGCAGAGTTTTAAGTATGCCAAAACAGGTCCCTGTGAGTTTTTTGACATGTGTTGCAAAATTCAAATTTTCCTCAAACCAGACCCCCAAGTTTTTTGCAAGGCCCTTGTCTGATTGGGGGGTGGAAAGTCAGGGGGCCAAAGTCTGGTTCTAAAGCCCACAGGAAACGCTCCAAACAAGAGCACCTCTGACTTCTCCTCATTGCACTAAAGTTGTGCATTGGCCAACCAGCGAAACACCACGGAAAGACAGCGCTGAGCCGTGTTGACCGAGTCCTCACCCCTTCTCCAGGTAAACAATAACTGCGTGTCATCCGCATAGGCCATCACCCTAGCCCCCAGTGACTCCGCCAGGTAAACCAGGGGAGTCACAAAGATGTTAAACAAAAGGGGGCTAAGGGAAGAGCCCTGCGGGACACCAGTGGAGAGAGGGGAGGGGGACGAGGCAAACGGGGGGAGCCAGACTTGTTGTGACCTATCCTCCAAAAAGGATTGCAGCCAGCTCCACGCCGTACCTGCAATGCCGGTGTCAGTAAGTCGGTCAAGGAGGAGAGAGTGAGGAACCGTGTCGAATGCCGTCGAGAGATCCAGCATCACCAGAGCTGCTCTCCCGCCAGCATCCAAACAGTCCCTAATTGCCTCAGCCACCTCCAGCAGTGCCGACTCTGTGCTATGGGCGGCCCGAAACCCCGATTGCACAGGATGTAGCGCGCCCGACTTCTTCACATAGTTGGTTAACTGCAAAGTGACCACCTTTTTGCAAACCTTAGCCAAACTAGGCAACAGAGAGATAGGTCTATAATTACCGGGAAGCGAGGGGTCCAAGGTGGGTTTCTTAAGTAATGGAAGTAGGAGAGCCTGCTTCCAAGCAAGCGGAACGTATGCCTCACGAAGCGACTGGTTGATCAGAATATTGACTTCTGAATTAACCGTGTTGACTAGATCAGCCAGCAGCCGAGCTGCGCAAGGATCGTTGGGGGAACCAGATTTCAACGCCCCAAGGATTTTGCGAGAGGTCTATGGGGCAGAAGGCCGAGAAGGAGTGATCTGGGACCTTCGCCACACTAAGCCCCCGCTGGGGCCGGGGAGGCGTCAGGTTTTTTAGAAAGGAGTCTTGGATTTCCCTGATTTTCTCCCTAAAATGATTGGACAGAGTATTTGCCCAGATGACTGAGGGCGTAGCCTCTATCTCCTGTGCTCGAGCCGTCACAAAACTCTGCACAATGGCAAAGATTTCCTTCGAATTATTGATAGCCCTATCAATGCGCGCGGCAAAATGGGTGCTTTTTGCCAAGGAGATGGCTGAATAGTACAATTTCTGTTTGTCCCTAAGAGCCTGTTTGGCCGTAGGACAATAGCCGCTGGCCCTCCAAGGTCTCTCCAAGACCTTACAAGAGTGTTTGAGATCCCTCAACTCTGCGGTGAACCAAGGCTTGGAGGGGGTTTCTCTCCCCAACTTACGGGGGCCAGAGGCCGAAAGGCCCATGACAGCATCACTAATCCAATTCGAAAACGTAGTAACATACTCCGATAGTGTGCCCCCAAGGGATGGGTGCAAAGCCACCAACTTAGCACTCAAAAGCTCTGTATCGATCTTTCTGACCTTCGGGGCACGGTAGCGGGGTGGTGGTTGGCGTTCTTGCAAGGTCGTCCACGAAAAGAATACTGGGAAGTGGTCTGACCATGTAACCGGGAGGGGTTTTTGGACCAGAACCGGAAAGTTGCAAGAAATAGGATCCAGAATGTGGCCCCCCTTACGGGTAGGAGTACTCACCCACTGGGAGAGCATGGCTAACTGGAGAATATCCCGGAAATCAGCGGCGTCCGGCGACTCTGCCGAGTCCAGATGTAAATTGAGGTCGCCCAACAGCAGAAAGTTAGAAAACCTTAGGACTCTCTCCGCTATGGTGTCACCGCAAGTGTCCAAAAAGGCTCCCGCAGGACCCGGAGGGCGGTATAGTAAAGAGCCACCCAAGGTGAAATGGGGCGATAGTTGTAGGCTGAAATCTAGGGCCTCACAACCTACCCAATTAGTGGATGGTTCCCCCTGAAGGACCCAGCAATCTCTATAGAATATGGCAACACCCCCCCCTCTCCCCAATGGGCGGTCAAACCGATGTATTTTGTACCCAGGGGGAGTGGCCAGCGTAACTATAGGATTTGAGAAAGCATCTAACCAGGTCTCTGTAACAAATAAGAGATCGAGGTCAGAGTCCAAGATCAAATCAGAAATGTCATATGTCGTTTAAGAGATCTGGAATTAATGAGGCAGGCTTTAAAACTGGCCGGAAGGCGAGAATTAGTATACCGAGCCTCCGACCGAGGCCGCAAGGTAGGCAAAAAGCTACAGTCTGGACAAGCCAGAGCACTCACCGGGTCAGCGGTAGACATAGGAAAGGTGGCACAGCGTGGGCTTCGCAGGGACCTAAGTGCGGAGCTGGAGTACTGGATACGCGGTCCAATATGATGAAAGAAACTAAAACCAGCAGCATGGCTCGCCCTGGGCCCTGCTTTAGCGCTGTCGGGCGCAGGCGGGCTTGCCTTAGGCGTGCCTTCGGCGTGCCCGCTGCACCCGCCCGCTGCACCCGCCCGCTGCGCGTGCGGCCAAGGCACATTGAAATAGGAGGTGGCCAGAGCCGGGAGATTCAAGCAACAACTGGACCGCTGACCACGAATAGCGCGAGTCAGGTCCAAGATGGCCGCTACCCGGCCGAAATTGGTATCCAAAGTGGAGCGAGGCAAAAGGGAGACAAGCCCCGGGCAGGAACACAGCAACGCAGGTAAAAGCAGAAATGCAATATTCTTAATATCCCTCACAAGGTCGCCGAAAAAATAAAATTCAAATTCAGGCACACCCTCCCAAATTCCCTTCCAAGCGCTCCCCCCCAAATTCCCTCAAGCACACAGAAAAGAAAAAATAACACGAGGGGCAGGTTTAAAAACAAATCAGAGCACCAGCATTAGAAATAAGGAGCTCACAGTAGCAGCGTTTCGAACAGAAGGGCCCCTCTATATAGGTTTGCCCAGGTCCGGGAGATTCAAGCAACAACTGGACCGCTGACCGCGAATAGTGCGAGTCAGGTCCAAGATGGCCGCTACCCGGCCGAAATTGGTATCCATAGTGGAGCGAGGCAAAAGGGAGACAAGCCCCGAGCAGGAACACAACAACGCAGGTAAAAGCAGAAATGCAATATTCTTAATATCCCTCACAAGGTCGCCGAAAAAATAAAATTCAAATTCAGGCACACACCCCCAAATTCCCTTCCAAGCGCTCCCCCCCAAATTCCCTCAAGCACACAGGTAAGAAAACATAACACGAGGGGCAGGTTTAAAAACAAATCAGAGCACCAGCATTAGAAATAAGGAGCTCACAGTAGCTACATTGTGCGAACTAAAAGCTAAAGCTAAAAACCAATTGCTATTCCAAGAAACTTAGTTTTGACTTCAAGATTATTTTCATATTGAAAACATACACTCATACAGCTATACTGGGATGTTAGTATCATTAAAACCAGAGTATTTGAAGACAACTAAAATCTACACTATGTGGACTATGCAACAAATGGCGAATTTGCATGCAAGATATAAAATGAACTGCCTGAGCCTATGCACCTGTTACAGAAGTGGCAAACCTCTACAACCTCTAGAGCGTCCTCAAAGAATCTCCCTACTACCAAACAAACATACACAATGGGCTATTTTCTAGATACTTTGGATGGCAGACTGCACCACTCTGGTCACAGACGCTAACCTAAGTATCAGATACCATGATGGAACGTACATGGCTCAAGAGGGCTAAACAAACAATGTATTGGAAATGTGGCACAATGACTTCCAAAGCATACTAGGCTGAAGCCACCCTATCCTCTATCAATTCCTGGAGAAATAGAAAGGAAACAAAACTACCAACTACTTAGACTAGAACAATCTATAACACCACTAAAACCTAAAGTAGCCAAACAATCAACAGAAATGCATCAAATACTACAGAGCAAAACACAATCATTTGTAAACAACCATGGCTTAGCATACCTATTATGCAAAAACACTACTATAAAAAATCCCAATGTTTCAAATCAATCTAAAATAAAACTATAACTAACAAAAACATACCATTCTAATGTATTAACATATATATTTTAACAAAATATAATAAAGTCAGACAGATAAGTAAAAAAATAAAATTCAAATAAATATATTCTTTAATATACATTAAAATCAAAAACACAAGATCTCTAAACACAATCCTGACAACCAAGTAGCAATAAATGAGAGGATTAGAAAAACAGATACAACTATAAAACAAATAAATATTTCCCACCCATGGATAATAAATAAAATATAGCTTACAGTTTTGTCATTGATGTAAATATTCTGTGATTTATTCACAAAAAATAAATTCATATAAATATATGAAAGAAATCACCCCAAAAAAGAAAAATACAATAGATAAAATACAAATCCATGGAAAAAAATGTAATCCTCAGAACCCTTCAAAAATCCCAAAAAGTAAAAACGAAAATCCTCTTCTTGAAAACCAAAAAAAGAAAGGAAATTCAAATAATGTTAGTTAAAATAGAACCAGTCTTATGGCCTGATTTATATATTGGTGTGGGGGTACTCTGTTGTAAGGGTGACGGAGTTCCCTTCTCACCAATATAGTGGCTCACCTGCCAAATTTAACTGCAGACCGGCCTTAAGTTTGGCCACGGTGGAGACTGCTTTGTCTCCACCATGGCCAAACTTCACCAATGCACCTGGGGAATCAGGGCCATCGGAGAAATTGTTACTTGTCTGTTTGCATAGTTTTGATGGATGACCATGTAGTCATTTTTTACTGTTTATACCATTAGGGAAAACCTGGCAATAAGGAACAGTAAAAACATAATAATGTACCCCCATGCCTTGGGAGGCAACTCCCAGGGTGAGGGAAGCATTATAAACTTTCATTGCAAAAAGAAAACTCTGTATCAGGATATTCGTTCTGTAAAGAAAAAAGTAATTACTCCGTGTGGCAGGGTTACATCTAAGCATGGGCTGAAAATTTGTTCCGCTCACGAAATTTGCGGATTTTTGGCAATTTTGCGTTCCACGAATCACACGAAAATGCCAAACAATTCGCAATTCGCAAGTTTGTGAATTTTTTTTGCTTGTTCGCGCTTCAAAAATGCAATTTGTCGCGCGCTGCATTGACTTACCTTGATTCTGAATTTGCCGAGTTGTTTTCCTCCCGCGAACAATATGGTCGCGCCCAAAAATGACCGCATGGGTAAGTTTGCGGTAGCCGCGCTGAAAAAAAAACCCGCGAACATGCCAAAATAAAAAAATTCGCAAGTTCCCACAAATTTGCGGATTTCGCGGACCGCGAATTCGCTTTCGAGCGAATTCGCGGACTGCAAATTCGCAAATTTCACCCATAGTTAGTTACATCCTGCTGACGCTGCTCCACAACACAGAGTAATTGGCACTACCCGGAACCAACGTCTGCTTGGCGGTTATTTATAAGTAAGGCGGATGACCACTCCACCATAGGTATGGAGTAGTTTACTCCATCCCTGTGGCAGAAGGGCAGACCACCCACTATGATATAAATCTGGCCATTATTTCCTTTTTATAAAAAGATCATACATCCAGAATTAGGAAAGTCCTCCAATCTGACAAAAAACCTGTAATTAAATATGAAATACCCACCCACACAAAACAAATACCCTATAAACATTACAAATAACATTAGCTATAAATAAATATATATATACAATAGAAAAAGCAAAACATTACATTAAACCATAAATACCATAATAGGCCTACACCACTACACCACAAAACCTTAAACTACAACCTAACCAGAACACTAAACCAGAACAATACATAAACCTAAACTAAATATATTTTACTTAACTACATCTCCCGAACCAACAACTATTAAAAAATGAGGCAAATCAACAACAAAAACAAGCAAACAGTAAAAAAAGTCTATTGGGTATCCATGGAAAACAATGGGAATAAAATGTAAAGGCTCTTGTTATGATTTTGGGGGGACTCATGTCTACCTTACATCCTTGCCGAGTGGGAACCAACCAACCATAGGTCAACAGTTCCATACCCTGTATTAGGATGGTTGCAAACTCCCATTTCTCCATGGGATCTTATGTGGCATGCGGAAGTTTGGTGCATGGATTTTCAGAGGGGCACCATAGGTCCCTGAGGCCCCCACAGAGGGATGAGGACCCTGCTGAGGGCCCCCAAATTCGCTTTCCATCAGCCTTTCCATGTCCAACAGGCCGACAGGCTCAACGGCAGCCAGTTGGATTGAACGGCCAGTTTGGACTCCAACAGCCGTCATTGAAATACCGCGGTCAGAGCTCACACCAAGGATGTCGGTCGGTAAGCCTCCGTGAGAGGTCTGAGGCTTACCAACCGACATCCAAATCAGCCCGTAAGTGTAACAATAATTATTACATGTATAATAAATTATCGAAATTATTTGAAAAATGTTCTAAAATTATACAAATGCTGCCCACCTTAAAAAAATTTACATACATGACAAATGAATACAAATTTAGTTTTTTGATTTTCCACTGATTATTATGATATAATGAGTATGTGTTTTTCCAGAAAAATTGCAAACTTGCCCATGTTAAAAAATAAAATGTGCTTGGTAAAAATAGTGTTAAAAATATGTAAGAACTATATGATCATGCACTGACATGTAAACAGTACATGTGAAATGTGTTGTTAGACATAATGCATTGTAATTTACAATTCCCACTCAAATCTAAGCTACATTTAGCTTACATCTAAGGTACATTGAGTAAGGTATTGGATATTAAAAGGGTTACCATTTTTTTATTTCCACTCCAATAAAATCTACATTAGGGAAGATGTTGGACAGTTAAAGGGTTAAAGGCCTCCATGGAATTTTAAATTCTGTTCTTGAAATTTGGCTATTCAGCATTACTCTTTTCAGATTGACTTCCGGCCAACTTCTGGCAATCGCTGCATGGTGGACTTTTTTTCCTGATCGAGCAATGCGATGACAACGGACCATCGCATGGCTCCGGGAAGTGAGCTAGCAAACACAAGCGAGATTTGGTGTCACTTAGCATGATTCCCAGTGGCTATGAAGACTTCCGGTATGATTTTCTGACGTGAGCAGTCGCAGGAGCAGTGATATTCAGAGGGCTGCTTTCTGTGTAGATTTTCTACTTGAGCGGCAGTAAACTCAACTCGAATGGCCGCATGCTCTTCCACACTGCGTGTTGCAGTTCACAGTGATTATTCTGGGCGGAAAGCAATACAGATGCTAAATCGCAGCACAATGTGCATTTTTTTCACCTGGTGGCGGAACTCCTCAGAATCTTCAGGAGTTTTTATGTAAATCAGTGGATTCTGCGGAGGGGAGTTCCACCCACATCCCTAGTCAATTTACTACTCCTAACCCAATCTAAGATACATTAGGGAAGTTTCTGGGCTTTAAAATGGGGTAGATTTACTATTGTCTCTAATCTAAGCTACACTGGGGAAAATGCTGGCCATGAATGGGGTTAAATGTACTCTTTCAACTCCAGTCTAAGCTAGATTGGGAAATGCATTGGACATTGAAGAGGATACATTTAAAATTGCCACTCCAATCAAAGCTACAACTTAGAGTACATTAGAGAAATCATTAGAATGCAAACGGAATTTAGAAACTATGATTACTTTAAAGAAACCAGAAAATAAAAGAAGTAATATTTTGAATAGATTAAGAAATACTTTGCAATCATATTTAAAATATATTGATGAATCTAGTGAATAACAAGTATATAAATATGTGACTAAATATATTATTCAATGTTGAATTAATAGTTACATTTTTAACATTTTTATAAACAGAAAATATTAAAAACTTTTGAAATAAAATTGAATTTTTATGTTTACTATGACTAATATATTATATTTTGTCTACATACATCAACCTATTACTTAAAGAAAATTCAAATATCTTAATTGTTGAATTAAATATTTAATCAATTTTACTGTAATAAATAAAATATATAATGTGTTTAATTGGTTTTTGCCGAACCGCGTAATCCGTGACTCTCCGGAGGCTTTGCTAAACATCGGCTGTGCTGCCACCGTGGCCCCTGCAAAGTATTGTTATCCCCTCCCCGCGGCCTTACGTCAAGTACTGCTCTGCTGAAGGACTCAGCAGCAATTGTACCGCTGGAAATTCACAGCAAGGACCAACAGCTTGGGCCATATCTGATCAATGCCGGTGAGCGCCTGGACGCTTGGATTTTAAACTGAGTGCAAGTGCGGCTGCCGTTAGATGGCGGCTGCAGAGAGCGTACCCCAGGCAGTCGCCGAGGCATCCCGGTTAGTTTTGGGTACAGCCTGCGCCTGCCTGTTGAGCCCCACTTGCCCCCGGCTGCATTATAACTTGAAGAGAGCTGCCAGTGGCAGAGTTAACATCGACAGTACACACACTCAGCAACAGAGGTAAGCCGGCCCGGCCACTTGGCCCGCTTCCCCTCCCTGATCCTTGTCCCCACGGTATTCACAGTGGTTGAAGCTAAGGCAGGGGAGGGATAAGGGAGTGGAGGGGTGGGATGGGGCCAGAGAGTGCCAGTAGAAGGAAGGGAAGGGGAGACAGCAATGACTGTTGAAGACAAGTAACCTTTTCCATCCACGTCGGACTCTTGCTCAACACTCTTTTATCCAAAGAGGCCAACTCCTTCTTTAAACCTAACACAGCCAACGCAAGAATGGCATACTTTAGGCATAAAATTGGTATACCTGTGTAACATCAAATTCTAAGTAAAAGACATTAAAACATCCAACAGTACTCCTCGACACCTTTTTCTCATAATGGCCTATAAAAAATTAAGATCACATACGATTCATATGTGGATACACAACAATCAATACGAAAGAGCTCTGGTAAGGTGGCCCACATTGGAATCTTTCCCGGGAACACCTAAATCGACTAAGCAAAGTCACGAATTGAACAGGAAAAAGTGCAGAACATAGGAGAAGACAAAGTAGTGGATGTCAGCATTTCTACACAAAGTAATGAAGGCTACGGAGAACTGATATGTGATATTACAAACCCAGCAATTGTAAAAACCGATGATCCCCAAGGACGTTCCAACTCATCCCCTTGTTTAGTCAATCATAAGATCCAACAAATCTCCTAAACAGATTTTACCTTACCAGACATCAATATAAACAACGCTCTCTTTCACCAGATACCCAAAGTAACAATGGAGTTGCCGATATTATAAAGTTCAACAAAGATTAGAGTGATATTGGTTGTTTTTTCAGTGATTCAGCTATGTATATGAAAAAGTTGCATGATGACCTGTCAAAATCAATAACTGAGCTGCTTCTCTGTAGGAGATCCTTGCCACTTGCTGGATGGTGTGCTGAAAACATCTTTACAATCTTCAGAGTTAATGAAGAATTCGATTGACTTTGTAGCCCATTCTGGAGCACTGTTTCATTCTGTGCAGGAACTAAAACACAATTATTTCTCATGTTGTGCTTTGTGTGGCAGCAAATAAAGAGTAATCCAAACTGTGTCATTTAGCCAGTGGTTCTCATTCCTAGAAGCCGTGAATGCTATATTATCCATGTGGGGAGCATTTATAGATTTTTTTGCTGTGTGATAATACCAAAGGTAAAAAATGTGAGGATCTTCAGTCGCATATTGATAGTGACCTCAAAAAAGTACACTCTACTGTATTCTTAGATTTTTACAGGTACAGGAAAACAGGACTGCTGTAGAGGACCTAATAAAAAACTAGAGTCTGAAAACAACCTTGTTTTTCTAGGGGCACGATTATGACTTTTAGCAGTGGGGGATGGGCGGCCTGCCACTGCCATGCTCCCCACACTGCCAAGAGTCACTGCCACAGGCCTGCCAGATTACAGATTTTTTGTGGTCTGGTAGGCAGGCTTTTCCCACTGCTCTGCCTCTTCCAAAGGCCCTGTGCCACAGCAATGGGAATGCCTCACAAGGCTTCTGCATGATATGGACTGTAATGTCCATGACATACAGGAACTTGTGTGCATACACACGGTGCAGAGGCACCTGGGGTCCCTGTAGGGCCCCCTTTGTTTCCTCTCCTTCAGGGTTTTCAGGGTGGTGGAACTGCCATGAAAACCCTGACAGAGAGGAAACTCGTAATTTGCTTGGCAGTTCCACCAATCATATTGCAGTCTCTGACTGCCACGCCACGTCTAGGGAATGGTGTTCCCTGACGGCAACAGCGGTCCCAGGGCAGTCCGACCGCCCTAGTTGTACTGGGGCAGACAGACCGCCACTACAGCAATGGCTGGACCGTCACTACTGCACTACCACAAGGCTGACATCCACGTACCCACCATACTCGCAATTTGGCCCCAAGTGTCCAGAGTAATTGGTGTAGATGTGAAATATCTCCTTGAGAGTAAGCTGGGCAACAGTTTTACTGACTTTGGCACTGCAACATGTTCCATATTAGAATGCTTTTTACTTGGTAAACAAAGAAATGTTGAAGAGCAATTCAGGAAATGTTATTTTACAATTCATGAGAAATGGCTTACATTGATGCATAGAAGTGTCCCTACACCAACCATGGCATTTGAAGTCAATGAAGCCTCACTGTGGTACTCTGCTCAAGTTCTAGATGCCGTCCGTAAAGGGGAATTTTCCTCAGACTTTGAAAGTACTGCTTCATTTCTGACCGGTTCAATAACTCTGTGGGCATATGCGCCCAGTTCAACGCATATGTTGCAGAACCTGTCTGAGAGAATTGTAATCTTTCAGGTGCATCAGTATTGGTATGCAAAGCAAAACTATATCAGTGGCCAGAATTAGCAAATTGTGTACTGGCTGTTTTGGATTTGCCCAACTCAAGTGCCACTGTTGAGAGGGCCTTTTAACTGATGTTGCATGGGAAGGAAAGAGAGAGTGCACATGCCAATGACTCACTGAAGAAGCATTGTATGGTGTACCACAATACATTTGATCATAAAAATTTATTTGGACCTCATATACACTGTATGTGACCTGTCTAAATACCATGCACTGTCAGTGCAGAAAGCAAGCAATAATCAAAGCAAAACATTCCATAAACACCAAAAAACACTGCTTCTGTTGTTTTTATTGGTGCAAAAATGTGTGACAACTGATAACCAATGTTTTTAAGGCACTGAAATCACTGGAAAACACTGAACATTTATCAAAAATAGGTACTGAAAACAGGAAAGTCTAAATATTTAATTTGTTCACCTCTCTCCAAGTGAACATTCCATATCATGTTGTAACATATGGGTAGTGGGGATAAAAAAACTGATTATCATCGGTTCACTTAGTCCTGACTGAAAAAGCCAGATTTACAAAAGGTGCAAAGGTAAATGTATGCCAAGAGAGTATGTGAAAAATCACAGTAGGAAATAAAAAACACACAGACACATGAATAGGCAAAAAATCTGTAAGTGAAACCTCTGCTGCAACTGTGGGAATTACACAATGCCAATATATAACTTGATCCTCTAAGAGAATCTTACCAATTGGTGAGGTATGAAAGTGAGGATAATGACTAAAAAATTGAGTGACTGTTTGAGAGGGATGAAACCCTACTCAAGCAACCACTATCTTTGTTGCTGAGAAGGCACAAGAAAATCCTAAATTAACCTGTGCTCAACACTCTTGTTGATTGGCACAGAGCAGCCAGGCTTAACTTAGAGGCAGTATGTGAACTATTTGTGCAACAGTTCAAGCAGTAACAAAGTGAAAACAGTACACAAGAAAAATTCCACTCCAATTTAGAAACATAGAGTACGTTTCAATAAATGAATTTAGAACAAAATGACAATAATCTGATCAGTAGAGCTGGAGATATACCAGCTTCAATGTTTCAGGGAAAATAGCACCAAAAAGCACCAAGGCCAACTTTGACATGGTTATCTGGTTGCTCTAGACCGGTACCAAGTCACAAGTTTAGGCCAACCGTGATGGAGCACCGGCCGACTACAGTGACCCACTTAGGTCTGCTGAACATAGTACCTTAATCCCAGGAACAAAAAGATGTGGAGTCCTGCATTAAGGATGCGCCGGGCAGTAGAGGCAATGTAATGTCCTTGCATAGAGATTCGCTGCACAGTGACAGTTCTGAGCGGCTGTGATGGGCAATGTGAGGTATTTCCTTGGGATGTGTTGCGCAGTAGTGTTCCAATGGGCTGCTGTAGGAGATAAGGAGTCCTTGCATCAGGGAAGTCTGCATAGGACAGACAATGAGTAGGTTCTGAGGGCGATGCCTCGAGCAGCAGAGACTATGCACCAGTTCTGCGGGAGATGCGCTTCCCCATGGAAGTGAAGCATTGGTTCAGCTGAATCCACAGACAGGCTGGCAGAGCACCTTCAGGCCCACTTTCAAAGGTCCAGGACTGGGTGGCACCACTTGGGAGGACAGAACTCACAGATGGCAGAGTCCAGTTACTGGATTCAAAGTTGTTGGAAGCCTGTTCTATTCCTGAGGCCTCTGATCAGGAGGTCGGTGAACTAGCCCTTGGACTCACTCATTGTTGGATTCCCATCACACACTTTGAACCATCAACTTCCCCATACATGAGCACCTTTTCCCTTTTACCTCGTTGTTGCAGAGAGGGTGTCGTCCAAATGCACAATTCCCTGTTTTGAGATCCCAGGTCCACATGACATTGTGTCGCAGGAATTTACACTGCAGTAAGGCTGGGCTGGACTAGCTTATTCTGTGGTGAAGTTGGGAAACCTCACTCAGCTTATCAAAGGGCAAAATGTCCAGCAAAACAGGTGAATTTATAAGTTTGCCTGGAGGTGCTGCAACAATACACTAAAGTAATTCTTTAGAGAACCAAACAGGAGATAAGTAAATGCTTACTAAAGTCTAAAAAGCATTTGAATGTATAGTAGTAATTCAAGTCAAAGCAATAAAGTTCAAAATCAACAACTTCAGAAAACTCTTAAAATGTTGTTAAAACTTTGCTCGCATTAAAGAGGTTACTTTCCTGTAACAGGGCTTGTTGGCCACCTGAATGCAGTAATATTGCCTTCTTGCTGCTGTATGTTTTAACAGCGAAGTATGCCTAGTAAGCCAGTGTAGATCACTATTTATGTGCAAAAATGCTTTAGAAGCAAAAGAGTATTTGGAATACATGCACTCTCCATACAAGTGTTCTACCTTCCATTAAAGACAACTCCTACAAAATCAAATATCTTTCGGTAAAAAGCAGACCCGATGAAGAAACAATTATAATTTTATGAAAACAGTACTGACGACCAAGACTAGGTACATGTAGGTGCTCTTTGTGTATTCCTTCGAATACTCCCTCTGTGATCCACACCTTTTTCCTTTTCTTTCTTCTTTAGTTTGTTTGACAATGCATATGGCAACATGTCACAATGATCACATAGGCAATATTTAGAAAATGACCTAATTGTTAGGACACTGCAAAGAAAATGTGCTGAGGTCAATAATAAGGTTTGCCCAGTGTGACATATATGCATCTGGCACTGGGCAAATAGGTGCACTGATGAAGTACGACATAGGCTTGCAGCTATGCTACAGTGTAATGTAAATTTTCTATGCAGTGTATATGTGGCTTGATGCTTTTTTAAATCTTCAAACTATTTGTGCTCATAAAGTTACATACCTTTGGCATTATTTAAGTTTGAGTAAATCTGTTCATGTTAGATGTGGATAATTGCAAATGGTTTGGATGATTCGTAGACTCATCAGTCTGCGGGTATTGACAATGTTTTGGAAGGTAGGTTCCTACCATGCAAACACTGCAAACGTTGATCTCATAATCTGATGAAATACATCAGCTTTCAAGGTGGAAAAGAAAATGGAGCACCTCCAAATTTTGTGTTGTTTCATACTGGGACGTAGCTTCAGAGTTAGTTTTTGGGGTGCGACACCCCCCAAATAAATGCATTCTTGGCTTGAAAGTTGGATGCAAGGGCCCTAAGGTGGGTCTGTTATGTCTGTGTTGTTTTTTCTCATTGTCCTGGTTTCACTAAGAGGCCTTAACTTGTGATGTTTTGGATCAGGAACTTAAATATACATTGTGATCGGTGTACCAAAAACACTGCAAATTTGCACCCATAGAAGTACTCATTAAACTTATGCTAATATACAACTTTTTAGAACTCAGAAGCATTGGCAATAGAAGGTTGGTAAAGCTGTGCGGTCTCAGGTTTTCAGGTATACTATTGGCAATCAAACACCCAAAAGGTGACAGTGCAAATGTTTGCAAACAACTGTAAATCACTCGGGATAGCATTCCAAACCGTTGTATTTTGCCCACTGTGCCACTTTCCTCAGAAGGCCTGATTTAGGGTTTGGCATATGGAGTAAGGGATAGACAGTGTGGCGGAGGACTTTACGTCCGCCAGCCTACCTTAACCCCCACCAAATTTAGAGATTTCTTCCGCCTCTGCAGTCATCTCTGTACATTGACAGGAACCATTGTCAATGTAGGAAAAGGTTGACAGATTGTGCTGTCAAACATCAGGACTGGCCATCAAACTTTTCCAAAGAATTTTCGTTTTTTAAATACAAACTCCCGAAGTAGGAGTTTGTTTCTCAAAAATAAAAAAACCTAATGGTCTCCACACCACTGGAGTTTTCTTCCATGTGATGAGGTTCATTTTTATTTTTCTATTTTTGCTGTCTCTCACCACTAGGATATACATGACAGTGACAGACAGTAGCAAAAAAAGCCAACGTACAATACAAACTAAATTGGGCAGATGGTTGGCTCACTTAATGCTATTGACACCTAGTCAGTCGTGGGAAATTATACAATGGCCCAGGGCATTTTACTGTGTTGGCATAATCAGGTGGACATAACAGGTGGACAGAAAGGTCCATGCCGTGCAGGAACTGGTATGCATGCACACAGAGTGTGCATCCAAAGGGCATGAGGCACCAAAAGGCCCTATTTCCTCTCTGCCACAGTTTTCATGGCTGCTCCACCAAACTTGCAATATGTAATATTCTTTGTCCCACCGTAATACTGCCACTGGCAGCTGCAGTGGGGCAGTGATGGTCCCACCGTCCATATCGTTATAGGGTGCTCAGGAGACTGCTACCAACGTGCCCCAAGAGTCGTAATCAAGGCCATAATCAGCTCCAGAAGCCCACCTAATGCACATTTGTACTAACCCTGCACCTCATGGGAGAAGTCCATCTTGAACCTTGGTAATTGCACCAATTCACTCTGCTGCCCACTGCTGTTTTATTTGGGGAATTTGAATTTATTCCCCCAAATTTCACTGACAAAAGCTACGACCATGGTTGTATGGAATGAGGTTTGTTCATATTCAAAAATATTCTTCCGATGGAGAAACTAAAAAAGGTTCAACAGTGCAAGTGTAACATATCGATTTCCATACGCATCACTGATTTGGGGCATCGAAAATTTGGCAAGAATTTCTAACATTTTCAATCCTGAATTTGAGAGGCTCAGCCGACCATTCTAAAATAACTAAAGGCAGATACAGAAAAGAGATGGTTAATGGGGGATGGAAGATGTCCCTACACTAAATTTACAAAACATAGACCTTAGAAATACTTGACCCAGAATATTAAAATCCTATTGCAAACAAAATTTAACACATTTTAGTCTGAGTATCCGATGCAAAGACTGCAGACCTGAGGAAACGTGATGAACATGCTGCAGGATGGCAAACGACTAGTCACAGTGCACTAGACAAAATGGCTTGCTAAATGCATTTTACTGTCCAAAGTACACACTCTCTTCAATTTCCTGTCTAATCTGTACTTTCTTGAACACATACTAATTACTTTGTGTGTCTGCAAAGTTTTAAAACTCTTCCCCTTAACAATGCAAAGATTTGCAGTACCTAGACATTGAAATAACAAAGGGGTCATTACGATTGCAGTGAATCCGCCACCAGCAGCCTGCCAGTGGCAGATTTGCCACAATCGTGCGGTTATTCTCTGCCCGTCAGATAAGGATAGTGGACAGAGTGCTGGCAGACGGAAAGCCCCACTGCCACGGGCCCGCACAGGCGATCGTTACTATTGCTTTTCGGACCCGGAGAGCAGACCTAGAATGGTGGCAGTGCCTAGCAGGCACCGTCCACCAAATTAGGATGCTTCATCACCGCCAGCCTGTGAATAGTGGTTCAACTGCCATTCAGGGGGCCCGTAGCTGGCCCCCCTTAAAAAGTGGCCTGTAAGTTTTGCATTTGGGGGTACGTATGGTGCCCCCCAACATTTCCCTCCACCATGTGGCAGACACTGTGTGGTGCCTGCCACGTGGTGCAGGGAAATGCAGCACCCACAGAATAAGGGGGCCCTGCCAAAGGCCCCCAAAGTAGCTTTCCGACAGGCTTTTCATGTCAGAAAGCCCAACATGAAAAGCCTGTGGGAAACTGACATCATAATCCCGATGGCGGAAAAGAAGTCTTTAAAGGATCATGTGCTGTTCCTGACTGGCCGATGGGCTCTCTGAGCCCGTCGGAGGCAGAGACTTGATTGTTCACCTTCTGGTGTCTCCCCAACCCTGCCCAGAGTCTCTTGACTTGTTATTGGGTGAGTCTCTGAGTGCATGCACTTTCCCTTCTGGTGGATGCTCTTTCCTGACCATGGTGGTGCTGGTGCCTTCCTTCTTTTCCCATCTAGCAGCAGAGGTCCTCCTCCTTTGCCCTTGGTCCCACTGTTCTTCATCTTTTCCATGACTGTTCACCCAAAACCAAAATGGAAAGTAAGTCCATATGCCCACTACTTCAAAGAAATCAAACACAACAATGAATATAATAATAATAAAAATGAAAATGAAAAACAGTGCCAAGTTATCCATTCCCCTTTTCCATGCTTCTAAAAGCAAGTTGCCACTTTTAACAGCGGGTAACTATGATGAATAAAGATTGAAATCAAGAATATACTTCTTTCATACTTTTTAAAAATGATTTTATATATGATATGGAAACGGAATTATCACGTAAGCCTATGGGACACCTAAACATACTAAGGTACTGCTATCATAATATTCACATATGGTGGCACAAAAAAAAAGAACCATAATATGAAGGTAAAACAATGATTATTGATTGATACAGCATACACATTTATTATATGAACATGTGCTGGTTGTTATGTGTAATAATGCATTTGATGTAAACGTATTACAGAGGTGACTTACATATTCTCGTAAATGAGTGTTTAATTTGGAAAACATCACCCAGATTATATGTGCTCTGGGTATTTATCATACGAAAGTCAGTCATTAAAAAACATGGGTATGTCGTCAGTGAGGTACATTTAAAAAGATTAAAAGGTTAAAAAAAGAAAAGGATCCAGTGTACCAATATAATATGTGAAACATATACAAATAGAAACATTATTAACTATCATTTTTCGGTGGCAACATCATGCACACAAACACTTTAAACAGATAGGACACTGCAAAGCTCTCCAAGCATAGAATAATTATGAATGTCTTTCATAGTGTAAGACCTGGTACAGCTTGTGGTCCTCAAGCTGAGGATGGGGGTTGAGCATGTTCTCAGGACCCTCTGTTGCAATGGAGAAAGCCTGGGGTACAATTTTTGCAGCTGGGAAGATAGACCAGCACATCCTTCCCTTTGAACCTAGGTCAGCGCCTGAGACCCTCCCAGTCCTTGCAGCACTCCCTGGCTCTTCATGTGTGAACCACCACTGCACAACAGCATGTGGCAATAGCCTTCCATATCTGAGCTGGTGGTGTTCCAGGTCCCTCGTAAGGTTGTGGCTACTTCTGGATGAACCCTTCTTGGATGATTTCTAATTGTTTCTGTGTGAATTTTATGTCCCATACTTCATGGTCCCGAGCCATTTGGGGGATGTCTGTAGTCAAAGGACCAGCAGCAAGATGAAGGATGATTTTGCGGATATCCTTGTATTGCTCTGAAATTACCTACTGCCTGTTCTTGTATATCATATCCTGCTTGTTGCTATAGACCTCGACTACGAAGTTCTCCACCTCTACTATGCTGTTCTCTGCCAGTGTAGCAGAGAGAGAGAAATCCGGTATATTTAACTGGAATAATAGATAACTGTTTCAGTTACATTGGGAAGTGTATCCATGTAATCATGTAGCATGTATATGTAACAATACATGTGTTTGATGCTTCTGCCTATATGCTTTGTGTGTGGGGTTTTAATGTGATTTGAGAATGTTAGTGTGACTGCTGAATTTAGTCATGATATGTAATCTATGGATGAATGTGTGGGTAATGTATTAGTGGATGCATATTTTATTGAGACTTGCACGTTTAGTGTGACATAACAATGTTGCCTTATTGGTGTCTTATGATGTTTTGTGTGGCAGTGACATAGTTCATCATTCCTCAGTGACTTTGCACTGTCCAGGTACTGTGATGCCTCAGACAAACTTGATGTGTGGGTGATGAAGATCGAATCTGGCATTGCGAACAGTCATTGCTGGAGCTTTTCCTTTGGCGGTCATGTTGTAGCGCAAGGTTTGGATCTTGCTGTGCTGGATGTTGCTGGCGGTCGCTGTAGCGAGAAGAGTCTGGTTCACCAGAGCTTTGCATTGGCGGTAGACATGGGCAGCAAGATCCTAGCACAAACTGGCCTGTTCGAAGTTGTGAAGAGCCCTAAACATCTGGAGAAGCTCAACTGATGCCAGCCAAGTGTCCGGGGCCTTGGGAGGCGGCTTTTTTGTAACACTTACTTGCTCCAGCAGAGCTCAGCAGGTCTCAGAATATTGTAGTTGCCAGTCCAGTTAGGTGCAGTGCAACAGGTCAGCTGGCTGGTTGCAGGAAGCCCAGCTGATGTAAGACATGTTATGTCTCTGTAGCTCAGAGCAGGAGGTCAGTCAGCTGACCCTTAGAGACACTCAGCCTGGGATGAAGAGAGAAGGTCCAGTCATCCGACTCCACAGGCAGGCCAGGCCTCAAGCAGCAGGGCAGGAAGGTGTCCTTCTTCTGTAGTATGCACAGGTCTAGGAGTGTACTGAAGAGTGGGTCTGAGGGTCTCATTTGTATACTCAATGACCACTATGAAGTGGTAGAAAATGTTGGCGCCCCCTCCCCTCCCCAGAAGTAGCTGGAATTTCCTGCCCCCTGCCATGGTCCAAGTCTGGGGGCACAATAGACTAGTGTGAAGTTTGTTATGTGACAGCTGAACTCCCTCCTATCAAGTTAGGAGGGCCCATCCTGCCAACAGCCTGACTCTCTATTGTGATATTGTAGGGGAAGAATACACAAAGGCAAACTGCCAACTACACCTAGTCCTGTGACCCAGAACCAGGCTGCAGGCACCAAATGGTTAGGATAGGAAAATTACAACTTTCTAACAGAGGCATTTTCAGAATTATGACTTATGATCCGACTCTACCATTAAAGCGGGTTTAAAATATCAATTGCACAGGCTTCATACATGGCTTTCCCACCTATTCCCAATCAAATGAAATCACATATTAAATGTAATATGGAACCCCAATGTTATCCTATGGCAGAGGTAGGCCTTGCAATAGTGAGAAATGAACTTGAGTGTTTTTCACTACCAGGACATATAAAAATTAAAAGTACAAGTCCAACTTTTTGAATACCCTGAACCCTGCCCTATAAGCTATTTAGGACTTACTACATTGCTGACATATGTACTAAAAAGGAAGGTTTAGGCTTGGCAAAAGGTTTATTTTGTCTACCTAAGTGTGTGGCACAATAAGTGCTGCGGTCCCACTAGTAGCATTTAATTTATAGGCCTGGGGAACCTGTGGTATCATTTTAATAGGGACTTATATAAGTACATTAAATGTGACAATTGGGTGTAAGCTAATTGCACCATGTTTAAAAGAGAGAGCACTAACTGTTTAGCACTGGTTATGAGTGGTAAAGTACGCAAAGTCCTAAGAGACAACAAAAATGGGTTTAGAAAACATAAGGGTGAGGGCAAATATTTAGTTTTGAGGGTGACCCTGCAGAGGTGGGGCCAGGTCCAACATGACCACCCTCCAGCCTAAAGCCAGGGTACACTAATCAACACCTTGATGGACTTCCCTGCTTAGCCAATAGAACGATGACAATGGCCTTCTACCTCAGAGGCACTTGTCAGTTCTATGTCATTCTGAGCTCAGTTGGATTCATTGATCTACACACTCCTAAGCCACTGGACTGACAAAGAAGGAACCCTTTTCCCTCACTTGTGGACCTCTCATGCGAAGCACCTAACCATAGCTAAGCCTGGGCGGTGAACTTCCCTCCGTTCATGGTGTTTACAGAGTTTTCTGCACTCTGCGGATCTCGCGGAGTACAGAAAACTCCGCTTTGCGATGTGCAGCTGAGTTTCTCCCAGCATGCGATCGCGAACAGTGAGTTTGCAAGTGTGAGCTTCTGCTCAGATAGAATTTCTTCCAGAGCGGCAGGAATACCAGCACAAACTGCAGTTTGCACTGCACACCACCACTTGCAGAACTTCGCTGTTTTTTTTTGTAACTTCGCGGAGGTCCGCGTAGCAAAACTCGGCGAACTACCCACAGGCTTGACCATAGCTCACTCACAAATTCCTCCCGGTAGATAGACAGTACCATGATGACTAACAAAGTAATGACACCCATTCCGCCCAGTGGATCAGACTTCTGTCCCCAACCCAAGGAATGCTCTGTGCATAAGGACGGCAATCAATGGAGGCCTCTGACAGCTGCCAGGGTCAGGAGCCAGGTCCTGGGTCATCCACTGCCTCGTGGAAGCTCCAAGCAGGGATCTTGTGTTGGTCTCTCTTCCAGCCTTGGGGTTGGCAAGGATTTTCCTGAGGGATTCAGAGGTTTTTCTAGCCTTTGAGATGTCTCATAGTGAGGGGGACCCCCCTGGTGTAGGGTACCCTACTTCCACTCTATCAGCCACCAGCTCAGGGTTGATAACCTGAGACTGGCTCTTCAGCTCAGGCTCTATACCACTTCCTCGCAGTCACCCCCCAGATCTGTCGAGGCAACAGTGGAGGACGTCCCTTTTCACACTTGGAGGCCAAATCTTGGAATTACCTTCCCCTCATCATCACTCAAGCAATTCAGGAAAAGACTCAATACCTAGCTCCTTGAATGAAAAGATCACCATGAAGCAGTTACAGTGCCTTGAAACACTCACAGGTGATTTGATTTGCTTTACAAATCCTTGATTGATTGATTGATTGAGGCTGAACAGGTGGTAGGGGTGAGTTCTTACTCCCTCTGTCTGTCTGTCTGGGCTTCTGTACACTCCGCATGGGTTGGGTACCCCAGACTACTGAGCTTCCAATGCTCACTGGGCAGTTGCCCCTTCTATATCGCTGGACACTGGTGGTAATGTAGTACCGAGAATGAGTCAATGGGCATCTCTGGGCTACCTTCACCTGTGGAGCTCCCACCAGTGGGTGGTCTTTTGGTACAGATCAGGTCCCCTCACTTGTGCCCAATCTGAAAGCAAGCAAAGCAACAGGGTCGGAAATGGGGTGCCCTGGGCCACCACCCACCAGAAACCACCCTCCTATTCTTAGAACCCTTTCCCCTTACACTATTCTGAAACCTGTCTGGGTCATTGGGTATCTACTCCTTTCTCAGGAGCACATGAACCACCCTTCTCAGGATCACTGCCAGGTACTTTCTAGGGCACTCACGCACTAACCCAGATGTCTACCTCCTTTGGGTCAGAGACCTTGTAGTCAATCAGGTGTTGGCACAACTATGTGTAACAGTTACTAACCATGTACTCTCTCAAACTTAGATCATACAGGCCTTCATAACCACCCACATGACTGCCTGTCACCCAACCACTCAGTGCCTTCTGGAAGAAGTCCACAAATTCGACCCAACTGGCCATTCAGTCTTTGTCTGCTCATCAACCTTAAGCAGTATCCCACTGGGGTGACACTAAACTCAGTGATAAGAGCTGCTTCCATGGTGGTGAAGGATATATGGTTCAGCCATCTCTAACACCAACAGGGTATTCCTCCTCACAGCTGGCATGGCCACGACAGACTCCCTCCCAAACTCCGCTGAGACCCTATGTATTCTATCGGATACCTCATAGGCTGTGAACCACTTATCATTATCTTCTCCTACCTCAAAGCTGGGCACCATTTCTATTGGTATAGGGACTATATTGTTGCTGCCACCATTTCTGCTGGGCTCTTGCCATTGTCAAGTCATTTCCCTCCTCTACCTCAACATCCTTTTCAGGGCCATCGCCCTCTTGATCCTCTGTGGAAGTCTCCCACAAAAGTTCTATCTCAGAATTATACAGGGTATCTCTAAGGCCCTGCTTAGTGGGCCCCTGCTTCACAGTCAGATCCCTCTCCTTTCAGAACTTCGTCAGCCTTGCTGAGATCATCGACCTGCACCCCCTCCATTATATCATAGTCTGGTAGGAAGTCAGGATCCTTTTCCATTCTGGCAAGCGATCACAAGTGTCACAACAATAAGTCCTAAGTATTTGAAGTTGAGGTAGAAATTACATTTGGAAAAATGGCCAATTTGAGAGAAAAGGAGAATTTAAAAAGAATTTGAATTTGGTAACAAATTATTTATAGTGGGATTGTTGTGTTACACTCACTGTATGGCACTGCACAAATACAAGGACTGGGTTCCACTGCTATTGTGTGTCGCTAATTTTAACATGTTTAAAGGAGAGAGGGCACAAAGACTTCAGCACTGGTTAATAGTGATAAAGTGTGAAGAGTACCAAGATCCAACAAAAATGGGTTCAGAACAATGAAGGGTGAAGAAAAATGGTTTGGGGGTGACACGGCAGAGATGGCCTGGTCCCACAAGAGTGGTATGCAGAGGAAAATCAGACATCCATGATCAGAAATGCACATAATTCTTGCTGAAACATTGAGATAAGTTGAAGCCCCTATTCTGAAATTATGATTGTGGGGATTTTGTGTAAACAGATCAATTGTTGGATAAAGATGTTTGGTAGCTGTTCGGCTGAGCATATTTGCTTTAGTGAGCATCTTAGTTAGTAGATCATGCACTACCAAAATAGAAATGAACTGATTTATGGGTAGTACATCAGTGACGAAATCCAGGCTGACTGTGTGGCATGGAATGGGTGGAATGAGCAAAACTAGTAACAATCCTGCAGGACAAGTATGAGGTATTTTGAGATGGGCAAAGATGAGGCACATTTGGACAAAGATCTTGCAATCACTGGACAGGTCTTCCTACCAGTCTTATCCTCTGAAGTGGAGCTGTGGGCTCCTGAGCAGCGCCGACCGGATCATCCTGAATTGTAGCCTGCACTACTTGGGGCTGGAGAGAAAGTTGCAGGGCAGGTAGAGCGATTGAGATGTTTTGAGAGCTATATGGTGTGGGTGCATGCAGGAAGGGACCGCCCGGGCTTTCTACTGACATGGAGCGCTGTTAGACCTGGCATCATTGGCATGAGTCTCTCCTCCATTTTTTTTGTCTGTTTGCCTCCTCTGTTTACGTTGTTTTGCTGGAATATTGCTTTGGGCACTGTGCCACTGCTGATCAGTGCCACAGTGCATGTGCTCCCTATGTTAAATTGATATTTATTTAGCTGTTTTATAGCGCGCTCTGTTACTACCAGAGTATCCTGGCGCGAAGAAGGAAAAACAAGCAGGTGGCCAGCAGAGAAAAGTTATATATATATAAAAAATCTAATATGCAATTCTGAAAAGATATGTTTTGAGTGCTTTTTTAAAAGGAACAAAATTTTCGATCGATCTCAAGGGTAGGGGCAGAGTATTCCAGGTCCGTGCTGCGAGAACAGCAAGTGACTGGCCTCCCAGACGCACTCGCTGGAAGCGGGGTACTCTCAGGAAATTGCAATTGGCTGAGCGTAGGGACCGAGTGGGAGTATAGTAGCTAAATCTTTTCCTCAGGTAGGACGGCCCAAGTTCATTGACTCCTTTAAATGCTAATGTTAGGATTTTAAAAGTAATCCTTTGAGCAACCGGCAGCCAATGTAGTTCCTTCATATGTATGCGCACACTTTCTCTACTAGGCACATTGTACAGCAGTCGTACCGTCGCATTTTGAATAATCTGTAGTCTAGCAACTAGAAAGGCAGGAGTTCCACTAAAGAGAGAGTTGGCGTAGTCGAGCCGAGATAAAATTAAAGCCCTCGCAACAGACTCTCTTGCTAAAGATGGCAAATAAGGAAAGAACTTTCTCATGGCTTTAAGAGATCCGAAGCACACCCCTGTAAGTTTTTTTATGTGTGCCTCAAATCTCAGATCCTCCCCAAACCAAACTCCCAAGTTCTTTGCAGGGATAGTAACCGAACTTGGTTGGGGAAAATCAGTAGGCCACAAGAGTTCTCTAAAATTAGGCGGAAATTGGCCTTACAACAACATTTCAGTCTTGTCTTCGTTGCATTTCAGCTGTGCTACTGCTAACCAGTTAAACACAGCGGAAAGGCACGAACAAATAACCTCTGTGTTAGTTACTGCGTCAGGCCATGTAAATAAAAGTTGCGTGTCATCTGCATACGCTATAATTTTAGCTCCCATTTGTTCGGCCAGCACAATAAGGGGGGTAAGGTATACGTTGAAAAGCAGGGAGCTTAATGCGGATCCCTTAGGGACTCCAGTATTAAGAGGCCTAGTCGAGGATGAAAAAGGTGGGATCCAGACCTGCTGAGACCTATCCGAAAGAAAAGATTTCACCCATTCTAGTGCTGAACCCAGCACACCAATCTTAGCCAGACGAGTCAGGAGGAGTGAGTGTGGGACAGTGTCGAATGCGGCAGAGAGGTCCAATAAAATTAGAGCCGCTCTGCCGCCGCTGTCCAGACACTCCCTAATCGCCTCAGTGATCTCCACCAAAGCCGACTCCGTGCTATAAGCTGCACAAAAGCCAGACTGAGCAGGGTGGAGAGCCTCCGAGGATTCCACAAAGGCATTCAACTGAGCAAAGGCGAGTTTCTCTCCAATTTTTGCCATGGCTGGGAGTAAAGATATGGGTCTATAGTTGCTCGGCACAGCTGGATCCGCACCAGTCTTCTTCAACAAGGGAAGAAGCTTAGCCTGTTTCCATGCTTTAGGAACCCTAGCTGTTGTAAAGGATAGACCCATTATTTGAGAAACCTCTGCTGTCACTAATTCTGCCGCTTCAGCCAACACCCGGGCCGGGCAGATATCACCAGGGGCACCAGATTTAAGAGATTTAATTGCCACCAAGGTATCATCCATTGAAGGGGGGATAAATCTCTCCATAATATCGATAGGAGGAACATTAGGTCCAACATTATCAGCAATCGTACTCCCCTCTCCGATTGCTCTAAGACTTTGTTGAATTTTAGCAATTTTTGTTAAAAAGAAAGAGGAGAGATTTTCACACCATTCAGCAGAGGGTTTCATCGATATTTGCTCAGCGCAGGGGGAAAGAAAGCTCTTAACTATAGAAATTTTTTTGCGGCTGTTATTATTAGCCCTCTCAATTCTTTTGGCGAAATATTCAGATTTAGCCAATTTAATGCTAGCATAATATTCTCGCTGTACCGAGCGGTAAAATTGCCTACATTAATCTTAGGGGGGCACGTATTCCTGGAGGACTTGGGTAAGTCTTTCATGGCTGACCAAGTAAATCTAATAAGTCGATGATCAGTCCAAGTTAGAATTTGGGGGGTATCCACCTTCAACGGAAAATTAGAGCATATAACATCTAAAGTGTGCCCACCTGTGTGTGTAGGGGAGGATACCCATTGGGTTAGAGAGGCCAGATCAAAGGAGTCATATAGAAGCTTACTTTCCTGACGTTCCCGACAGTCAACATGGATATTTAGGTCACCGAGCAGTAAAAAGCGAGAGATCCTCACTGCTCGGGGAACCTGAGTCTCCAAAAGAGCTTTAAGAAAAGGACCGGAGGGGCCAGGAGGTCGGTATATAAGAGAGCCACCCAATGTAAAATGTGGGGACAAAAGCAAAGAAAAATTCACAATCTCACCTTCGGCTAAATCATCCGAGTTTTCAATACTAAGGGCCCAAGAATCTCTAAAAATGATAGCTAACCCGCCACCCCTACCACTAAACCTGTCTTTCCTTCGAATCTTAAACCCTCTGGGAATGGCCAATTCAATGTTGGGAGCACATGAGCCATTCAACCATGTTTCGGTAATGAATAACAGGTCCAATGTCCCATCTTCTAGCAAAGAAAAAATTTCTGAAGCATGTTTGCACATTTAGCGCGCATTTATTAAAGCCGCGGAAATAGAGGCTACATTTAAGGTAGAATCTAATGAAATAGTGTCATTAATACAGCATGCAAAACCGCAAGCAGAGCAAGAGTTAAGGCTTGCTGGATCGATGCTTACACAAGTTAAGCCTATATCAAGCGGTGGGCGTAGCGCCATCAAACTCGATCGAGTGTATCTAATCGTAGTATCAGTCGAGTTCTGTGTCTGCAAGGCAGCCCGCCCCGCGTCCGCCACGTCCGAGGCGCGGACGGGCGCAGACGGGCTGACCTTTGGCTTACCTTCGGCACGCCTTAGGCGCGCCGAAGGTAAGCCATTGGATTCCATGTTTGGCTTATTTGGTTTACTGTCAGTCCCTAGTAGAGTGCACCAGGAGTGCCAGGGCTTGTAAATACAGATGCTGCTGGTGGGCTTGCAGCACTGGTTGTGCCACCCACCGAAGCGGCCTAGAAAAATATGTCTAAGGTCTGCCTTTGCAGAACCTGCGTGCAGTCTGATACTGTCATGCTGACTGCGCAAGTACACCTACTTGCCAGTCCCTAAAACATTCCCATAACTGCATGTTAGTCACCCCTATGGTAGGCCCAAGGGCAGGGTGCATTGTAAGCATAAGGTAGGACAAGCCCTGATGTGTGTGGCATGTCCTAATAGTGAATTACAGCCATTTTCGTTTTTCACTATTGTAAGGCTACCTGCTCTCCTTAGGCCAGACTGGGCTGCTGGGATTATTATACTATATAATCCTAACAGACTCAGAGAGCATGGTGGAAAGTTGAGTTTAGTATCCCTGAACTCAGAATTTGATAACACATCCTTTAGGATGGATGGTTTTTAGATTCTGAGTTTGAAACTAGCACTTTTAGAAAGTGACTAGTTTCTTGTCTAACTGTCTACTGGTCTCTGCTGGTTCTTGTGTGTGTGACAGGTGCTGGGTGGCTCCAGAGGTCTAAATGAGTCAGTGTGGGGTGAATGAGGCATTTGCATTTAGAGTGGGGGAACAGTAGTTCCTGATAGCCTGCACTGCCTGACACAAGACTGGCTCCACCTCCTGCCGGGCGACTGATGGCCCTGCCCCGGCCAGTGACAATACTGGCTCCACCTCCTGCTGGGCGGCTGAAGACCCTGCTCTGCACAGTGAATAGGCCAGGTGCCTCGGCCTGGCAACACCCACAACAAACCCAGGATGGGGGAAATCCCTCTGCATGGACAAAGGGATCAAAGCAGAAAAGGGGTATAAGAGAAGGACCCATGAACCAAAGAATTTAGATCACTTCTGACAAGGAAACCTATACCAAGGACAATCCAAGAACTTGCCTACCCCTTCTGCCAGAGTGATGTTTGCTGGGGGGAATCCTGCAGTTGCTTCTTTATTTTTGCCAAGGAACAAGGAGAGAGGAACTGAGTGTGTACTCTCAAGCTTTGCAAAGAAAATCTCCAAGGGCTGGAAGAGTGCCAGTCTCCTGTTGAAGTCACAGGGCTAAAGGACTTCATCATCTGCTAAAGTTGCCTGCTGCTGGAACCTGGGAGTCCAGCGCATCTGAAAGAAACCAGCAATCTCGACGTCGTCGGACGCCGCCGAATCCAGCTCGACATCGTGAGTAACGGCTCCAGTGTCCCGCACCTTCGACGCCGGCCGCCGGGCCCAATCGACGCCAGTAGCGATGCCGCTGCTGATCACCTCGACGCCGCAGCCCCTCTCAACGCCGTGAGTGCTGCTTACTCTTGCAACAACGACATCGACGACGACAACGTATCCTGCTTCGCCACCGTGAGCGCTGCTCCAGCTTGACACCTGTCGACGCTGCTGCAGATCGCTCTGACTCCGAGGCCCGATCGACACCGACGACTCGACGCCGGTACATCTCGACGCCGTGGATCATCGTTTGCTTCATTCTAAAAGGTACTGTGTTTGTGGGGTCTGTTTCGACTCCGGGCTCGACGTAGCGCTCCTCGCGGTCGACGCCGAACCTTTGGAATAGCTTTGCCTCAATGTCGTGTGACTCCTGTGGGGGTTACATTGTTGCCAAGAACTGTGTTTAAAGAAGAAGATTGCTTTTGTTGCTAAAGAGCACTTGCTAAGAAGAAACTTGACCTGAACTATTACTTTTCCTTCCAAAGAGTATTTATTGAGATTGTGGTATATTTTTGTCGTTATTTGGTCTTGTGCTAAGCCTTATATAAACATCCTTATTTTTATAATACCTTCTGTGTTGTGTCCGTTTGTGGTGTATTCACTTTATTACTGTATGCGGTCATAAATGCTTAACACTCTGCCTCTGAGATAAGCCTGTCTGCTCTGCCAAGCTACCAAGAGGGTGAGCGGGGGTTATCTGAGTGTGTGACCCCCTTGCCCTGACTAGAGGAGGTGGGTCCCTATTTGTCAGAAGTGTATACCTCTGCCAACTAGAGACCAGCCGATTCTAACAAGCGCAAACCCAGCAAAGCGGGGTTTAGTAATAGTGGAGCTTGACTCTGACCGTGGCTCTAAATGTTACAGGCAGAAAGACATTAATTAGGAGTTTTGTAAATACTATTCTGCCTTGTATCATAGCACTGCTGACTGTTCGTCGGTCAACGTTGAGGATTTTTTAGTACCTTTGCAGTTTCCTGCCATTACTGCAGCAGAGGCTGAAGAACAAGGGGGAGGCATTTTGCTTCAGGAAATCCATGCTGCCGTAAAGTCCATGATCCAGAACAAAACACCAGGCCACAATGGGCTACCAGTTGAGTTTAACTCCACTTATGTGGATGTCCTGGACCCCATGTTAGTAGACCTCTATAACAGCACACCGCACTTTGGGGCCAAAACACACCGCACTTTTCTCCTCGGGACGCCCATCCCCCACCAAGCTTTGCCCCAGGAGGCGCCACTGCGATCTTACTGCGCCCAGATGCACATAAGAATCCCTGAGTGCTCCCGCAGCGTGGGAGCTCATAACAGCATGCTGCACTTTGGGGCCAACTCACGCTGCACTTTTTCCCTGAGGACTCCATCTCCCACCAAGCTTTGCACGAGGAGGCGCAGAAGAACACCTGAGTGCTCCCGCAGTGCAGGACGCACACAGGGGATGCGCCAGGCGAAGCCCGGGCCAAGGGCGGGTCCGTCTGAGTCTGTCAGAGGCTGGGCTGGGCCAGGGGATTGTTATCTCTTGACCTAGTGGACTCTTTATTGACCTTTGTTTGGACTGTAACAGTAAGGTTTGAGGGAATAACGCTTTTATTACAACAAGTGTTAATACTGGTAAATGGTACAGAAAATAATGAGTAAACGTAAATCACAGGTCAGGGAGTTGTGGGGACTTTGGACGCATTTCTATTGAGGGCTGAGTCTGCCCTTATTCATGAAATTGCACTGACTGAGCGCAGATTGTCTTTGGAGCCACAACGACCCCCTAAGTCAGCATGTAACGTCTGCCCCTGTAGAGCACATTAATTCTCAACCCAATTCTCCCCGAACTAACAAGCTGTGTATTTTAGTACCCGAGTCAGAGTCCACTGATGCTCCTAGGGCAAGTGACATTTCAACTAGGCCAAAAGTAAGAAAGGTAACAACCTGGGGTCAAAAAGTTAAAATTAACCAGGAGAGTTGTCCCGTACCCCTATCCAAGAAAAGCAAGGGGCAGGGTACCAATAGGCAAACTCACCCCCTCCCAAAAAGAGGCCATAAAACTAAACCTGTGGAGGAGGAGCCTAGTCGGGAACCTAATTTGGCTCATAAGGATTCCACTCCAATAATTATAACCCTGCCTCAGGACAATGATAACGGGGAGTTTTTATTGAACCTGTTGATACTAAAGTTATCACTATTGGAAGCGAGCATAGATAAACTGGAAAAGCTTGCGGGTAGGACCTTCCCTCTTCTGACTGATACATGCCAATGTAGAACTAAGTCTGTTCTGCCTAACAGGAACGGGGGTGCTATGACTATTCAGTCTGATGTTTCTGCGCATGGAAATAGGAAAGCACCCCAAACTGTTTCTTTGGACTCTTCACCCAAACCCCACAGCTTGGTAGGCCCTGGAACGCCGCACACAGGAGAAGCACCCCTCATGTGTAAGCAAACAGAAACAGCACAGAGTACACCTAGCATCCAAGAGCGACTGGTGAACATTCAAAATTAGCCCCTCCCCGCCAGGTATAACAACGTGCGTGGAGAGGGAGCCCAGTCTTTAAGTGACCCAAAACAGCAAAAACAGCCCCTGGGTACCTTGCTCTGTTCATATACTCTGCATCTCCCCCAGAAGCAACGCCTTATACCATTGTTTTGGCCATTGCCCCTTCTTTGTCATGCGGAGCTACGGAACATTGGTCTGCACTAAGAAATAAATCACTGCACTTATTGAGCGCAAGGACGGGATTATCAAACCTGCTTTTCACTGAGTTTACAATGGCACAGCAGATTGGTTGGGTAGGATGCTCCAAAAAGTCACTAGAGGGCGACTGTGTAGTTTTAACATTTGGGTCACCAGACTTGGTTCGAACCATATTAGATAAGGTGGGCAATATTCTACCCATTGTTTTTTTCTATATAACACATGGACTCCCACAGTATATACCAGGGGTAGATAGAGATTGGGGGTTGAGAAGGCCTGGGTATGTTATTCCATTCAGCAACTACTTTGATGGCCTCAATATCTTAGAGGATAATGACTGACTGGCACCAGCAGATGTGGGCCTTTCCAGGGGCTGTGAGCTTGTAGTATCATTAAATGACTGCACTGTAGAACAAGAGGCCTAAGCTACAGGTCACCTTATGTGACAAACTAAAGGGAATCCACTGGGAGAGGTACCATGAGTAGAACTTTGGCCACCCATTTTGAACACATGCGATTCATCAACCCAGGTTGGAGCACTCCCCTGTATTGGTAGCCTCCTCCCTCTGAGTTTGGCTCCCCCGAGAATTACACTCAGCGGTGATTGTTTGCCAATCAAGGTTATGTCCTGGAATATTGCAGGGTTGCACAATAAGACAAATAATCAAATATGGTGTGATTTTATCTCTGATCAGGACATATTATGTTTCCAGAAAACATGGGTCAGAGAACCAATCATATAAATGGATTTAAAACATTCCACACACCTGCAGTGAAGGAACAAGCGGGTAGAGCAAAGGGACGTCTTTGTATGTATATTTCAAATAAGCTTGCATTGGATAAAATGCATCTAAAGTTGGGGAATAGCTACTCTCAGCTGGCAAAATGACACCAAAGTCTGACCCATTGTACTATCTTGGTCAATTTTTATAATAGCTTCCCACCAGGACCGGACTGGCCGTTGCGGGCACCGGGCAATTCCCCGGTGTGCCGCATGGATGGGGGCCGGTTTGGGGCCCCTGGGGGCCGTTTTTGTTACAGGGCCGTAATTGCAGCATAGCTGCAAAATCGTTCCTGTAACAAAATCGTCCGAAAACCGGCCCTGGCATCGAGCTCGGCCGCACCCCCGGACCCCCGCCCCTTTCGGGAGGGGGGCCGGCCGAGCACTTTGCCAGGGCCGGTTTTGGTTCCCAGTCCGGCCCTGCTTCCCACCAGATCATTTTGAAAATGTTGTACAAAACCTTGTAAGCGACCTTAACTCATTTATTTATACCAGTGCAAAACAGACAATGATAATCTTTGTGGGTGAATTTAAGTTTGCTTCATGTCCATAAGAGGATAGTAGGATTTGTGGAAATACTGATGAAGAGGGTGTATGTAGCACCCATTTTTGTCATACACCGATCGGGTAGATGTTTAAGGAGCTAATTGTCAGTACTGAGCTTGGTTTTATAAACGATTTATTGGCTAGACCTTTCCCTATGCCTTATACACTAAATGGAATGGGCTTATCCTCAACAATAGATTATATACTGGTCTCACTTAACTATGCACCCAGGTTGCATTCTTTTGTGGTGGGTGACAATCCCATGAGTGGCTATTTTCCCCTTATGCCTAGAGGTCAATTTGCCATCACAAAGGCTTGTTAGGGCCGATAAGGCTACAGAAATTACGGGAAAAGAAATACTTACCAGACCAATGGGTACACCCTGCTGTGGACAAAGGTTGATCCAGTTGCTGTTACAAAACAGCTAGTAACAAAATGTAAAACTGCCTTTGAAAACTGCCTGAGTGAATTTGCCACACAGGATCGTATTTTATTGTCTTTTCAGCATATAGCAGCAGGGGTTAGGGAGTTATTATTTGTGCAATCCCGCAATAAGGTTAAAAAACGGGTGGTTCACCACAAAATGTACACCTGCACTTACCAACCTAAAGCAGGAGTTGTGCAGGAAGCCCAGGAACCTTACTAAGGTCGGACAGGCGAGATAAGACTATAGATTGACCGTTAAGGAAATAAGATGTGCCCAGAGAAGGGAAGCATGCAAATCCCTCCATAGCATGGCACATTTGAAAGATAGTGATGCTTTTTGGAGAGTGGTGAAAACCCTGTTCTTACAATCCACGAGTGGTCCTACAATAGAAATCGCTATACCCGAAGAGTTATGGATCAAACACTTTTCAAAGGTGTATAATGGGCAGACAAACTCTTACTTTCCAGTTCGTGATATGTCAGTAGAGCCCACTGATTATGTGATCTACAGTTCACCTTGGAGGAAGTAGAAAGAGCTCGTCAGATAGCCAGGTCGGTAAGGCACCTAGCCCTGATGGAGCACCGGTGGATCTGCTTAAGTCAAATATCCTCCTTTGGTAGCCCATTATAACACAAGTTATTAATGCCAGTTGTATGGCCTCTATGCCAAGACATGGGCATCCATGATTGTCCCAATCTTTAAAAAAGGGGACTGAGATGATGCCGGGTATTACAAGCCTATATCCTTATTAGATTCTATGGTCAAGGTAGCGGGACGGGTTATCTTGGAACACCTGCAAGCCTGGGCAGAAGAGAACTCGGTCCAATCTGATATACAGTATGGCTTCAGAGAACGATTGAGGACGATTGAGCAGAGTTTAAATTTGACCTTATTGGTGGGTAAATATATGAGAGTCAAGAAACGTCGTTTTTATCTGGCATTTGTTGACCTTACTGTGGCCTTCGACTCTGTAAGACATGATAGGCTGTTGGAGGTTCTCGGGGTTGTCAGGGTTGATCCTCATATTACTCTCTTTTAAAGGTGCCTGTATAGTGGTGCACTGGCAAGTGTGCCTTTTGATCTAGGTGGCAAGCTCACATCTGCCTTTCCCATTCGGCAAGGTTGTGTGCTGGCCCCCTTTCTTTTTAACTTGTATATTAATGGATTGTGCCAAGCACTCCTTAGGGACAATCAAGATTTTCCCTCTGTGAATGGACATCCTATAACTGCTCTCCTTTACTCGGATGAGGCAGTATTAATGTCGAGAACTCAAATAGGTCTCCTGGGGGTTTTAGATAGTTTTACTGATTTTATGAAGGACCTTGGCCTTACTATTAATATTTCTAAGACTTTTACCATGAGCTGTGGCTGTGGATAAAAAGCATGTTTGCATGTTTGTGGACAGGCAAAAATTAGTACAGACAAAGAATTTTTCTTACCTCAGCATTTTATTTTATCAAGGCGATTCGTGGGTTCAAGCTATTCCTGTAAAAAAAACTGCTGTTTATTAAGACAACAGCTGCCCTGTCATCTTTCTCAAGAAAGCTAGTTAGGAATCCGCCAGGGGATCTCATCCAAATCTACAAGGCCAAATGCACTGCGACTGCAATGTACGGGGCGGGAGTATGTGGTTTTGTTAATACTCTCCTATAAAAACTGTGGAAAATTCTTCTTTAAAATATATTTTATCAGTGCCAGCCAGCTCACCTTCTTCTGTCTGTCACAACAAGCTGGGTCTTCTTTTTATCTCTGATTTGATTAAATTAGAACCAATTCTCCTGTGGCACAGGATCTGGTCAAAGGATCAGCCCAAGCTAAATAAATCTCACAGGACTGCCTAAAATTAAAGGGGTTTTAAAGATTCCCTGGGTCAAGTAAATGTGTGATTTTATGAACGATATTGGGCACCCAGAATACTTTACTGACCCTAGGTCTATACAGGCAATCTCTAGAAAGGCCCTAAGAAAGGAGGGTCTTCAACTATTAGTTACAATAAAAATTACAGGAGAAATGTTAAAACACAGTATAAGGCAACACCAGTTAATTATAACCACCTCTTATATGGAACCTTACTTTACATTTGTACCTGGGGATTTTGACAGGCTGCTATTAACTTGGTTTAAGCTGGTTATCGTCCATAGACTTGTGACATTCCCAAAAATCAATGACTGGTCACAGAAATTGCCTTTGTGTCCGTGTGACAATCATTCTCTAGGGAGGAATTGGAATTGGTTGTTAAAGATCTTCCATTGGGTAAGGCCTGCGGCCCGGATGGTTTTCCCGCAGAATTTTCTAGGGTCTTTTTTAGTTCTTTCGCCGACTTGTTTTTGTTATTACTAAATTCTATGCTCGGTGGTGGGTAAGTTCCCACATCCTTTCATGAAGGCACAGTTGTCAGTTTTTTGAAAAAAGGGAAAGAACCTAGGGACCCTAATTCATACAGCCCGATCACGTTACTAAACTCGGATTATAAAATCGTCACTAAAATACTGTCACTTCATTTTAACAATATTACGGCTGATTTGATCCATCCTGATCGAAATGGGTTTATTGTAGGTAGGCAAATATTTAAAAATACACATTTCTTAATTGAGGCATTAGATTATTTTGAGTCACGGAGGTTACCGGCCTTGGTTTTATTATTAGATGCAGAAAAAGCTTTTGATTTGGTGGTTTGGAATACACTTTTTTATTTTGAAAAATGTCAGGATCACACAACAAATTATTAATCTAATACAGAATCTGTGTACCGGGGCTACAGCCAATATAATTATTAATAAACTTTCAGCAGGCTCAATTTTAGTCCAGCGGGGAACTAGGCAAGGTTGCCCTTTGTTTCCTATTCTTTTCGCCTATTTTATTGAACCACTTGCAGTAGCTATTCGTAATTGTGAACAGATTGCTCCCCCGGTCATCTCTATGGCTAAGATAAAGTTATATGCGGATGACATTATGTTACTAATTAAACCGGATCTCCAATCACAGACACAAGCGCTTCAGATTTTTGAAGAATTTGAGACTTTAGGAGGCTACCGAATTAATAAAAAAAAGACAGAAATTCTGGTCTGTGGGGGAGGGGATTTAGTACTACATCCGGATTTGCACGGCTGTATTAATCCCAAATCTAAAAGATATTAAGGGATTTTATTTTCTCCCATAATTCAGGATTTATACACACTTAATTTTGTTCCCTTACTTCGGAAGGTCCGCTCAATGTTTGCTCGGTGGGATCCATTACCTTTATCTATTCTCGGCCGAGTTGCCCTGATCAAAATGTCTATACTCCCACTTTTTAATTTTTTATTCTCCACTATTCCTGTTTTTCTACCTGGGGCTTTTTTTTCCAGAGTAGAATCTATGTTTTCCGCATTTATCTGGGCTAAAAAAAACTCCTAGATTCGCTATCGGGACTTTATACGAAGAGACCGAACATGGCGGCCTTTCATTACCCAATTTAAAAGATTATTATAATGCATACTTTGCGCAGTATTTAGACAGATTTAAAAATGCAACCCCAGCTCTGGGTCTATTTATACATTTTTTCTTTGATTTAATTTGTTCAGAGATTCAGAGTCCATCTCCCCTCTTTGTGCCTAAATCACCTAAATTTGTCGATATAAAACCCTGATTTGGTTTTCCAAACAACGGGATGCCATGCTTAAAAGATATTCCCTCCCTCATTTTAATTTAACAAACCCCTTAATTGGAGTCTTTGCTTTTTTAGGGATAAAAATAGATCCTATAATTACTGCAAATTGGGGTCGTGTGGGGTTTAAAATGTTATCAGATTTTATGGGGAATGGGTCCTGGTTAGCTGTTGACGCAATGATACATTTAATTCCTGGCAACTTTTTGTTAATCGGGTCTTATAAGGTGATCTATAAAACCCTGGCGCAGTTAGACCCCAATCATATTAATATTAATATCTGCTCCCCGCTGGCAGAAGATCTCTTTATTAATATCTCAATAAAGAAACCCAGGGAATGGAAACATTGTTTGACACAAAGTAAGGAGGGAGAGCTGAGCTCTAAAGTTATACGAAAATGGCATGTACAGGACAATTTAGTGTTGTCCATTAATACATGGAAAACTATCAATAAGTTTAACTTTGGATTATTACAGGAGGCCAATTGGCGTAGAATGTTGTTCTTTAGCAAATGCCTTTTGTACCGTACTCCTGCAGTTATCGCCAAAATGTATGTCAATACGTCTGCTAATTGTTTTAGATGCTTTCAATGCGACCCAGCCAATTGGTCACATATCATGGCTTACTGTCCGAAAATTAAGACATTCTGGGACGAAATTTTTGCTTTTCTTAAAACACATGATGTGATTCCGGTGTTTCGCAATGTAAAATTATTGCTGTTTGGGTTTGATCCTGATTGTAATCTTTCAGATCATTTGGCAAAACTGGTTTACATTGTAATGGCAGTTGCTAGATCATTGTTATTACAGAATTGGGGCTCAACACAGGTTCCGGTGTTTCAGGTTTGGTTTGATAAAATAAAAAGGGTCAGGAAAAGCGAACAAATGTATGCAAAACGAGTTGGTGGGATAAAAAAGTTTGAAAAAATGTGGGGATTTTATTTCAAATAACTTTTTGTATATTATGGTTTATATTGGAAAGAATGATAATGTCAATTGCACGTTTATGACATTTATATATCTATATTTTTTGTATTTGATTTTCGAAGAAGCAAATAACTTCAATAAAAAAATTTGAGAAAAAAAAAAGACAATCATTCTACCTAGTCCACCATTTTATTCTGCAAATTGAATGCAGCATTGAGGAAAGCGTGGATTTTACAGTTTTTAAAACAACAGGGATTGCCGCAATTCCGCCCTGCATTAATAAGGCTACAGTTCTTGGAGGACGAAAAAACTGCCTGGTGTTTAGCTATGTTCTTTAAGAAGGCACTCCTCCAAAGGAAATCCATTATGATGGATGAGTTATAGCAGAACGGGCACTTGACATTTTTATGGTTTCATTACTGTAGCCTCAATATTAACTGACATTTTAACCCCTTGAGCGCTTGTGACGGAACCACTCCATCACGAGCCACGGACGCGCTGTGCTGGTGACGGAGTGGGCTCCCGCCCCGCCCATGCTGCCGCAATTCCGCACCTGCGCTGCGGATTTATTGAGCGGGCGGGGCTGTGACGGAACCACTCCGTCACAAGCACAGCGCGCCCATAGCTCATGACGGAGTGGTTCCGTCACGAGCATGGCGGCGCCACCCGGCCTCTCCTCCCCCCATTGCTGTGGAATTACCGCACTGATCGTGGTGCTGCTGAAACCAGGGAAGCCGACCCATGACAAGAAGGCCTACCGGCCACTGGCAATGCTAATCATAGATTACAAAATATTGAATAAGATCCTAGCCACCTTTCACCACATACCTGCTCTACTCTATTCTGACCAGGTGGGATTCATCCTGGGCTGAAGTATATAACTCAATATCCGCAAACTAGGTGGGATTCATTGCTGTACGTGGATCCCCAGGCCAGGGTGAGGATGGGTCGCATTATCTTGGAGAGCTACAGAGGTGGGCATTGCACTAGACAGGGCCGCCCTCTGGAGACGTTGACCTGCCATGCCCTGGCTGCGAATTCTTATGAGGCTATAGCAATCTGAGACCACATGCACCATATTGTGTTTTATGTAGACAACATCTTGACTTTCCTACATGATACAGCGAGGGCCCTGACGGGCACTCAGGAGCTATTGGAGCACTTTGGCTCCCTCTCCGATTTACACATCAATTGGAAAAAAGCTTGCCTATTCCCCAAGTTGGTAACCAAAGGCCTTCTAGAGGATTTGGGGACTCTACAGTGGGAACCCCAGTGCTTGCCCTACCTCGGAATATGGATTTATCATGACCCAGCGGACTTGCTGGAGGGGAATGTGGACAGGCCATTCGAGAGCTCTGGTCCAGTATTGATTTTTGGAAAACGCTACTCCTTTTGGTGTCAGGCTGAGTGGCCTTACTAAAGTTTATAGCCCTCCCTGTCTGCTGTATTTCTTTGAAATGTTGCCGGTCTGGATCACGTGGGCGACATTTTGGGTCATCAATGAGCTTTTCACAGGCTTCCCATGGGGTACAGGCCATAGGTGAGTAGCATTGGCTACCTTGCAGCATCCAGGGGAAGAGGGTGGACTGTCTGTTCCTGATTTTGAGATCTACTATCTGGTGGCACAACTTCAGCAGCTAAAGCAATGGACTGCAAGCAGACTCCCTCCCAGAAGAACAGTGGGCACATCCGTACCTGACCTTCCCTGTTTGATGAGGACACTATGGGGTAGATAATAATACTCAATTTTGTGTGCTGCACCGCTGTTGGACTCGGAGTCTGCAGAGGACGTGAGTGCAATTACCATATTCCCCAGATATTACCCTAGGTTTCCTAGAAGCGCTGCCACATGTGGGAGGGAATGATGAGTACTGATGGACTGGGCAGAGGCAGGTGTGTTGATGCTTGGGGCCCTCTTTGAAGATGGGATGCTCATCCTATTTGAGGAGTTCCACTAGCTGCATGGTCTACCTCAGGGCCAGTTCCTCTTTCATGGTGCAGTATTGGTGGCCATCCATGGCCACTCCATACGAAAAGCTGCCAATACTTGCTTACCTCATCGGGGACCTTTAAAGGAGTTAATTATCTTTATAGAATGATCCTGGTGACATGGTCCTACCTCCGCGAGCCCTTAGAATCCAATGGGAGGAAGATCTGGGGATTCCTATTCCAGATGGAGACTGAGGAGAGATCCTGCAGCAAATACCTAAAGTTTCCAGAAACTCCTTGTTAAAGCTTATTAATTTCTATGTGCTACACAGAGCATATCTCACCCTTGGAAGGATAAACAGACACTTTGCAGGTAAGGGAGTGAACTGCCCTGTAGTACTGAAAATTCTGGACTCATGTAATGTGACTGCACTCGAGAATAAAACTTCATCGTAAATTGACGAATTTAGTACCAAAAGACCGAGAATGGCGAGTACGTCCTGTACAGGTATTTTCAGCATATTCAAGTGACGATTTCACTTTGAAATCGTCACTCTCGTTCAGAACCCTCGGCTTCCATTTTGTGTATGGCAGCCATTTTGTGAGTTGCCCTTTACATAGGCTTATAAACCAGCTGGATTCGACCCCAGAAGGACACGTACACCTTGATCGACTTTTCCTTGACCTATGCCAGTTGGAACCATTGCCCCAGGCCGGACCTGTTAGGTCAGTTCCTCTCCAGTGGCCAAGCAAGATAGCATCAGGGCTCAGCCGGCCATACACCTCCTCATTGCGCACACACCTGCCGTATCTTGCTCACATCTGTCTTTACTCTTTTGCTTCACTTACTTTATGATGGGGAGGTGCCTGTTTTATTGGGGGTCCACCGATATCTGATGAAATGTTGGGCCTTGCCAGGTGATTTGTTATGGGCAGCACGACGTGAAATATGTACATGTCATCATGACTCTGCTTTTCTTTTGTAAACCAATAACTGTAAATGACATACTACAAATTCGAAGAATGTTTGCCTGAAGCTGAATATTCTGTATAAAGAGAGAAGCCCGACTTTGTAAATTCGAGCAGTCTCCTGAGAATATACTTCCCCGTGTTGTACTTCTAGGACACTTGTTACCTTGGTTGCAGCCAATAAACTAATCTTTGACTTCACCTAGAAGACTCTGAGTTTCTGTGGTCTGAATCAGGAAAAGGACTCGAGGTCTTTGGGTGTGTATTCCCTGACACCGCTGGGTTACCGGTTAAGTACCGGTTCTGAAAAACCCAGTACCTCAGTTGGCGCCCAACGTTTGGGGCGATTCCAGCGGTACCGGTCCAGCCAGAGGTACGTGAGGAGCTTCGTGTGAAAATTCTGGAGGAAGGCCTGCCACTTCTTCGACCCCTGCATGTCGATGTGGTCCGAAAGTCTTTGCTGCGAGGTTCCCCGCTTCCCGACGGCTACGAAGGTCTGCTGCCCTGGCTATCGCCCTGATTTGGACCCTTGAAGTTTGGTAGGGCGAAACACTGAGACGAGTCTTCTGGTGACGTCATCGATATCTCAGTTAAGTATAAGTGGAGCGTCTCCCAGTCCTTAGTTGATCTTAGTTTTGGTATCCTTGGGATAAAAAGTTTTGTGTTGGTACTTGCAAGCACCAAAACCGAAGGACTCGTGTATTCACGAGAAATATCGTAATCGATAAACCTTTGAAGTTTGGAACTAGACTAGAGAGCGAAGATGCCTGGTCTTAGACTTGGAAATGTGTTTTGTCTTGGCAGTAATAATAGGGACTCCCGATTGGAGGACTCATGTCCGGTTCCTCCGGTTGGAACTCCAACCTACGAGTTATATGTGAAACATGGGGTAGGCCCCATCACATACAACAAAGTGTGGATTAAATACACCAGGAAAGATGGTGTTTTAAAATGGCCCCAACATGGTAGCTTCGACACGGAAATTCTAGATAACCTCGAAGTTAAACTTTTCAAGAAGAAAGCCCGGCCGGCAATGTTTGACTCTTTTCGCCTATTGCGTAAGCAGGCCAGACAAAAATAAATTAAATTAGAGAAGAAAAATAAGAGAGAAGGGAATATTTCAGTAATGAAAGCTGCTATGCAGTTTAAAGACAATGAAGAAGAACAGATGAGTGAGCAGTTTCACAGGCAACGTAAAATGGCGATAGATAAATGCTATCCAGTTTTGTCGCGTCCCAAGAAGGATGCAGCAAAAGACCTTAAGGAAGACACGTTAATGGGCCATTTGTTAAGTTCAGCACCCCCCTATGCACAAACAGCCATGGCGCCTCCGCAACCCTTAGTTGCGCCGCCATTGGTTGTTATGCCTGCTCCTCTACAGCACCCACCAGCTGCTCTTCAGCTGGCTTCCGCTCCTCCGGTGCAGCCTCCTCAAGGCACACCGACTACATCTACTTCGCTTATGCCTTCTACGACCTTGCCTAGTGCACCTTCGATTTCTCATAATGCTCCCTCTGCTATTGCCTCTACTTCAGCCTTATCTCACCCTGTTTTTCCACCCGTTCTCCCTTCAGTTTCTCCTTCCGTTCGACAGAGAATGGCCAGCACTGTAACTAATATTTTCTCACCTCTTTTCGGGTCGCCTACTACTGTTAGGGGTGCTACTGGTCGTCTCACTTAATTCAGTGTAATTTTAGTTCAGGTCATGTTTAATTTTTACTTTCAGTTCAATTATTCGTTAGTGTGAAACTTAGGAGGAGTTTTAGAATGTAACTTCTAATTTTAGTCTATGTAACTAGTTTATTTGGGATTTGCTTTAGACAATGCTTGTTGGTTTCCAGTCCTTGTTTATGTCCTTATGGTTTCACCTTAGATTGTGCGCTCTAACGAGAGAGGCTCGCGCAGGCTCTCGTGACTGTGACTGTAAATGGAGAAAGGGCTCGCGCTGCTCTCGTGACTCTGACTGGTCTATAAATAGACCTCTCTTCCAACGGACGACGCTTCGTCTCTCGTTGGATCCCTGATGAGCGCTTCTGCCCTTGTGAGTCAGGATCGTGTTAACGATCATAAATTCCTTTTAAAAAAACCTTTTTCAAATAGACGGTGTTTGATCGTCTATTTCCCAGCCCCTCGACGAGCTTTTAAGAAAGCTGTCATTTCTTCGTTGTTTTCCGTGGATCCGCTGAGGCCGAAGCTCCGAGGAATCTTCTTCGAGTCGGCAGGTGCCGAGTTTCGTTTTCCTCCGCCAGCCGGCAGTTCGAGTCTCCAGTCTTCCCGTCCCGTTTCAGGAAGGACAGTAAGATTTATTACTTCTGGCAAAATTTAAAACTGAAGAGTTCAACGCTACTTCTGAACTAAGACTAAATAACCAAGGCAGAAGTTCTACGTTATTCTTTAAGTTAGAGGGTTTCCTATGTCCACAGTGAGAAAACAAACAAGTCTTGAAAAAATAAACTGTTTAGTTAAATTAAGAATCTACCAGGAACTGCGTAGTCAAGAGGTAGACACTGTTAAATAAAACAAGCCTTGGCAAAGACAAGTATCAACTCTGTTAAATAAAACAAGCCTTGGCAAGACAAGTATCAAATCTGTTAAATAAACTGTTAGTTAGTTAAGAATCTACCAGGAACTGTGAGGTCAAAGAGGTAGACTCTGGTAAATGAAACAAGCCTTGGCTAAGGCAAGGGTCTATGTTATTGTCTGTTGTGAAACTAAATTTGTAAATAGGAAAATTGTAACAGCCTTTGAAAAGAAAGGCTGAATGTTCTTTCAAAAAGCAATCTGGTAGAAACTTGATAGCAGAAGTTATTAGGAGTAGGTTGTTGTGTTTTTTCTCTATCATCCTACTGCAGATATTCATTGACAAGAAGATTTGCTGAAGGTTTCAGGTATGAATATTGCATGATAGAAATCTGTTCAGTTCATTAACTTCATTAACAAACTAACCCATGTAATTGAGAAGTTTTACTGAGAATTCATGTTCTTCACTTTAAGGAGTCTTGAGTTGAGGCTGAGCAACAGAATTCAAAAGAGTGTGAGCGAAGGCCACAAAAACCTATGGTCAGTAGTAGAGGTGCTTAGACATTTTCTGAGTTTAGAGATAGTTTGAATGTTATATTTATTGTTAAATTTTGAACTACAGAATTGCGTGGAATCAGAGAAGCGGATCCAAAGAATTGGTTAGCGGCCTGGAACACTGTCAAGAGAAACAACTGAAAAAACAACACCTGAAGCAAATGTTTATTTATATGTTGTTAGTTTCTCTGTCCACTTCCCCTTTCCCTTAGGGAAAAGTTAATTCAGTCAGAGTTGAATTCCTGATTGTGTTGACTGATCTTTGGGGGAGTTGGGAGTTTACAACTTCAAGAGGAAACGTCAGGAGTGACTCTCAGGACTTCGCAACAGTAGACGAAGCCACCTTCCAATTAATTAAAATCGTTTCCTCTTGGGATTGTAAATTCACCCTCATGGATGTTTCACAGTTGTCACAGTTAGTACAGAAAATGACTGTGGAAATGGAAAATCTGCGATTGGAGAATCAATCGCTTCGTCAAGAGTTGGATGAGACTAGAGCGGGGTTTTCTGTTTGGAGGGATCCCTCTAAGGAGAGAAAACCAGTTTTAGCGCCAGCTAGGTTTGGGACTGATGTTGGTCAGTCACATACCTCAGGAGATCGGTCCGATAGTCAACCAGTACAAGTCACAGTCGTTACCCCTACACCTGTCCCTTTGGCTAACCCAGAAGGGTTTTCAGGAGATAATAGTAGATTTGCTACTTTTCTTAGTCAGTGTCAATTACATTTCATGTGTAAACCTCAAATTTTTTCTTCTGACACAGCTAAGGTAGCATTTATAATTTCTTATCTTGGGGGGGTGGCTGCGAATTGGGCAATGCCTTTGGTAGATAATAATGACCCTCTGCTTCATAATCTGCAAAATTTCAAAATAGCCATGTCTAACTTATTTGCAAAGCACACCTTAATTCAGTCTTCTGATAATGAGTTATTGAGTCTTCGTCAAGGGACCAAGGATCTCATTTCTTATATTACTACTTTCAATAGACTTTTGACTGAAACTCATTGGCCTGAGGAGAAGAGAATTTCCTTGTTTTATAGAGGTCTTAAAGATGATTTGAAAGATTCCCTTGCACACATAGTTAATTTGCCTGGTGATTTTAAGGAATTTCAGGATCTAGTGGTTAAGCTTGATCACAGATTAGGTGAACGTAAAAATGAGAAAACTAGGAGTGATTTTAGAAATTCATTAGTTAAAGTTGAGAAAAAAGAGTCAGAAGTTAAGAATATTTTTGTTGAACCTGTTTGGTCGGGTGGGTTTAAAGGTCCTTTAACCTCTGAAGAAAAGGAACGGAGACGTAAGGGCAATTTGTGTTTGTACTGTGGCAAACCAGGGCACCTCGCTAAGGATTGTACTGTTAAACCTGCAAAAAAGACGGTCTTAGCTATTGAAGCTCCTTCTTCAAATCCGTCAAAAAACTAAAATTCTCGAGGAAAGTCGAGATCGTTTCCTCGAGTAAAGCTTCTTCTAAGATCTCCCAGTTTGTCACCAATGTAACTACACATATTCCTAAACATTGTACTATTCGGATGGTTTTTATTTTAACTACTCTTCAAAGACATAGTATTCCTGTACTTTTGGACTCTGGGGCTACAGGAAATTATTTCGATATTGAGTTTGCCCATAAATTGAATCTAAAATGTGTTGCCAAGGAGGAACCTGAATCTGTGAGAGCTGTTGATGGTTCGGTTTTGTCTTCTGGAATGATTCAATTTAATACCGAACCATTGACTTTAGTGGCAGATAATGGACATACTGAAAGGGTGGTCTTTGATCTTATTGATGCACCGACCTTTGGAGTGATCTTGGGCATTCCTTGGTTGGAATTACATAATCCAAAAATTGACTGGATTAAAAGAACTGTTACTTTAGAGTCTTCTTTTTGTAAGTTACATTGTTATCAAGAAACCAGAGATCCAGTGATGCCTCTTTTTTGTGCTACTTTAAGTCCAGAAAGTAATAGGCTTCCAGTTGAGTATAGGAATTTTTCTAAGGTTTTTGATCCTGTTGAAGCAACTAAATTACCACCGCACCGAATTTTTGATTGCAGGATCGACTTAGTTCCTGGTGCTATTCTACCTTGTACTAGAATATACGCCTTGACAGAACCTGAAAATGATTATTTAAGGAAGTATCTGGATGAACTTTTGGAATTAGGTTTTATCCGTCATTCAACTTCTCCAGTTTCGTCTCCTCTTTTCTTCATTGCGAAGAAGCCTGGGGATTTGAGGGCGTGTATTGATTATAGAGCGGTTAATAAAGCGACCATTAAAAATAGGTATCCATTACCTTTGATTCCTGTGCTTCTTAATCAAATTAAAGGTTCTAGTATTTACACCAAACTTGATCTTAGAGGAGCATATCATTTGATTAGAGTCAAGGAAGGTGATGAATGGAAGACCGCTTTTCGTACGAAATTCGGTCTTTTTGAATATACAGTCATGCCTTTTGGTCTGTGCAACGCGCCGGCGGCTTTTCAATATTTTATCAATGAGGTCTTGCACGATCTTTTGGATGTTTGTTGTATCGTTTATATTGATGACATCTTGATTTATTCTAAAAATGTGGAAGAGCATGTGCAACATGTTCAGTCAGTGCTTCAGAGATTGAGGGATAATTCTTTGTATGCTCAATTGGAAAAATGTGTCTTTAATGTCTCCCAAGTGGAATTTCTTGGCTATTGCTTGTCACCTGAGGGGATCCATATGGATCCTAAGAAAGTTGAAGCAATTTTAACCTGGCCAATTCCAGTTTCAATTAAAGACACACAGAGAATTCTTGGGTTTGCTAATTTTTATAGACGATTCATTTCTAAATTTTCTGAAATTGTTACTCCCATTACTCAGTTATTGAAAAAAGGGAAGGCCTTCTCTTGGACTGAGGAAGCTGATCAAGCCTTTTCTTTGTTGAAAAAGGCTTTTACCTCTGCTCCTATTTTGGTTCATCCTGATCCTGATAGGCCATTTTTTGTGGAAGCGGATGCTTCGCAGACAGCCATTGGTGGGGTGTTGCTTCAAAAGGATTCAAATACTGGTCATTTACATCCCATCGCCTTTTTCTCTAGGAAGTTACTTTTAGCTGAGCAAAATTATACAATTGCTGAACGAGAATTGTTAGCCATTAAAGATGTGTTTCAGGAGTGGAGACATCACCTTTTGGGGGCTAAACATACTATCACAGTATACTCTGACCATAAAAATTTACAATTTTATTCCACTGTTAAGGCCTTTTCTCCTAGACAGATGAGATGGCTACAATTTTTTAGCGAATTTGACTTTTTAATTATGTATCGACCTGGAAATAAGCAGTTGTTATCTGACACACTCTCACGATTAGTTTGTGAGAAGGATTTAAATTTTGCTAAAGAACCACCTAGTATTCTACCCTTGGAAAAAATAGCTGCTGAGATCCATTCTGAAAGTTTTTTAGACTCTGTTAAGAAAGAATTAAAAACTTTTAATTGTCATGAATGGTTATCTAAGAAGGGAAATTCTATTAAAGATGGTTTGTTCTATCACAACAATAAATTGTTTATTCCCACAAGGGATTTACAGGTTTTGGTTATGCAATGGAATCATGATTTGGCAATTGCTGCACATCCAGGTATTAATAAAACCTTGGATTTATGTCAGCGTCATTTCTGGTGGGAAAAAATGATTCCTATAATTCAGCAATTTGTGAAAGCCTGCCCAGTTTGCTCACGTCAAAAGGCATTACACGTAGCTCCAATGGGTCTACTACGTCCAATGACTATACCTCCTCAACGTTTGGCACACAATCAGTCTAGATTTTATTACTGATCTCCCTAATTCTAATGGTTATACTGCGGTTCTTGTGGTGGTGGATTTGTTATCTAAAATGGGACATTTTATTCCATTACTCAAGATTCCATCTGCAGCAGAATTTAGTACTGTGTTTTTATCTAATATTGTAAAACTTCATGGTCTTCCTCGAAGATTATTTCAGATAGAGGTCCTCAATTCATTTCAAAATTCTGGTCACAACTCAGTAAACAGTTAGGAATTGAGTTAGCTCTGTCCTCTTCTTTTCATCCACAGAGTGATGGACAAACTGAAAAAGTTAATCAGCATGTAGAACAAGGTTTAAGATGCTTGTTAACAACTTCTTCTAGTCCTTGGGATGAAGTTTTACCTTGGGCGGAATTTTCTTATAATAATACCACTCATTCGGCTTTGGGTTGTTCTCCTTTTTATTTTCTCACTGGTCAACATCCAAGATCTATCCCCATACTTTTACCTGACGAACAGTTGTCCATGCCTGCTGTTACTGATAGGTTGACACATTTGATGGACATTCAGGAAAAGGCTAGTAAGCAGTGGGTTAAAAGTAAGCTGACTATGAAAAGGACTGCTGATTCTCATCGTAAACCCTCTCCTTTGTATGAGGAAGGTCAGTTAGTTTGGTTATCTACTAGAAACATCCAGTTAGAAGGTCCTAGAAAGTTGAAACCTAGATATATTGGGCCTTTTCAAATTAAGAAAATTCTGAATCCTGTGTCTGTAAAATTAGTTTTACCTGAAGAATATGCTATTCATCCTGTTTTTCATGTTTCTCTTTTGAAACCTTTTGAACCCTCTACTCGACCTGATAATCCACCTCCGCCAGTGGTAATTGGTGATCATGTTGAGTATGAGGTTAAAGCTATTCTGGATTCTAAGAGGTTACTGGGTACTTTGTTTTATTTGGTTGATTGGAAAGGTTACGATCTTTCTGAGCGATCTTGGGAACCTGAGAAGAATGTTCATGCCCCTAGACTTGTTAGGACTTTTCATGCTTTACATCCTGACAAACCCAGATCTATAAGACGACCTTTGGGGGGAGGAACTGTTAGGGGTGCTACTGGTCGTCTCACTTAATTCAGTGTAATTTTAGTTCAGGTCATGTTTAATTTTTACTTTCAGTTCAATTATTCGTTAGTGTGAAACTTAGGAGGAGTTTTAGAATGTAACTTCTAATTTTAGTCTATGTAACTAGTTTATTTGGGATTTGCTTTAGACAATGCTTGTTGGTTTCCAGTCCTTGTTTATGTCCTTATGGTTTCACCTTAGATTGTGCGCTCTAACGAGAGAGGCTCGCGCAGGCTCTCGTGACTGTGACTGTAAATGGAGAAAGGGCTTGCGCTGCTCTCGTGACTCTGACTGGTCTATAAATAGACCTCTCTTCCAACGGACGACGCTTCGTCTCTCGTTGGATCCCTGATGAGCGCTTCTGCCCTTGTGAGTCAGGATCGTGTTAACGATCATAAATTCCTTTTAAAAAAACCATTTTCAAATAGACGGTGTTTGATCGTCTATTTCCCAGCCCCTCGACGAGCTTTTAAGAAAGCTGTCACTTCTTCGTTGTTTTCCGCGGATCCGCTGAGGCCGAAGCTCCGAGGAATCTTCTTCGAGTCGGCAGGTGCCGAGTTTCGTTTTCCTCCGCCAGCCGGCAGTTCGAGTCTCCAGTCTTCCCGTCCCGTTTCAGGAAGGACAGTAAGATTTATTACTTCTGGCAAAATTTAAAACTGAAGAGTTCAACGCTACTTCTGAACTAAGACTAAATAACCAAGGCAGAAGTTCTACGTTATTCTTTAAGTTAGAGGGTTTCCTATGTCCACAGTGAGAAAACAAACAAGTCTTGGCAAAGTCAAGTTTCAACCTTGAAAAAATAAACTGTTTAGTTAAATTAAGAATCTACCAGGAACTGCGTAGTCAAGAGGTAGACACTGTTAAATAAAACAAGCCTTGGCAAAGACAAGTATCAACTCTGTTAAATAAAACAAGCCTTGGCAAGACAAGTATCAAATCTGTTGAATAAACTGTTAGTTAGTTAAGAATCTACCAGGAACTGTGAGGTCAAAGAGGTAGACTCTGGTAAATGAAACAAGCCTTGGCTAAGGCAAGGGTCTATGTTATTGTCTGTTGTGAAACTAAATTTGTAAATAGGAAAATTGTAACAGCCTTTGAAAAGAAAGGCTGAATGTTCTTTCAAAAAGCAATCTGGTAGAAACTTGATAGCAGAAGTTATTAGGAGTAGGTTGTTGTGTTTTTTCTCTATCATCCTACTGCAGATATTCATTGACAAGAAGATTTGCGGAAGGTTTCAGGTATGAATATTGCATGATAGAAATCTGTTCAGTTCATTAACTTCATTAACAAACTAGCCCATGTAATTGAGAAGTTTTACTGAGAATTCATGTTCTTCACTTTAAGGAGTCTTGAGTTGAGGCTGAGCAACAGAATTCAAAAGAGTGTGAGCGAAGGCCACAAAAACCTATGGTCAGTAGTAGAGGTGCTTAGACATTTTCTGAGTTTAGAGATAGTTTGAATGTTATATTTACTGTTAAATTTTGAACTACAGAATTGCGTGGAATCAGAGAAGCGCATCCAAAGAATTGGTTAGCGGTCTGGAACACTGTCAAGAGAAACAACTGAAAAAACAACACCTGAAGCAAATGTTTATTTATATGTTGTTAGTTTCTCTGTCCACTTCCCCTTTCCCTTAGGGAAGAGTTGAATTCCTGATTGTGTTGACTGATCCTTGGGGGAGTTGGGAGTTTGCAACTTCAAGAGGAAACGTCAGGAGTGACTCTCAGGACTTCGCAACAACTACGACCCCTAACACGGAACGAAGACAGTTGCGAAGTCAACTGCCTGACTACCAAGAGAGAGATGTATTGAATCGTTTAGCTCATACATGGATTATGGATACTGTAAAATATGGCGTTGAATCTGTCATGAAAGTTTTCCTTCAGTGGGAAGCACCGACACAGAGATATGTTTTTGAACAAATGTGTGTTTTCCTCTGTGAGGATTTGGAAGACAATGATTTAGAATGCAACCCGCAGGAGTTGTGTCGTGTACGGTTCAAGTTTGGGGAAGGAATGATCGTAGGTCCCGATGTCCAAAAAGCGGTTGAGATATTGTTGTCTTATCGGAGTAAAGGGAACACTTCTGGTTCGCAATCTGAGCGCGATACACCTAGGAAAAAGGCGTGACAGTATCCCATGATAGAAGTTCCCCCTCAATGGAGAGAGGGTGACGCAACGGCTAATCCACCTATTCTGCCACACTTTCAGCGTGTGTGGGTACATGTCCCATGGAAGTGAGCTGAATTTTTAGCACTTAAACAGACATTACCTGATCCGCGTAAAAACCCTGCAGGATATTACAAAGAGTTGTCGCAGACTGCTGGGTCATGTGTAATGAATTTAGCCGATATCGATATGTTATTTGGGAACGTTGTTCCACAGCCTTTAAGGGGAAAGATTCGTCACACGGATCATGATCAGGAATTAGGTGACTCATGGGCTAACATTACTGCGACAGATGCCCTACAAGTAGGTGGCGCTAAGCCTGAAACTTTGATAGCAGAACTGTGCAGCTGAAGGTAACATCTCCCCCTCCTGGGGCCAATCAGTTATCATCCCCTTATTTAAAAAAGGCAGCAAATCTGAGGCTTCCAATTATCGTCCTATTTCTTTGTTGGACGCCTCGGTAAAGGTCATGAGCAGAATTCTGCTCAAAAGGCTCGAAACTTGGGCAACAGATTCGAATATTTTAACGAAAGCGCAATATGGCTTCAGGAAAGGCATGGGCACTTTGGAGCAATGCGTAAATTTGAACCTTATTTTTAATAAATATACCGTAGTTAAAAAGGGTAACCTTTTTTAATGTTTTGCTGACCTGAGCAGTGCGTTTGATTTAGTTGATCACGCCATTCTTTGGGAGGTTTTGTTAGAGTCAGGGGCACCGAAGGAAATCGTTCATTTTTTGGCCAGTCTCTACGAGAAACTTTCCTGTAAGGTTCGCTATGTACACCGTTCCTCAAAGTTTCCAGGGGAATTCGCCAAGGATGCGTATTGGCCCCTCTTTTATTTTCCCTTTTTATTAATTGCATTGATCGCATCCTGGCCGATATTCCAGCAGATGCTCCCCTGATAGGAGGTAAACCCGTCCCAATCTTATTATATGCGGATGCCGCTGTTCTCATATCCCGCACTCAGCTTGGGTTACAGCGACTAATTGATAGCTTTGTGCTGTTTATTCAAAACAGGAGGCTCTGTGTGAATAAATCCAAGACCTATGTAATGTCGTGCGGGCAGGCTGTAAACAAATCAAAGCATAATTTTTATTTGGATAGCAATAAAATGACACATGTTAAATCTTTTTGTTATTTGGGAATTACATATACTAATGACGGGTCATGGTCATCCGAGTTTGATAATATTAGACTGAAGATGCTGCGATCTACCAATGGTATATTCCGATTTGCATCTAAGCTTGGCTCGAGAAGTATCCCAGACATGATTAATATATATAACATTCGTTGTGTTTCTTCAGCATTGTATGGGGCGGGCGTGTGGGGTCATATGGAAGGCCCTTCGCTCCAAAAAGACGAAAACAAGTTTTTAAAGAGATTGTTATGTATTCCCCCTTCTGCTTGTGTACAACTAATCCATGATGAGGTAGGGATTGTGTATATCTCTGACTTAGCAGCCGTTCGGCCACTCTTATTGTGGCGTTCTATTTGGGCTAAGCCAGAGACACGATTCACTCAAGAAATTATACTTGATTGTATAGGACTGGACTACTCATCACGAATACAGTGGTTGAAATACATTCATTTCTGGTATAAAACCCTATTTGAAATCGATGTTCTCTTAGACCCTGAACTGGCAGTAGCAATCCCCAAAAAGGAAATTAAACAAACTTTTATTAACTTTAAAAAGATTGAGCGAGATAAGGTGTATGGCAAGTTAGCCACCGTGAGGTTCTATAAGGAACTGAATTTATCCCCGGGGCTTCAAACATATCTTGCGAATGTGTCTCGTCCCTCCCATCAATTCGTGCTAACTCGAGTTAGATTGGGTATTGTACACCACCTCGTTGCTTTTCCAAATCAGAAAATAAGATCAGAAACCCCCCGCCTGTGCGACAACACTTCACGTCAGAGTTGCTGTAATTTTTTACTTTTTTGTAAATTTTACCACTCTTGCAGGGTAAAATATCTAAAACCCATCTTTTTAAAACATAATATCCGATCTACAAAGAGTGCTCTAGTATTGTTATCTTCTCTAGAGAATGTGGATATCTGTTTCTTTGTTGCTACTTTTATTCTGAAATGTACAGCTGCCAGGAAGAGCATAGTGTTGCTATAATTTTATATATTCCTGTCTGTACACTAATGTTCTTGTTTATGTTGTATTATGCCCATAGTATGTACACGTTTGGTCGTTTTCTTAAATTTATCCCATATCTGTCTGAGCCATATCTGATTTTTAGCCTTAAGGTACAGCTGCCAGGAAAAGCCCTAGTGCGATAAATATATTTATTCCTGTCTGTACTTACATAACTTTTTGATAAGTTTTTTAGCTATGTTTTTATCTTTTATTATATACTGTTGTCCAGTGTTTGTCAGTATAGGTCCCTTACTCCTGAGTATATTTCGAGTCATTTTTAGAATTATTATACATGCAATGAAATTGTTTTTAGCTGTTTTGCTTGTATGATTTGTATTCTTCAAATCGAATAAAAGCTTATGACTTGATAGCAGAACTGCCTGGTAAAATAATTGATTATATGAAAAAGATAATGCCTGAAATACGCGTGAATTGGGATAAACTGTCTGCATGTAAACAGAAGAAAGATGAAACGGTGTCTGATTTCTTCACCAGATTTGAAGAAACTTTTGTCGACCACAGTGGTCAAGATATGAGCACAGAAGGTGGTCAGAGACTGTTCGTCGATAAATTCGTGCACAATTTGCTTCCTGAGTTGTGCAAAAAGTTAAAGGACTCGGAAAGTTCTTGGGCAGTCTCGTCTTCGGCACAGATATTAGCTACAGCACAGTATTATGAAAATCGAGACAAAAACGAGAAGGATAAAGTAGAAAAGAAAACGAAAGAGTTGAAAACGAAGGTCTTGTTACAGCAAGCATATCCACCACGTGGTGGTGGCGGTCAAAATAATAACGGCCAGAATAATTACCAGAGTAATTTGCAGCAGCCTCAACAATATCAGAGGAACTCGCAAAGGATCGAGTATTGTCAACCACGTGTTTCTGTAGGTCCCAACCAATGTTCGTATTGCAAGGAGGAAGGTCATTTTAAATATAGTTGCCCTATCCTACTACAGCGCGCGAATGGCGCTTCTGGTGTAAGAGGTCGAGGTGCTCAGCAAGCGCCTAGAGGAAGAGGACACGGGAATACCCCCCGGAACGAACGTCCCCTTCCACCTCAAAATTCCATGAACAAGTTTGATCAGCAGAATAACACATCTGGTAGGACAGCTCAGTACTATACGAATGATTACTATACAGAAAGTGAGAATTGGGAGAGTAATGATTGCTAGGACAGCCATAGACAAAGAGAGGGAGTTGTTTCAGTTCCAGTAGATCAGAGCGGACCATACGTTGAGGTGATTACATCAGGTGTGTCAGAACCTTTTCTGTTGGATACTGGTGCTACGAAGAGTTCCATTAAGCACTCAAAACTCCCTGGCGCACCTTTGTCTGGCGAAACTAATGTATCAGTAGGTTTTTCTGGCGCCCCGGTTAGAAATCCAATTTCTGACCCTTTGACTCTTTCTGTTGGTCCCCGTGAATTAGAAGCACCCCTTAATCTGACAACAGGTTGTGGTGAAAATTTGTTGGGATTGGATCTGTTAAAAAGATTGTATGCGACTCTGTACTGTTCTCCCTCGGGAGTACAACTCACTTTAGGTAAGAAAGTGGTTTCTGCCATGTATTTGTCGAGAGACAAACTTCCAACAGAGTTGTCGTTTCTTCCGGACATTCTTTGGGCTACTGGTCCTAACGATGTCGGTCTTTTAGAAATTCCACCATATGTTGTAACATTGAAAACCAATGTTCAAATGCCACGAATTCCCCAATATAGAATTTCTAGTGAAGGCGAGAAAGCTTTGCTAGCGATCGTTCACGAGTTAATTGAAAAAGATGTGATTGAAGAGACAAGAGGCAACGATTGCAATAGTCCTGTTCTACCTGTTTTAAAACGAACTGACCCATCTCAGCCACCGGTGTACAGATTTGTGATCGATCTCAGAGAGGTGAATAAGATCGTGGTGCCACAATTTCCAGTTGTCCCAGACATTACTACATTATTGACTATGATTCCAGCTTCTGCCATTTGGTTTTCGGTGATTGACCTGAAGAATGCTTTCTTCAGCATCCCGATCGCCGAGGAGAGCAGGGATATTTTTTCCTTCAGTTTAGGAGGTCGAAGCTTCCGTTTTAAACGCGCTCCTCAGGGCTACTGTGAAAGTCCGTCAATATACAGTCAAGCTCTAAAAACACAGCTTGATACGATTGTTTTGCCAAAAGGTGCTACTCTTGTACAGTATGTTGACGATTTGCTTATAGCTGCGGATACTGAGGAAATTTGCAAGAAAGCAACAATGTCATTGTTACGCCATCTGGGTGATTTCCATCACAAGGTGTCACTTTCCAAGCTTCAATACTGCCGACAAGAGGTGACCTACTTAGGTCATCTCTTATCGAAGGAGGGAAGGAAACTGACCCCAGAGAGAAATCAGGCAATAGCGAAATTGAGTGTGCCAAGAACACAGAGAGAAATACGTGCTTTCTTGGGCATTACATCATATTGTAGACAATGGATCCCTAATTTTTCGTTATTGGCCAAACCTTTGGTGGCGTTAACGTGTAAAGATACACCCAATCCCGTCCCTTGGTCTGAAGAGTGTCAAACGAGTTTTTCCGAATTACGCACAGCATTATGTTCGGCTCCGGTGTTAGGTAACCCCAACTACAGTAAGCCTTTTACATTGTACGTCCATGAGAAGGAAGGTTGCGCATTATCAGTACTGACTCAGTCATTTGGGGACAAACAACGTCCATGCGCGTAGTTTTCGTCGACTTTGGACCCGGTAGCTAGAGCATTGCCAAGTTGTCTAAGAGCCACAGCGGCAGCAGCTGTTTCTATTCGACAGTCTGCTGGCCTGGTCATGAATAATACACTAGTCGTGATGGTCCCACATGCAGTAGACACATTGTTAAATAGAACCAAGACACAGCACTTAACCAGTGCTCGATTGTCAGGGTACGAACTGACTTTGCTAGCAAGTCATGTGCACATCCAAAGTGCAACACCCTTAACCCAGCCACGTTATTACCATTCATAGAAGAATCAGATGCTTCAGAACAGCATGATTGTCTTTATAGAACAGAAGAAGAGACGAAAGGAAGAGTAGACCTCTTCGACACTCCTCTTTCTGATTTTGATGGTACATTGTGGGTGGATGGTTCATGTTTCAAGCTTCCGAATGGCGATACGACTGCAGCATATGCTGTCACGACTTTGCACACGATTGTTGAAGCTACACGCATTCCACATAATTCAGCTCAGGCAGCGGAGCTAATTGCACTCACGAGAGCATGTGTGTTGTCGAAAGGAATGAAAGTGACTGTCTACACCGACAGCCAGTACGCGTTTGGTGTCGCTCACAGTTTTGGACGATTGTGGAGAGAACGTGGGTTCCTGACTTCGCATGGAGGTAAAATTAAGCATGGTCAGTTGGTAAATGAGCTTCTAGAATCACTGACTTTGCCTTTACAAGTGGCGATTGTAAAATGTAGTGCTCACAAGAAGGTGACTGATGACGTTGGTCATGGAAACGCATTTGCTGATGAAACCGCGAAAGAAACCGCAAGGAATGTGACGAGTCGAATGTATGTTGCAGGCCCTGAAAGATGGACTGGTGATGTTGGAATATATGAGGACACGATTGAAAGTGTGAAGTCCATCCAAGCTGAGGCCACAGAGAAAGAGTTGAGCACGTGGAGAGAGAGTACAGGTAGAATGGATGCAAACAGTTGTTGGATTGAATCGACAGAGCATCCGAGATGGTTGTTACCCGATGCATATGTGCTTGCAGTAGTCACAATGGCTCATGGAATGGCTCATATCAGCGTGAAAGGGATTTGCGAGTTGTTGGCCCCAGTGTGGAAAAATTCAGGAATTCCCAAGTGTGCAGAGAATGTTGTCAAGAATTGCATGGTGTGTCTGCAACACAATCCTGGTAGGGGAACCCCAACTCCAGCTGGTCATTTTGCACCTCCTACGTATCCGTTCGAGGTTTTGCAGCTAGATTTCATCCACATGGAAAGGTGCAACAACTTAAAATACGTGCTCGTTGTTGTTTGTGCTTTCTCAAGATGGATAGAAGCCTATCCCCTAAAGGACAATACTGCCTTGTCCACAGCGAAAGCCCTTGTGAACGAGTACTTCCCTAGATTCGGAATGCCTAGAATGGTCTGGTCTGATAATGGGAGTGAATTTGTGGGTCGCGTGATGAAGAAAGTGTGTGAAGGGCTAGGTATTAGGCAGAAGTTTCACGCTGCAAATCACCCCCAATCAGCTGGATTAGTAGAATGTTACAATGGCACTTTAAAACTTAAATTGGCCAAAATCCAAGCGAGCACAGGTCTTAAATGGCCTGACGCTCTACCCTTAGCACTCCTATCCACCAGAATGACTGTGCATTCGCGAGTGAAACTCAGCCCCTATGAGATTGTCTTTGGCCGGCCAGCCAACATATGGGGAGTGCCTAGGCCCACGAAGTTCAGCGAGCTAGAACACCCTGTTTTGCTTGACTATCTGTATGAATTGACGGCTAAATTGCGTGTTTTGCATCAACAGGTCAACAACACCCTGCCTCCGGTCTCTGAGACTCCGGGACACAGCATTGACCCTGGAACCTGGGTGCTGGTGCGGAACTTCCAGAGGACTAAAAACGACCAGCCCAGGTGGACAGGGCCTCACCTCGTCCTTCTCTCTACCAGATCGGCGGTTCGAGTGGAAGGGAAAAAGGCCTGGATCCACGGGGTCCATTGTAAGAGGATCCCTTTTCCTCTGCCATATGACCAGTGGGTCCAGGAGGGTGTCGGCGACGCAGAAACGGACACGGTGCCTCGGTTCGTACCTTTCAGTGATGCACAAGTGAAAGGAACTGACTCTGAACAAGAAAACGAAAACATTTTTCACAAGGCTGTGCCACCATCCAAGCGAGTGAACATTACAGAGCCTGACCTTTTGTTCCCAGATCAGACAATACCTGGGAAACGACGGTATAATTTGAGACCAAGAAATACGAACTAATAAAATGATTTCTTTTTCCACTTTAAGGCAAAAACCTATGGACCAATAAAGAGTATTTTTCCCCTCCAAGTACTATTTTTAAGGTGCAGCTCTCCCACCAGAAGGAAACTTGCTCATTTTTGTTTTTCGAACCGCCATCCGGGTTCCGCTGCTAGGGCCGCGGTTGCCTAAAAAGTCTTTTGGGTGCAGCTAACGACGTTAGGTCGGTAGTTCTGGTTGGTCTAAGGGAATTGCCCTGGACTGACAGAAGCATCCTTTAGCAGAATCAACCTACCACCGCGGGCAGCACTCTAGAGAGGATGGAGTTTCCTGATGTGGAGAAACCTGCCACACGAGCGAACTGTAAAAACATGTTATGCAATGCGATGACAAAGAAAAGTTTTTTCATAATGTGCATTTGTATGTTATTCAGTATGATGATATTTTTGATAGGTTACGCTTTATTCTCCTTTCGTGTAACATTTGCACCCACTGCATCACCCATACCTCCTACTACTGTTTCCTCTCATTCTTTCCACCCCCTTCCTGGCCATGAATACAATAGAAGATTAGAGTTCATTAATAACTCCTTCATTCAGCTATTGCACCAGCACCAGCTGTGATGAACACAACTGACTGTTGGGTTTGTGGCCTTATGCCTCACACTACGGATAAAGGTATCCCTTATCTAGTTTTGCCTTTCAGTCGTAATGGCTCTGTATGGGCGTACAGAACGATGTTCATATATGCACGTGAAATCCAACCCCTACGTTCTGTAAAAGACAACCTCAAGACTAGCGCCCTAGTAAAAGGCATAGTTGACATGATTAAGGAAGTAATTTCTTATGAAGATACTCCTGATGATGAGATACTTGCATATGTAAATTGGAACGTGACGACCGGATATGAAGCCACTCTCAGTGAGAGACAGCAAGCTAAAGAATCATCCCCAATATGGATCGTACCCCATCAGGGTCACCTGTGTCTGCAAGGTATTGGCAGGAATCCCAGAGCTCAGTTAGGGAAGAGTGTCTGTACAGAAACATATGTCTTTGGATCTCAGACTTCCCCAGCGTTTTTAGCAGCTAAGGGTACTTATTTTATCTGTCATGATAGAGCCTACACATGGTTGCCCCCTGACTTTTCGGGCTCATGTTTTGTTTCATTCCTGTTACCTCCCACCTACACAGCAGCGGCGGACACAGCAGCGGCGGATTACCACAGGACAAGGGTAGTTAGAGGTGTCTTGAGTAAAGAGGACACTGCAGGTCAAGAATTTGGGGACTTCGCAAAGGGTTTTCTGCCGTTCTGGGGATCCATGGCTAACAGTAGGAACATAAGACAATTGACAAGGGTAGTTGAGTCCACCGTGACTGAAACTGCTGGTGCCCTTAGTAACTTGACTGCTGAGCTCCAGTCGGATCGTCTTATGACCCTTCAGAACAGGGTCGCCTTAGACCGAGGTGGAGTATGCAGATTGATCCAATCAAGTTGTTGCATTTTTATCCCAGATAATGCTCCAACAGTGTACCAGACCATCTCCAAACTACATAAGATTTCCGAATCTATTCATGTGGGAAAAGGGGATTGGTCGTTAACGGGTTGGTTCTGGGAAGTGATATCCACCTGGGGATGGAAAATTCTGATGGTCATTGGGATGGTCTTAGCCATTCTTTTCCTGTTCTGTCTATGCATACAGTGTGCTCCTGCAATATGTGGCCTCTGTGTTACATCATGTGTAAGGAAACCTGTGTCAAGAGATGAACTAAGTACTAGAATGATGTTACAGCAACATCTCAATGACTTTAGGGATATAGATCTGGACTCAGACTAACATGAGGATAGATTAATTGCCTATGTAAGGGCAAAAGGAGGGATTGTAGTACTGAAAATTCTGGACTCGTGTAATGTGTCTGCACTCGAGAATAAAACTTCATCGTAAATTGACGAATTTAGTACCAAAAGACCGAGAATGACGAGTACGTCCTGTACAGGTATTTTCAGCATATTCAAGTGACGATTTCACTTTGAAATCGTCACTCTCGTTCAGAACCCTCGGCTTCCATTTTGTGTATGGCAGCCATTTTGTGAGTTGCCCTTAACATAGGCTTATAAACCAGCTGGATTCGACCCCAGAAGGACACGTACACCTTGATCGACTTTTCCTTGACCTATGCCAGTTGGAACCATTGCCCCAGGCCGGACCTGTTAGGTCAGTTCCTCTCCAGTGGCCAAGCAAGATAGCATCAGGGCTCAGCCGGCCATAAACCTCCTCATTGCGCACACACCTGCCGTATCTTGCTCACATCTGTCTTTACTCTTTTGCTTCACTTACTTTATGATGGGGAGGTGCCTGTTTTATTGGGGGTCCACCGATATCTGATGAAATGTTGGGCCTTGCCAGGTGATTTGTTATGGGCAGCACGACGTGAAATATGTACATGTCATCATGACTCTGCTTTTCTTTTGTAAACCAATAACTGTAAATGACATACTACAAATTCGAAGAATGTTTGCCTGAAGCTGAATATTCTGTATAAAGAGAGAAGCCCGACTTTGTAAATTCGAGCAGTCTCCTGAGAATATACTTCCCCGTGTTGTACTTCTAGGACACTTGTTACCTTGGTTGCAGCCAATAAACTAATCGTTGACTTCACCTAGAAGACTCTGAGTTTCTGTGGTCTGAATCAGGAAAAGGACTCGAGGTCTTTGGGTGTGTATTCCCTGACACCGCTGGGTTACCGGTTAAGTACCGGTTCTGAAAAACCCAGTACCTCAGTCCAAGGTGTGAGGAGGTGGGAGCTGACTTCAGGGCATGTCCGGAACTAGGGAATTATTGGGACAAAATTACAGGAGTGCTTGCTGCAATTACTGAGAAGGAGATTCTGTGCACATCTGGTCATTGTCTCTTGAGTTGGTTTCTGCATACTGCTAAAAATAAAGCTACAAGCAGGTTCCAAGACCTTGCTCTTACCCTTGCAAAAAGAAAAACTGCGAGAGACTGAAAGAACCTGATGGGTCCCAGGATGGCTGTTTGGAAGAAGAAATTGGTGAGATTGGCAGGTTGTGAGAGTGTGGGACTGCTACAGAAGGTTCAACGTGGACACATTAGTGGACACCCTGCAGAATCCTGATACTCTCACCTAGGGGACAGTAGGGTACCCCCTAACAATCTATTGTCCTTTTGGGAATTAGCCTTCCTGATGGCAATCGTACATCAGAGACGTGAGGCACTGGGATTGGATGGGGGCCACAGTAGGCACCCAAACTTCTATAGTATCCCGGGGTTGTGAGCGCTTACACCTCCCACTGATAATAGGGGACACAAGGGCACAACCATGACAGGGATGGGACTGTGGGAGTGAGCTGCCTGTTATAAGTTCTGCAGCAGTTGAGGGGGCTGCGCCTGATCGCTGGTTGGCGAGCAAATGTCAAATACTTCCTGTAAAAATGTATTATGCTCTTAATACGATGTTTTGAGTAGTATCTTACTTTAAAATGAGCATATACCTTCCAATGCCACCAAGCCTGTTGGCTGTTTGTATAAAATTTGTTTACAAAAAAATACAGTTCTGGTGAGTCTTTAACTCCTCTGGGTGCCCTGCTAAGGGTAAGGCATGGCACCCTTGTAAGATCATTTCTTTTCATGTAAAGGCTGGTACAAATATTAGATCTTCATGATAAAAGAAGCCCTCTTTTATGCTATGATTAGATTTTCCTTAAACATTCTTTAGAATCCAAGAGGCCAATTCACAAAGGACCTCCACACTTGTGGCAGAGGCCCTGCAGTCATAGTGGGGGTCCCGCACTCGTGGCAGGACCTCTGCAATAGGTAGCTGTAGTAGAGAGGTCCTACCAGTGCTGTACCACTGCCGGGCCTCCACCACGAGTGCGGAGGCCATTTGTGAATCGTGCCAAAACTTTCTAGTCAACATTCTATTATTTTCAGGACACTCATCTTCCAGCAGTTTTTTTTTGGGAAGTATATTTACATTTTTATCTCGCCTAAAGTTGTTTTTCAGACTGAGTAAAAACTCAATAAAGTGAAGCAGCATTCATTTGTTTTGACCCTGTGGGATAGGATATATTACGACATTGAAAAAACAAGAGCCATGTCACTTGGCAGGGAGTCAAAAATGTCAACAGACGGAAATAATACAAGTTTTAGTGATCAGAATAGATGGAATGTCATAATTCCTGGAAAGCTAACCTAATGACCAGGATCTCTCGGTCAGCGATTGTGTAGCTCAACTTGGCAGATAGTAACTGTTTGGAGACGAAAACCATGCATTTATCCAGAATTTTTATCTCTTTGGGATGTCGAAGCACTGGAGCAGGGGTGACTTTTTCTTTGAGATATACACAGGCCTTTTCTTCTTCAGGAAACTGGTTACACCGGATTCCTTTCTTAAGTAGGTGTGTGATATGTGTGATGGTCTCTCTCTCCTTCCCCCCTCAAAAATCCGGGAGAAAGGGGTACTATGTCTCCAATAAAAATTAGTGGACCCAAGAAAACATTGTATTTCGTTAACGCTGGTGAAAGTCAGACAATTTAGGATTATCTCTATTTTCTTTTGGTTCATCTGACTTCCAGAAGGGGATACAATGGATCCAATAAATTATACCTGTGTTGCATGAAAAGTGCACTTGTCTAACTTGGCAAATAAGTTATGCTCTCTTAGCATATGTAATACTACCTGTATATATGAAATATACTTTTGTTCATTTTATGAATAGATCAAAATAGATCAAAATATTGTCAGTGTAGACTATCACAAAGATGTCAATAAATTCTCTGAGCACCTTGATATAAATAACCGAAACACAGCTTGAACATTACACAAGCTGAAGGGTGTAACACAATACTCAAATATTCTATATTTGGTACCAAAAGCGGTTTTCTATTTGTCAATTTCACAGACAGGAATCAAGTGGTATGCTCCACATAAATTCAGTTTTGTATAAATTAAAGAACGCCATACCTGATTCAAGTGGACTGAGATTACAGGCAGCAGATTCCGATGTTTTCTTGTTACCTTATTAAGGACACAGTAATCTATAATTGGAGCTCTTCTCCGAGAACCAATATGAGTAAAGAAGAGACCTGTGAAGTGGAATGTCAATAAATCAATAGTACAGGAGCTCATCCAATTGTTCTTTGAGCTATTGTGTATCTGGTTTAGACAGGGCAGAAATGTGCCCCAGGGGCCAAGTCAATGAGAGATTCAAAACTCCTATGACTTGGCAATGAGCTAGCTTTTTTATGTCGAAAAAATCCTGATACTTTTTATACTGACTAGATAATGAACCCTTTCTTCATTAGAAGTGGAAGGGCATATCAGAACTAAAGACCCAGGGCCAGATGTAGGTAGCCAAATACCGGTCGGTAACGGCCGAATTCGGCCGTTACCGACCGGTATTTGGCTACCGAGATGTAGGGGGACTGAAACGGGCAAATCGGTAATTTTACCGATTCGGTAAATATACCGGTCGGTAAATTTACCGACCGGTATATTTACCGAATCAGTAAAATTGATATGTAGGTGGGACTCTTCTGAGTCCCACAAGGCCTACAAAATCGGTATTTTACCATCAAATTGTATTTGATGTTAAAATACCGATTCAGGTGTGCATGCACATGTGTGCATGCACACCTGTGCCATATGACAGGCAGACCTGCCCTTAGGGCAGGTATGCCTGCCATATGGCCCCCGAACCTTTTTTGGGGGTGCTAGAGGGTGTCAAAGTGACACCCCCTGCACCCTTGTCAAAATCGGTATTTACCGAATCGGTAAATACCGACCGGTAATGCCCCATTCATTCCTATGGGCTTCAAAGCCCATAGGAATGAATGGAGCATTACCGGTCGGTATTTACCGATTCGGTAAATACAGATATTTACCGAATCGGTAAAATACACATCTGGATGGACCTACATGTCCACCCTTCATATGTACCGATTCTTAATTACCGAATCGGTAGAATTCGGTAATTAAGAATCGGTAAATATTTTTTACCTACATCTGGGCCACAGTCTTTAGCATCTCGATCGCATGATTGCAGGCAGTATCAGACACATTAGGTGAAGTCCAGTCAATTTTGAGATTATGCTGTTTTAACCAAGGAACTCCCAGGAAAACCCCAAAAATGAATGTGTCAATTAACCCGCAGCTGATGGTCTTGACATGACTATTGTCACAAAGCATATGCAAAGGGGTAGTTTGAAAAGCAATTATGCCGGAAGATAATTCTGACACATCCCCAGCTCTGACTGATTCTGACGCATCGACAGCTCATACTGATCTTGGCCTATTCTTACGAACAATTGGTATCCCTAATTCTTTTGGACAAGGATATATAAAACAGTTTACTGGCAGCTTCAAAATCAAGTATAATAGGAATTGCTTTTCTCAGATTACAAGATATTATGAGTGTGACTATGATTGAGAAATGCTTTGATTTCCTTGTAAAGGTATCAGCAATATATACTGTGAGATCTCTTCAGGTTCAAATCACATTGGTGCACCCACCCCTCACTGATATGTCTCATTTTCCAATTCATCAAACATTTTGTTGGACACCAGTGCACATTTTTTAGGGATTTGGGGTTTTGCAGGACAATCTCATACAAAATACTTTGACTTTCCACTATAGAGGAGAAGGTTTAGTTTCCAACCTATCTTCCTTTTTTAAAGTTTTTAGAAGAGGTCCATGTACACCGTCTATCTGCTTGGGTCCTCTGATTGGAGAGACTTTTGTGTCTGATTCCTTCTTTTCATTCTGAGCAACTATTACATTAGAGTCCACCCAAATGTTTCCCCTTTTCTCTCACCTTGTCGATAGTCTAGCTTGAATACGAGACCCTAAATTTAATATTGAATCCTTTAAGTTTTTCTGGGGCCACCAGTGGAACTGGAGGCGGAGTCAAAATGGTTACATTAACTGGAGCAGCCGTGGTTTGTGCGGGTAACAGCGGTGGGGCCGCGTGGGGGGTATTTCGAGGGACGATGCAGAGGGAAAATTAAATAAATATTATTCCCTCTGCATCGTCCCTCGAAATACCCCCCATGCGGCCCCACCACTGTTACCTGCACGGACAACAGCTGAACTGGAGTAAGTCCTGAGGAGCCAATATGTACTCTTTGCGGATTAACACTAGGACTGGAAAATCTTGTGAGTTGTAGTACAGGTCAAACATTTTTTCCAGTGGCTCCTGGATGACTCTGCCAGGGGCTAGTTCTCAGTTTTTTTCTTAACAACTGGACTTTAAAACTTGATTTTTCTCCCGTAAATTCTATAGCTATAGCTTTTGAGCAAACCAGCCATAGCAACCATGGAAGAGCCTTCATAAGCCAAGACAAGGGCAAAGTCTTGAGTATCAATCTGGTTGTCGGGGTGTAGCTGCTAAGGCAGATTTCCTTTTCGCTGGCTTGGCTTCCTTTCCTGTCAGACACAACTCATCTGAAATCCATGCATTCTGTGAGCGCGATGTGATTCCTCCAACTCCCCTAGAAATCCTAGCTCAGCCTGAACGGAGGGCTGTTGACTGATCTTTGAGGTAAAGGGAGTTGGGGGGGGAAAGGAGAGAGAGAAAGAGATCCTTTTTCAGACTTCGTCTTCAGGATGAGTCTCGAATATGGAGTCAAGTTTTTTACTTTTCTCATGAGGAATTTCAAGAGGTTTGCCTAGTTGGTTTCACCTAGAAGACACAAAAGGAATGATACATAGAAAAGATCTGGGGGCCTCATTTAGGAAAAGTGACGCATCGCTGCGTGAAAACAGAGATGCGTCACTTTTCACTGCGCCGTCCTTGCGAGACCAATGATGCATCATATTTACCGTATGACGCATCATTTTGTTTGAATATCTTTTATTAGTTGTTTTGTTGAGTTACTCTCAATTCGTACACAGACATGAAATAGTTCCATAATCTTGGCACAGTATCATCATTACACATCTTACCAATCGTATAGGCACAATGATGGTTACAAGTAAAAGATGTTAGAATAACAGCAAAGCAATGTACACATCATGACTAGGCCATTAGCTCTTATTGCGTACTGAACAAATGATAAATCGTAAATCAACAACAGCAGTTTGCTGAAAATACCAAACGGTTTCTAACCTTACACCAAGGGAATGGGTAGGTAGGGGTGTCAGCTATATATTTCCTCTGGTACTGTGTAGTAGTAGTCGTGCCGTATATGTATCAAATATTTAAATTTTTTGCTTGAAACTGGGAACCATGAACAACAACCTGGGATTGTGGGGTTGAAAGACTAGGTGAAGGTGAACTAGGAATTTGTGGTTCAATCAGGACAGTCAGGAACGGGCGTGTGTGGTACCGTGGCTGTAGAGAGGGCCGATGGATGTGAAACACTGTGGGCTTATTAAGGAAGTGGGGGGGAAAGGCAGGAAGGTCGATCCCGAGGTCCAGTCTGGGGCGTACAGGGGTGCGAGACCGATATGTAGCCAGGGGTGGGAGGGGGGGAGAGGGGAGAGAGGGGGGGGAGGAGGAGGGAGGGAGGAGGGAAGGGAGGGGAGAAAAGGTAGGGGGTGTCTGGGTCAGCTGACTACAGCACACCCAGATCTAGATAATGCCTTTCTGCAGGCACACTTGGTGATAAGCGGCCAAGGTGTTTTCCCAGTCTTGCGCTATGGGGAACTTGCGCAGTCCCGCCGTCTCCTCCCTATGTAGTGCCACACTCTCCGCCCTCACCCAGTTATCAAATGAGGTATGCCAATGTGTGGGTTGTGGGGGTACACTATTTTTCCAGCGCTTGGTGATGAGGCGCTTCGCAGTTATCAGCCCCAGGTCCCAGAATCTAGCCTGTACCTTAGTCTGCTTCATTCTCTTGAACAGACCCAGCAAGCAAGCTTCCCAGGTGTGGGGCAAACTACCCCCAGTTGCCGCCGCCAAAGAGGTCAAAATCAGTGTCCAGTAATTGCTCAGGAGAGGGCACTGCCAGAGCATGTGGAGTAGTTGCGCGTCTACAAGACCGCATCTGGGGCATGCTGATGAGTCTAGGCCAAAGTATCGATTGATTTTGTCCGGGGACAAGTACGCACAATGCACTATGTAATACTGTATGATTTTGAATCATGAGTTGCGCGGAATATTAGTCGCCCCGGCTAGTACCACTGTCCATTCTTTATCGGTCCAGGCGCGGCCTCTGTCTGTAGTCCATCTGTCTCGTAGGCATTGTGGCGAAAATTGTGTGTGCGTGTGCAGTGCTTGGGCAAGCCAGTGTATTATGTGAGAGCCGTTTCCCATCACATGCAAGTATTGAATCAGTAAGTGGGGAGGCAATTTCACTGTGAGGTCGCCCCAAGTCTGTGTCAGTAGACGAAGCAGTGACGCATGTGTCAGAAATTGTCCAGGTGATAGTCCCGTGTTAGCTGCCAGGGACTCAAACGGAAGTAAAGTGCCGTCTGCAAAGAGGTCACCCAATGTTTCCAAGTCAGCAATTGTCCAACTGCCTAGTGCTGCCTCCGTGAGCATGCCGCAATCCCAAGGCGTTCCCAGCAACAGTAGATTAAGGGCATATGGTGTGACAGAACTCGTACATTTTAGGCTTCTCACATAACACCTCCTCGCCAGCGCAAGGTGCAACTGGTCTGGGCAGCATTTCCTAGTTAGGGGGTGAAATAGCGCATGTACCTGAGCCACCGTCATGACGGTGTCTTCCGAAGTCGTGTCGCAGAGGTTCTTACCGCTCAGCCAGTAGGCAACCCACTGCAGCTGCGCTGCCAGATAGTAGAGCTCCTGGTTTGGGACAGATAACCCCCCTGTCTCCGTTGCTGCATATAGCGTTTTCAGCGCAACTCTGGGGCACCCTGTATTCCAGATCAGCCGCCTGGTCAATGTTTCCAGGTCCCGGAAAGTTCTGGTCGGGATATACACTGGCAAGTTAGCATAAAAGTACAAGAGTTTCGGCAGCATAATCATCTTGGTAAGGGTAATCCGACCCGGGACAGTTAACGGAAGGGTGTTCCAAAAGGCCACCTGCGCCGTAAGTGACGAAATGGCTCTCGTGAGGTGACCCTCTAGTAAGTCAGCGGGGTCGCGATAAATACGGATCCCCAGATAACGAAAGACGGTCGGATACCAGATGAGTTTTTCACCCATCCCTACAATATCATTTTCAGGCATGTCTGCGGCAAAAGAATACACTCCTGATTTTGCCCAATTAACCCGAAGGCCCGACATATCTCCAAAGTCGCGGAATATGGAGGTAAGCGCACATGGAAAGCAAGTCAGGTCTCTGACATAGATCAGTAGATCATCCGCATATAGTGACACCGAGTGTATCCCATCAGCCAAAGGGATGCCCCAGTCTGAACCAGACATTAGGGCAAAGATTAAGGGGAAGAAAGGGAACCCTTGTCTAGTGCCTCTGTGGACTCGGACCAAGTCTGATAGGAGCCTGCCTGTGCGCACCCGTACCACGGGGCCTTGGTAGAGGATTTTCACCTTCTGTAGGTAGGCCTCATCCAAGTCAAAATTCTTTAGCACGTGCATCAGGTACGGCCACTCCATGGAGTCAAATGCTTTCTCCAGGTTGAGAACCAAACACCCCGAGCGAGGCCAGTTGGACATGGCTAGGCTTTGTACTCTAAAGAGGAGTCAGATGTTGTAGGACGTACTCGTGGTTGGTAAAAAAACGTTTTGGTCAGGATGTACCAGGCTAGGCACCAAGGGAGCCAATCTCTGAGCAAGGGTAGACGCCAGAATCTTGTAATCCGTGTTAAGGAGTGCAAGTGGCCTATATGACCCCAGATTGAGTCCATCTCTGCCCGGCTTCAAGAGAGATATTACGTGTGCCTTGTTCAGTGTTGGGGGGAGAGCAGAGTCGTCTATCGCTGCCTTATATATCTGTAAGAGTTCGGGTATGAGGATAGCGGAGTAGGCCTTATAGAACTCCGCAGGCAACCCGTCTGTCCCTGGGGTCTTGCCATTGGAGAGGGAAAAAATGACCGCCCTGAGCTCTTCTGCCGCAAGTGGCGCACCCAATTCCTCCCGTTGCGTATTAGTGGTGATTGGTAGGGGAAGTGTTAACAGGTATTCTGAGATTTCATCCTCAGTGACCTGCAACCGGGAGCAGTAAAGGCCCTCGTAGTGGTTCGTGAAGGCCTCGTGTATAGCTCTCTGTGTATAGACTGTGGAGTCTTGAGTGGTATTTATTGCTAGAACTGGCGCCGTTTGAGTGTCCCGTCGTATTAACCAAGATAATAGTTTGCCCGGTTCGTCCCCAGCATGATGTGTCAGGGTCTGATGCTTTGCATATCGCGCCTGCCTAACAATGGAACTACGTGTCCCAGAAGACTTAGCGGTAGGGAGGCGGGACCTATAAAGACTTGGTGGAAATGGTAATCAGGTTGCCTTGGATCTGTGATTGTTTTGTTTAGAGAGCGGTGCGGATGCCCGTTGGAATACTGTTCCGTGGTGCTTCGCTGTTTTGGCGCGAAGACACAGTTTCCTTTGCAGGACCCACAGCAGGGTAGGACCTGGATGTAGCTGATAGGCATGACGGCTGTTTCGCCTGGGAGTTGTGGTGGTTCTTCGCTGGGTGGCGTTTGCGAAGACACCGCTCCCGACTTTTCCTCTGGGGTGAAGAGAAACGCTGTGGTGCTTTGCGGTGTCCTATGCGAAGACACAGCCTTCAGTGGACCTTGGTGGCCGCAGAGGAGCAGGTCGTTAGGATTCCCGTTGAGACGCTGTGGTGCTTCGCAAGTCCTTGCGCGAAGGCACAGGCTCCGGGAGGTCTTTCGAATTTGGGAGTGTTCTCTCGAGGAGGAGTGTTTCAGGACAACATGAAGAGTGTTCGCCGGGTACTGAGGAGCCCATTACTTTGTTGACTCCAGTGGTGCGGGACGGACAACGGCTCGCCTGGTACTGAGGAGCCCATTACCTTGTTGACTCCGGTTTTGTAGGGGTAAGGCGAGCCGGTTCTCTTCTTCTGGAGCCGCCTCGGTTTTTCTTCCTTTTATTTCCTTTTCTCTTTTCTGTTTACCGGAATGTTGTTGTGAACTCATCAGATACTGGGATAGGCTTCTGTGACTTAACAGAACAGGAGGGGCTTTTGGCTGTAGCTTAGAGACTTTAGATTCGCCTGTTTTGACGGTTTCCTCGTGGTCCTCAGAGTGAGTGCAACCGGTAGGTATATGGAAATGATTGCCGAGTTTAGAGTCGACGAGGAGTTATAGGGGGGTATAACATTGTGTTTATGTTCCCATAGGAACATCACGGGGCGTCACGCAGGAGGAGAGTGTCAGACACAGAGAGGTCCTTCCTGCGAGTCCTCTTAGCCAGGTAGGAACAATACCGTATCAGTTGTTAGAGGTGGCTAGGTGCCTCGGAGAGGTATTGACGGGCTCTTTCTTTGTTTTCCAGATTGGTAACCACCCCCCTGGCCGTCCCATTCCAGCCCTTGACATTTTCCCTCGCCAGATCACTTCTAGGCTTGGGATCTTTACGATAACCAAGCTGGGGGAGGTCTGGAGGTGGACCCATTGAGCATCACCCGGATCCTGGAGAGCATGGAGTTCTGACATGATGTGTGCGCGACGAGTGGGCAGCATAATTCGGGTTGTTTAGTCTGTCCAAAAGGCGAACGTGCTGCTCTTGGGTCGCCATTAATCTTGTGTCGTCGCCCTCAGCTGCCTCTCGTTCGCCATCCAGTAGGGCAGATTATACACTCGTCAAGTCTCTTTCCACCTGGCGTCACATGCCCGCTTGCATGCCCAAACAGTCGCCCCTCGTGACTACCTTGAATGCATCCCACTCCACTTGCGGGGTAGTTGCAGTGCCAGTATTGTCCTCGAAATATTGCAGAATGCAATGTGAGAGCGCCTCCCTATATGTGGCATCTAACAAAACATCTGGTTGAAGTCACCATGTAGGCGCCGGAGGATGGGGGCGCTCCCAGGCAAAGTCTAGGGTGTGCGGGTTGTGGTCAGAGTGAGTGCGCCCCAAATATTCGGTATCAGTAACATGGGGGAGTAAGTCGCTTGTGAGCATAAACCTGTCCAGCCTAACATGTAGGGCATGGGCACCCGAGTAATACGAATACATTCTCACATTAGGGTTTCGGGTACGCCAAACATCATGTAGGTCCCACTGTGTTGCCCAGTCTGCAAGTGCCCTCTGTGCTCCACTCATCGGTGCAGTGACTAAGGGGGGGAACGAGCGATCTAGCGCAACATCTAGCACACAGTTAAAATCGCCTCCGATTAAAATGAATGAATGAATGAAAATAATTTATAACGCGCAAAACAATAACCCGAAGGTATCAAGGCGCCTAACAATAAAATCAGAAAATAAAACCATTCATCCACTACACATAAGCTTGCAGAAAGAGGCGAGTTTTAAGTGCACCACGAAATGCCTGTAAAGTGGGTAGGGACCTAAGGTCGAGAGGGAGTTCATTCCACCATTTGGGGGCAAGGGTGGAAAAAGCCCTGCCACCCCATTTGGCTTTTCTTATACGAGGGGCTGACAGAAGCAGTTTCCCGGAGGAACGCAAGTTCCTTCCAGGGATGTAGTTGGAAACGATGGAGCTTACTCCCAGGTCACTGTTATTTGTGATGGCTCTATATGTCATACACAGGACCTTGAACCGTACACGGTGTTCTACCGGAAGCCAGTGCAATGTTTTCCTGGCTAACGTAGCCGATGTACGTCTGGGGGCATCCAGGACAAATCTTGCCGTGGCGTTTTGGACCACCTGTAAGCGCTGCAGCAGGCTCTTATTCAGCCCCGCATACAGCGCATTACAGTAGTCTAGCCGCGAGCCTATTAGAGCCACAGCTACCTGCTTTCTGGATTGGAGCGAAAGATATTTCCTGATCCTCCGCAGGGTGTGTATTAGGCCCCAACAGGTGGAGATGGTTCTGCTCACCTGTCCATTCATGTCCAGAGCTGGATCAATCATCACCCCCAAATTCTTGGCCGAAATGGTGGGGGAAGGACAAGCTCCAAGTGAGTTAGGCCACCAACTATCTGACCAGATGTTGTTGTTCCCTCCAAACACCATTACCTCAGTCTTCTCTCCATTCAGTTTAAGGGAGTTCTGAATCATCCAGTGACCAACCGCCTCCATACAAGATCTAAACTTGGAGGCGGTCTGCACATCTGAATGGGAGAGAGAGACGAGGATTTGGGTGTCATCAGCGTAGGAAACTACCTCCATCCCGAAAGATCTTATAAGTCTGGCCAGTGGGGTCACATAGATGTTAAATAGGGTCGGACTAAGAGCCGACCCTTGAGGGACCCCACATAGCACAGGTCGGGATGGAGATAGAAACTCACCCAGTTTGACTCTTTGCTCCCTCCCAGCAAGGAAGGAGGTCAGTAGATCCAAAGCAGCCCCCCCCACCCCCACGTCCCTCAGACGAGATGTAAGTACTGAGGGAGAGAGGGTGTCGAAGGCCGCAGTCAGATCCAAAAGGACCAGGAGGGTGGTCTGACCCCCGTCCACTGTCCTACGGATGTTATCGAGGACAATGGTGAGGGCCGACTCGGTACTATGTTCCCTCCTGAATCCATGCTGAGAGGAGTTCAAACAGCCCGAACATTCCACGAAGGCCGCAAGGTGCTTGTTCAGATGAACTTCAAGCATCTTAGCCGGAGCGGGGAGCAGCGAAATTGGGCGGAAGTTTTTTAAGACCTCCGGGTCAAGGGAGGCCTTTTTTAGCAGTGGTTTTACCACTGCCTTCTTCCACTCCAACGGGAAGACACCATTTCTTATAGCTAGATTCATTATCTCCAGCAGCGGTGGTAAAAGGGTCTCCCGACACTGCTTAATGATTTTTAGTGGGCAAGTATCCACAGGAGAACCGGATTTGATTTTATTAGTCAGGAATTCAAGATCCTCAAGAATAAGAGGTGGAAAAGAATCCAAGGAACCCAATGAGGAGGAGTCAGTGGTTGGCGTGTTTATCTCAGCCGTGACAGTAGACACACTGATGCAGGCTCTTTGTTTTTCAAGAGCTAGGTGGATGTCCTCTATCTTCGTGTGGAAAAAAGAGGCAATCCTGTCGCATAAGTCCTGCGAAGGTACGACAGGGTCAGGGGCCTGTAAATTGACGAGGGAATCAACAATTTTAAAAAGCTCCTTCGGTGAGGAAAGTGAGGCTGTCAGGGTCACAAAGTAATCCTGTTTAGCCTGCACAATCTCAGCCTTATATTTCTTAATAAGGAGTTTGTGGGCCTCCTTATTTTTAAGGTCCCAGCTGGAGTGCCACAGCCTCTCCTTCCTCCTTACCTCTTGTCTGACACCCGGCCATGGCGCCATCACCGACGAAAGTCATGAGAAAAAACGCCCTTGCTCCGTGTTAGGTGCGTAAATGGAAGCCATAGTCACCTGCTGGCCATCTAACTTGCCCTGTAAAAGCACATATCTGCCCTCAATATCTATTTTGCTGTGAGTGAGTGCAAAGGGGACCCCAGGGCGAATCCAGATTAAAGCTCCTCGCGCAAATGCCGAGAATCCCGTGGCGTAAAGTTGTCCCCTCCACCTGCGACGCAATGTTCCCACCTCTAGGTCTGTTAAATGGGTCTCCTGCAACAATGCGATGTGTATTTGGTGTCGCTTAAGATATGAATAAACTTGGTAACGGCGTGAAGGTGTATGCATACCACGCACATTCCAAGTACAGAATTTAACCGCAGTCATCGTGTGTCCGTACCTCTACATCCCCCCTCGGCCCCCCCCCCCCCCAGCACACAGTTTAGGTACATAACAGCTCAGATATCCACAACGATCATGACAGATCATTTGTCCTTGACTAATGTCCCACGAACACATCAACATAATACCATAAGGTCGACAGCAGAACATGTTGTCGTCCAAACGCTCTAAGGAGCATTAAAAGTACGTAAATTCAAGGGGGGTCACTGAGTCGTGATTCTTTACTATACAGAGTATACATACGAGGAAGACAAATGCGCTGCCCCCCACCACAGGCAGGTATTGATAACTAGTTCAGTTCCGGCAAGGTTTTGCAAAGTCAGTGGAAGGTGTTCCAGCATGTCCAGGGACCCGCTGCTCGAAGGCAGCGTGGCTCAGCTCGCCGCAAGGCACTCACTTCTAGGGGAGTCATCCACCCCTTTGGCATAGTCCCACGACTCACCTACAGTGATCGCCCCTATGGCATAGCAGGAGTGCAGAGTGCAGTGCACGTGTCGAAGGCGAGCAAGGGTGGGCATCCTTAGAGTATCAGAACCAGTTAGTAAGATCCATCTCTGTGTCCGGTCACTTTGGAAGCATTCCCGCTGCGGCTCCCTCAGCGACCGAGCGATGGAGCAATTGACTCAGGGCATAATCAGTGGATCATATCTGCAGTTTGTGGTGTGACATCTGGAAGGTCCAGCGATACTTGGGAGTCCGGTATGCCGTAGATGTATTCATCGTCGCTTGCAAGGGCCTCAGGACTGGCCTCCAAAACGTCATCCGCTGTCTGTGAACCGCTGATTTCCGCCGCCATGCGGAGGGCTTCCTGTTGCTCGCTCTGCATGCACTCAGGTGTTGGACCCACCTCAGGTTCCATGTGTGATGAATGTGTTGGCGAGGGTCTTCTACGGCGTCGTCTTCGGGATTCACAATCGCGTCGTATCTTCGGCGGCATTTCTCTAGGCTCCGTGTCAACACCGGAGTCAAGTTAAGCCTCAACTGCTCCTGGAGTATTGAAAAAGTGCGTCTTCTCTTGCGCCACCACTCGCAGGCAGGCTGGGAAAAGTAGAGAATACTTCAGAGCCAGGCGTCGAAGTCGCTGTTTTACCGCTAAAAAAGAGTGGCGCTGGCGCTGTACCTGCACAGTGTAATCAGGAAACAACATGATTTTGGTGTTTTCAACTCTGACGTCAGATAGTTTCCGTGCCTCGCGCAGTATGGTATCGTGGTCCCTGTAGTTCAAGACGCGAATGAGCATAGGCCTCGGATTGGAGCCTTCAGGGGGAGGACACGTTGGTACACGGTGGGCTCGCTCCACCACAAATTGTTGTGAGAGGGTACCCTCCGGTAGTAGGTTCTTGAGCCAATGTTCCATGTGTTCCGCCGGCTCTTTCCCCTCCCATCGTCCCGGCAGACCCACTATGCGAACGTTGTTTCTTCGTGCACGCCCTTCCGCGTCCTCTGCCCGGTCCTCCAGAAATTCCACTCTGTTAAGGAGGTCTTGAACATGTTTGTCCATCTGTGTAACCTTAGGTGTCATATCCGCCATGGTATGTTCAAGGGCCGCCGTTCGATCCGATAGCTTTTTGTGGTCAGCATGAAGGTGCGTCAGGTCAATCACCACTTTATCGATTTTAGTCTCTAGGGATGTGCAGGTCTGCTGCAGCGACTCCTCCAGTCTCTCCATCGCTGCTAACATCGTGTCTAGTTCGGAGGCAGTCTGGTCCGGTTCCGTCTGTTTCGCCATTCTCCCTTTCACCAGTGTGCCGCCTGCACCAGCTCTCGTCTTGGGCCCCCCAAACATGAGAGTCTCACTAGTGTTCCAAGTACAGCGTGGTGGGGAAGGACACTCCAGAGTAGTAGGCAAAGACTGCGTATCTCCGGGGCGACACAGGGCAAACGAGGGGGAATGCAGTTCATCTACCTCTTGGGGTCCCGCAAAAGTCTCCCAGTAGTAAGAGTGGCTCCGCAGAGGTAGAGTGTCAAAGCTGCATGGTTTATATCTTCTCCAGCCCCCTCTAATGATAGTTAGTGGATCTAGATGGGCTTCCAAAATTGATCTCAGCAGCAGGGGCTCTCTACAGCTGGTGCACTTGCAAGCACGACTCCCTCCTCGAACTGCAGGTTAGGACAGATGTCAGCCAGTAGGTTATGGTGCCCTCCTTGCCCTAGGTGTCCGCGCTCGGTGATCTGGTATGGCAAATAACTGTAGGTGTGTCCCCCTTTCGCTGTGCTATTGCCGAGGCTGGGCAAGGATCGCACACGTGTCCCGAGGCACACAGGCCTCGGCAGCTCTGGCCCAGAGTGTCGGCAACGGCTGCGTGATAGCCCAGGGAGGGGGTCAGGGGTGCAGCAGCCCGCACCAGGGAGGATCTGCTTCGGCGATCAGTAGGGATTTGGGCTAGTCGCCAGAGGACTTCAATCACTGCACCGAGGGCAGTCCACCGTCGGGTCCACCCGCTCCAACCCAAATTCGGTGTGCCTCACCGTGGCTAGAGGGGGGAGACGATCTTCATCAGCACACGACGCTATCCCTCCTCGCCCAGCACACCAGCCGCCTCGCTTCTCTATGGCGCCCAGGGGTCCAAACACCGCTTCGATGGTGTTGCAGAGACAGCTAGGGGGGATCGGCGACAGCACCAGGGCACCCGATGCTGTGTGCCTCTGTCCACCGCCCCGGGGCCTAGTAGGCTCGACACATCCGCGGCCTCAATTGGCCACAGGTGCCGGCCGGAGGAGTCCGCCGACGGGGCATGCAGTCGTCTAATCCGGCGAGCAAGTTGCCGACTCCAAACTTCATCAGCACGGGGAAAAAAAGCTCCCGGTGCCCTCGCTGAAATTACCAGCAGGGTTCGGGCGCTGGAAGCGGATAAATGGCCTGTGGTAGGGGAGCTTCACCTGGAGCTCTACCCAGGCACGTCTACCACCATTGCGTGCTCAGCCAGTATGACGCATCATGGCGCAAGGAGTTACAGATACATCAGTATTTCCGACGTATCTGTATGGCGCAAAAGTGACGCATTGCTGGAGTGTGTCACAAAAGTGACACAACTCCAGCAATGTGTCCTTTCACATGGGGCAAGCCCCATGTGAAAGGGCCTGCATCAGTCTTACGCCTGCTGTGAGGCAGGCGTAAGAAATTGACGCATTTGTATCCTAGAAGTGGCGCAGTGAAAGCTTATAGATTTAAATGCGTCACTTCTATGACCCTGTCTTGCGTCAGAACGCCCCCTGCATACATTATACCTGGTGTAGGTATAATGTAGCGCAGGGGTTTACAAAGTGACACATCTAGCTAGATGCGTCACTTTGTAAATATGGTACAACGAGGCACATTTTTTACGCTGCTGGTGCGTCACAAAAAGTCACGCACCGGCGGCGTAAAAGTGATGCACGGCCTCATAAATGAGGCCCAAGAAATTTATTACAATCATTGACAGAACTAACCAATAAGTCTCTTTGAATACTTTTGCCATGCTCACCTTGTTTTGTGTTCACTGCAATTGACAGTTAAGCATCATTGCTGTCTGCATAAAGGCGTCGCAATCGGTTATCCTATTTTCTTAATTATTCCCTTTCCCTTTTGTGCAAAATTCCTTATTGCATATTTTTTAACACAAAAACTTTTGGATTCTTCCTTTTGAGTGAACAATAGCACGAAGAATGAATGCTTATTAAATATACAGGTTTTCGAGAATCAAAGGCTGTTAACATGTTTCGAAATTCAATACCTCTTGAATCTTCTGAGCCACGACTTGTTAGTCTTTCCAAACTCCTGGTGAGCAAACATTCGAGGCTCTTTGTAAATGAATCTGTTCAAGTAGAATCAGTTTTCAACAGCAAAGATGTGGGATGGGAAATGGAATTGTGGAGGCCTTTTAAAAGGTTAGGTACTGCGAATACAGGACCAGTCATTAGCGGCATGATTCAGGGCAAATCACTGAGCAACAAGTGGGTGCGGCAGGGTTGCAAACAACACAGGCACACCGAGGTTTGGCACGAAGCCATCTACGCTAAATAATGCATTGTTGAAATGAAGAAAACAAGGTGGAGAGTCTTGTAATTTTTACATGTAAAGCATGAAGTGGGCTTACTAAAATGTTGTTATAAAATATAATGCTGAAGAAGGGATGTGGCGGACAAAAGCTTACGATCTGATTATGATTTGGCAGGGGAAGAGTGAGAGTTCCACACTACCCGTAAATGCAGTGTTTAATTTGCTAAATAATGAAGGCCGCTAAGACGCTTTCGACCCGTGCCATTACATGCCAGAGTACCGAATACCAAGGCTGTCTAGTCTCGAATCCATCTCAGACCTCTTTAATTTATCGCCAGCCCCCTTTATCTCACTTTCGCTGGCCTTGCTTTATCCCTGGGTGACCGGTTTTCCATCTTTCTCTTTCTCGTTTGAGTGTTTTCCCTCTCCTGCTCTTGAAGAAAAGTCTGATGAATAAAAATAAGTGTCAGTCCCTTCAAATGAGAGATGGTGGCCTCCACCAGTAACCACAGGCTCAAATTAAGCACTGAATGATAAATGAATTCAATGCTTTCGGACTAAAATCTACCTTTATCCAACATGTTTGCAGGTTGAAAAAGTGAAAATCCATAATTGGAAATTGCATATTTACAGTAACTGCAGTATTGGAAATTTCTAAAAACATTTAGTTTGCACAGGGATCTAAACTTGGCAACCCACTGAAAAGCAGGGCCACAATTGCCATTGCATGTAAATTTACTGCAAAATTAAATGTGAGTTGAAAGGGATTCAAACCGAAGAAGACAGCCATTAAGTAATGAGCAGAGATGGCAAAGACGGGGGCACCGGTTTTGTTGCTTAGCTCCTCCTGGGCAATGTGATCATTCTGTTGCATGGACCGATGCTGCTTGAGAAACAAACTGGGTTGGCAGACCCATGTAAGGTGTAGACCATGTTGGGAGTGACTGGGATGGTGCGAGTCTTTGGATTGCTATATTTTATCACTTCACATGTTTTATGTTGGGCATTGATGGAGTCATTGCACTCTTACCAGGTAGTTGTATTATGATCATAACTTATTTGATACAGCTGCTGATAACCTTCATCTTTGAGGGGTGCCTCTTGCATCATGCCCTTTCACACACTGAGAGTAGATGATAAACTTCAATGTGTAATTTGAGCAAATGGCCTGGTACCAACATTAATTAGGAAAGTGATTCGATTGAATTCAAACCTTTATTCGACAGCATTGTCGCAGCCATAAAAGTTATTCAGGAAAATAAATTGATAAGAACATTTTACATCATAACAATTTAAATTAACATGAAACCGTTACGTAAATATGCCTCAGCTAGAAAGATAAAATAGCTTGTACAGTACCAAATTACAGCAACATATCTTCTCCGTGCATCGAAGTGTGTGCCTATGTGGACAGCCTTTAAAAATGCACCTACATTAAAAGACACGTCAGCATTATGTAAAAGTAATAAGAATCTAAAAGCGGGTGGCATTGATTTAGGCCATAACAATACTTTAAAATAGGGATTAAAAACAATTTGGAATATGTGCAAAGTGGTTATTTCTTTTTATATGGTCTCACGGCCTTTTGCCATCACTGCAGCTCCCCATGCTTCGTGAGTACAGATTTAACTTTCCTGCTCTCCCTGCTTGCATCCGACTCTTGCCTCACTCTCACAAGTTGTGTGTGTTGACAGCCCTTGAGCTTTCCACTCTGCTCCGAAAGCCCATAGCTGGCCATGTGCCTACATTAGTCATTGGGCTTTCTTCTTTTATGTGTATTGTATGCTTGGCAAGTAGCTGTACTCGTTTCCGTATCGCTATTCATTCATGCTTGGCTGAAGCATTATCATTTGTTTGAGGAAACATTAGGATTTGTATTGATTTCATTGGTGGTTTCATCTTGTGGCATTTCTTTCACGGTACTAGAACACATTCCAATCGTGAGAGAGCAAGTTACAGCTCGCAAGAAGTGTTTGAACAATATTCAAAGTAGCAATAATAATCCTCATTCAAACTAGGGCAATGGACTTTAGCTTCTCGTGCAAGTCAACCCTCTCGGATTACTTGCACCACTGTGCATGTAGTTGTCTTCTGCTGGCACCAAATACTATATACACCTTTAGATTTATGTTCTGTGCTACAGCAAAACAACTAAGTAGAATTTAACCCAACATTTCACGAAGCTTTATTCAGAATGGATCATATGTTTGTGGTTTGGTGTTGTGGCTTGGTTCTTAGGATCCAGCTGCAGGCAGGCAGAGGCTAAGCGCATAAGGTCATGTTCACAAAGGAGCTGGGCTCAAGGCTTGGCCACAATTTAGGGGGTATGCAATTATAATAATTAACACAGTATAACACAGATAATAGCAAATAACAGAGCATAACAATACAACGTATAACTACACAAATGCCAACATACAAATGTAGGTGGAGCCATAGTGATTTAATGACATAACAATTATATTCTTGTGCATTTGAAGTTCTAGTAAGGTACCTGTAAACCCAAACAATGAATTCAGAGCACTTTGGAAGAGGGATAATATGAGTAGCTAAGGAAAGAGCGATGCTGAAATTTGGTGAGGTACCATTCAGGCACCCCGCAGTGATGTATGGTGCATGTACTAAAGCCGTGATGGAGGTAGAGTCCAAGGGTCCAGGTGAGTGAAAAGGGCAGGCCAGTCTTAAGGGTCTCACTGAGATGACATAGAATACGCCAGACATAGGTATCAGGGGTGGATATTATCAAATAAAAGTCACAGTGAAGAGATGAGTTTGTAAGGATGTTCTACATTTGAGATCAACTATCTCCTGTTACATTAATGGGCAATGAGTTCATATGGTGGAGCCCTGGTTCACCAAACCTTCAAGTTCTGGTGGGGACGAACTTACACTAATGTTGATGGATCTGAGTGTAGCATGTGTTAGAGAAAGTATAGCTTTGCAAGAGAATTGGCTATGCACCAATGTAGTGGCTTGTGAACCAAACAGAGAGTTCTGAAGGATGCTCTTTCCTTTTTCGGAACCTATAAATAGATAGGAGGGCAAGGGACACATGGTCCTGCCATTCCATGCCAAACTGTAGGCAAGCAGCATCATTCCGAAATCTCTGTAGTTTCGTGAGAGTGGTGGGAGTAGGATATAGGCCGGACATGACTACTCCTAGAATAATGGTAATTGTGTAGGATCAGTGTAGTAGTGGTGGGATCTCTTCATCATGCTGTAGGATACTAACCACATAAACACTTTGGGCGTTGTTTATGAATTTTTGAGCTGGGGCAGCGCCCCAAGGAATCTTGCTGTGCTGTCCTACATCAAAAATAAAAGAGCAGGAATGCACCATATCTATGTGATATGGTGCATTCCTGTCATTTTGCCAGCACCGGCACACAATGGGCTGCCATGCAGCAATGCAGGCACCCTTGCACAATGGTGCATGGGTGCCTGGGTTGTGGGGATGGATTTTGTGCAGAAAGGAACACCTTCCTGCACAAAATCAATCAATCTTTCATCTTGAATGTGAAGAACTTAGATTCAATTTGAAACCAAATAACACATACACCTTTCAGGGATTACTGATTTACTGACCACCAGGCCCCAGGAGAAATTGTATCCAAAAGATTCAGGACTTCATGGAATCATGTGTTAACTATTCTAGCTGTACGATCATGGGTGATTTTAACTGTCTCTTAGAGCTCACAAACAACTCCGACAGGAATCATTTAGTGGATAATCTCAAGAGCTTTGACTGAAAGCAGTTAATAGAGAAACCCTCTCACCAGGCAAACCCCACTTTGGACGGAGTATATACAAACAATCAGGATCTAAGAGTGGATAAGGTCCTGCCTATGGTATGGTTGGACCATTAGCCATTTTCCTCTCACTTATTTATTTATTTATTTAAAGAGCTTGTGGAGCTTGTGGGGGTCTCTCAGCGCTATTGGTGGACAGTAGCAAGAAGGCAGGATCTAAGGAGGCAGGATTTAATCAGGGCTACTAAAAAGTACAGTTTTTAGGTTTTTACGGAGCTGAAGCAGTGAGTTAAAGGATCTAAGTGAGAGCAGCAGAGCATTCCAAAGTTTAAGCTCAGCACCGAAAAGGAGAGACCGTTAAAGCGAGTTCTGAGAAACCTAGGCACCGAAAACAGAGCCAGGTTGGCTGATCCCAGCTCACGGGTGGGAACATATGGAGACACCAGAGCTTGGAATTAGGAAGGAGTGAGTCTGTGTCTGGCGCGAAACATGTAGCACATGGCCTTGAACTTGATCCGCTTCTCAACTCTCAGCCTGTGCAGTCTCTACATTGCTCTAGAGGGCACTCCCAAAAAAGGGCCCTGCACAAATGCACTTAGAATCTGCAAGATGCGGCCCTGGAAAAAGCTTAATGCTTACGAGCTGAAGGACTCTCTTTCCAACTCGAACCCAGTCTTAGACAATCATGTGGATATTGCAGCAACAAACTATAGACACTGGTTAAAATCTGCAGATCTTAGACTGGTGCCAGCAAAACTAATAAAGTGTCATTGAAAAAAACCATTAGCCCCTTTGTACTCACAAGAAGCTTTCCAACAGAAATGACTCCAAGAGCGCAGGTGGAGAATAAACTATTGCCAGGAATAAAAGATCAAATATAAAAAAATAATAGTGAAATGCAAGGAACTAATCAGAGCAGCTAAGTCCAATTACTTCACAGAAATGATAAGCTCAGCCAAAAATACCACCAGGGAGTTATTTAAAAGGGTTAAGTCTTTGTCAAACTGGAGAAACAGCAGCACTTTCAACCCTGACCAATCCTTCTGCAATAAGCTAGCATAATTCTTCGAGACCAAAGTTAACGCTTAGCTTTCAAGATTTCAATCTTACTCAGAAGACCTTGGGTACAGGAGGGGCTTCGACCCCTGCAGAAGAGATGTACTCACAACAAGCTCATAAGAGCCCAGACACCCAACACTTTGAAATATTCACTAAAGAAAAGAGATTATTCACTAAAGTAAACTCCATTAAATTAGGAGCTCCTTCAGACCCCTGCGCCCCAAGGTCTTTAATGTGATCTCCAGTTTGCTGGTCCACTTATAAAATTACTAAACAAGATATTGACTACAGCGCAGCTCCCGGCCATGTGGAAGAAGGCCTCCATTCTGCCTCTGGTGACAAAATCTTCTCTGGACCCAAATAATGTCCATATAGGCCTGGTAGCAGCTTTGAGGAACTGAAAATGGTGATCAACAAGGGAGGCATAGCCGCACAGATTTTATTAGATCTTTCCTCTGCTTTTGACACAGTCCACCATTCACTCCTCATGAACCGGCTCCATTCGCTGAGTTTTCAGAGCTCCGCATTGACTTTGCTGAGCTCGTTCCTAGGCGATAGGCAACAGTTTGTGGAGATGGGAAATTCCAGTTTGGCCACCTTGTCGATCCCTTGTGGGGTGCCTGACGGCTCCCCTCTTAGCCCCACACATTCTAATATCTATGTTACCCCTCTGATTAATCTCATTCACAGTTATGGCCTTGCAGTATTCTCCTACACCGATGACATACACATTGTGGTGTCTAAATCAGCTGACGTTAAAAAGGAGGCTGCATGTCTCACATTGCTAACTGGATGCAAAGAATTTGCCTGAAGTTAAACTCAGAAAAAATGAGGTCTTGCTCTATGGAAAGGAGACCACTTTCGGAAACTTGTCATGGTGGCCCACTGATCAAGGCCTGCTACCTTTGCTGTCTCAAAAAAGCGTGAAACTTGGGTGTCATCTTCGACACTAAACTGTGGTTCTCAGAACAAATAAATCAAAGCACCTCCTCTGGCTTTATTGTGCTCAGGGCCCTTAAGAAGATCCTTCTGTTAATTTTCAAGGATTTACAAAAGACAGTGATGCAGCTGCCAGAATGCTTCTAAAAATTCCCAAGGTCACGTCCATCTCCCAATCATTGTACAGTTTGACTGGCTCCCAGTCAGGAAGGGGATCATTTTCTAGGCACTTTGCCTGGTCCATAAAGCCCTTCATTGGACCAGTCTGCCATATTTTCAGAAATTATTTACTTGGTGCACTCCCGGTAGGCACCTAAGATGTAGCTCAGCTTGAATGGTAACAGTCCCCAGAATTAATAAAGCAAGATGGGGTGGAAGGACGTTTTCCGTTTGTGCGGGGAAACTCTGGAATTCATTGCCACTAACTCTACACTCCCACCCATCCTGTTGCAGTTTAGGAAGCCGTTGAAGACCTCTTTACTGAATCATTTATTTAAGTTTAGTGCCCCACTCCCACTTTACTGTTTTATCTGATGTCTAACTGGCAGCGCTAAGACACCCCTGGCTAATTGCACGCTATATAAATCAAATTTAAAGTGCATTTACGTTTTATAGCACCACGCCCGTTTAGATAATGACAACGCTTTCCCTGCGGGACTTAGTCATGCTCTCCAGTTTGATTTAAGGGATAATCAGGAGCATAGCTTGGTCAATAGGATTTGGTGTGGTGAGCTCAATCAGGCTGACATTTAATGTTTAAATACATTATAAGGCAAGCAGAGTGCATGAGAGGGGCCCTAGGAGCAGTGGAAAGGGAAAGCAATTTGTATTGATAGGGTACTAAGAGAGAAAACACAATATTTAGTAAAATAACCAATATTTAGATGACTTTTAAAAAAGAGGGAAGAGTGTGGGTGTGTTTTTGTCTGTGTTAAATTTGACTGACATCTGAGAATCAACACCCCCACACCATTCCTATCCGAACCTATACCCCTGGAGATAATGTATTCGGCACAAAAGGTTACCATTTAGTATCTCTTCCTCTGAAACTGGCAGGTTACCACCTTGGAGCTCACAACTGAATTCCATGCCTCCTGCTCCTCGCGCAGGCTTAGAAGTGGTGCCCAAATGTTATGCAGGATATATTACCTATATATTTGCAGACCTGACAACCCAGAACATGCCAACAATATTGCTTCTTTTCACAGTGTCACTGGGTGAGGAGCTGATATCACATGGTGGATCAAAAGTTTGACTAGAAACCCCTACATAGAGAGGGTTTCCAGGTTGCGTTTGGAGCATTTGCAAAGCCGATGTTCATCACATGATGTGAAAATACCCCAGTACAACAGCTGCAGACTCAGTAGATTTTTTGAGATGGGGTATGAATGCTCGGTACAAAGCGCTGTCCATACAAGCGTCCTCCCCATCACAGAGTTAAAAATAATTGGAATTTGGCAGGTCTGTCTTTGGTGGTGAGGCAGTTGGTTGCGGGAACAAATTTATTGTTCATCAATTATGGCATACTGCATGTCATTTCGGATTAATGCAGATCATTTGGTGTGGTGTGATATTAGCAGAACTCTATTCACAAACAGGTTGCTGCTGCTTCATTTTGCAGTTGCAGAGGTGTGGACTCCGGAACACAGGGGCTCACGGTTCGATCCCCTGCGCCGGCGTCAGTTTAGCCCAGCACAATGTGACTCTGGGCAATAGCTCGCTTAATCTCCCCGACGGACCCCAGCACCTTGACACCCTTAGGGGTAATAGTTTGCGCTTTAGAAATGCTGGTATTTATTTATTTATTTACTCAATGATGATATTTTAGGTGGGCAGTCCCGCAATGACTCTATTTCTGTACAGCAGTTAATTATTAACATGAACACTGTTTAAATGTAAGCTTTGAAGAGTTATACCTCGGTAACAGTTTTGATTTAATTTGCTTGTGCTTAACCTTAACATCTGAAATAGTCGCTTCCTCAGATTGCTTGAAAATGAATACATCAACGTTGCCAATATTAATAGCAACCATTGACAAAGCCCATAGGTTTTGCTTTTTTATAGTACATGGACACACCATCCCAAAATAAATCCCACATCTACAAACTCCCATTTTCACAAAGTCCTAAAAACCTACAGGCATTCATGCATAGTGCATTGAAACCAACTTCAGGCATCAATGTAGACACACCAATCGCATACAAAACAGTGTGATGTGGTGTTCACAGAGTGGTATGCATCAGTGAGCCCAGGGAGGTTTGCAGTAAGGGGTACCCGGGGAAATGCAATACAGTACAATCTGGTATGCACCTTTGGGACACACGGTTATGTGCATCAAAGGAACACAATGGGAGCAATGAGTGAAGCATCACAGGAAATAAGTGGTTCATGTACCTTGAAGTGGATCAAGTGCATAAGGACAGCACCCGTTGCAAAGTACCAAGGTAACACTGACTGCAGAACGCGAGGTGAGCACTTGGGGGCATATTCTCAAGGACGACGTTAAAAATGATCGCTGGTTTAGCGGCTGAAAACTGCTGCTATAGCGGCGATAATGGGCTTGATAATATGCCCTTGAGAATTCCAATAGAAGTCCATGTTCTGGTGTGAACATGGGCTTCTATTGGAATTCTCCAGGGCATATTATCAAGCCCATTATCGCCGCTACAGCTGCAGTTTTCTGCTGCTCACCCGGCGATAATTTTAACGCCGTCCTTGAGAATATGCCCCTTGGATTTGTGCCTCTGGAGAGCACCAGTAATGTTCAGTGCAGATGCCGAGAGCTTAGGTCATTCTGGCATAGTATGATGTGCATCAGGAAGCATAGTTTGATGTGCATCCAGGGATACATGATCATGCACAATAGGGGAACCAGTCCATGTGACCATGTCATGTGACATGCAGTCTCATTTCTCACGTTTCAAGTTTATTATTAACTGTACAATTAATTAAAATCTTTACAGTAAAAGGAAAACATACAGAGTCCAATGGTTGTAAGCTTCTTTGCTTGGTAAAGTGTGTGTTACTATACTAGGCAATTAAAAGGAGAAGGATAAAAGAAAAAAAAAGAGCTAAAAAACAATTAAAAAAAGCAGAATGTATTAAAAGGATACGGCACCCCTGACTGAGTCCCATATGATTGGCATTTTTCCAACCTTATATGCCTTGGAATTAGTCTGTGCAGGGGACGTTTCTTTATTTAAGAGGCTTGCAGGAGGGGCAATGTCAATGGTCCTACATAGCAAGATCACATCAACTTTAGTCCGCTGCTTTCACCGTGGGCTTCCCATGTGTTGGAATACTTTCGTTATTGACCTTTAAATGTGACCTAATTTGGTGAACGAATTTCGCCAATCTCGCCTGGGTCATTGTGTCCGTGGTTGACCAGCACAAAGCTGATACTTCAGAGCATGATTTTATACTCCGATTGAGGCAGATCGGACGCAGCAATCGCCGACGTTCATTGCTGAGATGAGGACAGCAGCAGAGAAGGTGCAGCCAAGATTCCCTCTTGTAGGTGCATAGCCTGCAAGTTATGGATTCCCCTCTTTGAGCCCATGCGGGGTTGAAGTCTGCTATCCCAAGCATGGTCAGTCTCATGTAAAGAATTTTACTTCGGGCCTGTGTTGTAAGGGCCTCGCTTAGATATTGTTGAGCTTTTCCTACCATGTATGAATTATTCAATGGATCCAAGTGGGAGCTTCGGCGAAGGGTTTTATAGTCAAAGTCAAAAGAAATTTCATACACTTGTTTATCAACTGCTCTCTTCCAAGCGTTCAGTGGAAATTCATTTCGCGGGAAATTTCCTTTGTCAATCTTCAAGGCTTTTATTGCATTTCCCAGCCTGATATGCCATATCGAGGCTGGCCCTTCGAAGATGGATCTCAAGTGGAATTTTAGGGAGTTTGCCGGGGCCCTTAATATCCTTAGATACATCTTTATAACCTCCCCCTGGCAGATCAAGTCTGGCCTCGCTAGACCAAGCTCCAATCTCAGCCTGGTTCTTCTTGCTGTCCTTGGTATGTGAAGCACATACTTGTAAGCCTTAACTTGGGCTGAATTGAGAAGAGCGTCCAGCTTCCCGGGGAAGGCGGGATGACCATAACAAATTGCGGGCAGAAGCTTTGCTCTTAGGGCTATCAGAATTGGGCTAGCTGATGGGCTGATCAAGTTCTGACTTAGTTGTCTTAACAAATGTATTACCTTGTTGGCTTTGGAGGCCTGCTGTTTTAAGTGTACATTTGCTTTGGCCCGTTCCGTAAACCAGTCTCATTTCTTTCGTCAAAAGAATTTTGCATTCAGGATTGTAAGCTTTTTCTTATAACAGTAACAACAATACTAAAAGGCTGAAAAGCAAGGCTAGTTGATGGTGTTGAACATGGGCTAGACCACTAGGTAGCCGCACGCATGGTTGGAAATTTAAAACAAAATCATACATTTCCTCTATTTGAAAAGTTTACATTTGTTGATCTGCTTTCTGAATATAAAATTGCCTTAGATAGCATTTTCTTGTATTTTCCTTTCACATGCTGTTCAAACATGGTTCCTATGAAGTGTTTACATCTTACCCCAGGCACAATTAACAGAGGCTTGCTCAACATTTTTGTCATCAGACAATGCACTGCCTAACTCAAACGATTTCTGTGAAAACTTTATTTGTTATTTCCAGAACCAATAGAATATGCAGTAGACAGATGCTAGCCCTGTCAGCCTTAGGGTGGTCTTCCCCCCAACGTTTTGCCTTAGCCTTCTATTTTTGCTGATCTCGTTTATGTTGGCATTGGGACACTGGGACCTCTACCAATGCTATAGTTTTTGTTGTCACTCCCTTAAACGTGGTCACATTGGTTTACACCCGATTGGCACATTTAATTTACTTGTAAGTCTCTAGTAAAGTGGTACTACATGAACCCAGGGCCTGAAATTTAAAGCTATTAGTGGACCTGCAGCACCCCTTGTGCCACCCACTTCAGTAGTCACCTAAACATTTCTCAGGCATGCCATTGCAGCCTCTGTGTGCAGCTTTCACTACTACTTCAACCTGGTAAAATAAACCTTTTGCCAGGCCTAAACCTTTCTTTTTAATAAATATAAGACACCCATTGGGTAGGCCTTAAAATGCCCAAATGGTAGGTTGAAGTGTATTTAAAACATTAGGCATGCCTTTTTTTTCACATGTCCTGGTAGTGAAAAACCCTTAAAGGTGTTTATCATTGCCACAAAGCCTACCCCTCCCACAGGATAACATTGAATTACCATATTGCATTTAATTGGTGTTAACATTTACTTGGGAGCAGGTAGGAAAGCTGAGTTTCATCTCTAAAGAATTATAACTTAAAACACTCCTTAATGGTAAAGTCAGACTTTAAGTCACAATTCTGAAAATTTACTTTTAGAAAATCTGCGTTTTCGTATCCCAACCATTTTATGCCTGCAGCCTGTATCCTGGGTCACATGACTAGTGGTAGCTGACTATTGGTCTCTGTGTATTGCTCCCAGACAGCGAAACAAATAGTTGTTGGCAGGATGGGCCATTTCTGACCCGATGAGGGGCAGAGTTGTCACCCACCACACTTGCGCACCCCAAAGGCTTTGCCTCATCATATTCATAAAGAGTTTGACACTAGTCTGTTGTGCTTTCAAATAAGCTGGCGCCAGGGCAGGGAGGAAGGAAATTCCAAACACATTTGGTGGTTGAAACTGCTAGAACCCTCTCCTACTTCAAAGCTTTCACCAAGTATAAATATTTGACCCTCAGACACAACTCACCAGTACTCCTCTGGACCTGTGGAAGACTCTGAAAGACTGCTATGCTGCTCTGATACAAGAAGGACTGCTACGCTGCTGCCCTGCTTCCCTGTTACCGGAGTGAGAAGCACTGCCCCTGCATCTTGAACCCAGGATCCCCAGAGTGACTCCAAGGTGCTATTTGGCTGGCCTTCATAAAAGACTCCAACCACCTTGAACGCAGCACCTGGACTCCGGCTGATCTGAGTCTTGACCCCTAAGTGGTGCACGCCAGTCCTGGAGCCTAGGAAATGGGTCTGAAGGTGCTGTACCAGCCTAGCTGTGGTCTTGTCCGCATAACCGAAGCAACACAATGCATCTCCTTTCAGGTCTGCATTGGAACTGCCGCTGCGTGACACATCCCCAATGCAGCACTTCATATCGCAGCCTGCAGCTTCCCAGAACAAGTACTGCATGGGGCATTCTCATTGCAAGTACCTCACATCCCAAGCCTTTGTCAACTGCTTCATTGGAACAATCGCTACGCAACACATCCTTGACACAGGACCACTCATTGCTGCCCACAGCTCTTTGCAACTGTGCTGCGCGACGCATCCATAATGCGGGAAATTGTGCCTTTGTCCCGGTCAGGCATGGCCCGATAACCACAGTTGTCGTTTTGTGCTTTCGGGGACTATTTTCACCCAAATCTTTAAGATTGCATGTATCTGGTTCTACTAATTGGGTTTTTGCTATTTTGATCACAAATAATTTATTACATTTCACTATATTTTTCTAAGTTTGTGTGGGATTTTTCTTGTGTTGCATTTTCATTTTTGTCACTGCTTGGCGTGCTGCGGAAACGCTTTACACATTGCCTCTACGTTAAGCTTGACTACTTTCGATCCCAAGCTTAAAAAGGGTTGAGCACAGGTTAATTTGGGGTTTGTTTGTGTTTCACCCTGACAAGAATTGTGGTTGCTGCTTGAGCAGGGAACCGATTACACCACACAGGCAAAACCTGATTCCTAGATCATTACAATTAAAGTTCAAACAATAAGAAAGCAACAATTATAGAATCAATCAATCAATCAGGCTTTTGTTTGCGCGGCTACTCACCCGTAATCTTTTAGCCTCTTCACCTTGATGTTGAAGGATGTTTCTGGAATAGTGGGTAGGGCAACATAACCAATGGCTCCAGGCCAATGTCTGTCACTGAAAGACCACAAACAGACATGCTGCATTGTGTTTGAACCTCACCACTTTGTTCTAGTTCTATATACAGTCTATATAAAAAAAAAACATTGGGAGAGCAGGATTCACAAAGTGGTTGGTAACACATCAATATGTTGCAAACTAAATTGCAAACACAAACCATTGAAACATTCCTCTCTGAATCAGAAGTAGAAGGGGAGAGCCCCTTTCACGCCCCCTCCTATGTGTGACTCGGAAAGTCGTATTGGAAATAAGAAAAAGTCCTACTAAAATTGTGATGCGCTCCATTGTATGTGAAAGTCGAAGAGTTACAGCGGAACAAAATCATATAAATAAACCATCATCTCCAATTTAATTGGACCCTGCAGGAAAGTTCCAATCTGCATTACTTACCAGTCCCCGAACAAAACGAAGGACAAGAGAAGGCATTGCAAAATGAACTTGACCAGCTTACAGTGCATTTTTTCGACATGCTTAGCTTAGCTTTTCATAGTTGCTGGAAAATCAGCCTCTGTGTTCGAGGCTGGAGGAAACATCAAGCTAATCCTCTTATGCAGAAGTAACCTGCAATGGAAAAAGAGATGATGGCAAAAAAACTCGACAGCTGTTGAAATGTCCCTGCAGTGGGAATGATATTTTTTGCATGAGTATTCAAGTCATAAACCCTCCTTACAGCTATATATCAAGAGCACGGTCCGCCCCATCTTCAGAGTACAGGCATAATGTAAGCAGGTCGTGTGATATGTAAATAGTTTGCAAGGGGTGCACAACGCTGGGAATTTGCAAAATTGACAAAAGTTCAGAGCAGTGTGTCGTTTTTTAAAGGACACCGATTGAAGAATAGGACCAGATAGTTTACAGCATTATTCCCCTGGAAAACAGATGTAAGCATAGCTGTTGACATGAAATTTTGTTTTCGACTAGCTTCAACCCCTTAATATGTATGTATGTATGTTATGTTATGTATGTGCGTGTTATGTATGTCTGCGTTTATGTGTGAACTTGGCTGGAGACCAACGGAGCGCTGAACATAGATGGGGACCATGAGATACGGTTTAGGGCCGTTTACAATAAGGAAGAATATTTCTTGGTGGTGATTTCTGTCATATAGATATGTTATATTCTCTTAAGAGACGAGTGATGATCTCCTTTCTAAATTGCAGATAGGTAGGAGCAATACTGATGCTCACTATGATGTTGTTCCAGATTCCGGGAATGTAGATGGAGAAAGCCTGTCTTATGGTATTCTCTTTTTCAGTTTTCTTCCCAGTCCTGCTATGTCCTGGCTGCTCTTGTGGTCATGTAATTCAGAAATATAATTTTTAATTGGTGGAATGACAGAATAACCTCTAGCTAGTAAATGCAAAACATTAGCATTTGAAGCAGTGTTCCCTATGCTGAGTGGAATAGGTTTGTGTGCAATGTAAAAATTGAAGCATCCCAGGCCTGCTGCTAGTTTCAGAAAATAGGTATATTGCTGGGAGTCTAGCATCATAGGTTGTTGAAAATGCACAGTTCTGTGCATGAGGGCAGAGTGAAATTAAGTGGCATTCAACAAATGACAGAAAACTGAACTGCTCCAGGAGACGTTTATTTGGACCTTTCACAAATATAAGAATTTATATGAGTATCGGACTGCCCCATCCACACTGACTGGAATTTAACTGCCCTTTTCAACTATATGAAGAACTTTAATACGGCACGTTGCACTTCATAAAACTCTTTAAACAAATACATAACTTAGAGGCAGATGTAAAGGGGCGTGGCTAGCCAGCGAAGATGGCGGTCGCACTCTGAGGATTATCCGCAATTATATAGCAGCTGCTGCAGCCATTGAGCCACCTGAACCGACTCAACATGTAATGAACATCGGTGTGCTCCAGGGTAGAGACACTTAGAGTGCCCGGGGGTAACCAGGCGGGAGCGTGAGATTTTGCCTTGGGTGAGCGCATTTGGCGCCCCGCAGCCCTCTTGTGGAGGTGGCGTGGACTCTCTGGTGAGAGCTCTTTGTCCTGGAGGCCCAAGACACTGAGACCAGTGGTGGTGTGGCAATGAACCAGCTGCGTTGAGACCGGTGACAGAGGTAAGAAACACCTGCAGCTGCGTGAGCCGCATATCACACAGACCAGAGAGAGACGCAGGAAAATCTGGCGCGAACTGCAGCCGGTGGCGCTCCGGACAGGGAGGCCCGGGGGCTAGACTTAGCCCAGGGACTGTTGCGGACAGATAGAGTGAATACTCGCCAGCAGACTCAACAGGGAGACAGGAGCGCTGATGCAATTGAGAGTGGCCGCCAAACCGGTGCCTGTACCGCCTTTGAAGCTGAAACACGCTGCTGCCCTGCGAATGCTGAGCTGCCGCAGTACAGAGACACGTTAGTGGTGCGCACTGCGAGGGCCCGGGGGCTATGTGTCGACCCAAGGCCCGCTAATGGAGGAGGCTGCTGGTCATGCAGCAATAAGTAGAAGACTAAGGGCCAGATGTAGGTAGGCTTTTACTGGTCGGTAACGGCCGAATTCGGCCGTTACCGACCGGTAAAAGGAATTTGAGATGTAGGGGGCAAATTATTACAGAATCGGTAAATTTACCGATCGGTAAATTTACCGATTCTGTAAATTACCGAATCGGTATTTTTACCGATTCGGTAATTTTGAGATGTAGGTGGGACTCTACTGAGTCCCACAAGCCTTACAGAATCGGTATTTTACCATCAAATTCAATTTGATGGTAAAATACCGATTCCGGTGTGCATGCACATGTGTGCATGCACACCTATGCCATATGACAGGCAGACCTGCCCTTAGGGCAGGTATGCCTGCCACATGGCACCGAGCCTCTTCTGGGGGTGCCAGAGGGTGTCAAAGTGACACCCCCTGCACCCTTGTGACATTCGGTATTTACCGATTCGGTAAATACCGAATCGGTGATGCCCATGCATTCCTATGGGCTTCAAAGCCCATAGGAATGAATGGGCATTACCGGTCGGTATTTACCGAATCGGTAAATACAGATTTTTACCGATTCGGTAAAAAAACATCTGGATGTTCCTACATCTCCCTGCTTCTATTTTACCGATTCATAAATACCGAATCGGTAAAATTCGGTATTTATGAGTCGGTAAAATAGATTTACCTACATCTGGCCCTAGGCTGCAGTTTCGCTTAGCATGGCGCGGGAGGCCCCAGTGCGGAGGAGCTGCCAAGCTCACTCCACATGAACTCGGAGGTGGGAGTTAGGGTGACCAACCGTCCGTAAATTTCACGGACAGTCCGTAATTTCGGCCGTCTGTCCGTTGTCCGTCAAAGATTCTTTAACGGACGCCATTTGTCCGTCATTTTAGCCGGGCACCGGTCACCTCACCCTAAAGCCAGCACAGCTGGCCCCCACCTCCCTTCTTGACTCCGATGCTGTTCCAGAGCTCAGCGGGATGGCGACCCTCACACCTCCAGCCCTTGATGAGCTGTTAAGAGGTGCTTGAAGATGACAGAGGGGGGCTGCAGCTTCAGGAGCAGGGGGCATCTATTCAGATGCAACCAGCCCTGAATGTTCACGTCTCTGCAGTTTAGGGGGGCCTCACACATTCCATTTCTACCCAGGGCCCCAAACATCCAAGACTCCGCCAGTTACACAGATTATTACACAGAGGCACGTGGTTCTCTTCACAGAGCTTAATTACAGTCACTAAATTGTAAGCAAACCTCGGTTCTTCAAACATGCAGTCAATAATGTAATAAAATAAAGAAAAGTCACAATCGCACCCACACTGATTAACAAAGTAAGGAGGACAATCAGTTCTCTTAGAGTATCTCCTGTAAGTACTGTACATCACAGTGGGGGATGACATTTTGGACAGAGAGCCTATCTTCGTTGTCTTGTGCAGGAAGGGGCGATGAGCCCAAGATGATACTAGAATACTGCATGTCCACCCCTGTGCCTACCCTGGTTAATCCCGTTCCCCCTCCTGTGATGGCTCCTGTCCCCCCTCCCCCCGCCTGTGATGGCTCCTGTCCCCCCATGTGGTGGCTCTTGTGCCCCTCCCCCCGCCTGTGATGGCTCCTGTCCCCCCTGTGGTGGATCTTGTCTCCGCCCTGGGTGGGTTCTGTCCCACTCCTGGAATGGCTCCTGCAGCGAGGGTGAAGTTCTTGATGGGCCTCTTCTCAAAAGGGCTCAGCTCAAAATTAATATGGAAAGGTGGGCGAATAAGTACTTGAAGGGATGGGTGGATGGCTGGATGAATTAGTGAAAGGGTAAGTGGATCAATGAAAGAGTGAATACATGGATAAAGAGAGAGGATGGATGGATTGATGAGTGAGGGGAAGGATGGATGAGAGAAAATGTAAATAGCTGGATGTATGGGTGGAAGGGTAGCTGGATGACGGATGAGGGGAAAGATGGATGAGGGGAAAGATGGATGAGGGGAAGGATGGATGGATGAGGGGAAGGATGCATGGATGAGGGGAAGAAAGGATGGATGGATGAGGGGAAGAATGGATGAGGGGAAGGATGGATGATGAGGGGATGGATGGAGGGGAAGGATGGATGGATGGATGGGTGAAAGGATGGATGGATGATGAGGGGAAGGATGGATGGATAATTAGGGGAAGGATGGATGGATGATGAGGGGAAGGATGGATGATGAGGGGAAGGATGGATGGATGATGAGGGGAAGGATGGATGGATGGATGATGGGTGGGTGGAAGGATGGATGGATGGATGATGAGGGGAAGGATGGATGATGGATGAAAGGAAGGATGGATGAGGGGAAGGATGGATGAGAGATGGAGGGATGGATGAGGGGAAGAAAGGATGGATGGATGAGGGGAAGAATGGATGAGGGGAAGGGTGGATGATGAGGGGATGGATGGAGGGGAAGGATGGATGGATGGGTGAAAGGATGGATGGATGATGAGGGGAAGGATGGATGGATAATTAGGGGAAGGATGGATGGATGATGAGGGGAAGGATGGATGGATGATGGGTGGGTGGAAGGATGGATGGATGGATGATGAGGGGAAGGATGGATGGATGGATGATGAGTGAGTGGGTGGGTGAAAGGATGGATGTAGAGTGGGTGGGTGGGTGGATGGATGGATGGATGAGGAGTGGGTGGGTGGATGGATGGATGGATGATGAGTGGAAGGATGGATGGATGATGAGTGAGTGGGTGGGTGAAAGGATGGATGGATGGGGAGTGGGTGGGTGAAAGGATGGATGGATGGATGAGGAGTAGGTGGGTGGATGGATGGATGGATGATGAGTTGGTGGGTGAAAGGATGGATGGATGGATGGATGGATGAGTGGGTGGGTGAATGGTGGGTGGGTGAAAGGATGGATGAGTGGATAGGTGGGTGGGTGAAAGGATGGGTGGGTGGGTGGATGGTGGGTGGATGGATGGTTGGGTGGATAGTGGGTGGTTGGGTGGATGAGTGAAATGATGGATGGATTGATGGATTGATAGTGCAAGGGTGAATGAATGGACGTATGAGTGAAAGGGTGGATGTAAGGATGGATGAGTGAGTGAAAGGGAGGGTAGATGGACAAAGGGATGAATAGATGTGTGAAGGAGTGAAATGATAGATGGATGAGTGATAGGGTCAATGGATGGATTCATGTGTGGATGAGTAGATGGATGGATGGGTGGGTAGATGAATGGATGAAAGGAAGGTTGGCTAAGTGAAAAGGTCGATGGAGAGAGAAAGGGAGGATGGATGGATGACTAAAAGAGTGGATGGGTGGAAGGATCAGTAAGTGAAAGGATGGTAGGATTGGTGAAAGGGTAAATGGCTGGATGGATGAGTGAATGGATGGATGGGATGAAGAGTGGATGGATATGTGTACAGATGGATAGGGTGAAAGGGTGGATGGATGGATGATGGATGAGTGAAAGGATGGATGAAGGGATGGATGAGTGAAATGATAGATGGAAGGATACATGATGGATAGGTTTGCAAATGGTTGAATATGTTTGGAAATGGCTGGGCTTGCTTATATACTATTGCGCGACCTCTGATGTGTCTGTAAAACATACCTATTGTCCTGAAGTTTTGTCCTGAATTTTGACCTCCTGTCCTGAATTTGTGTCCTGAATTTTGACCCTTTGTCCTGAATTTTTACACTCACCGTCCTGAATTTGCACCAATGCCAGTTGGTCACCCTAGGTGGGAGCAAACCCAGAAGTAGTGAGGCCCGCGACAAGACCCTGTAATTGAGTGCAGTGCATGAGAACAGGTCGGAGACTGCAGTACATGAAATCCCAATAAAACTAGGCCTGGGGGTTATATCGAGCCCAGGTCTGAATGAGGCTGTTCGTATGTGAGTAGCTACCGGAGGTGTGAGTAGGCACCCATCGGCCGATTAAGTGAAGGGCGAGGCAGAGGGGAGGTGTCAGTAGCTGCTGGGTCTCCTGTTACTGTGGCACCCACGCCTGGCAAGTACCACTGCGGGGAAGAAGGGAGTAGCGTCCAAGAGGCTGCATGTGGAGCCTGTACCCACCAGTAGCTGGCTTTGCCATGCACATAACTATAGTCAGACGCCAACCCAGACAGTGCGTCGGTGCATTGTGTCACCCTGACTGGCTAACCCCAGCCTGGAAATACGGTCTAGCTCGCCCCTGAGCTTAGATGCAGCGACTGGCCCGGACGCGGAGGTGCCCAAAGACAGGCCCAGCAATAGTGCATAGCCTGTGAGGAAGCATTGAAGGCTGAACACCATGGGAACCCTGTGGGACTGATCCTCAACATTGAAGCCATATGTGTGTGCAGAAGGTAGGATCTCTGATGCGATAACTACCTCTACTGGAACTCCTCACAGGAGTAACTGCCTCAAGCAATTGCGTACAGAAGAACCTCAAAAGGCATAGACCCATCTGTTGAAACAGGAGGAGAAGGCACCTCAGTGGACAACAGGGCATGGCAGCGCTGCAGCCTACCCCAACATCAGAGGCACGTACAGCTTACGCACCATTGATCTCCAAGATGGGCAGGAAATGTGCGTGTGCAGGCGTGGAAGCCCCACACTCAGAGACAGCCTTGCAGAATCCCGACCTAGCTTCAGAAGTGCCAGACACCTCTAATGCTACCACATTGGAATCAAAAATTGATTCAATGCTCCAGGCGGTTACGCAATTCGTAATTTCATTGACACAGACTCGCACATCTCTGGAAGTCGCATAGAAAAGATCACATCAAATTGTACGCTATTGCATACGGTAGGGAAAGTCAATGAATTGGAGGCGGAGCTCAAAGAGTTAATCCCAGCCATGAAGACTGCGACTACTGAAATGCAGGAACACACAATGTGGCTACGTTCGCTGGAGCGCAGGATGGACGATGCTGTAGGGCACTCCCGCCGAAATAATATCCAAGTGGTTGGATTGCCTGAAGGAACTGAGGACCACAATGCAGTGGCATACACAGAGGAATGGCTGAACTTCCAGATGCCAGCAGACACACTCTCCTCCTTCTTCATGGTGGAAAAAGCACACAGGGTGCCGTCGGGCCGCCCGCTGGGGGTCCGTCCCCGGCCCTTCCTGCTCCACCTACTGAACTTTAAGGATCACAATGCAGTACTTAGAGAAGTAAGGAAGATGGAGGAGGTCAGAGTGGACAACTCCCTGGCCCTTTTCTTCCCGGACAATGCCCTGGGCATACAAAAGCAGCGCAGCACATTCCTAGCGGTCAAGAAAGGTATGCATGAGTTGAACATAAAGTAGTAGTTCTAGATGGGTCCACTCATTTCTTCAACAAGGTGGAAGAAGCGTGGGACTGGCTCAAAACTATAGGCCATCATACCTCACCCAGTAAAAGATACAATAGTAAGAATGCAAACTCAGGCACCAGCAGGAATCGAAGAAGAAGCCGACAATGACCCAGGAGGACTCCAGGACACCTCAAGGCAACACCCAATCCGGAGCAAGTACTGCAGGAACGGCGAGATGCCCTGCAAGCAGCGCCCACTATGCGGTGGCACTAAACCAACAGGGACACAGATACCTCAGCTGAAGGATCCCTCAGCGAGGACAGTTCATCCGCAGTGTAGCCTAACAGAGAAGAGTCGCAAAAACTCCCAATGGTGACACCCAAACAGCAGACAAATTAGTGTAATAACTTGCAGAACCTCCATGTCACGCCAGTATCCACCTATGCAAGTGCGCCCACAGCAAGGCCCCTCAACATGCACACACTGGCTATAAGGCACCCTGGTCTGTGGCTCTCACAGACACAAGCACCAGTTGACCCCAGTATGAGCAAAATGCAAGATACATTGACAGCGTGCACATCCATACATGCACTTCAGGCCTAAATGCAAGCCCACCCGTTCTAAGATCAACTCACCCCCCCCCTCCCCTTGGCAAAATAGCACAGTTCATATAGCCGTAAGTTGACATATGGCATTGTTCATTTTTTGGGAACACACACGCTGACCCTCTGCTCTACCCCAGTTACACTCCACATTGTTTCCCTCCCTAATAACTGACCAGTATGAAAAAAACACACATTTAAGCACAATGCAGATACAACACATACTAATCATGCAGCAACAAAGGCACCCCCCACCTTTAATACGCCAAACCACTTAAGCACATTACCATCTTACACATTTGATATATGCCACCTACAAACAGAACTTGCTGGAATGTTAGGAGTATACACACACCGGCCCGATGATACAAAATCTATGCGAACCTCTGCAACATGCAGCCCACATATCGCTACTGCAAGAGACGCACATAACACTGCCAGAGATCTATAGGCTGCAACAGAGATGGAAGGGGCAAATATTCGCCACAAGCTACTCCTCATATGCCAGGGGGGCTCTAGTATGGGTTAGGCCAGGGACTCTATACACGCCTGAGGAGACGGAGGTGGATGTATATGGCCGCTTTGTATTGTTAAAAGGTTGCCTGAATGGGAGACACATAGTCTTCGGTTCCATATACGGCCCAAACAAGGAGCAGGGTTATTTTTGGCACACGTTGACAGGGCTGCTGTTGCGTTGGTGTGCTGTCCCCTGGTTGCTAGAGGGGGACTTCAATGCAGTGTTGGACACCAGTCTCTATAGCTCAGTCCCACCACTGCCACATCTAATGCTCGGGTCCTGAGGGAGTGGTTGCATTATTGGGATCTAGTGGACGTGTGGAGGACCCTCAACCCACAGGCACTTCTCCACTCCCACTACTCCCACCCACACAAGTTGCATTTCCGCATTGATAATTTTGTAGTGAGCACATCATTACTGGCAGAATGCTCTAGCGCAGATTATCTTGGATGTACACATTTGGACCATAATCCTAATGCACTGCAGCTACGGGGAGACCAAGTGGGACACGCTGCCCATCTATGCAGGCTGCAGCCCTTGGTGCTGGAAGACCCCTCATTTAGGGCTACGGTAGCCACGGCCATAGACACCTCCTTTGAAGAAAACACAGGCTCGGTCTCTGATATAGGTGTGTTATGGAATGCAGGCAAAGCCATGGTCAGAGGGCAGTGTCTGGGGTTGAGCTGGAGTATCCACCGCCAGTTGGACCTAGAGGCCAAATGCATTGAAGAAGCATTGGCCCGCCTAGAAATGGATCTAGCGCATAATATTGGCACTCAACAGGCTCTAGACACCCAGATAAAGAAACATACTGAGGTTCTCGAACTGCTATGTAGCTTAAACTATGCCACGCATGCAGCGCACACATGCAACCACGGATAGAGCCGGCTGGCTGCTGTGAAGACTTATCAGATAAGAACATGCACTACAACCCACACTACAATTGCAGTCTACACCAGGTCAGATACGCACCCGGCAATATGAAATCCATTCCGAATTCACCACCCACTATTCCAAAGTGTACAGAACAGTTATCAGCGCAGCTCCGGCAGAGCAAGAATACTTTCTAGCTCCACTCGCCATGCCCCAGGTGACTGCGGAGGAGAGAGCTGAATTAAAAGAGTCAATCACACTCTTAGAGGTACAGCAGGCAATACAAGCGTTGGCCACAGGTAATGCATCAGTATACGATGGACTACCAGCTGAGTACTATAAAGCATATCAGTCAGCCCTAGCCCCGCAGCTGCTCTCACTATACCATAATGCAGTTACACTACCAGATACACTCAGGGAATCCTTGCAAGTTTCGTTACCCAAACCCGACAGAAATGCAGAAATGATAGGCTCATATCGTCTGTTAGCGTTACTGTTCGCACTGGCCTTTGAGCCATTAGCTGAATCGATATGCAGAGCACAGGAGGAGTGGGGCATCTCCCTGGGAAACGTCATTCATGCTATCTCGCTATATGCAGACAAACTATTAATATATCTTAGCAATGTCAGGTTACCATGCGAAACAATAGAAAAAGTGCTGCTCGACTTCGCCTCTCTATCAGGATTCTGTGTGAACTGGGCGAAATCATGCTTGTATCCCTTCCTCGAGTCCACCCCGGACCCTGGGTTGTCCATTACGGCACACTGGTGCACTGGCAGCTCTCACCGTTCCGTCACCAGGGGCCTCCGGGAAGAAGTTCTGTTACCTCGAGATCCAAATCTACAGGAACCCAGCAGACCTAGTAGAAGGGAACCTCACACACTCTACCACAGCAATTAGATCACAGATAACATTCTGGTGCACTCTCCCACTGGCAATCATGGGACGCATCGCGCTCCTGAAAATGGTGGCACTCCCAAGACTTCTTTACCATTTCACAAACCTACCTCCGTACGTCAAACCAGCATTTTTTCACATGTTTGAGCAAGATATGCAACAGTTTATTTGGTATGGAACGCGTAGCAAGGGAGCGCGAGCCAAGTTATATCTCCCAACTAATCGGGGTGGCCTCGCTGTACCCAATATGGAGCATTGCTACCTGGCAGCGCAGCTCTAGTGGGTGGCCCAATGGCTTAGCACTCAGTACCTAACAAACACTGCAGCAGCTGGGCCTGACTCATCCCCAGCTGGTAACGCTATTCCACCCCAGTAGGACAGGTGTGCCACCTACTCAACTACTTATGAGAGTGGCTTACGCTTGTTTCTGACGCACTCTAAAACTCACACATACCGTCATCCTATACGCACCTTATTTGCCCATGCTTGGCCTGCCCAGGTGACATCTAGCGATCACCGGAGCAGAACTTTCCAGGTGGGAATCCAATTTTTAGGGTACTTATACCCCGAAAGACAGCTGCTGCCGTTTGACGCGCTTGCCGGAAGAATTCAACCTCCCGCAGGGCCAATTTTTTTTACATGATGCAATGATACTTGCACTGCCCTCATTGTGGGGAGATATAATGTAAGAACCTGCAACACACCTGACAATATAGTATTTGCACGAACTGGGCACGGACCGAAACCTTACTAGGTAGTTGGCGGGTTCCTTAAGGTCACACACAACACCTACACTGACATCCCTTCGAACCCATTGGAACGCAGATCTACAGCGACCTAGCACAGAATGGGAAAGGGAGGTGATCTTAGAAGGTCCCACATACATCCGGCAAAATGCTAGAATCCGCCTCATGCAATATTTTATAACACATAGAGACTATATGACGCCAGCCAAGATTAATCAGTACTTCAGTCATAATGATGGCCAAAGTCTTAGATGCGGCTTGGCACGTGGGTACCCCCTACACATGATACGGGCTTGCACTGTCATAGTGCCCTATTGGGAAGAGGTCACTAAACAGTTAGCCCAGTGTTCAGATCGCACATTGGATTGGACATGGGAGACATGTATTCTGGGACTATATCAGAGGCCTAGGAGGTACAAAGTAACAACTCAATTCATAGATCTGGGGCTTATTATAACCAAAAGGTTACTCACTAGCTGCTAGAAATCTCCGGATCCCCCAGCTGCAAAGGCTCAGTTTCAGTCACTCCTTTGCTGGGTGCAGGCGGAAAGTGTAGCGCTTCACCGCAAAGACACTAAAGGGTTGCGTAAGCAGCCGCTGGTGGCAGAGTGGGATGCAATACTAACAGACCTCCACAAAGCATGGCAGGACTACTCAGAACGGCAGGGCGCCTCCTCGGAGCTAGAGGAAGAGCAAGAACTAGCGACCAGGGCACAGTAGAGAAGGAGTTTGGGTGGACACAGTGGTTGGTGAGGGGGTGTGCAGGGCCTCAGACATTGTGTACCTCTTACATACATCTCAGCTGAAACTGGATTATTCAAGAAGCAAGAAAGGCATCATATAAGTATAATACCCAATAAAGTGGGGGCGGAGAAGGCAAAGTGGAGTAACGATATATAAAAGTTGGCATGAGTCGTTGTCTCAATTAGGAGAAACAATGTAATTTTATTTACCTATGTTATGTTACATAATGTTAAGTTCTGTTCACCAAGGTATTTCAAATACTCTATGCACACAAACCATCAGTCTGCAAAGTTTAGCAGATGTAAGTTATCATGTGATTTAATGTATCAATATCAAAATGTGCAAACTCGCTTATGCTGTCTGATTTAATGCCTGTAATGTTAAAAAGGAACAAGCAAAAAATACTCAATAAACAAATTTAAACAGAAAAAAAACGTAGTGGCAGATTGTAAGGTTTTGGGCGGGTTGCGGCGCAGAAGATAGGGGCAAGAGTCGTACTCTCGGTAATTGAGGTTTTATTAAGGCAAAAAGCTGATCAGTACAACTGGGCCGGGTCGGGTATCGTCGGGGAGACCTGCTCCGGCTTCTCCGACGATGAGGTGTTTTCTCCTTCTTCCGGCTGGCTTCCGGTCCTCGGGGTGGAGCGTCGTCCTCCTCGGAGTCCGTCCCGGCCGTCGGAGTGGCTCTCCAGCAATCCCCAGGGAGAGAAGAGAGGAAAACAAAGTCAGGCGTATGTCCAACTTGTGGTGATTACAGGGAAGGGAGTGAAGGGATCACCGGTGCTATGTACAGTTAGTGCTACGAAGGGCAATACAGGGGGGGGTTTTGGTGTGTGCACCGGCAAGGGCCCAGGGAATGCTACACGTCCCGGGGAGGCGTACCTAGCGTACTTGATCTTCCCACCCAGCCCCTAAACCGGTCACGCACCTGAGTGAGCCACGCACCTCCCCTGGGTGAGTGGCTGGGCGGATCGCGGTATCGGTGGCCTCCTGGCTCTGCTCCGTCGGTGGTAAGTGTAGGGTCGGCGTAGCCCTCGTCTCGGGTTCCCTCTTCCAGCAGGTGATCCGGAGACCGAAGTCGAGCCTCTCCTCCCGCACTCCGTGGTCGGTTCCTGATGGTGACACTGTCGGGTCCAGCTTGCTTTTCCTGGCGTTCAATCCTCACGGCTTCTGCTTCCTCCTCGCTCTGATCCGCACTCCAAACTCCCGACCTCCAGGTGAACAAACACACCTGAGAGTCGGCGTCGTCTCCTTTTGACGGACACGCCTGATATGACGGCTCCTCCCACTCCGTATCTTCTCCCGGATTAAAGGGCCAGTCTAAGGCGTCTGCTTCGTTCGAGCCGGCACCCAAGTCCTGTGATGCAGGGAGAGAGAGGGGGGGGTTGATACATGAGTTAGGTTCTGCCTCCCTGCGGGAGGCGCCTCACGGCCCCCTGTAGATGCCCGAGTCGGGGTGCTGTCCGATGCCCTCCGGTACACCCCGCTACACAGATGTACAACCGTTTTTTGCATTTGCAACAGGAAGTCGGCCCATTTGCAACAGCAAAAAACTGTGGTTGTATGTAAGAATCCTATTTTGCAAGTTGGTGATTTGCAAAATAGTATTTGTGAGTCGCTATTAGGAAGGGGCGTGCCAATGGTGCCACTTCCTAATGCGAGTTAGAATGGAATGTACCATTGATTTGCGACTGCTTTTGTGGTCAGTTTACTTCAAGTAGGTGGTAAACCACTCAAAAATGAGAAGGGATCCCTAGGGGTGCGAACATATTTTTAAGAGCAGGCAGTGGTCACAGGGACCACTGCCTACCCTTAAAAAATGTAAAAAACATGTTTTTCCCAAAAATGCATCCAGTTTTTCTTTAAGGAAAATGGGCTGCATTTGAAAAAAAAGTTACTTTATTGAAAAATCAAACACAGATGGGGGTCTGTGTGTGAAAGTCATTCCCAATGGGTCGCAAAATGCGACCTGTATCATGAATATTAGTGAGGCAGGTCCTTTGCGACCCATTTGAGAATCACAAACAGTGTCTCAGACACTGCTGTACATTTCATTTTGCCAGGTCAAAAATTGCAAGTCGCAAGGCGTCACAATTTGCGATTCGCAACATAGAATGGTCGTGCATCTGACCCTAAATCCAAAAATTACATCCACCCAAATGTATCCTAGAGTTGAAGTAGTACATGACAAACATTGGTTCCAATTTTTATCAATCTAGGGAGAGCTGACATCTGTCCTACAAATCTGCTTTAGAACCATATTACCCCCGAAATAGTAAGAATTTATCCAAGTTTCTGAAGGAACTGGTCTAAAATTGCGAAAGTGAAAGCAAGGACAGAGGTATTCAGTCCCTTGTTATCCCAAATACTCTTGTGGATAATGTGGCGCACAAATCCTCACAGATACTCCTAATGTATATTTAATAGTAGAGCATGTGGGACTCACTGCAGAACAGAACTACTACACCTAACAACGCTAATAGTGCATCATGTGTAGGGGTGGACTGAAAAGCCGCCAAGCAAGCCTGCACAGTGTGTCCCTTAAGTGGTCGCCCATACTATAGACTTCAGATGTGAATATGAGGTGTTAAGAGGAGCCTCTGAGGGACTAGTAGTTTCTTTATATGATGAAAATGGAGGACAAGGGAGGAAGAAGCTGCACCATAAAAGCTATCCTGTTAAAAGTTGCTTTAGAGACGTTTTTAAACTTAAGGATGCTAAAATGGGGAAACGTGAACACTTGCAATGAAGCAGTCCTAAGCCAGCAGGAGAGCGACCCCAATCCCTTAAGACTGACCCATCTGGCATTCGCTCTTTTAAATTAATGGTTAATCTACCCCTGATCCTGCATACAACAAAGGTGAAACAACTCTGGAGAATGTAGTTCTTCCGTGTCAGACTGACGATATAACCTTTCTCTCTCACATTAAGGTATTCCTGTGTGGAATGTTTTTATTTCTTTACCATTCATTGAACTACTTTTAGTGTGCCAGAAACTGTAAACACACAGCCTTGTGTGCAAAGGTCTAAAAAGCTTTCAAGCAGATAAAACTGATTTCATTACAAGACCAGAGGCTACATTATGCATTACCTTTTAATGCAGTCACAAGCAGCCGCACTACATCACAAAGTAAACAGTTCTAGAATAGATTAGACAGGTAGTATAAGAGGCATGAGCACCAAACAGACTGCCTCTTTTAAATGTGGCTCACAAGTAGATACGTTTCATCTTACTTCAATTGTGATTTTCTCTTCTTTGTTGCCTAACAGCTTTGCTTTGCCGACCTGAAGGGTTTTTACCCCCTCCCGAATACCCTTCCACCTTTACAATGCCCTGAGTCCAATTTATGGTCTCTTCGGCACACCCCGCTCTCCCCCCTTCTCCTCACCTGAGTACCTTTGTCTCTCACCTTGTAGATGAACATGCCTTATGTGCTTTTATTTCTCCTGTCTTGGCGAGGGTCTCCTGCTCCCGCCTCTGCCTTCATTACTGGTCCGACAACGCACTTTCTGATGCCACTCACTTCCATACTGCCACCTCTTTAAACTTTATCATCAAGACCCAATACATTCTTAAATAACGTACGCTAAAAGCCTTTTTCCCCTTTTTGAGGCAAAGCCTGTGCACTCTCGCTCGAGCGCTTCCCCCTTCGACGAGTGGACCTTGGCAACAGCAGCGCTGGGCGTTCACGTTGCCAAGCACCTTTCCTCTAACCCCTCTGGCAGCAGCTGAGCTCGAGCAGCTTTTTACAGTTGCTCACCTGCGATCAGCTGCTACTGGTCACTCGCCCATCGTTTTTTTCACTGTTTCTTACCTTTCAACCCAGCCCTTTTAAAAACTCTATTTCCTGGCGTCAAAAAGAAAAAGTATTTGATAAGAGTAGTTATTTTTCATAGCTTTGCATAAAATAAAATAAATTTTTTTTATAAAAGGGGCATTTACTTTTCTTTCTATATTATCTACTCTCTGAGCCTGAAATGTCAGACCTAGACTCTCATGTCGCTCTAGCAAGCTCCCCAATTTTTGTGATGATTCTTTTAAAAAGTTCATCCAAAGAGAGATGAGGTCCTGTATGCTAGACACCCTTAAAGAGGTTATGTCTGCTAAAAGACCCCTTTCTTCTGAACAGGAGGACTCTAATGAAGGCTCAAGTACCATTCATAACAACATGCCCACCAATCAGGGGAAAAGAGTCAAAAAATCTAAAAATATTGAGCCTAACCAGAGAACTGTTTGTCCTGAATGGAAAAGCACCGCTATATAAGTTGGTCTCGCCCGGTTAGCAGAGACTATTCAACTTTTCACTTGTCCTCATATATAGACGCTGAGTCGTGATGTACAGTTGCAATATTCATTTAATAATCCATTTACAGACAAAACATCAGCCAACGCGTTTCGTTCTGAAAACCAGAACTTCTTCAGGGCGCAACAGGATGTATCGAAGCGTGTTGATTTCCAATTTCAATATTTGATAGTATCGATTAGAAAGAAGACATGTATATCTTTTCTGTCTTCTAATTTAATTTTAATTTTTCTATTCTGTTAGCTTCAAATCTTTCAGGTGAATCAGGAACCGAAAATCCTTAGCTTCCCCACAAAGTCTATTTTATATTTTTACAGAAGTGTAATCTTAAACAGAGGAAATCCGTCCTGTACGGTTGATATATTTCGCCTCTTAATCATTCAAAAAGTACTAGTATCCTTATGGTAGTAGCCTGGTATGTTGATCCCGGTATGTCAACCCTTCGGCGTCCTGCTATCCTAGCACGCCGTCACCTCAGGCAGTGGAGATGATATGATTACGTCTATTGGCTAGTACGTGTCTACCTTTACCACCCTCGACAAAGCTCAATCCAATATGAGGAGCGTTTTTAATCCTAGCCTTTTTGGACGGGCTGGAAGAAGGGGCCTTTCTTTTGGCCGTGGCAACCAAAGGCCCTTCTCAAGAGTCAGAGGTTCCGGAAGGGGCTTCTTCCCATCTAACCCTCAATTTCACCCAAGAGGGAGAGGCTCCCGGAACAGAGAATTCAGGTCCCGTGGTCCTCCCAGAAACTCCAATCTTCCAAGTAAGTTTTATTCTTTCTCCTTCTGCTTCCCCTCCAAAGGTAGGGGGCAGGCTACAATTGTGTTTTTCACATTTGGGAGACCCTAACTCAAGATCCCTGGGTTCTGGAAACCGTCCAAGGTTTTAGAATAGATTTTGGCAATACCCCCACACAAACGTCTCTTTCCGAGAGTACCAACCCTTTCAGTGGATCAACAAAAAATTGTAGAAGAGGATGTTGTCTCCATGCCTCAAAAAGGTGCAATCATAGAAGTCCCTTGGAGTTTACAGAGGTTTGTAAGCACACATTTTCTAGTTAAAAAAAAGAAAGGTTGGAGACCGGGCATAAACCTTCGGGAATTAAACAAGTATCCAGTCTACAGACATTTCAAAATGGAGGGTATCCACCTCCTGAGAGACCTTCCTCTAGAAGCAGACTGGTTGGTCAAACTGGACATAAAAGATGCTTACTTTACCATTCTAATGGCCAAAGATCACCAGCCTTTCCTTCAGTTCGTTTGGAACAACCGTCTTTTTCAATTTCAGGCCCTCCCTTTCGGTCTCTCTTCTGCCTCTGATGTTTCACCAAAATTATGAGGATTATCGCCTCGGTTCTGAGAGAAAGAGGTATTCGCTTAATTATTTATTTGGACGACATCCTGATCATGGGAAACATCCTTTACGATGCAACTTTCACTACGCAGTACCTTTACAACGCAGGTTTTACAACAAAAGTCATTACAACGAATTGCGCTGGGGGGCGCTTCAGGTTAGGGAATAGTTTAATTTACTATCCAAAACCCCTACTATCCACGGGGACTGGAGTTGGAATAGTAAATTAAACTATTCCACTATTCAGCGCCCCCCCAATGCAAGTTGTTGTAACGACTTGCGTTGTAAAACCTGCGTTGTAAAGGCATGCGTAGTAAAAGCATGCGTTATGATGACATACATCCCCTGATCTTGAAAGACCTGAAGACTGCAATGGATCTCATAGAGAATCTAGGCTTTATTATAAACTGGGAAACATCATTGCTTACTCCCTCCAGATCCCTGGAGTTCCTCAGTTTTACTGTAGACACCTCAAAATGCCTTCTCTTACTTCCCCCAAAGAAGATTTGCAAAATCCGCAAAGAGATCAGGTCTGTTCTAAAACAAGAAACATTTACTCTAAGGAGTTAGCCAGACTTTTAGGTATCTTTTTGTGCTCCATTGATGCCATTTTTCCCGGTCCCCTCAACTATCGAGCTCATCAAAGGATAAAAGCCAAGGCTCTGAGATCTGGCCTCTGGTACGGAGATTTTCTGTCCCTAGATCAGGAAGCAAGATCGGAACTCTCCTGGTGGCTGGAGAATTTGGATGCCTGGAATGGCAAAGCGATCTTTGGCTCAACTCCAGAGTCCATTTTGGAATCAGATGCGAGCTTCAGACATTCTCTTCAAGGGAGATCAGTTATCCTGAAGATGGACAATATCTCCGCTGTTTCCTCTATCAACCGACTAGGTGGGACCAGATCTGTAGACCTCTCCAATTTAGCCAAGATACTCTGGATGTTTTATCTAGAATGGCAAAGCAATCTTTGGCTCAACTCCAGAGTTCATTTTGGAATCAGATGCGAGCCTTCATGGTTGGGGCGCTCGCCTTCTCAACCAGAACATTGGTGATATTTGGTCTCTGGTAGAAACCTCTCACCACATAAACTACTTAGAGCTTACGGCAGGCCTATACGCTCTAATGAACTTCAGACATTCCCTTCAAGGGAGATCAATTATTCTGAAGATGGACAATATTTCCACTGTTTCCTGTAACAACCGACTAGGTGGGACCAGATCTGTAGATCTCTCCAATTTAACCAAGATACTCTGGATGTTTTGTCTAGAATACAAAATTGCTCTAAGAGTGGAATATCTCCCCGGGAAATCAAATATTTCCACTGACTGGAACTCAAGATTCCTCTTAGACTTCATCGACTGGAAACTCAAAGTGAATGTCTTCAATGCTCTGAATCATATCTGAGGTCCCCTGGATGTTGATCTATTCGCCAGCAGGCTGACTTACCAATTAGAGAACTACTTCAGCTGGATACCAGATCCGGGCGCTCTTGCAGTGAACGCCTTCCTTCAGTGCTGGTCAGACCTTCGCGGCTACTCTTTCCCTCCCTTTGCTATGATCCAAAGGGTTCTTCAGAAGTTGAAACAGGACCAATGTTCCTTAATCCTGATAAACTCTTTTTGGCCTTCTCAGGCCTGGTTCCCGACCACCCTAGAACTAGCTTGCAGCATTCCTTTCTTCATTCCACTAACCAAGAGTCTGGTTTCAAATGCAGACGGGGAAGATCACCACCTGGTTCATTCTGGGATTTTGAACCTTCTTGCCTGGAAAGTGTCAGGAGATCCAACGAATTGTCTGGCCTTTCGTCATCAGCTGCAACTCTTCTCTGAGAATCTTGGGCCCCTGGAACACACTATAGGTACAACAATATTTGGAGAAAATGGTTTTGTTGGTGCCTGGAGAGGGACTTTGATCCCGTGGAGGCTCCTATCGTACTCGTAGTTAATATTCTTGTCGAACAATTCGATATGGGCCTTTCCTATAGGTCAATTGTTATAGATCAGCCATCTCTTATCAACGGTATGACAGTAGGTAAAAACGTTATTATTTGTAGAGTCATGAAGAGCATTAGGTTGAAAAGGCCTCCTAGACCTAAGTACCAGTCCATGTGGGACGTTAAGGCTATTTTAGATCTTTTATCAAGTTGGCCTGATAAATATTCACTTATTAGGAAATGCCTTTCTATTAAACTTGTAACTCTCTTGGGCTTGATTTCATGCCGTAGAGTTTCTGATATCAAACGTCTTGATATTTCTAATAGATCTTAAGATATGTTTGGTGTTAAATTTAAAATTGTTAGAAGAACCAAAACTATGTCAGACTCTATTTTTTATTCTTGCATTGACTTGTGTAAGAAACTCTGTGTTGTAGATTGTATGAAAGAATATGATAATAGAATGAAAGACCTTCGACCTCTTGATGCAAAATAACTATTTGTTTCCTTTGTCAAACCATTCAAACCCATTAGCTCTACTTCCATAGCCAGAAGGGTCAAGTCTGCTATGAGTCTAGCTGGTATTGACTTATCTAAATTCCAAGTCCACTCTGTTAGAGGTGCTATAGCCAGAAAATCTTTCTGGTCTGGTGGTAAGTTGGAAGATATTCTCAAGGCAGCGGACTGGTCTAATGCATCCACCTTTGCTTGTCATTACTTTAAACCGTTTGAGCACATATCTGATGTTGTTCTTCATGGCTATCCACATGCATAATGTAGCCTCCGGTCTTGTAATGAAATTACGATTCTCCTATTAACATGACTAGAGAATCTGGATTTCATTAAAGACACAGAGGCTGACATTATCCCACCCGTCCCTTCCCTTGGACGGATTATTCTTTTACTTACATTTTTTATTGAATGCCTTATTCCGTTTATGCTGTACTACTATTGCTGTATTTTATTCTACTGCCTATACTTATTGTTCATTGATTATCGCAGTGTTTTTTTCCTATTTGATGTATTGTTTATTTCAACAATACTCTCACTTTTCGTTTCTCTTTTAGGCAACTCCTCTTAATGAAATCTTCATCTCATCCATGTCTCCTCCTCACTTCTCTTCATTATCCTCTCCCCGATTCTCAAGAAGAAGATGACCTTGTTTTTTCATTAGACTTTTCGTTATTTCGCCACATTTAAAAGAGGCAGTCTGTTTGGTGCTCATGCCTCTTATACTACCTGTATATTCTATCCTAGAACTGTTTACTTTGTGATGTAGTTTGACTACTTGTGACTGCATTAAAAGATAATGCATAATGTCAGCCTCCGTGTCTTTAATGAAATCCAGATTTTCTAGTCATGTTAATAGGAGAATCACAATTCATGTGTTTATTTATTTAGAGAATTTGTATAATGGTTACATACTCCCTAGAATGTATCTTCAGATGCCTAATAGTATTAATTGACTTTGGTTTTATCTTGCCATGTAGTTAATTTGGATCATTTCGACCAACTTTCGGCCACTCAGTAAATTGAGACCCAAAGGATTGTGTTTATGCTGAATATGGCCTATTCATATACGAAATTTCAGTGATAAATGTATGTATACAAGAGAAGACACCTCATTTGCACCTACAACAAATTCACAGTGGTATTGCTGGGAGGATTAAATTCATGTACACAATCTATTCACAGACTGGAAAAGCAATGGAAGAAAAATAGAACTTCCAAGGAACTCATGATATTGAAATCCTTCAGCACAACGTGCAGACAGCTCATCACGTCAGCCAAAGAAAATACTATTCCAAGACCATCCATCAAACCAAGAGAAGTAAAGTGCTTTTCAAGGTAAAGCACTGCATCAACACCCTGCCAGACCTGCCTTGTAGCAAATCTGCCTTTCCTCATTGTCACCCCAGATTTTTTACATTTTTCTAGAGCCATTTTTTGTTGACATTAAAACTCTGTACATGTTATCCCTGCTAAACAATAATATATAATAATTGTGCTCCCCCTTCAAACATGGATAAATTGGCTTATCCCATATTTAACAGGTCTTTAAGACTCTAGTATATGATGTAGAAAATTCACCACGGGCATGAAAGTTAAATTCCACCTGTGGTACTAATTGTGCATGGACATGGCTGCCCTGTAAAATGGCTACAGGCCTACCATATGTGGAATGACTGCAGCTTCCTAAAAACCAGGTGACAAACCCTTCAGTACACCTTGTCACGCACAAGGTAGGCTGCCTAATATTTAAAAGTGTGCAAAGTTAAAGTTGATACATTTCTCCAGTGATTAGACCCCTGAAGCTATTTCAACTGGTAGGCAGTAGCTGGGTTCCAGAAAATGTCAAAGTAAAGATTATACACTTTAATCTGTAGCTTTTCACAGAAAAGGGCTAAAATATCCAAAGTCCATTTTCATAACTCATATCTTCTAAAAGTCCATGTTATATGTGAAATTAATTTTTTTATGAATATGTAGGAAAAAATTAACTTTTAGAAAGCTTATTTTCCCTGTTTGAAGTTCAATGAGGCAGCTGATTAGCCAGTGTTTGACCTTAATGAGTTGTGAAAACTGCTCCCAGAGCAGAGTAATAGCTTAGGCATGGTAAGAGGATGGACTGGATGTGTGGCATGTGATATCTAACAGTTTAGAAATGACATTTTGGGTGGGCCCAGGGATTTTCTTAACTTGAAAAGGACAGAGATGGAGACTTCCCATTTATAGCTAATCTAAGGGGAGACCAAAAGAAGTGAACGTTTTTGTTGTCAAGGCCCACACTAACCGGGCTGGCTCAGAACTCAATGAGACGAAAACTACCCCCCAGAACTTGTTTTGAGTGGACATGGGAGAGAGGAATGCTCATTTCCCTAAGCACTCCCTCTGATTGAAATACAAGCTCCCAGCTAGGACAGAAGGCCTGTGCCATCTTGAATTTATCTTAGAATCGTGAAATGTGAGCTAGTTTGTAGAGGCAAACAGGATGTACTGCAAAAGTGGGGGTGGGTTGCCTAGGAACTCTTACCCTATTGATTAGATAGTACCCAGAGGTCACCAATACCCACTGACTAGTACACACAAAAAATGTGGCACTCACAGAAACCCTCCTTTGAACACTTTCTGGACCTGAAGAAGATCAAAAGAGGACTGAACCTGCTGTTTGTACCTGAGAGGAGCCCAAAAGGACTGTACGTGTTCCTTCTTGTACCCATGACAGAGAAGTCAATTCCAAGGGTCAGCAACCTGACCACCTGTACAGCTAGAGAGACACTACGGTGCAAGAGGTCATTTTCTCAAGAGGCGATGACCAATACCAACTGAACCTGAACTGGACCTTGCTTGTGGCCTCTGCTAGGGTGAGACCTGGCCCATAAGTGTTGTATCTGTGGTCCGGGAGACTTAGATGAAACCCAGAGGAGCTACCCCACATTCCCATAAAATTTGGGACCTCTGGAGCTGCCAGCTGGACCTCATGGTAAAGGTGTTCAATTTCATTGGCACTTCATCTGCTGCATCTTCAGGCTAGCCCCGTTGGAGAATTTTGAAGTGAACAAAAAGCAGTAAGGGCCTGATTTAGAGTTTGGAGTTAGGACTTTACTCCAGTAGGGGGTGGAGTAAAATACTCAATTGCCCTGACAGAGTACCCGTCCTTCAAATTTGGAGACATCCAACACAGCCCAGCAAACATCTTTTTTCACTGGCAGAAACCATTGCCCTGGTGGTTCCAGTCATTCAGTTAAAAGTTTAATAGGCAGCTCCTTCAAACAAGACAGCTACGCAAAGCAAGATTTTATTTGTGAAAAAAATTAAAGCTCATGACCTTTGCACCAGGGGAGTTTTCTCCCATGGTGTAGGGGTCATTTCACTATTGCTTATTCATCTATGCACTCTAAATCGGGCAGGCGGTACAATGGGAAAACCTTTGATGGCCCTTACACAGTTGGGGCATCGAAGAAGTATTTCAGCAACAGAGTGGAGTAGGTTCTGCTTCTGACATTCTTAAGGTCCACCCATCTGGTAATCATCTGTTGTTTTGTCATAATTTTTTTTATAAAAATGTACTCTATTTGTATAATGTGGCTTGAGATTTTTATTGAGCAGTGTTTTTATTTTTTTACTTTGTGGGTACTACAAACATACTTTAAATTAGGCCTGTCTGCTCTGTGCCATGGCTACTAGGAAGATGTGTTTAGTAGTTTAATTTAGTGAATTTAGGATTCAATCTAACAATCTAATAAGTTAGTGTTATTATTCCTTGAGTGGGGTGACCACCATCCCCCAAAACTATCCACTTTCGTACACATATACATCTCACTCTAAAGGTTCTTCAGTGACAAATTATAGAAGATCCGAAAGCACATCAAAACACAAAGCCTGCTTCATCTATTGCAGATCTCACTGACATGCTCAACATCTTTAAAGCCACTTTTTATGAAGAAGATGTCTTACCCTTGCCCCTCATGAAATCTGGCTCTGGTGACACCCTCCCACATTTACTCACCATCATCTATACCTCCTTCACTCAAGGCATCTTCCCAGAAACTTTCAAGAATGGCCCGATTCACCCACTCCTAAAGAAACCATTTCTAGGCCATGATGACCTTGCCAACTATTGGCAAGATCATTGAAAAAGCAGTCTGTGGTCAACTTGAAGATCATATTAATGCTAACCATCTCCTACAGGACTAACACTCTTGCTTAAGATCACACTGCAGCACAGAGACCATGCCCTACTAACCACAAATTATAATCTCAGCCTCCGTATATTGCCTGGAACTCAGCTGCCTCTGACACAGTCAAGCCTCTCACCGTCATACATACCCTGGAGTCTTGAATGGGTTTCACTGACAATGTTTGTCACAGGATGTCCTCTTGACTTTCCAACTAACACCAGTTTGTTCACATGGACATTTCCAGTACCCAAAAGAGTCCTCTCACATGTGGCATCCACCAGATTTCCATACTGTTCTCTGCATTTTCAACCTCTACATGGAGCAATTTGGGGTCTCCAACCCTGGCTGGGCATCATTTAGACCTGAATGACCAGTGTCTACAAGAAGCACAACCCAACCAAGAAGGAATTTCTGGTATTTGCTAAGAACAAGAAACAGTATGAACATTGCACAATGACATGAACATCAAAGCCATCATGAACTCCACAACTGCTTATCTTGTAAACAAGTAAACCATCTCTGGTGGTTCTTCACAAACACACACACACACGCGCACACACACACACACACACACACACACACAGCCTGGACACCATCAGACAGCAGACTAAGAAGTATGAATAAGAAAAAGAACAAGGCAGCAAGCCTTTTCCATTTATGCCCACAGGATCTGGAACAACATACCAGTATCCATCAACACCAAACAAACGATGCTCCACTTTAAAAAAAAGTTTAAGATACGCTTCTTCAAAGAACATTGCATCCCAATGCCTTAGCAGCACACAAACCAGCTGTCTCTCTCATCCTTCATTGAGTTTATGATTGTCTTTGACCGTCTACAGCACTCCTCTGCATTTGGGCTAGGTTTTCACTATTGAAATGCGCCATGCATACGTACATGAATACATTTACTGCTAAAGATGCACCCACCATGTGTGCAGAGAAACAAACAATACAACATTCAATTTAAAGGTCAAAGTGTAGACATTGGATATCCGAAAGTATGGTTGGCTATGGAAGTATGGGAACACCAATTAACATGCATGTGGGCTTCACAAACTTCAATCCAACCCCTGCCAAAATTGGAAATGACCAGAGATGTACAACAGTAGCTGTTACTCTAGAATGGAAAGGGGAATGAATTACCCCTAGATTTACTAACCATGTGAGCAAAGAGCTTTCTGGAAGGGGAAAATATTTTACAATATTTATGCAGAATTCCACACATTATTTGGCTTTGTTAAGTTTTAACTTTGGCGTTATTCAAGTTGCACCATTGCTCAAATCAATTTGTGGTTGTTGTGGTATGATTTGAAATCATGTGACTCATCTATTTTAATGTGAACTCCATTTTTACACCTCTTTCATTCCATTCCTTTAGTCTAGCCTCCAAAATGGGCAAGTGTTGTTTCCTCTGTAGTCCATTGCCTGTGTCTTCTTTCTTTCTAGTAGGTCTAGTAGGCAACTGTTTGGACTGTTCTTTGATGTGCCTTTTTTAATTTGGTGTCATTACAGCCACTTTGTAAGATATCCTCAACAGTTGTGGATTTTCCTTACTCCCTTGATAACAGTTTCCTGTCTCTCTGAAATCAAAGTTTGTCTGCTTAATTCTTGCATATCTAACATTAGCGAAACTTCAAAATTGAAAGAATGTGTTTGTTAGATCTGGGGGTTTCTAGTTGGCAATGGTTATCACCTTTGTCCAACTAGGGACCCTTACTTCTAAGTCAGGATAAGGGGATGACTCTCTTTAATTACCCCTGTTCACCCCCTTGGTAGCTTGGCACGAGCAGACAGGCTTATCTCAGAGGCAGTGTGTAAGCATTTGTGAATATACACAGTAATACAGTGATAGCACTACAGATGGACACAACACAGGCTTTATAAAAATAGGTATTCTTTATATAGACTTAAACACAAGACCACAAACAACAAAAATCCACAATAATATACTAAAGGTTACTTAAAATATGATGAAAATCTCTTAATTCAAGTTGATGGTAAATGCGACAAAGTTCTCAACAAAGTTCTTGGATGCGGCACGCAAAGTGAACAAAAGACTTGCAAAAGGGGGAGATGCGTCGGTTCCGTGACCCGGGGGAACGGTTGCTTCCTTCCTCAATGCTTGCGCAGATTAGGGGACTCGTCGTGAGCCTTACCAGTGCGGAGGTGATGCGTAGATTCTCGACCTGTTGCGGTGCGCAAGATGGCGCCTTGATGCGATGCCCATGCGATGATCCAGTTGTGATGCGAGAAGATGGCGCCCTTGATGCGGCGATGCGATGATGATGCGATGACGCCCTGGCAGTCTTGCGGCGACTCTGTACTTTGGAGCCGCGACAGGCCCTGCGAGGCGCTTCTCCGGCGATGCGATGACAGCTCTCTCGATGCGTCGCGTTTCTCCGGCGATGCGACAGCAAACAGCTTCGATGAACACAAGCTTCCAGGGAGATGCGACGAACTCTCGCTTCTCTGGCGTTGCGATGATTTCAGCTGCGGCGGCGACACGCTTCTTCTCGATGTGGCGCGCTTCCAGCTCTCAGCGGCACGCAAGTGACTGGAGTCAGAATTCCCAGCAAGGAAATTCAGGAGGGAGCTGGAGGTGAAGTCTTTTGGCCCTGAGACTTCAGCAGGAGGCAAGCACAGTTCAAGCCCTTGGAGAATATTCTGCAGATGAAAGTCCTTACAAATTTCCTTCTCCTTTCCCTTGGCAATGAAGCAACCACTGCAGGCCAACCCAGCAAACAGAACACTGGCAGAGGGGCAGTCCAAACTCCTGCAGCTTCCTTGGTTCTTCAACTTGGCAGAAAGGTTTCTTGTTCCAGAAGTGATCTAAAGTCTGTGGGACTGGGTCCCAATAATTATACCAAAAAATCCTTTGTTCTCTGAAGGCAGAGAGGCCTCTGCCTAGTTTAAACCAGTTCCTGAGCACTGTGTTTACATGACTCTTCTCTTCCTTTCACTGTGCAGGGCAGAAACATCAGACGCCCCACAGGAGGTGGAGCCAGCACAGGGGAGGGAAGATGCAGCTCTGGAGTACTCTGTTGACAGGATTCCCCTTCTCCTTTCACTGTGCAGGTCAGAGACATCAGACAAGCCACAGGGGGTGGAGCCAGCATTGTGGAGGGAAGGCCCAGCCCTATTCAGGTCCCAGGTGCACTCTCCCCCTCCCATCTGGAGGTAAATCTCCCTAATCACCACAGGGCTGTCCCAGACTGTCTCCTGGAATTTCCCCAGCCCTGTCAAACACAAACCCAGACAAGGAATACACAAGTCAGCAGAGGCAGGCTCAAATGGTTAGGCAAGCAAATACCTACAGCCCAAAACATACAACCAGCAAACATATGTCAAAACAGAGGAGGCAATCCGTCAAAAATGGAAGGGAGACTCACGCCAATGATGTCACATCTAACACGTGTCCCCTCCAGCTGAAATGTGGGGAGAATTACCCTTCCCCTTGGGAGTTCTCTTCACTAAGGCGGAAAAATCTGGACAGACCATCAGCGTTGGCGTGTTCTGTACCAGGGCGGTGTTCCACCGTAAGGTCCATACCCTGTAGGGAGATGGACCACCTCAACAACTTTGGGTTCTCACCCCTCATCTGCATCAGCCATCTGAGGGGCCTGTGGTCGGTCTGAACCCGGAAGTGAGTTCCAAACAAGTATGGTCTCAACTTCTTCAGTGCCCAAACCACAGCAAATGCCTCACGCTCAATTGCACTCCACCTCTGTTCCCGTGGAAGTAACCTCCTACTGATGAAGGCTACAGGTTGGTCAAAGCCCTCTTCAGTAATCTGTGATAAAATAGCCCCCACACCATGCTCTGAAGCGTCTGTCTGTACAATGAGTTCTTTTAAGAAGTACGGGTGCCAGAAGCAAGGGGCTGTGCACATGGCAGTCTTCAAGGCATCAAAAGCTTTCTGACAGGTGTCAGTCCAGTTCACTTTCTTGGGCTGCTTCCTGGAAGTCAGCTCAGTCAAAGGTGCAACAATGTTGCCATACCCTTTGACAAACCTCCTGTAGTATCCCGTGAGTCCTAAAAAGGCTCTCACCTGTGTCTGAGTCTTTGGGGGTTCCCATGCCAGGATGGTATCAATCTTGGGTTGTAGGGGCGCCACCTGGCCGCTTCCTACCTGGTGACCCAAGTACACAACAGAGCCCTGCCCGATCTGACACTTACTTGCCTTGATCGTGAGGCCTGCCTTGCGCAGTGCCATCAACACTTCCCAGAGGTGCTGCAAGTGTTCCTCCCAACTGGCGCTGAACACTGCAATGTCATCCAGGTAGGCGGCACTGAAATCCTCCAGTCCAGCCAACACCTGGTTGACCAACCTCTGAAAGGTGGCAGGGGCATTCTTCATCCCAAAGGGCATAACCCAAAATTGGTAGTGCCCATCTGGTGTGGAGAATGCTGACCTCTCCTTAGCCCCATCGGTCAAGGTGATCTGCCAGTACCCAGACGTTAAATCAAACGTGCTGAGGTACCGTGCAGCTTCTAGCCGATCAATGAGCTCATCAGCTCTGGGGATGGGGTGTGCATCAGTCCTGGTGACCGAATTGAGTCCTCTGTAGTCCACACAGAACTGGCGTTCAGGTGTGGCACCCGGCGAGGCAGCCTTTGGGACCAAGACCACTGGGCTGGCCCAAGGACTGTTGGAAGACTCAATGACCCCTAAAGCAAACATCTTGGAGATTTCCTCCTTAATGTAAGCCCTAACCTTGTCAGTCACTCTGTAAGCCTTGTGCTTCACAGGAGGACTGTCACCAGTGTCCACATCATGGACGCACCAATCTGTGACACCAGGAACCAAGGAAAATAGATCAGAGAATTGCCCCAACAATTGGCGACAATCTTGCTGCTGATCAGGGTCAGTGTGGCAGAGAGGCTGACACCATCCACTGACCCATCTTGCTCTGTTGCAGACAGGAGGTCCGGAAGAGGCTCGGTCTCCTCCTCCATTCCATCATCGGTCGCTAGGAGCATGCCCACTTCGGACCTTTCTAAGTGGGGCTTCAGGCGGTTAACAAGAAGGACCCTCAAAGGGTTCCTTGGAGACCGCAAGTTCACCAGATAGGTGACATCACTCTTGCGCTCCACCACCTCATATGGACCAGTCCACCTGTCTTGGAGCGCACAAGGCTCCACAGGGGCCATGACCCAAACTTTCTGTCCAGGCTGACGCTCAATCAGAGTGGCATTCTGATCGTACCATTGCTTCATCTCCTCCAGGTTGGCTTCCAGATTCGCCTGAGCGAGATCCCTGAAACGCCTGGTTTGGTTTCTGAAAGGCCAGCATGTAGCTATAAACATCCTGGGGAGGTTTCCTGGGGGATTACTCCCAGCCTTCCTTTACCAAACTCAAAGGTCCTCTTACCGGGTGACCATACAAAAGCTCAAAGGGGCTGAACCCTAGAGACTTCTGCGGCACCTCTCGGTAGGCAAACAGAAAGCATGGCAAGAGGATGTCCCACTTATGCCTCATTGGTTCTTCAAGACCCATGATCATGCCCTTAAGGGTCCGGTTAAATCTTTCAACCAGCCCATTACCTTGTGGGTGGTAAGGAGTGGTGAACTTGTAGGTTACACCACACTCCTTCCACAGAGACTTCATATAATTGGAAATGAAGTTTGTACCTCGGTCAGACACAACCTCTCTGGCGAACCCCACACTGATGAAAATCCCCATCAGTGCACGTCCTACCACGGGGGCCGTCACTGTCCTGAGTGGAATGGCTTCCGGGTACCTGGTAGCATGGAGCAACCTTAGGCTCGCTATACAGGAGACCATTCTCCCAGTAGATCCATTGCGATCCAGACTGATCACCTGCTGCCTGGTTTGTGGCCTGTTGCCTCAAACCTACAAGAGAAGGGCACTTATTTTGCTCTTCACAAAATTCCTCCCTGGAGGGACCCCCTTCTTGCTGCCAATGGGTCAGCTCAGGTAGGGTCCCCAGTTCAGAAACTTGCTCACCAGTGGGTTCCAGGGCATCCCCCTCAGGGTCTACCTCCTCCTGGACCGTGGGAACAATAGGGGCTGGTTTCCCACGCTCCTGACCTCTTCTCTTTAAGGCAGATCCCTGGGCCATACTTTCAGGCTCCAGGGTCTCTTGAACACCCTTAGCTGCCATAGACCGAGTGGTAACACATGCCCACTCAGGCAGACCCAACATCTCTAAATGTGCCTTCCTCTCCACCTTAGCCCAAGGGGAGCTTTCTAAATCATTGCCTAACAGACAATCAACAGGCATGGATGGCCTCACAGCTACTTGAAGAGTACCAGAGACCCCCCCCCACTCAAAGGGAACTTAAGCCACCTTGCAATGGCTCTCTATGTTGTGAGCGGCAACAACTGGGAAGAATGCATGAGGGACTACCTGCTCCTCAGAGACCAAGTGACATTTGACAGCTGTCACATTTGCTCCTGTGTCTCTGAGAGCCTCCACTCTATGGCCATTGATGGTCACCCACTGCCTGTATTTTTTAGTGTTATCAGGCAGCTGAGTCTTAGGGACCATCTCAAAATCTCATAATGAGACAAGGGGCATTTCTGCGGGACCCCACTCACTTTGGGCGCCCATCTCCTCCCCACCCAGGGCTACACTGGCCATCTGACGGGGTGGTTTACAGGGTGGCACATACTGTCCTTTCTGAGGACACTGGGGATCATACCAACAGTGCCCCACCTGCTTACACTGAAAGCAGGTAACAGGCCCCCTATGAACAGGTTTACCTGTTGGGGGTCCTGACTTCTTTTCAGGGGGAGGCTGGGAACCCTTACCCTGGTTCCCTGGGGAATAACTTTAAGGACCTTTTTGGAACTCCCTCTGTTTACCCTTGTTCCCCCCACTCTTCTGCTGGGGACCCTGCCCACCTTTGGCGGAGTCTCCCACAAGACCCTTGTGGACCCTGGTACTGACCCAGCGGTCCGCCTCCTCAGCAAGCTTTCTAGGATTAGTCAACTTGCTATCAACAAGGTGCTGGCTTAGCTCTGGAAAACAATTAGCAGATAAGTGCTCCCTGGCAATCAAATCATAGAGAGCTGAAAAATTATCAACATTGCTACCCCTCACCCAACCATCCATGGCTCTGCAAAAGAAAGACATATATTCGACCCAAGTGGTTCCCTCCAGTTTCTTACAATTCCTAAACCTCTGTCTATAGAGCTCTGGAGTTAACCCATACCTTGTCATCAGTGCTTCCTTCATGTGGCTATAAGACATCCTATGCTCTTTGGGCAGGTCTAACAAAGTGTCCCTACCTTCAGTAACAAAGCGGCCCCACAACCCCGCTCCCCAATCCTTCTCAGGGACCCGGTGGGCCAACATTGCTATCTCCTAGGCTGCAAACCACTGACCAATATCTTCACCTTTGTGAAAATCTTTGATGACATCCTTGGGAATATGTACCCTGCCTTCTGAAGGCACAGATGGTGCGCTGCCACCAGAGGAATTGATCTCTAAGCCCTTGGCCTTGATCTCTAACTCCCTCAACATTCTCTCAGGCTCCATTCTCATTCTCTCTCTTTCCAAAGACAACCTGTTATTCTCTGCTTCCCTCTGACCATCCATCTTAAGCTTAACCAACTCCAGCTTCAGTGCTCTATTTCTCTCCCTGTCTTCCAGTTGTCTGGGGGACAGGTCTTTGGAAGAGATGCTGCTGCCAGGTGGGGACCGCACCCCTCCCCTGGCTGGTAATTCTAGCCCATCAATTTGCCCATCTGCATCCCCAACAGGCTCCACAACAAGATCAGTGATATTTATGGCTTCTACCCAGGCCCTCAGCGCCTTTTGGTAGTCTTCCTTTTTAGAAATGTCTGGTGTAGAAACTTTCAATTTCTTGCACAGATACTTGAGCTGTTTCACAGTGTAGGTTTCCAACCTCTCTTCCTCAAAATCAAGATCCATAGATGCAACAGATGCTAGTTTAGTCATGGTAGTAAGAATTGGGAGTCTTTAGAAAAAATAACAGTTCCAAGGAAAAAAGGATTCTATCAAAAAAAAAGTATGTGGTCGCGTTTGGTCTGCACTCACTAGTAGTGTACACCAATTACTGTATATGAAACACAAATGCAAAGTCCAAATCCTCACCGCTGACCAACAATGTTAGATCTGGGGGTCTCTAGTTGGCAATGGTTATCACCTTTGTCCAACTAGGGACCCTTACTTCTAAGTCAGGATAAGGGGATTACTCTCTTTAATAACCCCTGCTCACCCCCTTGGTAGCTTGGCACGAGCAGACAGGCTTATCTCAGAGGCAGTGTGTTAAGCATTTGTGAATATACACAGTAATAAAGTGATAGCACTACAGATGGACACAACACAGGCTTTATAAAAATAGGTATTCTTTATATGGACTTAAACACAAGACCACAAACGACAAAAATTCACAATACTATACTAAAGGTTACTTAAAAGATGATGAAAGTCTCTTAATTCAAGTTGATGGTAAATGCGACAAAGTTCTCAACAAAGTTCTTGGATGCGGCACGCAAAGTGAACAAAAGGCTCGCAAAAGGGGGAGATGCGTCGGTTCCGTGACCCGGAGGAACGGTTGCGTCCTTCCTCAATGCTTGCGCAGAGTAGGGGACTCGTCGTGAGCATTAACGGTGCGGAGGTGATGCGTAGATTCTCGACGTGTTGCGGTGCGCAAGATGGCGCCTTGATGCGATGCGATGCTGATGCGATGATCCAGTTGCGATGCGAGAAGATGGCGCCCTTGATGCGGCGATGCGATGACGATGCGATGACGCCCTGGCAGCCTTGCGGCGACTCTGTACTTTGGAGCCGCGACAGGCCCTGCGAGGCGCTTTTCTGGTGATGCGATGACAGCTCTCTCGATGCGTCGCGCTTCTCCGGCGATGCGACAGCAGACAGCTTCGATGAACACACGCTTCCAGGGAGATGCGACGAACTCTCGCTTTTCCGGCGTTGCGATGATTTCAGCTGTGGCGGCGACACGCTTCTTCTCAATGCGTCGCGCTTCCAGCTCCCAGCGGCACGCAAGTGACTGGAGTCAGAATTCCCAGCAAGGAAATTCAGGAGGGAGCAGGGGGTGAAGTCTTTGGGCCCTGAGACGTCAGCAGGAGGCAAGCACAGTTCAAGCACTTGGAGAATATTCTGCAGATGAAAGTCCTTACAAAGTTCCTTCTCCTTTCCCTTGGCAATGAAGCAACCACTGCAGGCCACCAACCCAGCAAACAGCACATTGGCAGAGGGGCAGTCCAAACTCCTGCAGCTACCTTGGTTCTTCTCCTTGGCAGAAAGGTTTCTTGTTCCAGAAGTGATCTAAAGTCTGTGGGACTGGGTCCCAATATTTATACCAAAAAATCCTTTGTTCTCTGAAGGCAGAGAGGCCTCTGCCTAGTTTAAACCAGTTCCTGAGCACTGTGTTTACATGACTCTTCTCTTCCTTTCACTGTGCAGGGCAGAAACATCAGACGCCCGACAGGCGGTGGAGCCAGCACAGGGGAGGGAAGATGCAGCTCTGGAGTACTCTGTTGACAGGATTTCCCTTCTCCTTTCACTGTGCAGGTCAGAGACATCAGACAAGCCACAGGGGGTGGAGCCTGCATTGTGGAGGGAAGGCCCAGCCCTATTCAGGTCCCAGGTGCACTCTCCCCCTCCCATCTGGAGGTAAATCTCCCTAATCACCACAGGGCTGTCCCAGACTGTCTCCTGGAATTTCCCCAGCCCTGTCAAACACAAACCCAGACAAGGAATACACAAGTCAGCAGAGGCAGGCTCAAATGGTTAGGCAAGCAAATACCTACTTTCTAAAAGTGGTATTTGCAAACACAGATTATTAAAATAAACTTTACTAAAAGATGTATTTTATTATTCTGAGTTCAGGCATTCTAAACTCGAATTTCTACCATGTTCCCTGCGTCAGTTAGGATTGTAGGGATGTAACAATCTTCACTGCCCATTCTAATCTATGAGACCAGGTAGCCTTCAATAGTGAAAAACGAAAATGGCTGTCATTCACTACTAGAACATGCTACACACATTAGAGCATGTCCTACCTTATACTTACAATGCACCCTGCTCTTGGGCCTACCATAGGGGTGTCTAATATAAAGCAAAGGGAAGTTTTAGGGACTGGTAAGTGGGTGCACTTGGCCAAGTCGACATGGTAGTCACTGACTACACACAGGCCTTGCAATGGCAGGCCTGAGACACACTTTACAAGCTGCTTCTGTGGGTGGCACAACCAGTGCTGAAGCCCACCAGCAGCATTTGCTCTACAAGCCCTGGGCACACATGGTGCACTGTACTAGGGGCTGACAGTAGATCAAATAAGCCAATCATGGAATCCAATCAGTATATCAATTTAACATAGGGAGCACTTGCACTGTGGCACTGATTAGCAGTGGCACAGGGCCCAAAACATACAACCAGCAAAAATATGTCAAAACAGAGGAGGCGATCCGTCAAAAATGGAAGGGAGACTCACCCCAATGATGTCAGGTCTAACAGTGTTGAAGTCCCCTAAAATGTTTGTTCGTTTGACTCGTTGGTGTCTCAAAAACAAACGTGTTTTGAATAAATTTGTAAATGAATCAGGCAAGCTATGCTGCAAAAACGGCTGTTTAACAAAAACAGCCCCCAGGGGCCCAAAACCGGCCCCCACCCTTGCGGCGCACCTGGGGATTGCCCGGTGCCCGCAACGGCCAGTCCGGCCCTGTTAATTCACAGTGTTCAGAGCTGGAATGCATTAGTGTAAACTATCTGTTTGGTTTTAGGAATAGCATGCTAAATGCTTGTCCTGCTATCGAAGGGTTATACTGTTTTGGCTTAGTTTGCATCCAAGATGTATCCTTTCTTTCTTTGATTGAAATCACAGTCAATATTTGTTGTAATACACATGGGGGTATATTCTCAAGAAATGGCGTAAACTAACGCTAAACTCAGTCAGTGTTAGTTTTCCTCGGAAATGTATCACCGTGTTAGCGGCGTATTCACAACCCGCTGCTAACAGGTGATAATTTCCACTACCGGGTCAAATGTCCGCCATAAAGGTTAGCATCAAGGCGAGTGGCGATGGGCCAATTAGCGATCAGAAACTGAACGCTAATTAGCGCCAGGCCTGTAGTTTTCAGGTTCTGCGGGAAAAAACACTATAAAACGCCTGCTAAGCTGCCCAAATATAAAAAAACAATTGAGAATACCATGGAGGAAGCTGGACCCAATACAAAAGCCAAAAACAACCCCACAAACACCCAGGAGGACCAGCCAGAGACCCTGGGGAAGGGCAAGGAGAAGAGGAAGAGGAAGAGAAGAGAAGAGGAAGACCCGGTTCAGTCAGCAGGAAAACTAGGTCCTGATTGGGGAGGTAACAGAAAACCAACAACAACAACTTTTTGTCAGCTCCACAGTGTCATTGGGCACAAAAAATGCAATAGGGCAGTCCATTGCAGCCAAGATTAATGCTGTCGGAGAGGTGAGGAGGACAGTGGACGACTGCAAGAAGCGCTGGCATGATGCTAAGCGCAGACCAAGCAGAAACTTGCAGCCAATCTGAAAGCAGCAATGCAGATTGGAGCTTGGAGTCCAGCACCACAGGAGGAGCTGGATGAGTTGGAGGAACATGTGTCCCAAGTCATCAACGAGGAGACGATGGTTGGAGTTCCGAAACAGGATACTGCTCAACATGACCAGACACAACACCAACAGCGTGAGTAACAACCAGGGACTGGGGGGACGGGGGAGATGGGCACATCATGTCCCGGATACCCTTGGTCCTGGTGGCATAGACACATATTATCCTAGTCAACCAATACATTACTGGACACATGGAGGTGGACTCACAGACCTGGAAATGTGCACATAAAAGTCTATCAAATATTGTCCAAGTATCATATCAGACCACAAAATAAGGGCTACATAAGAGCAAAGGGCCACATTGATTAGAGATGCAGCAGGGTGTCAAAATGGCCCCTTGCCTCAACCCCACGCATATGCATGTTCCTGTATGTCTGAGTCATGTGCAAGATTGTGCATGTGCATCAAGGGTGATACTACTGCACGTACACAATCTTGTACACAACTCAGACACACGGGCACAATGGTGAATGTGTGCTGACATTGCTGGCGACATTCTCAGTCATGAACATGATCAGTCCCATACACCCCTCATCCTCATTTTGGCATCATAGAGATGCGGGCCAGTGCAGACCAGTTGTATATGCATGGTGTTGAGGCAAGGGGGCCATGTAGACATCCTGCCGCATCTCCAGTTAATGTTCCTGCTTGCTCATACAGGAGCTGCAGTCCTGTGTACATCAAGTGAGAAACCATCTAGTGATTCTACATTCCATAAACACATGCATCGTCACAACAAAATGATCAAGTAGCCTACTGGCTAAAAGGTGCATATCCCACAATGCAAACAATTAGCAGACCTGATTCAAAATGTGATGTAATACAATGAGCAGGGGGATATGTCTCACACAATTCCTGTAGAGCTGATTACTTTCGAACAGGCTATATACAATGATGTGGGGAAAATGAACGCCACATCACAATTCCAGAATATGAGTCGAGCAGAGAACACTGCACTATCAGATCTTCGTGCCTGCGATACCATTATAATCAAACCCGCCGACAAAGGCGGTGGACTAGTAGTTATGGACACGAGCGCATACCGCGAGGAGTGTCTACGATTACTGAACGACACAAAGAACTACCAGAGCCTGGAATCAGACCCCACTCTGGAACGTCAATCAGAAATAAAAGAACTAGTGTAAACCGCAGAAATATCAGGCAGAATATCAAAACAGGAGGCAGACTACCTGTGTAGCACAGAAGGAAAGATCCCGTACTTCTATATCCTGCCCAAAATGCACAAGGGGAGGCTACCACCCCCAGGACGTCCCATTGTTTCTGGCATTGGGTCCTTACTGGAACCTCTGTCTAGATGTTGTGACTTTTTTCTCAAGACAATTGTCCAAGCCACCTCAACTTACTTACAGGATACTAAAAGTCTGCTAAATTTATTACAGGACATTGTTGTGGATGAAAACTCTATCCTACTCAGTTTTGACATAGAAAGCCTGTACACAAGTATACCACAAGATGACACAATTTCAGTCCTGGAAGATACTCTGAACAATACAAATTGGACATTCAACACACCCAGAGCTTTCATACTTGAGTGCGCCAAATTGGCATTGAAACGTAACTACTTTGAGTTCGAGGGCTCCCTCTATTTACAAACAGGGGGTACTTCAATGGGAAGCGTTTTTGCTCCTAGCGTGGCAGGTCTATATGTCTATGATTTAGAAAAGAAGTTCATCCTGAGCAATCAGAATCCATTCCAGGATAACATAAAATTTTGGAAACGCTACATTGACGACATCCTGGCAATTTGGCAAGGACCTATCGACCGGCTGACTGAATTTATTACCTGGATCAACACTTGTGATCAAAATCTAAAATTCACCAACTGCTTTGACAAAGAAAAGATAGTGTTCCTTGATGTTGTCATCACCAAGGAGAATGAACGCCTGGAGACCAGAACGCATTACAAGCCTACCGCCAAAAACAATTTGCTTAGGTTTGAAAGCTTCCACCCTCGACCCCTCAGGGAGAACCTCCCTTACGGGCAGTTTTTAAGACTGCGACGTAACTGTAGCAAGGTGACAGAATATAAGAAACAAGCTTTCGCTTAACTGACAAATTGGTGTCACGAGGGTATCCAACAAAAATTGTCAACAAATGTCAAAAGAGAGCCAGGAACCAACCGAGAGAAGCCCTCCTGGAGAATAAACCTCCTTCAGAAAACACCATACCACTAACTTGTGTGACTACCTTTAATGCCATCTCCAACCAAGTAACTAGGAGCGTCAACAAACATTGGTCTATCCTGAGTACTGGCAACCTTCGTTGGGAGAAACCACTGTTTTCTTTCAAACAATCACACAGTTTAAAAGACACATTGGTGAATACCAGGCCAAAAATCAAAAAAGTAAATGAAAACATATCAATCACAAAAGCCTGGGGCTTACAGGAGGTCACTGGGCATTATCGCTGTGGCAACTGCAGCGTGTGCCACTTAACAAGGAACACAAAAACACTTGACATCGAAGCAGGTAAGGTGTGGAGACAACAATCTCACACTAACTGCAATAGCTGCAACGTGGCCTACTTAATTGAGTGCACCTGCAAAAAACGGTACATCGGGATGACAACCAGAAAGATAAAGCAGCGAATCTGCGAATATTGCAGCACCATCCAGTGCAGAAAAAGTGCTACCAGGCTAACTGACCACTTCCTTGAAAACAACCACACGCCCAACGATATGATGTGGACAGTTATTGAACAGATCACCACAGGACCCAACCTGCAGAAACGCTTGTACGAGAAGGAACAGAGATGGATCTACAGATTGTCCACTCATGTTACAGGACTCAACGACAATATTCCTTGGGCAAACGTCCTCTAAATTGGTGTTGTATTGACACCGACCCTTAGTCCTGTGTAATGCAAAAATATTTTTCCTGTGCATAGTGCTTCTATGAACATCGTCACTTATATGCACATCCATTTGCTGTGCGTATCCTGCTGTGACCCCTTGTGTAGTCCTCATAAGTTGTACCACCGATTTGCACATCCAACTATTGTGTTTTTTCTGTAATATATCAACAAAAAATATCACCACTCATTTGCACATCCACCTGTTGTGCTTTCCTTTTGTGCTGTCCTTTTAATAAGTACCACCCATCTGCACATTTAATCTATTGTGCTTATCCTTATATTTAACCTCCCTTCACTTCTGTTTTTTAATCCATTAGCTTGTTCATTGTAACCCCAGCTATTCACTGTTCAGCGTAGACCTTGCCCACACCACTACGGAGCATTTGCCCGAGTCTCCTCGTGTGCATTTAGGTTGCTATGCAACTAGCACACTCACTGTCTTAGTTTTTTTGTCCATAGGCACCCCAGTAGCTTGGACTGGGGCGGAACCCGACACTGCGTCATTATGCGTGCACGTGACTCCGCCCACCCCGGAAGCCGATTGCAGCTTACTAAACACGCCGGCCGGCGTTGTTTTATTGCAGGGCGGCATGGAGAGGCGAGTAGGTACCTAGCCAGATTACCTCTGCGAAACTGTGAGTATTATCCATACCGTATGGATCTGGCGCCGTCATGCGGCAATCCCGTATTTTTCCTGTTTTTTTCAACTCGGCACTCGACGAGTCCTAATCCCGTCCCCCTCTCCCAACAGAGTATGTCCCTAACAGAGGCCAACCTTCCCTCCACCCCGTGAAGCCTTAAGACCCGGAACAGGAGTAAGCCCTGTCCACTAACGGTCTTTTTATGTGTGTTTGTCGTGTATTTTATGAATGTTTGAAAGGAGAAAGAATACGCCGCTCGTCGTTGTAAACTCACGATATTGTCAGTGAGAGAAATCGAGCCACGCACCAATAATCAATGAGTGTGAGAGACCGATGAAATAACGATGATTTGATCACTGAGCATGCCACGATTGATAGGTGTGCCAGTGCAAGCCACTAAGGGCTTTGTCTTAATATATGTTAGCTAAATACATGTAAGCACCATCATAAGTATATATTATTGATTGGGAGCCTTACAGTACACGCCAGTTCGCATCAGTTCTGAATGGGATTCACACAGAGCGAGCGGACACATGAGAGTCAGCACTGCACTACGTTACAGGCATGTAACAGGTCGATTTGTGACTGTTCCCCTTTTTCTCCCACAGGTATTTTTGCTTTTTTCTCGCCCATTTGGGAACGAGACACTTTCCTACTACAGATTTTTGTCAGTAGGTTGAAAGAATCTAGGACTGGCAGCGCGTTAGTGTGCCCTGACCACCCATTTTCCTCTGGTCCCGAAGAAAACCCGGCATTTTCCATCCATGGGTTGAAACATGTAGACCTTTCACATACAGATACACTTGGTCATAACAAACCTTACCTGTATCTATACACCTATTTTAACTTTGCCCAGTAGCTTTAGAATAAAATTATTTTTCACATAAGTTATACCAGGACATTTTTTAACATTATTTTTTGCACCATTCACACAAATACCAGCTCCACTGTAATCCAGGTGTCGAAGCACACCCTGATGGCACTCGGCTATCAGGGTGGACCCCGATGATGAAGCATGTCACCAACCAGGTTGGTGAGTGAGGGGTTTATAAACAAAAGAAGGACTCTCTTCTTCTACTATAGTCATCCCACTCAGATTGCTCTTTGAGCACTTCTTGGTGGAACTCCTCTCATGTTTTTTAGATATGTCTACAACGCCACAGTGCATGGACAATATATTTCAGGAATGTATCACCCCAATAATTACCACATGACATGTCTGTGCACCATACTCACAGAACTACAATGTCCCTGTATAGATGTATGACAACAAGCAAGGATATCAAAGTAGCACCAATTAATGACAATATGCTAAATGGCACCATCACCCCTTAGGTCAAATGCACTCCTCCACTATCATGTGTACACATCTGCCATACAGAAAGCTGCATTGCACATCAGTCCTGGTGTGATTTGCCCATTACACCATTATGTGCATGTAAACCTATCTGTTTGGTAAGTCAACAGTGTCAGCGAAAAACATATGGAGTTATGGTCCTTATCATTCACACACAAAGCCCAGCATTCAATAATCTGAATCACAACAGCATGTATAATTCATGTGACTATCTGCGTGGCAAAAACGCAAACACACATCACCCTGCCATTTGCAACTGATGGAGGGGGGAGTGGAGACAAGGCCTGAGCACCAATAATATGCCTTAGTAAATCCACATCCATCAGATCCAGGCCCACCCATACACATCACGTGGGGTCAAGGTTTAGTGTATTGGGTGTAGACACTGTCTGTTCAGCCAGCATAAACAATGGAAACTCAACCTCACAACGGGTACGCCAACAGGAGGGCAGTAAGCAAGAAAAAACACGACTGACGACATGAATACAAGATAGAACACTATAGCCTAAGCTAGCAGCATGCACATGTGTACCGCATTGTGCAGCACCCATAGAAACAGCAAGTAGGCCTTCGTTGCAATTGTGCATAAAGGGGGCCCTCCTCACACATGACTATTCTCGCACTAAATCAATGCATATGTGCAGTACCAAGCAAAGTTGGCTGTCTGTGAGCCACACTGACAAAGCAAGTTACAGAGCATGATGAATAGCATGCCTGCCCCCAAACATTTTAACATGGCGCAGGCCACGTCACTGAAGTGGCTAAGTGTGGACTTCATCCTTAAAGGAGCAGGTCACACTCTGACACTAAACAAGACACCAGCTGACAAACAATTCCCAAGTGTCCCAACTCTGACCAAGACCCATATTTACCCCACCTTGCAACATCTCACCATTGTAAAGGCACATGAGTGAAAGGCCCACTGCCTGAAAGGGATAAGGGGCAGCAATACCAAAGCTGCTGGGGCAACTCGCCCACAATGTAGTGCACACACACACAAAAATCTGAGCTACTTAAAATTGACTACAAGGTGATACAAACTGCATCACTTTCACAACTTAACAGAGGACACAACTGGTGCAGCTTGTGTGTAGAAATTAGCCATTTGCATGTGTCATAGCTGTAAACTTTGAGTTGACAATGTACAACTACAACATCACATCCGTGATGATGCACCAATGCACTATCTGGCAACAAAAATGCATCTCCTCTCAAACTGCCACAATGGACATTGTCATGCAGTCTGCTTGTAAACTTATCCAAGGCGTGTTCATGCATGAAACACACAGTTCAACTGCATTTCCCCTTTACATTGCAGAGGGAGAAACATCACCTTTTGAACAGCAGCCTGTCCACCTCTTCACTGATGAAGAATAGGAATTTGCCTCCATCAATACTGACACCCTCCAACAGCTGCTAGACTCACTCACCACCCCATATCCAGGAGCAGGGCAATCCAGCAGCATTGTGGAAACTCTATCCCCTGCACAAACCACCCAGCAGCAAGCACCTACCACCAAAGCTGTCTCACAGGACCTTGAGGACCCACTACTGACATTTTAACGCTGTGCGGTAGAGGTCCAGCAGGAGATGGCTGATCAGGTGCGGGTGGGGGTTGACAGCCTGGCGTCCGAACTTGATGCCATACGTGGGTGTCTGAGTCCCATTCGGGACTATCTACAGAACATCACAGACACCCACAATCTGTTCCATGCTCTGCGACATTCCATGGCTGACATTGCTGGAGTCATGGCTCAGAGACAAGAACAACTGTCCAGTCAGAAAAACATAACACAACACATCATAGGCATCATCAAAAATGTCAAGAGCACGGAAAGTGGGAATTGGAGTTCGTCCTTTTTTGGTAATTGGGGTTGGATTCCCCAGCAGCTGATTAATCTCATAGTGCGTGTTGATATTATGCTGCATTCTTATTCGGTGTCTTCCCCTTTGTTGTTCTTATTGTGCCTATGTTTTCATGCCCAAACAGAAAATATCAGCTCATGTTACAAATGCCACCATCATTCCAAAGAATGACATTGATGATCTAAAGCATATTGATGAAGGAATATTTGAGTATTCCTACCTACTTGCTGTAACCCTCTCTAGTGATGAGTCTATGGAATGCTCATTATTCCATTTTATGTGCATTTTGCTTACGTCTCATTGATTTTTCGATATGTTGCTTTTGTTTTAGTATTATCATACACATATATCAGGTTTATTTCTTTTTGTTCGTTAGAAAATTTTCTTAGCTCACGCTAAAAGGAGGGTTTGCTAGATTAAGGCCCGTAGAAATCTTATGTAATGTTATGCTTTAGTTAGCATTCCCTGCGCCATTTTCTCTTTCAGGCAGCATTTTGGGCTATTCGAAACTGATCTTGTTCATTTCTGAGGAAATGCCCTCTTCTAAGTTTCATTTCTGAAATGTTAAGTTTTGCTTCAGTAATGAGTAAACTGTTCATGTCAACAGATAGCTCTCTGAATACATTGAGGCCCTCTCCCACTTGTCTGGTGGCAGGCCTAGGGTGAAATGACCTTGGACGGTGCTAGTTTGTGCAAGATATGAGAAAAGAAACCTTTTTTTGTATTTCACTGTCCAGTTGCATCTGCCTGGAAAGGTTCACTGTGGGCGTGCCTTCGCCTGGGTATGAAATGTACATAATGTGTCTCCATGCTTGTTGATTTCAGTTCCCTCTGTAGCACTCCTAGAGAATGTACAGATGGGACTCCACTCTGAGTGTATATGAATAAACAGTTATTGGTTTGTATTCTCCACTGTCTGACCAACTCTTTATTTGGTTGGAAGGCTGAGAGGATGTCAGTAGTGACCCGGGTGGCCCTTTTCTGGTCACTTCCTTCAAACTCCAGAGTATCAGTCTCAAGACTGTTTCCCTATCAGTGAGATCCTAACCTCCTCCCATAGTGCCAAATCCTTCATCCTGACAATGCCTGTTTGGGTAGGTAGACCTTCAAATGGGATCACAGGAGCATATTGCCTTGTCATATATGTGATATTCTATGATTTTCCCACATCGAAACAAAAAGCTTCTCAGAGCCATTCAGAGGTCGTTGGCCAGGGCATAAAAATGGTATTTAACAAACCATCCCGCCAATGTGGACTGGAGAACCTGTTTCAAACAGGATGCGGCCCACTAGCCAACAGGTTAGACTTTGTAACTGGCATGCCATGTGGTACCCTTCAAAATCTGGGGCAAACTTCCCTTGTCCACAGGCAGCTGCAGTTTTATTTACAGTCACTCTGCATTTCCCTCCTCCTCAGATCAGGCTACCAGAAAGGCCATCTGTTTCCCAAAAACATTTCCTGGGAAGTTCCATGCGTAGGTTGACAAATGAATAGAGGAGGAGTGGTAGTACCACCATTTTTCCAATGCCACTGTCCACAACTGATAGAGGGAGAGTAGACCAAACTCCCACTGTGATCATAATGAACGGAAAGCCACCCTCACCAAGATATTCTCACATAACCTTTCATCTGTAAAGACTGAGAGCTGTTCCCCACGGAATTGACTTGAAAAGAATTAACAAGATTAACTCCTAGGCCTGATACCCTCTGAAAGGCTAACAGGATATCTGATTGTTAGAAATGGGGGTCTCTAGTTTGGCAATGGCTTGCACCTTTGTCCAAATAGTGACCCATGCTTCTAGTCATGGTAAGAGAATTATGCCCTTAGACAAACCCTGCTCACCCCCTTGCTAACTTGGCATGAGCAGGCAGGCTTGTCTCAGAGACACGGTGCAAAGCATTTGTGGACACATACAGTAACACAGTAAAAAGACTTCAAATGGACACCACACCAGTTTAGAAAAATAGGTAATTTTTATCTAAGCAAAATAAGACCAAAATGACTAAAATCCACCATGCATATATCAAGAAGTCCTCAAAAATAGGCTATTTGCAAAAATAAGGCTTGTAGCAGCAAATAGCCCCACCTGCGGCCATTATGACTGCGAGGTGCGCAGCATCAGACCTGGAGTCAGACAGATCCTAAAGAACAGTACCATGGTAAATGAGGAAAACAAAAACTGTGCATGGCGTCGGGGAGGTGATGCCTCATTGGCCTTGGGTGGCATTGGTTCCTCATGACCACAGGGGAGTTGAGGCATCAGTTCCTTCCTGTTGCCGGGGAGGTGGCTTCACAATGGTGACGAGGCAACAGTTCCTCACGATGGTGCGGGTAGATGGATTTGGAAGGTCACCCGCGTCAGGTATTGGCTCCGCGATGATGAAGCACCAGCGACGGTGAGGTCGGGCCTGCGGTGCGAGTCGGGGCAGTGCATCGGCCCGTTGCCCTCGGCCCCCGGTGCAGGTAGCGGCCTCGGTGATAGCATCAGAACCGATACGGTGCAGCATAGGCAGGAGCCAGGGCTGCTGTGCGAGTCGGGGCAGTGCATTGTGCCCTTCACAAGAGGTGCCCACAGCTTCATTGCAGGTCACAGTGTCAATCACCGGCGTAGTTGTTGCTTGTTCCCTCTGTGGCAGACAAAACTGCAGTTCCAGGTGCAGGAGGAGAGAGGAAATGAAGTATTTGTTCCCTGAGACTTCAGAAAAGAGAGGCAAGCTCTACAGCAAGCCCTTAGAGACCTTACTAAAGCAGTATACACAGCACAGTTCCATCTTTGTCCTCCATTTGGCAGAAGAAGCCACTGCAGGCCAACCCAGCAAAGCATCCACAGCGCAATGTGGCAGCACTCCTCCTTACAGCTTTTCCAGCTCATCTCCTTGGCAAATGCTCCTCTTGAGTCCAGAAGTATTCTAAAGTTCTGGGGTAAAGGTTCCAATATTTATACCACATTTTCCTTCATTCTCGTGTGGCAAAAAGTCTTTCAGCTCAGTCCAAACCAGTTCTGTCCTCTCTGGTCCAGCTTCTTGTCGTGTGGTGCAGACAGCATTGTGCACAGTAGACAGGGACTATTCAGGTGCAAGGGAAACTCCTCCCACTACTCTAAATGCAGCCCAAGTCTATCCAGCTCAGCTCTGAGTCATACAGGAAAAGAAGGACACACCTCAACCCGCCAGTGGCTGTCTACAGTGAATGCACATCCCCAGCTCCTGACACTCCAAAACCAGACAGTCAATACACAACCCAGCAGAGGCACATAGAATGACTAAGCAAGAAAATGCTGGTCTAGATGCTTTGGGCACTTTGCCGCTGCTGAATGCTCCCTATGTAAATTGTGTTTATGCATCGATGTTTCCATGTTTGGCTCATTTGATTTACTACTAAGTCCCTAGTAGAGTGCACTGTGTGTGCCCAAGGCTTTTAAATAGATTGCTTTAAGTGGGCCGGCAGCACTGATTGTAACACCCACACAAGCGCCTTTCAAAGGGTTCACAGACCTGTCACTGCAGTGTCTGTATGTCATTTTTAATGCTATATCGACCCAGCAAGTGCACCCATTTGTCAGTCCCTAACCTTCCCTTTTCTCAGATAAGATTTCTCACACTAAGGTAGGCCCAACGTACTCCTGTGGGCAGGGCGCAGTGTGGGGGAAAGATAGGACATGTAATGGTGTTTTTGGGCATTTCCTGATATTGAAATACTGAGCATTTGAATTTTCACTATTAAAAGGCTATCTGTCCCCTAGGGTAACATTGGAGTTTATTTGCAACATCTTACAAGCATAACTTTCCATTGGGACAAGATAGAGAAATGGAGTTTAGGCTCTCTAAACTCAGAATTTAATAAAACATCTTTTAGTAAAGATATTTTTTTAAATTGTGTGTTTGAAAATGTCACATTTAGAAAGTGAAACAGGAAAAAAAATTAATAGCATTCACATTTTAATTGCTGTTAAGGGTATTTAACAGGCTGAAATCCGGCACACAGCAAAAAATATGGGAGGCAGAGGCAAAAAGACTGAGGAAATCACTTAGAAGATGCAGGTCTAACACTATACACAGGATAAATAAATATTGTCCTCCCTAGCATATATCAGGATGTTGTCTTCCTATAAGGGAGATAGGGGCACATGCATCATTTCAAATTGCATTCGCAAATGGTGCGATTCAGAAAAAACGGCCGTTTGAGAATGCAATTTGAATATTTGGGATGCATTATAATTTATGCTATTCTCGCAATTTAAGAAATCGCTAAATTGCGATTTCTTAAATTGCGATTGCATTTAAGGAATCTCAAATTGAGATTCCTTAAATGCAATGCATGAAACTTTACAAAATAGCGAATTCTCACTTGGGGGAGCAAATTACCATGAGGTTGAACCTCATGGTAATTTGCGAAAACTTTGAAAAATGCACTTTTGTGCATTTTTCAAAGTGTCATGTTGTGCACACACATGCCCTTAGGGCATGTGTGTGCACAACATATGTGCACAGATTGATTTCAGGGGTGCAACAGGGTGTCCTTTGGACACCCCTGCACCCTTGAAATCGCATTCTCAATTTGCGATTCGCTAATTGCTAATCGCATATTGAGAATGCCTTCCCATTCATTCCTATGGGCCTCTAGGCCCATAGGAATGAATGGGAAGCTATTCCTTAATTGCGATTTGCAATTTGCGAGTCGCAATTAAGGAATTTTAAGAAATCACAATTTATTTAGCAATTTCTTCATGCATTGCCATTTGCGATTCCTCATTAGCGATTCCTTATTTTTCGCAAATAAGGAATCGCAAAATGGCAATGTTGATGCATGTGGGCTATAGTGTGGGGGATATCTCTTGTTCTGAAACCCAAGTCCACACCAATCTCCTGGAACCTTTCTGCTAAAGGTTAACAATCAGAGAAAAATGGAGGAGGGACAGCAGGCAGCCCTGCCTTGTCCCAAGTTGACAGGAAATGAACTAGAGATGACATTACTTGTGCTTACCTCAGCAGAGGAAATGCAATATATCACTTCAAACCGCCTATCTATTTGCTTTCCAAACCCGAATTTCTTTTCAAATGTAAGCATGTACCACAACTTTATGGTAACAAAGCCCTTCTCTAGATCCAAAGCCAGGTGAATAGAATCATGCCAGCACTTAGGGTACATCATTTAAAATGCCAAACAGAGGCCGAACATTAGAGGAGTAATAGTTTCATATCTTCTCCTATCATCTTCAAACTTTACATGGAACTATTTAGTGCTCTACTCATAGATAGCATTAACATTCACCAATATGCTGATGATACACAACGATATCTATGTTTCCTCTGCTTTAAGCATCCAGTACCATCAACAATGCTTGCACATCATCCAGACATGGATGTCTAATGCCTACCTAAAGCTCACCTAACCAAAACAGAATTTCTGTCATGTGTCAATAACAACAATTAAGATGAAGTGCAAGTCTTGCTCAATGGCATAGCCTTGAGGGCTTCAAACCCCCAATCTCACCAAATGCCAAATCACTTGGATTCTCCCTGTACACCAAGCTCTCCTTCATGGAACACATTGCCTAAAACAAAAGACAACCAGAAACCTGCTCTCTCTTCTAAAGAAAGTTACACCGTTTTTTTTTAGACAGTCACTTATGTACTGCTGTTCAAGCCCTTGTACTTTTGCATGTTGATGGTGGTAATACTCTACTCCATGGCCTCCCATACTCTTCACTGGCACCCTATAGAGGAATCCTATGCATCGCAGCTCAACCAGGGCTTAAAGAAATATGATCACATCAGCCCCAATCTGATCGAACCCTTTTGTCACCCTTTTCTACCCCACGCCATCTTCAAAACTAGTTGCATAGATTAAGGCATCACTACCTCATTTCTGACTATCTTTCAGACAAGCTCACCATCTCTGCTGGTTCTTGGCACACCAACAATCAGGACACCATCAGACTGAAAACTAAGAAGTACAAAAAATGAAAAACAAGACAGCAGGCCTTTTTCATCTATGCAACCAGGAAATGGAACAACCTCTCTCTATCCGTAAGAACTACCCCACACTGCTCTAATCTAATGAGCCTTGCACCAACATCGGCACCCAGCATGCAGGATTGTTTTTTGTGCAGGAAGGGATACCTTTCTGCACAAAACAATCCTAAGGGTTTTTTCCTCTTTCTATGTGTGCTGCAGAATGGAAAAATCAAGGAGAAATAGACATATTTCTCCTTGTTACACCTCACCTCGGAAGGCGTACCGATTTGATGCTTTCCAGGTTTCCATGATTTTGTAAATCTGGGGCAGCATCAAAATCCATGAGTTTTGCATGGGGAAACCCACCGCAATGCCCATGGAATGGCTCCCGGGCGCAGAGTAAGGCAATACAGAGATTGGCGCTGCATTGCCTTATTTAAGATTTATGAGGCTTTTCAAAGCCACGCAGACCAGCCATGCTAGAAGCCTTTGCCTTTCAACTCCATGAGGCCTTCTGCTCTAACTGTAAGATCAAAGTTTCGATTTGGGAGGCATTATTCTTGATTGGTTTGCTAGCATCAGCTGTGACGTGCATACTAGTCCCCTGGCAAAAAGTCTTGAAAACGTCCCATTCAATGAGGGCAGTCGTGAATGTGCCTGCCTTTAGGGTAAAGTAAGTCTCCGTGCATTGCATGGAGTATTTATGTTATATTGTAATTAAGTGTGAGTAGGTGCTAGTTAGCCTTTTCAGAGTGTGGCCATCCATGTTTACTTTGTGGAATAGCCTTTGATTTGTTTTATGTTCCATCGTTCTTACTGTGTATGTTTTCTGAGTGCAAGAATTGGAGGATGCTGCCTTATGCATTGTTTCACTTCAGCTCCATATTTCTGTGCTTTGCCATTGTATAGGGAATACCCTTCTATAACATGACAGGCTGATGAAGCGAGAGTTCCATGACTAAGTTTCATCTCTCACCTTTGGATGAGTTGACGCCTCAAGCTTAGGGAGCCATTGTTGTTCATGATCATAGGTGTGTCTTATGTAAAAAAAAATCAAGTGTTACTGGATTCATGCATGTAGTAATCGTTCCAGACCATGAACTGTCTCTCGTTAACGCAAGTGAACCTGTTCACATTGATTGCCTGCCACAGTTCAAAATGGTAGTAAACATATTTTGTATTACACATTACCAAATGTAAACAATCATTGAAATGCATTTTTCTTGCAATAAGATGAATTATCTTTCATTCTTCATGATGCGCCTTGCACTACAAATCCCATCATAGTATATCAATTAATGTGCAGTATACATACAGAAGATGCCATTTACATTAGCATAGGTTACCTCTTTTACAAGTCTGCCTGGCAAGTTTTCTGCCATTTGATGTGTGTATCAAAATACATGACGATGCTTACTAAATGAGTAGAAAAGCAAAACAAAGTCCACCAACAATGGGCCATTAAGGATGGAAAATAACTTTAATCACTTATTGTTATGAAGATGAATTAAAATACACATTTTATTTTGCTGGAATATGCATATTTAATCAAATATCTTGTACGGATGTTGTATTCTGTCCATGCACAATCTTGGAATGCACCTAAGCATTACTGTATTCTGAGATCTAGAGCACTGTTCTCATTTAATAAGTATGCAACAGATATTTCCAAACATATAACCTATAATTTAGGCTACTCTGTATATTGCAAAATTCACTCAAATCTCTCTGCTTAGTCCCTCTTCTCGTTATCTTATCTAACCAGTTGCTCACTTAAAAAGGATCTTCTTTGGACACAATTGCATGTTTGACAAATAGATAACAACATGAGACAGAAGAGCAGCTTCAGGAAAGTTGTTTTCACAATATTGTTATTTGCATACTGAACTTCAATATGTCACTCACCTATGTGTACTGAGAGATGACAATAGAAATGCAACTATGTATAGATCCACCATGATATTTGATCATTTGTCATCACAGAAGCATTTGATCATCTACACTGTTAGCAAGACATTATGAAAAATGTGCCTTCGAAGCCCTCTCCATGGAATCTTGAAAATTCTCCTAGCATTTAAAAACTGTTTATGGAAAATGATTGCTTTCTTTGAAGTATGACTGAGATGATCTATTTAAGCAATGCATATATAGATAATGACTCCATTGATGGAAGGCTCTCGTCCCCGATCTTCTTTTTCAGTTTCATCTTTACGAATATATTATACCACATTCATATTTCTTTCTTCAGTAATCCAGATATTTTTCGACTGTTTACTAAATCCTGAAAAATCCCATTCGTCATCTTTGTCTTACCTACGGTATGTTGAGTTCCACAGTAAAGAATCTCTAAATAAAATTACATCTTTTATATTTCATCTTCTTGAAAAGTTCAAGGTAAGAATTTGTATAACTACCCTCCATTTGAAGTTGGAGAAGTGGTAGCTATCTTCCTACCATTGTGGCCATTCTTCACAATACATCAGAGTGTGTGTACTTGAACTGTAAGGCCTAGTAATTTAGGTGTTTCAGTCAGACAATGACCATCTCGGCTCTATTTAGTTAAAAAAAACATTAGTAGTTCAGTGGTAGTTTATTCCCACTGTCGTTGCTAGTCTGCTCTCCGTTCTGCCATGATTTGAAATATTTACAAGTTTTTCAACTTGTTTACTGTGTCCCATTCATTCGCATAACATGTTGTTTTCAAATGTATCTTGTTCTGTTCTAGCATTTCCCAAAACGATATTAGCATAGAAGTCGCTAAGGGTGCAGAATAGTTTTTCATGTAGTGGTTCAGGGCTTACAGTTTAATGCAATGTGACGTTTATTTCTTCATGTGCTCTGATTTGCTCATGAAAATCACACCACAGTCTATGGGTATTGTAATTTCATATGTGAAAATAATGTGTTACAATCCTTTATTTTGTGGATGAGCCAGAGCTTTCCTTGATGCTACAATGGATGATGTTTGCTTCTTTCCTGATTTTGATGCCCATTTGGGACAGAAAATAATTTCAGATTTTTTCTTTCTGTGCATTTCAAAGCCTTCATGCATTGACTCTGTATCGCTTAATTTTGAATTCTGTGATAGAACTTGTTGGACTTGGCCCTTTTTGCAGGGTCATCCCTGAACTTTTTGCCTTCCTTCTATATTTTTTCTGACCTGTTGTTGGCTATTTTATGACTCTGGGCACTTTACCACTGCAGATCAGTGCTAAAGTGCATATGCTCTCCCTATTGTAAATTAATCTATGAATTGATGATTCCATAATTGACTGGTTTGGTTTACTTGTCAGACCCTAGTACAGTGCACCAGGAATGCCCAGGGCTTGTAAACCAAATGCTGCTGGTGGGCTTGCAGCACTGGTTGTGCGACCCACAGAGGCAGCCTTGTAAAATGTGTCTAAGACCTGCCATTGCAGAGCCTGCGTGCAGCCTGGTACTGTCATGCTGACTGGGCAAGTGCACCCACTTGCCAGTCTCTAAACCTTCCCTTTTCTTCATATCAGACACCCCTATGGTTGGCCCAAGGGCAGGGTGCATTGTAAGTATAAGGTAGGACATGCCCTGGTGTGTGCGGCATGTCCTAATAGGGAATTAAAGCCATTTTCGTTTTTCACTATTGCAAGGCTACCTGTTCTTCATAGGCCAGAATGGGCAGTTAGATTATCCCATTTTTATAATCCTAACTGACTCAGAGAAAATGGTAGAAATCGAGTTTAGTGTGCCTGGACTCAGAATGATAAAATACATCTTTTAGTGAAGTTGGTTTTAACATTCTGTGTTTGAAAATACCACTTTTAGAAAGTAGGTATTTTCTTGTCTAACTATCCAAAGCCTGCCTCTGCTAGGTTGTGTATTCCTTGCCTGGAGTTTGAGTGACAGGGCTGGGGGATTCCAGGAGACAGAGTGAGTCCACCCAGTGGTGAATAGAGAGTTCTGCATCTAGATGGGATGGAGGAGTTGCACCTGGGACATGAATAGGACTGTGCCCGCCCCCCACAGTGCTAGCTGCACCCCCTGTGGTGCGTCTGATGTCTCTGCCCTACGAAAGGAGAGAAGAAATCATGTCAACAAAGTGCTCCAGGGCTGTGCTTTCCCTCCACAATGCTGGCTCCACCTCCTGTGGGGCGTCTGATGTTTCTGCCCTGCACCGTGAAAGGATAGAAGGAGTCATGTAAATAGAGTGCTCCAGAACTGGTTTGGACTGGGCAAAGGCCCCTCTGCCCTCAGAGGACAAAGGATGTTGGGGTATAAATATTGGGACCCTGATCCCAAGAAATTAGATCACTTTTGGACAAACAAGAAAAAACCTCTGCTGAGGAGAGGAACCTGAAGAAACTGAGGAGAGACTATTCCTAAGCTGAAGTGCTCCTTAGGGGATTGGCCTGCAGTGGTTGCCTTACTGCCAAAGAGAGAAGAAAGGAACTTTGTGCACTTTGCTTTTAATTTGAGACGGATCTACAAGGGCTTGGAAAAGAGCTTGCCTTCTGCTGAAGTCTCAGGGACAACAGACTTCAACCCCCAGCTCCCCAGAGGTCTTTTGGAAGTACCTGCTGCTGTTTTGGGCCTTTTGAGGAACTGCGTATTGCAAGGAGCTGGAAGCGCGAATCAACGAAGAAGAAGCGTGTAGCCATCGCTGCGCTGCTGCTGGCGTCGCACTTCTGAACAAGGGTGTCGCTGCTGGAGTTGTCATATTGCACCGCATCGAGAGAAGCGTCTCGCAATGAAGAGGAAGCCTATCGCCGTCACTGCTGCTGCCGTCGCACTTCTGAACAAGGGTGTCGCCGCTGGAGCTGTCGTATTGCACTGCATCGAGAGAAGTGTCTCGCAACGAGGAAGAAGTGTGTCGCCGTCGCTGTGGCTGCCGTCGCATCTTTGAACAAGGGTGTCGCCGCTGGAGATGTCGCACTGCACTGCATCAAGAGAAGCATTTCGCAATGAAGAGGAAGCGTGTCGACGTCGCTGCTGCCTGCCTTCGCTCTTCTGAACAAGGGTGTCGCCGATGGAGTTGTTACACTGCACTCCATCGTGGGAAGAGTCTTGCAACGAGGAACAAGCGTGTCGCCATCGCTGTTGCCTGCCGTCGCACTTCTGAACAAGGGTGTCGCCGGTGGAACTGTCGCATTGCACCGCATCGAGGAAAGCGCCTCGCATCCCCCGAGATGCGTGCCGCCGTCGGAGCTGCTGCCGTCGCATTTCTGAACATGGATGTCGCTGCTGTAGTTGTCGCATCGTGCGGAAGCTTCACGCAAACGTGGAAGAAATGTGTCGCAGCTGAAGCTGTTGCTGTCGCACTTCTGAACAAGGTTGTCGCCGCTGCAGTCCACGCATCGAACCGAGAACTTCTCGCATCCCCGGAGAAGCGTACCGCATCTGGAAGATCTTCACGTCTTTATTTTTTTTAACCGGAACTTTGCCGCATTTCCATCGCTGCAACATTACTTGTTGTGGAAGCGCAACGCATCGTAAGGTACATTGACGCAAAGTGTTGCATCTTAAGAACTGAACTAAACTAAGCAAAAACTACCATCCTAAAGTAACCGTATTGTGTATTTTTTTCGTTTATGGTCTTGTGGTAAATCTATATAAAGTATACTTATTTTTTATATAAAAACCTTGTGTGGTGTCCATCTGTAGTGTTGTCACTGGGTTACTGTATGTGGTCACAAATGCTTTACACACTGCCTCTGAAATAAGTCTGTCTGCTCGTGCCAAGATACCAAGGGGTTGAGCAGGGTTTTTTTAGGAGTGTATCCCCTTATCCTGACTAGAGGCAATAGTCCCTATTTGCCACAAGTACCTACCTGTGCCAATTAGAGACCCCCAAATCTAACAAAACCCTTTTAACTTTCCATTGATCTAAAACTCATTGTGTGGGTAGTTAATTGATTGTATCTCTGATTTTGATGCTTTGAGAGGTGCCTTAATGAAGGGACATATTGTCTCATAAAACTGAGTTTAACATTATCTCTGATCCAGGGAAATATAGGAACATTGAGGTAAATCTGGGTTATATACATTTTGGGGAACCATTTTGCTCTCACAGATGTGCACCCTTGAAAACCAATCCAGGCTGAAAAGATAGGGGGACTCAGGCATAGGGTCGCATTACCCTTTTAAAAATAAAAATACGTTCTTTTTCAGAGTTCAGGAAAAAAGCATTGCAATTCACATTAAGCACACACTCTATTGAGCCCATTTCTCCTAAGCCTAAATCCCTGAATTCAATGTGATGTTTAAAATAATATACTGGTTATGGGTCATATTGGCAAACCGAGGCAGTAAAAGCTATTCACAAGAGACACCCATATCCCTGGCAACAAAATAATTTCCATCGTGTATGGACACAAATGATATCTCTTTGTGAAACTAGGGACATGAATAAAGCTCTGCCTTTTAGGAGGATATAAAATTCGACCTGTTTGTTTATTCTTGGAATACTTAAACCTGTCTGAACTCTCTTAAGTGTACTGTGAGAAGAGTAAGGTACGGGTTGTTTTATACCTTTGAATTCTTATCACATACAATTTATGTTTTGTTAGTTGTACATGACATCTATGCTTGTTTAGTGACATGAAGAGTATAACATTTGAAATAACAGGATGAAGATATTCTGAACTGTAAAACAAACAAAATAACTCTGCATCCGGATAGTCACAGTAAAATGTGATAATTAAAAGCCATAGCTTTGGTTCTGTTTTTCAAGTAATAATCACGGCTTTATGACTGAGTATGGTCTAATGCCGCAGACAAGGTGGTGGCTCAAGCAGAATAAGCGGGAGCGTAGATTAGTCACTGACATTCAGGAATCTCAAATATACCAATTCAAATAGTGGTGGTCTGCAGAGCCCAAGGCTCAGGATGGAATGTTCACATGGATTTTTCCCAATAAAGACAGGGTCAGTACATATTTGCATCAGGTGGGCCTCAGCTTAGAGTACCACAGTGGACGAAAACATTTTGGTGTAATTACACGAAAGCAAACTATGCAAGTTTTACACACCACGAGTTGGAATGCTACCCCGAGCAATTGCCAGTGGTTAGACTATTTGTATTCATTCAGCGCTTCACCTTTTGGATGCTTAATTGCCAGCAATATGCCTAAAAACCTGAGACTCACCAGCTAACAAATCCTACTACTGCCAATGTTTGTGAAATCCCAAAAGTATTACGTTTTCACCCATCAAAAGATTACTTCGGTGGGTGCAGATTTATTGGTTTTCTGGTAGTTAAAACCAAGTTAAAAACAAGTTAAAACCTCTTAGTGAAATGGGAATGATGAGACAAACCAACACAGTCTTAGCACAGTCAACTCAGGGCCTCCAGACCCAACTATCAAGCCAAGATGCATTTATTTAGGGTTTCACCCCGCTGAAGCTACGCCCCTGAGAATAAGATTATGGGTTAGTCCTCTAAAAAAGGGCAGTGCTCAGTAAAGTCCAACAGTGCCATCCCCACAGGCTCCTAATCGGAAATTGAGAATACCCATCACATGATTGCATTTGGAAAGGAACATTTCAGATGTCTACCTTTAGACTTTAGACTTTAGAAGAGATGCGTGTGTCTTCTTTTCACAAGCTATGTCTATCATTAAATTCATTATGTCATTGGGCACACGTAAAAATATATTGCTCACCTCCCCAAATAAGTTTGAGAGCGCTGGCTCCTGAACTCAATTATTTGGGGTCTCTGCACTTCTCATACTTGATTTCAAACAAAATAAATGTAATTCATCTATTGACGAAAGAAATAAAATGTACCAAATATCCTGACAAGGTCGATTTTGGCAGAAAAATGTAAACCACAGAGAATACAATGATTTTGTGTTGCAAGCATGGTTTGCAATGCCAGAACTGAGAGTGCAGTCTTATCAAAGAAGTGCAAGTCGTTAGCAAAGGTAATATGAGCTGTAAAATATTGGAACTACACAGATGTTTAAAAACGATATCAGGTTGTATTTTCCTCTATTTTCTTGGCTGCTTAAATGAGGTTGTTGCAAATTAATATTCAAATGAAGATACCAATCAGGGTTCTTATTATGACATTCAAAAGTCATGGCACTGTTATGTCTATTGGAAGATTAGCATTGAGATTCATTTAACTATCCCCCTCCAACTATGGTATTGAAGTAATCAATTTGATTACTGATAAAAAATCAAACTCTGGCACGCAGAGCTTCAATTCGTCCTAAGAACTTAATTTGGTGTTTTATTTTTTACACTCCAAAATATGCAGAGAAATGCAGAATAAATGATTTTAGCGTCAAGAATTTTAGGTGAAGGAGTCTACAACATAAATCATTAACTCTGTTTTGTAAAAGCATTGACTGATCTGATGGTAGTGACAAGGGAAGGTAGAAAAATTCACAGAGGAGTTTATTCTGCATTTCTTAGTCCACAAGAGTAAGACATAGCTTTTTTTTAAAAGAAGGTGTGAGCTCTAATAATGGAGTACGATTGCTCCGCATTTTGCTCGCGTTCACAAAGCAATAGTTGTTGATCATTTTTTTTTTTTTTAAAGGACCTTTATTGTACAATTCTGAACACACACAGCATACAGCCTACAACCCTTAGGGCCGGCAGCAACAATATCGGTTTCGTGCATTTTCAACGGAATAACACAGCCCATATGCCGACAACCCGGGGGTCCGGCGGCGTTGCGGAGCAGTGCACGTGTATAACCTGTATTTTAACCTCGGATAACATTTAGGTCCATTTTCTTTTTCTTGAGAAACCACCTAACTAGTTGAACACATTAGCACAGTATATAGCAAAAGGCAGACACATCAGCTCGTGCACTTCACCCATCTATTCTTCGTGTGAATTTAATATCTCAGGGTAATCAAGTGTTTCACACAACAGTTGGTTGGCTCAGAAAACTCTCACATGTGGCCATGCCGCTCGCCTGCCACGGTGGATTAGGCCCATCGACCCCCCTCCCGCCCCCATCGTGTTGCACGTCTAAGTCGTAGTTCTGAATCACCGTGTCCACCCGCTCCACCCACTCACGTCTCACTCCCCTCCTACTCCTCATCTGAAGTTAATGGCTCTTCTTCTTGCAGCGGTTCGCAAATCTCCCCCCGAAATACATTCCAATGGGTCCATATTTTGTTCCATTTGGGTGGGCATGCCCTTGCTACATATACCGCCCTCTCCGCAATCATCGCCCTATCCATATTTGAGCACCATTGTGTCAGTGTGGGGGCCTCTGCCGCACCCCAATTCTGTGCTATGTCACGTTTCGCTATGAGCATTCCTATCGTGGACCATATCTGGCCATGCCTGGTGAGATCATTCGGCCCCCACACATTCAGCAGGCATTTGCGTGGCTCAGGGACAATGGACAACCCTAATGTCTGTGAAATGGTGCGCATTATTTGTCTCCAATATTCCATCAGTCGAGAACAATCCCAAATGGTATGCATAAAGGTACCTTCCTCCCCACAACTTCTCAGACAAAAAGGATGGTGCACCCGTTTTATCTTGTGTAGGGTTGTCCTTGTGTAGTACACCCTATGGAGGATCTTAAGCTGCACTAAGTGGAACCTAGCTGATATGCCCACCTCCCTCGGGGAAGCCAGCGCCTCATTCCACTCGGTTTCATCCATTTCCCAAACTTCTGCCATCCATTTCTCTCTCAGTTTCAATGCAGGGTCAGGTAGATTATTAAGCAACTTACGCTAGGTGAGAGATGTGGCTTTTTGTTGCATGTAATCCGTTAGGAGGCGGTCTTCAAGAGGAGATGCCTCCGGTATCACTGTATCAGGCGCTATGTAGGGCATGTCAGATCTGTACGTATCTATACCATTCTGTTTCCCCTAGCTCATATTGCTGTCTCAACTGAGTAAATGGTATCACTGTGTCCTTGTCCCACATGTCTCCCACAGTTGATATCCCAATGTTGTCCCACTGTGTGAATCCCTTACACTGTCGTAGGCTCCCCAGTGCCTTTGTGTCCCACAGTGGGGTGAGTTTAGTGATACGTCCGTTCCATCCAAGTTTAGTCTGTGCCGTATGCCACAGAGCAGACGTGAGCCTGGTCGGCCCCACCAACTTGCTCACTAGACTCTTGTTGTATAGGGGAGCCAACACACTGTTTATGCCCAGCTGCGCCCTGTCTGCCCTATATGCTGGGTCATCCTGTGGAGCGTGTAACCACTGAATAATGGGTCTTATTTGAGCCGCCCAGTAGTACAGTTGGAGGTTCGGCAGCGTGATTCCCCCTTCGTACCAACTCCTGTTCATTTTAGCCTGTGCAATGCGTGCTGGGCGGTTACTCCAGAGCAAATTTGATACCAGCGCTGCCACCTGCCCAAAATATCTGGGTGGGACCGGAAAGAGTGTGTTGTCTAGAACAGCGTTTCCCAAACTGTGGTCCGCGGACCCCCAGGGGTCCGTGAGACATTCCCAGGGGGTCCGCAGGAGGAACATGTTTAGAGAGTGCGCTAAACATCTGTGTGAAGGGGTCTGTCAGTCTCTCCAGTGGTTAAACAAAGCCCGGGCATTTAGCTCAAAATGCTACCTGATGAGTCACTAAACAAGTGGACGAGAACGAGAAGCAGCTTGCACACCCCACCCCTCCCCCTCCCCTTGAAAACTGAGACCCGATCTTTACCAGGCAAACACTGGAAGGCAGACAAACTTTAACCTATTTTGGTGTGCAAATCACGTGGGCTCGCCCCTGGCCGAGTGGCAACTGCTTTAAAACCGCTGCCTTTCCTCCAAAATCATTGCTAAGGCGCTAGCGTCGCGCACCGGAAACAATTGGCCTCATTTTGATATGCGCTATAAAGGCCTCGCAACTATATGATGCACCGACGGATCGAGGTTTTATCAGTGATGTCGGGGATAGAATAAATGGGTCGCTTTGCGGGTAAACACTGGTGCAGCTCTTAAAATTCTTGCACCCTTTGTAATATCTCCTTTTATATCTTTAAACTAAGGTGAAAGCAAAGTGGCCGTCGTTGTCACATTAGGGAAGTCAGGAGCTTTATTTTGTTTTAATGTTGGGTACGGACGGAAGCTGATGCTTGTTAAAGGTATTCTGGCCATTCAGTGTGGGCAAAGATTACATTCTTAATGGAAAACTGCAGGTGAGCTTCTTCGTCCGTATGAATTTTAATTAACACCATCGTTTCCCAAGTTGAGGGCACTGCTTTGTTTCACTTGAGAATGGTTGCATCTTGCTGTCCTTTGCCCATAGTTTGCTCACTGTCTGTACGGGATTTATAAATCGACTTAAGCAGTGCACAGACCTCAGGACTCTAGGTACAATTAGGTCTTAATGAGTACAGCAATGTAAGATAAAAAAAAAGAAAAAACGAGTGGCACAGACGGCAGAAGGGCACAAAAAAACTAGTGGAACAGAAGGGCACAAAAACGAGGGAAAAACTAGTGGAACAGAGGGCAGAAAGGCACAAAAAACGAGGGAAAAACGAGTGGAACAGAGGGCAGAAGGGTACACAAAAACGAGGGAAAAATGAGTGGAACAGAGGGCAGAAAGGCACAAAAAATGAGTGGAACAGACGGCAGAAAGGCACAAAAAACAAGTGGAATAGAGGGCAGAAAGGCACAAAAAACGATGGAAAAACGAGTGGAACAGAAGGCAAAAGGGGCACAAAAACAAGTGGCACAGAGGGCAGACGGGCACAAAAAACAAGTGGCACAGAGGCAAAATAAAGAATGCAGAAATATAGGGGCAGCTAAGAACTGAAGGCAGAACGGGCAGAGAGGCATGGGGCAGCAAGGGGAATAGAAGGGAAAACAGGGCAGAGACACGGGGCAGCGAGGGGTACAGAAGGAAAGACCAGGCAGCGAGACCACGGGGACAGCGAGGGGAACAGAGGGAAGAAAAAGGAGCACGGACCCCGTACAGACAGTGGGGGAAGACAGCAACAGCAGTCACAGACACAACAATGAAAGTACAGGCAATACAATACAAGCAATAACGTGTTGAAAGGCACATGTGTATAGGTTACCATTACTTGGCAGGCAGGTAAAAATAGATGCAGCCAGGATCAGCAGTAGGATTTTCGTGCTGCTGTCTGATTGATCACTTTCCACAAACCCTTGGGTGAATTATGTGTGCTGTCAAGCTTTCATATTCAGACATATGAAGCTCTTATTCTGTGTAGTCTTTGCAGTTTGTTGTTGGCAAGGGATGGGGCAGTGGGTATCCTAACAGGAGAGGGTCATGTCAGGAGCCACGCGAGGCATCTCTGAATTATGCCTTAACTGCACTGCTCACCCCTTGGTGGTAAAATGTTGTTCTGCTGTCTGTGACTAAAGATTATGTCTAACAGGGGTTTATGGTAATTGGCATAGCATTGTTCCATGATCTCGCTGAAACAATATGCCTCCTCTGCAGATACCTTCCTGCCATCTCTTGCACTTCCACGATGAACTCCTAATATAGACCTTGAATTTGCTCTGTACACTGGACTCATCGCTTTGTGCACTATCTTGTTAGAATTTTCACAATATTTGTTGCTCCTTGGGGCATGTCTTTATTATAAAATGGTTCATAATGGTATAATATTTAAGACCTTCTTAAACTGTGAATAGGTAAAAATGCTAATAATTCACAATCATTCAGACTGTTGCTGTAAGGAAGGGTCACCACTCCAAGGCTCTGGAATGAGAATGTAGAGGTGCTGCTATGGCTGAGAGCAGGAGACTTGTACCACCAAATAATACACTGCTGTATGCATACATGTCCATGCCAATAGACCCAATTCAGGCTCTCTCCCTCTTGAAATTGCCTCTGCTTCAAAAGGCGTTATTAAAAAGAAATTTAAATTGTACAAATTGCTTGGGGGTCCCCGGCTTCCAGTAGTGATTCAGTGGGGGTCCTCAGGAGTCAAAAGTGTGGGAACCACTGGTCTAGAACGTAGAGAAAGCGCGGCAGCGACATCATTTTGTAGAGCGCCCCCCTGCCCAACAGCGTCAGAGGTAAGGTCGCCCAGAACCTAACATCTTGCTTCAGCCGATCTAACGATAACTTCAGGTTTTTATCAAAGAATTCCAGTGGGTCTCCTGTGACATGTATACCTAAATATTTGAAGGAAGACCCTGCGAAGCGCAGAGGGCAATCTGTAGCCAGAACAGGCGGTGGGCCCCGCAACACATAGAGTTCGGACTTTGCCCAGTTTATCGTGTACCCCGAGTTCTTCCCATGTTCGTTACACAAGGTCAGGAGTTCCGGTATACTACGCTCCGGGTCTGTGAGGTATAAGAGCATGTCATCAGCGTAGAGCGAGAGGCGGTCCTCCCACACTTCTGCCCACGAGATTCCTTTCAGCAGTGGAGTGGAGCGAATTAGCGTCGCTTGCGGTTCCAATGCTAATGCAAATAGTAGCGGAGACAAGGGGCATCCCTACTTCGTGCCTCGCGCAAGGGGAAATACTGGGGAAAGATGTCCCTTCGCCACGACCTGCGCTACGGGGTTGGCATAAAGCAACCTCACCCACGCTATGAATTTGGGACCAAGCCCCATATGTGACAGCACCCCGAAGAGGTACTGCCATTCCACCAAATCAAAAGCCATTTTTGCTTCAAGTGCCAATATGACCACTGGGGCAGAGACTGATGTGGCCCTGGCCAGAACCCCATGTACTCTCCTCAGATTAAGGGCTGTGTTCCTGTGTGGCATGAAGCCCGATTGGTTAGGGTGTATCAGTCGTGGGAGGTGAGGGAGCAGCCTGGCGGCCAAGAGTTTTGCCAAAATTTTAGTTTCCGCATTAAGAAGGGAGATGGGGCGATACGACGTGCACTCGGCAGGAGGTTTACCGGGTTTAGGGATGGCCACTATCGTTGCAGTCCGCTGATCCAGCGGAAGTTCAGCCACAGACAGACTCTCGGTATACATATACAGTAAGGGTCCACAGAGCTGTGCAGACATGGTCTGATACCATTCTCTCGGAATACCATTAGGTCCCAGTGCCTTCCCAGCTTTTAGTGCATGTATGGCATGTCTGATTTCCTCAGCCGTAATGTCAGCCTCCAGCTCCGTAACTGCCTCCGGCGTAAGTGTTTGTGTTACTATGCGGCTAAGTGAGGTTCGTGCCATCTCTGCTGACACCTCTACGTCCGGAGTGTATACATCTGCGAAGTGCTCTGCAAGGGCCCGCACTATCTCCTCGAGACGCATCTGCGCCACTCTCTCCGAGTCATATAATTCTTGTATCCCGTGCGTGCTTCCCCCTCTCTTATCCAGACAGGCCAGCATTTTCCCTGCCTTATCCCCAACTTCATACACACGATGCGCGGTTGCAGTGATCTGTTCAGTCGTCAGGTGTTGTGAGCTTTATACTGCTGCTGACGCAGGAGTACCGTGTGCGATGTTTCTGGTGTCGGGTCTGCCATATGTGCCTCGTTCGCGTTGTGCACTGCTATCTCTAGCTGTCACAGTTCTAGTTGACGCTCGCGCTTATGTCCCGCGATTGATGTTATCACCTGGCCCCTCAGGACCGTCTTATATGCCTCCCAAAAAATAGCGGGGGACTGTACTGAGTTTGTATTTTCTTCAAAATAGTGTGTAGTGGCGTTCCTAAGTGTCTTACGAATCTTTGGGACCTTGAGGTATGATGCGTGTATAGGGTAGATCCTTTTACGTGATATCTCCTGAGTGGAGAGAGTCAAAACGACTGGAGAATGATCTGATATCCCCCTAGGTAGGATGACGATCTTATCTACTTGTTGCAAACCATTTCCTAACGCCAGAAAGTGATCTATCCGTGACTATTGTGTACTGTAGAGTCATAGGTGTATTGTTTGGTGTTCGGATGCATGTGTCTCCAGACATCTACTAATCCCCTGGCTGCCAGGAAGCTGTGAAATCGAGATGGCCCAGGGGCCCGAGCCATGACCGGGAATCTATCCATCAAGGCATCCGCTGTGGCATTAAAGTCCCCTCCTATAAGTGTATCCCCCTCTGGTAGTGACAGGAGAAAGGCAGCCAGCGCCGGCAGTGTGACAGAATGAAGTGCCGGGGGGACATATATTGAGACAACGTTCATGAGCTTCCCCTCCCATTGCCCCTGGATCGCTGGAAAACAGCCCTGTTCGTCGGTTTTTGTGTTCAGTATGATGAAAGGGAACGATTTCTTAACTAGGATTCCTGTCCCCCTGGAGCCTGAGGTGAAGTCAGAGTGTACCGCCATTGTGTAGCCCCTCATGTCTAGTGCTTTGGAAGCCCCCCCAGTGAGGTGTGCTTCCTGCAGGATTACTATGGCGGGTCCCTGTCGCTTCACTGCGTGTAGAACTAAACCTTTCTTGATTTTGTCGCCCAGTCCCCGTACATTCCAGGTCATAATTTGAAGGGGAGGGACTGTTGACCTCGGTACCTCCCCTTCAGGTGGGTTGGATTGGGAGTCGATCACCCTCGCCATCAGAACCCTCTAAATGCCCACTGTGTCCCCGCATCTGAGTGCATCGTCCGTCCCAAGACCTCGCCTTGAGTGTGTGCCCAACTGTGTGCCTAGCACTAATAAATAATGCCTGCATAACAAAAAAACAACAACAACCCCTCCATGCCACCCCCTCCCTGCCTCCCTGCTCAATTGACCAGGAACTGCCTGCCCCCCCAACTTAGCAGAGTGCTTCACCCATCCCATGAACAGTGTACTTGCTTGCTGGGGTGAAGTGTCCCCCGGAGCAGGCGGCTCCCCTGCCCTCTTCAGCGTCCCCCGTGTCAGTGTCCAAGCTCGGTCCCACCTTTCAAATCGTTTTGAGGTATCAGCCTGTGGTGTGCCGGGCACTCACTATTCCACACCGTCCGCTGCTTCAGAGTGTGTCTGTGTAGGTGACCGTGGCGTGCCGCCTCTGCCAGATGTTTGCGACCCCGCTTGGCTGTCTCCTCGATGGCTCTGGGTATTCCTGTTGGAGCGGTGGGGGAGCCCCACCTGTCTCCATTCCTCCAGCATTCACGGGCCACGTCTGGCGTGTCAAAAAAACAGACCTTATTATCTGCCACCACTCTCAGTCTCGCCGGAAACAGCATAGAATATGACAGTTCTTTTGCTCTCAGCTCCTTCTTGACTTCAAAGAAAGTCTTCCTCCGACGGGAGACCTATGCCGTGTAATCCGGGAAGAAGGCAAGTGTGGAATTTTAGATCTGTATCGGCGCAGCCACCCTCGCTGCCTGCAGGATGGCGTCCCGGTCCCGGAAATAAAGAACCTTGCCAGTATTGGCCTCGGAGGGCCCCCAGGTTTGGGCTTTCCCCCGGGAACTCTGTGTGCTCGTTCCACGGAGAAGAATTGCGAGATTCCCTTCGGTTTGAGTTGTGACTTTATTAGGTCCTCTACATAAAGATCCATGGCGCGTGTTCCTTCCAATTCCAGAACCCCAATAATCCTGACGTAGTTCCTCCTTGAGCGCCCCTCCTTATCGTCCAGCTTCCCCCTTAGCTCCTTATTCTCGGCCTCAACACGTTCCATTGCTGTTTGTAGTTCCGATACGTCCGCCACTAAGGATTTTGAGACCACCACGACCTGCTTCACTCTTTCGCTCATTTTGTGGAATTCAGCATGTAGCAGGGTGACCTCCGTGGCCGTGGACCCCACCGTCGCCTGAACCTGAGCCAGTGCTCTCATGACGTCTTCAAGCGTTGCTTTCCTGGGCCCTTCATTCTCCGTTGTCTTCTCCGTGGACGTACGGGGTTCTGTCTGAGAGGGGGAGTGCTTGTTGTAGGTGAATTTTTCCAATCTTGATTGCGAAGGAGTATTTTTCGGGCCCCTGCCTGCCATGGTGCCTTCTGGTGGTGCCCGGATATCGTTGTCCCACTGTTTTATCTCCTGGAACGCCTCTCTCAGGCCGGAACCAGGGTCGTTCCGCAGCCCCGATGTCACCAGGCCTCCCAGGCGTTCAGAGATCCGGACCTCTGTTTATGTGGAGTGGCCCTGGTGTCGGCGGTGTCGCAGGTCCTGCCCAACCTTGTACCGTGGTTATGTCCGCAACTCCCTCCTCACGAGGGGTGCCCAGGGCCTCCTCCCCTCAAAACGCTGCCGGAGTCGCTCACAGCACTCTGGGTCCCCTCACCTCTAAATCGGTCCGACCGCAGGGCAGTACTGCATTGCTCCCTGCCGAGTCTGTTCGCCTTAAGCCCTGAACACATCGTGTGTGGCCCTTGCTTCGTGCCACAACAGTCCCAGCGTCTTCCTACGTATGAGCATCAACCGGTCACGAGCCAGCGGCAATATCAGGGCAGGCCTCTTGAGTCAAGCAAGGGGTATTCCCACAGACCCGCAGTGTGCTCCGTCACCAGCCCCAGACCAGTATGTGCAGAGGAGGGGCCACCTTTGACGGAGCCTACTTGTTCCCCTTCCTCCCGCGCCAGAGGCAACAGCGTGCAAAGTCCAGATCGCCGTTATTACCAGTCCCCCTCACCTGGTCGGGCGTTCCGCTGAGCACTTTCCTGCCGCTGCTGCGATAAGCGCCAGATTGTGCGTGCCCGAGTGTCCCGATCTGTGTTGTGTCGGGCGTTCAGCTGCCGCTCTCCCTCCATTGCCACCCGCGCTGATATCAGCAGGCAGTAGAAGGCAGTCGGGGGAGGGGACAAGGGGGGGATTCCGGTTTGCGCCCCTGCCTAAGTGCCCCGTGAGTTCTCCGCCAGCGTGGACTTCCGGCGTCTCTCTGCTGATTCTTCTGCACTTCCGCCCAGTCTCAGGAGTTATTGGGGCTCGGTGCGTCACTCGTGTTCAGGCCCACTTTAAACGGAGCTCTTTTCGTCGTGTCCCGGTATGCGATTTAGTCCAGAATTTCGCCGGTGGGACTCCGCTCGGTCCTGGACCCGGGTTCCTCCCTTCTGAGGCTTTACAAAATCGGATTACTGTAAGGATATTAGTGGGGCAGCCGCCTCACCCTCGGAGCCTCACAGCTATGCTGCCGCCATGATCAGCTGCTAGCCACGCCCCTTGTTGATCATTCTTTGAGTGCAAATTCCAAGTATCACTTTCATGTGATTGGCTCTCACAACATAATTAAACAATGGCTGTATTAAAGAGATGGAAATATAAAAGATGAATGAATGGAAAAATTTTAAAGCACGGGCTTAGCCCAAGGGCATCAAGGCGCTGCAATACAGACCAACATGCACGCAAACACCAATTTCCTGCTCAAACCCGTCTCTCAGAAAACAACCACGTCTTCAGAGTCTTTCGAAAGATTGAGTGTACTCGTTGCCCCGAAAAATAATTTGGGAGAGAGTTCCAAACGTTTGCAGCAGCAAATGAAAAGGCTCTCCTGCCCCATCTCATTTTTTGACCCTAGGAACCACAAGGAGATTCTTTTTTGCTGACCTAAGGTTCCTAGAGGGCACATACTGTTTGAATATGTCTTAATGCCCGAAGGGCCCAGGGCGTAGTATGCATTGTAAGTGAGGCAGAGGGTCTTAAACACAATTCTGCGTTCCACCGGGAGCAACGCACCTAGGGAAGATGAGACCGAATGATGTTTGGGTAGATCCATCACCAGCCTTGCAGTGGCATTTTGCACCAACTGCAGGCAGCGCAGCTGGGCTTTGTTGATGCCTAAATAGAGGGCATTGCAATAGTCCAATCTAGACAATATTAATGCCACCACCACTCTTTTACGTGCTTCAAATGAAAGGAACTGAGACATTTTCCTCATAATCCGGATGAGCCTAAAGCAGGTGGCCACTGTCCTAGAGACCTGCGAATTCATGTATAGGGAATCGTCCACCACCCCTCCCAAATTTTTACCATGGGAGACAGGAGTTGGATAGGTGCCCAGGGAGTCAGGCCACCACTCCCTAGACCAAATGTCAGACCTGTCCCCAAAAATGAGGACTTCCGTTTTCTCGCCATTCAGTTTTAGAAAGTTTTGTGCCATCCATGAAGAGACTGCTGACATGCAGTTTTTAAACATTCTGCGCGGACTCCCTGACATTTTGCGTGATTGACACCATTATTTGGGTGTCGTCCGCATAGGACAACACTTCCAGCCCCAATGACTTCACCACCCTTGCAAGCAGGACCACATAGATACTGACTAAAGTGGGGCTCAGGGAGGAGCCCTGAGGCACTCCGCAGACAAGGGGGGTAGACTCCGAATAGAAGCTTCCCAGTTTGACTGTTTGAGCCCGCTCACCCAGAAAGGAAGCAACAAGGTCCAAGACCAAGCCCCCAACCCCTATCTCCCTGAGACCCAATTGCCTGTTAACTGCTTCTGACACCACATATAGCAGACCCAGATATCGACACACATCTTCCTCTACAGCATCTCTTATGGGGGGGAGCTGGGGGTCTCTATTGTAAGTTACAGTTTGAACTGATTAAATTAAATTTAAATGTTTCCGCGTCCGCAGTTTCTGGTAACAAAGATATGGTTCACACCCTGAATGGAGCTATAAAATAATTTACAATGTCAGAACAAAATTCTCAGCTCCAGTATCCAGTGTCAAGAACTTGAAGATCTGACAAGGCAGTTCTAGAAGACAGTTGCGAATTGAAGGTGTGAGTGTAAATAGAGCAATGTGTTGTTTGTGGTAGTTGTGTTTTGGTTTAGACCGTGGTGTTGTGAGTATGAATGAGAAAGTGAAAAGACGTATTGAGAAGTTGTTGAAGAAAAGAGATTAAATAATTCAGGTTTTCTGTAGCTTAACGATCCTGGGATATACATTGTTACATTCATAAATGTAATAGAAGATTTCTTTACAGAACAAGGTATAGTTTGATAGGTACCATCACATATACCATTGGCATGGAGAAATTAAGCATTGTAGTGCTTGATTAACATTGATCGATGTTAGTGGAACATAATTGCACAAACTGGTGAAGCTGCATTGATGCGTTGATTTGGATGATTTCACACTGGTCGAAATTTCATTTGCAGTTGTGGAAAATACTCTTGTGTGATTGTAATACTGTTATTTCTTTAGTAGAAGCAAACAAGAAGGAGTTTAAGTTTATTGTTGATGTGTGAATGCGAGAGAAATTGTAAAGGAGGGTGAACTGCTGTAAGGAGTGAGATCATACATCATGTTGTTTCGCGCTGAGATTAGCCGGTTGGTGTGCTTTCACCCTGGGATTGGTTGGTGAAGTCAGGTGTCACACTGGGATTGGATTACAAGAAAGTGAATAATGTATTTGGATTTGACAACAAAAATTGGGACACAAGTAGTCTTAATCGGATTGGTTTATTGAAATGTGATGTATAGGGAACCAAAGAATCACATTTGATTCAAATTTGCCACGTCTCTCGTTACATTGCAAAAATGAAATATTTTAAAGAACGTAAGGGTTAGTTAGAGGGAATGTTACTATTCCATTACGGAAAGATGACAAGGCATCACCTGAAGGTACGCCTGCATATTTATTACGGCTGAGCATGGGTTACACACTTGTTCTTTGCTTCACTAACTGAGAAAGAAGGTACATTGAGCTTTCCTAGACGCCTAATACCAGTATTCTTGATAATTTAAAAGGAAAATTGCACTAGATGAAGCCACCACTTAGACCCACTCAATATAAAACCCTGAATGTATGGGAAAAGGTTGCAAGGGAGAAGGAGAGGGGCAAAATGGGTGGTGCAGAATTATACAAATGCTCGATGGGATGAAGAACAGTGTAGGCGGAGAAAGGCTATCTAGAGGGAACAAGATTATATCCAGCTATTTCTATGGAAGCTGCTAAGAAGGGAAGTGAAAATGATCACCAAAAGGAAGATGAGGATGAAATTGTAAAGAAGATGCTAGCTTCAAGACCTCCACCATATACAAACCCTACTGATCACAGAGAATCTATTGCCGATGTGAGTGCCACAGTGGCAACTGTTTCTGTAGATCCAAATTTAACACTAATTGAAAATCCCGTACAGACACTCCATTTTGCTCCACCAGTCCTGGTTTGACCATAGGTTGCAGCTCTGACTGTGACTAATGCAACTAGAGTGCATACCAAAGCCCAACTAATGCCTGTAAATGTCCCAATATTGCCCATTGAAATTGAGAATGCACCACCAAATGTGGGGTTAAGGCAAGAAATTCATCAGGTCGCTGGAGGTGTACATACCACAGGGTTTGTTCTGACTTCACAAAATTCTCAGATTGTTGTGTGGAGACCCCCACAGACAGTACACACACTAATGGGTGGAGGGCCATTCGTGTTCACACCTCCTATTACTCCTATTGGCATAAATGCTACTGAAGAGAATTATATGCCAGCTTGGTTAGAAGAAGCATCAAGAATAAGAAAGACAGAAAGCACAGAGATGCAAGAGAGGCAAGACACGGAGAGGGAAAGGCCAATAAATGTTGCTCAATTGAAGGTGGAATTAGATGAATTAACGAGGGGATATTTAGAATTTGAACATATTGAGCAATATCAAAGAAAGGAGTTAATTTACTTGTGTAAGGTATTTACACGAAGAGCAGCATTAGCACATGACAAATTGACAGAATTGTCTCAGAAGTACAAAATTGATTGTGCTAAAATGTTTCACTGGCAGGGAAACAATAGGGTTCAATTAGATAATCCAGCATTTGGCAACATAAGAATTTCAAGAATGCGTTTACACATTAGAGATCTAGTCAAATGCATTTGCTAAATATTTTTATCTGTCAGGTCCTTCTAAGAATACATTTAGAAAAAGTAAACAAAGGAATTGTCATACTTATATCTGCGTTTTGCATGCAACAATCTGAGACAGAAACTAGAAATTAAATGGGTGAAGAAATATGAAAATAAAAAGAGAGAAGAAGCTATAGCAAGGAAGCAAGATGAGGGAAGTGAGAGAGAAACAACAGCATACCCACTCAGAGAAATAGCAGAAGGAATATATGTACATGTTCCTTGGCGTAGAGGTCATTTTGCTGCATTTAGGAACAATTTCCCGAAATTCAGGGATAAACTGGTGCAATGATATGTACCAGTGGAATGATTCATAAAGATTTCGAAGGTGTTGTGGACAGATTTTAATACATTTTTTGACATTGTATTACCTGCTGATTTGTGCGCTGAATGTAAGAATGTTGTACAATGGCCGAAAGAAGAACCTATGAGGAAGACTAGGACAAATGCACCATCTCCTGTAGTGATGGAGAAATATGAGGCAGTGATTACTTTCCTGAAAGCCACGAGAGATTTGGATTGGCTTAAAATTAAAAGAACTACCCAAGAGCCAAAAGAAACAGTGCATGAATACTATGAATGGTTGTCACAGGCGTTTCAGTAGCACAGTGGATAAGAGTATCCTGAGGAAAAGGAGATGGGGATTTTTGTGTCACAGTTTGTTTTAGGGTTAAAGTCAGAGATCTGTATGCACATAACCCAAAGTGTGATCTGTTGGCAGAATAAGTCACTCATGGAAGTCTGGAGATATGCAAAGTATTGTAGTGACGAGTTAGACATGAAGCAGAAGAAAATGAAAGAGTAATTTATGTTGGTAGTACATCACGGGAATATGGAAGGAAATGCAGTTCCACCATTTGGTGTTCAGGGAAATCAAGGAAGATTTAACATGTATCAAGGTAGAGGTTTCCTGTGGGTACAGGTTCTGGAGCAGATGTTGCTCCTATCAAAAAGATGATGTAGATATAATCCCAATAATGTTGGTGGTAATGTACAGCTACTTAAGGAAATGTAAATGCAGAATATGCCCACACAGCAGATGAAAGCACCAGTGCAAGGTCAGAGCCCAATAATGCCCGCCCCATCGGTCCAAATGAACTCCCCAAATATTAGAAATCGTCCGTTAGATTGAGAATGTATACAAACCCTTTTCAAAGTTCAATGCCACAATTCAAAATCCATATGTTTTACAACAATATCCCTTTTACCAAATTGGTGGTTCAGGTTCTGATAATTCCCAATGTAGGTGCCTAAGAAAGGAGAAAGATTGCATACTTGGCGCAGTCTTAGAGGTAGACCAGAATGGTCCATATAGGGATGCTGAAATATGTGGCCATCCCGTATCATTTTTCATCGATGGAGCCTCTATCAGAACCACAGCTGGAAAAATGGAAGTTCCAGATCTACCTCTCTCGGGGAAAACTATCCAAGTTGTAAGAGTTACAAATAAACTGTTCAGGAATCCCGATTCGGAAAGTGTACCAGTAAAAATAGGTACATTTGAGAAAAAACACACAAATTCATTTTCGATGACTCTAGCCTTGTAAATATACTAGGGAGAGATTTTCTGTGCAAGTTAAATTGCACCATATGCTGCATGCTGGATGGTGTTACTTTCCAGACCCATGATGAGGATGTAGATTTTATAATGGTTAAATAGCAAAACAAGATAGGAGTGTTGCCTTTGCTTACAATTTAAGAATTACCTGATGATTTGAAAGACACGGTGAATGCTGAAGTTTGGGATCTCACAGGTAAAGATATCAGACTTATAGAAGGTGTGGAACCAGTCTGAATTTCTGCAAAGTCAAACATAATGTTTCCCAGAACACCACCGTACCAGTTGACACCAGAGGCAATTGAACACCATTCATAAAGGACATTACAGAAATTAATTTTGAGGGAATTAATTGGAAGTCCATACAACTGTCTGATTAGGGGTTTGCAGTAGCCCAATGGGAAATACAGAATAGTGCATGACCTGAGAAAAATTTATCATTGTTACCTGTGGTCTCATGTTACCGAATCCGGCCACAATATTATTATAGATCCTGTGTACTGCGGAGTGTTTTACTGTCATTGATGTATGCCAAGCTTCCTTCTCAGTGCCATTGCACGAAGAAAGTCAATACCTTATTTCCTTTGTGTTTCAACAGAAAGTATTAGCTTAGTGCCATGTCCCACAAGGGTATATAGAGAGTTAATCCATTTTCAACCAGATTCTGAAAAGAAATCTGGAGACCTTACAAATGACAAGCAAATCGACCCTTGTGCAATATATTGATGAGTTGATTGAGGCATCAGAAACACGAGAAACTTGTACACTAGATATCATTGCCTCATTGAATCACTTGGCTGAGAATGGACACAAGGGGGCATATGTACAAGCCCGTATAGCCACAGGAACAAAACTTCTGACTTTCCTGTGGCAATAGGGGCTTTGCCTTATTTACAAGGCAGCGTTAAGCCACTTGGCTTAACCCTGCCTTGTAAATAAGGACCCCTTTCACGCTATGCTTAGCGTGAAAGGGGTGGGCAGTGTATGTTGCGGTGGGCATTCCACCACAACACCCATTGATTTTGACGCTGCCCCCTATGTACAAGGGTGACGTAAAAAGGAGGCAGTGCCAAAAGTAAGACCAGGGAAAACCTGGTCTTAACTTGGCAAAATGAGGCGAAATGCATTATTTCTCCTCGTTTTTGCTTTTTCCATGGATGCTGCCTTGCGCAGCACACGTGGAAAAAGCAAAAAACCTGGGATTGTTTATGTGTAGGAAGGTGTCCCTTCCTGCACATAAATAATCTTTTTTTTTAAATTACATTTTGTAACTTCAATGTGTGCTGGATTAAGCAGCATAAAGAGAAGTCACAAAATGGCATTTTAATATTGTTTATATGCAGGAAGGGACACCTTCCTACACATAATAATCTTCCCCTGCACACAGTCACCCTTGTACTATGGTGCAAGGGGGCTTGCATTGGCGCTACACCACTAAGTATAACGCCAGTGAGGGGAAATGGAAGGCTGCACCATATCCCTCTAAATATGGTGCAGCCTTGCATTTCTTAAGTGGCAGGAGTGAGGCGTTAAGCCATGGCGGCTAACGATTCACTCCGCCGTCATGGCTTAACGCCTCACTCCACCACTTCTCTGTAAATATCCCTCAAAGTGTCTCCAGGAAAGCTGCAGTATTGTCATAAAGAAGTTAATATCTGGAACACATGATTGTGAATGGAGCTAGAAAAGTGTCACCAGAAAGAGTGGAGGCAATCTTACAGATGGATCAACCACAATCTCAAAAGGAAGTCAGGGTGTTTTTAGGAATGGTTGGCTACTATAGACACTGGATACCAAACGTTACCTTAATGGCAAAACCTTTACTAAGGTTAACACACAGGGACGTGTCAGATCTGATTCTATGTGACAACGACAGTTCAAAAATATTTCTAGTGTTGAAAGACATATTGTGTTGTGCCCTGGAATGCCTGATTATTCAAAAGAGTTCACACAATTTTGCAGTGAGGGAGATGGGTGCACTCTCTCGGTGTTGACACAGATGCACGGAGTTACCCACAAGCCAGTGGCATACTTCTCTTCCACACTTTATCCCTTAGCTGCAGGTCTTTCCAGTTGCCTAGAAGCAGTTGCCACTGTGAGTACTAGTCTGGAAAAGAGCGGAAATATTGTGATTGGTTAACCCTTAAATTTTATCATCCCACACTCTGTGGAGCCATTGTTGACAAGAACGAAAACACAGTACCTAACCCAGGAACAAGCAGATCCTGCTATTCTGTGATAATGTGGTTCTCAAAAGGTGCCATGTGCTTAACCCTTCAACTTTGTTGGCTGTAAATGATGCTGATTGTGCTGAAATTCAACACGATTACCTTGATGTCACTGATGTATGCACCAAACTGAGACCGGATATTGAGGATGAACCACTAGTTCTGCCTGATCATGTACTTTTTGTAGATGGCTCATGTGTACCCGCTTAACCACGGCGCTAATTCAGTGAGGCAGTTTTATTGAGTGAGCGGGCCGCGTCAGCCAACAGATGTGCGCAGCACTGCGGAGGTAGCGCTCGCAACGGCCGATGGCCGACAGAAGCAGCAAAGGGGTTAGGAGGAACAATGCTACAATAAGAGCAGCATATGCAGTATGTACAATAAATTATGTTATCAAAGCTTCCTGGCTTCAAAGAGCTATCTCAGCACAAGTTGCTGAATTGATTGCCCTTACAAGAACATGCAGTTTCAACAAAAAGAAAGGGTGAACTTGCTATTAATGATCAGCACATCAAAATAATATGTTACCCATCATAATCATAATCCAATCCTGTAGGAATACTCAATTTTGGAGTGCCCAACTGGTAGGATGCTTATTCACCCTTAAGCAAATTCCGTCACGAAAATCTGCCCACAAGCCTGTAGTAGAGTTTCATGAACCATGTATACAAATATGTCCACCAGTGCACATCCCCGTTCGTTATTTTTCTCCAATTCAGTAGTAATTCAGTCACTTAGTAGAACGATTTCTTTCAAATTCCTCAGATATTTCAAGTAGTACACAGTCCATCAATATTTCAAAATCTTGTTTATTGATTATTATTCTTGCCACATCGTCACAGCCGACGCGCGTTTCGCCCTCCACGGGCTTTTTCAAGGCTGCAAATCAGTATACAAATACACACAATCAGTAAAAATATTTTTTCATTGTAGGCCACCTTTGCCCATCAGTGTTTGACCAAACAATCTAAGTCATGTTAAGCCAAATTCCAACTCCCAGTATCAAAACATGCAACCATGCATCTTTTTCTAATCAAATGGAATCTAATGCCCTGCACATTATCTGAAGAAGCAATCTAAAGCATGCTTTAATTGAACAAAACACTTATATATCTTGTTATGTGGTCAATCTACTCAACACCATTATTGCATAATATCTGTTTAAATTGTCTTAGTCAGTCCTTTTGCTCCAGATGACCACCACTTGAGCCTCAGTTACTTCAATTCAGTAATCAGCATAACCGTGTGCCCATAATCACCCAATCTCTCCATGTTTAGCGAAAAATCATAACACCCATGCCCAGTCATAATCTAAAGTGCAAAAATAGTGCCAGCTGATGTTTAAAACACTTCCACTTACCAAAAACAAAGTAGAATGGTGAGTGGCGTAATCTTGTACAAATCAATAAAAGATATAAAAAATCCTTCTCCTATTGCTCCTGTAAAACCAAGTAACGCCGGTATTTAGAATGTATCATGTTTCAATTGGCAGTTCCACCAGGCCCCAACCCATGTACAACGGCTTACCTTAGAGCCTTTCAATATTCAAGGTAATAGTTTTCCCTTAGAGTACTGGCACTTCTAATTCCATTCCTCATTTGATAGTCCATGCATATATCTATAATTCAAGGAGCCATGATAAGTTCCATCTGTAAAAAGAGGTTCATTCCCATTTCAAATTAGTTTGGAGGACCCAAATTTGTTACAGATATCTCTGCAGTGTTATACATATCACCAAACGTAATACTCATGTAATATAAAACACAACGTTGCATTTGGTCTGTCCAAGACACAGCCTGGCCAAATACCGGTCTCAGCCTCCCATAAAAACACCAATTAGTCCAGCAGCTCAGTCCTGTTGTCCAAAGTATGCAGCCAACCCTGATAAGTTACCCCTCATCAAGATAAAAGTGTCATACTGCCAGAAATATGCCTCAATTCCCAATTGGACTTATTCTAAACCCCGTCAGTATAATTCACATTAACTCAAGAGTTGAAATGAAGTAGGTCCCTAATTACCCTAGTTGTTTCACCTACGCGTGCTCCTGACATGCAAACTTTCAGCGCGATGCTCGAGTGCATCTGTATGCTTTAAATGCTGCACCCGAATGCAATTCCCTTCCGCCGGCATGATGACCTCTGCGCTTTTGTACATTATTTAAACCGCACACGTTACTCGGTGTGCGGCAACAAGGAGTGCATATTCAAATTCGATCATAGCTCCCATTCCTAAGCGCCTTCACTGTTGGGCTACAGAACGCGACCATCACGCAAATTAATGCGGCATGCCCAAACCCGGGTCTACACGAATTGAAGCTGTGCCCGGTATGCCTGAAAAACGGAGAATGCGTCTTCTTCATTCTAAGCAGCATTCACTCAGTGACAGGAAAGCAGATTTAAACTTACCGCCATTGCAGAGCCGAGTCGCGTCTCGACAAGGCGTCTCCCTTCCGCGTTCGTCTGGCAGAGAGTAGCTGCGTGAGCCTGGCCCACCCTTTATGTTAAACACTAAGGAAGGACTAAAACGAGTGGTTACTTCGAACTAAGGTGGAAATCGTGGCCATCTTGGAGCAGTTCATCCAAGTTGATAACATATATACAACAGGCATATTCTTCTGGATCAACAAACAAAAACATACAATATATACAATTTAAAAAACTCAAAAGCAACAACAAAACCTTTGCTTCTCTTCTGATCTGTTGTTAGTCAAGTAGTAATACACACATATTATTAATCAGACATGGATGTGTAGTGATTTATGGGCGTATTAGATTATTCAAATCTCATTCCTCTTTACCCAATTTTGATGAACCTAACAACTCAGGTATTTACAGAAACTCACACATCTCTTTGTCCATATTTGCTCCTTTCTCCACCGCTCTCAGAGAAATAATCCATTTACTTTCCAGTCTTCGCAATTGCTGCTCACGGTTCCCACCCCTGTTTCCTGCCATCACAACATCTACACCATGGAACCTTATTTTATGCAGATCATTTGGTTGGTGTACCATGTTAAAGTGTGACGCCAGGGGATATTGAGCATTATTGTTACGCATGGCCCTGATATGTTCCTGGATTCTTTCTTTTAATGGCCTGATCGTGCTGCCCACATATATCCAATCACATATACATTTTATGCAATATACTGTATAGGTAGTGTTACAGTTGATAAAATTACGTATTGTATGCAGTTTTGGACTATTGCACCTAAACTGCAATGTTTTGTGTGACGCAAAGCAGCATATGCAACAGTTTCCACATCTGTAGAATCCTTTAGGAGTGGTAGGCATCCAATTCGTTGCCCTTGGTGGAGGAATGTAACTCGGACATAGCTCTTGTCTCAGAGTTCTTCCTCTACTCCAAGTGATTGAGGGTTTATTTCCCACTTTGTCATGTAAACTGGGATCTTCCAATAGCAAATGCCAATTTCTGTTCAATATCTTGTACACATCAGTACTAGCAGTGCTATATGGAGTAATGAACCTTATCTTTTTCTTTTTTCTTTCAGGTTTACGTGTTTTTTTGACAAGCAGTGAGTTTCTGTTAACTTTATCAATTCTATTTCTGGCCTTTGTCACTATATCATTACTGTAACCCCTAGAAAGGAATCTCTTCTCCACTGATTTCAGTTCTGTGTCCAATCTATCATGATCACTGCAATGTCTTTTGGTTCTTAGCATTTCCCCATAAGGGATTGCATTAATTTGTGAGCTTGGATGTGCACTTTGTGCATGTAATAAGGAATTACAGGCTGTCTCCTTTCTATAGGGAACAGCATGTAATTTGTCCTTCTTGACCACAATAGTGACATCCAAGAAATTGATTCTAGACACACTCTGCTCCTTTGTGAACTTTAGGTTAAAGGGATTATCATTTAGAAAATCAAAGAACATGTCTAAGTCCTCCTTACTGCCCGACCAAAACATCAGTAGGTCATCAATGTAACGACCAAGGTACAGTATACTTTCTGTTAATTCACTTGGGCATTTGCGCCATATATGGATTAATTCAAAATAGCCCATATATAGGTTTGCAAGCGAGGGGGGAAATTTCGCCCCCATGGCTACCCCCCTAATCTGGCGATACCATGCTCCATTGTGCAAGAAGACATTGTTGGCTAGTACCAATTCGATCATTGCCATCAGCATATTAGAGTGGGCATAGGTCTCAATGGGTCTGCTCTCTAGGAAATGACGTACCGCTAATAGTCCCCTGTCACAGGGAATACTCGTATAAAGAGAGCACACATCCAATGTGACAAGCATATGGCCCTCTACCCAATCCACATCTCCAATTTTATTCAGGACATCCCTAGTGTCTCTGATATAAGTCGGCAGGTTCACAACTAATGGTTGCAGGAACAGGTCTATGTATTCAGAGATTTTTTCAGTTGGTGATCCAATTCCTGCTATAATTGGCCTACCCGGAGGAAAGTCAGATTTTTTGTGTACCTTTGGCAGGCAATATATACAAGGATAGGTTGGACTTTCATTGTAAAGGTATTTAAATTCTGTTTCAGAGATCAAACACTCTTCTTTCCAGATTTTAAGATGATCGTGCACTGATATATTTATCTCTTTGATGGGGTTACATCTTAGCTTGACATATGTGCTCGTATCACCTAATTGTTTGTCAATTTCTCCAATATATTCATTACGGTTCATCAGGACGATGTTCCCTCCCTTGTCCGCCTCGCGGATGACAAGGGAGTCCTTCCTTTTCAGGTTCGTCACTGCCTTACGTTCCTTCTCATTGATGTTTTGTGTTCTATATCTATATGTGCTAGAGTATTTATCCTCCAGCGCATATAATTCCTGGGTCACATTCTGTTGAAACCTGTCTAAATTATTATTACCCTGTAATTGTGGTGTGAATCGAGATTTGACCTTGAGACCACTGTTGATTTCTGTGTATGTATCCAGACACAAACTGGTTGCTACGGATTCCATGCTATCCATACCATCCTCTGCATTGATGCTGACCAACAAGTGTGTATCCCTGATGTCCCTGATCGAAGGGTTAGAGCTATTCATATGTATGCTCGATATTCTTTGTGCCTGCTGTGGTCTGTCAGCAAAGTATTTCAACAATTTGATGTTTCTAATAAACTTAAAACAGCTTATGTGAAATGAAGTGAAGTCTGGAATATTACTCGGACAAAAGCCCAATCCTTTGCTGAGTATATTTATTTCTGGTTGCAACAATTCATGGTCAGACAAATTTACAATGGCAATTTCATTACAGGCTTCAATAGGTGCAATTACATCTTTTGGTTGCGAGTCACTGATCTGGTTGCTACCCCTGCTCTTCCTCGTTCCTCCTGATCTCTTGTTCCCCCTCCTTGTCCTTTTGTATTTGTATCCTTCTTGAATGTTTCCTTGTTTCCCTGTCTGAAACGCTGTACCTCTAAAAAAAAGGTATCTTGTACAGGACCTTGGGCACCTCCCTCTATCCCTATGGACTCAATGCTTGTTAAGCTGCCAATACTTATGATGTCAGACATACTACTGCTACCCGCTGTCTGCGAGGTTGTCTCAGAACCAGTTCGATTATTGGGTGGTTTAATATTATCGAACTTTCTCGCAAAAGTGTATACCCTTCCACACTTGTAGTCTCTTTCATCCCTTTTAATTTTTTGGTATTTTTTATCTCTTAGGTAGATCTGATGTTTCTGGAGTTGTTCTTTCATGACTACCCAATTTTTGTCAGCCACTTCCGGCATACCCATGTCCTTGATCTCCTTTTCTAAACTTACAATCTCCACTAACAATTTATCTCTCTTCAACTCTGCATCCCACTAGTTCTGCCTGATCATGTACTTTTTGTAGATGGCTCATGTGTACCCGCTTAACCACGGCGCTAATTCAGTGAGGCAGTTTTATTGAGTGAGCGGGCCGCGTCGGCCAACAGATGTGCGCAGCACTGCGGAGGTAGCGCTCGCAACGGCCGATGGCCGACAGAAGCAGCGAAGGGGTTAGGAGGAACAATGCTACAATAAGAGCAGCATATGCAGTATGTACAATAAATTATGTTATCAAAGCTTCCTGGCTTCAAAGAGCTATCTCAGCACAAGTTGCTGAATTGATTGCCCTTACAAGAACATGCAGTTTAACTGCTCAAATGAGAGTCACAATTTTTACAGATAGCGAATATGGGTTTGGTGTTGTCCAAGACTTTGGGAAATTGTGGTCACAATAAGGTTTCTTAACTTCTTGAGGTACTCCAATTCGTAATGGAATCCACATCAAGAATCTGTTGAAAGCTTTGCAGTTGCACAGGGAAATTGCAGTGCAGCTCATCAAAGTGATAACGGTTACATTGCCATTGGTAACAGATATGTGGACTCCTTGGCAAGGTATTGTGCTTTGTTAGCCTGCACCTTTAATGAAAATGTCACATGTGAGTCCGAGGAAGAGAGTGCATTCACAATGTTGATGAAAGTCACAGATACATGGGGCAAACTAAAAAGTGTGCAGGTAAATGTTTCAGAGGCAGAACAGAACAGTTGGATAAAAGCAGGTTGTGAGAAAAATGCAAACAACATGTGGATGTCTGCTGATGAGAAACCATGTGTAACCTGATAACTTGTTGTTTCCAATTACACTGTATTATCATGGATACACACATTTAGGAAGAGATTTCATAGTGAGACTTTTTAGGCAAAGCTAACACTATACCATATTTTGAATGTTGGATGAAGAAATTTGCCACTGAATTATATCATATGTCAGCAAATGAACCCAGGAAAGAGAACGCACGTTGCACTGACACTGATAGGGAAATCAGGTGGCCCCTTCAACAGAACGCAGATAGACTTTATCAAAATGCCAATTTACAATGGGATGAGATACGTCCTACTCATTGTGTGCATTTTCTCGAGATGGGTAGAAGTCTACGCAACCAAGAGAAAGGATAGCCTCACTGTAGCAAAAGTGTTACTGCGTAGGCTGGTACCCAGGTACGGAATGCCAATTTCTCTTGAGTCAGATGGAGGAACTCATTTTAAAAGTGAGGTTTCAGAAAATGATCTGCCCAGCAATTGAGAAAGGTTTACACTGCGGCTACAGACCTGAAGCTTCTGGAATAGTCAAATGGCTGAACAGGGCTATTAAGTCTCGATTGGCCAAAGTCTGTGCTTCAATTTCTCTGAAACGGCCAGATGCACTACACTTGTTAATGAGCATTCAAAGTACTCTAGACAAGAATATGGGGTTATCGCCACATAAAATTCTCATTGGCAGTGCTATGAGATTACCAGCTGTCCCTGAAAATGCTCTCTTGAATATCACTGATGATAATATTTTGGATTACTGCAAAGGATTGGCTGTTGTGGTCCATTCTATTTCTCATCAGATTTCAGCATCAACACAAGATTCACATCAAGAACAGAGCTACAACCTCAGTCCAGATGATTATGTCATGATCAAGAAACACATTCATAAGGTCCCGTCCAGGTAATTTTGATGACAAATATTGTTGGTAAATGTGCTGAAATTCCAAACTGGAATCAAGCCTCAAACACCAAGAAGGTGAGAAATCCAGAGGAAGCAATCTTGGTCCTATGATCCTGAATGAAGAGCATTGGTGAGTGCAGCAGTACCTGAGATACCAACCAGACCAACAGCACCATTGCCTGTACCACAGCAAGAGAATGAGAGAGACGAAGATCAACAAGTTGAACGATAGATTCAAGCGCTTGAAGTTACCCAGAGTGGACTCGAAGTCTCTAACAAAAAAGAGGCAGAACAGAAGTGCTACTGAAATTGTTCCCGCACAGACAGAAGATCCAGGTGTAGAGACGAGTACTGGATTGAGAAGAGTACATCGACAAACAGAATGGCCACAGATTTATGAATACAGAAATCTGAGAAGAAGATTGGCAATAGAACAAATACCAGAGACTATACCTTAAACTGAGTCGGTGATGAATGTGGTATATAACCAAATCAACAAACTCTGAGAAGAATCAAAAGAGCGAGGGTACCATGTTGCTGATATACAGCAACTGAGTGGTTTTACTACGTAAACACAGCATTAAATGTCACTTTGGAAGACATGTGCAAAGTGAGGCCTGAACTTCTAGAACCCCCTTGAAAGCAATCTGGAAATTTGAAAGAAAAGATTTTAAAGAAAAAAGAAAAAGGAAGAAACGCTAAAAAAGTCATTGATTAAATAAATTGTGCTGTTAGACCTTTGTCGTTTTAGTCTTTTATTTTACAGGAGATCAACCGAGAATGAGTGAGCAGTAGAAGAGTAGGGATAACATTATAATAGCACGGAGTAGAATTAAGGATTGTAATCAATCAAAATGGTTCAACACTACAATTTTAGAATGTGTATCACTATTTGGTCATAGTAGTTCAGCACAGTTGTAATACAGTTGAAGTACGCTTTCGATCTCTGGAACATCCTAGTGGACAAATGATGTCCCCTCAGTGAACGAAACTTAGATTCAAGTACTTTTATCCGCAAGTCCTAAAATATTCAAAACACTTTTTCCATTAGAAGAAAATTGAGATCTCTTACACAGCAGCCCATTGCATGGATTGACTTGTTTTGGTCTAACCTTAGAAGAATTAACAAGTAAAGATATTGTTATGGGAAAGGAGACACTACGCATGACACAAACACCAGCACAGTACCTTATCCAGAATAATCTTGAAAACACATTCCAGGATAAGTCCATAACGATGAAACGCGGTAACTACCATTTTAAGGAGAATAATAAAAGATAAAAGAAGAATTTGAATGAAGAATTTTTTACAAATATATTTTGATGGAGTTGAAAAAGTGATACACTTTGTAAAATTGTGGTGCTGAACCATTTTGATTTATTAAGGTTCAAGGATATTTTTCTCCATTGGAAGGTGAAAATGGCTGAGCTTCTGGCTCTGAGCACCATTTAAAGTGACTTGATAACCTTTCACACTAAAGCGGTCGGTGCAGTAGATTATTTCTGTTGGAAATGGCCCTTTTCGCAGGGTTATCCACAAACATTTTGCATCTTCCTCCTATTTTTCCTGACCTGTTTTTGTTCGGTTTGGACTCTGGGCACTTTCTCACTGCTAATCAGTGCTAAAGTGCCAGTGCTCTGTGTGTAGATTGTTATTATGAATGCTCATGCATGATTGGTATATTTGAATTACTGGTAAGTCCCAAGTAAAGTGCACTCTGTGTGCCCAGGGCCTGTAAATCAAATGCTACTAGTGGGCTTGCAGCACTGATTGTGCCACCCACCCAAGTGGCCTTTTAAAATGTGACTCAGACCTGCCACTGCAGTGTCTGCAAGTACAGTTTCCAACTGCCAAGTCAACCTGGCAAGTGCACCCACCTGTTAGGCCCAACCCTTCCCTTTTCTTACATGTAAGGTACCCCTCAGGTAGGCCCAAGGTACCCCCATGGGCAGGGTGCAGTGTATGTAAAATGTGTAGCATGTACTGGTGTGTTTTACATGTCTTGATTGGGAATTACTGCCTTATTTGTTTTGCACTATTGAAAGGCTATCTATCTCATAGTTTAACATGGGAGGTACTTTGTAACGTCTTACAAGTATAACCTTCCATTGGGACAAGATAGAAAAGTTGAGTTTTGGCTCTCTGTACTCAGAATTTAATAACAGATCTTTTGAAGGCAATGGTTTTTAAATTCTGTGCTTGAAAATGCCACTCTTAGAAAGTTAAAGCAAAAAGCAATACAGTTGGTGGTTGTGTTTTTTCTGTTCTTTTACTTTTCACACAAAATCATTCTATTTATTAAACATGACCTGTAAATCAATTATAATATGTTATCATCCTGACTTAACATTGCTCAATATTTAATAACAGAGAGTGAAAATAAAAAGAATCGCAAACCTATACAAACCTTTTCCATATCCCAAAATAAATCACACATTAATAAACAAGATGACAGCGAGATATAGCGGCACTATGGTCACAGGCCAAACCCCCACCTATGCGGAGGTAGAGACGGGGAGTGGACTTGTGCAGGACTCAAGAAGAGCCCCTCTTTGAAGCCCGGGGCTGCCCTGAACTCTTCGAAAAGGTATGGGGTAAATGGTTCAACCTATTGTTCTGAGGGGTGGGTGTGTGTCTTTTATGAATCAGGATAGCCTCATGTATGATTTTACTCTACAAATTTCATTCACAAGTCTCTGTCGTTTCTCATATTTAATAATCTATGCGTTTCAAATGATCTAATCGTCATTTGCAAATCCAACTGAAGTTGAGGGAAGGAAAAGAGAGGTCTTGTTCACTCATTTTTTAATGAAAAGTCAAAGCTCTATATTCTTCAAAAGATTTCCTAATGTTGGCATGAAACACAGTCACCATTAAGGACTGCATTTCTCTGCCACTCAGTATCATATTCAGATAGAAAACACGGACACGAATGAAAGAGGCTCCTTCTCTTACATCATATTTGAACATTTAAGAAATCATCTATCACTGGTCCTGTGGAGAACCTATAATATATATGGTTAGAAATGTGTAGACTATTAATTTTGGGTTTTCATGTTCAAACTACACTAATATTGAGGATGACTAAGGACTTTCTATGAAAAGCAATTATTTTTCTTTCATTTTCAATATTTGATGATTTTGGAACCCATTATCGACACCAAGAGCGTTAAAAGGGGTTGTTCTGGCTTATAACTTTGAACTAGTTGAACACTGATTGGTGCTATTTGTGTGATCTTGTGATTTATTTTGGTATATGGAAAAAGTTTGTATAGGTTTGCAAATATTTTTGGTATCACTCTCTGTTATTAAATATTGAGCAATGTTATGTTAGGATGATAACATTTTATAATTGATTTACAGGTCATGTTTATTAAATAGAACGATCTTTTGTAAAAGGTAAAAAAAACGAAATAATCACAACCACCAGCTGTTTTGGTTTTTAATTGTATATAGAGGTCCATGGTGGTTGCAGGTAAGGGCCCAACCACATATTGTTGTTTTTCACTTTTAGGTAGTTGTAATTTTCTTATTTAACCATTCTGTATGCCTCAGCTATTTTGTGCATTGACTGTCTGGTTTTGGAGTGATAGGGGCTGGGGATGTGCATTCACTGTAGACAGCCACAAGGGGGTTGGGGTGTGTCCTGACTTTCCTGTGTGACTCAGAGCAGAGCTGAATAGACCTTGGCTGCATTTAGGGTGACGGGAAGAGTTTCACCTACACCTGAGTAGGCAGTGTATCCTCTGCACAATGCTGTCTCCACCTCCTGTAGTGATGCTGCAATAGAGAGGACAGAACTGGTGTGGACTGAGATCAGAGACCCTTGCCATAAAGAGAACAAAGACAAAATAGAGTGTAAGTAATGGACCTTAAACCCCAGAGAATTAGATCACTTTTGGACGCAAGAGGTACTTTTTCCAAGAAGAAGACCTGGAGAACTGTAAAGGAGAGTACGGCCCTTTTTCTGTGTGTTTTGCTGGGTTGGCCTGCAGTTGCTGCTTCTGCCAAGGAGGGGGACAAAGACTGGATTTTTGCCGAGAACCTGCTTGAAGAAGAATCTCCATGGGCTTGTGTGTGCTGGCCTCCTGTTCTGAAGTCTCAATGACACAAAGATGACACACCAGCTCCCCTGAACTGCACTGCTGGGAATTTTGACCTGACAGGATGTTCTTGTTCCAGTTTTGGGCCTCTGGAGGTTGATCCTGCTGTTGGGAGCTGGAAGAAAATAAAAAGAGCAAGAAAAAAAATCTCTGATGCCATCAGTGATGCTGTCATGACACCGCGACCATCACCGAGGCCAGGGACACTGCTCTCGAAGTGCATGATGCACTGACCCACCTGCCCCACCGGCACCGCAGCTCAGGCATTCAGGCGTTCTTCAACGGCTGCAGTTATCGGCCTTCCCGACACCAGCACTCGCATGGATGTCACCGCCAGCGCCTACATCACGTTATCGCGGAGCCGAAGGTGAATCCACGAGTCTTCGACTTTGCATCTCCTCACCAGAACCAACACTTCACCGCCAACGCAACCGACTTCCCCTGTCCTGGACACAACACATGCCTCTCGGGGACACGATGCATTGCCTTGACCATGGCAGCCAGGTAGCCGTCCTCGACCTCTGCACCAATGCCTCATCTCCACAATGCCATGCATCGTCCAAAAGCACTGTTGTTTGGGGGTCCGTGTTACTCCTTGCCTGACCCCGCACACCTTGCGGTCAGCACCATACTTTTGCCTGTCATGACGTCATCTTAGCCCCAGTTGCATCTATTTGTGTGCTACAAGTTCTATTTTTAAATAACTGTTCTAAAGTCATATTTTACTACATGTCTGTTGGATTTTTGTTGTTTTAGTTTTGTTTGGTTTAGATAAAGATACTTTATTTTTCTAACCTGATGTGGTGTCTATTTGTGGTGTTTTCACCGTGTTACTGTGTGTTTTGAGTCCAAATACTTAACACATTGCCCTTGGGATAAGCCTGTCTGCCTGTGACAAGCTACAAAGAGGGTGAGCAGGGGTTATCTAATGTGTTTATCCCCTTTACCCTGACTAGAAGCAATGACAAAGGTGCATACCTCTGCCAACTAGAGGCCCCTATTTCTAACAATTGCCTCAGCCCTTGCTTTTATAAAATTGTTCTAGGATTAAAGATGATCTAATTAGTAACTGAACTTCTAAAAGACTCATAGCATCAAAGTATCCAAAACAAAGAAAAGAACTACTGAACTTAAGAAGCACAGAACTGACTCAATGAAAAATGTGTTGCGTTAGAAATAAGTGTAAATATATTATGAGTTCAATTTTTGTAATAACAGTAATAATGATTTCCCTAGCAGTAATAGGATTTTATTTAACACCAGAGACAGAAAACAAATCAAAGAATTCTACTATAATACACACATACCTTAGGAAAGAAGATCAATTTAAATATTCCTTTGTGAGCTATAAGAAAGACGATATTTCTAATATTGTTTACTCTAGATTAGTACAAGAATACACTAATGCAATGGACGCAAAAGATTGTTCTGTCTGTGCACACTTACCAATGTCTGTTTCAGAAGAAGTAACATACTATCACATGCCTTTGTCTGATGCAGTTTCATCTAGCATCCTACTTTCATTAGTGTATTGATTAGGACACTTCAAATATTTCTATTCTAAAATACTTTGGTAGAAAGCATCAATTTACCCAAGGAAGCAAAAGGAACGGATGCAGCCTGGAATAATTTCTTTCCACACAGATCTATAGATAGTGTTCAAACTTACAAGAATAATCTAACATGTTTAATGCGACCAATGGAGAAAATTTACATAAGGGCTTTGGAGGAAAGGTACACAAACATAATACAATCTAGTGATAAAAATAGTGATGTTTTAGAAAATGCTTGGAAAAAGGAAGAGAATAAATTTACAAAGAGGATAGTTCACCCTAAATTAAGATTAGGAAGTCATACACAAAGGGCAACTGGAATGTTCAAAGTGTTGTTGGGGAGTCTGCCCATAGACAATTTATCAAAGCGGTTTTCAAAGATAGCCTCCCAAATATCCAAAGATATTGAAATAGATGCCTCACTCACTTATTGTGGCATGCTTCATCATCGGCGCCTATTCACACCCATTGGTAGGGTGATGTCCCCAGGACGTACTCAACCAAATGTAGAAATGGGAGTTCTTAAATTAAATATAACTGCATAAGCAAGGATCCAGGTGAAACCTTTGCTATTACAAATACCTACAGGTATACCCAAAGGTTTCCTTTATCCATTGGTTACTTAGGGTATGGATAGAAACTTATACTGAGGGTTTTATATTGAAAATAATTGTTCAATTAAACCTCCTGTGCTTGTGCCAACATGTTTTGGCCCACTCTAAGAGCCCAGTCGTGTGTGGGGCCTTCATCTGGCTTGATAAATCTATACCTGCCTTCTAATGTACACATTCCATGCACACACATGAGACATAAGGCTCTCACATTTCTTGTTATTTCTTCTTTGTATGGTTTTCGGAAAGACAAAAAATGTGTACATTTTTTTTGAGTGATAAGGTTAAACTTAAAGTATCATGCTTGGTGACGTTGTGAGATACTGGTTTTATTGTCTGAGTGGCTTTCAAACATTATCTCCAATCTGATCCAGGTCTAAAACATGTGTGGGGAGACCTCCCATAACACAAACAAGTGGTAACTGTGTAGATCTCAAGACTGTGGGGTCTCTGTGTGTGCAGGTTCTTGAAATTCATGAACAGACTTTTTAAACTTGAAATATAGTGTAATGCCACACATCTTGTGTCTTTTGTTATCAATATGCCCCCAGGTGAAGCATAAAAGAAATAAAGGTGATTCTCGTTTATACAGATATTGCATTCATATTCAATGCTTACCCTCTATTTTTGTTTTCGAAGTCATGCAGTCACTGGAGGTTGGTGCTGGCTTGTAGTCACACACTTATTGAATGGAGGAAACGTTTTTGTTAAGGGCCAAAATCTGAAGAAGACATCATTGTTTTATAAACTGTTCATTTATTCAGCACAATCGCCACAATTGTGATAACAAGTGGGGGGAATTAGATTTTCCAACACAATGGAAAAGGTTCTGTTTACAGGAGAAAGACACCCAAGCGAAACAGAGAAAAAAGGAATTAGTAGTTGTGAACACATATTTGAACTGACAGGAGTGATTTGACAAATTTTACAGGGAGGAGAGAGTATGATTCCTGGGGTGTACTATATGTGCGGACTAAATGCTTATTTCTTGTTACTGGCAGTCTAAGGGGGTATTTTTTAGGACTCCTAAGATGTATCATTTTCAAAGCTTAGATGCATAATCAATGACACCATCACACAGACAGAAGCGCAATGCAGAAACAGGAACAGGCTTAGTAGGAGACATATTTGGAGCAATCATTCTACTTGTAGGTGCCATTTTAAATGACGAAAAGATTAGAAAGTTTGCTACCATTGCTGACAAGATGCCAATTGTAATACAGTCTATAGTACTTTAAGACATACTTGCACTAGACATTTTACTCACAGAGAAAGGTGGAGTCTGCAAAAAGCGTAAAGTAACTCACTGCTGCCCATACATACCAAACATAGGTAAGAAAATAGAAGGCTATGCAAAGAACAACTAAGGTTTAAAACCTGAATTACATAAATTGGAAAAACCAAGTGTTTTGGAAGATTTGGGGAAAGGTGTTCAAATGATTGGAAACTAGGGGTGGGTGGACATGTCTGTTCCGCCCACGGAATGTGCGGAGATTTGCCCTTCTGCCCTTGCCCAAGCAAGGCGGAAATTTGCCGCAAATCTCCGCACATTCGGGGGCGGAACGGAAGTTGGCCGCCTGCCCGCATCCTGCTTCCCACCGCCTCCCACCCGCCTTATTAAATTATATTTAAAGGCTAAAATGAAACTTAAATAAAACTTACCTTATTGCGCCGCAAACTTCCCCATCGCGGCTTAATTTTGTCAAGGTCCGCACTCTGCAGGATCGGTGTGACGTGATAAAGCTCCACCTCCGGACCTCCCAAACACCCTGAATATGAAATCACAGGATGTTCAAGCGATACGGCGAGGGAAAAACCCCTAAAAGGGGAAAAACCCGGGAAGGAAAGGGAGGGAGCAGCTGGGAAAAAAAAGCTGTGAAAAGAAAGATGCACAAGTTAATACAGTTCTCAAAACCCTACTCTCTTTCAATTCTCGCTGAAACAACAGACTAGATGCCACCTGCCTTTGGCTGTCCTTTTGAGCATCCAGCCAACATGCCCGCCTTCTTCACTCCTTCCCTGAACAACATGAAAGCCAGCATTAGTATTCGTGCACGCAACAGAAACTATGGTGTTTACATTGGTATGGTGTAAAACCTACCCCTGGGAAAATAACCTCCCGCTCCAATCCATATCCTAGTATATAGTAGACCAACTAAGTGGATTCCTTCATCCACAAATCCTGGTGAGTTCCAGATAGCAATAGCAGTGTCAAATTACCCCAAGCACGGCAGGGCGTAGTTCCTGCACTACTGCCCTCCGCTTTGGTACCTGTAATCCACATTCATGAGTGAAGTCATAAACCCCAAACACGGCAGAGCGTAGTTCCAGCACTACTGCCCTCCGCTTTGGTACCTGTATTCCTTAAACACAACTGAAACCATAAACCCCAAACACGGCAGAGCGTAGTTCCTGCACTACTGCCCTCCGCTTTGGTACCTGTAGTCCATAAACGTTAACAGTACAATCCTAAGGCATTGGTTCATGACGGCAATGTGAAGGTAAAAACCCCCAACACTCCGCCACTAGACGAGTCCAGTAATTGACTAGCAACAGCAGGTAAGCGAGAACACCCACTTCCCCACAGTCTTCAAATCCAGAACACAATCTTTGATGAGCAAGCCTAAATCCTGTGAGCAAGGCTCACGAACACATGACACCGGAGCGCCTGCAAAGCAAGGCGCGGTACTCTACCAGAATGCCGAATCCACCCGGGAATCCAGACAAAGTTCTCCCCAACCTGGCAGGTCACAGAGGAGCGAGCCGCCAGCGCATCCGCAGGACAACAGGGAAGAATCAAGTACGCCCGCGCCATGGTCCTGCCGCGCTATAACACCGCGCCGCAAAGGATCAAGGGAATTGTAGTTCTTAGCCATAGCGTCATGGGGGTTGTAGTCCGGTAGGCGCAAGTCAGCACCTGACAAATTTTGGAAGCTGTGCATGCGCGGGAGCCTGCGCATGAGCAGTCCTGGCGAGGAATGCAAATTAACGTGTAGCATGATTTTATTTGTAGTAAGCACTCATATTTATTGTAATTACACTACTAGGTCAGACTAATACTCATTCTTCTTTCTATCTTTCAGTTACATTTCTTGTTTAATAAATAAATGCTTTTAGGAAATGCCAAACTATGCAATATTATTTGACACACTTACTTAGCTTGCTTAAAAATGACATCAATGTAGAATGTGCTTACTTTAAAATGTATTTCTTCTCATCACATTTAGTTGGTTTCTAGCAGCCACATACTCACAATGCTTAATATTGACCAGTATATTAAACTATAATGCTTACATGAAGATGTGAATCTCATGACTTCATTGTTGGTTTCTATTAGAAATGGACTATTAATACATGTGTAGAATGCATTACTTGATTGTGGCGACAGTTGAAGGTTCCTGCCTGAAGCTGCTGGTCATACTTCTGGATAGTTAAATAAACAGCTTATTCACCTGCAGTACCGTATCCTGGTATCCTTATATTGGCAACGAGTTGGCCGGCGGTGATCCAGGACCTATGAGCTGAATTTCTGCCAGTTCAGATGCAGATTTCTTCAATTCTGGTGCTACTGTGGCAGGCGCCTTCACGACCTAAGCGGGTGAGTGTGGGAGTTAGAAGGTCCCTACCACTTCTCTCTTCAGGGCACTGCACCATTTATTGGGATTCAGAACAAGATTTTGGGAGTTAGAACCATAAGCTCGCACTTCCTTATACCTAGCATCAGCACAAATGTGGAACTCTCTTTTCCCTCATTGCTGGAGGGCCTGCATGCAACGTGCACATGCAGTGACATGGATGGCGTTCAAGCTAGTGACATACTTGTGATATCTAGCGTTCTCAGAATGGGTGAACGCTGCAGCACTGACACTACATCGCAGTTGTCTGGCAACAGATTTGCAGAACAAGGTAATACACAGATGCTGCATTACTGGTTGTTTAGCAACACCTCCTTCATGTGAATCACTTTAATTACCTTGCAGATCACAGTGATTCGCAAACCCAAAAAAAGGTATTATGGCAGTAGGAATTTCGAAGAGGCAATATGGTAGTACTTGTTGGGTAATTAACATTAATTACTCTGCGGATCACACCCGGCAGTCAAGGTGATTCACACGCCCAAGGACTAATAACAACGTTGATGTACAGAAATCCTGTTGTGTGTTCTTAGTGAGCCATCGGAAGTATTTTCCGGTTCACAGAAATTCACACACACAAAGACTAAATTAATAAAAAAAATATCATTGCTACTCTAAATCAGCATTTGTTCCATTGTGCGGTGTGTGCTAAAACTGCAAACAGCAAATAATATGAGCAGTTATTACGGTGCTGTTACTACAGTGATCTGCACACCATTTTGACAGTTCTACTTCACTGTGTATGGCAGTGCTTCACACACTGTTTGCAATTATAAATTATTATACTATGCATGTACATCAATGATCCTCTTTTGACTGTGCAGTTCTCCAAGATATTTCTATAGACTTTAAACACATTTTTATACATTTTAGGTGGAACTAACTATGTTTCACCATGTTTCAAAGTAAAGTACCTCCATCAACCCCAAGAGTTTTAGGTGCTGAAGACAGAAATATTTTGAAACATTTACCACAAAAATCTGTATTAGGGAAGTATGATGTGGTGGATGACTACGTCTCTGCATTGAAAATATTAGACACTAGGTTTAAACCGCTCAAAAATGTTGTGTTAAAAAGACAATTCTTATAAGCGGTATCAACTTTCTGGAGCAGCTATTAAGGAAACGTTCAGAATATTAGCCTCTAAGTGTGAATATAAAGAATTTGAAGATGAGCTAATAAGGGATCAAATTGTGGAACATACTAACAATTGGAAAATTCAGGAAGTTCTGATGACCACACCTTATCTCACATTGAAAAAGGCTGTGGATTTAGCTGCCGGTATTTAGAATACAAAAAAGGGTACAAAAGGGGGTGGTGATGGACGGAGCATCTGAACCAATCAAACACTCACACCCAGTCAACAGCCCTGGGTTTAATCCATCACCGTTCTTTAGCCCACTCTGCCACCCCAGTTCAGACATGGCCATATACAAATCAGTATGACCCTTTGCCTCATGGTAACAGTCCAACCTCTAATTTACATGTTTGACACTAAGGGTTCTGGAAAAGCAACACCCTAGAATAGCCGAATGGAGCACATTCTGGAATAAAGAATGTCATGGAACAATGTTTATTGAGATTACCAGGGCATTCCAATGACAAGGATTTGGAAATTAATGTATTGGATGAAGAAGACATAGTGGTTAGTGGATTGACATATATTTATTTATTATTTATTTGAAGGTTTTATAGAGCGCAAACAAGATCCTTGCGGTTTTCAGAACACTTTCCAGTAATCAGAGTTGAATTATACATAGAATAGCATGCCAAATTATACAGGTAATAATATGATGGGGAGAACACGCAAGGGATAATAGTACGAATACCAAACAAGGCCATTTCAGAATCAGAGTGATTGCTTGCTTTAATTCAAGATGCTACAGTAACAAAGGTTGTCAAATATGTCATTGAAGGCTGGCCCACAGTCAAGCTTAAAGATGTTGTTGTTGATGCTTTTAGAACAATTTAATCTGAATTGTCAGTTGTGAGAGGACTGGTATGGAAGGCATATTGGTATGAGAGCTATAAAAAGAAGTGATAAGACTCAAGTGACTGTCCTGAGCCCAATTGTTGCAGTCCCTGTTCCTGAGAATGCATGGTCTACAGTGGCCATGGACATACTTGGTCCAGTGGATGTAAGTAATGGTCATGTCAAGTATGGTCTAGTAATAATTGACTATTACTCTAGTTTGTTGGAAGTGGCTTTTGTTAATAACATTATATCATCTGCGGTAGAAGATATCATGAGGAAGTTACTTTCTCTGGAGGGAGTGCCATAAGAGATTGTCATGGATACTGGCCCTCAGTTCACTTCTCAGGAGTTTGATATCTTTTTTCCAATTTAGATGTTAGGTATATCACCACTTTATTATGTCATCCTAGAAGCAATGGATTAGTTGAGCGCTGTAACAGAATGATAAAGGAGAACATACAGTTATCTGTTGTGAGTGGATTGGATTGGATGCAAGAAGTGAGAAATTGAATGTGGGTTCTTCGCAGTACAGTTTCTCCTTTTTTGCTGCTGCTAGGGAGATTACCAGGATAAAAAATTAAAAGGGTTATGGTGAAAAGAATAAATATTTCTGATGAAGTGTTAGACGAAGAGACTGAAAAACAAAAACACTTACCATGAAGGAAGGTGATTATATTAGAGTAAAAAATCTGATCAGGGAGGAAAAAAGAGTTACCATTTTGTCTGCACCAAGAAGGGTGGTTTATGTTAATAAATATTTGGTAAGGTGGAGAATGGTAGATGTTGAAACAAGAACAAGTTATTGGTTGAACAAGAACCACATAAACCAGCAACTTTGGAGCAGAAATCCGAAGTACTTCCTGGTGTTGCTCTTAGGAAATCAGGTAAGAGTATGAATATTCCATCAAAGTTGCAGGACTATGTTTTGTATTGAACACTGTCCTTTAGATAAACTTAATGCTGATATGTACTTAACTGTTTTTAGAGCAGCTTATTTTAATTTATATGATTATTCTTTTGTTTCTTGTGCATGTATAACATTTTTCATGGGGATATTGGTTTTTATGGGTGATATGTGGTTTTTGTTGCATTTTTCTGAACATTGTTCTTGGGGGTAAAGTATATTTTGCTAATTTATAAAGTTCTGCATGGGGAAGATGTGTTGGGTTCTGTTAGATTCAGAATGTTAATATTTGTGTGGAATGCATTTCTTGATTGCGGTGACAGTTCTAGGCTATTGCCTGCAGCTGCCAGTTATACTTCTGGAAACTTAAATAAACAGCATGGTTACTGTGAGATCCACATTCTAGTATTCTATTATTAATATCATAGGTTACAACTAGAAAGCTTCTCCTTTAGAATACGTCATTCTTACACAGTGGAATACTGAATAGCTAATAGTTCAGACTGTAGGGTTCTCGTGGGAACTCAGAGCGAAGCTAACACACATGAATGAATAGCAGCTATGTTGACACTTGTAGATAGCACCTTGTCAACTCTGTATGTTTATCGTGGGAATGAAGGAGAAAGCAGCAGACCATCGGATGATCCTTCCTCATTGGCTCAAGATGTCCTAACACCAACAAGGATTGTTACATGTGTTTTTGTGTTTATAATATATGTGCTCCTAGTTACAATCAGAGAGTGTGCAGCCCAGACTTGTAGAGGCTATTCTTCTATGACTATCCCTATTTTCCCTTCATAATTCTTTCCCTATTCTCTGTGAGCTACTCCTGATGGTGATATTTGTGACCTACTACTTTGTGGGTTTTTATTTTTCCTACTGCTGTGACTATTTTTTTAGCTTAACTTTGAACAGTTGTTACTGCAACTGTTTGCAGATGCTGTTTAATAGATGAGACTCAGACGAGTTTCTAGAACTACTATGGGGAGTTCGACTCGATCTGATTCAATTTAAATGCTCCTTTCAATCTTCTAGTTCGGGTACGTTAGAATCTGCTTAGAATAGAACAGGGACCTAAATTCCTTTTCGCGCATGCTGTAATTTTCTTGATTGATTCCAACACTGATTTTCTTTGATGTTTCTATAAACTGATTTATCTGATTTACTCATTTGAATAACGAGACCAAAATCATATACTAGACTCTTATAGATAAATAAAGTTTTTCGGACTGATCCATAAACTCTCATCATTGACCGAACTAAGTGACTAAATTGATGATGTTGATTACAAATATATTGACTGAAGCTCTCTTCTAAAATGGTGGCAAAGATCCTTTGCAGGGGAGAAGATTTTGGTGCAGAGCTGGAGACCTTTTTTGTAATGATGGAGCGAGGATGAAAATTACATTTTTTGTATACCCCTCAAGAAGTCACCTTCCCATAACTGTAATATGTATTAATCGTGTGGTTTTAAATTAACCAATGTAGAATAGAAAGCACACACATAAATACACGTGGGATACTAATTTGCTCATGTTGCAAAGCGTAATACACTAATTAGGTGAAACTGTCTTTCTAATATAGTGCGAAAATGCTATAATCTAATGAAAGGCTATGCATGCATGCTTCTTAAAAGTATAATTGTGGCAGAAATGACGGAGAACGGTAAGAAAATAACGCATATATTTGGTTTTTGAGCTAGGTAACCACTAACAGGGTGAACTTAGAATGGGGGAGGTAAACAGAAGGGCTCTACTCTGAGATCTAACGTTTAATTGTGTTTGTTTCTATGATAGTTCCCGTTATGGCACATGCAGCCTAGTAAAACATAGAGGGTTTTCGAGACTTCAAGAGTATGTCTTTCTACGCATGCGCGACTGTGCTCGAGAGATGTGCAAGCAGTCTGTGCCTGTGTGGCTGGTGTCAAGGTCAGCATGGCCTGAAGAGTAGAATGGTGCCAAGTTAAGATGTCCGTGTTGTAAGCCTGGGAAAGTACAGCAAAGTGACAAGTTAAAGGACATGGGTGAAAGAATGCAATAACGGAACTTTATTGTGCTTAGAACTATGACTAGGCGGAAATATGGACAATGAGGAGATGAGGTTATCCTCATCCACCCCTTGAATGGACCAATGAGAATTGAATGCGGACCCTAGAAGTTTCAAGTTTAGTTAGATAGTTAGGGGAAAAGGGTATAAAAGAGGTCGTTTAGAAGAGAGAAAAAAAGCTTGCTTTTGAAATACTTTTCGCACCACGACTGATCAATTTTTCCTTGGTGCAAAGACTTTGAAATTTTTCTGACTTTAACTTTTGACGGGGTCGGAGTCCTGATGGGTGGTGAACATCGAGAAAGAACAGAGAGGCTGTTTTTGGGAACTGTGCTGTTCTAATCTTGATTTCTATTGCCAAGAAGATTGGTAATATGTCTTTGACTTATTTTCCTAAACTATTCTGCTCATAAATGTAAACTGTTTGAATTAATTAACTTTTTCTTTAGGTGAATTGATAAAATGTCTAATTGAATTCAAACTAAAAGTTTAATAAAGTAAGGTCATGCTAGGAGATCTAAAACTGTTAAATAAAAATTAAATACATGAAGAATTAAGCTGGTCTTATTGTCCATTAGTTAACTTTCACTAGCTGATCCATTGACCAAACAGTGGGGTGTCTTAAATGTTTTCTTGAGAATTAAAACCATGGTAAGATCTAATAAAATGCATATGTATATAATGTATAGATATAGATTAAATAGATGAAGTAGGACACTCCGCTATTCCAGCAGCTCATCCTCTCGTTTTCACTGATCTTGGGAGCAGGGTGATTTGTGTGAATGAGCTACTTGCGGTGTTATGGGCCCCACCGACGAGTAAAGTGTGATAGCTCCTAGGATATATAGTGATGGTTTGGAGGTTGGTTTAGAGCAGCGCTGGATCAGTTTTTCTTGGTAGCAGGAGTCTGGTTGCAATAGGTTAACTTGGACTGGTAATGTATAGATTTAGCAGGGTAATGTATATAGAACTTGATGTACAGAAATTTTGACTAACATTATATGTTGAGTCTGTATTATGTTATATGTAGTCGGAATTGTGAGGCTTTTGGGAAGTAGGAAGCTGGTTACTCCGCCTAGGAAGAGGAAAGTGCGGCAAGTAAGTTGCACATTACATAATCTGTTTCAAAGTATTAACATCGTCGTGTGTTACAAGTTAGGGACATTTTACGTATAAAAGTGAAAAATGTATAGCAAAGGACACCTGTAAAATCTTGGCTCGAAGCACAGGAATCAAATGTACTCTGATTAAAACTTAGCCCTAAGAGAGTAGCAGAGTTGTTACCGGAGCTTGAGAGAAGGGTAAGGTAGAGGGAAGTGCTACTTTATCAGCTAAACTAAAATTCTGTGGTAGAGAAGAGGTAATCGCTGTCTACCGGAAATACAGAATTCTTGTGAGTTTGAGTAAACTATCACTTTGGTTTTAGTGAAATAGATGAATGGAAATGTTTTATGTGGTTACTAACTGGATTTAAATGTATAAAGGCGTAAATACAGTGTGCCGATAAAAGTTTGTAAAGGAGGTGTCAGCCGGAGCTGCAGAAGCCGGAGCAGGGCTGACGTTAGAGGTGTCATGCTGGGATTGGTTCACATGACTAGAACATAGGGAGCACTGATTGGTGCGCTAGCAAAAGTAGTGTAAGCATTGGTTGACAATTATTTTGATATTGGATACTATAATATTCACTGCCCACTGCTAATCTTGTCCTATAATGCTATGCAGGGCCTTTGGTTGGGATTTTTTTTTTGCCAATAACTGTGCTTGGGGTGGTCCTAAGAGGATGGGACCACCACTGAAGTTCAACAAAATTTTGTTTATGCTCTTTGTGTTTAGGGCATCTGCTTTATCCTCCCCCTAGGTTAGGGGGACCCCAAAATCATCAGCTCTCTCATTGGTGAATGGGTTATATGCTTTTTAGTATGTAAAGTTGCTTTTTCAAAGCATCTGAGGATGTTGTTGATTTAGCTGCTACGCTACGTGATTAAGCACAGTTTAGGTACTGTACTACGTGCAATTTGCGAAGTGCACATTAGTACAAAATTCGCATGCTCCGTTAGCGTAGCGTAGTATTATGTCCAGGGTTAGTGTTGAGGTATGCAAAATATTGTAGTGATGAGATTGAAGTTAAGCAAAGAAAACTTAACGAGAAAGCCAAGTGGGCACAAGTGAAAGTGGCTGAACATCAAGTAGCTTAATTAGAGAACAAAAGTCATGATGGTGGTAAAGCGAAAATGAAAGGGAACCTAAATAAAGGAAAAGGAATGGGTAATTTAGAAGAGGCGAAGAAAAAGTTTCCATGTCACAATTGCAGCATGTTAGGGCATTGAAAGAACGAGTGTAAGTTGCCACCAAGAGTTAATCCCGAAAATACATAATTGAATCCACAGGTGCAGAATGAGGTAAATCAGCAATCATCACCACAGCAACAGGTAGTTACCCAAAAGAGTCAAGTGCCACAACCACCACTTCCACACAGTGTAAATCTACAGAAATACAGTGCAGAGACAGGATTCTTCGGAGGAGAACAGGTAACAAGATCACCTCGAGTGAATGTGAGTCCACTGTATTGGATGAAGGAAGACAGGAGTGAGTCAGATGAAAGTTATTGACGGTGCCTAGGAGAGGGAGAAGAGTGTGTACTTGGCGCAACTCTAGAGGTAGATAAATCTGGTCCTTTTGTGAATGGAAAGTTGAATGGTGTAAATGTGACTTTCCTAGTAGACACAGGTGCTACCCTTTCTACTGTTAGATCAGTAGAAGTTCAAAATCTTCCTCTCTCAGGAGACTTAATCCAGGTAGTAGGCGTAGCAAATAGGCAGATTAAAACATCCCTGACTGAACCAGTTGAGGTTGAAATTGGCAGTTTCTAAGATATGCATCGATTTGTAGTATGTGACAGTAGTCCTGTTAACCTTCTTGGTAGGGACATACTGTGCAAGATGAACTGTGCCATTTATTGTTCACCAGATGGCATTGAACTCCAAACTCCAGTTGAAGATAGATTGTATAAAATGACCATGTCAATGATAGATTCAGAGCAAAAAAGCATGTTTCCTGTATTTGACAAAGAAAAGATACCTGTCGAATTAAAAGAGACCGTCAAAGAAGAGGTGTGGGATTTCACAGGAGAAGAAATTGGATTAATGAAAGGTGTGGTTCCTTGAAAGTTTCTGTAAAAGAAGGAGTGAGCCACCCAAATATTCCACAGTATAAATTGACAACAGAAATAATTGAATGAATAACTCCTGTGATAAACAAAATGATTGACCAGGGAATTTTGAGAGAAATAATAAGCAGTCCATGTAATTCACCTATAATAGGATTGAAAAAATCTAATGGAACATTTAGGATAGTACAGGATTTACGAAAAATTAATAAAATTGTTGTCCAATGTTGTCCTGTTGTGCCAAATCCAGCAGTAATCCTGTACCAAATTCCACATGATGCAGAATGGTACACAGTCATTGACCTATGTAATGCATTCTTTACAGTTCCATTACACCCTGATAGCCAGACAATATTTGCATTCCGGTTTGGAGACCGTATTTTGGCATGGTGCTGAATTCCTCAGGGGTATACTCCTCCATCTTTCGTCAGCTGTTAAAGAAGTCATTGGAAAGTTTGAACATGCCTGGAAATTCAGTATTGGTTCAACATATTGATGACCTATTGGTAGCATCAAGAACCAAATATGCATGTGTTTCAGATATCATTGCGTTACTGAATCGTTTGGCAGAAGGAGGACATAAGGTGTGACCATCAAAATTATAATTCTGTCAGAAAGAAGAACATTATCTAGGTCACACGATTGCCCAAGGAGTCAGACAAGTAACCATAGAGAGAATCAGAATGATAAAGGGAATGAAACCTCCTAAAACTCAGACACCGTTTAGAATGTTCCTAGGATTGGTAGGTTACTGTCGACAATGGATCAATGGATTTTCCTTGATAGCAAAGCCATTGCAGAGTCTGACAAGAGCAGATGTAAGAGAACCCATAGTGCTAAACAAGACAGAAATGGAGGCCTTTGAACAACTGAAAACCAGTCTGTGTGAAGCACTAGCATTGGGTATGCTTGATTATGAGAAGGAATTTGAACTATATTGCAGTGAACGAGAGGGATGTGCATTATCAGTTCTAATTCAGAGACATGGGAAATTGAGAAAGCCTATTGCATATTTCTCAGCTGTATTGGATCCAGTTGCTAAGGCATTGCCCGGATGTCTGAAAGCAGTAGCTGCTACAAGTGTGAGTTTGGAACAGAGTGAAGGCATAGTGATGGGATACCCAGTGAAGGTATATGTACCTCATTCAGTGGAAATTCTCCTCACTGGGACCAAAACACAGTTCCTTACAAATAACAGGATGACAAGGTATGAGAAAGTAATTCTGGGTGCAGATAATGGGACAATAACACAATGTGTAAATGTGAATCCTTCTACATTGTTCCCTGATGTCATGGATGTGGAGGTGAAAAATGAAGTCTATCATAAGTGTTTGGATGTTCTTGACTATTGTACCAAACCAAGACCTGACATTAAGTATGAGCCATTGCCTGAATCTGAATATGTAATGTTTGTAGATGGTTCATGCTTGAGAACAGATGAGGGTGATCTGAGTGCTGCATATGCTGCATGTACAGTGGCAGATGTCCTGGAAGCATCTTGTCTGAAAGGAATTCGTTCTGCTCAAGTAGCAGAGCTGATTGCTTTGATTCGAGCATGTGAACTAGGAAAAGAAATCAGAGTCACCATAGTGTCAGTGTCAGTATGGTTTTGGGATTGTCCATGACTATGGTCAACTGTGGTCCCAAAGAGGTTATTTAACTTCCGCAGGATCCCCCATCAGAAATGATGAGTTTGTGAAAATGTTGATTGATGCAATCCAGTTACCTGATAAAATTGCTGTTGTGAAATGTGCAGCTCACAAGAAAGAAGATGATTATGTCACCAGAGGCAACCGCTTTGTTAACTCTTTTGCTAAGTACTGTGCTAAGAATCTTGCATTTATAAATCGGAACAGAAAAGAGGAACATGTTTCAAGTCTTTTAATGCTAACAACAGCGGTTGAGACTTGGCAGGAGGTAAAACAAATGCAGGAAGAAGCAAGTGAGGAAGAAAAAGACATTTGGTTAAAAGCAGGATGTAGACAAAGAGAAGAGGATGGAATTTGGGTTTACAAAGATGAAAGACCAGTCATGCCTGAAAGCATGATCTCTAACATGGCCCGAATGTACCTTGGTCAAGCTCATGTTAGGAGGGATGCGATGATAAGAACGTTTAGGCAAACCTGGTACAATCCCAAGTTCAGGATGATCGCTGAGAGCCTTGTCAGCGATGTCTTGTATGTCAGCAGAAAAACCCAAGAAGGAAAACAGTTGTAAGTTTGGGAACCATTGGCCGGTAGGGAGGTGCATTTAAAAGAATGCAGTTGGACTCATTGAATTACCGCCTTGTAATAGGTTTCGATATGTGCTTGTGATCATTTGTCTGTTTTCCCGGTGGGTGGAGGCCTTCCCTACCAGACGAAATGATGGAGTGACTGTTGCAAAATTATTGTTAAGGGAGATCATTCCATGTTTTGGTTTCCCAATAACGATTGAGAGTGACAGAGGAACTCATTTTCAGAATGAGTTAATACAGATGATTTGTGAGGCATTGGACATTCATCAGAAATTACATAGTGCCTACAGATCGGAGGCTTCTGGGGTAGTTGAGCAGGTAAACAGAACAATAAAGGTCAGAATTGCAAAAATGTGTTTGGCCACTGGACTGCAATGGCTAGATGCTTTGCCACTTGTTCTGATGACCCTAAGGGGTATACCTGATAGAAAGACAGGATTGAGTCCTCATGAGATTCTGATGGGAAGAGTGATAAGACAAGCATTTGTGCCAGTTGATAAACTGTTAACGATTAATGATGATATCATACTGGATTACTGCAAGAACCTGTCTGACGTGGTAACTTCTGTCTTCCATCAGGTGGTAAATGAGGCAAACTCAGAAGAGAAACATCCAGCTCATGATCTAGTCCCTGGAGATTGGGTTCGGATAAAAGTACACAGGAGAAGAAACTGTCTAGCTCCTCATTGGCAGAAACCAAGACAAGTCATTCTGGTTAGCACCACTGCAGATAAGTGTCCTGGAGTAAAGAGATGGGTACACGCCAGCCACACAATCCGTGTACCTGAGCCTGAGAATCCACAGGACGAAGCAGAAAGCACAACTGATTCGGATTCTGAAGGTGAACCAGACAAAATTCCAGATACTGAAGCTCGACCTGTTCATCGACATCTGGAAATATCAGATACAAGCTCTGCATCTGAAGGAGAAAGTGAAGTCACTGAAGTACCAAATTCTGAAGATCGACCTGAAAGTCGAGATCTGGCAAGGCCTTATGCCAGTGTGAACACTGATCAAAATAAAGACAAAACTGGTAGACAAGTACTGAAGAACAGTCTGAAAGCTCTGAAAGCAGGAACGGAAATCTTGAAACTGGTGAAAGGAAACACGATAAGGATGGCCTTCCATCTACCAGCTATGGAAAGGTTCCTAACAGAGTTAAAAAACTGACCAAAGAAACAACAGATTCAGTGAATGAAACAGACATTATAAACTTCACCATAAAGGAAACTAATAAGAAATCTGAAACTGAGTCTCATGACAGTGAGGATGAAACTGAATTAAGGAGGAGCTCAAGAAAGAGAGCTTGGAGATTGGAACGTGGTACTGTCGAACCTGAAAACAAAAGACCACGTAAAGGAGATAAATGGCCTAATGGAAATGATGGACTGAAATTCAAACTGGTTAACAAAGCTAAAATTCAAGAAGATCATGTAAATGAAATAACCAGTCAGAAGGATTTGTTGGGAGAAAAGAAAGCGATTTTGCAAAGGCCAAAAAGAGTAAGGAGACCAAATCAAAAATACAAGTCAACTGAATGGTCATACGTTGTACTGCCTCCAATAAGGGAAGTCATCAAGAAAATGTTAATTATCAAACTGAGGCAAAAGAAAGTGAGTGAACTGGAGCTTAAAAGAGATAAAAGGAGTACCTAAACTGCGAAACCAAAGAGAGATAAAGGTGAAGAGACAAGATTGTTGATTTATTGATGATGAGGACACTTTAAGTGCCAAAGGATTTGAAAGAGACAATAAGGCCAGAAAACATTGTGAAGAACGCAGTGTAAAAAAAGGCTACTAATAATGTACAATGATCGAAATGTACTATTTTTAGAAAATTGTGTAGAATGTGGTTAATATGTACAGGGTAATTAATGTTGATGTGGTTGATATTAGCTATTGTGATTCCTTTTAGGCCTGATTTTGAAAAAGCAAAGGCAAATGAGAGTGTGAGAGAAAAGGCCTATGAGTCAAAGGGTGAAATGAAACAAGTATATAACCCAGAAGTACATCAAGATAATTCCATCAGTGACTATTCTAGAAACACATTTTCGAAGTTATTGTCTGAATATGTGAGCACTATTGATGCCAGTGATTGTTATGTCTGTGTTAAATTACCTGCATCTGTATCAGAGGGTGTGACATATCACCACCTTCCATTAACATATGGGGTTACATGTAGTGTGTTAGCTAGTTTGTTTTATAAAACAGGTAAATTAGAGTACTATTATTCAAATTCTGATGATGTTTTTGCAAAATTGAAAGTCGTAGTTGAATTGAACCAAATCAAACCTGCAAAAGTTTTTGGAGAATATTTTTGGGAAACACAAGAACTGACCCATGATTATGCGTTTAAACATAATTTGACTTGTAAAATGAGAAATGAGGAGAAAGCCTTTTTGGACATGGTAGAAGAAAGGAGAATCCAATATAAAAGAAAAGAAAAAGAAAAGAAATCTTAATCTACAAGGTGGACATTTGAGGATGACAATATTGAGGAACATAATGTGAATGTAGCTATAAGAATAGATGCACCACTATTAGGGAAGCTATGTATTAGAAGAGACAACACTGTGTATGATAATTATTTTGTGGGAGCGAGTCAATGTGAAGATACACATATTATAAAAGGGGGTTGGGGATTTAAAGGAGGTAATGATCCAGTTTTTCCCGGTATCTATTTCTTGTGCAGGAACAAAGCTTATTATAGATTGCTTGATCACTGGTATGGGTCCTGCTATATAGGCCTGGCCTTTCCTAAAATTTTCCATGTAGATAGAGGAACTAACGGAATTCATGAGAAAGGTAAACCCCTAGGTCGTAGAAAAAGGGAGAGTGTGATAAAAATAATAGGTGATGTTTTTGGAGCATTGATACAAGCAGTTGGTATATCTTTTAATGCAAACAGAATTCGGAAGATGTCAACGATAGTAGATCATTTATCAACACACACTGCAGCAGGATTTTTAATGGTAAACACAGAATTGGTTGCTATGAGTGCTATGGTAATGAAATATCGACTTGCTCTTGGTATAATCTTGGCAAAAGAAGGAGGAGTCTGTGGAATTTTAAAGGTACATCGCTGTTGTACCTATATTCCTGACAATAGTCAAAACATTGAAAGGTATACTACAAACCTTACAGAATTGCATAAGGAAATTATACCACTAGAGGTTGATGGTGTTCTCGAGAAACTTGGGAGGAGTTTTTCAGCTGTTAAGAAATGGTTTTATGAAATAGGTAGATCAATAATAAGGAAAGTATTAATTCCCATAACCATGATAATAGTAATATTCTTAGTCTTAAGATTAGGTTGTAAACTTAGAAAAATAAGAAATCTTAAAAAGTCTATAATAAAGGAAATTGAAGAAAGTCAAGGAAGAGATCGTGAAATGGGGGACATTGAGATTAACGCGTTTAAAGAGATACTGTATCAAGACAGAAAGACAATGGAAGACACTAAAGTATAAACCATACTAATTGAAAAGAACTTGAAACAAGATTTTGAAAATGTTATGAACATTTTGGGGGTTATTTGGAGATAAATCACCAAAGGGGGGAGTTGATGGAGCGAGGGTGAAAACGAACATTTTTGTATACCCCTCATGAAGTCACCTTCCCATAATTGTAATATGTATTAATCGTGTGGTTTTAAATTAACCAATGTAGAACAGAAAGCACACACACAAATACACGTGGGATACTAATTTGCACATGCTGCAAACAGTAATACACTAATTAATATAGTGCAGAAATGCTAAAATCTAATGAAAGGCTATGCATGCATGCTTCTTAAAAGTATAATTGTGGCAGAAATGACAGAGAATGGTAAGAAAACAATGCACATATGTGGCTTTTGATCTAGGTAACCACTAACAGGGTGAACTTAGAATGGGGGTAGGTAAACAGAAAGGCTGCACTTCGAGATCTAACGTTTAATTGTGTTTGTTTCTATGATAGTTCGCGTTATGGCCCATGCGGCCTAGTAAAACCTGGGGGTTTGCGAGACTCCAAGAGAATGTCTTTCTACGCATGCGCGACTGTGCTCGAGAGATGTGCAAGCAGTCTGTGTCTGTGCGGCTGGGGTCAAGGTCAGCGTGGTCTGAAGAGCAAAATGGTACCAAGTTAAGATGTCCGTTTTGTGAGCCGGAAAGTACAGCAAAGTGACAAGTTAAAGGACAAGGTTGAAAGAATGCAATAACGAACAATCTGAACTTTATTGTTCTTAGAACTATGACTAGGCAGAAATATGGACAATGGGGAGATGAGGTTAACCTCATCCACCCCTTGAATGGAGCAATGAGAATTGAATACGGACCCTAAAATGTTCAAGTTTAGTTAGATAGTTAGGGAAAAAGGTTATAAAAGAGGTTGTTTGGAAAGAGAAAAAAGCTTGCTTTTGAAATACTTTTCACACTACGACATGCTGTCGGACTGATCGATTTTTCCTTGTTGCAAAGACTTAAAAAAAATTCTGACTTTAACTTTTGACGGGGTCGGAGTCCTGATGGGTGGTGAACATCGAGAAAGAATAGAGAGGCTGTTTTGGGGAACTCTGCTGTTCTAATCTTGATTTCTATTGCCGAGAAGATTGGTAATATGTCCTTGACTTATTTTCCTAAACTATTCTGCTAATAAATATAAACTGTTTGAATTCATTTTCTTTTTCTTTAGGTGAATTGATAAAATGTCTAATTGAATTCGAACTAAAAGTTTAATAAAGTACGGTCATGCTAGGAGATCTAAAATTTTAAAATAAAAATGAAATAAATGAAGAATTAAGATGGTCTTGTTGTCCATTAGTTAACTTTTACTAGCTGATCCATTGACCAAACAGTGGGGTGTCTTAAATGTTTTCTCAAGAATTAAAACCATGGTAAGGTCTAATAAAATGCATATGTATATAATGTATAGAATTAAGATTAAAAGATGAAGTAGGACACTCCGCTATTCCAGCAGCTCATCCTCTGGTTTTCACTGATCTTGGGAGCAGGGTGATTTGTGGTAATGAGTGACATTCAGTGCTATGGGCCCCACCGACGAGTAAAGTGTGATAGCTCCTAGGATATATAGTGATGGTTTGGAGGCTTGGTTTAGAGCAGGCTGGATCAGTAACTTACAGGTTGAACTGATTAAATTAAATTGAAACGTTTCTGAGACAGCAAGCGCATAGCAAACCATTTGTTCTTTCTCTCTGGGTGGACAATGGCATTCCTTCCATGTCTTTTCTTCAGCTGTTTGTGGCTTTTAATCTGACCACAGTTTGTAGCTTAGTTTTGAGCTTTTTGAGGTTGATAATTTAACACAAAGTCTGGCGCTCAATATAAATGAGAATATAGGAGGGTGAAAGTAGTGAAAATAACAACACTGACCTATTTTAGAAGTGGTCCATTAGTCCCGATAGGCCCGATAACAAACGTTACTGGGTCTATGGTAAGCACAGGTTTAGCAGAAACTTCACTTCTGAGTCTTAATTCACCCTAAAATTCCACCTGCTACTAGCAGGCAACGTCTGTGGGCAGATGACTGGGGAAAATATGTGGAGTGCAGTCCATGTTATTCCCCCAAAATTTCTAATTCATGTCATTCTCTCCTCTCCCTGAAATTATTGAGACCTCTGTTAATTTTAATGCTGACAGGGGATTATAAGTAACGAGGGTTTCTGTTTGCAAGTTATTGTGTAATAAGTGTAATAAGTCATGCAATGCCACTCACCAAACACTTGCAACAAAGTTGGAAGATATTGTTAGAAGCACCTGATACTGCCAATTAAATGACTATTGTGTGCAGATTGGGATCTCTGGACAGGATAAAACCCATGAGTACTTTCAGATGCATATTAAACAACACAGGAAATGGTGGTGATGAATAGGGCACTCCAGCACTTTTTTCATTCTCAGACTTTGCTTTTGCAAAGTAGTGCATTCTGGTAGTTGTATTCTTGGTTCACTTTAATTGAGCGAATTGGGCCAACACACCTGACAGCTATGATAAGTAAAAGCAAAGTCCAGGAGTGGAAAAGTGGTGTCCCATGACACAGAGCCACCCAGTCACCCTAATCTTGTATGTTAAATATGCTCATTCAAAGATGTTCAAAAGTGTGTCATTGCTTTAGGAGGTCTTATCAGGGATTTCAAAAAATGGGGACAGTTTGCCATATTTCCACGTCAAAAATGCTATTAGAACAAAAATTTGAATGATACAATTTACTTGTCACTTATAAATAAAATATATAAACTCATTTAATAAATACTTTTTTCAAATTTTTTTCTATTCAGCCCTGGAGTCGTGATAAAATGTGGTTCTTGGTAAATTACATAAAGGTATCGGCACTTTAATACAGTCAACCTACCTTCAGATGAAACATAACTGGTTTATGCATATCAGTTAGTTAAACTTCTACTTTTAAGTTCAAAAATAATTTTATTGGTCAAAAGCAAGGTGTCAATACAGAGTACAAAAGCAAGTCAAGAGAGAAATAATAACAGTTAAGTAAAGCAATACATCAAAAGCAATAATGAGTAACTAAAAACGGTTATAAATGTAAGACAGTGCAATAATAGGGAGATATAAGAGAATAATGAAGAAATAAGGAACGTCAAAGATAATTAAGGGGGTTGGGATACTTCTTGTTGGGCAGGCTGTAAATAAAATGAACGTTTAGCACATACATCAAGGTATAGCGTGATAGGAAGCCATAAGGCCATACGTTTCGTTGCCATATGAATAGGAAAGACAAAAGCAGTGTCCAGTCTGTGATTATGACATACGTTGTACCACCATGCTCTAAAGGAAGTATTTGAAAAGTTTTTCCAATTGGCTGTAATCTGCTTAAATGCAACAGCCAACAACAAATCAATGATTTGAACATTGAGTACAACATTCTTCCAGAAAGAAGAAAGACTGCCCAGAAAAATGTGAGTGAAAGAGAAAGGAATGTGAGTGTGAAAAATTATGTTAATTTGGGACCAGACCTGTGTCCAAAAGTCATGGACAGCATTACATGAGAATAACATATGAAATAAATTAGCGTGCGCTGAAGAGCAAGTCCAGCAGAGGTCCGGGGTTTTGGAAAACCTCTTGCTAAGATCAGACGGTGTGAAAAGGAGTCTATTGTAGATGAAGAACAAGGATTGCGTCAAGGACGCTGCTCTGGATGATTTGTGAATTGGAGTCCATGTCTTATTCCACAAAGATATTGGCCAAGACGTGGTAAAATCGCATTCCCATTGTTCTTTCACCTTAGAATTAGGCCAAGTGGACTCTGAGGTGTGAAGGTACTTGTAAATAGCAGAAGCTTTGGAAGTGGTTCGCAGAAAAGAATGGAGTGGTGAAGTGGAAGTGGAAGGTGTGGGTGGAGCACAAGATTGTAAGAGTCGAGTATGAGTGGGCATTACTGCCTTCTTAAGTAGAAGGTACTTGGGAGCAAAGGAAGTAGGTAAATCAAAAGAAAGGCAAAGTGTTAAGAAAGGTATGAAAGTAGAATGTGAGAATAATTGAGATACCCAGATTAATCCTTTTTGCCTCCAGGACTTCCAGTAAAAGGGCTTATCGTTAATTAATAGGTTCAGATTGTGCCAAATGGTGGAATCAAGGAAATCAGCAACCGTAGTAGGGGTGGGGGAATGGAGGATCAAAGCAGTTTGGTAGTGAATTTGTGTAAGGGAGTAACCAAAAAGAAGCTTGTCATAATAGAAATGCCTTTTGATAGGCCGGAAAGTCTGGAAAATTAACTCCACCTTCCGACTTTGGACGTATTAGTCTGGTGAGGGACATCCGAGACTTTCTGCCATTCCAGAGAAAGGAAGATAAGATTGAATTAATCTTCTTGAAACATTTTGAGGGGATGAGCACTGGGATGTTAGAAATCGTGTAGAGAATTATGGGGGATAACATCATCTTAATGGTGTTGAGGCGACCCCACCATGACAAATAAAGAGGATGCAATCTGGTCGTTAAATCTGATATTTTTTGGATGCACTTGTTCAGGCAAAGCGAGACTGTGTCCGAAATTGAGGGAGCAATGTGTAATCCTAAGTATTTAATGTGAGAAGAACTCCAAGTGAAATTGGAAGCGCTAAAATCAGGTTTGAAAGTAAACTTTGTTATGGGCAAAATCTCACACTTGTCATTGTTTAGTTTATAGCCGGAAATCAGGGAGTACTCACGTACCTCATCTAGAAAGGCGGGTATGGATTCAGTGGGATTAGATATAAAAAGGAGAATATCGTCAGCGTATGCAGCAAGTTTGACGTGAGAATGCATGGTTTGAAAACCATGAATGTTAGGATGTTGACGGAGCTTGGAAAGGAAAGGCTCTAAAGCCAAGTTAAAAAGAAATGGGGACAAGGGACATCCTTGACGGACACCTCTACCTAGGTCAACAAAGGAGGAGACTGAACCATTGGCACAAACTGCCGCACGTGGATTGGAATAAAGAAGGGCTATTAAAGAAATAAATTTAGGGCCAAAACCAAACCATCCGAGGGCAGAAAAAAGATAGGTCCATTCAACCCTATTGAATGCTTTCTCGGCATCCAATGGAATCGCTGCAAGAGAATGCTGCAAACGCGAGGATTTCGACAGGACGTTGAACAAAAGTCTAGTATTGTCAGTAATAAAGCATCATTTGACGAATCCAGATTGCTCCGCAGAGTGTTGTTGAAGCGCCATCTCCAAGGACCAGTATTTTTAGGCAGAATGTCAATAATAATTGAAACAGGGGCATGATCCGATAGTAAAATGGGGCCAATTTCAGCATTAGTAAGAGTTTGGGCAATGTTGTGGGAAACAAAAATATAATCAATCCTTGACTGGGAATGATGGGAGGGCGAGTAAAAAGTAAACTCTTTCTCATCGGATAGCAAAGGCGCCAAGCATCAATGAGCTTGTGTTGTGAGATTGCCTGGGCAAAAAGTTTGTGGGATTTGTTTGGAATATAAGAAGCTTTGGAGTTTCTGTCAAGAAAGGGGTCGAGAGGTTGATTGCAATCTCCCGCTAAAATGAAATTACTACCCCATTACGTTTGCCATCACCAGGAGAATAATAAGGTTCACCCACCCAGCCCCTTTTGAGTTTTGCAGACTCTACATCTGAAAGGTGGGTTTCTTGCAAAAACGCAAAATCAACATTTAATTTGGCTAGATGAGATAAAATTATTTGCCTTTTGATAGGAGAGTTAATACCCTTAACATTCCATGTGACAACCCTTAACGACATAAAATATAAAACATGTTATGAAAAACAAATCGAACAAATTCAAAGAAAAAGCCCATAAAAAGAAGAAAAAAGAAACTTGTCATCATCAAATAGAAAAGCCGACAGAAGAGAAAAAGGAAAGCAAAAGATGAAAGAACGGAACTAGAGGTGACACCATTTGAAGAGAAGAAACAAGAAGAGGAAGAGGAGATTAAGAAGATAGATAAGGAGGCAAATATTTGAAAAACATCAGGGAAAATCATACCTACATAAAGGGGAAGACAAGGGAACAGAACCAGGAACAAACCAGGAGCAAAAGGAGGGGGGGTGGAACCACATGGAACAGGCGGAACCTCCAGGGTCAGCGAGGCGCACAGTCGGGAAGACACCACGGGACGAGGATTCATAATCTATGGATACAAGAGGAAAGCAGTGAGGGGAAATACTAAAATAGAAACCAACAATATCAGAAACCACTAAAGACGTGAAGGTTCAACATGAGAAATTAGCAACTGTAGTATAATAACTCCAATAATGGCCACATAACTTGGAGAACATAGAAATTGAAAGTACGAAGTAAGGATTCATGCAAAAAAGGAACAAGATTTCAACTGGAGCAATATAAAGAGACCAAGAAGCTCAGGTAGGTAAAGAAAAAGAAGGACCAGAAAGATCCATATTAGCTGTTCTGCATGAATTCAGGAAACTTTGAAGACACACAGGATCTTCGTATGTTGTTGTTTTGTTGTTATAGGTGACTTTGAAAAGACATGGGTGAAAAAGTCCATATCTAGCACCTATGGATCGAAGATAAACTCTCATGTCCAAAAAAGCTTTACGTCGGGTCGCTGTAGCTTTGGCATAATCCTGCGCAAAGAACAAAGAAGATCCTGACCAAGTAATCGGTGGAGAGGATTTAGCTGCTGATAAGACCTTCAGGAGATCAGTGTATTCTAAAAAATACAAGATAACTCCTCTCGGTCTTAACGGAGATGAGGTCAAGGAAGTGATCCGACCAAGTCTGTGGGCGCGATGGATGTTAAGCACAGTCCCCTCAGATAAATGTAGAAGCTTGGGGAGGAAAGATTTAAAGAAGGTGATAGGGTCATTCCCCTCACATCCTTCCACCAGACCGTAAATACGCAGGTTGTTGCGTCTATTGCGGTTTTCAAGCTCCTCCACTTGCCGTTGAAGAGAAGAGACCTGCGAGTGCAGATGGGAAACCTTGGTAGATGTCTCTTGAAAAGATGAGATGCTCTGTTCCACTGATGTGACCCTCTTGTCTAGTTGCGCCAAATTATCTGTCAACAATTGTAGTTTGGCGTTGGTTTCTTCCATGAAAGGGTGAAGAGCTGTTATTTCCTCCAGTAAGAGCTCCATAGAAACTGATGTCATTGACTTGGGTGGAGAGGGAGGGTCTTTTTTCAGACACTTGGAGTTTGCTTTTCCTGAAGCTGTCGAAGATGATTCCATCGTGAGCTGTGTATCCTGAGTGAGAGATAGTTGAGAGTCCTCAAACCTGGAAAATTCAGAGAACAACTTGGAATTCTTGATAAAACTATGTGTCGAATTGGTAGTGAAAGAGTGCGTCGTCTTCCTGCCCATATGGTGCACTTCGAAAAAGCATGAAATATAGCTGGTTTATACAAAAAGCATAGGAGAAGAAACACTTGTATGCCTGCGATAGGAAAAATAGTTCAAGCAAAACTGAAGAAGAAAATCCTAATGCGGACAAGGTAGGCGAATATGTTGTTCAAAACCACAAAGGCCAACAAGCGTAAAAATCAATAGTAAGGTAGGAGACAGAAATTAGACCGGCATTATAGCAGATTCATAAGGCAGGAGCATTGTGACCACACTGAGGCAGAAGGTGTGATATATACACAGCAAGGAACCATGAAAAATGTAAAAAGTCAGAAAAGGAGCTGCACTGAGGAGATAGGAAGCATCCACTATTGAAGAGAGGGAGACATGGGCGGCCAAATCCCAGCAGGCGATAATTACAATCAGCAATTAAAAGATAACGAGAGTGGTTGAGGTGAATCCCAAAATGGCTGCCTCATACGAAGGAAGAAAATACCTCAACTTGCTGTAAAGATAGGCAACACTTAAAAAAGCATATCCAGTTCTTCATAGAAGGGTAGCATGAAGGGAGGGAACGCTGTGTGAGGCATTATAGGTCGACATGTTGCACGCCGAGAGAGGCTGAAAGCCGAGGATTTAATAAAAGCGCATCGCGCTAAAAAACAAAATGGCGGCCGCGAACATCATAGAACTGCGGCCAGACTTACTCCGATTAAAAAGGAGCGTTAGCGATGTCAGCGGGCTTCGGAAGCAACATCAGTGCATTCCCGAAATCTTCCGACGTTTAAAACCGTCTCCTGTGGTGTTGAAGAGTAGCGCGAACCGTGGGTCTTCACCGACGCCGGCGGACGCTCACCTCAGTGCCGCTATGTTCACCAGGTGCCAAGCCACGCCCCCAAAACTTCTACTTTGAGATAATATTTCGAAAACTAAAGAATCCAAGTTAGCGTTTCAGAACTGAACGATAAAATACCATGTCAATATATATTGTAGGCAAAGGAAAAGAGATGGAGATATTTTAAGTTATCTTCTTGTATTGTATCTTCTACAATGGGGTGTGTGCTTCTCCACCTGAAAGAAACCTTAACAATATGCAGGATAATCAGTAGAAGGGCTGATGGTTAATCTGCAAGCAGAACTGAACAATCCACCAGTTAAGCTATTTGCATTTCAGCAATTAAAAAAAAAAGCCTAGTATTCACTCCCCGAAGCCTGGAATGGCACATTCATTTCATTGAAATACGGGCACCGTGCTCTATTCAACGTATTAGCATTTTATCTGATCAGCTTTGTGACTGCCGTCAGAAATGCTGTGTATGCGGTTTTGATGTAGCTTGTTCACTTTGTAAATTATTCATTCGTTTGCAGGCTGGAGTCTTGAATGGGAGGCACGAATATAATCGGCAAGCTACAGTTTAATCACAGAAAGAGAGACTTGGGACTGTATGGAGCGCCGAGAGCAGAAACACATCATGAATCATCTGAAAGCGATAACAACACGCATGGAAGAACACCCTAGGCATGGCAGATCAGAGGCATGCCTGCCCGAATAAAATCAACGGATGCAAATTCCCCACTACGGGCCATGTACAGGCCTCTTGACGGATAACTTAAAAATGTCTGCCTATCCAAGTCACCACACCACACATCGAGCATACCTGGCTTCCTATCATGACGGGATTTAATGAGGCAGCACAGCGCTAATACCAGTTTCATGCACCTGCGGTGCACAGTAGGTCCATTTCACTCGATATTGCTCCAATTTTGTGTTTCATTTTTATGGTCTGGGTTTACAGCGCAGTTGTCACCAGCAAATTATGGGAGCATCACTAAAGAGTGCTTAGGCTCAGCCCAGATGTAGGTGAGCCAGTAGTACTTTGATTGGGCAGACGTTGTGTGCTTCCACGAAAAAGTGCTTGCTCACCGCACAGCCCTGGTAATTGTGTTTATTTACCAAGCTGCCTCAGCTTTTAGGGGGACACACATGACATTGTAATGCTATTATAGTGTCCCAGATAACTAGATAATCTATTCTGGCAGCAGCATGGGAGAAAAGAGGGCAGTCATTGAGTCATTAACCAACATGGATGATTATGTCTGGCGTGACACTGAAACCGGCGTCTAATCTTTTAATCTACACCCTAATAACTCTACAGTTCTTTGCTTCCACACAAATATATATCTATACCCATGCTATTTACTTGTAATGCTTCACATTGAGAACATCTTTCAAACCCATATCTATTGGCATTGTCAAAGCTTGTTAGATTGTATAGCTCGGTAGCTCAGGAACAGTGACCAAGGTTTGCCTTTTTCTGTTTCTCAGCTGTGTTGCCTAAAATCATGAGCTAACTTGGAAAAATAGTGGGTAAATGAACTGGCCTTATGACCTGCGAGTGCATAAAACAGACCTCAGTTCAGGCCTGTGCCATGAAAGTCCATCATGATACCACCCATGCAGGACAATGTCTGTTCTTACATTTGCAGTGTCAAAAGTGCATATATTTAACTCTGAGTTTTGTTGAGTTAATGCATGAGCTGCCAAATGCAAAGCTCAGAAATTGAGAGAGGCAATCACTGCTCATCCTTTACAAGGTGTCTTTTCCGTAGCTCATACAGCTGGGTCTGTGGGTTTAGCGGTCTAATGTGTCCACTGTAGGGACCTGTGCTTGACTTCATGGCCACCGGCTGAAATCCTGGTGGGGCTACTAAAAATGTCATCCTTCTGAAATCGATAAAATGAGTTCCTTTGGGTAACAATAAACATCTGTTATTCAGTGCCAAAATGCCCTTTGTGGTGAATGCACATATACATGTTATGTTACACTAAGAGAAACTCTAAATTAGAAACACAGCAAACACAAAAAGGCAGGAATTCAGCGGTGCACCAGTGCATCTTTTTATGATCCAACCCAAGGGTCAAATTACCAAAAGTGCTCCCTGGGGTATTGTATTGAGATTTCCACATGGGTATTCCATCACGGATATCCAGTCTGCCATATTACAAGTGAATTAAGATATAATGGACTAGTAATAAGGTAGATGGGATATCTGTCACATTTGTAAAAAGAGTTCCCATTCGTCAAACTCTAAATCAGGCCCAAAGTTTTTACACACATTTTATCACTCATAGGTCGCTTTGCGATTCCAGCTGGGGCCGCCACTATTTGAAAGATCCTATTGTTATTGATTGCATGAATGTGAAGTGGGAAACATCCTTTATGACGCAACTTTATCCACGCAGTGCCTTTACAACGCAGATTTTACAACGAAAACCATTACAACGCATTGCACTGGGGGGGCTCTAGGATAGGGAATAGTTTTAATTTACTATCCAACACCTTCCCTACTATCCACGGGGACTAGAGTTGGAATAGTAAATTAAATTATTCACTATCCATTACCCCCCAAAGCAATGCGTTGTAATGGCTTGCGTTGTAAAACTTGCGTTGTAACGGCATGCGTGGTAAAAGCATGCGTTGTAATCACATACATCCATGTGAAGTAATCAACCACAGAGTGGCACCGGAATATCCCTCAAACGCATTGAGCCAGAGGCAATTGAGGGAACACCATTGCAAGTATGCATTTTCAAATATTACTAAAGCATACCCATGGGCAAATAGCTCTTTCGAGAGCATGTTGCATGCACGTTTCCTTTAAGGCAGCTCAGAATAAGGGATCCCTCTCACTTTGTTCTGTGGAAAGATAAATAGTGGGCCGAATTGTGATCCCAATCCGAGTCTGTCTGGGTATGCTATTTTTTAAGTATTGCCAAATTAAAGCAGAGCCGAGTTACCACCGCAGTGGTCGTTCTCGTCCATGTGGCTGCATAATTTCACAAACAGTGACCTAAAATGAGCCTTGAGCATCCAAAACCATGGAGGTCAGAGTCCAGTCGAGAGCGAATTACGAATACTCTGAACCTTCTGTCTGTTAAGAATTCATCCAATAAGGTGCTTTTTTTAAAGAGCATTTCAGATATTTAGCGCTAGTTTTTAAAGTGAATGTTAAATGTTCATGGACTTCGTGGTCTGACAGTATTACAGAATGAAAGCGAATACCAGCCTCAACAGCCCATATTTCAGTGACCAACAACGGCGGCTCCTCAAGGTAGTGCTGCGAGGCGGTGGGCGGGTGGGGAAGGGGCAGAGTGGGGGGTAGTAAACTCTGGCATACGGACGAACGGAGTTAAGTAAATAAATAAAAAATAAAATGAATCACATTGGGTGCGCTGCCATGTAATTTGGTGATGCACCGCGCCCAATGTAATTAATTTTATTTATTTATTTACTTAACACCTTTCGGCCGTCTGCCAGAGTTTACTACCCCCACCCTGCCCCTCAAACCCACCGCCGGCATCACTCCCTCTAGGAGCAGCCACTGGTGACCAAGAATAATCAAACCAGGAATACTTTTCACAGGAAGGGGAAACAGGAGGCTTTTATGTCTAGACAGAACAGATATGAATTGCCTTTAGTGCCTTCCCCTCAGCTAACCTGATAGGCTATGCACAAACAAACTCAGGGGCATATTATCAACAAATAGCGATATTTATCGCTAAGTAGGGTTAGCGGCAATTTTTTCATCCCCTGCACTTCACGGGATTTTATCGCTGAGAGAACGTGCTATTAGCAACGTTTATCTCAAAAGCGATAAAATCCCCGGCGATAGTGGCAAAATTCGTGAATATCGCTGAGAATACAGCGATATTCACGCATTATCGCTAACAGGGTCTTAGCCATTATATCCACCTCCCATTGGATATAATGGCTAAGAACTGGTCTGAGCAGGTATTAGTTTTTGAAGATATTTGCGCTTAGCGCGAATATTTCCATCGCTACGCCTGTATTGGTAATAGGCGATAGCGATGTTCGCGACTGCTTTCAGTCGTTAACAGGTTGGGTAGGTACACTTTGCATGTCATTAGCGATAAATATCGCTGACATGCAAAGCGGGCCCAAAACCGCTCGCCATCGCCTACAAGCTGTCGCTAACTGCTGTTAGCGACAGCTTGCTAATAGGGCGATAGTATTATCGCTGCTTAGCGGCCTAAAACGGCCGCTAAAGCGGCGAAAATTGCCTATCCCCCCCCTTGATAATATGCCCCTCAGTTCAAGACCTAAAGCAAAATGAACTTAAGTGAAAAAGGAAGTCAAAATGTTCTTGCTGCGAGTTCAAAACTAATCTTTATTGTCAACAAACATTGATCGACACGTGTTCCACGAATTTAAGGTTGCTTCTTCGGGGAGAAAAAAACGATGGTTTCTATCATATTATTCATAATCGGAAGCGACAATGAAAAGAACCAGATGCAGTAAATGAAAGAGAAGATGAAATAAACAATGCAAACAGAAATTTAAAAAACACAATGCTTGAGTTACAATAGTTCCAACCTTTTTTATTTAAGAATCAATTTCAAGTAAATCCTAAATATTACAACAATCTTGAAACACCTGTGCAACAGAAATACCCATACTTCCCAGTTATAAAAGAAAATCTTGCCATCATATTACAAAAGTCAACACAGGAGTTCGAAAATGACTAAATAAAAAGGTGCCCATGTCCTGTGCAAAAATACTGAAGCGAGAATATTTCTGGCTTCAGCCTGCCTAATACTATAGTTCATAAGGAGTAACATCAACTGTCATGATAAACATACAGAGGTGCTTCTGACCCATATGGTAATTTACCGCAATCAGTTATGAATGAAGAAAAAGTGAAATGCATGTGCTGAGAAGGTCTCTTAGGAAAGGCTGCTTGAAAAGATGGACGGATGTGGCTTAACGGATAGATTGGCTGACTATCTAGCTGGGGAGCCATGTTTGGGTCTGTTCGAAGTCTTAATCATCCTATGATTCTGGGCTAATCACTTAATCTCCTATGCAAAAAAAACAAGCATTGATAAATGTATTAGGTTTTGCCTATGTGTTTAATAATAAGTCGTTGTAAGCTGTAGATTGCTGAGTAGGTGTACAATATAAGTTACAGTAAGTCTATTAAAGTTTTATGAATTGTTGTTGTCTATGTACAAAAAGGCAATATGTTGCGCTCTTACAAGTGGTATAGTGTGGGTAAGAAATTGAAAAATTTTGGGAAATGAAAGAGGGAAATAATAGAATTGGTGTAATAGCAATACTATGTGCTAGAGGAGTCCTGACAATTTTTGGGCCTGCAAGATAATAATACCTGTTTAGTATTAAAATATAGCGATATTTGGTGTTTAGTGGTGTGCCTAGAGCTGTTGGTCCTGGTGCAACTGCACCTGCTGCACCATTAAAATGATGACCCTATTGCCTGCTAGACACATGCACTTGTGACTGTCTTGTTTAGTAGTAAAATGTAACAATAATCTGGGTTTAGTGAGGCCCCTATGGCCACTGCACCTGCTGCACAAATCAAATCAAGTCCCTTTTAACTGGAAGGTAACTGCAATTGTGACTGCCTGTTTAGTAGTCAAATATATCAATATTATGTGTTTAGAGGAGCTCTGACAACTTTTGGACCTGGTGCTACTGCACCTGCTGCACCATATAAATAATGACCCTGTTGTCTGCAAGGTAACTGCACTTGTGGTTGCCAGTTTCGGAATGAATATAACAATATTAGGTGTTTAGGGGGGTGCCTGGAGCTTTTGTTCCTGGTGCCACTGCACCTGCTACACTATTGAAATCATGACCCTAAATCCTGAAAGTTAACTGCACGTGTGACTACCTGTTTAGTTGTAAAATATAGCAATCATTTGTGTTTATTGGGGTGCTGAGAGCTTTTGGTCCCGGTGCCACTGCACCTGCTGCACTATTGCAATTATTATGACCCAAGTGCTTGCTAGGTAACTGCACTTCTGACTGCCTGTTTAGCTGTAAAATATAACAATATTAGGTGGTTAGAGGAGTTCCGATAACTTTTGGGGCCGGTGCCACTGCAACTGTTGCACCATTCAAATCATGACTCTGTTGTCTGCAAGGTAACTGCACTTGTGAATGCCTGTTCAGCTTTAAATGTTATCAATAATCTGGGTTTAGTGTAGTCCATAGAGCTTTTGACTGCAGTGCCACTGCACCTACTGCACCAGTTCTGACAACATTTGGGCCCGGTGCTACTGCACCTGCTGCACCATTCAAATCATGACACTGTTATCTGCAAGTTAACTGCACTTGTGGTTGCCTGTTTAGTAGTAAAATATACGATAGTTCTTGTATATATATATATTACCTACTGGCGGTCGCCAGTAGGTATATATAGTTAGGATTTTTTCTCTATGGGTTTTTTGAAAATTCTATGTCTAATAACTTTGGCGTTTGTGGACGGAATTGGCTGAAATTTTCAGAAAAATGGCACATTTTGTTTCTGAGCAGCCCCTGAAAATTGGGGGGGGGTTCGTCCAGGGGGGGTCGAGAAAAAAGGGGGGTCCCAAAACGTGTTTTTAACATTGAGTTTTCCATAGGGCGGTTGGCCTCACTTTTAGCCCGAACGGCTGAATGGATTTGCACGAAACTTGGCAAAATTGTAGGGACTGGTAGCCCGATGTGCCTTTTGTAGGTCTCAATATATGTGCTACAGTGGATTTTGAGAAATTAACGTTTAAAAAAAGATATATATCTGTAACAGCGGACCGGGCAGCGCTCCAGGACGCGTACTTTTCGCGCAACGGAGCTTTGTGAAGCGAAGCTGATTGGTTCTCCGGCGTCTGTCAACATTCCAAACAGTCCGTAGCGGCCGCCATCTTGTCTCTCGGTAGGATCGAGAGACAAGAGGAGGCCAAAGCGAAGGGGCAAATGACCATAAGGGGGCATAGTAGATCCTCGCTGACCCCCTAGGTTTGATGTGGAGGTTTTAAAAGGCCCCCGCGGGGCAAAAAAAAAAAATAATAATAATAATCGAACGGCTGAATGGATTTGCACGAAACTTGGTAAAATATTAGGGACTGGTAGCCCGATGTGCCTTTGCTAGGTCTCAATATATGTGCTTCAGTGGATTTTGAGAAATTAACGTTCAAAAAAAGATATATATCTGTAACAGCGCACCGCTTCGCGTACTTTTCGCGTTACGGAGCTTTGCGAAGCGAAGCTGATTGGCTCTCCGGTGTCTGTAAACATTCCAAACAGTACGTAGCGGCCGCCATCTTGTCTCTCGGTAGGATCGAGAGACAAGAGGAGGCCAAAGCGAAGGGGCAAATGACCATAAGGGGGCATAGTAGATCCTCGCTGACCCCCTAGGTTTGATGTGGAGGTTTTAAAAGGGCCCCGCGGGGCAAAAAAAAAAAATAATAATAATAATCGAACGGCTGAATGGATTTGCACGAAACTTGGTAAAATATTAGGGACTGGTGAATTTTGAGAAATTAACGTTCAAAAACAAGATATATATCTGTAACAGCGCTCCGCTTCGCGGAGATAAAATTATATCTGTATTACCTAGCTGTTGCTAACACCAGTTAGCGACGGCTAGTAGGAGATAGCGACCATCTTGGGCCCCACTTTGCATGTGAGTGATATTTATCACTAATGACATGCAAAGTGGGCATGCCAAGATGTTAGCGACTGGAAACAGTTGCTAACATCGCTATCTCCTATTATCAACTTTTGGAAATATTCGAGATAAGCGCGAATATCTCCAAAAAGTAACAGCTGCCCTGAGCAGTTCTTAGCCATGTTATCCAATGGGAGGTGGATAACATGGCTAAGAGCATTAGCTCGGTAATGCATGAATATCGCTGAGTTTTCAGCGATATTAATGCATTGCGGTCGTTTTTTATCGTATTTGCGATAAACCTTGATAATAGCAAGGTTTATCTGCGATAATTTCTGACGGTAAAAAAATCTTTGCAATGCATCGTTAGGGATAAATATCGCTTAACTTTGGTAATATGCCCCAACGTCTGTTAACGTTCGATTCGAAGGAAATCAGGAAGTGTTGAAAAACATTGTCTGCGCCATCTTGTCTTTTTTCAAATGCCACACTTTTGTCGTGCACGGCAGCCATTTTAGATGCCTTGACCAGACCCACTCTGTGCACGCTGTCGATCCTTAGCATGGCTCCCCACCCTCGCAAGCATCTCACCCAGGCAGTGGTCACCCCCGCTCTCTGTCTTATGCATGGGTAATAAAACTCCCCCCATCTGCGCTGCTCTTCCCTGAGAATCACACCCTGTGCCCGCCCGACACCTCCCTTTCGCCCTATTCACTACCGCACCCTCTGACACTCCTTTTCCTCTGTGTCCGATTGTCCAGGCCGGTCCTAGGCTATCAGCTAGCCCTGCAGATGTAGTTTATGGCCACAGCTGTAAAGAATCACCCCTCTTCAAAGGAGTTATAGTAGATCAAGGCCCACACTCGATGAGATCCGTCACAGCAGAAGCGTTGCTATTATCTGAAAACCATCCTGTATTGTGATTGGGGAGGGGACCGAGCGTGAAGCGGAAGATTCCAGGGATGACTCTTTGTACATAAAAGTTTTTACAATTATGTGTCACATTAAAAATATATAGAACTCCGACAAAGTAGTAAGATTATAAAACTTTAATAATTTATAAATATATACAAGAAAACAAAAATAGTAATAACATATAAACATTTTTAGGGAAAAACAACGAAGTAGCGGTCGGCTGTGCGAATAGTCCCAACGCAGCACAACGTCCAGATTTCCGGCGTGGGGCGTCGCGGGGGGTGGGTCATCAGTAGCAAACTGTTGTGCGAATAGTTCCAAGGCAGCAGAACGCGCCGAAATCTAGATGACACGAAAGTGATGTCTAGTAAGTTGCCACCCAGCAAATAACGGCGTGGGGCGTCGCGGGGGGTGGGTCATCAGTAGCAAACTGTTGTGCGAATAGTTCCAAGGCAGCAGAACGATGGCACCAAGGTGATGTCCAGTAAGTTGCCGCACTGGTTTTGGTATCCTACAATGCTGCTCCGAATAATGGCGTGGGGCGCCCCGGGGGAGGCGGCGTGAACGGGCCTCTCCAGGTGGAGTGTCATCTGTTGTAGTGGGGCGCCCCTTTACCGTTTCAGTTGCCATTCCGTCCGTTTTTGGTCCACTGTGTCAAAAGCCGCAATTCAGCTGAGTTGCGCCCACTCTTGCGGTGCAGCGATAGGCGGCTGTCACAGGACTCTCAAAATGGCGGCAGGCTCTTTTCTTTTTGGGCCTGGTCCACTGAAATGGCCCTGGGACACCTTGGAAATCGGACGCTTGTCTGCTAGGTCTTGGACCCCATTCTCGAAAGCGTCCCCTCCGCCTTGAGAATTCATCAAAAGTTTTGGGGGCCCCGACTCCTGCAGGCTTCTGGTGGGGAGCGGCTGCCATGATTGCTCGCGGAATGACCACGACGGAGCTACGAGATGGTGGTGCTCTCATGCTGACGCCAGTTTAGTCTGAAACATCCAGAAACAAGGTGGGGCTTTCATCGTTTGGGAAAAAAAAAAAGTTTTCATCCAATGAAAAGTGTTGTTTTTAGGTCATATGATCAAGCCTTCCATCATTAGGAAACCAAAAGTAAAATGAACCAATGAAAAGTTTTATAAACAAGTCACATGACCTGTTATGCGGCATAGGGTATAAAATGCGGAGAAAATACGTTGGCACGTGAGGCGGCGTCAGTAGCGGACCGATGTGCGAATAGGCCGAAGGCAATACAACGCGCCAAGATCCGGATGGCACCGAGGTGGTGTCCAGCAAGTTGCAGCACTGGTGTGGCCATCCTACAATGCTGAAAGTCGGCGTGGGGCGCCCCGTTGGCCTGTGAGTTTGCGTCAGTAGCGGACCGATGTGCGAATAGGCCGAAGGCAGCACAACGCGCCAAGATCCGGATGGCACCGAGGTGGTGTCTAGTAAGTTGTCGCACTTCTGTGGCCATCCTACAATGTTGAAAGTCGGCGTGGGGCACCCCGTTGGCCTGTGAGATGGCGTCAGTAGCGGACCGATGTGCGAATGGGGCCAAAGGCAGCGCAACAATATTTTCTGACTGACACCACAAGGCGCTGAGATGCCAAGATCCGGATGGCACCGAGGTGATGTCTAAGTTGCGGACTGATGTGCGAATGGGGCCAAAGGCAGCGTAACAATATTTTTTGTATGGAAGATACCACTAGGCGTTGAGATGCCAAGATTCGGATGGCACCGAGGTGATGTCTAGCAAGTTGCTGTACTGGTGTGGTCATCCTACAATGCTGAAACTCGGCGTGGGTCGCCCCATTAGCCTGTGAGATGGCGTCAGTAGCGGACCGATGTGCGAATAGGCCGAAGGCAGCACAACGCGCCAAGATCCGGATGTCACCGTGGTGGTTTCATAGTTGAGAGGCACTTCATCTGCAGTGGGGCGCCGAGATCCGGATGGCACCGAGGTGATGTCTAGCAAGTTGCTGTACTGGTGTGGTCATTCTACAATGCTGAAAGTCGGCGTGGGGCGCCCCATTAGCCTGTGAGATGGCGTCAGTAGCGGACTGATGTGCGAATGGGGCCAAAGGCAGCGCAACAATATTTTCTGAAGAGAAGACACCAAAAGGTGCTGACATTCCAAGATCCGGATGGCACCGAGGTGGTGTCTAGCAAGCTATACAGTTGAGTTGTGTGCGCACTTGCGGCGAATAGGTCGAAGGCAGCATAACAATGTTTTTTGAATAGAAGACACCACAAGGCGTTGAGATTCGGTTACCACCGAGGTGATGTCTAGCAAGTTGCCGCACTGGTGTGGCCATCCTACAATACTGCTCCGAATAACGGCGTGGGGTGCCCGAAGGGGGGGGGAGCCGGCGTGAATGGGCCTTCCTAGGTGGAGGCTCGTCTGCTGTAGTGGGGCGCCCCTTTACCGTTTCAGTTGCCATTCAGCTGAGTTTCAGCTGCTCTTGATGCTACAGCGACAGGCGGCTGCAAGAGGACTCTCAAAATGGCGGCCTGTTCTTTGGATTTGGGCCTGGTCCACTAAAATGGCCCTGGGACACCTTAGAACTCGGACGCTCGATTTTTTTTTCCTTTCCTGTACATGCAAAAAAAGGTAAATGCCCGGTACGTTACACGCTTCATCTGCCACGATGAACTCTCCAGAGGAACCGAAAATAAATATAGTTGTGGTAACTATACCATGCATCGTCATATGGAGAGGTGGCACCAATTAATTATAGTGCTGCATAAAAGAGAGATTTGGAGGAGAACCCCTGACCTGCTAGTACATTCATCAAAGAAGTGGCACTGAGAGCTTCAGAGGCAAGGGAAACGGTCCCAAATATTTAGAAGAACTTTGGAAAGATTAAAATGACATGTTTAGATTGTGGCAAATTAATTTCATGTGGACAGATGAGTGTTACTCTAATAAATACAGCATATGAACATCATCATAGTCGATGGTTGGTAGAGACATTTTGACTATATCCTGGACCTGCCCGTCCTCGCCCAAAATGGCGCCGGAATAAATGGGACTCGTAACTCCTTGTTGTGTACTGGTTGCAGAACCTTGAAATCACGAGATACGTATGCAGTTTTGAAGCACATGGCGGGGACGAGAATTGATTGAATATTTCGACATCCCTATTGATATTAAGTTCTGATGTGTTATTGATTACTGTACTGTTGAAAGTTCGAATTAACGTCACCCATGGTACTTGCCCGCCAATGTATATCTAGATAATTTTATTGTAACTGGCCCTGTCGTATTTTAATTATAAAATGTACGTCCACCGATTCCGTAACTGTTAGACACCTTAGTTCTTGCAACCTAATGGCCCGCCCGTTACGTTCCTCTACAGTGTAAATGTCTATTCATCATATACGATTACAGTTTGCTCTGTGGCAGGCCCACGTGGTTATAGGCTCGTATTTGTATAATGAAATTTTCACAATAAAGGTTTTTAAAAGAAAACATGGTAGTAGTATATACATTGGTAAAGTTTTTAATAATAGTGACTGTTTTAGAATCATTAAAAGGCAAGTGAAATAAAGCAGACCAATTACATGAAGGGTAAAAGGTATAATACGAAGGAACGCAGTAAAGATAAATGGTCAAGGGCTGTTGTGTTTTCTATTCCTGCAACATAAAGTGATCGATAAGAATCTCATATTCAGGCGTATCGGCGACTAAGACAGCAGGTCGACCCTCTTTTGCTCAACGGCTCCGTCATGGGACGAAGAAACGCTCTTTTTCTCGAAAAAAGAATATATTTTACTTGCAGGACAGTTGTAAAATTTCCGGGAAAGTACATTAGCCTGGAACATTATAACATATGTTTAAGAAAAAATAATGTTCGGAAGTAATGAAAAGCGTAATTTTTAGGTCATATGACCAAGCCTTTCATCATTACAATAAGAAAAGTAAAATGAACCAATGAAAAGTTTTATTAACAAGTCACATGACTTGTTATGCTTACGTTACGCGCTGCGCGCCCCGGATGACTTCCGGATGCGCTAACGCGGCGCGTCATATGACGCATTACGCGACAACGCAGGTACAGAATATAGTCAAAATGTCTCCACCAACCAGCGGTCGGAACACAACCCCTTTCAGCAGGCTAAATAGTTCTGTTAAATGACAACAGAAGGGACAGGCAACAAGAACCATCAGTCAAAGAGGGGAGGGCTAGTTCTTCTCTACCGGGTTACATTGGGGCGCTACCGGAACTGATCGAATTGGTAGTCTACAGTGTTTCTGGATGTTTCAGACTGAAGCTGGGGTTAGCATGAGAGCAGCACCATTTCGTAGCTCCGTCGTGGTCATTCCGCAACCAATCATGGCAGCCGTTCTTTATCGTTATTTTGGGCGGGGTGGGTGGCGGAGCCGAGCTGTTTTGCAGCCATCATTGTGTGGAGTTCAGTTCATCTCACTAGTTTTGTATTTGTCATGAGGGGTTGTTCCTAATGTTTCTATTTTAGCGAGGTCAAAAAGAGATCCCATTAGTGGCCTACTGATTTTGCTCGATTCCTTTTCTTTTTTTTACACGATTTTTCGTTATCTGCAAAGACTAAACAGAGTATTGCGACTCTGTGTTTGTTTGTAAATAGAGAATGAACCAAAGAGAACTAATTCTAAAACAGTAAATACTTGGATAACAATCAATCAAATGGAGAGAGAAGCAGGCACGACGGATTACAACGGGGGCAAAGGCCTGCGTTAACTACCTTTCACTATCTGCAAAGAGAGAGTACTCCTAATAGAAATGAGGGGGGTGGGGCACCATTCAAAGCAGATCAGTGTGCATAAACACGAAAATGTTTTCACTTACCACGTACTTGACATTCGACAGCTTATGATATTTGCTATTAAAAAACCATTGAAATTCACTGAAAAAACCATAGGTTATAGACCATATATAGTTAGGAATTAGCATTTACAAAACCTTGAAAATTCACTGAAAAAACCATAGGTTATAGACCATATATAGTTAGGAATTAGCATTTAAAAAACCTTATTTTACTCACACAAAACCATTGAAATTCCATATATAGTTAGTTGCACTAACTATATATCGCGCACCCGCAATCCACTGCTGATCATGTCACATATTACATCATTCATGACATGGTCAGTGACATCACTGATGACATCACTGATGACATCTCAAATGACATCACTGATGACATCACTGACGACATCTCATTTGACATCATTCTTGTGCTAATACGATAAACCTCTTCAGACTCTAATATAACCTTAGATACACTCAGTGTATACAGACACTCACACACTGCCACTCATCCATGGAGTTACTCACACACCCAGTCAGTCATGCAAAGAAACAATCTCACCTCCATTTCTTCAACTATACAGTTAAACACACCTTACTTATTGAAACATATACTAACACATATTTACTCTCTTATACAATCCCTGATACAAGTTCACAATGATCGATACAACCACTCACTCATTCAGTGACTCTCATGCACAGTTATTTATATATGCCAACTCTCACATGTACTGTGTTTTACATATGTACTTACTATGACATGTAGCATTGAGATATCCATTCACTCATCAATACACTCATGCACACAGTCAACTGCCCATGTAGCTGTTTCCACATGCACTCTTGAACTCATACACCTAGTGAATAAACTGCTCACACATCTATGCATAGAGTCACACACCTTCCAGCCACCCCCACACAAACTCAATCTCCCATAGAAATACTTGGGCAACCAATTAATAACACATATAGCCTCTCGTATAGCTAATGATCAACACATGCAGCAGTTTACAGAACAACAGACATAATGATGCACAAATTAAGACAGTTTAGTCACTAACCCATGCATTCAGTGAGACACATTTAATCACTCACTCATACAGTCAGTCACGCACCTACTAAATCCTTCATCCAGACACTTATACATCCACTCATTCTTCAATATGTAAGACATATTTTAACTTTACAGAAACATACAGTCACTGGATGTTGTCATCAGTGATGTCATCAGTGATGTCATTTGAGATGTCATCAGTGATGTCATCAGTGATGTCACTGACCATGTCATGAATGATGTAATATGTGACATGATCAGCAGTGGATTGCGGGTGCGCGATATATAGTTAGTGCAACTAACTATATATGGAATTTCAATGGTTTTGTGTGAGTAAAATAAGGTTTTTTAAATGCTAATTCCTAACTATATATGGTCTATAACCTATGGTTTTTTCAGTGAATATATATATATATACCTTATGTTTAACGTGCAATGTTTATTACAATAGTTAGAATGTGATCATAACGACCAAATACATTAAATTGAAGGAATTAATCCAATAATGCCTTCAATTTACAAAGAAAGGTACTGAGCTATGGATAGGAAATGTTACAAATGTTCTACGGCTAATACACAACTATGTAATAAAAAGCAAGCATTCCAGAATACTGTTAGAAGCTGGCTGCCTTTTCATGGGAATCGATTTTATCTTGACAGTGAATGGGGTTTAAACAGTGTGAGCAGCTTCAGTAGAAGCATCATAAATGCGTGCAGCCAGGGGAAGTTCACAACAAAGACAAAAAAGTTCCTCACAAAAGCGAATGAACACAGCAATTGTGAACTGATAAATGTCCCCTATTAAGATATATTAAATACAAGAGATTTCCCACACACAGCGCAAGCGCTGTGCAGGTGAAACATGAAAAAATTAAAGCGTAACTCTGTAATGCAACTGGTGCTCTTGTAAAGCGCTCTGATACCTTCAGGTAAAGTTCGCACTATATGAAACTGCAAAAAAAAAAAACCCATTCTCAATCTAAAAAAGTGAACAATAAAAAATCAATGTTTATGATATACTAGCTGTACCCGGCCACGCATTGCTGTGGCTCAGTCTGGTTAAATGGAAGATAAAGAAAAGAGTAAGCGCACGTTTCTAATATGTTTAATTTCACAATGCTTGTTATGTTATGTTATGTTAATTTATTTCTTCTATAGCGCTCGGCTACTCCAAGGAGCATCCCGGCGCTTTGATGAAGAATATCAGCAAGCAAAACAACACATAACAACTAAAAAGCAGACAGAAGAGAAGGATCAAGTTTATTTAGTAAAAAGCCACGTTTTAAGCTCCTTTCTAAAAGCAAGGAGACTGGGAGCCTGTCTGAGAGAAAGTGGTAATTCATTCCACTCCTTCGGGGCTAAGTAGCGGAAAGATCGACCTCCCATCCTTGCACGCCTGATAGCCGGGACTGTCATTTTGGATAAACAAGATGATCTCAAAGACCTGCTAGGTACATATCGGGAGAGACGTTTCCTTATGTACTTAGGGCCAGATCCTTGTAGAGCTTTGAAGGCAAAAGTCAGGCACTTGAAAAGAATTCTTTTAGCGATCGGCAGCCAGTGTAAAGAATTCAGTAAAACCGTGGCACCTGCTCTTCTCGGGAGCCCGTAAATAGCACGGGCTGCCGAGTTCTGGACTACTTGCAAACGGGTCAACAGATATTTAGGTAGACCCAAAAAAAGGGCGTTTGCGTAGTCCAGTCGAGATCCGATCAAGGCCTGAACAATGATCTTCCTATGTTGGAAAGACACTAGAGGAAGAAACTTCCTCAGCATCCGTAAAATGCCAAAGCATTTACCTGAGAGGCACGAAATATGAGGCCCAAAGGACAATTCACTGTCCACAATCACTCCCAAATTTTTTGCCTTGAGAGACACATTGTCCGGCGGAAACAGGTCTTGTGGCCACCAAGCTTTCCAGTCTGGTTCACAGGTGCAACCAAAAAAGAGCAGCTCCGACTTATCGGAATTGCACTTTAATCCATTACACCTGAACCATTCAAAAACCGCACCAAGGCAATCCCTGATCTGTACGCCGTCGAATGACCCGCCCCTATCACAAGTGAATAGGAGCTGGGTGTCATCGGCGTAAGATACGATCTGGGCGCCAAAGGACTCCGCGACTACCGCCAGAGGGGCCATAAAGATGTTAAATAGCATGGGGTTAAGAATGGAACCTTGCGGAACCCCTACCTCTAGTGGAGCCATATCAGCGGAGAAAGGGGGCGCCCAGATCGTTTGCCGGCGGTCGGCCAGAAAAGATTTAAGCCAATTCCACACCGTTCCCCGAATGCCGCTCTCCCAGAGTCTTGCAAGGAGGCGATCGTGAGGAACGATGTCGAAAGCCGCCGACAAATCTAGCATTACCAACATGGCCCTTCCCCCAGAGTCGAGTACTTCCCTGATGGCATCCGTGACCTCGAGAAGAGCCGACTCCGTGCTAAAATTTGCACGGAACCCAGATTGCGAGTCATACAACAGGTCGTTTCCTTCGATAAAATTGGAAATCGTCCGATGTGCAAATCTCTCGGCCACTTTCGCCAGAGCAGGGAGAAGGGAAATAGGCCTATAGTTGGCATGGATGAGGGGGTCCAAGGAAGGCTTCTTGATCAATGGCAGGATCAGAGCATGTTTCCATGCCTGCGGGACCACTCCCGTTGACAATGAAGAATTCAGAAGGGGGGTTCAGCAAGGCATTTAGGGAGGGTGCCACCTTCCCCAGAAGCTTGTGGGTATACAATATGTTTTGTGACTATTGTCTCTATGCGTCTTTTGTAGTTGTTGCGCAGCAAGCAAATCGATGGGGTCTGTTCTGCCTTTCGATTAAAAACATGCACGTATTCTACACACGCGTATTCAAATCCAACGTTGTGTATACATAAACACGCGCTAATGTTGCAAAGTGAACCAACTCCTCCCTCCTCCCTCCACGCACTTCCCGGTCTGCCATCCTGACACCAACTGTCCATCCTAATATATGTAGACTATTGTCTGTATGCGTCCTTTCTTAGCGTTGCAATGTGAACCAACTCCTCCCCCATCCCCTCCACCCACTTTTGAACACCCTATACTTTCGTGAGTACAGCCTGCACAAAATTTCATTAAATATTATCAATTAATCAGATATGGCCATTATTTACTTTCACATTGTCTGAAATATTCCACACCATTACCCCGTTATCATCTTTAGAATGTACATGTGCTAAATATTTAAATACTATGACTCTCCTGCATATTGACAGACTACACGAGAGGGCTATGGCAGATCCCGCCTACACGTAGCTCAGGTGATCACCCCCGTACCTGGAAGCTCTGGCCATTGGAGAGGACTGATGGTGGCATGAGGGATGGAGAGAAGCAGGTCTCTCAGCAGCCACGGCTTGCTCACTGCCGCTGCCTTGGCTGCCTCAGGTGTTACAGGCTGCGAGAAGGAGGGGAGCGCGTTGCTCCGGTTTCGACCTTGGTATCGGCCCCTGCTGTGGATACTTTGCTCATCAGGCTTGGTTACCAGTGCTGAGAGACCCGGGCAGTGCCAGGGGTTGGCTGCTCAGTCGAGGAGGGTCCGAGTTGCTCTGGGTGGTTCACTGACCCGGCGTATCCAACAGCTGGTTGAACAGCAAGCTGGGAAACAAAAAGGAGGGGTGATCAAGATTTCAAGTAAGCAGGTTTTTTTTCCCTTTGTGTCTCGGCATCCCAGAGACATAAACTAAAAAAACGAAATCCAGCCTAATGGGAAGACATACTAAGAATCCTAGTACACCGACTCAGCCAGATGCAAGCATCCCCCAAGACTAAAACTCATACTACACAGATGAAAACAACTTCTGTTACAGCAAAAGCAGAGCGTGAGCGGGTGCAGAAAGCCCGCTGAGGCTCCACCCCTACAGTTAGCCCCTCAAGCTCTGAGGGTGAAGTCTTGGATCATGGTGAGGGAAGCCAAGGGGCACTCAAGCGAGGTCGAACAATGCCTGCCAGAGATTAATACATTTAACTATAGAAGAAACTGAATGAGTTAATGAACTATCTGGCCCAGCTATGACAGGAGAAAGTCAGGATAATAATCCTTCAGTGGAGAATCTAGAGAGTAGGCAAGAAAAACCTTCTAGTTTACCTCTGAGCAAAGTTAAGGAATACCTGATGCTTCAGAAACCTAAAGCATCTCAATCTCTTCTACAGTCTCTACTCCCTTTGATGCAACAGGCTCCTAAGCAGGATATCCACGGTGCTAAAGATGTACAGGTTGTTCAGCCTCAATCATGTCCCGAAATGATTGCTCATGAACCTCCTTTGCTTTTTCATCCTTTGGTGAATTCCTCACCGTCAGCATCATTTTTGGAAGCGGCTGAAGATACCACGGAAGTTACCACAGAGTCTGTAACCGGGACTGGGTCTAGTTTGTGATATAAAAAGCATGCTTAATCTTATTCTTCATGAGATTAGGGAAATGAAGGCCACACAAGCAACAGAAATTGCAGCACTCCATGCATGCCTATCTAAAATTAAAGAGGTAGTGGGGACTTTGCCATCCAGATTGCAGGAGACTGAATCTAGCATTTCTTATTTGGAGGATCAGATGACCTCAATCCAGTAGCAGGTCTTAACAGATGCTGGAAATCAAGCTGGAAGAATTAGAGAATGATTCCCGGTGTTCTAATCTGCGGCTAGTTGGGGTTCCAGAGGGGTGCGAAGGGTCTCAACTAGCACAATGGGTTGAGTCCATTATAAAGGAGAATGTCCTGCCGGATATTTCAGGGGATCTCCCGATCACTCGCTTCCATAGAGTCCCAGCACAGCCTTTCCTGAATTCTAAATTTGCCAGAACGATTCTAGTGAAGTTTGCAGATTATCGTCTGAAGGAGCAGATCCTGACTAGGTCAATACAGAAGAAGCAGTTTTCATCACGAGAGGTTCCTAACTGTCGCATATTTTCAGAGATGAGCGCAGCGGCAGCACGTCGCCGGAAGGAGTTTGTAAAGCTCCTCTATTTGTTTAAAGCGCAAGGAGCTCAAGCGGCCGTTGTTCAACAGTCGAAACTTCGAGTTTTGGTTCAAGGCAAGTTTCACGTCTTCGCAAGCCTAGATAAAGCTCAGGAACTTTTGCAACAAATTACAAAGGATAAGAAAAGAGTTTGGACTGTTTGATACGAAGGACATTTGAGCTTTTTGCTGTTGGTTTTTTTCTCTTTTTCTTTTTTTCTTTGGGTCAGGATGGGGTGGTGTATCACACCAGGATGCAACATCATTGAGGGCCCATTTATTGGGACGGCAGGAGGTAAGGCAGGCAATTCCCAATCTGCCAATAGTGGGCAGGGTCAAAGGGTTCTGAGGAGGGTTTGGGTCTGGGTTAGGGCACTGAGGGAGAGTGGTGGCGCAGACAAAGAAAATGAGCAGATTTATTCAATGTATCATAAAAGAAGGAAGGGTATGATAACTGATGTTTGGGATGCAAGTAAGACTGTTAGTAATGGATTATAATGTGCATATTATATCGATCAATGTTAACAGCATTTTGAATAAGTGAAAGTATGGTGGATTGATAAGATGGTTGGCGGAATTTTCACCCCAAATCTTGTTTTTACAGGAAACTCACCTTTAAACTAATGAACAAAAAATATTTCTCCCCAAAGCTTTCTCAAAGGCCTATTTTGCTTAAGCCCAGGCCGCAGTAAGGGGGTTGCTATTCATCTTGGATGCAGGAAAACCTGGGGCATCATTCAAATACAAAGAGATCCATATGGCAGATGGATTTGGATTGTTGCAAAAGTGAATGGCAATATGCTGAATTTTTGTGAATTATTATCCTCCAGTTGTAGATGACTTTGTCGTTCTTAAAAGCATTAATGATACAGCTAGAACAGGGGTGGGCCCAATATTTCTAGGGGGTGATTTTAATTACATACAAAATCTGCAATTTTGACATCAAATAAAGCAAAAAAGCAGATGAAGCATGGGACCAAAAAGTTGATTGATGTTATGAAACAGGATCATCCACTGGTTGATCCGTGGTGAATGGCCCATGGTGCTGCTAAACAGTTACTTATTATTCTCACCAATATAAGTCCGCTTCACGGATCGATTTCTTTCTGGTGCCATGCTCCCTGAGCTGTTTGAATACTGAGATTTTGGCCAATTCTTTCACAAACCATTCTCTGGTTTAAATCAAAATTAATCTAGTGTTGGGGGGAAGAGAAAAATCCAGGTGGCAGATAGATAGACTACTCTTAACCAGTCAACAGTGGATTACCAGTATGAAATAATGGATTAGGGAGGTTTTTTTAGATTAATAGGGGTACAGCAAGGCCTTTCTCAGTTTGGGGGGCCTTTAAGGCCTCAGTACAAGGACAAATTATTGCTTATATGGCAGAACCAGCCAGAGATCGTAAAACTTGAATAAAAGAACTTCAGAAAGCAGTTGATGCAGCCCTGGTAAAAATGAGGGGCTCCTTTGGGGGGACATCATGCGGGAGAGGAACTAACCAAGTTTTTTATTATGGAGGAAATAAGTAGTTCGAGAGCATACCAGCCGAGAGTCTACAAAGAAAGCCAGATGATAGGAAAATTGTTGGCATGGTCTACCAGAGTTAAACAAGAAGTGGCGGTAATTGATGTAGTGGTAATATCTGGAATGCAGATAATAGTTTCTGAAAAAGATAAAATCTTCAAACTTTTTGTAGATCACTATAAGGAACTCTACTCAACTGACTATCAGGTAGCAAACCAGGCCATTCAGTGCTATTTTGATGATTTAGTACTCCGTCAGCTTTCTAGAGGGCAGAAAGATGCATTAGTGGCCGATATTTCAGCAGATGAAATTTCTAGGGCTATGGCCTCGATGCCTGGAGGTAAGGTCTGTGGAAATGATCGTCTCCCAAAATAATTTTATTAAGCTTTTTCGGAAGAGCTAGTACCACTCTTGCTCGAGCTTTTCGACCATGTTAAAGTGGGAGGTGATGTCCCAGCGTCCTTTAAAGAATCTTCGATAGTTAGTTTTGTTAAGAAGGGAAAAAGTCCTAGGGAGGTTGACTCTTAAAGGCCAATTAGCCTTTTGAACGTAGACAATAAATTATTGATGAAAATTGGGGCCAATAGATTCACCTTAGGGGCCCAATCTGCAATACAAACAGACCAACCTGGGTTTATAGTAGGCAGGTCAGGTATAGTAGGCAGGTCTTATAGTAGGCAGGTCAGGTATAGTAGGCAGGTCGTCAAACACTGGCTACTTAATTCAAGCAATTGACTATTTTAACACCCACCAAATCTCCGCCTTAATAATAATGATGGTCGATGGCGGGAAGCCAGTCAACCTTGTAAATTGGGATGCACTATTTTGTGACCTTGAAAGGTTTGGGTTTCTGGCACAAACTATTGCTATGCACCAGAATATATACCAAGGAGCTCAGGCTCAGATCAGGATACATTCGAAATCGGCAGGTACAATAGATATTAGACGGGGGACCCGGCAGGGGTGGCCCTTGTCGCCAGTTCTATTTACTTTTTTCATCGAACCATTAGACGTTAGAATTCGGGATAATATAGATCTTGAAACTCCAATAGAGGGGATGGCAAAATTAAAATTATTTGCAGATGATGTCATACTTTGTCCTAAACCGGAAAGGCAAAATATTGATAGGAACTTAAGGTAATTCGCTGAGACAATTGGCGGATATAAAATTAATCATAAAAAACTGAAGTATTGGCGTTAAATGTGTGCAGCAATTTTCTCCCTGAAAATCTAAAACAACAAGCCTATTCTCTTGCCCCGATTCCCTATTTGGGAATTTTCGTCTCAAATCAATATGCAGATTTATTTAGGTTAAATTATGAAGCAACATTGAGTAAAATTAAAGATCCTTTGGGCAAGGGGACACTTCTTCCCCTTACTTTGATAGGGCGTGTTGCTCTAATAAAGATGTCAGTACTACCCTATGAATATTTCTTTTTTCAAATATCCCGATCAAAGTCAATGCATCTTATTTTAGGGAATTGGAAAAATTATTTTGCCACTTTATTTGGAATAAAAAAGCATCAAGGCTAAAACTATCAATCCTTCAACTTGATACTAACTGGGGTGGGCTGGCACTCCCCCATATTTGTACTTATTGTGAAGCAGCATTTATGGATATAGTGGTTCGGCTGCTTGATAATAAGGGATCTTTGGATAGCTTTTTTCTGTGCCATATGATCCATGAAGCTGGATCACAGCTTCCGGTTTTCATAAAAACTTCAAAGCTTCCGAAAAAAGTAAGATACAAGATGCTTCAAGCATTTACCAGTAGACTTCAGAAATGTTATTCTCAAAAGGCCCAGTCTTTGGGATTTGAATATCTGGGCTTGACAGAGTCCAGAAGTTTGGGCCTCTATGTTCGCAATAGCCATGTTAAACTTTGGGAACTAAAAGGTTTTAAGGAGCTAAGCCACTTTATAATAGGAGGCAGATGTATTAACTGGGAGGAGGTTCAGGCTAGATGCAGTAACCAAAGTAGGCTACTCTTTTTTAGCTTCCTCCAGGTTAGATCACTGATAAATAAATGTATGCTCTCAGGAAATATAGGTACCTTTTCACTCCTTGCTGCTGTGTTTAGAACTAAAATGTGAGGTGTAGGGAATTGGTATCAAGTTTTTCGAAATTAAGGGGAGCCCTTATTGGTTACCAATTTTCTTGAAAAAAATAAACAAGAATTATCTTGCAATTTTTCAATCAGAGAGTGGCAAACTATTTCCCAACACGGCAGAAAGGCACTGAGAACCGCACATTTTAAGAGAATGGTGTTTCTGTCCCGATGAATGGCTTATTACACCCCACGTGCTTTCCATAAAATGTATCCCAAGGTTGAAAATAAGTGTTTTCGGGGCCGGCAGGTCAGGTAGGGTGGCTGGCTGCTGTACATGCTCCTGGCTGAGCTAGTTCTGGGTGAATAGCCGTGCCCTTAGGAGTAAGATACAACCTGAGCCTGAGGTGGTATTGTTTGGTTTATCAAATCAGAGGCAAATACAGGTTTTAACTAGAGGGGGGGAAATGTTTTTATCAATCTCTTTCTTGGTGGCACGTTCTCTGAATCTCCAGAGTTGGAAAACAACTAAAGCCCCGACCTTTCTCGAATGGTATAACAAAATGAAACTAGTAAAAACCTATGAAGAAGTTTATGTGAAAAGGGTGGGAGCTATTAGAAGATTTATTTTAGTCTGGAGTATTTTGATCAAATGAAAAGGGATCTTCAGGGGTAACATATTTGTCGGATTAATGGCACTTTAGCACTTGCACTTTAGTATACATGAACTGATCTTTTTTCTAATGTACAATATTTGTGGTGATTACATCTTCTCTTTAATGAAAAGGATTGTATAGTATGAATTGTATTAGTATATCTACTTCTATTTTTAGTACCTTCTTGTATGTTTTTATTCTGCTCAATAAAAATAAAAAAAATAAAAACAAATTAACAGATTACACATAGTACGATAATGTGTGTGTTTCTAATCCAGTGATAACGTGTACAGACCCCACTTAATTGCTGTCATATACATTCTTCTGAAATATCAGCTGTTACTATAGTCAAGTACTTAGGAACTTTATCATATAGTAAGTATTTTGGATTGAGAGGATAATACCACTTACTAAAAGTGTAAGTAATTAGCCTCATTGAACACAACACTCCATATATAACATTGTAACATTGACCCAGAGCCTCAATTAGGGTGTTTATGGTGTACTGCATATGGCACATCCATTCCGGTCAGTGTTCAATGGTGGTATCCAGAGAGAAATTCAAGATAAACAAAATGTTCATGGGAAAGTTGCGATTAGGACTGCTAACAGAGCATAGTTTTAAAGTGTGTGAGTTGTAATACCCACTCTCCCCAAAAGTTGATCTTGTGTGAGGTAACAGGACATGCATCACAGTAGATCAAAAAACTACTTCCCTTAAGAGAAGCCCCTTGTGATGAGGTCGAGAAGCACCGTGTGCCTTGCTTAGAAAAGACCATGCCACCTTGGTCTTAATAAGCTGCTCTAGTCTCCTGAAATTAGGAGATATATGATAGAAAGTGATGTAATACACCTCAAATTAAGACCTTACCCTACCATTCATGCTTTTAACATTTAGTTTTGCAATCTGAAATATCTACACCATAATCTTGACCACATTCTCTCAAAGTACCTTTTGTCCAGCTGCTGGTTCTTTTACTTGTACCCGTCCCCAACCACTCCAAACCTCCCCCCACGCCCATGCAACAAACCCATCCTCCTTCCCAACTCACCTGACTCCTAGGCAAAGCATCACCTATGCCCTGGGTGATACCTGCAGGCTAGCATGCTCATGGATGCTATCACACGACATTACATGCCTTCCCCTTCCCCTTTGCTATACCTATTATCATCATCACCCCTCCCTTCATGAGCCCGGCCATTGAAAGAGGACTGCACAATAGTAAAAAAGTAACTATCTATCACAAAACACTGTAAATTGTCCTATGTGGCTGGAGCAGAACCCATGAAATTTAAAGTTGGAAACCTATACACAACTTCAATAGCAGACTCTTCTCACATAGAGCAGCTGGTTTAAGTTGATAGTCTGCAGTATGTGTTGTTTCTCATGAACAGTGCATATGCTGCGTGTAGAGCTTGAAGTACATTGACTATCTTGATGCCTAGACTTAGCGTGTGCTGGTGTATAGCAGAACCAAGGGGCAAATTAACTAGCCCTTTTCGACACTGAAGCATCACTATTTTTGACACTCTGAAGGTGTAACGCCATTTTCGATATTTACAAGGTGACGCAAAGCCACTTAGCGTGACTTAACGCCACCTTGTAAATATGCCCCTTTCTGCTGCAGTATTCTGTGGCAAAGGGGTATGCAATGAGTAGTCCAGTAGGTGTTTCACAGCAACACCCATTGCATTTTGAGGATGCCCCACATTTGCAAGGCTAAGGCAGCCCCAGAAACTAACACCATGGAGTACCAGGCATTAGAATGGCGATACGAAAAGAAAGTATTCATTTCTCCTTGTTTTTTGCTCTTTTCATGTGTGCTGCATTCTGCAGTACACATAGAAAGAGCAAATCGCCATTATTGATTATTCGTGCCCCTTCCTGCATGTAAACAATAGTCCACGCAACGCAGGCATTCATTCTTGCAACGTGGCTGAAGGGTGCCTGTGCATGCACTTGGCAGCTTTTTTTCACCGCCGCTAGGGGAAACACAGGTGTGCGCCATATTCTTGTGAATGCCCCGCATCCCTTTGTTTTCAAAATGTAGGACGCAGCACTGCCAAATTTGGTGTAGCTTCGCGTTTTTACATTTTTTAGTAAATATGCCCCTAAGTCTGTTCAGAGTGCATGATTTCCAACTGGGCTGGCTCCTGCGAATATACTGTTGGCCTACATTTCCTAAATGGTGGAATGAGCTGGTGTGACTGCCTACATTGATCAATGGTAAGCCGAGCATTTTCAGACATAAAAAATAAGCTCGGTCACCATTTCGAGCCATATGATTTGGCCAAAAAGTGACTGCCACCTTTTCTTAAATAAATGAATTAGAAGAACCCTGCTGCTATTGTGTATCTTGCTTGAATGGATAGCAGCAAGCCCTCTACTCTTTTAGTTAAAGTCCACATTGGACCAAGTGTCAATTGTCAGCTTTAAGAGACTGACAATGAATCATCGACTATTGGTACCTTCACCGGTTTAGCTGAGGGACAAAAGGTGAGGATTGCCCCTTTGTTGATGATTCTCTAGGTCTTCAGTCTTAAAGTTCAATATATCAGTAGTAGAGATAACATGGCTGATAGCTACTGTATTCCATGATGTAGATCTTTCATTTCAGTGACCCTCACTTTAAGCTTCCCCATTTGTTCACTCATAACTACTGGATGGTGAAGAAGGGAAGAATGTGTTTATCTTGTTTGGGCATAAGCATTGACTGTCTTCTGGAAGTTCATTTTGCAAGGTTAACAGGTTGAAGTTGAGGCCAGTGTAGGGTGATCTGCTTTCAGCATACTGCATAGATGCTGTTGTAAGGATCCCGGCATTATGGTCCCAACCCAGCTGATATTTACACTATGAAGTATCTCAATTTGGTTCATGAGCAGATGGATGGGTCTAATCCCTTGCAGTCTCTGAAACGCTGATTGCACAGCATCTCCAACGAGGCCTCCTGTGTTCCAAGTCACATTTTCCTGTGAAAATAAACTCATAAACTCAACAGTGCCAAGAATGTTTTTCATTTGATTGGGCGATTTGCCATGGTTGTGGCTAGCCGTGAAACAAACTGGTGCTTCTTAGTAAGTTATTTTTTAAAAAGGCCGTATAGTTATTCTCACAGGCAAGCCTGACCATCAATGATCATTCATCCAATGCTCCTTTAATCCACCCAAATAATGCCTATGGTGTTTGCAAATGTACAGTCCAAAACCTAAGTATTTGCTAATGATGCCTTAGCCTCGACTACTATCCTTGTTACAGCTCAGCCACAACTTAAACCTCCATCTAATCAAATTCGGCTGTGACTACTTGAGCATGGCCAGGATCGAAATATTGCTGGTTGGCAATAACTATATTCAGGATCTTCAGGTAGTCGCTCGGGTGTGATTATTAAAAGTCTCATCCACTATTCTCCATTCTAGTGCCAAGAAAAATAAACCATTTCTCCATGAATATCATATGCATCCTCATGTGAAAGCAATATTTATCATGTTTACATTTGTGGCAGATTAACCTAATAAAATAGGTCATACTTTGCAAGGCCTTGGGTGTATTTCACACTCTCCAATTCTATTCCTTCACTGCTTTTCCTCTATCTTACCTTGCTTTATTTTAAGGCATAGGAAAGGCCTATAGGGCAATGTGCTTTTTGCAACTTCCATTGGCAAGAGGACGATTGAATCTCGCACATTTTCAGTTTTGTTACTGAGCCAGGCTAGGCCAGAGAATGATGCTGCTTATTCAGGACATTACTTTGACTTCCACACAAATAGACATATATCTAACTCCCAGCATTCAATTGTTTTTTCTCTTAAGATATTCAAATCTACTACACCACAATGATCATGTGGAGTATAGGGGCCTTGCTGTTGCATGTTAGGTGTGACACAGTTTTATAGCATGAGGTATTACACATTTCACATACTCCAACACTTTCAGCCCTTTCTAGTATTAATATCGATTCTCCTAAGCATGCTGGACTCTTCAATTGATTCACCAAGTATATAGCAGAGTGGCTTTCGAGTTTTTTCTGACATCTAAACCGTATGGCATTTTTCAAATAAAAATGTTTTAATGTTTACTTCGGGGAAAGTATGCTACCCTTTAGAACGGCACAAGCTAATTTAGAGACATACCACCCAAATATTATTGCTTTACAATTGTTTTATAGAAGGATTGGACCATGGCCAGTGCATGAGTGGCGGTTACTTCATATGAGGAGGAAATGGCATTTGAAGTTAATGTGATCGCTGATCTGAATTTGCAGAAACAAATGTTAACTAAATGTGTACAGTGCAACTTCAAGCCAGGATTTAACCAGGAAGGGTGCATCAAGGTCTCATACAATCCAACATGATAACTTGCCATGGTAAATGAAAGGGAGAGGGCAGGATGGCGCAATGGTGCCTGTGTTGCAGGCAGAATTGTGTTTGTGTAGGGAGGGGCACCTTCCTGCACAAAAATAACCTGCTCAGGCTTTTCTCTCTTCCTTAGTGTGCTGCAGAATAAAAAATGTGTATTTTGTAAAGCGCACAGCTGCCCCAACGCTGTATAACGCTGTGGAACCCTTCCTGGCTCTCCCTGTGAGAAGCCCCTCCTGGGCACCCCCAAGGTGAAGCCAGGCATCCCAGTGTTGTAGGGGCCGTTGTGGAGATTAGGCAAGCTATTGCCCAGAGTTGCAGCGTGGGACCCATGATTAGAGAAGCCAGGCATCCCAGTGTTGTAGGGGCCGTTGTGGAGGTTAAGCAAGCTATTGCCCAGAGTTGCAGCGTGGGACCCATGATTAGAGTAGGCGCCGAGGCAAGAATTATCGAGTCCGCGGACATTGAGCTCAAGACCCTGCCGCGTCAGGACTTGAAAACTGGTCGCGGGCCTGATCTCTGCTTCAGAGTCTGCCGCTCTAACCAGTGAGCCACACTTCTCCACAAGGTGGCCTTGCATTGCTTGGTAAATCTGACTTAGGGATTGTGTTGCCCCGTGACACCTTGCATGACACAAGGGCAACGCAATCCATTGATAAATGTGTGTCCTTCATATTGTACACACATGCAATCACATAGCTTGACACTTAGCAAACGTGTCCGAGTTCGACATTTGGTAAATGTGTATTGCCGCTGTCTACACAGGATTTTTGGATGTGTCTAATTCATAAACTTAGCACATAGATTATGTACGTTAAAATGTGTGATGACAAGACTAGCTAGGTAGGAAAATAAGAATTAGATACATACATGTTAAAAGAGAGTGTATCTGGGTAGAATCAGAGGGCAATGTCAAATGTTAACGAACTGTGACTATAGAAATAGAGGGTGAGTCAAAGTACCCATTCTAGCTAAAACAATATATGTGGCCGACGTTAGCAGTACATTTAATTGAGAAGATCTCTACTGCAATAATTTATTATAAAGACCAGTGCCTGGAAACCCTTAGGAGCGGCAAGAAGCGCTTTACAAATCTGCTGATTGATGAATTTATGCCAATTCCGGATACCGTTCCAATTAAATCTACTATTTTCTGTGAATCATTTTACATTTCAGCTTAATAGCATGTTTCAGTGTGCATGTCCCCAAAAATAACTGCAAAACCTGATTTTAAATCTGAAAACATTAAACATATAATACAAAGACGCCATCAGATGCAAAGCCACAGTTGTGCAACTGACATTTATTTAATCTAGACGCAGGAAGGCACTGAAACAATGTCCTTGCTTTGTCGTTTTTGTATTTACAGGTCAGGAGGAGGTCTGCTGAAGCTAAACTTTATTTCCATAAAATCAACATTTTACAAGCCAGCTTTACGAAAGGAACGTTCGCGCGAAGGGTATTTTCTGCTTGAAAAATATCACTTCCTGTTGCATCTCAGAACTGCAGCTTACTTGAAGCACGGTATCACGTCGGCATCTCAGAAGTGGGCCGCATCACTGAAGCTTTCTCTTGGAGCTGACATTCGCATAATGATGTTGCCATGCTACCAGGAAAGCAGATTGCTGGCGAGCTACTCAGCCTTGGCACCACCAAGCATTCTCGCAATTGGATGAGATGGGCATTTGAGATGGAAACCTCAGTCTTTTGTGTATGTATGTCATGGCACGCAGCTCAGAACATTGCAGCAGTCTGCTGGTGGGAGGTACGAAGCAGAAGGCGGAAAGATAGATCCGCAGAGACAGGCAGGGAAGCAAGGCTGGGAAAAGAAGGGAGCCGCAGGAGTCTGCGAGCAAATAAGACACCTGTGCGAAGTTCACTATATGGTAGGTAAAGAAGCGACAAAAATAAAGTGAATCAGAAAAAAAGAGAAAGCATGAAGAATAAGCAATGAACGATGCGAATGGAAAACAATACATACAATTACAGGTCTGTTTCCAGTTTGAATGACAGTCTTTCGTCATGCTATTGGTTGGGGAGTGCACTCGTGTGCAAAGAGGCACCTGCTCTCAATTACGAGCCATGTGCTAATGACAGTTCCACGTGGATCGACAATTACTGTCCATCTGGAGTAACCTGCTGGCTCATGAGCTAAAAAAAAATCATGCGAAATTTAGTACACGAGATAAATATTGCATGTGATAATATCACTTGGTATGCATACCACAAGCATTAAATGGAAAACTGGGACAACCCACAGAACAAGAGCAAAATCCAACTCCAGAAGTCTCGTCCCAGAGCAGAAAACGAAGCCACAAACGGACCACTTGCCCTCCTCACACAATTAAAAGGCAAGACCTTCATGCACATCAATAGTAAAGTGGCTTTCAAATTCAAATAGGAAACACCTAAAGACAAGCAGTACTCGGGTGACTTCACGCACAGATGACCATATAATCAATCTTCTCTCGCACACTCTGCAGAACACCAGGGACGTACTTTTGTCCATTTCTTTCTGCTCTGCCAAATCCCTGGGCAGGATTCAGAGGGCAAGTTTGCACACAGTGAAAACATGCTCCAGTCATAGTGCACAGGACAAGAGGCAGGATCCAAAGGTTGAGCCCCTAAAACCTACAGGTTGGACATTAAGAAGTTATACACAATCATGGTTTTTATTTAGGATGTATAGGAAACCAAAAGTCGCAAACAGATTCCTACAGTCCTCAAAACTGCTTGTCAAGCAGGATGTTTTCAAAACTAGCACCATTCAACACACAGTGGGTTTGGCGCATGGGTTTTCACAGCCCACCTTGTCACACATCTTCACACAGATCATGAATGCAATGCTGGATGTCATTTGCCAGTGGATTGTGACACCACAGACTCAAGGGCAGAGAATGGCCTCAAAGCGAAATCCTACGCAAATGAGGGCGTTTGGACAGAAAAGTTGTCCACATGGGAATGGACATGCACCGCTGCCCTGAGTGCCTCAACTGTACTGACAATAAGCCATCATCCCAACCTTTGTTTAGCCAACTTGGTGTCTTGTAGAACACTCCTTAAACTCTTTAGGCGTGGATGTTACTTTTTCTAAATATCAGATCATGGACTACAGAGTCACATATTGACACTAGATTGGTCTGTATCATGTAGAAAAGAAGATAGGTGACCTGGATGCAAATAGGCCCAAAACTCCTCATGATATGTGTTAGACCTGGCACCATTGGTGTGGGTCTCCATTCCATTTTTTGCTGTTGCCTCTGATGTTTTTACTGATTCTAGATGCTTTGGCACTGTGCCACTGCTATTCAGTGCCGCAGTGCAAGTGCTCCCTATGGTAAATTGTTGTATGGATTAGTGACTCCATGATTGGCTTATTTGGTCTACTTGTCAGACTCTAGTACAGTGCACTGCGTGTGCCCAGGGTTTGTAAGTCAAATGCTGCTAGTGGGCTTGCAGCACTGATTGTGCCACCCACTGGAGCAGCTTGTAAAGTGTGTCTCAGGCCTGCCATTGCAGAGCCTGTGTGCAGTCTGATACTGCCATGTTGACTTGGCAAGTGCACTGACTTGCCAGTCCCTAAACCTTCCCATTTCTACATATTAGTCACCCTAGGGTAGGCCCAAGGGCAGGATGCATTGTATGTAAGAGGTAGGGCATGCCCTGATGTGTGTAATATGTCCTGATAGTAAATTACAGCCAATTTCGTTTTTCACTATTGCAAGGCTACCTGCTTCCCAAAGGCCAGAATGGGCAGTTGGATTATAACATCTTATAATCCTAACTGACTCAGGAAACTAGGAAGAAATTTGAGTTTAGTATGCCTGAACACAGAATGATAAAATACATCTTTTAGTGAAGTTTGTTTTAACATTCTGTGTTTGAAAATACCACTTTTAGAAAGTAGGTATTTTCTTGCCTAACTATCCAAGCCTGCCTCTGCTAGGTTGTGTATTCCTCGTCTGGTTTGTGAGTGACAGGGGCTGGGGGGCACCAGGAAACAGGGTGAGTCAGCACAGGGCTGAATAGACCTATCTGCAATAGAATGGTGGGTGGAGTTGTACCTGGGCCTGAATAGGGCTGTGCCTGCCTTCCACAATGCTGGCTCTACCTCCTCTGGTGTGTCTGATGACCCCGGTCCACACTGTCAAAGGAAAGAAGGAGCCCTGTAAACAAAGTGCTCCAGGACTGCGCAGAACTGGTTTGGACTAGGCACAGACACCCTCTGCCTTCATAGACAAAGGATTTTGGTGTATAAAAGGGGGGACCCAGACGCCAGAATTTTAGATGACTTCTGGGAATCAAAACGAATCTTTGCTGCGGAGAAGGTAGAGATTACCCCTGTGCTGTGTGTTTGGGGGTTGGCCTGTAGGGGTTGCTTCATTGCCAAAGAAAGGAGAAGAGGACTAAGTGTGCTTTTCATCAACTTGAAGAAGAATCTTAAGGGCTTGAACTTGAGCTTGCCTCCTGCCTGAAGTCTCAGGGATACAAGGCCTCACCAACCAACTCCCCCCTGAATTCCTTTGCTGGGAAATGAAGTGCCTGCTGTCTTACTGGGCCTTCTGAGAGGCTGCGTGTTGCTGAGAGCTGGAAGCGTGACTCAACAATGAGAAGCGTGTCGCCGCCGCAGCAGTTGCCGTTGCATCGTCAAGGAAGCGTGCCGCCGCTAACGCCATCGCATCACCTAAGCGCATCACATCACCGGAGAAGCGTGCCACCGCCGCAAAGGTCGCCATCAGTCAGAGAGCGATTCTAAGATTCCAGGTTTCTTGCGCAGGAGCAGAACGATGCCTTTGCCCGACTCCCCACCACAATCCCCCAGTCTACGCAATTCTCTTATGCGCAGGACTAGGCAGACCGTAACGGGGAAAGGGGAAGTGGACAGAGAAGAGACTGCGCCCGTCTTCTTCAGCTACCTTGAACCCCTCTTCTGTCTTCAGAGTTAGATTTCTTTCTTCTGACTGCCTCTGGTAGCTGCAACAATAAAGGTTATTTACAATCCTCCCTTACTGGCTTCTCTTACTAAACATCTCAGGACTCTCTATGACCTACCCGAATTACTGGGTGCCTGTGCTTCTCTTCTATAGCTTCAGCAATTCTTATTTGTCTATATTGGCAATTAAATCTGTCAGGAAACAATAGTAGTGTAATTTTATTTAGTACCCTGTTATCTTGCTACTCTATTTATATATTTAACTTTCTTTCCTCAGACCCCTCACCTGCCAAACCACTGAAGCGTCTTTTAACGGGTGTTCTGGAATGTTCTGGTAAGTGGTATTCTCTTTCTAGTACTGTCTTCTTTGATCGTATTTAATTTGAAGAATTTCTCTCACTGTATTTCTCTCTTTATCATTTATGACAGATGGTAGTTAACACTGCGTCCTGACTCGAACTTGACTCGAACTCGACTTGGTAAGTAAGCGTCTTTTCTATTCTACTGCACTCGTATTTTATTTCTGCACTGTATCGTATTATTATTCCTTCACTAAATAAAACTAAGGTTGGCCCAAACACATATGACTAAACGTTATTTCTCAAATCCTAAATGGACCACTACTCCTCCCACCAAACTCCTCCCTGTGATTCTGAAAGTCTCTGAAGAATCGTTGGGAAAACTTGAGCGGTATTTTCCGAAATTCGTCCTTCCTATGACACCTCGCTGCTGCCTTGAAAATGTTCATATGAAGAAACTGCAACTCTCCGCCTCTACTACTCTGAACTGACACAACGAAATTCCCTTCTGCCTTGCTCCGCTGACGGTTTCGGTGAAGTGCGCACTTCTCAGCGCGCCTCACCAATTCCATCAGAATTCTCACGGACAACTGGAAAGGGCACTGCCCCTTCTCCTGAGGTCAATGCGGTCGCCATCTTGGGCATGGCTTCTGCCTGCTTATTCACTACGGATTTCACTCGAGGGCAGAAACAGACTTGCCAACGTCGCTGCTGGGCTTTAGGAGTCTGGTTCATGACAGTACCCCTCCGCAAAGGGGGCCCTTCCAATCTTGGTTTCGTGGGAAATTTCCTATGGAAGTTCCTAACCAATCTAGGTGCATGAATTTCTGAGCTCAACTCCCATGACCTCTCCTCAGGACCATAACCCTTCCAATCTAACAGGTAGTACTGCTGACCATTCCTGATCTTTGTGTCAAGAATCTCCTTAACTTTAAATTCCTCACTTCCAGCAATTTTTTCAGGCTCTGGCCTCTTCTCCAATCTAAGGTCTTTGGAAGCCTTTTTAAACAGGGAAACATGTAACACTGGGTGTATGTGTAAGGTCTTAGGTATCTTTAACTGGTAAGTCACTGGACCTTTCTGCTCTTTAATTTCATATGGCCCTATAAACCTGGGTTGGAACTTACGATTCCCTTTCAGCCTGAGATTTCTGGAACTTAACCAAACCTTATCTCCTGCCTTTAACTCTGGGCCCTTCCTCCTTTTCTTATCTGCGTACCTCTTATAAACTTTCTTTGCCTGTATAAGATTGTGTAAGGCTGACTGATGTACCTGAGCGATATTTTGCACTAAGTATTTTACCGCTTGGACCTCAACCTATTGGAAACTAATTGTGGAGTTAGGATGTCTTCCTGAATTGAGATAAAAAGGAGAATACCCTGTAGAAACATTCTGGGTGTTATTGTGAGCAAACTCAGCCGTCCACAAATACTCTGGCCAATCCCCCTCATGATCTAACAAACATAATCTAAGGTACTGTTCTAGTTCCTGATTTGTTCTCTCAGTTTGACCATCTGACTCGGGGAGATAGCTGGTGGAATAGCTGGTCTCTATCCCTAACTTTTTAGTAAAAGCTCTCCCGAAATGAGATAGGAATTGGGATCTGCGATCTGAGATCAACACTTTGGGAATGCCGTGTGCTCTGACTACTGCTTGACTAAAGTGCTGTACTAATTCCTTAGCAGTGGGCACTCCTTTCAGAGGGACAAAATGGGCCATTTTAGTGAAAGCATCAACACAAACAAAAATTGCATTATATCCCTGACTTGAGGGTAATTCCACTATTAGATCTACTGTCAATGTATGCCAAGGACCTGGTGGTGGGGGCAAAGGCTGCAAGAGTCCCTTTGGGGGCCATTCTTTCTGACTTTCCTCTAGCACAAATTTCACAAGTGGCGACATACTGCCGAATCTCCTGGGTCATATTTGGCCACCAAAAACTCTGTTTTACTAATTCTTCTGTCTTCCGTATTCCTTTGTGTCCTGCTAAAAGATGATCATGACACTCATACAAGGCCTTCTTCTGTAGTTCAGGGGTTGGTAAGTACAAGGCCCCATTATGATAGGGCAAATTTTCCCGTAGTCCTCGGCAAGGGTCTTGTTGTACCCAAATCTGAAGTTCTTCTGTTTCCATCGTCAGCTGTTGCGGCTCTATGTTGCTTCCTTGAAGCACTGACCCTATGATTCGTTCCTCAGCTATGATGTTTTGATCTTGAACGAATTCTTGAACTTCTTCACTGCCGAGTCGTGATAAAGCATCTGCTTTTCCGTTTTGTGCCCCTGGTCGAAATGTTATCACAAAATCATAGTCAGCAAAATACAGGGACCAGCGTAGCTGCCTGGGCGTAAGGGTTCGAGCTGACTTCAAGAATTTTAGATTGCGATGATCCGTGTAAACAGTCACTGTGTGTTGTGCGCCCAACAAATAATGTTGCCACTCTTTAAAAGCATCCTTAATGGCCAACAATTCTTTCTCTGTTATTGTGTAATTCACCTCTGCTGGTGTCAGTTTGCGAGAACGAAAAGCTACTGGATGCAATTGGCCGGTGGTTTTATGGCGTTGAGAAAGCACCCTTCCCAAGGCCAAATTGGAAGCATTAGTTTCCACATAAAATGGTTCTGTAGGATCTGGGTGGAGCAAAATTGGAGCTGTTGTGAAATCGCTTTTTAAATCTTCAAATGCCTTTTCCGCTTCTTCAGTCCAGGAAAACTTCGCCCCTTCCTTTAGGAGTTTAGTGATTGGAACCACTTTCTTGGAAAAGTCTTGAATAAACCTCCGATAGAAGTTAGCGAACCCAATGAAACTTTGCACCTCTTTTACGGTTTTTGGGGATTCCCACTCCTTAACTGCCAGTACCTTCTTTTCGTCCATTGTTATTCCCGCTGGGGACAAAACAAAACCCAAGAACTCCACTGTATCCACATGAAAGGCACAGTTCTCCAGTTTTACAAATAAATCATTTTCTTTTAGTTGTTTCAATACTCCTTTCATATGCTGCTCATGCTCTTCTTCCGAATTGGAGTACATTAAAATGTCATCTATGTACACGATGACACTTTGATCTAAAAATTCTTTCAGCACATCATTGATAAAATATTGAAAAGAAGCTGGAGCATTGCATAAACCATAAGGCATCACCTGGTATTCATACAACCCATGCTTGGTCCGAAAAGCAGTCTTTCACTCGTCCCCCTTTCGTACCCGAACCAAATGATAAGCTCCCCGCAAATCCAACTTGATATAGATTTGCGCCTGCTTAACTTGTTCCAGCAGCACCGAAATCGAAGGTAAGGGGTACCGGTTCTTGACAGTTATGCGATTGATTGCTCGATAGTCTATGCACGTTCGAAGACTGCCATCCTTCTTCGGAATGAAAAATAACGGTGATGACACTGGTGACTGGGAGGGACGGATGAAGCCATTTTCTAAATATTTTTGCAAGTATTCTTTCAAATGATGATCCTCCTTCTCTGTGAGTGCATAAATGCGACTACACGGTAGATTTGATCCAGGCTCCAAATCAATTCTACAATCAAATTCCCTGTGCGGAGGTAGCCTTTCAGCCTCTACTTCGCTAAAAACTTCCACAAATTCCTGGTAAATACCAGGCAACTCTTGTGTTTGGATCACACAAATGGTTCTTTCAGCTTGACTTAAGGAGCTTGCAGGAGATCCTTCCAAACCTTTCTCAATGTTCATAAAGCAATGTTCCTTGCAGTACAAAGAATCCAAAGTAATCGTCCTAGCACTCCAATCGATTGTGGGATTGTGCTCTGTAAGCCAAGGCAATCCCAGAATTAACTGGAATTGTGGCGCATCTATAAGATTGAAATGTAATTTCTCTCGATGCCTTTCTGCAGTGATTATCTCCACCAATTCCGTATGACTGATGATTGGTCCAGAAGAGAGATTTGTCCCATCCACTGCTCTTACAGGCTCGCTTTTTTCCTTCAGAATGGCTCGCAAGCCTATTTTCCTGGCAAACTTTTGATCACAAAAATTACCTGTAGCTCCAGAGTCTACCATAACGGTAATTTGACTAAAGGTAATTTCTCGAAATTGTAAAGTTACCATTAACACCAAATGAGGGGATGCCGACTGTAAGGTGTTTGCCAACGAACGAAGCCTTGGAGTTGTATCCTCCTCTGCAACCACCAGTCCAACTCCATTTACTGGTGGTGCTGCGCGTTTTCTGCCGGCTTCTGCTTGGGCTTCTTCGGACAGTCCTTCACAAAATGCCCTCCTGCTCCACAATATAAACACTGTTTATTCACTCGTCTGCGATCCTTTTCTTCTTTGGATAATGATCCACGGATAGTTCCAATTTGCATCGGTTCGCTTCCTTGTGAGGTTTCGTTCCCTCTAGAACTTTCAGACCGAGCCCGATCAAATCTAGGAGTTGTTATCCTATAATCCCGTCGCTTCTCTCCACGACGCTCACTCTGCCGGAAATCTATTTCCAACACCAAATCGATAAGGGCTGAAATCTTAGTAGGCCTATTAGGCACTTGGGCCAAGGCATCCTTCAATTCATCTCGCAAACCACGATAAAACACGGCTGCCCTCTTGTTCTCAGGCCAATTCGTTTCCACCACTAATTTGTTAAACTGCGCCAAGTATGCAATTAAATCCCGATTTCCTTTTCTGATTTCTAATAACTCGTTATCAGTAGCCTGTGCGGCCTTGCGTCTGTCAAAGATGCGCAGGAACTCCTTCTTGAACTCTTCTATGTCGTACAACACTGGGTCGTTTCTTGTCACTAAGGGCATGGACCATGCCGCTGCGTCACCACTAAGATAAGACAGTATGAACGCCACTCGCGACTGTGCATCAGGAAATAGTGCTAGTCGACACATAAAATGTAAGGTGCATTGTGTCAGAAATACTTGAGCCTTCTGAGGATCCCCATTGAATCTTTCTGGGGGTGCTAAAGGGATGACCGGGGACAGGGAATGTATGACTTGTGTTGTAGATTTTGATGTTGGAGAAGCTGCTGAATCCTCCCCATAATCTACCTGAGATGATGACACCTTAAAACTCACTCCCGATGCTAGGGTATTAACCTTCAAATTTAAATCTGTGGACTCCCTTCTTGAGACAAGCAATTCTTGTCTAAGGTCTCTATTTTCCTTCCGAACTGCCACTAATTCCTTTTCTAACCCTTCTAGAATTTCGCCTAACCTCTTCATATCTAAACCCTCGGCCATTCTGCTCAGGCGCAATACACACTTGGTCATTTCACTCTGTCAGAGAGCGATTCTAAGATTCCAGGTTTCTTGCGCAGGAGCAGAACGATGCCTTTGTCCGACTCCCCACCACAATCCCCCAGTCTACAGAATTCTCTTATGCGCAGGACTAGACAGACCGTAACGGGGAAAGGGGAAGTGGACAGAGAAGAGACTGCGCCCGTCTTCTTCGGCTACCTGGAACCCCTCTTCTGTCTTCAGAGTTAGATTTCTTTCTTCTGACTGCCTCTGGTAGCTGCAACAATAAAGGTTATTTACAATCCTCCCTTACCGGCTTCTCTTACTAAACATCTCAGGACTCTCTATGACCTACCCGAATTACTGGGTGCCTGTGCTTCTCTTCTATCGCTTCAGCAATTCTTATTCGTCTATATTGGCAATTAAATCTGTCAGGAAACAATAGTAGTGTAATTTTATTTAGTACCCTGTTATCTTGCTACTCTATTTATATATTTAACTTTCTTTCCTCAGACCCCTCACCTGCCAAACCACTGAAGCGTCTTTTAACGGGGGTTCTCGAATGTTCTGGTAAGTGGTTGTCTCTTTCTAGTACTGTCTTCTTTGATCGTATTTAATTTGAAGAATTTCTCTCACTGTATTTCTCTCTTTATCTTTTATGACAGATGGTAGTTAACACTGCGTCCTGACTCGAACTTGACTAGAACTCGACTTGGTAAGTAAGCGTCTTTTCTATTCTACTGCACTCGTATTTTATTTCTGCACTGTATCGTATTATTATTCCTTCACTAAATAAAACTAAGGTTGGCCCAAAGACATATGAAAAAACGTTATTTCTCAAATCCTAAATGGACCTCTACTCCTCCCATCAAGCTCCTCACTGTGATTCTGAAAGTCTCTGAAGAATCGTTGGGAAAACTTGAGCGGTATTTTCCGAAATTCGTCCTTCCTATGACACCTCGCTGCTGCCTTGAAAATGTTCATATGAAGAAACTGCAACTCTCCGCCTCTACTACTCCGAACTGACACAACGAAATTCCCTACTGCCTTGCTTCACTGACGGTTTCGGTGAAGTGCGCACTTCTCAGCGCGCCTCACCAATTCCATCAGAATTCTCACGGACAACTGGAATGCGCACTGCCCCTTCTCCTGAGGTCAATGCGGTCGCCATCTTGGGCATGGATTCTGCCTGCTTATTCACTACGGATTTCACTCGAGGGCAGAAACGGACTTGCCAACGTCGCTGCTGGGCTTTAGGAGTCTGGTTACTGACACCGTCACATCACCGGAGAAGCGTGTCACAGGGCCTGTTGTGGCTAAAAAGATCATCGAGCTACTGTACGGCCATCGGACGTGCATGCATCACATCAACATTGTTGCATCGTAACCAAGACGCCATTTTGTCGCATTGCACCGGAGAAGAGTAACGCATCAAGGCGCCATCCTGTCGCATTGTACCGGAGATCAGTAAGAAACCTACGCATCACCTCCCCACACAGTAAGGAAGCGAGCATCAACTCCCCTGAACAGCAGTAAGGAACCAACACATCCACTCCCCTGAGTGTAAGGAACCGACGCATCACCTTCCCTGAGACTCTTTTGTTTGCTTTGAATTACGCATCCAAGGTACTTTGAGAGTAAAGTGTTGCATTTACAACTTGAGAGAACTGAGCTATTTTCTACTATTTTAAAGTCTATTTTGAGTACAGTATTGTGTATTTTTGTCATTTGGTCTTGTGTGAAGTCTATATTAAAATACTTATTTTTATAATACAACCTGTGTGGTGTCCATCTGTAGTGTTGTCACTGTATTACCGTATGTGTTCACAAATGCTTTACACACTGCCTCTGAGATAAGCCTGTCTGCTCATGCCAAGCTACCAAGGGGGTGAGCAGGGGTTATTTTAGGAGTGTAGCCCCTTACCCTGACTAGACTCAAGGATCCCTATTTAGTCAAAGGTACCCACGTCTGCCAACTAGAGACCCCCAAATCTAACTATGCGTTAAAATGTATTACTCATGGATCTTGGGCAAGGGCAAGAAACAGATTGTTGAAAATGGAGTTCTTCAGTTTAATCAAGCTGGCTTTTGAGAAGGATTCTGTACTAAATTAGAAGTGCAATCCCTATCTTTATGTAGCATTCCTGGAGCTTGCTCAGGATTTCGATTCCATGATTTAGAACTGTTGTCAAAATATGGAAAAAGTTGAGTATTGACAGGGGTTTGATATCTTTAATTGGTATTTTGTACAATGATATCTCAATAACTGTACCCATGACCTGGGGAGGGCATTGGTTATTCTCAATATGGCATAGAAGGGGGTGGGATAGGGCTGTCCTATTTTGTCTCTACATCACTGAATTTTCCCGTGGGGAAAATGACTGCGTTATGGGTGTACCCATGTAAAGTTAAAGTGATGCCCTTCCTCATGCAGATTATACAGCACAGGGTCTGCAATTAAGGATACTGTGCACTGTTCTATTCTGTAAAGCCATGGAAAATTAAATCTATGTGCAGAACGGGAAAGATTCAGAAGAGGCTCATTTCTACAGTGGGCAACATTGTGAAGTGCATGAGGTATAGACAGAGAGGATCTAAATCGGTACTATATTACTATACATTATTCTTTTGTAATATTGCTTCTGAAAGTATCTTCCGGGATTGGTGGGTCCCTCAATCTCTTTTCTACACCAGTTGAGGATGTGGGTGAAGTCAGTGGAGGAAGTGGATGGAGCCGGGGGAAGTAGGTGGGGCCTCTTATAAAAATGTGAGCACCTGGACCTAATATTTTACAAATTAAGCACTGGGTGTGAGGAGAAAGATGCTGTACTGATTAGGTCATCGCCCGTGTGTAGAAAAAGTTAGCAAAACTCATATGCTAGAGGGGGGATACCATGAAGTGAGCTGTGATCATTGCTGTTGTGAACAGGTCATCGCCCATGTGCAGTGAGGAACTAGTGATCCTGTATACCCTGGAGTGGGCCATCACCTCTTTGTGGTGGAAAGCTGGGAATCACTTATGCCAGAAGGGGCCACTGTGAAGAGATATCCGAGCGTTGAATTTCAAAGCCCTTGGGCGGTGGTGAGTTGGCAGCCTTGTATGCCAGGAGGGGGTGGTGTGGAAAAATCTACTTTGCTGATTGGTTCAGAGCCCGTGTGCAGTGGAGAGATGGTGACCCCATATGCAGAGGCAAGCACTGGGACCAAGCAAGAAGTGTGACTTGGTGGGAAATGTCCCCGGAGCAGAGAGGATGCCTTGGGGACTCATACAGATCATGCATAAGTATAAGGAGGCAATTGCCAAATCGAAGGCTGAATACTTCGCAAACACCATCTTGCAAGCATCAAATAAGGCTAGAACTATTTTTAATATAGTAAAGGGTCTTTCTAAGCCAATTTGCATAAGTAATAAGATAGTAGCCTCACAAAAGCTATGTGACGATTTGGCAACCTACTTTAATGAAAAGATTAACAAAATTAACAACTGCCTTAATTCTAAGAAGCAGACTGGAGTGAACAAAGGTGGAGAATGATTTACTAGGGCCAACTGTGCTGGAGACACAGACTGAGAGCCTAGATAGAAACCATCAGCCTACCTTGGAGTGGTTTCAGTTGCCTTTGGAGGAAGCGTTTAATAATAAAGCATTGACCGTTTCCTCAGGGTCATCTCTGAATCCCCTCCCTCAGAGGGTGTCGAAGGAATTTAAGGCATAAATTTTCCCCCGGTTGCGTCAGATATGTTGCCAAAGGCTACAGGAAGGAGAGGTCCCAGAAAGCTAGAAATAGGCAGTTGTGACCCGGCTACTTAAAAAAACAATACTTGACCCCTCTGAGATGTCTAGTTACACACCTATCTCCCTATTACCGTATCCAGTAAAACTCCTTGCGCGAATAGTGAACAAGTCTCTGTCCCACTACCTAGAGGTTAATCATCTACTAGATGAACCACAATTTGGATTCTGTCCAGAGCACAGAACAGAAACAGCCCTAGTAACTATGTTTGACTACATGAGAATGCGGGCTGACAATGGACAATCAGTCGTCCTGGTGCTGCTGGATATGTCAGCAGCATTTGACACAGTGAACCATGGAATCCTGTTAGAAAAACTCGGAAATATTGGAGTTAAAGGTCAAGTATTAAAATGGCTTCAGTCCTATTTAGTGGACAGGACACAGGCAGTGAGCATCCATACTTTTACATCATTAAAGAGTGCTGTTCCTCACGGGGTCCCGCAGGGCTTGCTATCAGTCCGATTTTATTCAGTATCTTCCTGCACCCACTTATTCCCATCATTAAATCCTTTGGAGTGGAACTGGTCAACTATGCTGACGATACTCAGCTCATGTTCTCACTGGAAGGTGATAAAGCAATATCCTTGAATATATTTCATCAGTGCATGGAAAGCACTACAAACTGGCTCAGAAACAACTTTTTCCAATTTAATGGTGTTGGGCCGGGAAGTCTCCTGCATGTCTCTGGAGAGAGTGCTTCCCCTGCCTTATGCTAATCTCCAGGCAATTCGCTCAAAAACTACTGTATAGTTTCTAGATCCCCACCTCAGTGAGCATAACAATCATACATGTCCACTGAGGGTCTCCCTGTTTACATGGATTGAGACCCTAGAGCTTGGCTCTGAGGTCGTGGGGGCATGCCTAGTGCACCCCTATTTTTCAGAGAGTTGATACTGCCCTCTCTATTAAGGCTGTGGCAGACTGACAGTGGTGGCAGCAACAAATCTACAGTTAGGAGGGGTGAGTCCCTAGGCACCCTCCTGACCAAGTCTGTGCAGTTTGCCATGCCTGTGGGCCTGTTGCCTTTGTCTGACTGATGTATGTTTGAGAGCCTGTGGGTGTACAGGGGAAGAATGGTGATTTGAGCCAGTGTGAGGAATGCAAGCTGTTCTGCTGGACATCCCAGCTCCCCGTGCCCCTCCCTATTTCCTTGCAATGGCCTGGTGGGCTGGGATAGACACTCAGCTCTTATCTGGGTTTAGCTGCACTAACTTTGTGGAGAGGACCCTCCCCCACTGGTCAGGGCCTCCAGGGCTGGAGTTAATTAAAATTCCTCTCTAGGGAGTTGCACAGCCTGACACCAGGAAGGGACCTGGTCCATGCTTTACCCATGCATTGAACACGCCATGAATGGTTTGTGATTGGAGGTGTGTTCAGGATGCAAAAGTAGCAGACCCTCTGATTGGATCAGCAAATCAATCTGAGGTGATAAAAGTCTAGCCTGAGTGGTCAGCTGTTGTTCAAGACTGGTCTATGACTGACGAGGCGGCCACATCAGAGCCGTCTGAAGATAGCCAGGGGCGACCCACAGTGTGAAGGCAGGAGATAAGACTCTGTAAACTGCGTCTGAAAGTAAGGCATCAGCAACATTAAGGACGAGCTGTTCTGTGAGGCTTGGGGGAGCCTGCGCTTTGGACCAAGGAAATTACAGACAGTTGCCCAAGGTATGGAAAGGAAGCTTACAGCCCATCACAGAGGCTGGTGGAAAGAAGCTTGTGGCACATCAATTAAAGCTGGTGGAAAAAAGTTTGCAGCCCTGGAAGGGAGCCAGGGAGGAGGAAGCTTGATTCTAGTCTTTGAAGGTGAGATCAAATCCCCTCTAAGCTCCTCCCTTGCACTGTGGGAGCCTGTACAAGCAGTAACTTGGAATAGAGGCCAGTGAATCAGGCCTACACCTTTCCTTTTGTGATCTCTGAGGGTATCAGGGTGAACTGGCACTCTGTCCAGCCACTACCCTCCTATAGCTAGCCAGTGGCTACTGGACTAGTGGGACTCCAGTAAACTGTGCCAAGACATCAGGCACCTGTGATCAGATCCCTGACACCACTAGAGCAGTGTCCTCACTAACGACGGGAGGGCACTTCTGTTACTTTGGGTGGGGGGTAATGGGGCTGATTAAGAACATTTGACTTCACATCATATGCTGAAACTATATCCTGTCAATACAAAGTTTGGTATCAAGGCCCTGTGTAACATGATCTGTAATATGCAATGCTTACTGTGTGTTTTCATGTTAACTGAGTTTTTATACTGCTTGGCGTCTAAGCACTATAATACTGTTCGGGGTCAGAACTCTGTCCCAGAGGGTTGTAGAGACATCTGGTTTTCACTGTGTATCCTAGTTTTATGTGTAATATAATTATCTTGTGTGTATTAAAGTACTTTTCTTTTATAAAAAGTAAAGCACTGACTGGACATTGAGTTTATCAGCTGGTGGTACGGTTAACACTGTATTCTGAATGTCTAACCCCACCACACCTCCTTGAGTAAGCCTTGGACTGCTCTGTCTCGCTACCCTGAGAGAGTCAAGTGTTGGAGAGGAGTACTTGGTTATCCAGTTTTGGGTCCACTAGTACTGAGGCTCCAGGACACCAGTGAGGGAACACTCCAGTTGATGCGATTGGAGCGCAGTTACCCCTAAGTGCTCCGGTGCCCAGGAAGCCGGGTCTAACAAATGGAGACAAAACAGAAGTTGTCTTCTGCACCACAAGCAAAATAGCCTGTCCCATTCCTGTTGACTTCCGGCTTACCCCGACAGACAGCCTGTTAACTCCAACTAAATCAGTACGCAATCTGGGGGTGTTGATGGACAACAATCTCCAATTGGATCCACAAGTTGACAAAACAGTCGGCACTTGCTTCTCCTTGATGAGAGCTCAACGTAAAATTCTCCCGCTACTACCAGCCTCTGCTAGAATACAAGTGATGAGGAGTGTTATCTTGAGCAGGCTGGACTATTTCAACTCCCTGTGTCTTGGAGCCCATAACTCCACGATACTGAGCCTGCAAAGAATCCAAACAATAGCAGCAAAGCTGGCCTTAAATCGGCAGCGCAGATCTTTAGCATCCCTAGCTCTAAGAGACCTTCATTGGCTATGAAGACAGCAGAGGATTTATTTTAAATCTCTCTGCATTGTTTTTAAGGCAGTACATGGCCTGCGGAGGAAATTTACCTGGTATACTCCTGCAAGAAATCTCCGCTCGTTAACAGCAAATCTGGTCAACAACCCAAAATTTAAAAGAGCTAGGACAGGAGGAAGAGCTTTTAGCTCAGTGGCCTCACGACTGTGGAATGAGCTTCCATCCTACATCAGGCAGAGTGAGAATGTAATACAATTTAGGAAGACACTGAAGACATGGTTATTCCCGAGGGAGAAATAATACACAGACGCAATGTCACTGGTCCACCTTCTGATTTCGTCTGGCTCCCCTCTGCTCTCTCTAACTAAGTTCCTGTATTTTTTCGGGGTGACTGTTCTAGCATGCTTATAACAACAAGGTATTCTCTCAGCTCCAAAATACCCGTAGGGTGGTAGTGCGCTATAGAAATCTATTTTACAATACATTACAATAAGGACCAGAGTTGGAACATCTGCACTAATTCCCCCCACACGTCATGAGAAGGACCAAAGAACTTGCCAAGCTTGGAGGAGATATGGAGAGCCTCCGGTGGCTGCAACCACACAACCGCATGTGAGGAACTTGAGGAACACTGAGTGCAGCCTAAAGGGATTGCATGCAGAGAACTGACTGGAGGCAGCTGCTGCACCTCCTGCACCCGTGGAGTAGGCGCTCTCAGAGACTCGGGCACTCTGATCCTGCAGGGACAGGTAAGATTGATTTCAGTCCAGTTGGCCCAGTGGGAACTTGGTTGCCAGATAGCACTTCAGTGTTTTCTCTCTTTTGACTCTATATACAGAGTGGGGCTCCTGAGTCTCAGACTATTAGTGAAGCTTCACCTGAATGTTACCTATGATTATTGAGGAATTGCCACAACCAAAGTGAGGAGGGAGTGGGACTTAGGGACCCACCTAAAGAAACAGTGGAGCCCTGACCTCAGGGGACTGTAGAAGCTGTTTGTGAATGTTGTATTTCCCTTTATGTTGGCAGTGGCAAAATAAAATATTTTTTTCATAAAAGCAGTATTTGGCTGCAGAATCATTTATTTCTGCTGCTTCAAGGATTTTGAGTTGTGAGCCTGTCTTCACTCCCTGTATCCTCCTCCCCCCTACATCACCCAGAGAATCCTTGAACTGCTTGACCAGCGCTATTAACGAGAGTCAAGTGCTGAAGGGCATACTTGGTCCAGTTGCTCAGGATCTATGGTAGGCAGGGTCTTGGCACATCATAAGTAAAATGCCCCAGACCCCATGATTAGGGCCCAGTAAGCCATGCTTGCCCCATGGCCCTCTGAACGGGGTTCTGACAGTGTGATTTCCAAATGCTATAGGAGCCATTGAATGCTCCTACTTAGTACTTCTGATCCGGCCTTAAGTGTTCTGAAACTGGTAGATGCACATACAATAAATAAATATCTGCTTCACACATTGCTGTGCAAAATTCCCTCCTAATAATTCAGAGTTGTAGCTGCAATACACTCATTTATAGTTCCACATAACACAAAGAAAACATGGCTACTTTATATCTGACACCCCCACCCACATTTCAGTTGACAAATTACTCAGATGTAACATTGTCCACGTGCAATGAAAATGATACAACCAATATGTGATACAGGAATAACGGCCACTGTACACTTCCTCTTTTATTATGCACACCTTGCACCATGCAGCCTTTGAGAAGGTTTGGACTGACAGTAATGAGAATAAAAATAATTGTTAGTGCAAACTCTGCATCCAAAATATTATAAAATATTTATTCTTGGTGTTTTGAATTGACATTATTTTTTTCTCAAACATATGCCATGCAATAATTTCAACAGAATAAACTTAAAAGAGATTTGGATTTCTATCATCATTTGATCCACTCACCATTAATCTATGTTATATGTTTTGCTGCTGTTGTTCTTTTCCCATCCTTATTTCAAGGGAATTATTGAACTGATGTTCTATGTTATGGTTTATGAATGGTTCTAGAAAGCCTCTAAGTAGAAAGGAAACTATATAATAGTGAACACATTTTGTTTTCTGCACAGTTTCAATATTCTCACTGATGGGAGGAGGGTAGATGATTTGTCCATTTCTCATCTCATTGATTGATAGAACCTTTGTCATAAAATCACAGATTATATTTGTTTTAATATTTCCTGTTTACAATGTTGATTGCTGTTGGCCCAGGTTTTCTAATAGAGAATAATTGAAGGCAGACCAGAAGCAAGATTATAAAATTAGATATCTGGGCACTCTAAATGAATGAACATTGAGTATGTACTATCAACAGTCTTTATTTTCACAAAAGTCTCTCACATTTGCCCCAGCCACTATGTGTTTCGTCTCACACTGCAGATGTTGCAGCAGACTTCTTCAGGGCTGGGCTGGTGTCCCTATGACATAAATGTATGTACATGTGAATACAAGAGAGGCATAGTTTATGTCAGAGGGACACCAGACAAGCCCCAAAGAATGTTGCTGCATCATCAGCGGCGTGAGATGAAACATGTGTTGGCAGGGGTGACTTTGAGAGACTTTTGTAAAAATACTGTTGATACCACGTACTCAACGTTTATTCATTTGGAGTGCGCAGAGATCTCATTTTATATAATTAGTTCTTGTTCCAGAGGGAGATCAGGTGGCTCCTCCTTGAGGACCGGACACTTGATAGTATCTTTGGATATAGACAATTAGAACTGTTTCATCACTGGAGTGTGAGCACTCTCGTCCCCAGCCACCAATTTATGTTGTTTTGTATACAGAAGTGAGAAGAAATCTACTCCAGAGTCACTCCTGGTGAATGCACCCCCTGGCTGTATTAGCACCATTTGAACCACCCCTTTTGAGTTAATTTCCACTGTTCCATCAGCTTGGACTGGAGTACCAAGTATCACCAACAACCTTCTTCTCCCTAAATGTAGTTGACTATTAGCACTTGCACAGTGATCATCTCTTATGTGTAATCCTCTCTCAGTCTTCTCTTGGGCGTCACCTATTTACATAAACAAAATTCCTCATCTGGCACCCCTTCTCAGAAATGCGGTGTTCCCTCCTCAATCCTTTTGAACATTAAATGGTGAAAAAACCTTTGGAGTAGTGTAATCATGCATCTCTACCATGCACACATTTGAATCAACAAACAAAGATCAGACCACAGAAGAACATAACTGAAGAATTTAATTCATATATTTTAAAATGTATGTAGTTTAAAGCATTCAGCGAGAGACATTTCATTGAAATTTCTAACAAATTTCACATGTTTGTTTTTCTTTTGGCCTGCAAATGTTTACAATCTAGTGTTTCTGATAGGATAATTTAAAAAAATTGTTGTGCCTGGTGCATAGAGATCTGGCTACCCCATCCCTAGATAGCTCAGTTGATATCTCATTTAGTTGCTGTCGATTTTGATGTCTTGTGCCATTGGCACAATCCCCCACTGAAGAACCGGGTTTTCTTAGAACCCAGCGGTGCCAGGGACACACCCGAAGTCTTCGGATTCTCCTGTCTTGGAATACAGAGACACGGTATACTTCTGGATGGCGTCAAAGATCAAATTTATTAGCTGCAGCTAGTAACAGTAAACCAAGCAATACAACACGGTGTACAACTCAGGAAACTGCTCAATTTTCATAGAGCAAGACATCACTTTTTATACACCATATTCTCATTATAAATGTACACCCACTGCGCAAAATTCTGACCAATAGGACACATTTTCTAACTGAGTATCACATTAACAAAAACCCAATTTACAGTAACCCAACCCAAAAGTTAATTATTAGGAATGTCCCAAATTCAATCTTTGCAAGCCGGACAAATTTATAATTGAAAAGCACAACCCATGTAATGTCAGAACATAAAGGAAACAGTGATAGATGCTGGACAAGATAAAACATGTGCAAGGAAACTAAAGGTTAACGAGGTCCTGAACATTAAGTGGCAATTCTAGACAAGGATCAAACCAAGGGAAATTGGCTTTGCGAGGTCAATTTCAGGTGAAGAGGTCAGTTTCTCTGCAGTTCTTCCAGAGTCGAAAAGGGCCTGTTAATGCATACATGAATAATGAGGCCCATGCAACTTTGTTCGTTTGTTTACCACCTATGCCTACGTGAGGGCAACACAAAAATGGCGTCACGAACAACGCAAACAAAATGGAGTCCGGTTCCGAAAACCACGGAACCTCAGACCCTCCTTTTGCAATTACGTAGGCAATGACCTAAACTCATGTCAATCTGAATCTAGGTCTATATCTATTCTCATCAGGTCATCAAGGTGTTGCTGTAACATCATCTTATTATCCTTCACTTCTCTCTGGACTGGTCTTCTCACACAGATCGTAGCACAAAGACTACAAATGGTGGGACCACACTGGATGCATAAGCAACACGAGAAAAGGATTGCTAAAGCCATACCAAGAAACATCAGAATCTTCCATCCCCATTTGGACAGCAGTTCCCAAAACCACTCTACCAATGACCAGTTCCCTTCATCTACATGTATAGACTCAGCAGACTTATGTAACCTCAAGATGGCTTGGTACACTGTCGGGGCGTTATCTGGAATGAAAACACAGCAACTAGACCCGATCAATTTACATACCCCCCCTCTATCTGCAAGTATAATATCTAAGACAAAGCGGTTCTGTAATGTCATAAGGCGATCCGCTTGAAGCTCAGCTGTAATATTGCTAAGGGCACCTGCAGTCTCATTTATAGTGGCCTCGACCACTCTCGTAAGCTGACGAATATTCCTACTATTAGCCATAGGACCCCAAAAGGGCAGAAAACCCTTAAAGAAGTCTCCAACTTCTTGTGTGACAGTATCTTTCGCATCGATAACACCTCTACCATATCTTGTCTTATGGTAATTGAAAGCAGCTGTGTACGTAGGGGGAAGCAAAAATGCCACTTAACATGTACCTGAAAAATCAGAAGGCAACCATGTATATGCTCTGTCGTAACAAACAAAATACGTGCCTTTAGCTGGCACGAACGGTGGAGATTTCTGGGATGTATAGACATAGGTGTGAGCACACACACTCTTACCAAGCTGAGCTCTCGGATTCTGACCATTACCTTGCAGACAAAAATTACCTCGGTGGGGTACAATCCAAATAGGGGAGACCTTTTTTGTCTCTCCTTCTCTGTCAGGCTAATACTATATCCAGTCGTGTTCCAGCCAATATATGCTCGTACCTCATCTTTAGGGATAGCATTATACGCATCAATATCTCTGATCATATCTACTATTCCCTGTATCAAGGCATTGTTACTCGCATTATCTTTAACGGAACGTACAAGAGATGCTTCATTGGCATAGATAAACATTGATTGGAGTGCCCATACTGACCCATTAGGCGAAAAAGGCAAAACCAAACATGGCATTCCCTTATCAATCGTATGTGGCATAAGACCACACACCCAACAATTTGTGGTATTGACAACTAGCTGATGCTGATGCAACATCTGTATAAACGAATTGTTAACAAATTCTGATCTTCGTGTCTGTTCATGTTCAGGCAACGTATGAAACTTATGTGGAGAAACAGTAGGAAAAGAAAGAGTAGGTTGGGAGGTAGATGCAAGCGTATGTTGTGTGGCATAAACAATCCGACCCTCACATCCTAACGTAATATTCAAAAGCATCAAGAAACATAACATAAAAAAACATTTACTATGGACCAATGTACACATTTTCATTTCAAAATCAACTTTCTCAACACTCTTATCAGACCCAAAAGACTCCATCCTCTAACGTGCTGCTCACGGCAATTTTCCTTCTTCACTCAAGTGTGCGTCAAGATCGTACTAACGACCATGAACCACAGACCTTTCGTCAATTCGCGGCTCACCCCTTAAGAACTTATACCGAGACCCTGCAGCGGAGTCCGGATGGTGACTCGAAAAAGAAAAAAAAAGTCTTCGCCTGAAAAGGTGTAACTCACAACAAAAAAATTCAAACTTTGTTTGTCCATTAATTGTTCTTTCGCGATCTCAAGTTGTAGCGCTATTTACCAGGCACAGTCTGTTCCTTTAAAAGTGTTTCTGGATTCGTGGTGTCAAGTTTCAAAGGCAAAGGCACAGCAGCTTGCAGAACATCATCATCCTCGCGTTCTGACTGAGTCGATGTCAAATGTGCCTCACTAAGAGGTACAAATCTAGGAATCCTTTCACACTCTGAGTCGGTTATTCCATCCCTCACCCACTTATCATACGTAAGGGCAAAGGAACTTTCTTGCAATGGGTAGCATGTACCCAGTTTTTTTTACCAGCTACTCTAACAGCAGTTCTAGTTACTAACAGAACCAAATAGGGTCCAGTCCATCGCGACTCCAAATTCTTAGTTTGCTGGAAGTTTTTCGTTAGCACATATTGTCCAGGTTGAATCGTATGGCCTGGATCTGCAGTAGCTGTCGGCAAACTGTCATAGACCTGTTGGTGGAGAACACGTAATTTAGCAGTCCAGTCATGTAAGTAATCCACCAACATAGGGTACTCAATATTGCTGTATTCCTTGGGACGAGGCACACCCCAAACATTCGCTGGACGACCAAAAACTATTTAGTATGGGCTAAGTCCCACACGAGAATGCACTGTCGTCCTTGTTGACAAAAGAGCCAACGGCAAGGCATCCGGCCATGTAAGACCAGTGCTCGCTTGTACCTTAGCTATTTTCAGCTTTAAGGTACCATTATAGCACTCGACAAGTCCAGCAGACTGGGGGTGATTCGCAGCATGAAATTTCTGATTAATACCCAAACCAACACACACTTTCTTCATGATTTGACCCACGAATTCACTCCCATTGTCGCTCCATACAATTCTCGGCAAACCATACCTAGGGAAATACTCTTTGAGAAAAACCTTGGCTGTGGACAAGGAAGTATTATCCTTTAGGGGGTAGGCCTCTATCCATCTGGAAAAGGCGCAAACAACCACTAGGACATAATTCAAATTATTGCATCTCTCCATGTGTATATAATCTAACTGTATCACTTCAAGCGAATAAGTTGGGGGAGCAAAATGACCAGCTGGAGTTGGGGTTCCCTTGCCAGGATTATGCATCAAGCAAATCATACAATGCTTCACCAAATTCTAGGCACATTTAGGAATTCCAGCATTCTGCCATACTGGAGCCAACAACTTGCATATCCCTTTCGAGCTAATGTGAGCCATTCCATGAGCCATTATAACCACTGGGAGCACATACGCATCAGGCAACAACCATCGCTGGTGCTCCGACAACTCAACCCAACAACCTGTTGAATCCAACATACCCGTACTTTCTCTCCACGTACTCACTTCCTTTTCCGTAGCTTCAGCCTGAATCATCTTCACACTTTCTATTGTGTCTTCACACATTCCACCTGCCATAACCCATCTTGCAGGGCCCGCAACATACATGCGGCTCATAATGTCTTTCGCCGGTTCCTTCGCAACTTCATCCGCAAACGCATTTCCTCGATCTACATCGTCCACAACTTTCTTATGCGCACTACACTTCACAATTGCAATCTGCTTTGGGAGAGTAAGTGATTCCAAAAGTTCATTCACTAACTGCCCGTGCTGAATTTTCGTGCCATGGGAAGTACGAAATCCTCTTTCTTTCCACAAACGCCCAAAACTATGGGCAACACCAAACACATACTGGCTATCAGTATAAACATTCACTCGCTTTCCCTCTGACAACACACACGCTCTAGTCAATGCAATCAACTCTGCTGCTTGCGCAGAATTCTGTGCTATGCGTGCTGTCTCAACAACTGTATATAAAGTTGTGACGGCATATGCCGCAGTCGTCTCACCATTCGGAAGCTTGAAACACGAACCATCTACCCATAGGGTACCATCAACATTCGTAAGAGGAGTATCTTTCAAATCAACTCTAGCCTTCGTTTCTTCCTCTGTCCGAAGAAAGCAATCATGCTGTTCTTGAGCATCTGTCTCTACAGAAATCGGCAACAACGTAGCTGGATTCAACACATTGCATCTCTTAATGTGCACATGGCTAGCCAAAAGAGTCAGCTCATAACCTGACAGACGTGCGCTAGTAAGGTGCTGAGTCTTAGTCCTATTTAATAAGGTATCCACTGCATGTGGGACCATCACAATCAACATATTATCCAATACCAAACCAGCAGACTGTCTGATAGAAACAGCTGCTGCCGCTGCAGCTCTCAGGCAGCTCGGCAACACTTTAGCTACCGGATCTAACGTCGCTGAAAAATACGCACATGGGCGTTGCTTGTCTCCAAACTGTTGAGTCAACAATGACAATGCACAACCTTCTCTCTCGTGAACATACAACGTGAAAGGCTTACTGTAGTCCGGAGTACCCAATACCGGAGCCGAACACAATGCATCACGTAATTCAGAAAAACTTCTCTGACAATCATCAGACCAAGGGAGAGGATGCGGAGTATCTTTAAGAGTCAGCGCCAACAGAGGTTTCGCTAGCAGAGAAAAATTAGGGATCCATTGCCTACAATACGAGGTGATACCTAAGAAAGCACGTACTTCTCTCTGTAACTTGGAAGGTGACACTTTATGATGAAGATCAGACAAATGTCGTAGCAAAGAAAGAGTAGCCTCTTTACAAATCTCTTCGTCATCAGCAGTAATCAACAGATCATCAACGTATTGAATAAGAGTAGCACCAGAAGGCAACACAAAACTATCAAGCTGAGTTTTCAACGCCTGACTATAGATGGAGGGACTTTCACAATAACCTTGGGGAGCTCTCTTAAACCGGAAGCTTCGACCTCCTAATGAGAAGCCGAAAATATCTCTACTCTCCTCAGCAATCGGAATACTGAAGAAAGCATTCTTCAAGTCGATAACAGAAAACCAGGCTGCCGAAGCAGGAATCAGAGTCAACAAAGCAGTGATATCAGGGACAACAGGAAACTGTGGCACCACAATCTTATTCACTTCTCAAAGATCGATCACAAACCGATACACAGGTGGCTGAGAAGCATCAGTACGCTTAAGGACAGGCAAAACAGGACTGTTACACACATTACCTCTCGTTTCTTCAACTACACCCATCTCAACCAAATCATAAATAATCGCCAAAAGAGCTCTCTCGCCATCACTAGATATCTTATATTGTGGAATACGAGGTAGCCTAGCATTCGACTTGAGAGTAACAACATAGGGTGGAATCTGCAAGAGACCAACATCATTGGGACCTGTAGCCCAAAGTGTATCAGAAAGAGAACGCAATTCCAGTGGAAGACAATCTTTAGACAAGTACATCGGAGAAATCACTTTCTTACCCAAGGTAAGATGTACTCCCGAAGGAGAGCAATGTAATGTTGCATGCAGTCTTTTCAGCAAGTCCAAACCCAACAGATTCTCACCACAACCAGTCGTTAGAATAAGTGGAGCTTCCAATTCACAAGGACCAATAGAAAGGGACAAAGGACTAGAAACCGGGTTACAAACTGGGGCACCAGAAAATCCTATGGAAACATTGGTCAAGCCAGACAAAGGTGTGCCAGGAAGTTTAGAGTGCATAATAGAACTCTTCGTCGCACCAGTATCCAAAAGAAAAGGTTCTGCCATACCTGATGTAATCACTTCAACATAAGGTCCACTCTGGTCTACTGGAACTGACACTACTCCCTCTCTTTGCCCATGGCTGTCCTAACTATCATTATAACCAGCACTCTCACTCTCGACATAATAATCATCAACATAGTACTGTGCAGACTGACCACTCGGAACATTCTGTCTGTCAAAGTAATTCGCAGAATTCTGAAGGGAAGAGGAACGCTCATTCTGGGGTAACACAGCACGTCCCCTACCTCTAGGAGCTTGCTGGGAACCACCACGACCTCTCTGACCAGATACGCCATTCGCAAGCTGTAACAAAGCCGGGCAACTATTCTTGAAATGACCTTCCTCTCTGCAATAAGCACACTGATTAGGACCAGGAAAGAATCGCGGAGCATTAGGCTCAGGCTTCTGTAACAATCTCTGAAACTGTGGAGGTTGCTGAAACTGAGGCTGATTCTGACGAGGCGGATAAGCTTGCTGCAAAAGAACTTTCGTCTTTAATTCTTTAGTTTTCTTCTCTGCTTTATCCTTCTCATCTTTATCCCTATTCTCATAATATTGTGCAGTAGCCAATATCTGGGCCGACAAAGAAACAGCCCATGAACTCTCAGAGTCCTTTAACTTATTAGAAAGTTCGGGAAGCAAATTAAAGACAAATTTGTCCACGAACAACCTTTGACCACCTTCCGTACTCATGTCGTGACCACTATGATCGATAAACGTTTCTTCAAGCCTCGTGAAGAAATCAGACACACTCTCGTCTTTCTTTTGTTTGCATGCTGCCAACTTGTCCAATTCACTCGCAAAGCAGGCATCATAGTTTTCATTAAATTAATAATTCTACCAGGTAATTCTGCAACTAAGGGCTCAGGTTTGGCACCTCCAACCTGCCGACCATCTGCAGCAACAATATTAGCCCACGTATCTCCCAATTCTGCCGCATGATTCTCATGACGAATCTTTGCCCACAAAGGTTAAGGAACTACATTACCCATCAACATATCTATGTCAGCTAAATGCATAATACGCGCATCAACTGTCTGGGACAACTCTTTGTAATAACCAGCAGGATTCTTACGGGGGTCAGGTAAGGTCTGCTTAAGAGCCAAGACCTCTGCTCTCTTCCAAGGAACATGTACCCATACTCGCTGAAAATGGGCCGGGGCAGCATTAATGTTATGAGCGGCATCAGCCTGAACTGCGTCTCTCCATACAGGAGGAACCTCTCTCATAGGATACTGCTTCACTTTCCTCCTAATAGAGGAATCAGGTTCGTACAATGTCTGAGGCGGTAATCTAGACCTGAAAGCAAGTATCATCTCTACGGCTTCCTCAATATCAGACTCCACTATCGTCCCTTTAGCAAATTCAGACTGAACATCAAGCACTTCCTGCGGAATCGGACCCAACTCATTATCTTCCCATTCCTGATGCAAAAAGGTACACATTACATCAAAAACGTGCCTTTGCTTAGGCGGCTCCCACTGAAAGAAAACATCCATAACCGCTTGCAAATTATACCTAGAAACATTTAAAATCCATCTACAAGCCAACAAATCCAACACTGCTCGCTCTTCGGAACTAGGAAGCTGACTACGACTCTGCTTTCGTTCCGAAACAGGGGTCATACTCAGTGACCCAAACAATGGAGACAACAGATTAGCAACAGTCTCGGTCATTCATTTTCGAGCAGAAGGAGAAGAAGCAGACATAAGAACAGGAGAATAAGTATTTTTGGCCATGCAACGTTGTCAATCTGAGACTTCACTCGCACGCTCTTCTCCATCTTCCCTAAACTGCCTAGCAGCTTGTAGTACTGACATATTCTTATCTTTCCTGTCTCTTTTTGCTTGCTTAATTTCTCGCTGTTTGGCTTCCTTACGTCAGAGGCGGAAAGAGTCAAACATTGCCGGCCGGGCTTTCTTCTTAAATAGCGCAACTTCCAGATTATCTAAAATATTTAATTCGAAACTACCATGTTGGGGCCATCGTAAAACACCATCTTTCCTTGTATAGCGGACCCACACTTCATTATAAGTGATAGGACCCACTCCGTGTTTTGAATAGAGCTCATAAGTCGGAGTTCCAACCGGAGGTATCGGACACGAATCCTCCAATCGGGAATCCCTGTTGCAACCACAACTAAACCATTTCCTAATTTTGCTAAGACCAGGCATTTTATAGCTCACTAATCTAGCTTTAAACTTCAAGGGGTTATCAACTATCGATACACTCGTAAATATGCGAGCCCCTCGGCTTCGATTTTTGCAAAAATCAAATCAAAACCAAGAACAAAGTCGTGGGAGCGACCCACTTATACTTAACCAACATGTCTGTCACGCCACCAGAAGGCCGTCTATCGTCTCGCTTTACAAAGGATCAATCAAGGGTCCAAGACAGGGCGACAGTCAGGGCAGCAGTCCTTCGTAGCCGTTGGAAAGTGGGAAGCCTCGCAGAAAAGACCTTCGGTCCACGTCGACATGCAGGGGTCAATGAAGTGGCGGCCTTCCTCCAAAATTTCCTCATGTGGCTCCTCACGATCCTCAGGCTTGGACCGGTACCGCTGAAGTCGCCCCACGTTAGGCGCCAACTGAAGAACCGGGTTTTCTTAGAACCCAGCGGTGCCAGGGACACACCCGAAGTCTTCGGATTCTCCTGTCTTGGAATACAGAGACACGGAATACTTCTGGATGGCGTCAAAGATGAAATTTATTCACAGGCACAAATATGGTGACAATCACATAGAGATGCTGCAACATGCACCTCCAGACAACAAATGGCATCAGATTTCACGCGAAACATACAGACCATGTCAGCCTTGGAGTGGAACAGCCACAACCATCACACGCCTTTTGGCTTCTTTTAGCTAGTAACAGTAAACCAAGCAATACAACACACACGTTGTACAACTCAGGAAACTGCTCAATTTTCATAGAGCAAGACATCACTTTTTATACACCATATTCTCATTATAAATGTACACCCACTGCGCAAAATTCTGACCAATAGGACACATTTTCTAACTGAGTATCACATTAACAAAAACCCAATTTACAGTAACCCAACCCAAAAGTTAATTATTAGGAATGTCCCAAATTCAATCTTTGCAAGCCGGACAAATTTATAATTGAAAAGCACAACCCATGTAATGTCAGAACATAAAGGAAACAGTAATAGATGCTGGACAAGATAAAACATGTGCAAGGAAACTAAAGGTTAACGAGGTCCTGAACATTAAGTGGCAATCTTAGACAAGGATCAAACCAAGGGCAATTGGCTTTGTGAGGTCAATTTCAGGTGAAGAGGTCAGTTTCTCTGCAGTTCTTTCAGAGTCGAAAAGGGCCTGTTAATGCATACATGAACAATGTGGCCCATGCAACTTTGTTCGTTCGTTTACCACCTAGGCCTACGTGAGAGCAACACAAAAATGGCGTCACGAACAACGCAAACAAAATGGAGTCCGGTTCCGAAAACCACGGAACCTCACCACCTGGAGTCCCTGAAGTGGTTGCCTCTGCAATAGTCCCATGGTGCCCATTGCATCTGAATCTCGGGGACTACAACCAGGGCTTTGCTGCTGCCATTTCCCCATTGGATTAATATTTTGCCCTGCCAAAATTTCCGAAGGAGCTTGAACCATAGGGTCGCTAGACAATACTTCGCCTGTATTCTGTCCTTTGGAGAGGCAAATTAAACCCTCCACCACTAGTTTGCAACTTTTTGTGAATAATAGGTAGTATTTATGAGCATTATCAGCCACATTCCCCTCCTCCAAACCACTAGATGTAACTATTGGCACAATTCCAGTGCTCAGAATATTTTGCGAATTACTAATGGCCTTTGGATTTTTGATCCCCAACGAATTCAAGGTATCATTAGACTCAGGTACCAATATGGCTTCTGCCCTAGAGTCCAAATCATTGGTGGCTAATTCTACGGGGGATCCTGTTGAAGCCAATGCATGGGGAGTGCCTGTACTAGTCTACAGACCTGGAGATAGGTGCTCAATTGATTTATCTATTGCTCCACTTTTTTTACAGAGTTCTTCTCTCTCCTCACTGCAAGGAAGCACATATGTGCTGCTTTCCTCTTAGCTCTCTGAATTATGGACGAAGGGCTCAAAGCTGAGGCTGAAGCTCCAAATCCCGCTCCTGCTCCCCTCTAAACCATTTATCACGTACTTTGTCCATCCAGTGGAAAAACAATTTGCTCCTTTTCCTCTATCTTTGTCCTTCTTTGTCAAACATGCAGGGAAGTTCTAGATATACTTGCAATTATATACTTGCAGGAACTCGTGGAAACTCGTAAAAAAACTGCTGACAACATTGCAGAGAAGTACTTAACCACTGGGAAGTAACCAGGGGAACAACCAGGTCCTATTTAAAGGGTACGCCTGTTCAAGGAACCCCCAACTGGGCAGGACTGGTCTCTCGGGATAACTTCTCGACCAGAAAAGCCCCCCTTACCTCAGCAAGGCATCTGGTGATTCCCTTCACTCAGCTCCACTCTCGTCATCATCATCTGCTCTGCTCTGCTTTCCTCACGGTGACCAGCATTAGATATCCACCGCTTTCGCAGCTAGTGAACCTTGCAGCATCGCATCTCCAGCTCCTTAACTGGTGTTTCTCAGCTGGAAGCTATTGCCTGGTCGGCAGTTTCGGCATGCACGTTACTTAATGCGAGGGGGTGGAGGTTTCGCAGGGTCCCTTCACACAGTATGGAACAATTGCCATTGTTCATTAAAGGCTAGGTAAAATTGAGGGTATTATACAACAGATTCCTGAACAAATGGAAACACTTGAGCAATGAGTATCAGACATTGAGGACCATTTTCTCAGCTGGGACAGTGATATTGTTACTCTTAAAAAACTGCAGGCCTCAAAATCGAAAATGGACGAAATGGTGAACTTAGAAAGGAGATCAAACCTGCATTTTACAGGAATTCCGGAGGACAAGGAATGTATGTATGGCCAGTCTAATCCCTTGTTATATATGGAAACGATGAGTAAAGAATATATACTTGAGAATGCACCAGAAGATGTTACCATAATGAGGGCACATAGGTTCCCTGCACAATGTTTTGCATGGTCTCAGTACTCAAGGACAGTGATTGTAAACTTTGCAGATTTTCGTACAAGATAATCCATTTTAAGTAAGGCAATTCAGATAAAAGATAATTTGCTATCTGATGGGTCTAGGGTGAGAGTTTTCTCTGATATGTCGGCATTTGCAGCTCGTCAGCATAGAGAGTTTGTCGGGCTGATTGGTCACTTTAAAAGTTCAGGACTACAGGCTTCTATCATCCAACAGTACAAATTGAAAATGTTATTTAAAGGGTAATTATATCTATGTACCACTCATGAGGAAGCTCATGCTGTACTACAAAAGGTGATTCAAGCAGGTGAAACCTAGTGCTACCCAGGGGATAGATATCGTGATTAAGGGTACAGGTTGTAGATGTTCTGCCTATTGCGGGGGCTGTGGACAAAGGAAGTATTTGAGGTGTTCTATGATAGAACTAGTTATATGTGTGTGGCTCTTGTATACTAAGTTTATTCTATCAATGAACTCCTGTAAATCCTCAGGTCTAGACCCTCTGCACTTTCGCACTTTATATCACACTTTACACAGCACTTTATACACTTTACACTTTGTACTTTTATATAATAGCACTTTTTTCTATAAACTTGGAATGGGTAATATTGTTATAATATCACTTTAGGATCAGCTTACAGATCATAATTAGCGTTTCATAGGTTGATATATGGTTAGGAGTATCCCCATGCACTTTGCAGAGGGCTCTTCTGGGATTAGGTAATTGGGGCCCTATTTTGTGTAAGTTGTGCTATAGACTGATGCTTACCATTTATGGCCCGGCTAATTTTTTTATTTTTTCCTTACATACTTAACCAGCCAAAGTGTATGGTTTAGGATATAGGCTAATGTATGGATGGCATTTTTTAGTCTGTATAAGATATAAATAGCCCAAGCACTTTCTTCTCAAACTACTGCCAGCATCTTAAATGTGGTTTCAGGGAGGTTGTGAAGGCGTTATTTCAAATCACAAGTGGATGGGCGCATAAGAATGTGGCTAGGCGCCAGGTCAAGGCGCCAACAATGTTTGGTATCGGTGAGCCCGTCTGCGCACATCCGTGACCCGACCGCAACCAGTGCCAGGGACCCTGGTCTTCCAACCCCCCACCGCTACAACCCCAGGACTCTCCATGCACTCAACCACTGCACCGGGTGTCACCCCATCTGGGGTGACACCAATCTGGTTAGTTACACTGGCTGGCTCCGTGGCTCGCTCTGCAGTGCAGCCTGAGCCTACCTACCTATTATAAAACTGCGGGCCGGGGCAGAGCTGACATTGGTCATACACGGTCCGGGGGCCGGGGGCCGGGGCCCTCTGCCGAGACTGTTACATGAACGAGGAGAGCTCAGTCAGTTCTGAGAGTGTGTGACATGCGTGCATTGCAAGCAGCAAGCGCACGCCGCCACGGTCAACTAGAGGGGAAACTAGATATCCAAAGCGCCGATATATCACACGAGGCAGCGCCAGAGAATCAGCGCTTGGGTGCCACGACGGGTCTTTAGGTGCTGGGGATGATGGAAACGTGGAGAAAGGTGCTGCGAGGCCACAACAGGTTGTCTGGGCGCTGAGTACGAGGAAGGCTTGAAAGCAGGGGGTGATTCGTTTGCACAGATGGACATGTTTAAAAGAACTAGAATATTCCAATTTATTTTATTTATGCATTTTTATACAGCGCAAACATTTCCTTAAGGTGCTAGAGCTCTTTATAATAAACATAGGTCATTCCATAAGGCCCACACTTTCATGGTTAGATAAGGTCTTTACAGTAAAACATAAGTCGTAACATAAGGGCCCAATTTACACAATATGCAATCATTACATAAGGTGGTAATATTTCAAATTTGCAAACCAGCAGATCATGTTAGGCCTAGATTTACAACTGTTTGAGGATGTAGGCAGTGTGAGTTGCGGCAGTGAAATGACTTATACAATGGTGGTGGAGCAGTGAATACCAGGGCAATGGTCAGAGGCTAAACCATAGCGGTGAGAGAACAAGTTCCCACTGGATAGTTTAGCTAAGTTGTCACTAACTTTGGGGCATATTAACAAGGCCAGGTGATAATTATCGCTCAGCGCACTTAGCGCTAGGATAATTATCGCAGGCCAACTCTGCATTTTATCGCGGAGATAGCGTGCTATCAGCAACGCTTATCTCCAAAGCGATAAAATGCAGAGCGCGAGCTGCAAATTGTGAGATTATCGCTGGAAATACAGCAATAATTCCACGGTGATAGCTTGCTGATAGGGATAGACATACTTAGCCATGATATCCACCTTACATAGGATATCATGGCTAAGTCAGAAAAATGCCAGATGTTAAAAATCAGCGTTAACCATAGTTAGCGATATCCTTGATAATAAGCGACATTTATCCTATTATTTTACTCTGGAACGCTCCCTTTGCATCTCATTTGAGATGTAAGGGGAGGCGTAGAATAAAAGGGAGCTAACATGCAAATTGCGTGTTAGCACCCTGTTGCTGATAGGGCTCTAGTTTTATCTCTGCTTTTTTGGCTTTTAAAGCCAAAAAAGCAGAGATAAAGCCCTTGTTAATATGCCCCTAAGTGTCTTTCAAGGAGAAAGGCCCACAGCTCTGTTTTGAACTCGCCGGTGATGTAGTGGAGGTAGGCTGGGAGGGAGGAGCTGTGTGTTCTGGTCGCGTTTCCTGAGAAGGATTGTGCCATTAGTCATTCCTTTTTGAAGGTTGTGGGTTCTAGCAGCTATGGTCTACCTTCTCCAGATACCTTTAATTTGTCTGCCAGGTAACGGGAGTGGATGTGCGCAGGGCCTTATGGGTCATACAGGCTGTCTTGTGCATGGTCCAGGCTTCAAAGGGCAGCTAGCGGAGAATGGCCAGCACAGGTGAGATGTGGTCACTCCTTTTGGCCCCAGAGACGAAACATGATAGAGGGATGGTGCAAGCAGAGAGGGAGATGGTGCAGGCAGAGGGTGAGATGGTGCAGGCAGAGGGAGAGATTGTGCAGGCAGAGGGAGAGATGGTGCAGGCAGAGGGGAGATAGTGTTGACAAAGGGGAGATGGTGCGGACAAAGGGGAGATGGTGCAGGCAGAGGGTGAGATGGTGCAGGCAGAGAGAGAGAGAGATGGTGCGGGGGTGAGATGGTGCAGCGGAGTGGGAGATGGTGCAGGCAGAGAGGGAGATGGTGCAGGCAGAGAGGGAGATATTGTGGACAAAGGGAGAGATGGTGCAGGCAGAGGGTGAGATGGTGCAGGCAGAGGGAGAGATGGTGCAGGCTGAGGGAGAGATGGTGCAGGCAGAGGGGAGATAGTGCAGGCAGAGGGTGAGATGGTGCAGGCAGAGGGAGAGATGGTGCAGGCAGGGGGTGAGATGGTGCAGGAGGAGGGGAGATGGTGCGGGCAGAGGGAGAGATGGTGCAGGCAGAGGGCGAGATGGTGCAGGCAGAGGGTGAGATGGTGCAGGCAGAGGGAGAGATGGTGCAGGCAGAGGGGAGATGGTGCAGACAGAGGGGAGATGGTGCAGGCAGAGGGGAGAGGGTGCAGGCAGAGGGAGAGATGGTGCAGGCAGAGGGAGAGATGGTGCAGGCAGAGGGAGAGATGGTGCAGGCGGAGGGAAGATGGTGTGGGCACAAGGAGAGATGGTGCAACCAGAGGGGAGATGGTGCAGGCAGAGGGTGAGATGGTGTAGGCTGAGGGTGAGATGGTGTAGGCTGAGGGAAAGATGGTGCAGGCAGGGGGTGAAATGGTGCAGGCGGAGGGGAGATGGTACGGACAGAGGGAGAGATGGTGCAGGCAGAGGGGACATGGTGCAGGCAGAGGGTGAGTTGGTCCATCCGGTAAGTTGTGAGGGGGTGACACCATGAGTTACCCGCACTGGGTGACACCAACCCTAGTGACGCCACTGCCAGACACCGCAAACCGTCAGAAAGGACCTAAAGACCTGGTTCTTCGGATGACCGCTGAGCCTCCCGAACACCCTCCCCCCAGAGACTTGAGACCCTCACAGGTGAGTAGTGCGCTCTAAAAAACCCTTATTGATTGATTGATTGGTTGGAAGGGGAGGTGTGAAGAGGAAGGTTGGGCAGCTAAAAAAGGGATCAGAAATGGGTAAAGTATGAGAGCAGAACAAGAGAAGGGGTAAGGTAGCAGGTGTGGTAAATGTGGAAAGTAAGTGTATGGGCCACCTTTATCAAGCAAAGAATGGCAAGGATATATCAAGGAGAAAAAATTAAGCTAAGGGCAGAAGAAGTTTTTTTATATAAGTGAAGCTGTTTTGATTAAACCTAAGGAATGCCACAGAGGATAATTTTCTGTTATGTAAATGGTCTTTTAAATATACATAACAGCCGGGCATTGCTAAAATGGTTTGGTTTCTTTTCTCCTGAGGTAATATTTTTACAGGAAACTCATTTTAAGTCCATCTCCCCCAAACTGTCGCTGCCAAGGAAACATTAGCAAGCATATTTTGCATCAGTTAATAGGGCAGTTTGGGGAGCTGGTATCCTGTTTTCGAGTTGTTTGGACAGGGTGGTGAAAAAGGTGATCTGGGATGATGAAGCAAGATTGATCTGGATTGAGGTTAAAGTTGGTATGGTCTTTCTTATTTTTTTTTATTATTATGGGTCAATCTTTGATGACACTAAAGCTTTAAAACAGATTTATTACATGTTAATAAACACGCAAGGCTCCATAGTTATGGAGGGTTAACTTTATACAAGATCTGCAACTAAATACTTCAAATAAGGCTAATCAACAGTTAAAACAAAACGTCCTCAAAATTGATCAAAATTATGATGGAAGATTTTGCCCTAATAGATCCGTGGCACGCAGATCACCCTGGCCTTTTCACAGTTTACATGTTATTCTGCAAGGTTTAAAACAGCTTCACCACTAGATTTCTTTTTGATAAATAAGGAATTAGAAAGAAGAGGGTCTGAGATTATTACCAACTCTTTCTCGGACCACTCTATAGTCTCCCTTGTCATATTATTAGAAACGTCTCGAAGATATAATGCCTGATGGCAGTTCGATAAAGCTCTGCTCAGGGATTTAGTATGGATTGAGGAAACATATACGTTTACACAGCTGTATTTTAAGGATAATATAAATAAGGCCCCCGCATTATTGTGTAGGAGGTTTTTAAGGCCTCTTTTCAATGACAGGTTATCTCACATAAAGCTGGCACCTATAAGCAGAGGTCATGGAAGATAGAATTTCTATGAAAAACTGAGGAGCGAGCTGGGCATGAGCTGCACTCTGGGAACCTAAGAGAGCATGATGAAAAGGCACTGCAGCAAAAACTGGCAAGAGCGAAAGGCCAACTAAGAAAGGTTTTTATTTTAGAAGATATTACTGGGAGTAAGGCATACCAATAGAAAGTGTATGTAGAAACTCAGCTTATAGGCAAATATTTAGCAAGGCCTACTAAAACACAGCAGAATAGGCAAATAATTACACAAATAAGAGACCCTTGTACTACAATTATGGTAGAAGATAGGATAGTTCTTCCCCATTTTAAACAACGTTATGCTGAAGAACAAGTAGTGGTCCCACAGGATCTAGAAAGTTACTTTGTCACAATTCAGCTTCCTCAAATTACTAGGGTCAATATTGAAGCACTGAATAAGTCTATTCTAACCTATAGAACTAACTGAAACACTAAAAGAGATGGCTAATGCTAAGGCCAGCAGAAATGATGGAATCCCTGTTGAAGTATACAAGATGTTTTTAGATGAGCTCTCCCCATTTTTAATATCGTTGTTTAACCAAATTATGGAAGGGGTCCCCATTTCCAATAGATTGAAGGAGTCAGTTGTGATTAGCATTCTTAAATAAGACAAAGCTCCAGCCGACCCTATTTCTAATCGCCCAATAAGCTTATTAAATGCAGAATACAAGCTTTTTATGAACATTTCAGCGAACAGGATTGCTTTTTGTGCACAACAAGTGTTTCATGCTGACCAAGTAGGATTTCTCAGCCAATACTTTTTTTTATTCAGGCGATTGATTATTTTTCAGTTAACAAGGCTGCAATCTTAATGATGGATACAGAAAAAGCACTCGATCTTGTTGACTGGCAGGCCCTGTTTTTTTATTTTAGGGAAATTTGGCTTTCCATCCCACTTGATAGCGATGTTCAAGGAAATATACAAGGGGACTGTAGCAAAGATAATTACTAATGCGGAACAGGTGGGAGAGGTGGTGATTAGGCTTGGTACCCAACAGGCATATCCATTATCCCCACTTCTATTTTCTCTCTTCATTGAGCCACACCCGGTAAAAATCAGTTCTAATACATTAATTCTAACCCCAGTCACTGGGATGGCAAAAATATAACTTTTTGCTGATAACATGATCTTATATTTGAAGGCTGAAAGGACAAATATTCAGGGTGTGTTGGAGGAAATCCAGGCCTTTACAGGCCTTGATGGTTGTAAAGTTAACTAGTCCAAAACAGAGTTGCTTTTGTTTAACTCCACAGAAGCCCAGTTGCCAGCAGGGCTACGGACTTTGCCACAACGATCCATAAGATACTTGGGGTAATACGTGACAGCTGATTTTACTCAATTGTTTCATTTACATGGTGGGAACACTCTTATAACAGTAAAAAGGCGTTTAGAGAGTTGGACGTTATTACCCCTGACATTAGTGGGTCGAGTTTCACAATTTAAAATGTCAATACTCTCCTTGTTTGTATTCCTGTTTCTGAACCTTCCTCTGAGAGCGCCAATTTCATATTTTAAGGAACTGGACAAAGTTATCCGGGAATTTGTATGGCCAAGAAACAAGCTTGGGTAAAACTATCTATACTTCAATTAGATATAGAGCGAGGGTGCGAGCACATGCCCACTTTCCCACATGTTACCAAGCCTCTTTTGTTAGCCAGGCAATACAATCTAAATAATAAGCTGCATTAAAAATAATTATACAATGATTAATGATGTGGCAAGAATAATAACAAGGGGGATTAATGATATGAAATTATGTGGTATAGGAAACGTATCGGTTGCTACACCAAGGTGTGAATAATAAGCTTACTTAGGAGATGCTTCCAAAATTTTACAGGAACGGGCTGTAGGTTTAGTACTAAAGAATATGGCATCTATTGAGTGAGAGAGGTCATAAAGCTGTGAGAGCGGCTAATTTTAAGAGAATTACTTTTCTATCTAGATAGTTGACATATATGCCTCATAAACTGCATAAATGTTTTCCATCTACTCAGAATCCATGTTTCAGATGTAAGATAGATGGGGTGGGTGGGTGGTTACATATATTTTTTACATGCCCTAGACTTCATCACTTTTGGGAGGAGGTTTTTAAGATTATTAGTTATTGCATGTCAATGGTTATTCTTCCATCAACATTGCTGGTCTTCTTTGGGTTTTCTCATTCCTGCAGGACTACAGCTATCAAAATATCAGCAATATTTTATTTTCACTGCAATAGTGGTAGCTGTGTCCTTGCTGCTGCAGAATTGGAGTTCATTCAAGGTACGGCAATAGGGCAGTGGCTTTCCAAGTTGGATCACACCTATCAGTTTGAGTAGGCATATGCAAAGAGGGTAGGGGTAGATTTAAGGCTGCGTGGGTAGACTACTCTTCTGTCTCTTCCTCAGTATAATTATGGTAAACCTCCGCTATCAGTGGAAAAGGGGAATCCTGTTTTATAGATCTTGGTTGTTTCTCAATGCATACTGTTTTTTAAAGGAAAGTTTTGCACAATGTGATTCGATAAAAAGATTCAAGGTGCTAATATGTGTAATATGAATTTCTGGTATTTGGTGCTAAATGAATTAGAGGACTATGTTTTGTGAAATACTTTTATCTGCCTTACATTTACATTCTGATCAGTAATGTATCTATTTTTTTATGAGCTGTCTCCTTTTTCTTGCTCAATAAATAAAAAATAATTAAATAAAACGAATTTCACATGTAGTTTGAACACATTTAGCTAGAAATGCTGATGTTTGGAAAATATAAACATTTGGAATTAAACTTGTAGTTTTTAGTGACGTTGCTAAATTTTAAACAAGGCACTTGCTAGAAAAATTATGACTTCAGAAATAATATTGGTAGGCAAAAAACGAGTTCTTTAACAATTAGAAAGGAACTACACATGTGAGTGCTAAGATTTGGATAAAAACGTATTCAAACTGGCACCTTTACAAAGAATAAGGTACAATGCAAGAAACAGACTCAATTTTTTAATGTGATACGGAAGACATTGTTAGTTCTTGTGACTGACTGAATGCAATTTACTCTAGAGAAAATGTTTATAAAAAAAGAAGCAAACTCATTCTTTTTTTGATTTTTGGCCAAGACCTAACCAACCTTTGCCTTCTCTTTTGCCATTGTTTCAACTGAGGGATTTGCTATGCTAATTCCTGGTATTGCCATTTTGGGTGCGTGAATCAAGTGGTGCTAATAATTAGTTGTGGTAATGGTCTAGGTTTGAAATTCAGACTTTCTTTTTAACTAAGGGCCACTTTTAAAGTTTGGAGGAGAAGGTAATCCATTGCAACCCTCGCCCCATTTTGAAGACCGTCAGGTTTACGCAGATGGAGTAAAGTGTACTCCATTAGCGTAAACCTTCCTCTGATAGCCCAATAGAGTGGAAGATTCAGAAAAAGGACTGCCCTGCTGTCTGGAGAAGGAAGACTGGACCTGCTGCCTTGAACCCAGGATCCCCATAATTGACTTCAAGAATCAGTTGACTTACCTCATGTTTGAGCTAAAAGAAGACAACAAGATTACAGAGGCCTCTCTGCAACTGCCCAGCTGACCAGCACCGAATAGACAGGTCTGGACTTGCCTGAGCCCTGCTGCTGGACTATGCCTTCTGGAGTGAGTCCTGATCCCAAAAGGTGCCTTCCAGGTCCTGGATTCCTGGCTGGCATCAGAGTGTACTCCTCCTGAACTCAAGGTGAAGATACAGAGGTTTTGGGTTCCTTGAGACGGAGAAGTAAACTCTTTGCAACGTACAGTAGTCATCTACATCGAGTAGTGAAGCCTGCACTTCGAACCGACAGACTGCGGCGACTGCCAACTATAAGCGAAAGCGAAACCTGCACTTAGCACCAACAGGGTCTGTCCATGACAACCACCAAAGCAAAACTCCAACAAAGAGTGGCTCCTTGATTCAAAATAGTGACCGTCCATGATGCCCAACCTCCCCCTCGCACTGAAAACAACGTCCTTTCGTGGACTTGAGAAGGTAACTCCTCAGCGGGACCAACCTTGTCCACGTATCCGACCCACGGTCCATTGAAGTAGGCCTGAATTTCTGACTTCATCGCAGTCCAGCACAACCAGATATACCTGAGTGGTGCTTTGTAATTTTTTAGCTCTATTTTCACCTAACCTTTTAAAAATTCATGTCTCCTGTTCTACAGATTGGATTTTTGTCATTTTTATATCATTTTATTTATTAAAATTAACTCTGTTTTACTAAATTGTTTGGGATTTTTCTTGTGTTGAGTTTTCACTTTATTACTATTTGAATGCTGCATAAATATTTTACACACTGTCTCTAAGTTAAGCCTGATTGCTCTTGTGCCAAGCTACCAGAGGGTTAAGCACAGATTTATTTTGTGACTTTTGTGGTTCACTCTGACAAGCGTTGTTTATTATTTGAGTGATGCCTCCGCCTCTCTCAACTAATAACCCAACTTCAAACACATACATATTGAATTACTTAATTCACCTGCTCAGTACAACAGTATTAAAGTCCTCTATTATCGAATACAATCTTCCCTTAACTACTTTTACCATAATGTGGAATGGCCAGCGCTTGCATTACATATTTATCAATATTAATGAGAAATATACTTTTATTTTCCTGTCATTTGTACTGTAAATCGCCTCCAATAACGACACGACGAGCAATTTCTCACTATTTTTTTCTCTTCTTTCATCAGAAATCGTGACAGATTTTTTTAGTGCTTATTTCATACTTGTTTTCAGCACGAATGTGGGGAATTCACTTTGTCACATCTTACTCGGCCTTCAGGGAATCCAGTGATGTACTTTACCTATCCAGTTTTTATGAAATAAAGGAGAAAGCCTCCATTTTACTGATGAGTAACACAACCTGTCAAGCAAATGAATATGGTAGTTAACAGACACAGGCATAACTATTCATAAGTTTAATATTCTATAATTATAAATTCGCAAACGTGAACATAAGTATATTAAATTGACTGCAGTGCAGATCTGTTCCAAAAAGCTCTGAATAATCCAATTAAAATTCAAGCCTAGCCTCCGTGCTGCCAACTCTACTGGCACGAGGTTCAAAGTTTGCCTCCTTGCAGTTTTTGTTATCAGCGCAGCTCTGTGTTTACTGCTGCAGTCAAGGAAGTCACGACCGCCAAGGTTTCAGCATTTTCCATGACTTCACATTTTCTATAGTTGGACTTGTCACTTATGCAAGTTTGCCTTTCGCAATAATCGCTTAATAATATTCACACAGCTGATAGCAGGAGATTAGAGCTTGTCTCTAACTTTGGGTCCTCTTTCTTACAAGTGCAAAATACTTATCAGTGGAGTAATATGGAAACCAGTACAAACATATCCGCCAACAGAACAACGCCCTTTGTTTCCCAGGAGAGTCTGGGGGCGCAGGGGTTGCAGAGCGGTGTGAGGGGTCCATTTGTGGTTACAAACATATTTATCTTTATTTAAACGGGCTACTTTGGTTGGCGGAAGAATTTAAGACGATATGTAAAACACTTTACCATCTCGTCCCCCGCATTCCTGGAAAAACGTTTTCATTGAAACGCACACCCACAGAGACAGAAAGTACTGGCGAAGAATGCACTGCACTTTCCCTAAGACTTCTAATTACATCACTGAAGTCTTCCTAGAAAACAGCACACTTACCTTTTCTTTACGCATTTGACACAACATTAGTGATTGTATCTCTTCCACTTTTTTGTTGTGACAAGCTTAACTTGAAAAAAAACTAGGGGTGCTTAATCTCTGCATCAACGGCCACGTGAATGTCAACCTGCAATCTGATCCCATTTCCTGGGCCAAAGTGAACGCTCGAGGGCCGTCCTTGCGACTTCTCATGTTTGAAAAGCACAACATCGGCTTCCGCAGAAGCCGATGGCAAAAAATGTTAGAACTGGTGTCAAATATCACAGCATAGAGATTCCGCGAAAATAAGTTACCAGCTCCAGAAGAATGGTTTAAACCAGGCCAGCTTATTGCTTATTTTATTCAGACAAATAGCTTGTTCAAAGTGCAGGGACTTTGCACATGCTGTTTTTGTAGTAAACTTTTCGGCTGGTTCTGCTGCCTTTTGTCTAGGAATTCACTATACAAAATACCAGATAACACATAACTTATGGCCAGGGTGGGCTGAGACCGGAAATAGGCCCTGGAATCAAAATAAAAGTGGCCTCCATTAGCAAGTCTGGGATGACTCCTGGTGACCCTCCGTATTGGGAACCTCCCCACCCCTACGAACCAACCACATAACCTTGGCATCATACTGAACTCCTCGCTCACAATGAACTGCCAGATCAATGCCATATCCTCATCATGCTTCCACACTCTCTACCTGCTTCAATAGACATTCAGATGGTTCCTAACTGAATTCAGAAAGACAGTCACCCACGCACTCATCACTAGCAGACTCGAATACAGCAATGCTCTCTACGCCAGCATCACCCAGAAACTCCTTATGAAACTACAGAGCGTTTAAAACACCAAAGCCAGGCTGGTTCTCGCCATACCCCACCGCAGCCACATAACTGAAAACCTTTGCTTACTCCCAGTCACCAAAAGAAATACCTTCAAATTCCTCACAAATGTCTACAAAACCCTCCATGACACAGGACCAACATATCTGATTCACTGCCTCACATACCCGCCAGACACCTTCGCTTCACCCAACTGGCCCTGGCCACTGTCCCCAGGATTCAAAAGACCACAGCTCGAGGAAGATCCTTCTCCTACCTTGCCGCCAATGGCTGCAACGCCTCGTCACCTCGGGCAATCCCCGTTGCTGACCCAATTCTGGAAGGATCTCAAGATCGGTCTCTTCGACTAAACCCCAGCACCCAGACAGATCAGTAGCCTCCCCCAGCACCTTGAGACCCTCACGGGTGAGTAGCCACACTTTATAAACCCTTATTCGCTTGACCTTTTTTGTGCAGTTTTGTGGGCCTATTTTATGGTCTGCTGGGCTGTTTATTTTTTTCTTGCTGTGTCCCTGATATTACCTCAAACATTGAGTGCAGGAAGCACAATTGTAGCATTGTTCCATACCTGGAACCCTGGCCACTTCTACTTAGCGACCTCAACTTTCATCTGGGCAACCCTAGTGACCAGAATACCACATCCGTTCTGGAGAACTTTGCCAACATCGGACTCAAGCCGCTAGTCACTGCTCTGACCCACAGAGCGGGAGACACGCTAAACCCCGTCTTCTCCACCAGCAGGAACATCCCCTACAAACACACCATATAACTCCTCTGGATCGACCACCACTGTGTGCACTTCACCTTCACCACACCCACCGTACACCACCGCCCTCACTGACTCCCACCCCCGTCGTAGGTGGAACAAGGTCACCAAAGATCATCTCACTAACTTTTTCAGCACCACTACAGTGCCGACATCAGCAGACATCAACACCGCAGCATGCAACCTCCTCCGGTGGATATCCAACTGCGCCAACACTGGCTCCCCTCAAGAAGGCACCAGGCAATCAAAACTTCAAGAAAGCCAGCTGGTTCACTATCACCCTCCATGAGTCCAGATGCACCTGTAGACAACTTCAGAAGGGACGAAGGAACAACAAAACCGTGGTAAACCAGGCAACCTTCAAAACCGCAGTCATGTCACACCACCTCCTCCTCAAAACCACAAAGAAAATGGCCCTCCAAAACAGAATCAATGCCAATGCACACAAAAGCCTGTGAAATCTGGCAGTTGTCAGACCTATGGAAAAGAGAAGCGCAACGGACATTTTCCAAGCCTGCATACCTGTGTATGTCAAAGGCCTTACTCTGTGCATGACAAAGTAAGAAGATTCTTTCCATGTTTTGGGGGGATTTAATACATTAGGTATGAACTGTGAATTTCCTTGAGTAATTTGTGTGCATCCAAGTAAGAAAACTGAACTGCTAAAAAAAACTTTCGCTTGCTTACCTCCCCTTTTTGCTGATTCTTGTTGTGGGCCGTAGGACTCGGAGCACTTTACCACTGCTGACCAGTGCTAAAGTGCATGTGCTTCTCCCCTTAACATGGTAACATTGGTGTATACACAACTGGCATATGCAATTTACTTTTAAGTGCCTTGTAAAGTGCTTTACCATGTACACAGGGTCTGTAAACTAAATGTTAATAGTGACCCTGGAGCACTGATTGTGCCACCCACACAAGTAACCTTCAAAGGAGAGAGAGGTTTGGCTCAGGTGCCAGATTTATATCTTTGGAATGGTAATGATAAATACTCTTTACTGGGAAAGTTGAATTTTAACATTACTATTTTAGAAATGCCACCTTTAGAAAGTGTAGAATACACAAAAGATGCCTAAATCACACTTACTTCAGACAAAAGCCTTTCAAGGGATGGAAAAATATTTATTCAATCCAAACCTAGCAACATGATTTATTGGCAATTATTTTATATTTCATCAAAAACTACTTATACTTTAACCCCTACCGCACTACCGCGTTTTCCCGCTGTGTGCTGAAAAAAAAATGGCTTGTTTGTGACAAAGCCAGCTAGTCATCCGCGCAGCGCAGGTAACGCTGATGACGAGCTGGCTTTGTCATCAGCGCCGAAGGGGTTAAACAACAGAAAAAACACTATACATTGAAATATTTTACACTTTTAGACATAAAAGCCTAAACAATATTTAAACAATTGTACCAACATCAAACATCATACAAAGAAATGAATACATTACACCAAAACCACAAATAAATATACAATCAATGAATGAAAAAATCTAATACATGGGGAATATTGTCAAATAAATGACAGTAGTTGAATATTCACTGGACTCATAGGTCCTAGTTGTCATTACTAATGAAATTGTATTCCACCAAAAAACTGCCGACGCATTTCAAGGCCAGGACGAGTGTCCCTGGTCTCTCATCAGGGCTTTTAATCTTTGTATCTGTAAGATGCAAAGGAGAAAAGCGATTTAATGTCTTGAACTAATGATAGCCTCTAATGTTCTTCGTCACGTGTATTGATCATTAAAAGTAAAGAATCAGTACATACCAGGCTCTTTCTGTAGGGAGGAGGCGGTATGTTCATAGGTTTCTGGGGCACCGAGGGATTCAATCGTAATGTTTTGGGCAACCTGATCAAAAGAAGTCAAAGTGTGTGTGAATCTAACATATCGCAGCCTGTCTAGGGTCTGCGGCGTCATGATAAGTAATGGAAAGACACTGACCTTCAGTTGGCCGTCTAGCGGCTAAATGTCGGGAAAAGTGTAACCGTCAACCGATTTTCTGCAAGAAACATTCGTAAACTTGTGTAAATAAATGTCTAGCTGGGGAGGGACCCTCATATGTGAAATGTTGAAAAGGGGCGCTATTGAAAGCATACCTTGTTAATGTTTCGTTTGCCCATAAAATCGGTGATTTCTCCGCACTCCCGCACCTGGCAAGTGAAAAAAGAAACTTATAAAACTTCTTGCCAGTTTGATAATTCAAAACGGACAGGGGCGCTGATGTAGAGGCCTCTTACCTTCTCTAGACGCACTTTCTCTGCACTGGATTACTTAGAATTCCAATCAAGATGGCCGGCTAGCGGCTCACCGCAATTTATGTAAATGGTGCCCAGATGCATTGTGGGCATTGCAGTGTCTATTAGCATAATAGAGCGCCTCAAATGTTGCGCTCGATGGAGAAGTTTTGGGGTTGAGGGGGCGGGGAATGTGAAATCTAAAGAAGCCCCGTATTCGACCATTGAGTCTGTAAAACTGTGCGGTTTAATTGATTACGAGCTCGCTTCGTACCGCAGAATGTACCTAGCAGTCGCAGGTATTTTCAGGGTCAGCGTTTAGAAGTGTTGTTAAAACACGTATGTCATAGCCTTACCCTCTGCCATTCGGATGATGCATTGCTATATATTGTGTATTTTTCTGTTTCTATTCTGTTTAAGGACGTTTTCACCACTGTACATTTCTTTTCACAAAAGGTTTTCAGGCGAGTCACTAATCTGTGGATTGCCCCGTCTAGCAAAAATGTTAGATTATTTAATGTTAGGAGTCTCCCTTCAGAAACGTCATGGCAAACTTCTGAGAAATTAGGATAAATCCTAATAATATTATCATTTCCTAGTTCATCTCCCCTTGCACCAGTTTCGTAATTTGAACCGACATGTCCTGTTTTAGAGACAGTTTACAACTTTAAATGATACCCTTGCAGTCATACATTTGAGTTCAATGCCATAAACTACATTTAGGCGTAGTGACTACATTTCCCAGAGTTCACTCCTCTAGGGCGGGTCCAAAGGAACTCTTTAAATTGTTGTATGGTATCCCTGCGCGGTAACACGGTTTCACCTGACGAGTAGATTTCCAGACAGGGCTACGCTCCAAGCATACAGGTACATCATTTTAAGAATAAACAGAAAGATTCTCTTGTTGACTTTATTCCAGTTATGGACTAGATTATTTTTTTCACGTTTTTCTCGTTAGTTTGGTAAACTCTAAGACAAGTTTACATTTATGTCCCCAATAGATTTGGCAACGGCACGATTACATAACCGCATACTGCAATTGTCTATTAACGTGCAAACTCTCTGCACGCTACCAGCTAGCAACTATTAAGGTACATTCCCTTTCTTCTATACTATTTACAATAGTCTTGTTTGGGCGTTCATGCTTAGGACTTAAGTGACATATTGGCATTTATTTTTACAGACTAGTAGTCTGGACGAGTTATTCCTTAAAGTTAAATGGTATCCTCAGATTGTCATCGGTGACTCCTAGAAACTGACGAAGGTATGCAATTTCTCGTTAACTCTAAGTACATGGTAGGGAACAGGGTCCACCTTATAATCGTGATTTTTCATCTAAATCCCGTTACTGTTTTCGTTTACGTAGTTGGTTCCTGAAAGATTTTCCTCCTTTCTTTTATTGGATTATTGTGGGCACCTTCAAGTAACCTACCAGTATTAGGAGGATCATAACGATTCAGGTGATTTAAATATTATCAACACGTCATTGTGTACAATTTTCAGTAATATTCCTACGACAACAGCACCTTTTATGTTCATTTTAATCCCTAGATTTACAGCCCACAGGCTCCTAGATTAACCTAGGGTTTTACTTGAGAGTATAGGACATCGTCCCTCAGCGACATAGCACCACATAGGGATGTGACGTCATGATGATCGTAATGGGTTGATATTAGAGGTAGATTAATAGTGCTCAGTTGTGCATTATGTACAGGGTCATTTATTCATTTATTTTCAAAGTTACTTCTGATTGTATGGTACTTTTTCGTACGTTTCAGATGGTTATGTTTTTATAGCAATGTATTAAAAGTAGGCGCACATTGATAAAAACTTGGGAGACAAATCTATTCACATCGTTGGTATGTTTAAATAACATGGTACCATCATATGTACTGATGAATGATATGTTTTCCGCATTTACCTTGTGTTCCATTCTAAGTACTACTACGGATAGATGCACTATTGCATGAATTTATGAATACCGGGTTACCCCTCTGTTCCCCCTGAAGTGTCTGTGAACTACCATTTGATTGTTAACTTCTGTTATATTATTCTGCACCTTAACTTTACATTGATCGATTGTTTGTATATATTTTAGGATTTTCCCCTGATGAAGGGTACCTCCTGGTCCCGAAATGCATTGGGCACCATGTCGTGTGAAAAGTGAATCAACAGTTTTATGAGTGATTAATAATCCTGTTTCCACATCCGACCAAGAGACGAGTCAGCAAAACATATGGTCTTCAACTTATGAACTGTGAAAAGACCAATTTTCATTTATTGTTTGTACAAAAAGATATTTTGAAAGAATATAGATATGGCATACAGATATGTTAGAATAAAACACTAAATGTGTATGTGAACATTTGTGTACAGTACTGATTACTAGTAATATGTTGTTGTAGCTTTGGGAAAGGGTTTCTTTTCCCCACAGGAACAGTGCACTCTACAAGCAGGTTTCCCTGGTTGCCCTCATGAGTATAGCCCCAGTTTGTGCCAGCCAAACACAAATCGGTAGAGTAGCACCTTTGGATTAAATTCAGATTACATTGTGGTTATATTTATGAGTGCTCCTCAATTCTCACTCTTATGATGCTTAATAGCCACATATTACTTTACTTCATTGCACATGATAGACTGGAAAATACAGTGATGTTTTTAAAAACGATGTCTGTACAGATGCCTTAAACCAATACAAACTGTTGTTTAACCTCTTTGTTTTTAAGTTTTAGCCCATGCATAAAAAACTGATGTCAGCCCCTGTAGTCTGTTGAAAATGTCCACACCCTGCTGCTGAACGCAGATTATTCCAGTTTCCAGAGCAGCAGGAGGTCCAGTGCCAGATACGTACTGTTCCGACTCTCCGTTTTGTTGAAGAGCTTTCTCAAACATTTCAGTCTCAGGAAACTGTTAGGAGACATCAGTTTTGTTTTAAAGAGCGCCCGAGCGGAATCGGGTAGCAAGACAGCTGTTCCTGCATTCAGTACTTGAGGCAGGAGTCTTGTTGCGTAACTCTTTGAGTAAAGTCAGAAACTCATCCGATTTAATTATTGTCAATTCCAGGAGATTTTAAACAATTGAGATTCATTTGAAATCTTAATTTCTGATTAACAGACCTATCATTCCCGTACTAACTTTATTCAATTAAAGTTGCGACATTTTGGAGAGAATATCAATTGTTGTTGTTTTTTATGAAATAATCATTCAAGGGGTATGAGAAGCAGTATATATACAAAGTAAATCACAAAGTCTGTGTATAGAAAAAACAATAAGTTGACGTTGCTGTTTGTAGCCTTAATGTGTCTTTAATACAGATGTGCTTGGTTTTCAGAGGTGAACAGCCAACGCGTTTCGCCCAAACATAGGCTTCTTCAGGGCTGCAATATCATACAATCTATATACATATTAGAATAAAAAAAATTAACAAAATATTTAGTGTAAAACAAAAGTGACCTTTGTTTAAATTTCTCGGCGTGAAAGAAACACAAGAAAAAAAGGGAAGAGTACTCCAAGAGAAGAAGACCCTTTAGAGAGTGAAGAGATAACAAAGGTTGTGTGCAACCGGTATAGAAGTTCGACTTTAAAACAGTATATGGAAGGGGAGAGTCAGACCCTAGGGTGAAGAGCGTCCAATAAGATCAGAACAGTGCACCAAGCCAAATGAGTAAAAGTGGAAAGTTAACTCGACCGGTGAGACAGCCTGAGTGTATGTAGGGAAAGTTGGGTTTAAAAACTGTCAAGTGATCTCAGCGTGAGGGGAAATACACCACTATGACCCTGTGAATAATTGAGAAAATGCAGAAAATGTCTGCTGTGTCCTAGAGTCGGCTTACCGATTTAGGAGTACTGTTGTCTTGCCAGAGAAGCTTAGGTAGGTCAGCAAGGTATGCGCGTCCGTGTTGGGACGTAAATAATGAGGAATTTACCTATGCAATAGAAGATTTATATAAATGAAGATCAATCCCATTGTATGCACAAGGTGGGATTAGTGAGAATAATCGTTCCAACCTACCTCTGTTGAGGGGGACTACCTATTGATCCAATTTGCGGAGACCCCAGGTCTCTGCCTCTGTCGTGTGTGTCCGTGTCAGAGGCAAGAAGTATCTATGGAAAAAGGAACTGAGATGAATGTTTGTAAGCGGGCAATTTTAGTTCAGCAAGAGAATTAGGGAGGCTACACAGTAGTCTGTCCGTATGGGATCCCAAGTGAAAAATTAATGTGCTAAATAAATCCATAACTGGCTTAAAGATTATCCATGTGTAGAAAACTGAGCCTAAGCATGTAGCACGCGGTAGTCCTAATATGAGGTGCGCGCATGATGTCATACATAACTGGTGCAAAAATACAAAAACTAGTGGTAGCACGCGTTCAGTCCTTTTTCAGGTTAAAAGCAACCATTAAGCAATCTAGAAAATGTGGCAGTGCCCGTAAGTTACAAACTCAGTGCGATGAACCCTCAGTGAGATGCGGGTCATCAAGAAATCTAGTTCCCTGATCAGACTACGGGCCCACAAGGTGTACTATAGCATAACAAATGGCAGAAATGGTTTAAGTATAAGTCATAAAAGAACTTCCTTGTATCGGGATCCCACACCAACCACTCTATCTGCGGCTGATGATAAGCCCACAAGCTCACCCCTGCTAAATACTCGATGATGCGTCGTGAGCAGTACTCATGGCTCGCCCCATTACTTACTTGTGTTAAATATATTGTATAAGAGCAGTGTCCGGTGGCATCTGGTCCTGGTGGGAGAGGGTAACATCTCCTTGTCATACCGATTCCCGTTTTAGTAAGGAACCCGTGCAGCACTTCAGGTTAGTGTCACTTCCAATGCACGTCTAGTCTGACAACCCGGTGTCGGAAGATGGCCACGTTACTAGTGTACGAGCCGAAAAACCAATGGTAGAATTTTAAGAACCTCTGTTTGAGGGTAAGCGGTGTAGCATTAAAAAACGACAAAAGCCCCAAAATCACTATGTCAGAAAAAACGTACAAATAGGCAAGTCGTGAGACTATGTCAGTGGTTATAATCGTAAAGAGTTTAACAATTACTGTGGCCTAAAGGAATCAGTGATTATAACATGCATGTGGAATTAGGTAGAATGTGGATCCAACAAGAGAGTAGAGTTAAAGTGACAGGAGAGTCATATTTTAATTCGTATATCTAATCGTATGGCATGATTAAAGAGGTACATGTATACAGTTGCCCATCTTGTGGTCCATCCTATTCCAATACATTATTGGTGAGCAGTAATACGAAAACGTGGGAGGTTCGGAATTTATATAGGTACATATATACAAACGACCGTCATGTGGTCCATCCTTGGCTATTTCAAAAAACAGAAACAGATAATGCAAGAGTTTCTATGGGTATATGATTCAGACAATAAGGTTTTATGCAATTACTTGTTCAAGTGTACAAGGCAAAACTGTCAGAGGCAAATTCATCAGTGAACAGAATGTCCTGGAGACTTGGCAGTGAGGGGTGTTTATGGAACACAATTTGGAAGCTGACACACTGAAGTTTAGCTTGCGCTTTTAAACAAATTGCATTTTAAATTGTTTTAGCCTTACTTAATTGTAAAAACAGCCACCAAGTCACTGTTTTTACCTGTACTCCTCATTGCATTTTGCACTCGCCCCTCTTTGGGGTCTGGCGCCTACATCCCAGTCTACCACGGGGTTTCCCCGATCGCTGTGGAGGGTGCTGGCATCTCTGACTCCTAATTCCAGGCAGCTGGTGGTTGTTTGGGGCGGAGCCGTTGGTTAGCGCTCTAGCTCCCCCAGATTATATATCTGACATGCCTTACTCCTCGCGCAGCCGATGCGCTGCTGGCACGCCATAGGCGTGCCAAAGGCAAGCCCCTCTGCACCTGTCCGCCCTCAGACGGGATCAGGGGCCATAACCCCTGCCCATTTTCAGGAAAACATCACATCCTACAGCCCCCAACTACTTCACACACTTAGATCTGACATTCACAACACACATCGGCACTCTCTCAATGTCTGTATTGGCGAGTCCCGCTGTCCCCACTGTAGTTTTTCCCTCTGGCCTACTATTAAAGTGCAAAAATCCACCGGCAATCCATCTTCACTAAGGATGTTCCTTCTAAACTTCAGATGGTTCACAAAGCACTCTACAGAACTCGCTATTTTACTGCAAGATCTAAAACCAGATGCCCTTTTCCTGACAGAGACGTGGCTACATAATGAGTCCAACCCAATCCTTGCTCAAACTCTCCCTTCTGACTACTTGATATATTGGGTGGACCATAAGAGTGGTAGAGGCGGAGGTATAACTATTGTCTTAAACACAAAATGTAACTGCCGTATTATAGCAGACCCTCTGTCAAACTGCGAAAGTCTACTCTTCTCTATAGACGTCTCCCCGACTAGCACATTCTCAGGCCTCTTGATTTATCGCCCCACAGGCACCCCCAGACAATTCCTTGATGCTCTCCCAACCACCATTGCCAACCTAGCTTTAGCCCCTCCAACTTTACCGTGCTAGGGGATCTAAACCTCCATCTAGATGATCCAACCAACAAATTTGCAAACGAACTGACTGGAAATCTCCTGGTGCTACTGTTCAATGAGAAAGTACTGAAACCCACCCACTGTAAGGGTTATCTATCGGACCCCATATTTAGCAACTGTGACAAGGTTAAGGTAGGAACTCCAGTCCCACTCCCGTGGACCGATGCCTTTTTGATCCCCCTAACCTGGGAAATGCCCGAACCCTCTCCTCCTCCTAATATGATATCAGTACAAGAACGGAATTGGTCCAAACTTCCCACTGATTCGTGGAAACGCATCTTAAAAAACACTAGACCAGCTACTGACCCTAATCTTAACCTGGCCATCGAGAATTTTACACAAAGGTAATGAGATGGGGCCTTTTCCACAGAGGGGGTAGGGTGCCAAATAGACCGCAGTCAGACAAAAAGTCCCCCTTTGGGCAGATAATTTTAAACACTCACTCGCTTACATCAGAACGGAACAATCACCAGAACGAAACACCAACAACCCCAATAGGCCAAGTGTGTACAATAAAAATTAGTTATTGTCTTTAAATCAGGAGTTTTCCTAAAATTTTTACATCTACAGTCAATGATCACATGATTTATTCAAAAGGGTTAAAAACAATCTACAAAAGGTTAAAAAAGTTAAAAAGCATTTTATACACACATTGCAAAATAGGAGAGAGCCAGCAAGAAAGATACATTCATATCAAAACTAAAGACCACAACATTAGATTCAGATCATTCATCATACAGAAAATAGTTATTCTGAATACTTAATTTTTAGAGTGACAAATGTCTCCACAATCTACAGTCTGCCTTCTTAGTCTTGCGTCAACACGTTTTGGTGGTTATCACTGATTAAAGACCACCTTCTTCAGGACAAGAAATAACCACTCCTGTCTATGATATTCAAATACTGAATAAATGCTGCTAAGCACATCCAGGTAGTGTTGCGTGCAGGAAACCTTGCAAAATACTATAGGAGGACAAAAATCTCTCACTAAGATCGTACATAAGATCTGGCCAATCAATCTACCAATAATTATCCTGATGCTTATTAGGCAGAATATTGTAGGAGCATAAATCTTTAAAATCTGGAGGAGCACCTCCACAAGCGCTCAGGAGGAGTGTAATGCCCAAGAAGTATCCAAAGGTGATTAATTAGCTTTGGATACCACTGCCCTAACCTTATTGTCTAAATCATATAGCCTTAGATTACTCTTGGAAAACAATTCCTCCGGCGTCTGGCGCGCGGGGTTCCATGGATACATCTTTTGGGGGAAAGGAGGTGACTTCAAGGGGCCTTCCACCTCCACAAGCGACCCTCGCAGTGGTATCTATATATAATTTTTCTTTGTAGTATATGTTCATGTATTTTGTGTATAGTGTGTTGTGATATGTAAATATATATAATGTTTTTGTTCACTTTATGTCACAAATCTTAATGTCATTGTAGATGAATCGTTCTGTGTGTGTGTATATATATTAATTTAAATTGTGTGCACCTTCCTAAACATTTAATATAAAGAAACATATCATGAAATAGAATACATGAGTTTTACGTTTTTGGTTTGGATATGTTAAGGTTCATTTTTCATTTATTGGTTGTTCTCATCTTTATAGAGAGATAGAATTGAACGAAGGTCCTTTATTTTAAGTCTAAGAGTGGCAGAACCACTGTTCTCTTAAAGTATTGTATAGCTGGTGCACAGTGAGTCCCTGATAGTTCTTGTCTTCTGGAATGTCATAGATGGTCTTTGGATCAAAATGTTGTTGACTCCTGGTGCCCCCTTCAACAGTGACCAGTGTTTGCCTAGTATTTTGAACACCTCATGGTCGAGTGTAGAGTGCATAGTGATGAATGAGAGTCTGTCCTTTCCCTTTCTTATGTTCTTAGCCTTGCTCATTAGTGTGTCCCTTCTCTTAAGGTTCCTTGCCCTATTTTTAGCCATGTCCAAAACACTTTGGTTGTAGCCTCTTCTACTGAGTCTTTACGTAGCTAATTTAGCTTGTACCTGAAAGTTGGCATCCTCACTACAGTTTCTACGGATGCATACCAATTCCCCATATGGGGACAGCATTCTAGTTGATGCTGGGAGAGAGCTGGTGTAATGTAAAATGCTATTGACTACACTATCTTTCCTGTACAGTGTACTGTGTATTCTGTTTCTCCGCACATACAGCTCGAGATCAGGAAAGTGTATTCTGGACTGAGACATCTCAAGGGTGAAGGTGACATTGAGTGTGTTGGTGTTGAGGAAGTTGAAGTATTCGGTCAGCTCATGTCCTGTGCCAGTCCATATGATGATGATATCGTCTAAGTAACGGCCCCAGAAGTGGATGTATCCAATCCAGTCCGAGGCTGCTCTTGACCATGCATGGGTATGCTCCACCCGAACCATGAAGAGGTTCGTGTACGAGGGAGCAAATTTGGATCCCATTGCGGTCCCCTGTTCTGGTTTGTCCCAGGTCTGATTGAACAAGAAAAAGTTGTTCTCCAAGATAATATCAATCATTGTCAACAGTATTTGATTGGGATCAAAAATGGTTGCCTGTCTTTTTGAAAGAAAGAAGTCAATAGAAGAGAGGAGTTGGCCTAACGGCTAGGAGGGTCAATCTTGAATCTGGGGAACTGGGTTAGAGTCTCAGCAATCACGCGGAACATCCTGTGATTCTGAGCAAATTACTTAATCTCCCCGTGTCTAACAAAAATGAATGTGTCCTCAAGTAATGCAACTGGTGCTATGTAAGGCTCTCTGATACCCGATTCGGGTCAAGTTCGCGTTATATAAAACAAAAAATAGCTATCCTCCCAAGGTCCCTCCTAATGCATGTATATAGTGATTCCACGTCAAGCGTAACAAGCCACATTTTGTAATCCCATTCTAGGTCCTCAAATTTGTTGAGTATGTCAATACTATGTCTGACATTCGATGGCAGGTTGTTCAATAAGGGCTGTAAAAAAGTATCAACAAATTTTGGCAGGGCGTCTGTCATGGAGCCGATGCCAGAGATAATCGGCCGTCCAGTTGGAAAGGGCTGTTTCTTGTGTATCTTCAGTAGAATATGGATACAAGGATACCTAGGGTTAAGAATGGAGAGGAAACTGCACTCTGTATCAGTCAAAAGGCCCACTTCCCTCCAGTGTTGGAGCTGGCCTTTAATCAAAGTGGTGGTTGTAGGGCATGGATTATTCGTGAGTCTAGCATAGTGTGTAGTGTTGCTAAATTGTCTCTGTACCTCACCCTCGTAATCCTCTCTGTTCATCACTACTACGTTGCCCACTTTATCTGCTTCCCTGATCACTATGGATTCACTGTTGCTAATAAGGCTGTAGATCGCTCATCTCTCTTCTGTCCCTAGCATATTTTTTGGCTTGTCTTCAAGACAGTGTAGGTCCTTTGTTACAAGATCGTGGAATACCTCAATACTATTGAGATGGGTGCCTTGTGGGGTGAATTTGCTGTGTGTTTGTAGTCCGCTATCATAGGTGTAATCCTGTGTGATGTTTAGGTTTTCAAGTACACTAGTTACTGAGGAATCGTTGTCCTCATCCAGAGACAAGAGTGTGGCAACATTTCTAACATGTGATACTGTGATGTCAATTCGAGGTGCAGGCAAATCAGCAACATGTTTTTCAAAGTTGTTAATAGCAAAGTGACATTTTAACTTGGCATTTATCACAAATGTGTACAAGTCTATGTGTAATTCAGAAAATAGACCTTAAGATACAGGTCAGTAGCCAGGTCCTTTATTGAGTAAATTTTTCTCATGCACAGATAGCGGGTAGGCAGACAAATTGACAACTAAATCACCGAAAATCACAGGTTCAGGCATGTCCATCATATTCCTGTACATTTTATCCACTAGCGTTTGTTCTGTTGGCTCTTTTGATATCGTGTTAGCACCCTGTCTGTTTCTCCCATTTTCCCTCCTCCCCCTTCGCCTGGTTTTTCTTTGTACTTTTTGTTTCCGATTCTGAAGCATAGGACCTTGTCTAAAAAAGTCGAGGAGCATGCTCCATGTACTGCCACCTCAATCTCTCCTTCTCTGTTCTATTCATCCACTCAGGAAGCATCGGAGCTTGACCTGATGCTGGATAAGCTTCCTGTTCTAGGCGTAGCTAATGCATTAATCTTGGGTACTTGTATGTTGTCAAATCGCGTAGCGAAGGTGAAACTACGCCTATTGTCGTAATCACGATCGCCTCTCATACCCCTTGAATGAATGTTTAACTTTTTGGTCAAGTGGCAGCTGGCCAGCTGAGGTGAGAAAAATGTTGGAACCTACGTGACTTGACTAGGCAGTGCAATACTCCTTAACCCGCTGCCTTTTTCTCAGGTTATTAGAAACAATGTGGACTCTTTTACATGTTAGACATTTTAAATTGTTCTTTGATGTAATTCTTGAAAGAAACTTATGAGAACAATCCATGAAGATCTATGTGAACTTTAAGCAATACCATGAGGATATATTTCCTGCTATAGAAAGAGACTATTGCTTAACAGGATTATAAAAAAGATAGCAAGTCTATCATATTCAGAATTACATCCTTTTGATTTTCAGGTAAAATAATTTACATGTATTCAGTAAAGCTCATGTCTTTTGTGCTATTGTGATGTGATTCATCTACATAGAATGAGAAATCACTATTCTGGATCATCTGTTCTAGGTCTCCTTCCCTGCAGTACCCTCCCTAATTACCCTTTCCCTCACCTGGCCACTCTGGTCCTCTGTGCTTAAATAATAAGTTTCGGAGCTGGCAGAAGGTGGGTCTCTTAAAGGTACTGCTCCTAAGGAACTAAATAGATCCTGACACATTCAGCATTGCTTCTTTGCTAGAGCTTTTCAACACCCTTCCTAATCCAACTCAAGTAAACTGTTTCACAGCACACTGCACCCTTTTCACTGTGAGCCTGCTGATATTGCTTGCTAGAGAAGCAACAGTGTTATAAAAGCTGTCAAACAGAACCAGTGAGAAAAGCTAACATGATCATTCAACTTCGGCACATCAAGCACATAGCATTGGAGGGCATTTTCAAATTCCTGAAACATTTTCTCCTTGATTCTTCTTCAAGTGATAACTCCAAAAGCATTTTAAATCTTAAGAGCCCTCACCAGATGGCTTTCACACAAATTTTTGGGACCTGTACTAATGCTAGGGCATTTCATCTGCAAACTGTTTGTATATCAAATTACGTTTGGTCAGCATGAAAAATGGATCATTATCTAGAGGCATTAGAATTAACACACACTTCAGTAATACAGTGCAAAAGAAATATCAAGCAGGATTCAATGAGAAATCGTTTGTTTATCCCTCACAGTTCTGCCTCGAAACAACAGTTCTTTCTCTCAAAGTAAAAGTATGCAAAGTATTTTAGGAGCACCAAAACAACATTTAAGTCAACAAAATAAATAGCTTGAATTCCCAAATAATTTCATAAAAAAGAATAACATTTAAAAACTAAAATGGCACCAAAATAAAAATATCGTCTAACTTGCATTTAAAAAAAAGAATAAAGATAAATATGTTGAGAGAAAATATTTAGGAAGTTTGTGGCACATGGGGGATGGTGCCCTAGGTGCAATTTCAGTCTGGCCATGTTAAAGCATAGGTATAGGTTGGGTATGTCTAGTGAGTGGTTCATAGTGTGACCTGCTTCATAAATCATTTGTCTGGAGTTAGAAATCATTCATCAGGGCTATTCTGGATGTGGTAGCAACTGGAGACTCCACGGGGCTGGATACAATGAATCACTGGACCAGTTTGTCACTAAAGTCTCAGAGCAGTGCAATAATGAAACCCGTGACCACTGAAGTCCTCTTCCTGCCTTTTTAATCAATCAATCAGCGTACTTGTAAAGCGCGCTACTTACCCGTGAGGGAATCAAGGCGCTGAGGGGAGGGGTGGTGCCGCAGAGCCAGGTCTTGAGGAGTCTTCTGAAGGTGAGTAGGTCTTGAGTCTGCCGTAGGTGGGTAGGGAGGGTGTTCCAGGTCTTGGTGGCGAGGTAGGAGAAGGATCTGCCGCCGGAGGTCATTCGTTGGATGCGGGGGACAGCGGCGAGGGCAAGGCTGGCTGAGCGGAGCTGGCGGGTGGGGGTGTAGAAGCTGAGTCTGCTTTTCAGGTCAGCTGGTCCGGCGTTGTGGAGTGCTTTGTGTGTGTGGGTGACGAGCTTGAAGGTGATCCTCTTGTCGACGGGGAGCCAGTGTAGGTCTCTCAGGTGGGGGTGATGTGGCTGCGGTGGGGGACGTTGATGATCAGTTGGGCAGAGTTGTTTTGGATGCGTTGTAATCATCAAAGGTGTTAAGCTGGGATTCCTGCATAGAGTGCGTTGCCGTAGTCCAGTATGCTGCTGACGAGGACCTGTGTCACCGTTCCTCTTGTTTCGGTCGGGATCCACTTGTAGATCCTGCAGAGCATGCAGAGGGTGTTGTAGCAGGAGGAGGAGACGGCGTTGACCTGCTTAGACATGAACAGGGAAGAGTAGAGGATGAATCCTAGGTTGCGTGCATGGTCGGTGGGTGTCGGTGCGGTTCCCAGTGTGGTCGGCCACCAGGAGTGAGGCCACCAGGCTGAGGGGGTGGGTCGGAGGATGAGGACCTCCGTCTTGTCCGAGTTCAGTTTCAGACGGCTGCTCCTCATCCAGTCGGTGACGGCCTTCATTCCCTCATGGGTGTTTGTTTTGGCAGTGAGTGGGTCCTTGGTGAGGGAGAGGATGAGCTGGGTGTCGTCGGCATAGGAGATGATGTTGAGGTTGTGATGGTGGGCCACTTGTGCGAGGGGGGCATGTAGATGTTGAACAGCGTCGGGCTAAGGGATGAGCCCTGGGGGATGCCGCAGATGATGTCGGTGGCTTCGGATCGGAAGGGTGGGAGGCGGGCGCTCTGGGTTCTGCCGGAGAGGAAGGACGTGGTCCAGTCAAGGGCCTTCTCTTGGATTCCGGCTTCTTGGAGGCGTGTCTTTAGAGTGCGATGGCAGACCGTGTCGAAGGTGGCTGACAGGTCCAGGAGGATGAGGGCTGATGTTTCGCTGTTGTCTAGTTAGGGCCTGATGTTGTCTGTGGCAGCGATGAGGGCTGTCTCGGTACTGTGGTTTCGTCTGAATCCGGACTGGGACGAGTCCAAGATGTTGTTGACTTCGAGGTGGCGGGCCAATTGCATGTTGATGATTTTTTCGATGACCTTCACCGGGAACGGGAGCAGGGAGATGTGCCTGGAAGTTCTTGAGGTCCTTGGGGTCCGTCTTGGGCTTCTTGAGATGGGCGTTGGTTTCGGCGTGCTTCCAGCTTTCCAGGAATGTCGCTGTTTCGAAGGAGATGTTGATGACCTTCCGTAGTTGGGGTGCGATGGCAGCATCTGCTTTGTTGAATACGTGGCGTGGGCACGGGTCTGACGGAGATCCTGAGTGGATGGAGTTCATGACCTTGCGTGTCTCGTCGTCGTTGATGTTGGACCAGGAGGTCAGGCGTTTGGCGCTGGTGGTGTTCGCAGGGGAGGTGGAGTCTAACGTTGTCGGGGCGGTCATAGTGTTGAAGCTGTCATGGTGTCAGCGATCTTGCGGTGGAAGAAGATGGCCAGTGAGTCGCACAGTTCTTGTGAGGGCGGGATGTCGTTGGCATTGACGCTGGGGTTGGAGAGTTTTTTACGATGCTGAAGAGCTCTTTGCTGTTATGTTTGTTGTTATCCAGGCGGTCTTTGAAGGAGGATCTCTTGGCTGATCTGATGAGGTGGTGATGTCTGTGGGTGGCGTCCTTGTGGACTGCGTGGTTGTCCGGTGTGCGTTCGTGGAGCCATTTCTTCTCCAGTTTCCGGCATGCACGTTTGGAGGTCTGGAGATCGTCGGTAAACCAGGTGGCTCTCTTGCTGGCGTTTCTGTTGGAGGGTTTCTTGAGTGGGGCGAGGGTGTTGACGCAGTCGTCGATCCACTGTCTGAGGTTGCGGGCAGTGGCATCTGGGTTGGTGGAGTCGGTGGGTGGGTTCTGGGCGAGGGTGGTGATCAGCTGGTCTTCGGTGACTTTGCTCCAGCAGCGACGAGGCAGCTGTTGGGTGCGGTGGTGCGTGGTTGGTTTCTTGAAGGTGAAATGGATGCAGCGGTGGTCGTTCCAGTGGAGTTCGGTGGTGTGGTCGAAGGTGACGTGGGTGCTTGTGGAGAAGATGGGGTCTAGCGTGTTGCCGGCGGCGTGGTTGGGTGCGGTGACGAATTGTCTGAGGCCGAGATTGGCGAGGTTGTCAATCAGCGTGGCGGAGTTGGCGTCGCCATTGTTCTCGAGGTGAAAGTTCAGGTCCCCGAGTAGGATGTAGTCCGTGGAGGCGAGTGCGTGGCTGCTGGCGAGGTCGGCGATGGAGTCGCTGAACTGAGCCCAGGGTTCAGGGGTCTGTAGACGAGTGTTCCTCTGAGGGTGGTGGAGGGGTCAGTGTGGATCCGGAAGTGCAGGTGTTCAGCGGTGTTGAGGGTGTCGTCTGCATGGGCCGCGACCTTGAGGGTGGACTTGTGGACGATGGCTATTCCTCCTCCCATTCCGTTGGCGCGATCCCTGCAGGTGATCTTGTAGCCTCCCCGGATGGCTATGGCGATGTCGGGCACCGAGGAGTTGTCCACCAGGTCTCGGTTTGGAAGGCCACGTCTGGGGCAGAGGTGTGGAGCAGATCCCAGAGCTCGACGGCGTGTTTGCGTGCGGAGCGGGTGTTGAGGAGTATGCAGCGGAGGTGGTTGTGTCCAGTCCTTGGAGGTTTGGTGGCTCTGTTGCAGGTGAAGCTGCAGGTGCGGCAGGAGAAGGGTCCGTGGGTCCGTTTCGGGGCGGCCTGGAAACAAGTGTGGTTTCGGCCGGCGTTGAGTGCGTGGAGGGTGCTGGCGTCATAGCGGAGTCTGGCGTTGTGGCGTTCGCGGGGTCCAGGGGTTCTGGCGCTGGGCGCGGTCCAGGCACAGATGGGCGCAGACGGTTTGCCTTAGGTGCGCCTTCAGCGCGCCAGCGGTGCGACCGCACAGCGTCCGGCATATATGGGGAGGTGGGAGGGAGGAGCAGCTGGGAGGCAGGAGGCGGGAGCAGCGAGTGGGCAGGGGGGCAGTGAAAGAGTGGGACAGAAAGCAGAATGGGGTGCAAAGAGGGGGAAAACAGTGGCACAGAGGGCAAACAAACGGGGCACAACAGAGGGGAAAAACGAGTGGCACAGAAGCAAAAACGGGGCACAGAGAGGGGAAAAATGAGTGGCACAGAGAGCAAAAACCGAGCACAAAGGAGGGGGAAGACAGTGGCACAGAGGGCAAAAGGGGGCACAACAGAGGGGAAAAACGAGTGGCACAGAGAGCAAAAACAGGGCACACAGAGGGGGAAAACAGTGGCACAGAGGGCAAAACGGGGCACAACAGAAGGGAAAAACGAGTGGCACAGAGAGCAAAAACAGGGCACACAGAGGGGGAAAACAGTGGCACAGAGGGCAAAACGGGGCACAACTGAGGGGAAAAACGAGTGGCACAGAAGCAAAAACGGGGCACAGAGAGGGGGAAAAACAGTGGCACAGAGGGCACAAGCGGGGCACAGAAACGGGGGTAGAGCACACTTACCAGCGGGTACTCGGCAGCGGCAGCAGGAGCACACAGGCGGAGCTGCGTGGAGGGGGAGCGACCTACTAGGAGGGTCAGGGGTTGCCTCCTCAGGACTAGGACAAGATCTTGTGAAACCCTTCCTGGCCGAAGCATTGAGACTTTCTGGAGGATGACATAGATGCGAATAAGAAAGTGAGAAGGCATGAAGAGTTTGCAAGTTTCCCCTTCTCATTCAAGCTTATGTAATCCTCCAGTGTAGCATGTCTCAAAGCTGCAGCAAGGAAGGGTTCCACAAGATCTTGTCCCAGTCCTGAGGAGATAAAAAACCTCCCATTGTTTTTAGAATTCAGAAGTGCTTCTTGATAACCCAGTTGTCATATTTTGAAAACTCTTCTGAGAGATGCATGACACAAATCCATGCAAGAGGCATACTACTCTACCACTGTTTCTAAAGGGCCACAATCAAAAGTCCAGTCCTACTGGACTTTGCTGATTCCGTGTCCCATGGTACCCTTTGCCCTGGATTTTCTCGTGAACTACTGTAGGCCAGCCCCTTGGCAAATTTGAGGATAATGTCCAAAGCTTGAGTCAACAGAGAGAAGGATCTGAGACCTCAGTCTTCTTCCTTGAATACAACAGACAAGTAGACTTCCCCCACTTTGTTTCTTCTTCTTGTCTCTTCCATGACAAGCAGTGATCAGAGTTCCAGGTAGTGGGAGGCTAAACATATAGTAGTAATTCAGGAGTGGCTAATGGCAGGCCCTGAGAACATACTAGCTCAGTTCCTAGGATACAACTTTCCCAAACGTTCTGCAGGTATTCTGTCTTATGACTAAAACAATACCTGAAAATATAGCTCTAACTCCTTTTAAAGATAGCAGAAGGCTGTTGACTGGTAAGCCCACACTATTATCTGCTTTAACATAAACAAGAAACGTTCCAATGTATTACCAGTGCTTTGAAGGTCCATTTGGTATCTTAACCATCCCCTCCCTTGCATTCCCCAGATAAGTGTATTTGCTTTGAAATAACTCCTCAGTCTTACTGCAAGGATAGCTTCAACAAGGCACCTGCCCCAAGAGGCCCAATCCTCTCCAAGGAGATTATGATTATGGTCCGTTACAACTACCCACATCAGCTCTGGAGTGGGGAAGACCCATTAGAACTACTAAAGGTAAAAAGACTCAGGTTATTGGACCTTGTGTCATTTATATTAAAAATATAAGTTCACCATTGAACTTTTAAATATTAGCAAAAGCACATGAAGATGCATTTGCAGGTGTAAAAGCTGCCTTTACTTGTGTACTAAAGGGCTCCTTTGAAATTCATTACTGCAGTGACATTGTAGGTGGCCACCTACTACAGGTGACTTGGGTAATGTTAGAAGTCAGCTTTTTAAACAAGTCAGAAATCTTCCCTTTGATATGTACCCACTGCAGCTCTGGCTTACAGTAGTTCAGGGCTCCCCTGGTGACATGCTTTTGAGATCTCCCACATGCAGCCCACATAAGAGATTTGAATATTGTGCTACCTGTGTAGGTTATGTACATTCTTTACCATTCCTTACATAAAAGCTGAGTGGTTTGTTTATTTACCCACCATGTTTTAGTGTCATGGGGTTGTATGTCTTTACAGCACGTATCGTCACCATGCATTCCTTTACCAAGTGTCATTTACCATGCAATGCCTTTACCATGCATTGCCTTCACCACACCGGTCTTTCCCATGCATATGCCTTTACCACACATTCCTTTACAATGAAAACATAAGTATATATTAGATAAGTGAAATATATTGATATATTTTGATATATTTGGTTAAAGGTTGTAATGCCTACTGGCTGTCACCAGTAGGTAGTAATAGTTTTGCCAATAACTTTGGTGCTGTTTGATGAATGTTCAAGACATTTTTCAAAATTAGTATGGCAAAACCAACTTTGTATATCTAGGGATGCGACCCTCCATGACACACCCTGACAGACACTTTCACACCCACTCCGACACCCATACGGACACTCTCATACACACCCATATGTACTGACAGACACTCTCATGCTCACTCTGCTGCCCATACAAACAATATCACATCCACTGGCACACCTAGACAGACACTGTCACACCCACTCTGAGATCCATACAAACATTCTCAAATCCAGTCAGGCACACAGGCAGGCACTCTCACACCCACTCGGATGCACATGCAGATACTCTCATACCCACTCACACACACACTCTCATACCCACTCACACACACAAAGTCTCCATCACCCACTGACACACAGACAGATACTCCCACCCACTGTTATGCTGATTCAGACAGTCTCTCATACACACACAGACACAAACACTGTCACAGCCACTTGCACCCCCACACAGACCCTCTCAAACTCACTCCCATGCCATACAAACACTCTACCTCCCATTCACACACCCAGACAGACATTGTCAAACCCACTTAGATACCATACAAACACTCTCACACCCACTCACACAAAGACACTCTCACACCCACTCACACATACACACACACATTCTCACACCAAGTGAAGCAACCTGACAGGCACTGTTACACCCACTGTGAAGCCCATTCAAACACTTACACATCCACTCACATATGTAGACAGACACTGTCACACCTACTCTAATGCTCATACAAACACTCTCACACTCCCATGCACAGACACTCTGATACCCACTTAGACACACAGACAGTCAGACATCCACTCACAGACCGATAGAGACAGTCAGACATCCACTCAAATTCACACACACACATCCACTCACAGACCCAGACACACATCCACACACCTACTCACACACACAGATTCACTTACACAACTACTGTTAGAGTGATGAAGCACTCACATATCCAATAAAATATTCTGCAGTGTTACTGGTGTGCATTGAAAGGGTGGTTTTGGTTTGTTATTCTGCAACAGTTCCACAGATCCACATGAGATTTAAGCAATTGAAAATGAAATAAAAACTCTCTTTAGTGAAAGGGTTGGCTCAGAAAAGAGACTTTTGTTTATGATATGTAGGTGATAAGTACACACAATACAGGACGCAGTCTTTGAAGTTCTTGAGGAACACCCTGTTGCCTTTCTCTGTCAAGTAAACACCATAATCTCTATATATACCCTCCATGTCAAAGCGTAAATAGTTTTTGTAGATGACGCCCATGCTGTGGTATCTGAGGAATGCAGTGACATTTTTATAGACATGTTTCCTGGCTTTGTCTATCTGTGGACAGAATTATTTTGACCACTTCTATTTCTCCCTTTGGCAAATGTTAGAAAACACCAAGGCAGTGTAAGAGAAAAGTGGCATTAATAGATCAAAGGTATCCTTCATTAGGATGTCCAGTCTAACCCCAGTAAGTGTACCGAGGTCATTGCCACCACAGTGCAAAATTGTGTGGTCTGGATGTTGGCAATCCACAATGCTTTCCACCAAAAGCAGCAATTAATGCCACTTTAACCTTCTCTGGCCAACCCAAGTAACGTCCACATAAAGTAAACCAAAGTCGCTGTCAATGCCACTCTTTCTAGCACACTCTCTACCACAAAACACAAAGCTATGAACCGAAATCCACACTTTAATCATTTTGAAGGCATGGAGAAGTAGCACACAGGAGAAGGCTGTTCAAACCATCAACCACTCTTGCTGTAGTTGAATTTGAAGCTAGTATGATTCTCACAGAAAGGGTTGAGAACTTTTGACTGACTGGTTCAAGAGAGTACTCCAAAGGCGGTTGCTGCTAGGGAAACCCGACCCTGGTCTGCTGCTTGCGTCATCTTCCAACATCCCTGGGGGGTTGTTCTGAATCATGTATGCTTTCCTGACCCTAAGAATCTTCCTGTTGCTGTCCCTAAGAATGTTCCTGTTGCAAAATAACTAATTTACCTTGCACTATATAACAAATGTAGCCTATTTCAATGCACAAGTATGAGTGTCTTGCTTTTGCCAAGGCTTGTTTCCTGTTTTTTGCAAAGGCTTCTTTATTTTTGCCCAGGCTTGTGTATGTTCATGTGCCTGGATGTCAACTGCCATTGTTGACACGTTTTCAGGCAGCTGTCTGGCTTGTGTGTGTGTGGGCGTGGTAGGCCTCATGCTATACCGCCTATAAATAGGGAAGGCATTGCACATGCTGGTGCCTGGCTTATTTCCTGATCTCATCTCACCGGCAGCGCTGCTTGTGGAGGACTCTGCTCCACCTCGAGGCTTTCTCTTCTTCCAGGCTGACTTGCTCTTCTGACAGCACTCCAAGCTGCTGCTCCTGCTACAAGAAGCAAGCTAAGTGCAGAGCATTTCTGACTTTATTTGACATGATTGTAATCAACATTTGGAGCAGACTTTGGTGATTTCTCACACACTTTGTTAAAATGTTTCCATGCACTGATGAAGACTCTTCTGATTGCTTCTGGCTCAGAGCTCCCTGGCTAGGGATTTCCTTTCCGGCTCTTATCCCCTGAGTTCTACCCCCTCCTTGGACCTTGGGACTCACCTGAATTTATAGGTGATGGTGGCCCTTCAATCTCTCCAATTCCCGCAATTTTGGTTTGTGATCTTCTGATGGACCGTGTATTTTTCCTACCTTGGAGCCTAAACAGTCATGGCTGCTGCCCGGTGGAGCTGTTTTATCAGCTATAGAGGAGATTAGGCTCAGGTTCACCCCCTTAGCTATCACCTAACCAGCAGGACATTGGACATGGTTTTCCTCATCTCTCCACTATGTCTCCTTTCCTCCCCCGTCCTCCGATGAATCTATCCCCCGAAGTACTTTCCTTCTTGCCGGTCTACCTGACCCGATCTGCATTCCCTACCCCTTTTTACCTTCCCCTCTCTTCCTTCTTTGCCCCTAGGACCTGTGTCCTGGTTATGCTATGTGCTAGTAACTCTGTTATGTTTTTGTGTAACACTGTTTGTTTTCCCTATGTTATTCTTGTCTCCTGTAACTGTTGTAATTTTGTAACTTGTAACTCGCTGATCCTAATATAAAGCGCTGTGATACCTCGGGGTCTAGCCCGCGCTATATAAAACGCTGCAAATCAATAGTATTTGGAACTTCTGCTAAAATGCTCAGTATTTTTTTTGATCTTGGACAGAAAAAGGACATTGCGGCACAATACTGTTATTTGTAGAAATTTCTCATCTGCTTCATTTTGTTTTATTGCACGATCATTGTGGCAAGTTGTGACACAGGTAATTTGTTATGTGACAAAATAATGTGCAACAAGATATTGTGATTGTACTTTTGCAAGCAAATCAGTGTTATATTTTCAGAGGTTGTGTGCTGTAGCACGTTCCTCCTGTTTAGTCCGGCCAGTGTAGCCTTTTTTCGTAACTATACATTCAAACGGCCCAGGAATGTACAGGCGTTTTATGCTATTAAGAAATATTGAATTGAACTTTGGTTCTAACATCTTGAATACTACACACAACTCATAGAGAAGAGATTTATTCAGGTGAATATATTCTGTACGTATGTAGTGAGTGTTTGGATAGAGTAACGTGAGGGTGTTTCAGAGGTGTACCTTGTGCTCACATCCCCTCTCTTCCTCCCTAGAGTTACAAAAGCTGCGCAACAACGCTGTTGCGCCCTCAGAAGACCAAGATTGGGCACCCGACTGAACCAGGCTGTGCAAAATAGCAGTGTTTTCTCTTTTTCTCTCAACCTGCATACGTGCATCTTGTATTACTTGGTGAAGTTGAGAGGTTTTCCAGGGGGACTGGGGGCTCATCATCGCTCCTACAAATGCCTGGATTCAGGTGAGTGGCCATGCCACAATCTCACATTTAGCCACGCCACAAAAATTAGGGATGTCTGGGCAATGGAGCCACATGAGGGGTCCCAGGGTGCCTTGCACAGTCTGCACAAAGAAATATCGACACTCTTTCCCTGTCTTAGTTAACTGGGTGTTTGGCTGCTTTACAGCAGGCAGTATCCTCACTTCAAGCAGAGAATGAAGAATTGCGATTGGAGTTGCAACAGTATACGCCCAGAGATAATCCATTGGAAATTACAAAGACAAAACAGAAGGTACCTTTCATGCAACCCCCTAGATTTGAGTTTCCCACCACACAAACTGCGTCCCAACCCATGAAGGTCCAGGTTACCACTCTGACACCAATCCCTTTAGCTCCCCCCCCCGGAAACGCAATGACGCAATGTACCCTACAATTTTTGTGTTGCCCCACTGCGTTTTTCAGTGATGCAGTGATGCAGCCAAGGTCACCTTGACTGTCTCCTACTTGGGTGGCAATGCCATCAATTGGGTCATACCTTTAGTGGAAAGGGTTTAAGGAAGCAATGCAAAAGTTGTTTGCTAAACACCTATTTGTCCAGGCCAGCAACAAATAATTGCTGAGTCTGCGACAGGGCAATAAAGCCCTGTTAACACATATTATCACCTTTCATCGGCTTGTTGTCAAAACTGCATGGCCAGAAGAAAAGAGGACCTCTCTTTTCTATTGCGGCCTTCGGGATGATCTCAAGGATGTATAGGCTTAGATAGTTGATCCTCCGAGTGAGTGATCAGAATTCATAGATCTAGTGGTCCAATTAGACAATTGTCTTGGGAAATGGAAAGGAGTAAGGTCGAGAGGAGAGCCACGTCTGGTGATGGTAAAATCAGATAAGAAGGACAATGTTGCTCCTGTTCATAACACTGCAGAACCAATGCAAATTTATGGTGTACATGGGTCCCTATCAAAAGAAAAACAGGAGTATAGACGTCGTCTGCGTCTCTGTTTGTACTGTGGCAAAGCTGGACACTTTTAGTAAACCTACTCCTCATAAGAAGAGCATAGGGGTTGTTATAGATACCATTGCAGTGGGAACATCGGAAAACTGAATATCTCGATGACGACCGAGACCACTTCGAGCTCTGCTGCAAGTATTGTTTCCCATCTATTGGCTCACACTATGACACTTGCACACCGTCATCTTACTCTCATTGTGACTCTGGTTATCTCACCCCAAGCATGTAAGGTTCTCTCAATATTATTGGATTCTGAAGCCACAAGAAATTTCCTGGATCTTAGTTTAGCCAGGATCCTGGAAATCCCCATGATCCGAAAAACAAATACTGAACCCGTGTGAGCTGTGGATGGCTCCGAGCTATCGGCCAGGTTGATAGTTCACCAGACAGGTCCCTTGACGATGATTTGTTTAAATCTCCACATGAGGAAATTTATATAGATCTAATTGACACCCCAGTTTTTGGAGCAATTCTGGACATCCCATGGCTACAACTGCACAATCCATTGATTGGGTCACTAGAACGGTGACATTAAACTCCAAGTACAGCTGGCAAGCATGTTAGCAGAATGAAAACTCATATACCAATTCCACTACATTGTGCAGCCACCAACATTTGTGAAGTACATTCATTTGAGCTTCCCGCTCCAGACCGAGATTTTGATTCCGTTTTTAGCGAGCAGCAGGCTACTAAGTTGCCACCGCATAGCGCATACGACTGCCACATACATTTGGTACCTGGAGCCACGTTGCCCTGTATTAGGGTGTATGCGTTATCTGAACCAGAGACAAAATATATTTGCAAATATCCTGATGATTTATTGGCTAAGTAGTTTATTAGACATTCTACCTCTCCCATATCACCACCACTATTTTTTGTACTAAGAAAATGGTGAACTTTGTGCTTGCATTGACTATTGTGCTGTCAACAAAGTGACAATAAAAAACAGGTACCCTATTCCATTGATTTCGGGACTCCTGGATCAAGTGCGTAATTCCACCATTTAAACAAAACTCGACCTGTGGGGTGCGTACCATCTCATCCATGTCATGGAAGCGGACAAATGGAAAATGACACTTAGGACCAAATTTGGGATCTTTAAATACACTGTTGTATGGTTTATGGGCCTCTTTTGCATGTATGTTAAGTTAGCATGCCTCATTCGAAGTTTAAACGCCATTTTTCCCTTTTGCTACTTAGATGTTTTTGCTGACTTAGCTTGGATGAAGGTCTATACATGGGAAAAGAGTTGTTTTTCGACATCTCTAGACATATATTGTATCCCCAGTCTGTACAGTGAGTGCTAAGCCGCCAAGGTTATCATAACACGAGCTTGTTTATTGGCTTGTCCGTGTAACACATTCTAGACAAACAATTTGGCAGCTGCAAGCCGAGTAGGATTCTGGCACCTTTATCATAGCACACTTTCCAGAATTGCACACACTTGGAAGATTCCAGGCATGCAGAGAGACTAACCGGTCCTGATGTAATTTACACTTACTGAGCGGACAGGTGAATGGGTCCCCCTAAGAAAGCTCAAGAGACCTTCTATAGTTTTATAATACATAGTTCCTAGATAGGGAGGGTGCTTTAAATAGGCGCTTTTTATCACCTGTTTACACTATCATTGTAACATGATTCCTCCTTTTGTATTTTATGTAATTGTAACCATGCTGTCCATATTATTCTTATCCATATGTATGCTGATGTTGATTAAAATACTGCGCTTGAGATCACGTCGTTAAAATAAACATTTTAACCTTACTGTGTCTCTATTTTACTCCTGTTGTGGACTGGTATGAGCGTATAACAAAAGCGTGTTCTCACTTCCCACCATTACTGAGATGGTCCTAAGTCGCATGTTCTAGGTTGTCTAATCATTGTTTTTTTTGCTATAGGACGAAGAGCTAATGTGACACTGATTGCTAGTCTGGTAGGGGAATTTGGGTACTGAGGTGAGTTTTGGCACACCCTAATTCACTGATGTCCTAAGTCTCTGTGCACAGGTCAGTGTTTGCACAGAATCCTTGTTACAACACAGTGATGCCCTTTGGTCTGTGTAATGCCCCTGCAGCCTTACAATTTTGTATTATTGAAGTGCTGCAGGAATTTCTCGATGTCTGTGTGATAGTATGCATCGACAATATTGTAATATATTTGTTCTCTATTGAAGAACGCGTAGAATGCGTACGAGCAGTGCTGCACAAATTACGTGAGAGCCAAATCTGCTAAAGCAGAAAATGTATCTTCCATGTTCAGACCATTGATTTTCTCAGGTATGTCATTTCACCTGAGGGCATCTCGATTTATAACTCCAAGGTGAAGGCCATTCTGGATTCGAAGGCCCCACACTCTGTCAAGGAGATACAACAATTTCTAGGCTTTGCTCATTTTGATCGGCGATTCATTTCACAATTTTCAACCATTATATCACACATCACACATCTCCTAAAAAAGGGAGTTCCTTTTATATGGAATGCACATACAGAAGCTTCCTTTCAACAACTAAAAACAGTTTTTACCAATGCCCCACTCCCCGTCACGCAGATCCATTTTAACCATTTTTAGTTGAAGCTGATGTCTCACAAATAGCTGTGGGTGGTATTCTGTCACAGCGGGATCCAGATACAGGACACTTTCATCCCGTTGCTTACTTCTCCAAGACACCACTGCTAGCAGAACAGTACTACATGGTGGCGGAGAGGGAGTTACTCACTATAAAACTCGCTTTTCAGGAATGGCGCCACTACCTGTTGGGTACAAAACATACAGTGACCATTCAAACCCATCACAGAAACCTCAAAGTGTTTCAGAATGTGAAGGCCCTAACACCTCGCCAACTGCAATGGCTATTGTTTTATAATTAATTTGATTTTGTCATTACTTATAGACCTAGCACAACTCAACAGAAAAAAGATACACTCTCATGGTTAGGTTACATTGCCTCTGAGGGGGATTCTCACCTGCTACAATCAATCATACCGGCAGAAAGAATAATATCTCTCTGTTCCACACAGGAGTTTCATGAGAAACTGTCACAACTAAACAACACAAAAGAGTGCCCTCCAGGAGTTATGGAACGGCATGGTCTGTTATGCAATGGTGAACAGCTGTACATACCCACCCAGGATTACAAAGCACTGTGCTGCATTGGAGCCATGATTCATTTATTGCAGGTCACATGGGGAAAAAACCCTAGAGCTGTCTCAGCGATGGTTCTGGTGACCTATTTTGTCTCATGATGTAAACACATATATCCAGAATTGTGCAGTGTGTACACAAGCAAAAAACGCACACACTCCATCATCCGGGCTTTTACAGCCGCTATCTCTTCCAAACACGCCCTGGAGTAATATAAGCATGGATGTTATCAGTGACCTCCCAGATTCACACAGATAAACCGTAATTTGGGTCACCATCGACTACTTGACTGAAATTGCACATTTTATTCCAATAAGAAGAATTCCTACGGCCACTATTGAATGTATTCATACAACACATCATTCGGTTCCCCGGGGAACCTTCCACCATTGTTTCTAACCGCGGTCCCCCATTTGTGTCACATTTGTGTCATGGGTTATGTTCCTCCTTAGGAATAGATATTTGTTTATGCTTGGCATATCATCCTGAGACTGATGGCCGAATTGAAAGCGCCAATCAGTCTGTGGAGCCGATTCTATGCTGTCTAATGTCCACATGTACATCGACTTTTGTCGAAACCTTGCCATTGGTCGAGTTTGTATATAGCAACAGTATATAGTCAACTGCATGAATCTCTCCTTTTTATTGTTTATTTGGTTACCATCCCAAAATGCTGCCAGTCTTGAAAGCAAACATCACAAGTAAATTCCCTTCAGTGGTAGAACACCATTCTCACTTCCAACAAATCCAACAACAAGCACAACAACACATGATACGTTACCAGCAACAAGTTAAAACCCAAGCAGACAAACAGAGGAAACAAGCCCTTGATTATCAGAAAGGAGACCAGGTGTGGTTCTCCACTAAAAACCTAACACTGATAAGGTCCATAAAATTGACTCCACGCTTTATTGTTCCATTTTCCATTACAAGAATCATTCATCCCATGGCAAAGAAATTTGCTCTACGCATGGAATATAAGATACACCCTGTGTTTCTCGTATCCCTTTTCCATTCTTACTTCCCAGACACTAGACCTGCCCCTCCTCCACCTCCCGTTCAAGTGAATGAACATTGGGAATTTGAAATGGCCAGGATTCTTGATTCCAAACGGGTACAAGGAGTGTTACATTACCTATTGTCCTGGAAGGGGTATGGTCCAGAGGACAATTATTGGGAACCCGCGTCTGCTGTTCATGCCCCTTGCCTTATTCGTTAGTTGCATCTTCATTGTCCATTTAAACCACAACCTCTAAGAGGGCCTTTGGTGGAGGGAACTGTCAGCGAAACCCGACCCTGGTCTGCTTCTTGTGTCATCTGCCAACATCCCCGGGGGGTTGTTCTGAATCACGTATACTTTCCTGTCCCTAAGACTGCTCCTGTTGCTGTCCCTAATACTGTTCCTGTTGCAATATAACTAATTTACCTTGTGCTATATAACAAATGTAGCCTATTTGCATGCACAGGTATGTGTCTTGCTTTAGCCAAGGCTTGTTTCCTTGTTTTTGCAAAGGCTTGTTTATTTTTGCCCAGGCTTGTGTTTGTGCATGTGCCTGGATGTCAACTGCCATTGCTGGCACATTTTTAGGCAGCTGTCAGGCTTGGGGGGTGTGGTAGGCGTGGTAAGCCTCAAGCCATTCAGCCCATTTATAGGGAAAGCCTTGCACATGCCGGTGCTTGGCTTATTTCCTGATCTCATCTCACCGGCAATGCTGCTTGTGGAGGACTCCGTTCCAGCTGGAGACTTTCTCTTCTTCCAGGCCGCCTTGCTCTTCAGACTCAAATCCAAGCTGGTGCTCCTGCTGCAAGAAGCAAGATAAGTGCAGAGCATTTCTGACTTTATTTTGGCATAATTGTTATCAGCATTTGGAGCTGACTTTGGTGATTTCTCACGCACTTTGTTAAAATTCTTTCATGTACTGGTGAAGACTCTTCCAATTGCTTTGAACAATTGTATTTGTAATTTCTGCTAAAATATCCAGCATTTATGTTTACTCTTGGATGTATGACGTTACATCGCATGCTTTTACCACGCATGCTTTTACAACGCGGTTTTCACAACGCATACCATTACAACGCATAGCACTTTGGGGTGCTGAATAGTGAATAGTTTAATTTACTATTCCAACTCCAGTCCCCGTGGACACTAGTGAAGGTGTTGGATAGTAAATTAAATCTATTCCCTATCCTATAGCGCCCCCAGCGCAATGTGTTGTAATGGTTTTCGTTGTAAAACCTGCGTTGTAATAGCACAGAAAAAAAACATTATGGCACAATACTGGTATTTGTAGAAGTTTCTCATCTGCTTCATTTTGTTTTATTGCACAATTATTATGGCACATTGTGACAGGTAATTTGTTATGTGCCAAAATAATGTGCAACAAGATATTGTGATTGTACTTTTGCTAGCAAAACAGTGTTATATTTTCAGAGGTTGTGTGCTGTAACACGTTCCTCCTGTTTAGACTGGCCAATGTATCCTTTTATCTGAACTATACATTTTTGTGGCCAAGGAATACATAGGCATTTTATGCTATTAAAAAATATTGAATTGAACTTTGGACCAAAGCATCTTGAATACTGCGCGAAACTCGAGAGAAGCAATTTATTCAGGTGAATATATTCTGTACGTATGTAGCGAGTGTTTGGATATAGTAATGTGTGGGTGTGCTCATATGCCCCTCTCTTCCTCTCTTCCTCCCTAGAGTTACAAAAGCTACGCAACAACACTGTCGCTCCATCAGAATACCCAAGATTGGGCAACCGAATGGACCATGCTGTGTGGAATAGCAGTATTTTCTCTTTTTCTCTTAATCCACTTCCCCTTTCCTGCTTACCTACAGCAGACTAAAGAGTCAAATTTGTTGAGTGTCTTAACACATTAGCTGCACACAACATAAAAGGAATTACTTGACATCAACTACTTATACTACCTGTAGACCATGAGAATAAACTGGAGTTTCAAAAGATATCCGGTGCAGATTGTCATAAAGTCTTAGAAGTATTGAAGCATAAACTTTTAATTGTCAATGAGGTGAGCATGGTCTCACACTTAATGCTTGAATTTGTACACTTGGGAATGCAACAGATTTTAAAAACAGAGTATGATGAGCTGTTTGGAGAAAAGTACTTAATTGTGTTTGGCGACTTAGTGCAACTTATCCCCGTCCAAGGACAGCCTATTCTCCGTAATGAAACTCAGAATTCCATGGGAAGTACTGGAAATACAAATATTTAACTAAACTTCCAGTACTATGAAATACTTAGGAATATGCATCAAGCATCTGCCATCAAATACGGAAATATTCTGAGGTATATTAGAGTAGGAGTTCTCACAAAATAGGGGAAACATTGCTTAGAAACCTTTTCTTAAAACAAGACAGCAGTACAGGCAATGTACACTTTCATTCAAGAAGGGAAATCCATTGTCTGCCTAATGACTAGAATTTTACAGCACAATTTAAATGTTGAGGAAGGATTCGATAATGGTGATATGGGCAAAGTGATTGATTTAATTAGCTTTCCAAATAGGAATGAGGTTGAATACTTTGTAATACAATTTGATCAGATTGATGGCATAAAGCAGATTGATAGGTATACTATATGTCTTTGCTTGTAAAAGACTTGTATGTTTGGTGGCAGCAGTTTTTTTTAGTTTCGCTAGCATGCGCTGTCACTATACATAAATCTCAAGGTATAAGTGTAGACACAGCTTTTATTAACATTGGCCGTACTGTATTTAAAGAAGGTATGCTATATGTAGCATTATCTCACGTTAGAACATTGTTTTCTTTTTAGTTGAATTTGATGACAGCAAAGTATGTGCTGATGCAAGTTGTGTCAAAGAGTACAATTAAGAAGTATAGTATCCCATTTATGAAAAACGGATGTGTCAAAAGCAAAAGCTTACAAAAGATTGTACAGATATTGCACAAAAGAAGGAGAATAAGGGATCTGTTAAGAAGAAAAAAGTGGAAAATGAGGGGGATATTCAAGGTTAACAGTTGTCAGACCATTATGGTGTAAACTGCTATGCAAATGTTGCTCTCAATGTACTCTTTCATTTACCACATCTTGAAAATGCGATTGAACAGAAACTACTGAAGAGATTACAGTATGCACAGTGTGGTTTGCTGTAACATTTACAAAGCGATAGGACTATAATACATTGTGGTTCAGGCATTCGAGATCTAGTAGCCATATGTACTGGATCAATACAATTTACCCAGAACACTCAACAAGATGCACAGGAGTTTATAATGGTCATCCTTGGAGTTTTAGAAGAAGAAGAAATAGGGCCCGATCCACAAAAGTAATCTGAGACAAAATCCTAACTTTATGACTTTCTATATTCACAAAATGCATTTAGGAGTACTAAAGTTAGGACTCCTAACTTTAGTACTCCTAAATGCTCTTTGTGAATACCAAAAGTAATAAAGTTAAGATTTTGTCCCCGTTAAACTTAAGTTTTGGTCTTAAGACAATACCTCTCCAAATTGTCGATCAGATGGTATGTATACATTAAATGTATGAAGAAGTGGAACATATCTTATATTAATGCTACAATCATGCAGAGCAGATGGAAGCTAATTGAAAATAGAGATTATGAACTCGAAGGCTGGACAAATTTCTATTTCTGGAAGAACTTATACTACCATGGGTATCATCTTTCACAAACTACTTGGTATAACACCTGGACACAATACTGTATATTTAAAGACTTAAACTGGATGGACAGAATGTAATGACAGCAACCTTTAATTCAAACAAAAACAACCTTTCAAGCTACCAAATTCTTATCTTTTGTTTCTTCAACCATAGTTCTTAGAAGGATTGCTGTTAAAAAAGTGGTATAGGGTATTTGTTCTGGGTGGATCGTCAGAGCGTATGACATCATATGCCCTACCAGGGGTGACGCCATTATAAGGCCCTCCATATCCCAATATCCTTTATATCCATTACTAGTATTGTGCAGCTATTAATAATAGAGGAGTTCTTTTTAACACAAACACAGGCACACAGTAACACAACATATATACCTTTAAAGGAATACAAACACAGTTCATTTTATAATTAGATGGTATGGTTCGAACAGCCATTTAAATAATCTCATGCCCAGTGGCATACCCAGACAGACCCTTTTTCCCCACTCTGACACCAATACAAGCAATCTCACTCTGTTAGAACTGGGGGTCTCTAGTTGGCCGAGGTAGGTACCCCTGTGCTGGGGGGTGAAGTCCTTTTGTTCCTGGGACTTCTTAACAGGGAGCCAGCTCTTCTTCAGGCCCTTGGAGACTCCTTTAAGCAAGGGGACACAGCATAACGCAAAGTCCTTCCCCTCTCCTTGGCAGCAAAGCAGCTGCAGATCAGTCCAGCAAAGCAATAGCAGGACAGTCTTCCTTCTTCAGTCTTCCAGCTTTCTCCTTGGCAGAGGTTCCTTCTTGATTCCAGGATGATCTCATTTTCTGTAGTCAGGGGTCCTATACTTATACCCCTAAAAGTCTTTGTTCCCTTTGTGCAGGAGGGCTCTGAGCCCATCTGAACCAGTTCTGGGTGTTCCTTGAGCACTTTGTTTTCCTGGCCTCTACTTTCCTTTCAGAGAGAGGGGCAGGGTCGTCAGCCGCCCAGCAGGAGGTTGAGCCAGCATTGTGGAGGGAAAGCACAGCCCTGGAGCACTTTGTTGACATGATTCCTTCTCTCCTTTCACAGGGCAGGGCAGAGACATCAGACGCACCACAGGTGGTGGATCCAGCACTGTTGCGGGCAGGCATAGTCCTATTCAGGTCCCAGGTGCAACTCCTCCCTCCCATCTAGATGCAGATCTCTTTATTCACCACTGGGCGGACTCATTCTGTCTCCTGGAACCCCCCAGCCCTGTAACTATCACACCAGACAGTCAATTCACAAACAGTCAAAGCACACAGAAAGGTCAGACAAGAGATCAGCAACTTTCTAAAAAGTGCTGTTCTCAAACACAGGATTTAAAAAACACCTTTCCTAAAATATGTGTTATTAAATTCTGAGTTCAGGGATACCAGACTTTTATGTTCTATCTTGCTCCTATGGAAAGATGGTAACCACTGTACACAGCATTCCCCATTATAGCCTATGGGCAAGATAGCCTTACAATAGTACAAAAATGGCTGTAATTCACTACCAGAGCATGTCACCTGAACTAGTACATGCTCTACCTTTCACATACACTGCACCCTGCCCAGGGGGGTACCTTGTGCCTTCCATAGGGTTGTCCAATGTATACAGAAAGGGAAGGGTTAGGCCTGGTCAGTGGTGACACTGGCCAGGCCTACATGGCAGTTCACAGACTGCACACAGGCACTGCTGTGGCAGGCCTGAGACACCATTTTAGGTCTACTCATGTGGGTGGCACAATCAGTGCTGCAGGCCCACTGGTAGCATTTGAATCACCAGCCCTGGCACACTCAGTGCACTTTACTAGGGACTTCTTGGTGATACAAATATGCCAATCATGGATAACCAATTACAGTAACACTTTACACAGAGAACATATGCACTTCAGCAGTGGTAAAGTGCCCAGAGTCCTATTGCCAACAACCACAGGTCAGGAAAAAGAAGGGAGGAAGAAGCAAAATGTTTGGAGATGACCCTGCAAAAAGGGTTATTTCCAACACACACTCACTCTCACGCCCAGAGAGACACTGTCATACCCACTCGAATGCTCTTAACTGGAAGGTACTGCTGTTCTTCATCCACCTTCACCAGGACAGAATCCTCTTCTTCCCTGGAAGAGTTAGATGCAACCTTTATTTCCAAAGAAGCAGAGCTCTCTGAAGCATTGAAGCTCTCTGCGCTGCTCAATAAAAAGAACTGGTTTTGGGTGTGGTTATCTGTCCAATCATTGGATGTGTCATTACACATATTTGCGGTTCCAGCCCATAGTCATAAAAATATAAACCTCATGAGTAATCTTAAAAACAAATATATACTGCAATAAGTGAATTCATTTTCAAAAATTCCTATGAATCTGCGATTTGGCAGTCGCTATATATTGCAATCAGGCGATTTAAATAAGATACCACATAGTTCTACAAGCCTGCTCTCGGTTTTCAGTCCAGATGTGGATCTGCAGATCTGAAATATATTAAAGGAACCAAACTTATTAATATCAATTTAAATAATTTGCTACATATTTTTTGCAAAACATTTGTAATTTTAATTTTAATGTTAAAAAAATGCAAAATATTGTTAAAAATATTGTAAAATAACAAATAAAAAATTGCACATAAAACAAAAAAACTTACTATTAGAGTTTACAACATAAAAAAGATTTTAAAATAACTAACAAGAAAGGTAAAGTATATAAATATCTTAGACTTTATAAATACAATTTCTGAAAAAACCTTAAAAATTCACCCAAAAAAAGTTCACTGAAATTCTATAGTTACTCAAGATGAACTTAAAAAAACTTAGAAATTCACTGAAAAATCCAAAGGTTACATGGACGTTATAGTTAGGAAAATAAAAGTTAAACAAATTGACTGATAAAAAACAAAGGTTAGGTGGACATTATAGTTAGGAAAAGAGCATTTAAAAACCTTAGAAATTCACTGAAACCATATGTTTCAGGAATGTTATAGTTAGGCTCACATTACAAAATCATAGAAATTCAGCAGCTAAAGTGACCTGGATCTGTGCCTGCATGGAGAGACTTTCATCTAGCTTCAGCCCTAGACTTTTCACTATCTTTACAGAAAACGTGGGGGGGGGACATGTCAGCGGGCCACCAACTGTGCCAGAGGTTACTGGGGCGGTATCTGAAGAAGATAATCTCCGATTTACCACGATTGCATTTAAGCGGGTTGTGCTGGAGCCATGAGAATACTTCTGTTAGACAGCTGTTAATCATGTCACCCTTGAAGTCCATGTCTTTGCCGCTCATAAAGAGCAGCTGCGTATCATCAGCCTACGATACAATTTGCGCCGTGGTTCTCAGCCAGAGTTGCTAGGGTTGTCATGTACAGATTAAAATGGATGGGGCTCAACATAGAGCCCTGGGGCAGACCCATCTCCAGAGGGGGGATCTGGGCAGCAAAAGGTGGAGCCCTCACTGTTTGCTGGCGGTCCTTTAAAAAGGAGGTCAACCAATTGAGTACCGTACCCCCAAACCCGCACTCCCGGAGTCTCTGCAGAAGGCGATCGTGGGGGATGGTATCAAACGCCGCCGATAGGTCCAGCAGGATCAGTATGGCTTTGCTGCCTCTATATCCTTCCTCCTTTATAGCTTCAGATACTTCCAGGAGTGCAGTCTCTGTACTGAAGTTGGCCCTGAACCCGGACTTACTGACTCTGGTGGAGTAGGGAAATAGTTTTGATAAAATCCATGGTGACCTTGTTCACCACTTTTTCCAGGGCTTTGGACATGAAAGGAAGCAGCGATATAGGCCTGTAGTTGGAAGCTAGTTCAGGGTCCAGGGTAGTTTTTTTTAGGAGGGGCAAGATTTTGGCTCTCTTCCATCCGTCGGGGACCTGGCCCGTCTTCAGGGAGAGATTTAAGATCTGGTTAAACGCTGGATTAATAATATCCACGATTGATGCCAGAGTATGCGCCGGGCAAGGATCGGAAGGAGAGCCGGATTTAAGGCCTTTCATGACTTCTAAAGTTTGTCCCATTGAGATCAGTGGGAATTGTTCCAAAGAAGGACCCCTAACTTGATTTTGAGGGGGTATTGGCGCACCCTTATCACTCTGCACCAGGGGAGTGGTCAGGAAGGATTCCTGGATGCTTACGATTTTCTCATGGTAATAGGACGCCATGCCTCAGTAGGAGCAAATGACTTAGGTACCACTGCCAGGGAGGAGAAATCGCTGACTATTTTAAAAATGTCCCTGTTTTTGTTCGACGCACGTTCGAATTTTGCCAGATAGGAACGTTTTTTTTGCCTCCAGTACTTGTTTAAAATAAGCCTTTAATGCCTGTTTGTACGTGGTTTTATCATTGAGGTCGAAGTATTTCCGCCAGACCCTTTCGAGGTGTTTACACGACCTCTTACTTTCTTGGAGAGCAGTGGTGAACCAAGGGATGGATGGCCTGGCCATCTTTCCAGAGCGTGAAGCGGGGGGGCAAGTTCCCCGGCCCGGCACAAAAGCCATGGTTTCGTGAGGAGGGGTTGAACCTTGACTAGCTGTGCGTCACATTTACTGTTATGAATAATTTCTTGTTACCCTTCTTCAAGCCCACTGGTGAATTATTTTGTGACACTCTGCCACACACTGCTGCCTGAATGGTACCCCACAAGACATTCTCCCTGACCAGTTCTGTGTCCTCAGAAGTTCTGGTCATAGCTGCCCACTTGGATTGACCCAGGCGTCCCCCTTTCCTTTGAGTCCACTGTTCACCTCTGTCAGGGCACTTGCCTGTCATTCTTTGTGTCCAGCATGCCATTGAACAGATCTAAACTGATTTGCTCTACATAGTCTCTGACCTTATCCACATGGACTTGATATTTAAGAGCCACTCTCCACAACCGCCCCAGGCTTACACAGTGCCTTTCGCTGTCCAGGGCATTTGAGTCTCCCCTCCACACCATAGCCACAATGGACACCACCTGTACATTTAAGGTCCTCCCTTACTTTCTTCAACATGGCTCCCATTTCGAAATTGTGGACGCTGTACCTGGTTTTCCACAGCATGTCTCATACATATTATTCAGTGGATGTTACTATGCATACGTTCACTTTTTCTTATCATGTGTGCGTGCAGACCTCAACAGTATGTTTACTTTTCGGTTCAGCTGTTGCCATATGATTTGAGTGTATACATTCCAATATGGCCACTGGAGTAATGGTCATCAAAGACTTACTGAAACTCTGTGTCCTTTTTATTGTGTATGTATTTCTTTTAATGTAACGTTTCATGTGCTCAAGACCGCTAGTCATTCGAAATACATCATGAGCTTTTTGTAGTAAATCTTCACTATTTTTAGACTGTGTCCTGACTGTATGAGTTCACTTTTTCAATTTGCTGATATATATATATGTATATATAAGTAAATAGATATATATACACACACATATAAAATCCAACAAACGCCACTGCGCTTAAGAGGGTACACTCGATGTTCTGTTCCATCCGGACTTACATGCCTTTAGCAGCCTGCCTTCCTGGATTCCATATTCTATGACACCCGACGCGTTTCAAGGCAGACGCCTCGTAATCATGGGCTTAAAAGAGGCACAGAAACATTCACCTGTATTTCACTCCTTTTATTTGATTGCGTGAAACAACGTCCTGAGTCGGCGTGGCTTGTGTAGGTACTAATGGCATCTTGGGAGATGCAGTCCATTCAGGTAAATTATATTCCCTTGAGTAGGCTCCATGTCTCTACTATTGCGCTTTTAATTTCCTTGAGTAGGATGGTATCATCGGAAGCAGGCTAGGTTGTGCTCAGAAACATCGTGCTGGAATTGAGAGAGATCTTCCCCCTCCACAGCCTTCTCACACAGTCTGAGAATGGTGCTCCTCTTCCACGGCCCTGGCCGCCGTGCATATAACAAAATCCAACAAACGCCACTGCGCTTAAGAGGGTACACTCGATGTTCTGTTCCATCCGGACTTACATGCCTTTAGCAGCCTGCCTTCCTGGATTCCATATTCTATGACACCCGACGCGTTTCAAGGCAGACGCCTCGTAATCATGGGCTTAAAAGAGGCACAGAAACATTCACCTGTATTTCACTCCTTTTATTTGATTGCGTGAAACAACGTCCTGAGTGGGCGTGGCTTGTGTAGGTACTAATGGCATCTTGGGAGATGCAGTCCATTCAGGTAAATTATATTCCCTTGAGTAGGCTCCATGTCTCTACTATTGCGCTTTTAATTTCCTTGAGTAGGATGGTATCGTCGGAAGCAGGCTAGGTTGTGCTCAGAAACATCGTGCTGGAATTGAGAGAGATCGTCCCCCTCCACAGCCTTCTCACACAGTCTGAGAATGGTGATCCTCTTCCACGGCCCTGGCCGCCGTGCATATAACAAAATCCAACAAACGCCACTGCGCTTAAGAGGGTACACTCAATGTTCTGTTCCATCCGGACTTACATGCCTTTAGCAGCCTACCTTCCTGGATTCCATATTCTATGACACCCGACGCGTTTCAAGGCAGACGCCTCGTAATCATGGGCTTAAAAGAGGCACAGAAACATTGACCTGTATTTCACTCCTTTTATTTGATTGCGTGAAACAACGTCCTGAGTGGGCGTGGCTTGTGTAGGTACTAATGGCATCTTGGGAGATGCAGTCCATTCAGGTAAATTATATTCCCTTGAGTAGGCTCCATGTCTCTACTATTGAGCTTTTAATTTCCTTGAGTAGGATGGTATCGTCGGAAGCAGGCTAGGTTGTGCTCAGAAACATCGTGCTGGAATTGAGAGAGATCGTCCCCCCTCCACAGCCTTCTCTCACAGTCTGAGAATGGTGCTCTTCTTCCACGGCCCTGGCCGCCGTGCATATAACAAAATCCAATAAACGCCACTGCGCTTAAGAGGGTACACTCGATGTTCTGTTCCATCCGGACTTACATGCCTTTAGCAGCCTTCCTTCTTGGATTCCATATTCTATGACACCCGACGCATTTCAAGGCAGACGCCTCGTAATCATGGGCTTAAAAGAGGCACAGAAACATTCACCTGTATTTCACTCCTTTTATTTGATTGCGTGAAACAACGTCCTGAGTGGGCGTGGCTTGTGTAGGTACTAATGGCATCTTGGGAGATGCAGTCCATTCAGGTAAATTATATTCCCTTGAGTAGGCTCCATGTCTCTACTATTGCGCTTTTAATTTCCTTGAGTAGGATGGTATCGTCGGAAGCAGGCTAGGTTGTGCTCAGAAACATCGTGCTGGAATTGAGAGAGATCGTCCCCCTCCACAGCCTTCTCAGAAAAATTGTAAACATGTATTCATGCTCTTCTATTTTACCTTCTCTCCTTAGAACTCTCAGTACTCATAGTTCTGATTTTTAATATGTGGATATAAGTATAGGATGCAAAATTCTAAGTATATTCTAAGTATATTTTGTAATTATGTCTTTTTCTTATTTTATTCTTTTCAGAAACAAGAGAAGGGGCCCATTTCACCTACACTTCACTTTCACGGGATTTCTCCCCTTCTCTGTTTCCTGTTCACATGAGCACTGACATGATTGTTAAACGCGAGGCCGGCGTATGAGGGTAACCCTATGACATATTGAACTTTTCTATGAACTTCTCCGGCACTTGCCAATACTTAAGGACAACACCGGGTATATTTTACTCCGTCAGAGGTTGCCATTCATTATGATGTTATGATGTATTACCCGTAGTATGCACTATGGGAAGGCGATAATTAAATCAATCAGGCAGTATCTCTGGTTTTTGATACCCCAAGAGAGATAACGTGTCACTCCTTCCTCCCCTCCCTTTTTTGCTTGGCCCGCCCCATTTTGTATTTACTTAGTCAACATTGGTTGACACACTAGATGCAGGGGCGGAGTCCCGTTATATTTATCGGGCGGTATTATGGTCCCTTATTAATTATTGGGAGCCAGATTATAACTATTGAGTTTGTTATATTATATGTTGGATTGACAGAATGCAATTATTTTTATTTGAAGCGAGTGACAATCGGGGCAAGACTTTATTAATTTGTTTTGTTATGTTACGGCATTTGCATATTATATGTATGAGACACTGTGCTAATAATATATATGCATTTTAGTTCTGTTTGCTATATGTATTCTTTGCATTTAACATGATATATGTGCATTTACTTGTATGATTACCCAAGCCGTAGTCCTATGTTTACGTCTATGACTTTGTTCGTGCCATTTAAACCAACGAACCACAAGCATTATTCACGTGATCAAGCCATTTTCTGGTGAAACGCGTTGTGAATAAACAGCACTTCCTGGATTGGGCGACTACTCTCTTTTGTCCTGAGAGCGTGTTTATTTGACTTTGATAAACATATATATATATATATATATATATATATATATATATATATATATATATATATATATATATATATATATTACCTACTGGCGATAGCCAGTACGTATATATAGTTAGGACCTAGCTACCATAGGAAATCCGCAACATTCTATTGGGAATAACTTTGGCGCCGGTTGAGGAATTTGCGTGTAATTTTCCAAACTTTTGGCCAGCTCCGCTGCGCTCCTTCCCTGAAAGTTTCAGGGGGATTCGTGAAGTGGGGGCTGAGAAAAAAGGGGGGTCCCAAAAGGTGTTTTCCCCATGTTGGGCAAGGGGCACCCCATTATGCCCAAATTTTAACTTATTCCTCAGAGGAACTTTATCGTTACCAAGGCCCCCGGACCCTTAGCCCCAAATCTACGGCCACTATCACCAAACTTGGCCTCTCCCGGCCCAATCCCATTCCCCTCTCCCTGCCTGTTCTGCCTCTTCCCCCATCCTCATCCCTTCTCCCCCTAGAACCCCGTCCGCCTTCGAGGCCAGCGTCCACTATTTCGGCTTTTCTCCTAAATACTAGATCAGCAGTCAAACACCACCTTGAACTCTTTGTGTTTCTCGACTCCCACAAACCTGATCTTCTATTTCTGACAGAAACTTGGTTCTGCCCAGACTCTCTCCCCAATATTCTTTCATCCTTACCCTCCTCCTACTACGCTCTGCGGGCCGATCGGCCGTTAGGCAAGGCAGGTGAAGGTGTCGCTTTGATTGTCCGTTCGGACCTCCATTTCCAAATACTCTCTTCTCCGACCATCATGGCAGTCGACTGTCTAGTGATGCAATCTGCCTCCTTCCAAATCCCCATTACCTGTTTCCTTGCCTATCGCCCACCCCACCCTACTCCCCACTTCGTTGCCGAGTTTCAGAAGCTGCTTGCCACTCTAGCAGTTAATAATTCCTCAGTTTTTGTCCTTGGCGATTTTAACTTCTGGCCATTTGACCCCGCGGAAGACGCTGTCTCTAGAGACTTTACTGATCTCCTCCACAGTTTAAACTTTATCTCACATGTGTCTGCCCCCACCAACATTAAGGGGCACATCCTAGACCAAATCTGGTCACTAAATATTCCGGTCACTCCCCCTACTATCACGCCCTGTCTCTGGTCCGACCACTTTCTGATCTCGTTCTCCCTAGATCTTAACTTGACCAAACGCCCCCCCTTCCAAAAAATGCTTGGCTCGCAATTGGAATAAGGTCGACATTCCTTCCCTCTGCTTCTCCCTTCAAGACTCTTATCCGGCCTTTGAGGAACTTTCCCCCTCATCCCAGCTAGCTGCTATCAACGTCTGGCTCTCCAGGTCATGTAACTAAGTGGCTCCCTTGAAACGTGTCACAGTCAAACGCGCTCATAACGCCAACAAATGGTTTACTGATGACCTCAAGGGACAGAAATTAGCCGCACGTCAGGCCGAACGTGCCTGGAGGCGCGCTTACTGCCCAATACTAAAAACTCATTATTCTTCCACGCTTAATGCATACAAAAAGGCAAATCTTTTAGCCAAGACTCATTACTTTTCTGACAAAATACTTGCAGCCGAAAATCAGCCTAGAGAAATTTTCTCTACCCTCCATGAGCTGGCCTTGTCAGACAGAACCTCCCTTAAACCTCCCCCTTCCCAAGCCCTCTGTGATTCCTTAAACAATTTTTTCGTTGAGAAAATTGCAGCCATCAAGGCCAACATACCTCCACCTCCCCCTTCCCCTCCTGCCCCCGAACCTCCACCCAATAGGTTTCATCTAGATCACATACCCCCACTGACCAGAGAAACTCAATCTTCCCTGCTGGTTCGTGTCAAATCTGGTTCCCCCTCCGATGTTTGCCCAGCCCCTGTACTGAGAGAAGTTTTTCAAGCCTGCCCCACCCCCCTTGGCATTCCTTAACGATTCCCTTAGTAACGGCTCTGTCCCTGTTCTTCACAAAGCGGCAATAATCATTCCTATCTTAAAAAAACCCGATGCTGACCCTTCCTCCCTTTCCAATTACCGCCCCATTTCCCTTCTTCCTTACCTGGGCAAAATCTTGGAATGCCACATCTCCTCTGTCCTCATCTCTTTTGTGGAGGACAGCGGCTGTTTGGCCACCTGTCAGGCTGGATTTTGCCCGCTCCACTCCACCGAGAAGGTCGTGGTTTCATTCCTGGACAGACTCAGGGAGGGGACGGATATAAACCGGCCCCAAGCCTTGGTCCTCCTAGATCTGTCCGCTGCCTTCGACACGGTTGACCATTCCATCCTTCTTACCCGTGTCGAGGCAGCGGGCATCGGCGGGCCCCCTCTGGCCTGGCTTACCTCCTTCCTGATGGACCGCACCCAGGCTGTTCATCTAGAAGGGTTCTCTGCTCCCCCACGCAAGGCGCAGTGCGGTGTCCCTCAAGGTTCCTCCCTCTCCCCCCTTTTATTTAACCTGTACATCTTCCCCCTTATTTTTGCTTTACAGCAACTGGAGGTCACTGTCGTTAACTATGCAGACGACCTCCAGTTGATCTTTAACCTCTCCCACTCCCCTGATTCTATTCATAATTTTCAATCAGTTATGATTTTTATCAGGGACTGGATGAACTTCAACCACCTTAAACTTAACCCAGACAAAGCTGAGTTGGTTCTTACGGGTGGTACATCCAGTCCCTGGACCCCCACGTTTTGGCCCTCCTCACTCGGTCTCCCTCCCTCACCTTCTCATTCAGTTAAAACACTTGGGATCACGTTAAACCAACATCTTACCCTGCACTCCCAGATTAGTATGGTGGTATCCTCTTGTTTCTTTACCCTCCGCACTATCAGGACAATTTCCAGATTCTTCTCCTCTTCTGCTCTAACACTTATCATGATGGCAATGGTGTTATCATGGTTAGACTATGGTAATATCCTGTATAATAGTGTTCCGGCCTATGCCCTCCGACGCCTTCAGCTGGTCCAGAAACAAGCTGCCCGCCTCATTCATGGTCTCCCTAAACTGCATCATGCTACCCCTCTATTGAAGAACTTGCACTGGTTGCCTGTTAGGGAGCGGGCCCTTTTTAAACTTGGCTGCACCACGTTTCAGGCCCGAGCCGGAACTGCTCCAGCGTTCATAAATGCTGCAATTAAAAGTTATATCCCGGTCAGAGAACTCTGCTCCTCCACCCAGTCCCTCCTTTCCGTTCCACGTTTCAGGAAGAAGAGGATGGGAGGGGCGAAATTCGATGTTCTTGGTCCCACCTTCTGGAACTCTCTCCCCCCCACCCTCAGATCTATTCCCTTGTACTCTGACTTCCACAAGGCACTTAAAACTCATCTCTTCCTGCAAGCCTTTTCATTTTAAAATCTCCTGCACCCCTTTACCCAGGTCTTAATGTTTCCCAGCGCCAAGAAACCGCTAGGTATATGTGCGCTTAATAAATGTTTTTAAATTCAAATTCAAATTCAATTTCCATAGGACGTTCTGACAAGGCTACAGCCCGAACCGCTGAACCGAATTACACCAAACTTGGCATAATTGTAGGGACTGGTACGCAGAAATGCCTTTGCTATATTTGGTTAAAATTGCTCCAGTGGTTTTTATGAAAATTAACTTCAAAAACACATATATATTTGGGCGGAGCCTAACCACACATCTCATCGTGAGATCTGATTGGCTGTCAGCACTTCATCCAAGAATTGTTGGCAGCCATCTTGGGACCAATATACATGATAGCACCTCATTAAAAAGCATTGTAGTTAATAGAGGGTTTTAGGACTTTAGTTACATTATAAATCATTTGTTGATGGTACCATACTCATTTTAGGAATTGTGGTGTGTTCTAAGGTGATTTTACCATGTGAAAAAGCCTTCTGCTGGGATATTATGAATCATGTTTGAAGGAAAACTATTATCTCATGCTTTTCCCACAGTGGTTTGGAAGGGGATCTATAAGCTAAACTGAAAGCATATTTACTGTAAATTCACATTATCTTTCTCAGTCATGTGAGCATGAAGTCTGACATTCTCAGTAAAACATGTACATTCAACAAGGACAGAGACTGTCAGTTGATTCCTTTGTGTTCTACTGCAGCCTCCTAGAGTGTTCTAAAGAACAACTAGAGCGCTAACAGTCCTACTTATTACAAAGGTATGGCACACCTGAAGCCATCTTGATTGGAATAAAGTGGTAACTCTTAAAACATTTAATTTAAAAAGGAACAAAATGAGGGGGTATATTTTGCCATAGAAAGTATGATTAGTGCTGCAGAAAGAAAAATTAGGGCACATTTTGAGTGACTTCCCAAATCCTCTTCTATTTCATTAAAAAATTCTGACATGCAGTCTCCCAAGATGGCCACCAGAGACAAAAGAGCCCAAATGTAGCCCAAATATCACCCAGATGTAGCCCAAGTATAGCCCAATGACAGAATGTCCCAGAGTATTCTAAAGAACAACTAGAGCGCTAACAGTCTTACTTATGACAAAAGACTGGCACACCAGAAGCCATCTTGATTGGAATGAAGTGGTAAGTCTGAAAACATTTAATTTAAAAAGGAACAAAATGAGGGGGTTCTTTTGCCATTGAAAGTATGATTAGCAGCAGACTTTCCTGGTGAGCAGTAGCTTTACTACAGTGATCTAATGAGCAACTAGAGTGCTAACATTCAGAATTTATGGCAAATGTGTGACACATCTGAATGCATTCTTGATGGAACCAAAGTAAACAAGCATTGCAAATGCAATAGGTCTCGCCCTCGTTTAAGTTAAAGCCATTCTGTTTGTAATGAGGTGGCTTTTTAGCTTTGCTTTTATTAGTGTTTTTAAAACGTTCTTGTAAATAACATGCATATGTATGCATATATGTATATGTATGCATGCATTTATATTTGTATTTATATAGATATGCAGATTATATATGTTTATATATGTATGTATATATATATATATATACACATACATAAATGCATATGCATATATATGCATATATATATGTGTATATGTGTGCGTGTAGAGAGAGGTAGAGAGGTAGAGGTGTAGAGGTAGAGAGGTAGAGGTAGAGAGGTAGAGGTAGAGGTAGAGATGTAGAGACTAGTAGAGAGAGAAGTAGAGAGAGGTAGAGAGAAGAGAGTGAGTAATAGGGTAGAGAGTGAGTAGTAGAGAGTAGTAGAGAGCAGTAGAGAGAGTAGCAGAGAGTGAGTAGTAGAGAGTAGTAGAGTGAATAGTAGAGTGAGTAGTAGAGAGTAGTAGAGTGTGAGTAGTAGAGAGTAGTAGAGAGTGAGTAGCAGAGAGAGAGAATAGTAGAGAGTGGTAGAGAGTGAGTAGTAGAGTGAGTAGTAGAGAGTAGTAGAGAGAGAGTAGTAGAGAGTAGTAGAGAGTGAGTAGTAGAGAGTGAGTAGTAGAGAGTAGTAGAGAGAGAGTAGTAGAGAGTGAGTAGTAGAAGTAGTAGAGAGTGAGAAGTAGAGAGTGAGTAGTAGAGAGTAGTAGATAGTGAGTAGTAAAGAGTGAGTAGTAGAGAGAATAGTAGAGAGTGAGTAGTAGAGAGTAGAGAGTAGTAGAGAGTGAGTAGTAGAGAGTAGTAGATAGTGAGTAGTAGGGAGTGAGTAGTAGAGAGAGAATAATAGAGAGTAGTAGAGTAGTAGAGAATGAGTAGTAGAGAGTGAGTATTAGAGAGTAGTGGAGTAGTAGAGAGTAAGTAGTAGATAGTAGTGGAGAATATTCCAAAGTTTGGCACAGCACCACTTGCACAATAAGTCCATTCAAATCATATCACTTAGAGTCCTTATTGAAGAGCTGAATCTTGGTGTATATTCAAATGCTTTTATTTTCCTTAAGTTTATGTACCACAGCCAGCTGACGCGTTTCGTTCTGTACAACAGAACTTCTTCAGGGCGTTCTTATTTCCTTCAAGTTATGTCGGTATCCTGTTGTCATATAACTAGATATTTCTTCCAAATGTTAGACGAGACGTAAGTACATTCTTATTCAAAGTGACTAGGTATCAATTTTACCCACACAATTCGGGCAGACTTGAGTAATTTATTGCATCCTCAAAGTCAGTCTTTCAAAAATTCCAAAGTATAGGACATGATAATCCAAATCCAAATGTTTCTCAAGAAAAGTAATTTTCAATCGTTCGGAATTTCGGCGTTTGGGCAGATATGACCCAGGGAACCCCAGTATGCAAGGTGAGTTAGTCCCCCCTGTGCAAACGCGCCAGTGGCCTGGGTTGCAGAGAGGTGTAAAAAGAGGCACAGCCTCATTACACCTCTGTGCAATGCAGCCACCTGACGCATACTGGAGGTTCCAGGTGGGCTAGTTGGCCCCCAGGGACCCCCAGTATGCAAGGGGAATTAGTTCCCCCTCTTCAAACATGCACGGGGGCTGCGTTGCAGAGAGGTGTGAAAAAGGGTGTGGCCTCATTACACCTCTCTGCAATGCAGGCCCCTGGCGCATACTAGAGGCTCCTGGTGGGCTAGTTGGCCCCCATGAACCCCCAGTATGCAAGGGGAATTAGTTCCCCCTCTGCAAACGCGCCAGGGGGCTGCGTTGCAGAGAGGTGTAACAAGGGGCATAGCCTCATTACACCTCTGCAATGCAGCCCCCTGGCGCATACTGGAGGTTCAAGGTGGGCTAGTTGGCCCCCAGGGGCCCCCAGTATGCAAGGGGAATTAGTTCCCCCTCTTCAAACATGCACGGGGGCTGCGTTGCAGAGAGGTGTAAAAAGGGGCGTGGGTTCATTACACCTCTCTGCAATGCAGTCCCCTGGCGCATACTGGAGATTACTGGTGGGCTTTCAGGTCTTATATAGTTAGGAATTAGCATTAAAAAAACTTTGAAATTCACTGAAAAAAACATATGTTTCAGGCCTTATATAGTTAGGAATTAGTATTTAAAAAACCTTGCAAATTCACTGAAAAAACCATAGGTTTCAGGCCTTATATACTTAGGAATTAGCATTTAAAAAACCTTTGAAATTCACTGAAAAAACCATAGGTTTCAGGCCTTATATAGTTAGGAATTAGCATTTAAAAAACCTTTAAAATTCACTCAAAAAACTATATGTTTTAGGGGTGTTATAGGTAGCTGGACATTTCACTCATACAAAACCATTGAAATTGCTCCTATATAGTTAGTTGTACTAACTATATTTCGCGCACCCGCAATCCACTGCTGATGATTTCACATATTACATCATTCATGACACTGATGACATCTCAAAAGACATCACTGATGACATCACTGATGACATCATCCACGTGACAATCACATACACCTTTTCATACACTAGTAAAATCTTTCATCACTCTTTGTAAAATAAAGAGTATCATATTTGAATCCATTGTTACAGTATCTAAAAACCCACTCAGTGATTTTAGATGTATACACACATCTAATCACTTACCTGTAGATTCACTCATACATGCTGTCAATGAACAATAGAACACTATCAAAAATACTTATAGACCTAAATCGACATTACACACCAGCACACATCCTATTCACATATGAAGTCATCTTACTCACTTATGCAAACAATGGATCATACTTACATATTTACTTAGCTACACACTTATACAAACACAACTTCATCTATTCATTTAGATAGTAAGTCATACTTAGTGAATTATAAAATCATTATTACAAGTATAAAGTTATCCATACATTATGTATACTTATTAATATACAACAACTGACACATACACTGCCTTTTATTTTTCTAGTTTGTTGGACATGTACCATTGAGAAATATATTTGCTCATCACCACACCCATAAAGATATTCACTCACCCAAACAACTGTTAGAACATGTAGTTTTCACTTCATATATCTAGTGAATCAACTATTCACACATCTTTGGGCAGTCACACACCCCCCACCGAACCACACACACATTCACTCTCCCATACAAATACTCAGTTAACTAATCAATAACTAATACTGTCTTTCACATAGCTAGTAACCAACTGGAGAACCAGTTTACACAACAACTGACAAAGTGATACAGATATTCAAACAGTTTAGTCACTATCCACTATATTTAGTGAGACACTATAAATTGGTCAAGTAAACAGTCAATTACACTGCTACTAAATCCTCCATCCAAATATTTATTTTTATATATCCACTCATTCTTCAATGCAAATTGCTATATATATAATGCATATTTAAATAACGAAGCAAACCACATTCACTGGATGATGTCATCAATGATGTAATCAGTGATGTCATTTGAGATGTCATCAGTGATGTTACTGACCATGTCATGAATGATGTAATATGTGACATCATCAGCAGTGGATTGCGGGTGCGCGAAATATAGTTAGTACAACTAACTATATAGGAGCAATTTCAATGGTTTTGTATGAGTGAAATGTCCAGCTAACTATAACACCCCTAAAACGTATCGTTTTTTGAGTGAATTTTAAAGGTTTTTTAAATGCTAACTCCTAACTATATAAGGCCTGAAACCTATGGTTTTTTCAGTGAATATATATATATATATATATATATATATATTCACTGAAAAAAACATGGGTTTCATAGGCGTTATAGTTAGGATTTAGCATTTAAAAAACCTTTGAAAGTCACTGAAAAAACCATAGGTTTCAGGAGTGTTATAGTTAGCTGGACATTTCACTCGTACAAAACCATATAAATTCCTCCGTTATAGTTAGTTCTGTTAACTATAACTGGCGCACCTGCAATGCACTGCTGATGATGTCACATATTACATCATTCATGACATGGTCAGTGAGATCACTGATGACATCACTGCCTCTATATATCAAAACTTTTATTTTTTGATTTTCTCAGCAACTACTGAACAGATTTACACCATTTAAGAAGAAGAGTTCTTTCTGAACCAAGGGCTACCTTTTTGCCAAATTTGGTGGAATTCCGTTCAGCAGTTCGGGCTGTAGCCGTGTCTAAAGTTTCCTATGGGAATTAACATGAATAAAACATGATATGGGACCCCCTTTTTTTCTCATCCCCCGCATTCCGAATCACCCCACAACTTTCAAGATAGGAGCTGACCTGAGCACCCCACGAGTTTTGGAAATTTCACAAAGATTCATCAACCGGCGCCAAAGTTATTGGGAAAAGAAAAAGAGCTTTTCCTATGGATAATAGGTCCTAACTATAACTACCTACTGGCGACCGGCGACCACCAGTAGGTAATATATATATATATATATATATATATATATATATATATATATATATATATATATATACAGAGCATAGCACAAGAGCACTAGCTATTTCAGCAAGCACTGTGACACAAACAATGGACTAACAAGAATGTACATTGTCAACAGCCATGTTTGAGTATACAAGTTAATACTGAATGTGCATATTTGAAAGTGCAAAAAATCTAAATTACTGTTCTTAAAAAAATTCTTATGATTGAATTTAACCTAATTCAGTTTCCCCTGCCCCAGTGGACCATAATATCTTCCTCTGCTTCAGTCTTCCTGACATGTCACTTTCTACTTGATCAAAGAGTGCGTTTAAGCTGCAGATTCTTTTCACTCTTAAAAATTCCCCATATGGTATGCTATTTTTAAGTGCTGTAGGGTGACAACTCATAGCATGGAATGTAGTGTTGCCTGATGTCTCCTTTCTGAATACTGTTGATGTCAGGATGGAGCCCACTACTTGTAGTTTTACATCAAAGAATTCAATGCAGCTGTTGCTAATGTGTCTCGTAAATGTGAGATTGAGATCATTAACATGTATTTTCTCTACTAAGTCCTCAGCTGATTTGTGGCTACCCTTCCATATAAGAAAAGGTTGTCAATGTACCTAATCCACATTATAATGTGTGTAGACCATTCCAGTAAATCTGTGTCATGCAGCACCTGCTCCTCCCACCAGCTCATATGCAAATTAGCATAACTGGGGCAAAGCTGGTGCCCAGTGCAGTCCCAAGCAATTGTTGGTAAATCACACTGTTGAATAAAAAGATGTAACTCTTAAGGCACCATATAATCATATCATTATGCATGAGGTAACCTATTGATCAAAATTTCAAAAAGTGTCTCACTGCCATTAATCCATCCTCATGCCTTATGCTAGAATAGAGTGAATTCACATCCAGAAAGACCATCAGGTATTGTTCTTCTCAATTAATATAAGAAATTATCTGCGCAATTCAGTAGTGTCCCAAATGTATGAGGGTACTTCCAGAACCAAAGGGTGTAGAAAAGAATCAACACATTTCAACACAGTGTCCAGTAAACTTCCTATTGAAGAAATTATCGGTCTGCCTGGAGTCTTTACTGAAGCACTGGCACATTCTTCAACTACACCTCATAGTTGAACAAGAGAACAGCTCCAAGCCCTCCAATACTTACCAAAAACCTCATATATTTGACTTGATCAGGTAAAGAAACCCCCTCGTGAATGGGATAGGGAAATACTACTTAGGCAAGTGGAATGTAGATACATCCTGAGAATAGGGAAAAACAAACCAATTAGATTGAATTCTAATGAAGAAATGTATACATATCTATAACTTTGTACAGTTTTAGCCTCAAAAGTGTAATTAAGTATTTCAAAAATGCATTACAAGAGCTCTCATTAGTGAAATTATTTGAGATTATATTATATTTTCTGTTAGGCATATTTAATGTGTGTTTTTTATTTTTTATTTTCCATGCACACTTGCAACACTGCAATTTGCTGTGGTCGAGTATCGTGGGGAACGCAGGAGAGCTAAGATATCTCTTTAGTTCTTTAGATGGTCTAGTTTATTATTTTGTTTGCCCGATGGGGCTTAATATGGCTCTCCCTTTTTGTTTCTCCTTTTTCTTCTCTTTCCCAGTTCTGGGCAGATGAGATTAATGGTTGTATTAAGGCGGTATTTATGTATTACACGACACGTTTGAATATTTTGCTGCACTAGCAATCAATTGATGCTATTACAGCAGTAAGCATAAGCGGGCAAGGTAAACTGAAATAGGTTCAATTCGATCATGAGAAATGTTTTTTAAGAACAGGTATTTAGATATTTTGTATTTGCAAATATGCACATTCAGTATTAACTTATATACTCCAACATGGCCGACGACATTGTACTTTCTTGTTAGTCCATTGTTTGTGGCACAGTGCAAGATGAAATAGATAGTGCTCTGGTGTGCAGGCATCATGATAGAGGCATGAAAGTCAAAACAGATCTGATGCTGTACACAGGTTTTGTTCTGCCAAGCTAAATAAGCCATTGTAACTCTACTAGGAGTGCCGTCCTGTGATTGAAGTTTTTGCGGAAGAATCAGGATTTGTTAACACCCGGTTTTCAGAAGGTATAGCTAGGAAATAGCATTTAAAAAACCTTAGATATTCACCGAATAGACCGAGCTTACTGAAACGTTATAGTTAGGTTGACATTTCAAAGCGTCACAAGATGGCTGCCAACACTTTCAATTTTGAAGTGATGGCAGCCAATCAGATCGCAGGCTGAGATCGGGAGGGTTTGCGGAACCTCCACGGCCATATTTGTATATCTGAGTAATCTTTATATTTCTCAGGAACTACTGAATGGACCCATTTAACATAAAGAATGCACTCTGGGCCAAGAGCGACGTTTTTGCCAAATGTGGTGTAATTCCGTTCAGCAGTCCGGGCTGTAGCTGTGTCTAAAGTTTCTTATTGAAATTAACATGGAGAAAATGCATTTTGGGACCCCCTTTTTTTTCAGCTCCTGCTTGAAAAATCACCGCGAAGCTTTGAACACACCAGCTGAGGTGAGTGGGCCATTAGTTTAGAAAATTTTGTGAACATTCGTCAAACGGCGCCAAAGATATTGACAAAAGAAAAAAAACTTTTTGATTAGAAACAAGGTATTTACTATAACTACCTACTGGTGACTGGCAGTAGGTAATATATATATATATATATATTATTTTTATGGTAGAAGATCGGCGGAATACATTGCGGTCGAGAGGCACACAACAAGCGAAAGGCAGAGGAAACAAAATAAATCCTGCAAAGAGAGGAGGAAACGCCGGCGGCTTCACGAAAAAGAAAAAATGAAGGGGGAACCAACAAGCGAAATAGAAATTAACAACTTTCCCACCATTCTGCACGATACGGCTGTATCGGCAGAAGAACAAAACAAAGATAAAACCCAAAAAAAGACAAAAATGAATTAGAAAAAGAAGAAAAAAATAATGAATCGAAAGTTACATTAAAATCAGATGTGGAAAATACGGTGATTAACTTGACTAAATTGGATTTAAATGCTGCTGAAGCCCAACTTCTCGCTTTGGGGCTTTATTTTTGCCCAAAGAATGGATTTAAATATGTTCAAACAAGAATTGACACTTTCAAGTTTATCCGGAAACTGAAACTTCTAAAATTCCACACACTTAACAAAAAGAATAATTTAGCTGCAACCATTTTGAAGGAATCTCAAGTGAGCAAGACTTTTTCCATAGCAGATACTACGGCTTTAAAGACTGCACACTCTCTTGCCAATAATGAAACTGATTCCATAGCTAATACTCAGGAAGTTTTTAGATCTATGGGGATTGCTAGTGGTAGTGCTGGCAACAGTCCCTTTGGTCCTAAATCCACGTTTGTCCCTGTTATGCCTGGGGACACCATTGACATTTTTAATGATCGTGTGATTGATGATTTAAAAGAATTAAATCGGACTGTTGCTAAGAAGGATAAACATAGAAGTTTCAGAGACAAACAATATTCTACCCTTATTCGGAAAATCAAATCTTAAGGTAACATTATTGTCAACAAAGCAGATAAAGGCGGTAACGTTGTCTTATGGCCACGTGATATGTATATTAAGGAAGCTGAGAGACAATTGAGCGATCCAGCCTGCTATAGGAAAGCCTCTTTTAATTAATTGAATAAGGTAAAACAATTGGTGCATACGAACTTAGCACAATGGAAAAGGGAAGGTTTGCTAAGTAAAAAGGAGTTTGAGTTTTTGAAGAAGGATTTTCTGATCACTCCTACTTTGTACTTATTACCTAAAATCCATAAGGGTATTTCACCTATACCGGGGCGTCCCATTATTTCAGCCCAAAATGGACATTTGGAACCCTTATCCAAATATGTGGATTATTTTCTTCACGATTTTATGGAGGCTCTTCCAACTTACTTGAGAGACACTGGTGATTTTTTAAGTAAACTAAAAAATGTTGTTTGGAAACCTAACTACATGTTTTTAGTAATGGATATCACCTCTCTCTATAGCTCGATCAATCACAGTGATGGTTTAACTGCTATTGAACATTTTTTGTCTAAAAGAGACATCAAGTACTTTGAACATTGCAAAATGTTAATTACTATGATTGATTTATGTGTCAAAAACTATTTCTTTTTATTCAACAATGAAGTCTACCAACAATTGCGGGGTGTGGCGATGGGGGCATGCTTCTCCCCCAGCTACGCGTGTTTACACGTGGGCTGGTGGGAGAGGCATGTTCTTGGTGGGCTCCGTGATTGTTTGGGGGACTGTGAGACTGGCATTGTTAAAATGTGGCGTTACATAGATGACGTGTTTATAATCTGGCAAGGTTGTAAATCTTCTGCTGAAAAATTTGTGAGTGATGTTAACATCAACTCTTTGAATTTGGAATTCACAGCTACCATAAATAATGTGAGTGTAGATTTCTTAGATGTAGATGTCTACATTAAGGACAACAACATCATGACTAGGATGCACAGAAAGATTACAGCTGGAAACTCTATTTTACATGCCCAGAGTAATCATCCTCGCCATCTTATAAAGAGCATTCCCTATGGGGAATTTTTAAGAATTAGGCGTATATGCAATAATGAGATTGATTTTGCAATATGTCTTGATGGTTCCTTTCAGAGAATTTTACGTAGGGGATATGATAAAAATGCACTCACTAATTCCCTTAGAAAGGTGATGTCGAATCAGACTGACTCTACTGTTGATTCTGGGGTCATCGATATTGAGATACCCGAGTCAGTGCCTACTGAAACTGTTAAATCTACTATTCGGTTAATCACCACTTTTAACAATCAAGAAAGGAAGATCAGACAAATATTAAAATCTAATTGGCCCATTTTAAAAACAGACATTACACTGGCTCCCCTTTTAGAGGACTTGCCGGGTATTATTTTTCGCACAGCACCCTCTATGAGGGATGCTCTGGTGAAAACTAGTCCAGAGATTAGTATTAAACCTGATTGGCTATCCAATAGAACTGGGTTCCGTAAATGCAGCTCTTGCAGGGCTTGTAAATTTGGAGTTAATACCAACAAATATTCTGATGGACTCACTAACACTGTTTTTAAAATTAACAGTCCTTACACCTGCAAAACTGACCATGCGGTTTATGTTTTAAAGTGCACATGTGAGCTACTATATGTTGGTAGCACTAAATTACAAGTGTTCAACCGCATTTTACAACATCTTCGGGCCATAGTCAATTCTGACCCCAATTACCCTGTGGCACGTCATTTCAAATTAGTCCATAAGAACAACTTAAATGACTTACAATATTTTGTGATTGACGCTGTCCCTCTATCAAAAAGAGGGGGTGATAGAGAGAAGAAATTAAGACAATTGGAAAGCCACTATATTGTCCTCCTCAATACTAAGATTCCTAACGGATTGAACATGGGAAAAAAACGTTATAATTTTCTGTAAATATTTTGGCCTTTTTTTCATTATTTGCACAATATATTAATGGTTTTACCTATATTTATGGTTTTAGCTGTTTTTATATTGTGCTGAGGATGATTCAATGCCAAATTAATTCTAAATGATTGGGCCTTTTTTATAGAGTATTCCAGTGTATTGTATATAATTGTTGATAATAACCTTTCTGATTCAGTGTCACCTTTTCTAGATCAAATATATTGAATACATTGTAACTTCCTTTTTATATTCCCTTTTGAAACTGATGAAATTTTGCACATGTTTTTAATATATGCAATTTTCTTAAAATTTGACATTGCCGGTTTTCTGCACTTTATTGCACTTTGCACTTTTCACTTATGAATTGGTCTAGCTGTTGATAATTTGTAATGGTCATATATTATCTTGCTCTGACCCACTTTTATGGGTTTTCATTGTTGCACTATTTTTGCACTTTCTTTATTATCTTAGTGGTTTTTAACAATGTTAATTTACTGGATTATGTCCATTTGACCTCCTGGGACAAGAAGTATTTATGAATGTGGATTTACTTTTTGCTAGCTATGATTTTGGGCACTTGCCCGGTATTTCCATTCATCAATCATCATCATTGTACAGATAGAGGCTGTTTAGGAAATATTAAGGTTTTTTAATTAAGACTTTTTTTCCATTACCGATAATTTTCTCTAACAGTGATGTTATGAATTTATAATCATGTTTCTTTTAAATTATTTTAAAAGATTTACATTGTAGCTAGCGGACTGTATAAAAATACGTATTTTTACTATGTCCTTGTTTTTGTGGGAGGAGTCAATTGTGGGAACTACCAGTATATAACCACTGTGATCTCTGGGATTGTCATGTGATCAAGTCCGGGTTTCCCGGACGAAACGCGTCATGTTGCCTTTCCCATCGATGGAATAAAGCACTTCACTTGACTCCCTGACTTCGCCGCCGCTGCTGACCCGTGTCTCCTCCCGCCGCCGCTACTCTGTACCACCTGAGTGCGGCCGCAGTGGGGGGGAGGCCAGGTCTGGGGACTACAACATCCAGGATCCCTAGCGGCCGGAAGCCGCAGTCACCCGCGCTAGGAGGCGCAACAAATTACGTCCATCCCCCGCTTCGCGTGAGCGCGCGTGAGCGCGCGTGAGCGCGCGTGAGCGCCCGGGGCTAAGCCCGGGCAAAGGGCGGGCTGTTTTTTGGCCGCTCGGTGGCCGAAAGAGGCCGGGCCGGGCCCACTCTCTTGCTCCCAATCAAGCTATTGCCCTGATACGTCCATCTGTGGAAATTAATTCCCAAAGACTATCTCACACCGTTGCCATTTTTCCTGTCCGCCCCCCTGCTGCTTTCCTGAGTAAACTCCACAAGTCGAGTGTCGTCGCTGAGGAAAGATCGCTCTGGGTCTTGATTTGCCACCACTGCATGGGGCTTGTGCTGGAGGAATGTAACTTAGAAGAAGTATAAAAACATCTTTAGCCCCGCTCTAAAATTAAGTTGAGAATAACATCTGGTTGATCATCTACCATAGCTACTACTTTTGAAATAACTACACCCGCAAATGTAGGGGGAAATAGTAAAGGCACACTTGATAAATATTTTATAAAGTTTGCCTCTGATACGGAAAGGGAGTGCGCATTGGCCGAGCGCAGGGCGGAGTGACGCCGCTCTATTGAATGTATTAAAAGTAGACCTCCTTTGGCCCTACCACCTCAGATTAGTCCACCTGGTGCAGGCCTTGCCATAGAAAATGAGGATCCTTTATATACACAGGGTATTCCCATACTTTTGTGAGATACGCCCCCTACACCGGATGCCCTTAATAATATGGACACAAACAATGTATCTATCGTTAGTAACCCTATTATGGGGATAGATGTTATACCCGAGCCCTCTCGAGTAGTATTTGAGACAACCAAAAAGAAGGCCGGGGAATTAGTTGTGCCCAAAGTTTATGGTCCGCCACCAAATAAAAGAAGGAGGAGGGGTGGTGTCCCACAAAGAGGTAAGATCAGCCATTCGGACTTTGGCAAAGCTACAAAGCTCAGTGTAACATCCGTATCTACACCAAAGGCTAGGTTAATACCTGATTCTACCCAAATGGTTCCCCAAAAAATAGCATTAACCCCAAAAAACCCTACACTGACTGCACTCATGTCTGGCTCAGTAAATCCCTTGCATTGCACGTCCAATGAACCATTGTCTGCTGTCTCCCTCGAAAGTATTGAATATCTACTTAGGTCATTCACACTACCTATATTAGAGAGGTTGAAGAAGGTAGAGCAACGGCTGGGGGACTTGGAATTGGCTATTAGCAACAAAGCCAGGTTATCTAAAGATAATGTGAAACCAGCCCTACCCCCTGCAGCCACAGAGATATTAATTACCCCTGTTGTCCAAAAGGGTCTAAATCCAACTAGTAAACCCATGAATCAAAACCAACAGAGGGCAAATCCTCCTAAAACAGTCCATCATCCAGCGCCGCTTGTTATTAGCGAAACCCCGAAGGGGGGGAAAAATTTAGTCACTGGGAATAAGCGGGAGGTAAGGGGGAGGGCAAGTCCAGTCAGTGCAGAGAACCACAGGGGCCGCCAAGTTGAATTACCCCCAGAAGCGGTCCCATTTGTAGTTGTGCTCACGGGTGTTCCCACATTAGAGGAGGGCAGGAGGGAAGGGTTCACCCAGTTAAAAAACAAAACCATGCATTGGCTCAGCCAGAACAGACCGCTCCCTTTTAACATCGATGGTGAGATTATGCATGTTCGCCGAGTCTCCTGGCTGGGGAGCCGAAAGAAAGATATCAAGGGCGATTTAATAGTTATAAACTTTAGAGATCCTGGAGTGGTCAGATACATCCTAAATTGGATTCCAGGGAACGTTGGTAATTCCATCGTTCCCTGTGAACTGACCTATTTTTATCCAAGATCCCTGGTGGCACCTATAATGTCCAATCCTATGATTGCTAAAAATGTATTTGGGTGGGACACTGTACCTTACAGGGGACATAGTAATGGTATTAGGAACATGGACCATCTGCAAGAAAACAGGAGAATAGATCACTTATTGCCATTCACTCCGCTGGAAGTCGCTAACAGATTCAAACCCATTTCAGGTTTTGATGACTGCGAATGACGGACGGGGTTCTCTATCAACATGTCTCCGACTGGCGAGAATAAATATATAAAAGCTAATTTAAACTCCCAAGAACAAACTTTGGTACCTCTACCAATTATACGTACACAGGAATCTTACAAGGAGATAGTCCCTCAGCTTCAAACACAAGTATTAGGGGAAGAAATACCATCATCTCCCCATTTGGTTAACACCTCGGTGATAACTCCCAGTGTTCCATCGGAGTTGGCTTCTCTAACATCTACTAATTTAACATGGTTAACTAACACTGAAACTCCCGGTAGCATAATCTCATGGAATACAGCGGGCCTCGCCTCAAAAATCAATGACGCGGCCTGGCAATCAATAACTATGACCCACTCCATCATAGCCCTTCAGGAAACATGGGCTATCGAGCAATCCCATGTGTTAGGATATAAAACCTTTTTTACTTCGGCAGTCCCTAGCAAAAGGGGTAGACATAAGGGAGGGCTGTCTATATATTTGTCGATTCACACTGGCCCCAGTGTCCTTAAGAGCTTTTTGGATAGTGTTTATTATCAAATACTAGTGGTAACATGGGGCTTTTTAAAAAATGTTGCTATTGTTAATTTCTATAACAATATCCCCATGGCACACCTAGAAACCGTCATTAAGGAATTGTCAGGCACCCTTAAGAACATCGATGATAGTTGCCCGGGGGACATCGCTCTTTTGTGGGTAGGGGACTTCAATTGCCCATTATGTCCAATGAGCTTACATGGAGTGTGTGGATGGGAAGATGAAAACCAGGGGGCGTCTAGCCATTTTGTCCACACAAAACTAGGGGATATGCTTAATAATCTACTAGCAGATCATTCCCTGGCATTTAATAATGAGGCCTGCTCCCTGCCTAAATTATTCACCCCCACTTTCAATGCAAGAGGGGTAAAAGCAATCATTGATTTTACTTTATTTTCGTCCCGTTATGTTCCACTGGTCACTAATTGGGAGACACTCACCAGTGGTATAAGTGATCATTACCCTATCTTAGTTACCTTTAGATTAAACCGGGAAGTGCAATCCCACAATACTCACTGTAACTATGACCTTAATCCTATTCTTGGTCAGCAAAATGGATTCTGTATTAAATGGGAGAAGGTAATTCCAGCTACTTTTCTAAAACAAATTAGTAATTAGCTCCCTAAAGGAAATTAATACGTGCCTGACCCTAGGAGAGGATGAAGCGCTCGTCTTGGATTCCTTTAAAAAAATCTGCTCTTCAATTAAACAGCTTTTGACCAGAAACCCGTGCAATGTAGTTAAGAGAACCCCTGGGTGGTTTGACCCAAATTGCACTAGGGCACTGAGGGAACTTAAACAAGCTCTGCACATTACACCAATAGATAGACCACAGGTACAAATGGCAAGGCGAAACTATCGTGTCGCCCTAGCCAGAAGGAAGAAAGATATAAAATCTGAAGCTTGGGCAGCGCTTCACGCAGCCTCCGTACAAAAGGACACTGTAGCCTTTTGGAAGGCTGTGAATGCTCCCTTCTATCAAGATGACCAGGGCCCACGCATAGACAATGCTATTACGGCCCAGGAGTGAGTGCTCCACTTCCAAGCCCTTTATGGCATGTCAGTTTCACCAGCGGCCCTCCCCCAATCATCAATAGTCGCTGAGGGAGCAGACTCTCCGTTCCCCTCAGATATTCAGTTTGAACTGGAAGAGGTCTATAAGGCTCTAAGGGAAAGCTCAGCTTCTAAGGCCCCAGGACCCGATTGTGTCCCTATTGATGTGTTTAAAATGCTCCCGGACCTGTGGGCCCCTTTACTCACTAGAGTCTTAAACTGTTTAAACAAAAGAGGTTTTATTTCGACATGGCCGATCTATAAAAAGGGGGACAGGAATGATCCTGCCTGCTATCGGCCCATCTCATTGTTAGATGGTTTTATGAAGATGGCAGGTAGGGTCATTCTTGCACGTATTCAGGATTGGCTGGAAGGTCAGGAAGTGTTATCGCCCTTCCAGTATGGCTTTAGGGAGGACGGGGGACAATTGAGCAAGGGTTAAATCTTTCCCTAATTGTTTCCAAATACATACATGTAAAATAAAAAACCTATACGTGACATTTGTGGACCTCAGCTCTGCATTTGATTGCGTCCTGCATGATAATCTCTGGCAAACTCTAAGGGACATTGGATTGGATAGCCAAATAATTGTCTACATTAGAGAACTCTACGCTGGGGCAGGTGCATGCGTAAGATACGGCAGGAGGGGGGAATGTACAGAGCCTTTTAAGATCAGTAGAGGGGTAAGGCAGGGGTGCATACTAGCCCCTTTGCAGTTTAACCTCTATATCAATGGGGTGGGTTCTTGCTTAGCACAACAGTATCATGATTATCCTGTAATCAAAGGCAAACCCATCCCCAGCCTCCTGTATGCCGACGATGCGGCTATCCTCTCGCAGACAAAGGTGGGCCTCCAAAAAGCTGTACAGAGCTTCTCAAATTTTATGAAGCTCAGGGGCCTACGTGTAAATGTCTCTAAGACATTTACCATGTCATGTGGTCCAAATAAACAAAGAACCCATGTCCAATTATCTTAGACGATAGGCGGGTGGAGCTAGCCGATATTTTTTGCTATCTAGGCGTGCACTTTGATAGGCGGGACACGTGGAAGTCCGGTGTGAATGCAAGGGCCATAGCATTCAATAGAGCAACTGGCGCTCTTGTGAATTTTGCAAAAAAAATAGGGACTAGGCCAGTCAGGGAGCTCCTCCAAATATTCAAATCTAAATGGGTGGCTACTGGTACTTATGGGGCGGGTATTTGGGGTTGGCAGCAAGTAGATGCAATACAGCGAATCAAGAACAGGTTTCTGCGATTCCTAACAGCCACACCAAAGAGTACGCTGAAGTTGCCCTCCTTCATATCACAGACATTATAAATTTAGCCCCTGTTTTACTTTGGCATAATGTCTGTGTAGGAGAGTAGGGTCTGCGCTCCTATGGTCACCCCAAATTTTTGCTTTTTGCTTCACTGGTTTATGACTTAATGTGGCTGTGGGCCTGCTAATCCACAGCCTGCTGTTCTCTCTCTAAATTATTGCCAATGTACTTTAGGTGCATTACGAAATTGGAACTGGTTCACCTTATTGGCCCCTGTAACAGTGTACCCAGGTACCCAGGGCATAGGTGCTTCCAAGGCCTACCAGGGGCTGCAGCACGTATTGTGCCACCCCTGGCCTGGCCTCCATATTTGACACAACTGGCTGATCACTCAGCTGGGGTAAGTCGGTGTAACCACCCCTTACTTAGGTGTAGTATGCCTATGCCTAACCTAAAATGGACACATATGTTCCTATCAGCCACTCCTATGGAAGGCCTCATCAATCCTGGAGGCAGAGTGCTTGGAAATATGTGAGATGGTGCTCTGGCATGAGCTGAGCCTGTCTACAGCTTTCGGAACCATGTCCTTTAGCTGTTCCATGATACTGCCATACCATATACTCTTAAGTGCATTATGAACCTCGCGGTTAAATGCTATCTTTGGTTTGGCTTTATCAAAACACCCCCTCGCCAGTTCTGGCAACGGGGGTAGCATTCCACCCTTCTAGAGGGACACGACATGTACCTAACCTGAACCCCGGTTAAAGTTAAACAGAGCCTCAGCATCACAAAATGGATGCTGCCACCACAGACACAAGTCTGACCTCCAGCTGCTGGGAGTCCTTCCAGCGAGGGCAGCTTGGACAAAGGGTTTCCTGCCTTGGGAGGTGCTAGCACCACCCCAGACAGGATTTTGTGTATTGGGTAGGACAGGGCTGAATAGAATCAGACATGCCTGGGGCACACAAGGTGTCCCTGTGCATAGGCCAGTTCAAACCGGTGCTGGGGCTTTCCAGCCCCAGTCTTGGCGCGAAGCTGGACAAAGGAAAGGGGGTGTAGCCACCCCCCTTCCTGGTCCCACCCAGAGGAGGGACCTAGTAGGTGATCCGGCCCCCAGTTTTGGAATAAGAGTAGGAGCTGTGTCCTGAGACTTCAGATCATCCTGAACTCGACTTGAAATACAGAAGAAACTTGGACTTCGACATTCTGCTGCACAGAAGACTGAAGAGAATCTCCCTTGTGGCCAAGGAGTGACCACCCTGTGAATACAGGCACCAACCAGCAACTCAACGTCTGCTTTGCCGCCGCTTCCCGTCGGAGCACGAGCCCAGAGCCTGACAAGACCCAGACTTCCAGACATCTCAGAGCCTGATCCACAGTCCCTGAAAAGAAGAGACCCGTGGAGGCACCGAGAGACGTGGGACCGGACATCTTGGAAGACCCCCGAAGAGCTGACTGCGCAGCACCCGAGGCACCCTCGATGCTGTGCTTTGGGGTTTGAGAAGCCCCAACACCGAGCAGCATTTGCACCAAAGATCAGCCCCCCAGCATCTCCACGATCTGCGTGGGGCCCTGTTGCACTTTGCCACTTGACGCGCCATCCCGGTCACTTGCCACGCGGCTAGTGGCCATCTTGGCGACGGAAACTACAACTTACACCACTGGTCAGGTTGCTCCAGACTGGTCCTTGCTCCCCTGAAAAGGAGCATCCGCTCTGACCTTGCTGGTCTGAGTGAGAAGCTTGAATCAATTCCTGCGTGACTTGCTTTTGCCAAGGCCTGTTTGCTCCAATCAAGTTGCCGACACTGCCGTCAGTGAGAGCCTATGTGGGACAGATCGTGATCGACTCCTGGATGTCCTTGACCTCTTCGTGTCCACGTGGCTGCAGAGACAATCTTCACTTCATTACCTGTTTGCACCCGACATCGCCTGGTTCCATCCTGGTTCCACGGTAGTCACTGGCTAGTGACTTTGAACATTGTCCCCTCTGCTTTCAGGTCTTCACCTCTTCAGATCCACCCTTGGATCCACCGGAACACTTCTTGACGACCCGCCTGCAGCATCTTCTGCTCCAAGCACCATCGACCTGCGTGACGAAACCCAACACTACTTCGTACCTGTGCACCCGCTTCCTGTGGGTGAGGTAACTCAGCAACGCCGGTGTTCCCACACTGGTGTACACCTCTAGTGCCTGTGTCTAAAGTTTTATCCTTGTAGGTCCATCGGAAGATTCCTTAAACACTAACTTTGTAACTTTTACGCACCATTGACTTAACATTGGTGCAAGCGTGCACTTTGAGCACTGCACCCGAGTCCCGCGGGCCTTTCCCGACTTCATCACTGCTAGTCTCGAACAGCTCCAGCGATTCCCCAGGCCCTAGGCCTCTTCACTTTCCCCATAGTGGTTCTTATACCACTATTTTAGTATATGGTTTAGGTGGCCCCTAGGGCTCATCCATATTTGTGCAACTTTTGTATATTTAAACTGTGTTTTGTTTTAACACATTTGCTTCTGTGCTCATAAAGAGTACAGGGGATATTTGTAGAAATAAATCTATATATATTTTCAATATATATCTGTGTGGTGTCCTTTCATTTGGTATTCAAGGGGATTGTGTATGGTAAAACAGCTTGCTTCACATGCCTTTACAGAGTTTAGCCTAAGACTGCTTAGTCCATGCTACCCCTAGGATAGCTTGTCTATAAGGTTGACTTTACAACCTCCACCATAAGGGTTGCTTGGCATGGTACAAGGTGATCACTAGAACTAGTGAGCATCATATACCAGGCCAACTTCTCACAGTCTGGTCTAACCCAGCTACAGAACTGAATAGATCCATCATAGAGGACTGTTTAGCCTGTGATGGGGCAAAAAACATTAAATGGTTTAGGTACATCAAGAACTTTGTCAGTGAGATTGGTCATCCTGAATATTTCTCCAATCCGGCCTCACTGGAACAGCTCTCGCGATCCACGCTGAAAAAGACCCTTTTAGAACATTTGGAATTACAAAGATGGAAGGGTGAAAGGACAAAAATAACGATGAGGTGACCTCCCAAAGGGGCATTCAGCTGTATCTTGTATTAGACCAACCCTTGCATCATCGTAGGCTCCTGACGTACTTCCGCCTGGAAACTTTTTACAGACTTGTAACATTCCCGATATGTAACGATTGGGCGAGAGAAAAAAGACGCTGTCCTTGTGATGATAAATCATACCAATCAAATATTCATTGCATTCTTTTTTGTACTTTATACAGCCACCCCAGGCGACAAATTTTGAAACCTCTCCTATTAGCCTGGGGTTTAAGAAAAGCCAGAGATGCCTACAATAGATTAAGGACTTTAGACGATTGCCTTACTATTAGCACAGTGAGCTCCTATTTGAACACAATCTTAAGAGTGAGAAGGACCATAACTATGGAATAGCAATAGCCAATTTATTATAAACAATTAATATGTTTGTGACCCGATTGTATTGTTTTATATTTCTCTTTTAACCTTTTTATAGTGTTGCTTAAAGCTTGAGTGAAAAAGATGGAATTTTAATTGTGATTTTATCTGTATACTTTTATGAATTGTAAATTCAATTCGAATAAAGCTTTGAACACTTGCATGTTAGCTTTAGTGGTGAATAGTGAATAAGCCTTTTAAAATAGTACTCATAATGAGATCATGACCAGACCAGGTATGTGGTGCTGCCCATGTATAGCGTCAAGGCGCTCGCGGCTCTACATCACCACCATGTTACATGTAATGGCGGACTGCTCAGTGCTAATTCTGCCCTAGTGGGCAATGGCTCTACTCCAGGGTGTGCTAAGTGTGCGCAGGTCTTAACATAAAACGAACAAGCAGAGGTGGGGGGTTTCCAGTTTGAAGGCTACTCTCATCACTCCACAGCTATTCATGACTTGATACTGCCTTCCACTCGTTTTACAAAACATATTGGGTGCAGAAGACCTATAAGAGAATACATATAACAATAAATGGTGTTATAAAAAAGTGAATATATAACAATGCTACAAACAACAATAAGCGAAGACAACAATTGAGTATAAAAGCCATAACATTTAAATACATTGAATACTGAATTAGTAATGCAATAGGAGAGCTCTCTCATAGTTAGCTATCCCACGTGTACTGCCAATTCTTCATCAATATTGTGCCCTGATGGCTGTGTTGTGTGGTATTCAATAATCATTTTAGACTCCAGACGTCTTTAATTTAAGGACCTTGTCCCCTCCCCTTTCTCTCATTGGAATGGTGTCAAGGACACAATAAAAAAGGAGGTTGGCATTCTGCTTGTGGGATAGCTTCAAGTGTCTTGCTATTGAATACTGTTTGTCATCCTTCTTGATGGCCCTTAAATGTTTCAAAACTCTCTTTTTGGCTGGGTGAATTTTGCTGTCAATATAATATTTTTTGCACGGACATTTAAGGGAGTACACAGCATAGTCTGTGTTGCATGAAACATGTTCGGTGACCATGAAGGGTTTAAGCTTGACAGATAATTTAACTTGTTTACAGTTTTTGCTGTATTTACAGGCCTTGCACTTGTTACAGGTATAGAACCCTTGTATCTGATTGACCCCAGTTTTGACAGTTGAACCAGTAGTGGTACGAGATACAATGTCTTTTAAAGATTTGGCCTTCCTGTATGTGACCTGTGGATAGTTTTCTACCACTGCAGATATGTCTTTATCAGTTTTAAGGACTCTCCAAAACGTGTTGAGACATTCTCTAACTTCATGTGCTTGATTGGAATAGGTAGTGATGAACCTAATCTTATTCTCTGGATCAAATCTTGTTGGCTCAACCATTTTTACTTTTAGTAGCTCACTTTTTTCAACTTCTACACAGGCTTTGTTAATGCTGCTCTGGGTGTACCATCTTTCCAAAAATCTGTTGGTCCTAATGGCTTTCTCAATTTCAAACCCCCTCATCATTACCTATTCCAAGCAAGCATTTTCATTGGTAAGGCATGCATAGTAAAGGCATATGCGTGGTAAAGACTTGCATGTTAAAGGCAATGTGGGGCAAGGCACTGGGTGGTAAATGGTACATTGTAAAGGTCGAGCCTAGGCAGCATGCATGAGCTGTCTGCAAGCCCTGCTGTAAGTAGTATAGCGAGTGTAACCCTGCCTGCTGCCTGCTCCCTGCCATTAATTAACACCTGTGTTGCTTTTCCTTTCTGGCTCCTTATTGGTTGGTGTTCCCAATACATCACTAATGTTTTATTGGAAGAAGCACTGACCAACTACAGTTTTATTATGCTGTAGGTGTTCAAGTGTTGTGGGACTACTTGTTTTATTTTGCATTACTGATATTCTGTCACTACAGCCCCTAGCACAGCACCAGGTTTCAAGTTTTTTTCTATGACCATGGCGCCCGCTTCACGGGCCACCATGCACATAAGTTAAAAATAGACAGGTGCCGAACTTTATATTTTAGCCCGGCACCCGTTTTCATCATTATTTATTCATTACTGTGCACAGGTGCCACGCTTTATGTTTTAGCACAGCGCCTGCTTTTATATTTACAACAATGTTTTGTGTAAGTAGGCTGTTGACGCTGTCTTGTTTTTTTATTTTCCAAAAGAGTACGAATCTTTCCGCTCACTTCTCATGTTTGTCAATAAAGACCACCAATATTTTTAGAGTTGGTTTTGTTATCTGATTTCCTGCACTTTTGTGGAAGTAGTTAATGAATGTGCAGTGCCGTCGGTGCTGTGCATGCGCGCACTGGTGAGTGCTACTCAGTGAATAATTTTAACTTTTTAATTTTTTATTTTTTGAGAAGAAGAACATTGCAAATTAGAATTATTGTTCTGGATATTGTTGGAGTTGTTGTTCCATGTTGTATAACTGTGATGTTTGGTATGTCGCGTTTTATTGAGCCGTGCTACTTCAGACGCCAGGATTGTAGCATTCTCACTGCATTGAAGGGGAGTAATACGCAGGCTGGTCTAATCAATGCGGCCGGTAAGATGCACTACGTTATATCTTTTTTAAGTTTAATATTTTTTATTTGTATAGCTTTCTTTGCAAAATAAAACCATTGTTGTTTTCTTTATAGCGTTCGGGGTCTATGTCCTCTGAACTGTGAGTGGGTTGGTTTTGAAAGTATTGGGCCTTATTTGGAACTATAATTGAGATGTGCTGATTTTTTAGTCATTCTTTTTGGTTGTTAAGCTATCTATTATTTTTCAATCAATGGTTGGCCTCAGCTGATTAATTTTGGGTGGCATACTGAAATTATTTAGCTTTTGGCGTTTTAGGACTTCTGACGTTGTTTTCTAAAGTCCCTCCACATTATTTTGAGTACGTTTGACTCGGATACCTTAAGTGGATTATTTGTATTTTCTCTAGTGATGGGTGACTGTGGACTTTATGTCAGTTGTTCATGGTTGTCATTGCTTTATGGTGATGGATATATTTTATTGATTTATAGTCTTTCTAGTCTTTCTTATTTATATGACACTTGGAATTGATCATGCGTCTCACGGTGGCTGACCTTCTTATATATTTTTAGGTTAGTATTTATCAGTATCCTATGCATGACAATTGTTTTCTTCTTTTGTTTTGTGCTATGTTGAATTATTGGTCTTAATTGTGGCACCCGCCCAAAAGTAGGTTTTTTAAAATTATTTTTCAGATTACCCTGATTGGTTGGTCTATAAACAATTCCCTGCCCTGAAGATGACCTTGAAAACATTATAGGTCGAAATTCCGTCAACGCCTGCTTTGGTATATATTTATGGGGTAGCACTGATTGTAAAAACATTTCTTGTTATTTGTTGGACTTACTTTGCTCTAATTTTTGTCTCCCTCTGCCATTGTTTATTTGTTCACACTGCAAATCATGTCCTTTGTGTTGTTTTATGTGTAACTATGTGAGCACCTTGAATGTATTCCTTTACTGTTTTGTTATTCTATATTTGCTGTTTTAGTAAAAAAAAGTTTTTGTATTAGTTCTCTTTGTCTTAGGTACCCCTCTAAGAGTTCTTGTCCAGATATTTTTTTTATTTTAATGCAAATTATCTTTTTATAATGTAATGTTAACAATTTTCCAGAACCATTGTAGCCTTATTCTTCTACGCTTTATGCTCGAGCATGATGCCCACTTTTATGTTCACAAAAAGCAAAAGCTAAAAGCCTTGCAAATGTGAGACCTATTGAATTGCAAATGCTTGTATTATCTGTAAACACCCATCACCTCTTGGTGTTTAAATGCACAAATGTAACTTATTGTTACTGAAGGTTAGGCATTTAGTGAGCATAGTCCAGCTTCTACAGTCAATTACATCACAGCATTTTGGTATTTTAGTTTCCCCTCAGCAAACTTGTAGGTGGCACTAGCATTTGTCTTTATGCCAATGTTGGCGATGCATAAGTCATCAATACTTTAAACCGCATTCCAAGAGTGTTAGACATGCCCAGTTTGGGTAGAAATCTCAAATCGAGATTCTAAAATGTGTGGTAATTCTAAAACCACAGGGTTTCTTGTGAACACATTTCACTACGTAAATCCTAACACGACATGTCTACAGATAATGGCCCTGAATTGTTAGAAAACCAGATGGATGTTGGTGTAGAAATGGTAATTCCAAGGCAGGGAAATAGCAGGGATTCATCCCGTACACTCATGATCCATTCTAGGCCATCAACGCAAAGTAGATTATATCATAAATGCTTTTTAAAACAGAGAATATTTGCTAGAAAGTCTATGTATAGCTCTACACCATGCCCCCATAGCAGTAATGAAGTAAAGAAGATCTAGTACAATGCAAATGAGTTCCTTCTGGGTCACAAGTGCACTATCACAGTATGTGTGCCCTCACATTCTGAGCCTTGTGACACCTGCTTTCATTCTAAATTGCAACTGGCACAATAGAAAACATTGAAAGTTCCCTATGCTAATTCTTTTTGCACTGGTCAAAATCTCATCAAAAAGATTCTTATTTTAGTACTCAAGAAAACTTACACAGCTGCTTACTTACGATTTAGAACTGTAGCCATAACCTACATTAATATTGTTATTTGCAAGTGTTAATGGAATTTAAATAAGGAATTGAAAATGTAATTTCAAGAGCCAAAAATGGCCAATGTAAATAAATATGCAGTAGTAAAAAATACTCACCCCATGTTTCTTCCCCTTAATGTCATTCTTTTATAGTGGGTGCTTTTAAACATAGACATGTTTTAAAAATGAATCCATACACATATACTTGAATCAAGTTACCTTTATTAGACCTAAGACAGAAAGACGCTGGGACGTAAAGCCAGACACCCGCTGATCAACTTCCTCCTCGAACCCAAACTCTTCTACCTTCCGTTAGTTGTTTTCTTAATGTAATCCACAGAAAAGCGATTAGACGTAGCCAATGTCTTGTAATTGTGGAACAATTAGGGTATGTAAAGCCAGTGAGATTTGCTGCTGAGATTTTTAAAGAGAAATTTGTGAACATCAGTAAGATTCAGTAGCTTTCCATCTGTGATTCCAACGACACTCAAGCAGCATACACATAAATGAAGGTACAGTTGGCATTCCTATTTTATTGTTCTAACTTTAATGTACAATTGAGTTTAAATCTCAAATGTGTGCCTGTTTGCCATGTGCTACTAAAATCAAAGAGTCTGTGGTTCCGCAAACCTCTGTCAAAAATGTCTATGCTTGACGTAAATTACTATGCCGCCATAAGGGGGAAATCCCCACAGCAAATGAAGTGGGTCACTTTACAGAAATTTAGTTCAAGTTGTTAAAGGCAAATAATTGCCATTACATTTATTTATCGTAACCAACAAGCATCAAACTCATTGCCACACTTACAAAGATTAAAAGTGGAGCAGTGTATAGTCAACAATATTCTGAGTCATTGACTCTGCTCTGGTAATACAGCCATGAGGGCACATAACTCCATTAAGAGGGGAATAATGTGACATTGGGGTTTTGGTTGTAGTTGCATATGCTATGCATCACCTTCATATGCCTCCACACAATCCTACAGTTATGTTTAGGGATCCCTTAAAATGTTATCTGAATTTGGCACAGTGGAAGCACAACCAAGCATCTATGGTGTTCTCACACCAAACTTGTGGTAACATCTCCCTGTTCACAGGTAAAGAAACCATAGGGTTTCTGATAGCGGAGCCTCAAATGGCTCCTTCATTGGAAACCTCTGACCTGACACACCATTCACCACAGGGCTGTCAAGCCATAGTAATGAACGCCATAACCTATGGCAGGACTTTTCTTGAATACAAAAATCCTTCACCAAACATCTCCATTGGTGCCTCCACTGAAGCCACAAAGATCATTGCTTGCCTGGTGAAGAATTCTACATTTGGCAGTCAAGCCGCAGCCATGGTAGTGGAAGCTGGTCAGTGGACTGTCGACCAGGGCCTGAATGACCCTATTAGAGTGTGTGACCGTACCACCAGCACAACCCTCTAAACAACTAAACTAAGGGCCATGAACAATGATAACCTAGGGTCTGGCTCTTCTACTGCATTGCTCAAGTTTGTTACTCATTCATCTGCTTCCACTATATTTTTTATGTTTGTGATTTTCCACTATGTATGGTTCACTGATGTGTCCTATGTGGACATCCTCAATAGTTGAGAGGGAAGCTGGAGAAATGTAGCTGGTGTACTAGGCCAGGGTGTGGTTGAAAGTTACACAAAGAACTGTAAACTGCTGGGGGACCAAGTCTCTCACAAGCAGTAATGATAGTGTGTCTGTATGTGTATGTGTGCAATGGTGTTTGAGCCCCAATGCTGTGAGTTATGCCTTAATGATGGTGCATTGCCATGCAGCAATACCTTGCAAATGGGACTGTGTATTCTTGCTACCATTCTACTGTGCTTCAATGCATGTCTGCTGTAGTCTTTCTTTTGACATACCTGCACTGCTGAATTTCTGAGGCTGTTTTCACTAGTCATTGCACAAATTGGCTGTGACCCAGGTAAACATTTCCGAGTCTACCTACATTATCTACAACATAGATACTGTTGTCTGCAACCAGCAATGTGGCTAGTGTTCAACTAGTATGAATCAGCCTGTCCGCTGATACTGGCCAAATTGGGCATGCACCAAATACAGGTAGGTATAAGTGAAGCATCTTCAAGTCGTTCCTATTGCTCCAGAATGTTGCCTTGCACTTCTGCACCCCCAGAATCCATAGATTCAGGAATGACAGGGTTTGAGGCAAGGAAGGATAAGAACATTAGATAAAGGTTTCTAACCAGGGTGTGGCTCTGATAAACCAATCAAATGCCCAATCCAAACACATAGAGATGGTCGTAAATTATGGGAGGTTCAGAGGGCTCACAAAGTAGAGTTGGCGGAAGCAAACCCGGTGCTACCAGTGGAATGTTGCATGGATGCACCAATGATAACTGAAATAAAATGCACCCTAGAATGTGGAAACTCTAAAGAAAAAACATCAGCTTGCATGTGTGATATACTTTTGGGAGCTTTAAGTATAAGCCTACATATTAGAGAATTTGTACAAGATTAAGTTCATGTTTTAAATGACCGGTCGGTGTTGTTCAGTAATCTGAAGTATACTAATGTTAATATTTTAGAACTTAAAAAGGCCTGATGGCTTTTAATATTTTAGTACCTTATAGCGATTGAACTAAAAATACTGAAAGTACGTTGGTGAATTATTAAAAAGTGAAGTAGTACCATGTGAAAGCCAAATCCTTACAGATGAATTTGGCAGACATATTTTTAATGGGTAAACTGTGACCATTGCCAAGTTGCGTACGCTTTTGAGTGCCAAAAACTTCTGATTATTCACTTCACCTAGGGAATTATGTTCTGCATACCTTATAAGATGTAGCTGAGAAACTATGAATAAGAAAAAGTTTTTTTTCAAAAGTGATAATTTTGTAATACAATGTGTTTAGATACAGTCTGTCCAAACATTGAGGGGTTACAATCGTTCTGTCACAAACTTTGCTATGTTCCTAAATACGCCAAAAACAGTACTATTACTTTGCTTTTGGCACATGGTAAAATGGCATTAGCTCCTGTGTATCTGAAAATAACTGGAAAAAATTGCTTATTCACTCTCTGTCCTCCAGCCCCTTGCTCAATAAAGCTAAAATCAAGCACAAACTCAAATTCACCAGTTTCCCTAGTGTATATTAGAAACGTTTGCTACATTTTAACTGCTGGATAAACTAAACAAGCTTAGGCATTTCCCACTGTAGGATAAATATAAAAAACTAATGTGTTCCAGTGGAATACATTAGATATGTCTCTTAAATTGTCTTAGGATAATACATTGTATAGATTTAATCGTTTTCAGGGGTTTACATAATCCAATTGAGTACACTATTTAGATGAACTTCAGTGCTAGATGTCCACACTTAGCAATGCGCATCTAATTGTACCTATCTTTATTGCACACGATAAACACTGACCAAGCATGCTTGTTGTGCATATTGGTAAGTGGCACTTGCAAAAGAAACAAGGAAGTATACCTGAGTATAGGCAGAACCGTGGTATAGGCTATGCGTAATACAGCGCTGCCAGAGAATTCAGCTATAGAACCCCTGTTTGATGTTTAGGATTAGTAAAATATTGTAGTTTATTTCTAACGGCCTATAATGACTCAGACGGCTCAGTGTGCATTTAAAGAGAAGAAACAAGAAGTATTTATCTCTTTGCAAGACATACAACTGAGGAATATGGTGCTTCAATTCCAGCATGAATGTATCAATAAAGGGATCTTAGGTTTTATAGATTACCTAATCGGTTATGGCAAGGCTAATGTGTCCTAAAATAAAATTACAAATCCATGAATACCTTTCATATAATCAAAACGTTTCAGGCTGGGTCAGGCAACCATGTTAGAAATTTTCTAATGCAACTGCTGGTTTCTCTTAATCAGTTACAATTCTATAGAATAATACATTCATTTAGAAATGGAGCGCTATCAACAAAAGATTGCCTTCCATTGAGGTGTTCCGTGTGATATTGAATAGACAATTATAGAGTGAAGCTCAAGTTGCCTATGGTGTCATAACCCAGAGATTGGAGCCTTTACATTATTGATAGATACCCACCTACAATTGTATGATGTACATGCACTCCTCGTGAACATTCCTCTGATGTTCTGGAGAAGCTGTTAAGGGGAGAGGCTTCTTGTGGTAGCCATTCACGGATCTGCCACCTCCCTTGGACTCTCTCCCTCTCATCTACTTCCTATCAAGCCAAGCCACTTCTTCCCCCACAAAACCTCGAAATATAAAAAAAAAACACCTGGCACTCTGTCACCCTCTCTAACTACAATTCAAAAGCCCCTACCTGCTCTGCCTACATATTTTTTCTTAAAATGAACCTGGAGTATTGATATTCTCTCATTTCAATCTTTGAAATACCCCTCCTTTTTTCCACCCAAATATCAAAAATATATACCTGGCATCCTGTCACACTAAACTCCTCCTAACCAGGGCTGGACTGGCAGTATTGAGAATCGGGTGTTTCCCTGGGCTAGTTATGCAGTGGTGGGGGCTGGTTTTGTTACTGGGGGGTGGTTTTGCGGCAGTGCTGCAATATCGGCCCACAGTAACAAAATCAACAAGCAAGCGTTTCCCCTGGAGTTGGTCCAAGAAAATAGCCAAGGCTGCTTTGGATTGCCAGTCCGGCCCTGCTCCTCACACTTTATAAAGATAATAGTTTCTTATACAACCCTGCACTTTCTCACCTGATTGCTGTGTTCTTCGCTGTCAATGCAAGAGCAGAGAAAGAACTGGTGTCCATCAGACAGCAGTACTCAGTGAGCTACATCAGCATGAATGACGTTTACTTTCCTGTAAGGGCAGGACATTCTGAAGAGCCAGGAGGGAGTCGCAAGACTAGGCAATTATAGTTATGTGCACTGCTGAGTAACAAATGAAATTTGTTTAAAAAGAAAAATGAATGAAGTTTACTTTCCGCATCATAGACCATTACTAACAGGGAAAAGCAGTGAGTGTTGAAGCATGAACATCACCCGTATTCTTCCGCCTCAATCGGGTCTGCACTGACTGCCTTTGACTGGTCAAGATTTTTACTGTAGGAAATGTACCCTTCCTGAAATGAATTGTTTTGCCTTTTGTTGGATCTTATACTTTTGCTGGCTGGGGAACTCTATGAATGTTACCCCGGCTAACCTGTAATAAGGTGCCTCAGCTCCCCCTTACAACATGGTGAAATTGGCCTACCCTAATTGGAATTTAACTTACATATGAGTATGTGGTATATGGTACTAGGGCCAGTAAGTTAAATATCACAAGTGGACTGCAGCAGCTATTGTGCCATCCACTACAATGACAATGCAAACATGACTGCTAGCCTACAGTTTGTAGCCTGGCCTGTCAAACGAACACCTTTCAACATGTCAAAACCTTCCTTTTAAATATTTATAAGCCACCGCTGTGTAGGCCTTATTGCCGAATAGGCAATGTAGAAACTATTTAAAAGTGGAACATGTAGGAATTTAATGTTAAACATGTCTTTACAATGAAAGACCCCCAAATATATATTTTTACTGTAGCAAGGCACAGCACTTCAAAAGGAAAACAGAGATTTACCAATTCCATTTAATAATACTTATTTTAGTTAGGAAACAGCTATAAGAAAAAATAAACAACTATTTTAATAGTTAATAACCCGTTCCGTGCTCCAGACAGCCAACGGCTGACGGGTGCACTCCCTCCCTGGTGCTGCGAATGATAGTTGGCCGGCGCAGCCCCGCTCACCCTTTAGAACGTCCGCACCACGGCGGTATTGCCGCTGCGGTTAAGGCATTAAAATCCAATTCAAGGGTGTCCGATTTTTGATAAATATTAAGAAACAAGTACTTTTTTAAAGTTACTTTTTCCCTGTCTAGGACCTCTGATGGCCCATCTGCATTTGCTCTCCCACTTCTGTGAGCCTCCAATTAGCATATGAATAGGAATGAATGGGTTTGAAATGCCTCCATGGAATAAACAATTGGCTGATCTGAATGGTTCAAAATTACCTCTTGGAACCTAACCGAAAATGCAGGGTGGGGCTGTGAGCACCCTTTTTGACATTACAGTGTCAAATCCTGCTTGAATGTCAAATCATGCTTGTCAGGTCTGCTGGGGATTTACATTTGACACTTGGGTGTGTTTCAAAGACGTCTCCCGTCACAAGCAAATGTTAATGTAGATTTTCCTAGTTATTATGACGGAAAGTCTTAATTTTATTAAAGACACAGAGGCGAGTATTATGCATTCTAATCTTGCATTTATTGCAATAGCAGCCAAATAAGTGAATAACTACAGTTCCCAGAGGGCCAGGCGACAACTGGGCCATGGGAACGAGAAAAAACGATAATACAGTAACCAATCAGCGCTTAGTAAACAGATTAGAGGCCATACTGACTGCGCAGCTTCCTCTTTTCGCTGACGAGCAGATCAGATAAAATTGAACAAAGGAAAAATAGTCATAACAATAGAAACAGCCAAAATCCAAGAGCAGACATCTTGAGCCACGGAGAGAAAAGGGCAAAGTCCAACTTGAGCATCCGGAGGAACTGGGAGAGCTGAAGAAGTCCACAAGGGTGAAGCACGAAGACGATGGAGGGAAGACCTCTTAGGATGAAGCAGGCGGTAAGGCCGGATTCGCTGTAGGGAGGGAGAACACAAGTTAGTAGTGTAGAGGCGGGATAATACTCGCCTCCGTGTCTTTAATAAAATTAAGACTTTCCGTCATAATAACTAGGAAAATCTACATTTTATGACAAGACCGGAGGCTCCTATTATGCTTGTTCAAAGCATATTAACAACATCAGAAGCAAAAGAATGAATAGGTTTACAATAGAACATGCGAAAAACACTGTCATTGGACCAATCAGCTGATCTCAGAATGTCCTCCAGACGGGAGCCTGACCAAAAGGCCTTAGAGGCCATGGCTCCCCTGGCCGAATGCGCTCCGAAGACGGAGACGTCAATACCGGCAAGAGACATGACCCAACAAACCCACCTGGCGAGGGTAGGGGAAGAGACGGGAAGGTGGGGTTTGCGGCAGGAAATCAGAAGTTGGGAACAAGAGGACGCTCTGAGATCAGCGGTCTTTTGTTCGTACACTTTCAAACATTGTCCCACACAAAGTTGTGGTTGATCAGGAAAGTAAGGGTAAAACACAGAATCCAAATTAGTTTTTGTTCTCCTGCGAATCTGGAACAGAACACCTGTGGGGGAAAAATGACGAGAAGAAACATCTAACGCTCTCACATCAGAAATTCTTTTGATAGAGATCAAACAAAGTAGCATTGTCAACTTGGCAGATAACATTTTGAGAGATAAGGCCGAGTTAGCAGGCCAATTCATGAACAATTTAAGAACCACAGAAACATCCCATAAAAAGTTATACTTAGCCAACGGAGGTTTAGCACATCGAACACCTTTGAGGAGGCGACAGATCAGAGGATGAGCGCCAACCGGTTTGCCATCGATCTGAGAATGGTTGAGGGAAATCGCAGAGCGATAAAGATTGACGGTACGATAGGCCTTACCTGAGCTGGCCTCAGAGGCTAGAAAATTGATTATAAAATTCAGAGGGGCTGAAAGGGGATCGATAGACCTTTCCAAACACCAGCTTGCCCAAAGAGACCAGGCGGATTTGTATGCCTTGGACGTCCCAGGGGCGCAGGCCTGGTTGATGAAGAGAGAAGCCTCTTGCGAAATGAGGATGTCAGAAGGGGGAGGCCGGAAACTTTCCAGGCCGACAGCGTCAAGGAATTGTCCAGAATGAGGCTGTGACGAAGGCCCTGGGGATTGATGAGAAGGTCGTCGAAAGATGGGAGAAGGATAGGAAAGTCTATTGCCATCTCCAACAGAGAGGGAAACCAAATTTGAGCTTGCCAGAAAGGAGCGATCAGTACCAGTGAGGTGGACTGGCGGCGAACTTGAGACAAAACTCTGTTGATCATAAGAAAAGGGGGGAAAGCATAGTTGAGGTGTAGAGACCAGTCCTGGAGGAATGCATCCATAGCAAGGGCCAGAGGATCCGGCCGCCAACTGAAGAACTGGGGCAATTGACAATTGAGGCGGGAAGCGAAGAGATCTATGGAGAAGGGACCCCAAATGAGAGAAAGAGAACGGAAAACGGAGGGACAAAGCTTCCAGTCGCTGGAATCGTGAAGTAACCTGGAGTGCCAGTCCGCCACGGAGTTGAGATTTCCGGGAAGGTATTCCGCTGTCAAGGAATGATGATGAGAGAGACAAAATTCCCAAAGGCTTTTCGCTAGATCCGCCAGAGGCTTGGACCTGGTCCCGCCAAGATGATTGATATAGCGAACCGCAGAAACATTGTCCATGCGGAGAAGGATGGAACATTTGATTCTGTCTTTGGAAAGGCTTTGAATCGCAAAGGAACCTGCAAGCATCTCTAAACAGTTGATGTGCAACTTGGACTCCTCGGATGACCATGTACCTCCAGTCGAGATTGGTCCACATCGGGCGCCCCAACCCGTCAGGCTTGCATCGGATTCTAATACAAGATCTGGGGCAGTGGCGAAGATTGTACGCCCGTTCCACGCATCTAAATGGTCTATCCACCATTGAAGCTCTGTACGGGACTCTGAGTCTAAGGCGATGAGGTCTGCGTAGGCAAGGCCTTGACGAAGATGTCTGATGTTCAGGCGCTGAAGAGCGCGATAGTGGAGAGGGCCTGGGAAAATGGCTTGGATTGAGGAAGAAAGGAGGCCGACGATCCTGGCCAAGGACCGGAGGGACAGGAGGGAAGACCGCTTTGATTCTGGAAACTTTGGAGAGGGGTAGGCGGAGAGAAGCGGCCACAGAATCCACTAGGAACCCCAAGAACTCTGTATTCTGGATTGGAATCAAAGAGGATTTCTCCGGGTTGATGAGGAAACCCAAGTCCAGAAGAAGGGACTGAGTCGATTGGAGATTGGACAAAAGAGAGAGTCTGTCGGAATTGAGAATCAGAATGTCTTCCAGGTAAATGATAAGACGTATTCCGAGAGAACGGAGGAAGGCGACCACAGGTTTCAGGAGCTTTGTGAAGCACCATGGAGCGGAAGAGAGACCAAAGGGGAGAGAGGTAAAACAATAAGTCACACCTGACCATTGGAATTGAAGAAACTTCCAGTGAGACTGATGGATAGGCACAGAGAGGTAAGCGTCCTGAAGATCTAGACGCACCATCCAATCTTTTGGGCAAAGAGTATCTCGCAAATGGAGGATAGTCTCCATTTTGAAGTGACGATAAATCACAAACTGGTTGAACCATTTGAGGTTGATGACAGGCCGCAGTTTTTTGTTTTTCTTTTGAACTAGAAAAATGGAGCTTAGAAAGCCTGAAGAGTCGAAGGGAAAAATCCAAATGGCCTGTTTCTGGAGAAGGGATTGAATCTCGTTCGAGATTAGATCGGCCATAAGGGTGGAGAAAACTAGAGGAGGGGGAAAAGAGGTTTGAAGAGGAGGAGAGGAGAACTCTATGAGGTAGCCCTGAACAGTGTTGAGAACCCAGGCGTCTGAACTTATGGTGTGCCATTTTGACAGAAACAACTTTAGACGGCCTCCGACAGGAGGGGAAAAAGAAGGGCTTACCTTGTTGGTTGGAGTTGTAATTGCGATATGTTTTCTGTCCTCTACCACGGAAGCCACGTACCCGCTGAGGGTAGAATTGGGGCTTGTATTCCTGGGAGGTATTGTAGGAGCCTCTGGAGCCTTGATTGTAGGGACGGCCAAAAGAGCGACCCCTGCCTCGTCCGGCCCGTCCAAAAACACGTGGAGCAAAAACTTTTTTAATGGATTGTTGTGCCTTGTCCAAGGAGGCAAACGTAGAGACAAACCTACTGAGGTCACGGACCAAGTTGTCACCAAAGAGAAGACCATTGGCCTTGGGTCCTGGATCCATGGGGGCGAGGTTGGAAAGTTTGGGATCCAATTTAATTAAGAGTCCTTTGCGACGTTCGTGGGTTAAGGCAGAATTGGCGATGCCTAGGAGACAAAAAGCGCGTTGGGCCCACATGGAAATGTCCTCCGCAGTGAGGTCAGTACCCTCAAGTCAGGCAGATTCTGCCATGTCGAGAATACGGGCCAGAGGACCCACAACATCCAAAACCTTGTCCTGACAGGAGGACCATGCTTTATCAACTCCCTTGCGAGGGTCTTTGCCAAATTTTGAGAAAAATGTGAGAAGGGGCTGGTCAATGGTGGGAACTTGAGTAATTTTTTCTGGTAAGGAGGGTTTAGGGCATTCGTATTTAAGTCTCGACCGCACTGCGGTCTCCAGAGGAAGGCGAAGACGGGCCGAAATATATTCTCCCACATGGTGGGAGGGAAGCCATTCCGTGGAATTAGGGTGACGGATGGAAGCAGGGTCAAACATGGGGAGACCATCAGAGTCAAAGACCGGTTCAAAAGTGAAAGAATCAGATTTGGGAAGTTTTGCAGGGGGGGAAGGAGGGTCAGCCACATCAAAAACATCAAATAAATCATCTGCATCAGCCATATCATCATCAGTGTCCAAGACGGTGGAAATTACCAGTTTTTTAACCGGTGACTCTGCGTGCTTTGACTTATGTTTCTTTTTGCCCTCGGAACCAACAAACCCCTCCTTAGCAGGAGGCCTGGGAGGCACTAAGTCTTCTGTCAAATGCGAGAAAGACTCGCCCACCAACAATGACAATTTTTTGGAAGTAAGCACAGTAGCAGAGTGGTCCACCTTACGTTTTCTGCTTTCCCCCGCAGAATGGGCCAAAACCTTGGACATAATGCTGAGCATTGAGTTTTCCATAGTTTTAGACATACGTTGCATGGATAAATCCACTGCATGTTCCACAGAATTATTGATAAACTTGCTCAAATCTCGTTTGAAAGAGCCACTGTCCTCCTTAGAGGGCACATCCTCAGAGGAACTGTCATGTTCCATTGCAGATCTACAAACAGCAAAGTGTGGCAGGAAAGGGTTAAAAGAACCAAGCAGCTCTGTGGGCGTGTGGGAGGCGTGTGAAGGGCAGGACTGAGGGAAGAGGCAGTCCAGTGCTGAAAACAAACGGAGAGGATAGAGGCTTCGGAAGCGCTGTGGAAGATTAATGTGACAGGGTGAGAAGGAGCACAAGCGCGCGAAGGGCCAGAGCTGGGCGAAACCACCGGCAGACAGAGGGGAGGGGGGAGAACAGCTGACAGGCTGTACAGAGGAGTGAAATGAAGTGCATGAAGCGCGAAACACGAGCGCAGAGCGCAAAGTCTGGAAACCAAGTACAATGACAACCAGTTATGCAATGAAATAATAATAAAAACGTAATGACAATAAGCAATATTAAAATACTGAGAGCAAAGGATAAGAGCACTTATCTGACTGCGAGCAGCAAGAAAAGAGGAAGCTGCGCAGTCAGTATGGCCTCTTATCTGTTTACTAAGCGCTGATTGGTTACTGTATTATCGTTTTTTCTCGTTCCCATGGCCCAGTTGTCGCCTGGCCCTCTGGGAACTGTAGTTATTCACTTATTTGGCTGCTATTGCAATAAATGCAAGATTAGAATGCATAATAGGAGCCTCCGGTCTTGTCATAAAATTGACATGTGGGTAAGCCTTTCCTTTGACGCCCCCGACAGACAGCCACCAATATCAGTGACGTATTTTTGGTTTTGCATTGTCAAACCCTGCTGGAATGTTAATTCCAGCTCGACAGGTCTACTGCAGTTTTACTGATAACGCTTAAGGCAATCTTCAATGGATAAGAACAGGATGCCAAAACAAGTATTGTGTATCCACTTGTTGGTTGCTGGAAAACCCAGATTTGTTCTACCAGACCTCTGTCTGAGTTTTTTTGTGGGTACAGTGACTGTCTCAAACTGGGTGTTAATATTAGATGTGGAAGGCCACTAGGATTACTATAGTACAATCTCCACACACACCCAGCCATCAGAGCCCAGGTTTAGTATTGCAGAAGACTTGAACAATCTTTAAAAGGTCCAAACGTGAATTGGGTTGGCCCCAGAAACATTGACCCTTTTGATGATGGTGTTCCCAGGAGTCATTGCCACCCACATGCTTGTGTCAGGTATAATTGTGGCATCTCCAGGCACCCAGTCCTTCAGGGCTCTTCCCAGGTTTAGTCCTCTTCTGTTCTTTCCTGTGTCCAGAAAGTGTTCTGAGAAGGGGCCCCATGGATGCCACATTTATGCGTGGCCCTAGTTAGTGGGTGAAGATGACTCATAGCTTGCCCCTAACCAATGCGGGTAAAAGTTCCCTTGGGTTATCCTATGCAATTTTTTTGCAGTGCCTTTTTGCCCAATTGCAAATAATTCAGCAGTACCCTTTAGTCCTAAAATTCATGATAGAGAAACCATTTTACCTTGTGTAGAGCCTATGTGCCCACCCAGAGGGGTAGCCATAGTAATGAGAAGTCCTTTCCTCAGCAGTTACTTCAGATTAGTTCAAGGAATAGGTCACCCTCCCCACTGGGATTGGTGTCTGCCTGACTGAAAGGACAAAGGCTAACGCCATTCTAGGTGTCACCTAACATTTGCTTGTGACTGGGAGGCCTGCTTTGAGGTAATATAAGTTCCTGGGTGCACCACGGCAGTTTTGTCTTCCAGGGGAAGATAACACACCTCCCAATATCCATGCCATTGTTGCAGCTCTGGGAGCACTTTTCACTCGTAATCACAGATAATATTGAATAGCTAATGCAAATTACCTTCCAGGAGCTTCAAGAAGGAAAATGATAACTTTCTAAAAGTTACTTTTTAAGAATATATATTAAACACCTGAATTCACCATCAATATGGGCTTTCAATAAACATTTCAATGAGTGGTTTTGATCATATTTGTAGCACAGAGAGCAGAATTAACATTTAAACCTGCTTCCCTTTATTTCTTACCAGTTTGCGAGGCCTTCTTACAGTGAAAATAGCTTTTGAATGCTAGTCAGTGTAAGAACATGTTAACTTTAAATGTCTACATACTCCACTTTTAAATTGTATTCACCCTGCCTTGTGGGATGCACAGCAAAAATAGGGGTGCCTTTTTCATATTCAAAGTGAAGATTTTCTTCATTCAGAATTTTTTTTTTTTACAGGTCACAGTGCAGCTTATAAACTACAGTAGCCAGGCTGCACAGGGTAAGCTTCCAGCCGTGTTTGCACTGTCACTGTAGTGGATTGCACAATAGGTGTGTATTCCACAGTGCCAATTAAATTCCAGGCCCTGAGTGCACTTTTTACACTATATACTAGGGACTTATAGGGAAGTTATACATGGCAATAAGAAATAAGCAAATACAGCTATGTAAAAAGAGCGGCACAGGCTCTTTATTACTGGTTGGTAGGGGTAAAGTACTCAGAGGGCAAAAATCTAGGGAGACAGTAACCAATAGATTGTAAATTCCCACACTCTACAAGTCACTTTATTAATATTCTCCTGAAATATTTCAAGCGATCAGGACCTGTCTGGAGTTGTGGTTTTTAGTGTATCTGTTGACAACTCAGCTGTAAAACATTCCCATTGCTAACAATATATGTAGAGTGGACTATGGGCCCGCCGCTTTCAAGCAGTGTCTATCTTCGGCCAGCTTCTTTCAGCCATTGACTTGAGTCTTTGTAAGTCATGCCTTCGCTCATCACAGTAGACTATCCATCTTTCACTTAATGCTATTGGCTGGCTCAGTGTAGTCTTCCGCCTCCACTTGACTGATTGAATTGAATAGCACCAAGGGCTACTTCATAACTAAAAGACCTCTCAGTCTGATCCTCCTGGCTCTCTCCTGTGTGTTGTACTCTACTGTATTAACATCACACCCATTAGCACATCAAAGCCAAACCGATTGGCATTGCCAACATATCTTCTAATCATGAAACATGCTTTTTGCATGCTGTTTTCAAGACCAAAGAGTCTATTGTGGCTATTCTGAATTAGCCTTATTAATGTGTACTTGTGCCTTTTACCATAGCAAGTTTTTCACTCTTTGTCACCTCTGAGACTTTATTTACAGCACATACGCTTTCCCTGCTGTGTCATTGCTGCTTTCCATTATAGCAGCAGGTATTTTCTCACACGTATTTTACTAATGTAATAGCCTTCAATCTTCTTTCCTGGATATACACATGTAGTCCATCCCAGTTCCTAGTATGAGCTCCATATGCTGCAAACGGATACATGTGAGCGCTTGCTATGATACCCGTAGTTTCGAAAAAGACATTGCAACTGCAACTATCAAAAAGAAAACTGCAACTGGATTATCAAGTGAGACAATCTTGTGGAGCACTTAGAGCAACGCCCTCTATGCCGGAACCACTGCCAAACTCCAGAAGAGACTCCAGCGGATCCAGAACGCCTCGGCACGACTCATCCTGGACATCCCCCGTCGCAACCACATCTCCGGACACCTGAGAGACCTGCACTGGCTCCCGGTCAACAAGAGAATCGCCTTCCGTCTCCTCACCCACGCACACAAAGCCCTGCACAACCAAGGCCCAGGATACCTCAACAGCCGCCTCAACTTCTACGTTCCCAAACGCCAGCTTCGATCGACCGGCCACGCCCTCGCCGCCGTCCCCCGCATGCGAAGAGCCACCATAGGGGGAAGGTCCTTCTCCTACCTCGCCGCCAAGACTTGGAACTCCCTCCCGACTCACCTCCGCCTGACCCAGGACCACCTCGCCTTCAGGAAGCAGCTCAAGACCTGGCTGTTCGAGCAGTAGCAGACCCCCCCCCCCCCCCCCCTCCTAGTGCCTTGAGACCCTCCGGGTGAGTAGTGCGCTATACAAATGCTTTGATTGATTGATTGATTGATTCCAATTTCTCCTTTTTTGTGTTAGATGTTCTATTAGTGGATATATGGTTGTCTGGCGGTATTTTAATGATGTCTATCTTTTTATGAATTGATCTCTTCTTTGTGCTAATCTCACCCAAAAATGAATTTTACAAAATGTCACCCTGATTTATGCAACAATTCTTCAAAATGTGCCCTTTAAGTGATGCCGTTTCGCTGCACTCATACTTGTATTGCCTTATACTGATCCACAACCAATGAACCACTTTTCCCAAATCTGTTCCCAAGTGGATGCTATATAAAGGGCTAAGGTACCTCCTGTCGTAACTGAAGTAGCTCGAAACATGTAGAAACATGCAGAAAGATTCTAGCTTTTTTCTTACTATCTAAGGAGTGCAAAAAAACAACCATGTTCTCTGTGCTTGTTATTGTCATTTATTAAAATAGAGCAGAAGAAAAGCAGCAGTGCATTTGTTACTTTGAGTGGTTACTTTAATTATCCTCCATGACCTGACCTGTCTTTCACCTCAGCTGCTGGCTCTGGCAGAAGGTATTGTGGCTTCAGAACTTGACTGTAATAACCTCACAATTGTGGAGATTTTATGTCTTTTATATATAATAGCAGTGGTGGCCGGTAAGTGTTGGGGGAGGGGGGCGGACGGGACACACACACGCTCACATACACATAACACTCACAACCAGGCACACACACACACACAAACACATTCATTCACAGCCCTCTTTCCCAAACATTCATACATGCACGCACGCACCAAACAATGTAAAATGAAAATAAATCACACTTACATTCAGCCAGCTCTGCTCTGCCTCGGAGGTTCCAGGAGGCTTGGCACTGCTGCATTCCCTCATAGGCTGGGGAAGGCAGCAGTCCTATCGTCATCACAGAGTGAGATGGGGTCAGGGACACTACTGACCGCACCCCACTCTGTGATGAATTGTCTCTGATTGACACTCGACCCTGGGCGCTTCAGGGCTTAAAACTGAAGCGCCCAGGTGCGAGGCAATCAGTGACGCTATCCCTCGTCACTGAGGGGAGGGCCTCAGCAACCTTTGCTGAGCTGAGAAAGTCATGCCCAACGGAGCTGTGACGTTCTCAGCCCAGCAAAGTTCAGTTTAGGCATCCAGGAGCCAGAGCTAAATGCGCATGTGTGTCTCCTGGCTGGTTAAACTGAAAGTGAATAGTGTCTGTCAGGCTGACTTTTGTTCAGCCTGACAGACACTGTTCCTACGGGGGAAAAGGGGGAGGGGTGGGGCGGGGCCCTTCCGCCCAAATGGACCAGCCGCGCCTGTATAATGGATTTTAAAGAAATCATTGACTGCTGTTTATACGGGGATTACAAAATCCCATGTGTTATATTTTCACATTTATTATGATTATATTTGATGTATCTATTAACTTTTTATTGGCCTCACTGATATAGTGGCATAGCATTTGCTTTGTCACCCTCTTTTTTTATCTAACTGGTGCATATGTTACCCTTCCTAGTGCATGATAGGCCAGCGTCCAAAAGCAATGTAATAGGCATAGTAATGAAAATTAAATAAGAGAGGATGTAGCCTAACGGCTAGGTCGATCAACCGCAAATCAGGGGAACCTGGTTCGAGTCTCGGAAATAAAGCTCAACATCCTGTGATTCTGGGCAAATCACTTAATCTCCCTGTTCCTAACAAAAAATTTATGTGTCCTTATGTGAAGCAACTGGCGCTCATGTAAAACGCTCTAAAACCTTTGGGTCAAGTTTGCGTTATATGAAACTCTGACATTTTTTAGGAAAATAAACACTGTAATAGTAACTGCTGTTCCAGTCAAGCCATCCCATTGCAGTCTCACCTTCTAAAAGCCTCAAAGTATTGCCAAGCACAGAATCATCCACCCCACGTATGATTCACTTCCATTCTTACGCACCTTTTGATGCTCAATTAGAATAACGCTTACCAACAAGATTTACACATCAACTTCACTACTATTTGCTGAACACTATCTGCATTGTTGTGGATTCTGGAAAGCTTATCACAAACAACATCCACAGCATCTTTGATGAAGTCCAATAAGGCTTAAACCAGTCTTGTGTTGCTTGTATTCCTATTCGGAAGTGATGTGGCCTGATTTCAGGATAAATCTTATTTATATGTCTGGTCCCTATCTGGAGTGGCTTATTGAACGAAAAATTGACTAGATATAAGCCCAAGTGATTGACAGTAGCTGAGACGTCTATAAAAATGCTTCTATAGAAATTCCACCCACTGACTTTGTGTTTCACTGTGTCGCAATGAGTTTTCCATGTATACCCAGACACTGGTTCCATGTCAGCTATTTTTGCTAGATGTTTGTGAAAACAAGTCAGTACTAAAATTCAGTAGTGAAGATTAAGCTTTGTAAAAGTCGAGGTTGTTGCCATCTTGTAACATTGTATTTACTACTGACTCATACATAGAACCTCTTTAGAATTACAATCTATGCTCAGAATGATAAAATAGGAACACAACACAGCCTTTGAGGATAGGGGATTCATGGCAGGTAGATTCTATGCACCACATCCTTCATGCTGTGAGAGAGCCCCTTGGAACTGCTGATCCTACAGCTATAAGGAGTCGGTGATGGCGAGGAGAGCAGCAAAAACGAAACTGGGGTGGCACTTTGTTGTGGTCTCCCTCGCCCAGCCCATCTTGGGATGCCGAGACATTGCAAGCAGGGGTGACTGTTGCACCTCAGATGCTGCTTTGGCCCATTCACTGAAAGTTCTGAGGCGGAATACTTAATTTACTAATAACTAATGCAAAATGTTGATGCTGAAAAATTCCTAAAATCCTTTGGACTGAGACGAAAAACGTGAAATAAATTACAAATAAGCATTGACTGAAGCGGCTGACCTAAAAATGAAATCAATAGTTGAAGGGGCTGAACCAAAGCCTAATGGTCAATAGAGTGAAATCCTAGGCTACTTGGTTGCAAAGACACGGTGCAAAAGTATATTTGAAATTTCAGTTTTCAACAAGGACCCAAGAAAAACCGCAGGTGTTTTCCTCATGGGTAACAGCTCATTCTGTCAAAGATACTCTTTAGCTTAGCAAACCCCCACTCTAAGTGCAATATTCCTGTTTAAATATTAAATATTTACTTACTTTCAGGAATCCAAATGATAGGGCTGTGTGCCAGCTTTTGAGACAAACCCAATTATTGTTTTTGTGTGCTGTAAAATGAAACGAGAGCACAAGATGCACGGTCGATGAAAAGACCAGAAAGAGGAAGAATTCTGGCAAATTGTAGATCTCAGATTTCCTCTGACAAAGGTCATATTAAATACGGTCAGGATTCGGCCGAGGTGGGGTGAGAGACCAGAAATGTGGTCTAAATGCATTAAATAGACTGTGTGCTTCTAGTTCAGACCCTGCTGTCGGTTCCTTCATTTCTAAAGCTGCTTGTTCTAAAAAGTTCTTTCATTATTAGAAAGTGATCATTATCTACTTAGATTGCTGAACGAGTTTAACTTTCTGATGGGTCTCATTTCTATTTTTATATCTTTGAATATCAGATTGTATGCAAATCAACCTCCTGGAATTAACATGTACTATCAGATTCAAGCTTGTTTCATAGCAATTATTATCAACGAGATTGAAATTCTAATGTATAAAACCGGCATTAGACCAACATGTCAGGGATGGTGGCTTCCTGAGAGAATTCTGTACATTACTAATTGATAGGAAAAGAAGAGCAGCATGTACATTGAAGAACCTAACTTATGGATGGTGTGATATAGCTATATTGACTTGAGAGAGGGGATCAGCAATTTAATTTAGAATCATTCAAACAGCATATATATCCCCAACATATAAAGATATAAAAACAAGTTCATTACCTTCTCCATTAAAGATTTATCATATTCTTGGATTCAGTATGGGAGACAAGCCCTGCGTGGCAAAACATGCAGAGGGAGTAGAGGAATCCCCCCAGACAGATTTGTGGATTGCTGCATTCCTGTAAGCTGGGTGAGAAACACTGGAGAGGGGAGAGGCAAGCCTCCCTTGTACACTTCAATGGGTGTTCTTTTAATCAGAGAGAGGAGTGGAAGTTCTGCAAGGCTACTGCCTGTGACCAGGACTGGGGGCCAAAGAACTGGGTAAGAGGACACACCCAGGGAATCCAAGATTACCTGCCCGGGGGCCTGGAGCACCATCTTATGCCTGCTTACCAAGACCAGGGTGCTGTAAGAGGAATAGGAGAGAATTTGAGGGAGTGAGGTCTAGTGGGGAGCCTTGTTTAGTGTTACTCCCTTCGTGAGGCGTGAAAGATGGCTGCTGCACGGATCGGGTCATTACACATATGAAGGACGAAGTCCGCAAGCCTTGCATGCCAGAGAAGGGCCACCATGTAGTAATCTGTGTGCATCACTACACCGGTCATGTTAGGGCCCTGCATAGTTACGAGCCGGTGACCCTATATGCCAGTAGGGGCCTCTGTTAGAAGATTGCCATGCTTTGAGGGTTATAGTCCTTGTGCAGAGGTCAGTCGCAACCCTGTATACTAGGGCGGCCACTGTCAAGGACTTTGCTGTGCCGATCAACTGGAGCCCATGTACAGTGAGGCTACAGTGACCCTGTATGCCAAAGGGTGCCACAAAGACCAGCAAGACTTATGATCTGGTTAGGGTCGTCTTCGGAGAAGTGAGGATGTAGTGTAGCTCCTATTTTCCCAATAGGCTCTGCGCATTGGAATAGTACCTACAGCAGTAAAGGCCTAGGCCAGACGTTAACTAGGTCTACTACTGTCGATACTAGACTTAATTTTTGGGTTTGCCAGCTAAGCTCAGAGTTCGCTAGAAACTTTCTCGAATGTTCAAGGAAGGATTAACTCCCCTGATTAGACAAGAAGGGATTTAGTTTCTGACAACCATAGAACATGACAACTTTGCTCTCCCCTAATCAAGAGTCAATCTCAAGAGTCGTGTGAGCACAAGGCAATTATTTTACTCAGTCAGTACGTGCATTCTTAGTCTCATCAGAATGTAGAGAAAAGGAAGAGACGGGCGTGTTCAATAAAAGATGTTATTTATTGATCAGTCTCTTTTCTCGTACAAGAGAAATGGATCGATATTATTGCGATACTTATAGTTAAGTAAAGTGCATACATTAGAAGCAATAGTATAAAATAATACTGTAAAAACATTGATATGGTTTCTGAGCCATATGATGTTTAAAATGATTAAAATATATTTACATACACATATACATTTGACTAAACGTACTCAACTGGTGTTTCTAAATACGCCTACCCCGTGTACCTGACCTAAGTCTAATACGTGGGCGGGAATAGAAAGTTACAGTTTAAGTTAAGTTTGTTTTTGCCAAGTGAATAACTAAAGAATTCTCTGTGAGGGGTTATTCAGTTCTGTACCTGGAATTTAGGATGGATGAGGAATGGTATCTCTTTCTCTGCTCTCGATATTCCAGGCTGCCTGCGAGGGCTGCCCAGAAGCGCCGGTGCTGGGTCTCTCGGCTTGAGATAGCAGCGCGTCTCTCAGCGCGTCAGGAAGGCGGGGCTGCTGCCTGCGGGGTCTGCTTCGGCTCTCTGCTTCGGCAAGTATGGCTGCTCCGTCTTGTCACCACGCGTGTGTTTTGCATAGGGCAAGGTCGGCAATATTTATACCTTAAAGGTGCCGGGATTGACGTAAGGATGGACATAGGTACGTCAATAAAGATGTCATACGACTTGCTCGTTAGCACATTCTTTACTAAAGTTCTCTGTGAAATCAAAACAATGGCCGCACGGATTATCCAGGTTGTCATAGGTTTGATTTGTTATGAGAACGCCGTATGCCTTATCAGGGGCTGGAGGAATATCGCTTGTCTAATTAGATCTCAAGCGTTATGACCTAATCAGATAACACGTTCCTGTGCCGTAGTGTGACTGCGTCAGATAACGGTATCTGCATCATGGGGGATTTCTTGCCTCATGGGCTGACTGTTAGTTAACTAGCTAGTAAGTTTAACCAGAATAGGGTCAGGAATAGGGGGATCGATTCAGAACCTATAGAAATACACGACACCCACTCCACGCTAACTATGGTCATATCTACTAATCTATGCATAGTATAACATAGTACAACATACTATAGAGTATAGTGTATACCTTACCACCCCAAAATACATAAATGCATTTTGAAATTTTCAAATATACTGGAAAATTGCAGTCATATATATTGTATGCACTTAAGCTATGAATTAAATGCAAAAGTAAACACGCATTGTTATGCATTATGGCTTGTTGGTATATGAGAAATACACATGAAATGGCTCTTAATATGGCTATACAGAAAAAAAGTCGAAACCATTTCATCACATAAAATATATTGTGAACATACCAGTGGGCAGCTAAAGTCTATATGAAGTCTATAAAGTATCTAAAAAAATAGAAATCTTAGTTCTCTAGGAATAGTTTCTTACTTTAAGCAGAAGATCAGTGTCCCGGGAAAAAATATATAGAAAAATATTTTAGGGGCTTGCTGAAAAAAGTTGCTGTCCGTGAACTGGATTGTAATTGTTCATGTGACTTTATTTTTAAAGTTGAAGGCCGAATTCAGGGAACGCCGTGTGCGAGTTTACTCAAAAGTCTCTATTTCTGTTCCGGAGAGAACATCATATCATTCAGGCTTTCGAAAAAACTGTCAACAGCTTCATGGGAAAGTTCCTCTAAGTCGGAAATAGGGGTAACCATGCATTCGTGCGCATGATTGTCTCCATTGACATTCTGATTTGCATTGCTGACAGAAGGTCGTACCTGTTCGATGCTGCTTTCATCTTGAACTTCACTACTCTTCAATCGCAGTGGTGAAGATTCCAGGAATGCCGTCATCAGAATTGGCAGCCTTTGAGGGCAGCACAGTGCGTGAACCTTGGTAGGAACCAACAGTGTATCTGCATCCACCGGCGCATCCGATTGTAGCGTCAGACAGGTGTCTAACACGCATTCTTCTCCGCATAGCAGACACCTTAGTACAGGTAAAACACACCTTTGCCACATTGGTCGAAATGATAGAAACCAAGTCATGTTTAGGTCTCTAAGCCGGGAGAGTCCCAGGATTTTTGATATCCGGTCCCGGTATCCAATGGCTAGGATCGTATCTTCCATTGTCGTGAGATTTTGTTCTGTGACATGGGTTGCCATAACGAAAAATAAGGACCAGGAATAGGATTCCTGCAATTAGTCCTAGGATCAGGGGAAGTCCGCCAAAAATCGAATGGACGAAATCTGGAAAAATACCCAGTATGGCTTTGAATGGTGTTAATGCCATCGAAAATACTGTCTTAAATACCTTTGAGACCCCAGTGGTATCAGAAATATTTAAGATTTCGCTCAGGATTTCCGCGAAATGTACGGGGGAATTGGTTGATAATAATGTATGTATCTCTGCAGTCGTCCTTGCGACTTGTAGATCATACGTTTCTTTAGATGACGTGAGCCTTGTAGGCGTCTGAAGAAGCACTGTTTTCATTCTGCTTAAAGTGTCTATTCGAATAGAAGTAATTTTCAGACCGGGCCATGCCCTTGCCTCCCTGTCTGGAAAGGAGCTGGGGAACAAAGAACGTCCACAGCACTTGACCTTCGCCGTCGTAGTGACGAGATAAGGAGTCCCGGGCATAAGACTACAGCATCTGCGGTCTACAATAAGAATGTAACTCCCATTATAGAGTCTTTGAAAGAATGGTTCTATTTCAGTTGCAGGTGCGCCTTGCTGGTGACATGAAAGGTTGTATGAATTCCCTTCACAGGCTCCGTGCAAACTAATACCGTTACACAGAAGCGTGCCGCTTAGTGACATAGCACAATTGTTGCCACTAAGAAACACTTTCTGTCCTTTGTTACTGACACATGCATGTGAATAGGGCAGGTTCCATGTTGTTTTAAGGTACCCCTTTCCCAATTTCTCGTACATGCCAGCCTGTATATATTTTTGGCAGTATTGAAACCTGAAGGTTGAGATTGGAATATTTATGATTCCGTGGATTATCCATTCACTGACAGGTCGTTCTGACATTGTCATTGGTAATCTTTCTAGTTTTTCAATGCTCAAGATTGTATAATCAGCACCCTTCTGCGCCATACCGATTTGTCTATCAGTAAGGTTAAAGATTTGGAATAGTGACGTAGTGTTGATTAAACGCCAAGGCTCGTAGCCTGAACGCAGATTTTGTAACGTCCAGCCAAGCTGTACGATAGAACGCAATTGTGACTGACCATGTTGTAATAACAGTAAGTCTTGCGATAATATATCGATTGCTGAAGACACAATGCTGTCCAATGAAAAAATTCTGGAGGACAGAGTCATTAACCCATTGTCCACTACAGAAAGTGATTTTTCCAAATTAATACGGTCAATTTCCCGTATTCTTTCTGCTGTCTCAATTTGAGTAACCTTCCAGGCCTCATTGTATGCTGCATATACAGAGGCTGCTATGAAACGCTTATGACGCTGTTTGCGCGGTCCCAGTATGAAATCACGCAAGTCAGCACCATCAGTAAGTAAAGTTAGGTGTTGCTTAATTTCAGGCAGTGTGGAAGTTTGTAGCCATTGAAGGCATAATTTGCCCACACTGTAGGTTGTTATTATCCCTGGGTGATGTCTTTGGGGATATCTAGGGTCTGGCCTGTTCATTTTGAAACCCTGTGTTTTATTCAGGAATCTATCTTGACAGTTATTTGTATCTGTGGGCCAGATCAACCATTGTTTCCAATCAGGATGTGTTCTGTTTTGGTTAAGTATATGGTTTATGTCTATATCAGAGTTATTGCTAAACATTGTTGGCTTTGGAATAGACAGGTTATTTAAATCTTTGATTTTTGCTAGGCCAAGACAGGTGGTTTGTTGAACGGTGTCATTTAAAAATATCATTTGTTCTGGGATCATGCAGGCTCTAAACAAAGCTTCTAAACCCTGTACTTGCCATTCTTTTGTACCCCAAACACTTTTCAAATCAACATTTTTGTCCCAATAATCAAATCCAAAGGTATTCATTTTTTCAAAGAAAGAATCTGAATATATCAATTTTGTGTTGGTTATCATGGTTTTCATCCCTGTCTTGTTTGACAATTTGTAATAAAATGTTTCAGCATTAGTTATGTTAAAACCTGAAAAATATGAATATTTGTCATAAACGGTTCTAGAGCTCCCTTTTGGAGGTGTAGCACAATGTTCCCATTGATTATAACTTAAAACATTTCTAGGTTGTGCAGATTTATGCACGAAATGGTTACCATAATGGTTATAGCAGTACATGCTGTCATAATTTGTAGAACCCTGCAAATAATCATGTTTTGTAAATTTAGCAGACATTACTAAGTCAGACATCATATTGTTAATACTTTCAAAGTCCCAATCATCAGCAAATGAGTTTGGTTTTGCAAAGTCACTCAAAGAGATCTTAATTTGGTGTGGATATTTCAGGATCTCGACCGGACCATAAATTTCATAGTCAGTGTTGTCCCAGGCTACCCCACCAGGTATTGGAATTGCTGTGAAGTTGGCTGAAGAAAGTTCTGAAGAAAGTTCTCGTTTCTCGACGTGTGAAGATGTGTGTGGTTTGAGGACCAAGTTGATGTTCTGACTTGCTGTGTCCATTTTAGCATATTTTCCCTCAATGAAGCGTCCCAAGGTAAATACCATGATGAGCCAAAGTATGAGGATAAATGCACCAAAACCCACCCAAAATTCAATCCATGGAGAGATCAGATATGTTTCTTTTAGTTGTTTCAAAAGTTCCTTCGCTTTGTCTTTAAAGGATTTTGATGATGGCTGTGTCTTTTGTTCGCTGAAACCGTCGGAGGAATCATCGAAGTTGATGAAGTAACCGGATGCAGTTCTGTCAATTGTTCCAATTGGTTCAGGATTTTTGTTTCTTGCAACTTCATTGTAGATTGGTGTGTCTCTGCTAAATGTCTTTATTTGGGTTTTCAGAGGTCTTAGTTCTATTGCATTGTTGCATAGTCCTTGTTGTTCTTCTGTAGGCGTTTCGAATGTGATGAGCCTCTTTGATAGGACCTCTGTACTGGTAGCAAACCTTGGTGTTCTGCTACTTATTGGGAGTCCACTTGGCCTACTGTTTGTTATCGGCCACATGTTGTGGTTTTACCAGGTCGATGGATACAACTCGGTTCTCCTTTTTTCCAGCAAGTGGCGGTAGTACAACTGATCTTGTCCCGTTGACAGACAATACAGGAACTGCTTTTCTGTAAGAAGGCCCAAATTCCTTCTTTACCGCGATCTTCTCCCTGACTAGATCCCCGACTTTTGGAATCCAGACAGGTCTTGCTGGGACAGGTGGTGAATCTTCAGTGGTCGTTGGCTGTTCTTTCAACTGTATGTTGCTCAGGTCTTTTCTTGTTTTGTTTAAGTCCTGCAAAATAGCCAAACGGTCTTTGACATCAAAGCTTTTTTCTGTTACCACTGAAGTCTGACTATCAAGGTCAGAGATCAACATCCTAGTTCCGAATAATAATTCGTACGGACTGAATCCCTTCAGAGAATTTCTTGGCAAGTTATTTAGACTACGTTGGACACTTATTAGATGTTTGACCCACCCAGCTCCCGAACCTAATACCTTTGCCGTTATAGATTGCTTTATGTCACGGTTTTTTCTTTCAACAATTCCGTTCCCCTCAGGGTGAAATGGACAAGAGTACCGCAATTGCACGCCCATGCTGACCATGGCCTCCTTATAAGCCCGAGAGCTAAAAGCAGGACCATTGTCCGAATGCAGAATGCCAATTGCGTATGTGCCGATAAAGACCCGCAAATCTTTTATAACAGTTCTGGCGTCAGCCGTTCGCTGGGGCCACATCCATATGAATCTCGTGCATGAGTCCACTGCGACCAAGATATATTTATAGTTACCGTCCCTTTGTAAGGGACCACAGTGGTCTAGATAAACACAGGCTAATGGTTTATCCGAGATTAGAAGGGGCGTCTGTGCTGGACGTCTCACAGTTGATACTTTCATTTTTTGACATATTTCACATGCTAGAACATAGTTCCTTGTTTGTCTTCTCATTTGCGGCCACCAGTATCTCTGTTTTAATAATGATACTGTGGCTGAGACGCCAGCATGGGTAGAAGCAAGCCCTTCGTGTGCCGCTATTATTAGTCCTAATCTGTGTTCCATGTTTGGAATTGCCCTATCCCCCACTCCAGGGATTTGAGCAAAAGGAACATTGTTTTCATCTGTTATGTATGAGTACTTTAATGGAAAGCCTTTAGGGAGTGGTTCTATCGAATCCTTTTCAGAAGCGCTGACAGCTTGTAATATTTCGCTGTCTATTTTTGTTTTTGACCGGGTGATGGCAGCTACGGAAGCCGTTTGCACAGCTGCCTTCGCGGCCTCATCAGCCAATGAATTCCCTGCAACGTGAACGCCATCACGTTGATGACTCAGTGTATGTATCACGTGAGTCTTTGGTAGTTCTTTTTGTAAAAGAGCTACTTGTTCCCATAGCATTTTATGCTTGATTGTGCCTCCTTTCGCATCCTTGAAACCATTTTGAAGCCAGATCTGCAAGTATTCATTGTAAGATTGAACGCAATAATACGAATCGCACACTATGAGTGTGGGGAATTCTCGATCGGTATTTTCAAGCGCCATCTTGAATGCTAGTAATTCAGCTCGCTGAGCTGTGCAATCTCCTAGAGATTGGGTCTTAGTTAGGGTTGGTTTAAATTTCCCTTCGTGCCAACGACCTTTAACAATCGCGCACGCAGCACTGTAAGCTTGTTTACCCCCTACTGCGGGTTGTGCTGATCCGTCTGTATATATTATACAGCCGTATTAGTCTAGAGGCAGAATTTCGGTTGGCAGAGGACATTCGAATTCATATTGTAGAAATTCTTGTGTTTTTAAGTAAGGATCAAATTCGTACACCACGTCTGTTGCAGCAAGAGAGTTCGCCCATTGTATCCATCTCGGATGGAGTGCTTTCGCATTTGGAATGCTTGCCTTTGTTACCGCCTCTAAGGCTGGTATTGGTGTCACGATTATTATTCGTTTACCTTGTGCCAGGGCTCGTTCTTTTGCTATAGCTGTCTGTGTTGCTGTAAGAATTTTTTCCGTTGGGCTAAATTTCATTTCAGCCTTAGTGTACAAGTGCGATTTAAATGCAATTGGTACCTTATCTCCCTCATTAGAGGTCAGGTATGTGAATCCGCATCTCCCTGGGATGACTCGGATCACAAGGTTGCGTGTATTATCACGGGTTTCTAATTTTGTTTTAATTAGCATGTCTGTTTGTAAGGATCTCAAAATTTCTGTGTGTGCTTGAGTCCAACTGGATCTTTTAAAGTCTGGTTTAATTAGATCATAAAGGGGTTTGACCCTTTCTGCGTAATTTGCAATATATGTTCTTCCGAAATTTAGGAAGCCTAGAATTGACTGTAGGTTTTTTAGTGTTTTAGGAGCTTGGATTACGGCACATTTCTCTAGGAAATTGTCTGCCAGGCTTTTGCCTTCACTTGATAACTCATATCCTAAGAATAGGACCGTCAGATGGGCAATTCTGGACTTTTTGAAGTTGAATTTGTAACCCTCTGCAGCGAAACCAAGTATTATGGTGTTCACTCTTTTCAAGTGAGTCTCCAAGTCATCATCTGTTAAGTAAATGTCATCGACATAAGATAATGCTTCATCATCATATAGTTGTAGTAATTCTGTTACTCTCGCTGAGAATACCCCCGGGCTGTTCTTGTACCCCTGGGCTAACCGACAGAATTGTTTTTGAGTGCCATTTACTGAGAATGCAGTTAAATATCTGCTCTCTGGTGCTATGTTTTGACAAAAGAATCCGTTGGAGATGTCCAAGGTTGTTTTGTATTTTTTGCGCACTATGTTATTCATTAGTGCAGCACTGTGTGAGTTTTGCACTGCAAAAGTTTTGCAACATGTGTTAAGGTGTCGGTAATCCAAAACTAGACGGTACGAATTGTCTGGTTTGGAGACCGGAAACAAAGGATTGTTCATTTGTGAGGTGCAAGTTTCAATCACCCCCTGGTATTCTAGCTGATCTAGTATTTCATTTACTTGTTTTTTAGCTTCTTGCTTAATTGGGTACTGCCTTTGTGCAGTAGGTTGTGATTTTAACTGGATTTTGTGAGGAGGAGAATCCTCATCCCATCCTACATGATTTTTATATAAAGCAGGTGCTAAGGCCACTGCCCACTTTCTAGCAAGTGTGTATTTTTTATGAATCGGTATTTGATTCGAGAAGGCAGGCATAATTACTTCTTCGCCATGAGGGCACTCCCTGACAAACTCTGGTGGCCAGTCTTTTTCAGCTAGAAGGATGTCATAGCCTTTGGATAGGTTATCCCAAAATAGTCCCCTTATTTTCCTAGTCTTATCTCCCTCTATACGTAATGTTATCTCGTATATTTTGTGGGGCTTGCTAACTCTGGTATCTGCAGTTTCCACTTGAAGGTATTCATTCGTGTCCACTGTCTCCAGATGATCCATAAGGACTTTGCGAGCTATGCTCACCTCTGCTGCGCTGTCTAGCATTGTCTGAGCCCATTCTCCGTTTTTCAGTTGTGTCCTCAGTATTCTCGGCATTGTTAACTACCTTGATACTGGCTACCTTCTTTTTTGGAAATTGTGATTTCTTTTTCAGTTGATCAGGTTCCTTGTCTTTGGACTTGGCGTGCTCTTCTGATCGTCCTCTTCTTTCCGATTTCTGCGAGGAATTCTGAAAAGATTGAGAGGGACGTGTATCAATGTCTTGATATCTATCAGGTTTTTTAATATTATCCCTATTTCTAAGGTTATAACTATTCCCAGAGGGTTCACTCTGAGGTGACCTTTGTCTCGGGTTTGGAGATTTCTCTCTTCGCCTAGGAGACCTTCCTCTGGACTGGAATTTCTTTTCTTTTGGATTGGATTGTTTGTTTCCATCCCAGTTCTTTTTTGGTGAATTATTATTATTATTAAAAAACATTTTTTCTGGACTTGTAGTCAGTTGCGGTTTTACTGGTATTCCACCTAGACTATCTCTGCCTAGTTCTTCATAGGATTTTTCTATGATTCTGGCAATTTCAGCTGGTTGGTCTGCTATATCTGTCTCTTTTAACCTCTGGCGGATCGCCACGTTTGCTGCTTCACCCTTTATGTTGGCTAGTAATATAGCCGAGACCTGCTTGAAGTCTTTTAGTAATTTCATACCAAGAGTTAAAGCAGGTTCTGGACCATATTCATCTTGAATTTGTTTTAGCACATCTGGTATTACCGAAATGGATGGAACACCGTGCGTTTTTGTGTAGATGGAAGCGAAGACTGTACCCCAAGTGTCACAGTCCTCAATGTGTGGTGCGATTCCCATTGGGAGACATATAGTCAGAATTCTGTGTTTTTCCAGCGGGGTGGTGTCAGGAAACACCGCCTCTATTTGGGTAATTTTCTGTGCCAACCAGAATGGTATCTGTTCCCGTTTAGCTGGAACTTTACCTAGGCAGGATTGGATGTTCTGTGGTGTAATTTTATTTGTGTTCCCCTGGTGAGGGGTCAGCTGTGGAAGTTTAATCGCTGGCTGAATTCTTGAAGTCCGCATTACATACTGAACTAATTGTCTGTGAATTTTTAGTAGTTGTTTTAGCTGTATTAACAGCTCTGCTGCAGGCATTCTTTCGATGTCTGGATATGGTGTGTATCCGGCTAAGACCGGCCACGTTGCTCCTGGTCTTCCTAAAGGACCGAGCCTTGTAATGTGATTATTATGTTTTAGGGCGCCATCAAATAAGAGCAAATGCTCTTGGAATTTGAGTGGTACTTCCACCTCCTCGAAAGGAGTGTACTCATTAGGAGGTTCCTCTACTTTGTAATAGTGGAAGTACTTTGTTACAGCATTTGCTGCTGGAAAATGTATCCATGTATAGTATACCTCTGTCTGCCGATATTCGTGTGCCTCGATTACGAATATGACTGTGCCACCTCTAGGTGTCAGTCCATTTTCTATAAGTTTTAAGGGTATAGATCTCCTTTTAATGACCGGAATGAGTATTATATCCGCGTCTGCTGCTTGCATGGTAGCATCAGCATCTGCTATTTCAGTAGCTAATCTAATTGCCTCTCTTTCTCCATCACTGTCTCCCATTTTACTGACAGGATGGTATTATTTTTATTTGCAGATCAGGTTTCTTTATGGAAACAGAGATTAGATGCACAATATTCTGGAACTGTTTTATCCTTCAACGTTGACTAGACCAAAAACCATACATAGGAGTTCCCTCCTGCGAGGTTTTGGAGGATATAATAACCTTTCACCCACTCCAGACGTCTTTGGAGTATTTGGAAAAAGGGGTCTGAGTGAGAAAGCACGACTGAGTTACTCTAAATGTCTTACGTTAGTTTTATCGCCCTTTCCAAACGCGTTGGGCGCCATGTAGTGTAGCTCCTATTTTCCCAATAGGCTCTGCGCATTGGAATAGTACCTACAGCAGTAAAGGCCTAGGCCAGACGTTAACTAGGTCTACTACTGTCGATACTAGACTTAATTTTTGGGTTTGCCAGCTAAGCTCAGAGTTCGCTAGAAACTTTCTCGAATGTTCAAGGAAGGATTAACTCCCCTGATTAGACAAGAAGGGATTTAGTTTCTGACAACCATAGAACATGACAACTTTGCTCTCCCCTAATCAAGAGTCAATCTCAAGAGTCGTGTGAGCACAAGGCAATTATTTTACTCAGTCAGTACGTGCATTCTTAGTCTCATCAGAATGTAGAGAAAAGGAAGAGACGGGCGTGTTCAATAAAAGATGTTATTTATTGATCAGTCTCTTTTCTCGTACAAGAGAAATGGATCGATATTATTGCGATACTTATAGTTAAGTAAAGTGCATACATTAGAAGCAATAGTATAAAATAATACTGTAAAAACATTGATATGGTTTCTGAGCCATATGATGTTTAAAATGATTAAAATATATTTACATACACATATACATTTGACTAAACGTACTCAACTGGTGTTTCTAAATACGCCTACCCCGTGTACCTGACCTAAGTCTAATACGTGGGCGGGAATAGAAAGTTACAGTTTAAGTTAAGTTTGTTTTTGCCAAGTGAATAACTAAAGAATTCTCTGTGAGGGGTTATTCAGTTCTGTACCTGGAATTTAGGATGGATGAGGAATGGTATCTCTTTCTCTGCTCTCGATATTCCAGGCTGCCTGCGAGGGCTGCCCAGAAGCGCCGGTGCTGGGTCTCTCGGCTTGAGATAGCAGCGCGTCTCTCAGCGCGTCAGGAAGGCGGGGCTGCTGCCTGCGGGGTCTGCTTCGGCTCTCTGCTTCGGCAAGTATGGCTGCTCCGTCTTGTCACCACGCGTGTGTTTTGCATAGGGCAAGGTCGGCAATATTTATACCTTAAAGGTGCCGGGATTGACGTAAGGATGGACATAGGTACGTCAATAAAGATGTCATACGACTTGCTCGTTAGCACATTCTTTACTAAAGTTCTCTGTGAAATCAAAACAATGGCCGCACGGATTATCCAGGTTGTCATAGGTTTGATTTGTTATGAGAACGCCGTATGCCTTATCGGGGGCTGGAGGAATATCGCTTGTCTAATTAGATCTCAAGCGTTATGACCTAATCAGATAACACGTTCCTGTGCCGTAGTGTGACTGCGTCAGATAACGGTATCTGCATCATGGGGGATTTCTTGCCTCATGGGCTGACTGTTAGTTAAATAGCTAGTAAGTTTAACCAGAATAGGGTCAGGAATAGGGGGATCGATTCAGAACCTATAGAAATACACGACAAGGACACTGTGGAGACTCCTGTAAACCTGCACTGGAATGAAAGATTACACAAGGATCTTAGCACCGCCCCATCCCCCAGCCATGGCATGGACCAGAAACGTACCTTGCAAAGAGGAGCAGCAAGGAACATCTACTCCCTGCGTTGGCGCGACCACAAGTGAGAAACTCTATGACCTCTGAGCGCAGCCCTCTTTGGCTGCATGCAGCAAACTCACCTGAATGAGTTGCTGCTGCTCCAGCACCCACTGAAGGAGCTCATGTAGGAACTCCAGTCACTCTGACCCTGTAAGTGTGGGTAACACTGAATTCAGGCCAGCCAGCCCTGGGGTATCGTGTTTGCTAGATAGCGCTCCAGCACTGGAACACTGTTGACTTTAACATAGAGTCAAAGTGTACGCTTGTTTCCCGGATTACTAGTGGGGCTTACCCTGAATGTTGCCTATAATAAATGGGGAATACCCACTGCCGCAGGAAGTGAGGAGGGAGTGAGACACAGGCACAGGAAACTGCCTACAAAATACTAAAGCCCTGACCTCAGAGGGACTGTTAAGTTCTATGTGAATGTGGTAGTTACCTTTGTGTTGTTAGTGGCAAAATAAACTATTTCTCTTTTTCAATTAAAGTGTATATTTAGCTGGACAATAATGTATTTCTTATGAGTGTATTTTGAGTTCTGAATATTTGTTGAACCCCATCCCCTATATCTACCTCCCCCTCCCAAAGTGAGTCTTGGACTGCTAGGACCATGCTGTTCCTGAGAATCAAATGCTATAGGGGTACTTCGCTCAGTTGTTCAGAATCCGTAGTAAGTTGGGCTCCGGGACATCAGGAGTAAAAGGCCTCAACCCCCACTGTTAGGTCTCATAACCCCTGCTTGTCCCGTGGCCCTCGGAAAGAGGTTTTAAAAGACATAAATCATGAACATGTATGGAATCTGTAAATAGCTAAGAAGAACAGAATTCAAACCTAGACAGTGGGATGTCACCAGTAGGTATGTATCACTCCTGAATGGCATATTAATGGCACATTGAATATGTTGCTAAACTCTTATCACAAAATTTCTCACGTTTCATTTTTTATTCCTATTTTCCTGATTGTGCCCCAATTTTATCGGCTAAGCCTGAGAGACAATGGACTCAATTACAATAGGCCTTTAATCTGCTGTACTAAAAACTCACCGGAGTTTTAACAAAATATCGGAGCTGAAATTAATGTAGAAACGTATATATATATAGTAAAAATTCTAACATCAGCAACAGTGATTCAAGATTCGGGCAACTCAATACTCAGTGCTTAATTTGTGCCAGTAGTTTCCGGTGCTTAGCACTGGCTCTTAAATAACCGGGCCAGTGCTATTGAACTTTGCTCCCCTGTGTGATGTGCCCAGTAAATATTAAAAATAATTGCTCATTGACATCACAGTCCATTTGAAGATGTATCTGCAGAACGTGGAGCTGTCTCCACTTTCGCTCTGTGAATCCTCGAGTTCACGTCTTTCCGAAGTCTTGCAGCACAGCGTTCTTCTGCACCAACGCTACAATCTGTGCAATAACTGGTCATTCATGTCATCAAAATGTCCCTTCTTGTTCTGCTGCAGCTGTAATCAGTACAGCTGAAAGGGTAGAAGAATATAGTTCTGTATTTTTTTGCAGATTGATATAGTGCAAACTTGACCCTGAGGTTACATTTACACAAGGGCGCATTAATTGTTTGATAGGCATGGTGAGATGAAGTGATTTTCCCAGAATCACAGGATGTTGAGCTCATGCAGAGACTCAAACTTTATTCTCCAGCTCAAAAATCTGCGGCGCTAGCCATTAGGCCAGCCGCATCCTTTTCCCGGTTGGTTATTGCTATCAACCGAGGTGTACCTGAAAATGAAGCTATTATCACAAACATGAGGGTAAAACGAGAATATCACTTCTTTCAGCAACAGACACCCTTTGTGAAAATTTTTATAGTTCACTTCACATACTTTTTAGGAAGGCTCCGAACGCCATAATTCTTTCATGTATTTAATCTGTATCTGGCCACGATCTACCACTGATTTCAAAAAGGGAGTGCATATTATTACCTTCTAATGACTGCGGCGTTTTAGTGTGAAAACTGTTTTCATTAGTGACGGTAAAAGGAGACAAAACTTTGTGTGTATGTTCTATTCCTAAGCATTTCAGCTGTAAACGTAATCAGTTTAACAGACAACATGTGTATTGTAGCGCAGTTCCTTGGTTGCAAGGAGCTGATGTTTTATGACATCCAGGTTACCCAAATAACAAAAGTCAGCGTAGCCTCTTTATTTAAGGTTTTGTGCCGGGTGTTATAAAGACTTGGGGGTACTTGGGGGTACGTACAAGTTGCAGCTTCAGCCAGTACTAGCTTTGTAATCAACATGCCTTTTTTAAGCACGTGTATTGCACAATACTACAAGTCCCGTTGTACAAAGTGATAATGTGTACAAAGCCAGGAGTGATTGAACGTGTCAGACCAAACACAGAGCCTACCAGCTGAATTCAACTTGACACTCACACTTAATACTTAAGCAAATGATGGGAGAAGGCTTCAGTTTTAGGAAGGACAGATCAGGCACATTATAGGAATGTTGTGGTCCCTGGGTCAAACGTATTTTGGGGCACCTGTTCAAAAAAGGTTTAAATGTATGATTCAGTTTCAGCTCTTTCATGCCATCATCGGTCCAGTCACTGACAGTGTACATGCACACTCTCCAAAATCTAAATGTGGTTTCATCTAATATTCAGGGATAGTGACATGTGTTTTCAATATTGTAATACAGCAGCAGACTAATATTATTGTAAATAATCTCAGTGACCCTTTCCTGTTCACTGTATCTGTGCAGTGGCATTACTTCTGGCTCTTAGCAGTGCCAATTGAGGATGTGTGTGGAGTCAATAGAGTAAGTGGGTGGAGCCACTGGAGGAAGTGTGTGGAGTCGGGAGAAGTGTGTGTTTCCTCCTAAAATCATTTGAGCACCTGAGCTTAATATTTTACAAATTGTGCACTGACTAGAATACTAGAGCAGCCAATTTTTGGGTTAAATATAGCAGTCTTTGTGACAAATTTTGAAGACTTTCCTCTGCTACAAAACTAAAATATCAATCGTTGCATATTGTTACAACAAATGCACTTGTCATAGCAAGCATTCCACAATATAACGGAGAATAAAATATCAACAAAGAATCGACATACTTTGTGAAAGATTTAGCAAAGATTATCTTAGATTTTTTTGGACAATGGCATTCCCAAAGAATGGTGTTACAAAGTTACATCGAGTTTGCTCATAGTAAAACACAGCTACACCCATATGTACCTCCATTAAGTTCTCATTTTTGGAAAATGATCACAAAATGTTCAGCCATTTTTAAATACGGGAATAAAACCAGGGGTTTGTGCATGTAGCATAAAAGTTTGCTGTTTTTATTCAAGTGGTGGCTATGTTTGGTGCTCATATAGATATCGAACACTCAACGCATGATGATAATCTGAGTTTAAAGTATTCTTCTATGCATACTTTCAAATTGCACATAGTAAATCAGTATGTGAGGTATTTTCAAAAACTCATAATAAAACAAATATATAAAATGTGTATTGTTTGCAAAATAGCCCTCTCGTTATTTTGATGCATTATGTCTCAGCTATCATATGGAACAAAATCAACAAATATGTTTTAAAGGATTCATCTTCATTTAAAAGATAGTGGCTTGATTATTAACCGTCTTCATGACTTTTATTCCCATTCATGTTATTTCTGAGGTGAATCCCACCTCTTCGGAAAGAAAACAGCAGGAAAATACTGAGAACGAAGTCCCACCAACTCAAACTGAGGGGCATATTACCAAGCAATAGCGATAATTATCGCTATTGCTTGGTTAGAGACAAAATTTTACCGCTGAGCTGCGGCGATTTTTATCGCAGATAAACCTTGGTGTAGAAATAGGGATAATATAAAGAAACCTGATAGATATCAAGATATTGATACACGTCCCTCTCAATCTTTTCAGACTTCCTCGCAGAAATCGGAAAGAAGAGGACGATCAGAACAAAGGAAAGAGCACGTCAAGTCCAAAGACAAAGAACCTGCTCATCTGAATAAAAAATTACAATTTCCAAAAAAGAAGGTAGCCAGTATTAAAGTAATCAACAATGCCGAGAATACTGAGGACACAGCTGAAAAACGGAGAATGGGCTCAGACAATGCTAGACAGCGCAGCAGAAGTGAGCATAGCTCGCAAAGTCCTTATGAATCATCTGGAGACAGTGGACACGAATGAATACATTCAGGTGGAAACTGCAGATACCAGAGTTAGCAAACCTCATAAAATATATGAAATAACATTGCGCATAGAGGGGGATAAGACTAGAAAAATAAGGGGACTATTTTGGGATAATTTGTCCAAGGGCTATGACATCCTTCTAGCTGAACAAGACTGGCCTCCAGAATTTGTCAGGGAGTGCCCACATGGCGAAGAAATAATTATGCCTGCCTTCTCAAACCATATTCCAATTCATAAAAAATATACACTTGCAAGAAAGTGGGCAGTAGCTCAAGCCCCTGCCTTATATAAAAATCACGTGGGATGGGATGAGGACTCTCCTCCTCACAAAATCCAGTTAAAATCACAACCTACTGCCCAGAGGCAGTACCCGATTAAGCAAGAAGCTAAAAAACAGGTAAAAGAGATCCTAGATCAACTTGAATACCAGGGGGTGATTGAAACTTGCACCTCACAAATGAAAAACCCTTTGTTTCCTGTCTCCAAGCCAGACAATTCATATCGTCTTGTTTTGGACTACAGACACCTTAACTCATGTTGCAAAACATTTGCAGTGCAAAACTCGCACAGTGCTGCACTAATGAATAACATAGTGCGCAAAAAAAAAAAAACAACCTTAGACATTTCTAATGGTTTCTTTTGTCAAAATATAGCACCAGAGAGAAGATATTTGACGGCGTTCTCAATAAATGGCACGCAAAAGAATTTCTGTTGTTTGCCCCAGGGGTTCAAGAACAGCCCAGGATTATTCTCAGCGAGAGTAACAGAATTACTACAAACATATGATGACGAGGCATTATCTTATGTCGACGACATCTATCTAACAGACGATGACTTGGATACTCACTTGAAGAGAGTGAACACCATAATACTTGGGTTCGCAGCAGAGGGTTACAAAATCAACTTTAAAAAGTCAAGAATTGCCCATCTAACAGTCCTGTTTTTAGGATATGAACTATCAAGTGAAGGCAAAAGCCTGGCTGACAATTTCCTAGAGAAATGTGCTGTAATCCAAGCACCCAGAACACTAAAAAACCTACAATCAATTCTAGGCTTCCTGAATTTCGGAAGAACTTACATTATAAATTATGCAGAGAGAATTAAACCTCTCTATGATCTAATAAAACCAGATTTTAAAAGAATCAATTGGACTCAAAAACACACAGAAATTTTGAGATCCTTACAAACAGATATGTTAGTTAAAACAAAATTACAAACACGTGACAACACACGAAACCTTGTGATTCGAGTCATCCCAGGAAGATGCGGATTCACATACCTGACCTCTAATGAGGGAGAGAAGGTACCAATAGCATACAAATCACATTTGTACACAGAAGCTGAAAAAAGGTTCAGCATTAAGGAAAACATTGTTCATGCGGTTCAAACAGCTGTAGAAAAAGAAAAATACCAAGCAGACGGTAGACAGGTTACAGTCAGAACAGCAGAATCAGCTTTAGAGGCATTAACAACACCATGTAATTTACCGACAACTGCACTAAATCCAGAATGGATACAATGGGTAAATTCTGTTGCTACAGACAAAGTAAAATACTATTTTGACCCGGAAATGAAAGAATTAAAATATCTAGAATATGAGAAAGAATACCCTCTGCCAAATCGACATTCTGCCTTTACGACAGTACGCCTGTGTAATACATACAGACGGGCATGCTCAACCCTCAGTTTGGGGAGAGCTGGCTTACAAGGCCACATGCGAAATTGTAAAAGAAGTGTGGCGCGGAGGTAAATTAAGACCTCTACTTACAAAAACACACTCAGTGGAAAATAATTCAGAACAACAAACGGAAATAATTTCATTAAAAATGGCGCTAGATAATGCCGATCGCGAATTCCCGACACTTATTGTGTGCGATTCGTATTACTGCGTCAAAACATACAATAACGATTTGAAGAAATGGATTCAAAACGATTACAAAGATGACACAGGTGCAACAATAAAGCAAAAAGTGATTTGGGAACAAGTAGTTCTTTTACAGAAAGAACTACCAAAAACTCACGTGATACATTCACTGAGTCATCAGCGTGATGGCGTTCACGTTGCAGGAAATTCATTGGCTGAGACAGCCACAGCGGTAGCAACTAAACCGGCTTCCGTAGCTACAAAAAAGCGTACAGAAAAACACATTGACGGTGAAACTGTGCTGGCGGTGAAAACGTCATCAAAAGGCGACTGCTCGGCGCTACCGATCAATTATCCACTCAATTATACATACATAATCGATGCAAACTCCGTTCCTTTTGCTCGAATCCCTGGAGTGGGGGATAGAGTGATTCCAAACACGGACAGGAGAGGCTTGTTAATAGCAGACGCACATATGGGTGAGGGTCTCAGACACCTTAAGCTAAAAGATTCTCTGGAGGAATTACAATCAGTGTACTGGTGGCCAGGCATGAGCCTGCATCATCACATTTTTGTAAAAAACTGCCCAGACTGCAATAGAGATCGCAGTTGCGAGCGAGGAGGACTATTACCATGGCACTTCACTCCAGAAAAAGAACAACAATAAGAAAGTACCCATCACGAAAAATCGTTATATTAACATAAAAAGATTAATTTTCACTTATGATGTAGACCCCAGCGCTCGGCTGACGTCTGGACTGTTATAAAAAGATTTGCGAGTCTATAATGGCATATACGCTAGGAGCATGCTACGTTTTGACTAATGTATTCCCTTTAGCCCTCAAGCTTATGGGGAAGCATGGCCAAATGAGCATAGCATAGCGGGACTCTTCTCACTTCCATCCTGAGGGATACGGGATGGTGTAAAGAAAAAACCAAGACATAAAGCAATCTATAACGGAAAAGGTATTAGGTTCGGGTACTGGGTGGGTCAAACATCTAATAAGTGTCCAACGTAGTCTAAATAACCTGCCAAGGAATTCTCTGAAAGGGTTCAGTCCGTACGAACTATTGTTCGGGACTAGAATGATAATCCAAGATCTTGATAGTCAGACTTCAGTGGTTAAAGACAAAAGCTTTGATATCAAAGATCGTTTGGCTATTTTGCAGGACTTAAATGAAACAAGAAAGACCTGAGCAACATAAAACTGAAATAACAGCCAATAACCACTGAAGAGAAACCACCTGTCCCAGCAAGGCCTGTCTGGATTCCAAAAGTCGGGGATCTAGTCAGAGAAAAGATCGCGGTAAAGAAGGAATTTGGGCCTTCTTACAGAAAAGCAGTTCCTGTCTTGTCTGTCAACGGGACAAGATCAGTAGTACTACCGCCCCTTGCTGGTAAAAAGGAGAACCGAGTTGTATCCATCGACCTGGTTAAACCACAATCATGTGGCCGATAACAAACAGTAGGCCAAGTGGACTCCCAAGAAGTAGCAGAACACCAATGTTTGCTACGAATACAGAGGCTCAAAATGGAAGACTGATCACATTTGGGAAATCTACAGTGAATCAACAAGGACTATGCAACAAAGCAATGGAACTTGAACCTCTTAAAACCCAAATTAAAACTTTTCATCAAGAAATAACAACCTATGATGATGTAACTGCAGACTTTACTAATGAAACAAAACAAAATCCAAAAACAATTGGAACAATTGACAGAACAGCATCCGGCTACTTCATCAACTTCGATGATTCATCTGAAGACCTGAGTGAAGCAAAGAAACAGCCATCAACAAAAACTTTTAAAGACAAAGCTAAGGAACTTTTTCAACAGCTGAAAGAAACCTATCTGATCTCTCCATGGATTGAATTTTGGGTGTCCTTTGGTGCATTTATCCTCATTCTTTGGCTCATCCTAGTACTATGTTTGGGACATTTCATTGAGGGAAAATATGCTAAAATGGACACAGCAAGCCAGAAAATCAACTTGGTCCTTAAACCACACACATCTTCACACATCGAGAAAAGAGAACTTTCTTCAGTAAACTTCACAGCCAATCCTATACCAGGCGGTGTAGCATGGGACAAAACTGATTATGAAATCTATGGTCCGGTTGAAATCCTGAAGTATCCACACCAATTCAAGATCTCATTGAGTGACTTTGTAAAACCAAGCTCATTTGCAGATGATTGGGACTTTGAAAGTATCAATGATATGATGTCTGATCTTGTTATGTCTGCTAAATTCACAGAACATGATTATTTGCAGGGTTCGTCTAATTATGATCAGATGTTCTGCTACAACCATTATAGTAACCATTATCTACATAAATCTGCTCAACCTAGAAATGTTTTAAATTATAACCAATGGGAACATTGTGCTACTCCTCCAAAAGATAGCTCAAAAACATTTTATGATAAATATTCATACTTTTCAGGGTTTAACACAAGTAATGCAGAAACATTTTATTTCAAATTGTCAAATAAGACAGGTATGAAGACCATGCTTACAAACACAAAATTGATATATTCCGATTCATTCTTTGAACAAATGAACACATTTGGGTTTGATTTCTGGAACAATAATATTGAAGCAAAAACTGTTTGGGGTACAAGAGATTGGCAAGTACAAGGTATAGAATCATTGTTTAGAGCCTGCATGATCCCAGAACAAATTATATTTTTGAACGACACTATTCAACAAACTACCTGTCTTGGCTTAGCCAAAATCAAAGATTTGAACAAACCGTCTATTCCAAAGCCAACAGTGAACAGTAATAGCTCTATAGATGTTGAGATAGACGTAAACCATATATTAAACCAAAACAGAACACATCCTGAATGGAACAAATGGTTGATCTGGCCCACAGATACAAATAACTGTCGAGACAGATTCCTGAACAAAGAACAGGGGTTCACATTGACTAGGTCAGACCCTAGATATTCCCAAAGACAACATCCAGGGATAGTAACAACCTACAGCGTGGGCAAGCTCTGCCTTCAATGGCTACAAACGTCCACACTGGCTGAAATTAAGCAACACCTAACTTTACTTACAGAAGGTGCTGACTTGCGTGATTTCATAATGGGACCACGCAAACAGCGTCAAAAACGTTTCATAGCGGCCTCTATATATGCAGCTTATAACGAAGTTTGGAAAGTAACTCAAATTGAGACAGCAGAAAAAATACGGGAAATTGACCGTATTAATTTGGAAAAATCACTTTCTGTGGTGGACAATGGGTTAATGACTGTCCTCCAGAATATATTCTCTGGACAGCATTGTGTCTTCAGCAATCGATATAATATCGCAAGACTTACTGATGTTACAACACGGTCAGTCCCAATTGCGTTCTATTGTACAGCTTGGCTGGACGTTACAAAATTTGCATTCTGGCTATGTGCCTTGGCGTTTAATCAACACAACGTCATTATTTAATATCTTTAATCTCACTGATAAACAAATCAGTTTGGCACAGAAGGGTGCTGACTATACAATTCTGAGCATTGAAAAACTTGAGAGATTACCATTGACAATGTCAGAACGACCTGTCATTGAATGGATAATACATGGAATAATAAATATTCCGATAACTACTTTCCAGTTTCAATTTTGCCAAAAATATATAACGGCAGGCCAGTATGAAAGGTTGGGTAAAGGATACATTAAGTCAATATGGAACTTGCCCTATACACACGAATGTGTCAGCAATAAAGGCCAGAAAGTGTTTCTCAGTGGCGATAATTGTGCAAGATCACTGAGCGGTACACTTCTGTGTCAGGGTATTATTTTGCACGGAGCCTGTGAAGGGACTTCAAATAACCTTTCATGTTACCAGCTAGGCACACCTGCAACACGGATAGAACCATTCTTTAGGAGACTCTCGAACGGGAGTTACATTCTAATTGTAGATCGCAGATGTTGTAGTTTGCTGCCCGGAAAACCTTATCTCATAAATGTGACTAGGAAGGTCATGTGCTGTGAACATGTATTGTTCCCCAGCGACTCTGCAGACAGGGAGGCAAGGTTATGGCCCGATTTGAAAATTGCTTCTATTCGAATAGATACTTTAAGCAGAATGAAGACTGTGCTCCTACAGACGCCGACGAGGCTCACGTCATCAAAAGAAACGTATGATCTCCAAGTTGCAAGGACAACAGAAGAGATTCATTCATTGTTATCAACTAATTCCCCCATACATTTCGCAGAAATACTGAACGAAATCTTAAATATTTCTGATACCACTGGTATCTCCAGTGTATTTAAAGCAGTGTTTTCGGGTGCTTTAACTCCATTCAAAGCCATCCTGGGTATTTTTCCAGACTTTGTCCATTCCATTTTTGGCGGACTTCCTCTCCTTTTAGGACTAGTAGCGGGTATTCTATTTTTGATCCTGTTATTTCGCAATGGCAAACCATGTCACAGACAAAACACCTGCGACAAGGGAAGAAATGATCCTAGCCATTGGCTACCGGGACCGGGTAACTAAAATCCTTGGACTATCCCGGCTTAGAGACCTGAACATGACTTGGTTTCTTTCATTTAGACCAATGTGGCAAAGTTGTGTTATGCCTGTATTAAGATGCTTGCTATGCGGCGAAGAATGCGTGTTGGACACCTGTCTGGCACTACAATCGGATGTGCCAATGGACGCAGATACCTTGTTGGGTCCGGTAACGGCTCATGCATTGTGCTGTCCCCAGCGGCTACCAATCCTGATGACGGCATTCGTGGAGTCTTCACCACTACGATTGAGGGGTAGTGAAGTACAAGATGAAAGCAGCATCGATCAGGTACGACCTTCAGTCAGCTATGCTGATCAAAACATCAATGGAGGCAATCATGCTCAAGCTCATGAATGCATGGTAACAACTTTTTCCGAATTAGTGGAACTTACGCAAGAAGCTGTTGACAGTTTTTTCGACAGTCTAAATGATATGATGTTTTCACCAGAACAGCAGGAATAACTTTGAGCAAATTGGAACTCGGAGTTCCCTACATGCTGAATTTGGCCTTCAACTTTTTAAAGAAAAGCGATATGAAAAATTCTCTCATAATTTTTTCAGACTGCAAGAACTTTTCCCCAATTCCAAAATATTTACGATTTTTGGGACACTTATCTTCTGCTTAAAGTAGACGTTATTCTTAGAGAACTAAATTTCTATTTTTAGGTAGTCACAAGACATTCGCTATGCTAGCACTGTTATACATAAATTTATGATTGTGATGAAATGGTCTCGCATTTTTTTCTTCTGTATTTAGAGCCATTTCATGTGTAATTTTCGCGTTTATTGATGCTGAATTTAGAAATATGCGTTATATGTTTAGCATTATTAGACAGCTTGTGCATATAGTATACGTGACAGTATATGTGATTGTGTTTCATATATTCTATAAAATCCAATTTCCGGAATGCATATAAATGTATTTTTGGGGTGGTACGGTATACACAAACGCTACTGATATTCACTATGCCTAGATTTGTAAATATGGACATAGTCTACGTGGAGTGGGTGTGATGTATTCCTATAGGTACTGTATCGATTCCCCTATTCCTGACCCTGGTTTGGTTAATAATTAACTAGCAGCCATCCAAAGGTGCAAAAACCGTTATCTGATTAAGCCACACCACGGCACAGAAGCGCGTTATCTGATTAGGTCATAACGCATGCCATCTAATTAGACAAGCGATATTCCTCCAGCCCCTGATAAGGCATACGGAGTTCTCAAAACAAATCAAACCTACAGCGACCTGGGAAATTCCCATAGAAATTGTTTTGATTTCACCGAGAACTTCAGCAAAAGAATGTGCGAACGAGCCCGTTCATATGACATCCTTATTGACGTATATATGTCCATCCTTACGTCAATCTCGGCACCTTTCAGGTATAAATATTACCGACATTGCCTTAAGCAAACACATGCGGTGGTGACGAGATCGGAGCAGCGAGACGTGCTGAGGAGCCCAGCAGAGAGCGAAGCCCACAGACGCTGCCCCGCCTTCCTGACGCGCTGAGAACGAGACGCTGCCTTTCTCCTGCCGAGAAATCCAGCTCCGGCGTTTCCAAGCAGCCCTCGCAGGCAGCTGGAATATCAAGACCTGGGATAAGAGATACCAGCCCTCCATCATTCTAGATCTCAGGTACAGAACTGAATAACCCCTTGCAGAGAATTCTCGAGTCAGTCCCTTGGCAAACCAAACTTAACTTAAACTGCTACTTATCTACTCCCGCCCACGTATTAGGCTTAGGTCAGGTACATTGGGGTAGGCGTGGTTAGAAGCACCAGTTGAGTACGATTAGTCAAATGTATATATGTATGTATCTATTTTATCCATTTTAAAGTATCATATGGCTCAGAAACCATATCAATGCTTTTACAGTATTATTTTATAATTCTGTCTCTACTGTATGCACTTTACTTAACTACAAGTATTGCAATAATAGCGATTCATTTCTCTTGTATGAGAAAAGAGACTGATCAATAAATAACATCTTTTATTGAACCACGCCCATCTCTTATTTCTCTACAAACTGGTGAAACTAAGAATGCACGTACTGACTGAGTAAAATAAGTTGTCTATTGTTTTCACACAACTCTAGAGATACACTCTTGATTAGGGGAGAGCAAAGTTGTCATGTTCTATGGTTGTCAGAAACTAAATCCCTTCTTGTCTATCCAGGGAGGTTAAAATCCTCCTTGCCTATTCGAGAAAGTTTCTAGTGAACTCTGAGCTAGCTGGCAAACACAAAACTTTAAGTCTAATATCGTCGGTAGAAGACCTAGTTAACCTCTGCCCTAGGTCTATACTATTGAAGATATTATTCCAATGCGCAGAGCCTATTGGGATAATAGGAACTACACATGTTCGCTGCACAACTGGATTCAAGCTAAACTTGCTTATGAGGGATGATACCTGCGAAATTGGTCCCATGATGCTTGTTTCCGGTCCAAAGAAGACCTGGCCTGGCAGTTCGGGCTGGACTGTTCCCCTGGGGAGCAGGGTTAAGAATGTTTTGCATGTGGCTGGGCCCAAACCATGGTGACGTTGCAAGCAAAATAATGATGGATTAAACCCAGATCTGTGAGTGGGGGTGAGTGTTTAAAAAAGCGGGATGTTTCCATTTGAACTTTCAAATTTGGCCTGTGCATATGCTTAGGAATGCAACTGGTTCAATCACGGACATTGATGTACTGATGGGTCTGTTATTGGCTCACTTGTACCGTTGTCCTTTGCACTTGATATTACTCCTAAATGCATACCATGAACACTCCTCGGATGCTTCGGCTCCTGGTGATCTGGATCCTGGCTCGTCTTCTGCAGATTCAGCACTGGCTGTTCCTCCCTTGGCAGACACTGTGGGGGATGGACTAGTACATGTTTGTTCTATGGACTTAATGCATTGGGTGCCTCTGGGAACATCATCTGCAGTTGCTGGGAACAGCAATATTTCATCTGCTGCTCAGAACACATAAATAATCTGGCAGTTTCGAGTTGTGGGGACTTTTTAATTTAAACATGTTTTTAACGTATTAAATTGTTTTAAAAAATAGCACCGCTTTTTAAATTAGCTTTTATATTTTTTCATTTGGCTTTCTGAATGCTTTTATTGTCAAAATAGCATAGTGCCTTTTTATACTTTTAGGGTTTTATGCTTTTACGTATATGGTTATCATTGTATTTAGATAGCTTTTTAGTCGTCTCATGTTCAAGCAGTGGGTGTCACTTGGTTACATTAGGCCATCTTATATGCTAACGTACTTAAGTTTCTTTCTCTCCCTAAACATGATAACATTTAACACACATTCATTTTCGTGCACACACAGGATAATATCCTTGAAACTCATCTTTGTTTACACTGCCACTTTATACGAACCCAATGAAACACCTTAAACATTCTGAACAAGGGCTAAGTTAACCATGTAACATGTTTTTTTTTTGTTTTGGCCGTTCAGAGAGGAAGCTATTACAGTAGAAAAATAATAGCGGCCTGACTGGGGCTTCGGCAGGGTAATATGGGTGTTGCAATTATTTATATGCCATGAGTTCTTTGATAAGACAGAGGAGCATTTTGCTGGCACTGAGAGGTCACTCACATGCTGGAATTCCAGCCCACCTGATTCCTGTTTACTTGTGGCAAGGGATGCTGCCCAGCTCTCCACCAAGACAGGCAGCCTGTTGATATTTACCCACAGGTAACGGGGAGTTAGATCACCCTGAAGCGAGTTGGCAGATTCATCCACCATTGACATGATAGGTTAGGATGCATTAGGTAGCAGTACAATATATTACAGTGCTTGTAGACAAGCATATATTCTTTGTATAAGCAAAATGGTTGAACTATTTATCTCTTTCACCATTCTCGTAATGGTAATCACATAATTCTGTTCCTTCTATTGAATATTGCAGCTGAAGTATTTTACTCAAGAATCACAATGCCTCAATAAATATTGAAATGCTTTACTGGGTATTTCTGGTGTATCTCTTTGGGTTTGCATAAGTAACTGAGCGAAAGGGTTCCAGACCTGTTACCATGATTTCCTTGGGGTGCAGGGTTGTCATGTTCTGAGGTTGCACATCCATTTGTTACCTTGTAAAGTTAGGGGTAGAGTTGGTGCACTATAAGCCAGCAGGACTAAGACAAACATATCTGGATGGTGTGTGTGGAGTCAGTCTTGCACAGTTCCAATGGTTATGTTGTTCAACAAATGCACAGTTTTACTTGGGAAAGTATAAACCAATGACAACTAAACATAGTGGCATTTAATACATCCTTTCTTATAACAGATGTACAGTTTCTGACCTTTCTGAGCCAAATGGATAGTTTTATTAATTAACGAATCATGTGTTTCCCTGATATCTGGTGAGATTCTGGGGACATTGATCACAAATATGTCATGTTGCTCAGTATTGGCTCCAAATGGATTTGCTGTGTATCTACTGGGACTTGATGTTAGTGAGGCCTTCCTCACATTTTGATGAGCAATTGGGCCATCACCCCTATGAAGTTCTATGGGCCTCGAGTCACTGCCCTTGAGTGGATCAGAATTACGTCCTTTGTTTGGGAAGGGTAAGGGCATTTCCCTAGTCACTCTGTTAGTACCCAGAGCATTTGTTTAGTGGGTCCAGGCTGGAAAACATGTTTTGGGGTCATCTACTGAAGAAGTCCCCAGGTTAGTGTCGCATGCAGTGTCAGCCTGGTTTGAAGTATGTTGGCATTGAGCTTTGCTACCAAGGCCGACAAGTTATCCATCTTGTCATTAAGGGCATAGGCAACCTTCTCATTTCGGGCCCGATGTGGGTAATTCCGATTTACCGACTCTTAAATACCGAATCATACCGATTCGGTATTTAAGAGTCAGTAAATCGGAAGCAGGCAGATGTAGGTAATAAATTACCGATTCTGTACGATTCGGTATTTACCGAATCGCTATTTCCCATTGATTCCTGTAGGTCTTGAAGCCCATAGGAATCTATGGGAAATACCGAATCGGTATTTACCGATTCGGTAAATACTGATTCCTGCAAGGGTGAACGGGGTGTCACTTTGACACCCTGTAGCACCCCAATTCCAGGCTTGTGTGTCATGTGGCACACATACATGCCCTAAGGGCATGTCTGTGTGTCACATGGCACAGGTGTACATGCACAGATGTGCATGTAAATGTAAATTGATACTTGTATAGCGCACTACTCACACGCAAGGGTCTCAAGGCGCTTGTACGAATACCGCTGTGGAACCCATCCTGGCTTTCCCTGTGAGGTGTCCACTCCTGGGTACCCCCAAGGTGGAGGCCAGGCATCCTTAGCATTGTGGGGGCCGTTGTGGAGATTAAGCAAGATATTGCCCAGAGTGGGACTCCATGATTGGAATAGGCACCGAGGCGAGAATTATCAGGTCCGTGGAATTTTTGAGCCCAAGTCCCGCCGAGGCGGCGATTTGAACCCTGGTCCCGGGCTAGACCTCTGCATCAGGGTCTGCCGCTCTAACCATTGAGCCACACTTCTCTACCTGAATTCGGTATTTTACCACCCAATTGTATTGGGTGATAAAATACCGAATTCTGAAGGCCTGTAGCACTGTAAACAGTGCTACCTACATCTGGGATTTACCGAATCGGTAAAATTACCGATTCGGTATTTTACAGAATCGGTAAATTTATCGATTAGGTAAGTTTACTGATTCTGTAAAATAATGGCCCCTACATCTCAATCACCAAATACCGGTCGGTAACGGCCGAATTCGGCCGTTACCGACCGGTATTTGGTGACCTACATCGGGCCCTTAGTCTCTTAGGCTAATTATCTCTTTCTTTATGAGGTTAGCTGCGAGTTGGGGTAATTCCTTCCCTCAGCAGAATCACTACTATAGATTGCTATTGATTGTGTATTGACCATTGTTGGTTCATCCGTAATCCCTATTACTTCAAACTGAGTGCTACACTCATTTGTGATTACAGGTGCTAGGGTTATCGGACTAGGTGACTGAGCTATTATCGGGCTTAGTTGCCCTGTCGGCAGTAATGTGAAGTGCCATATGTCAGTACTCCCTGGTTTTAAAAATAAATATATGATGTCACACTCCATGCCCTTTCCCAGTTGTTTTCCCTTAGATTTAGTGGCCTTAGTGGATAGGCAGCCTTCGACACCTCCTAACATTACATTTATTTCATCTAGCGTGCAATTCTCAGCTGCATGTCTTGCTTGTTTTTTTCTGGTTTCCCTGTGTCAAGTGACTTATCGTTAGCTTTTCGTTTCACCATGATGACCAGTATTGCAGTGCTGTTTAGATTACCCCTTGTGCAATTACAGCAACAAATAGAGGAAAGCAGTAAATATTTCAAGGGCTTGCCACCCCAAGATAAACTAATTATAGTGCCACTCAGCTAAATTAACTGCTCAGCAATCAGCAAGAGTGCTAGAGCGAATTGCTTTGATTTCCTTTATAGGAGTCAAGCATGTACAGCACACAGGTAATTTAGTGGTCTAGATTATGACAATATCAGTAAACTCTAGATAATATAAACTGCAACCTTTATACAAACCTGAAACAGACTTGTTATGAACAATCCATGATTGCACTCCTGCGGAAACTAACGGTAATTGATAACAAGACAATAAGGAGGACACCAAGAAGTTACGAACTTGGGCAGCAAGTGTTTGTGTCATTCAGTTTAGCACAGCTTATGCTCAACCAGAATGTCCCTCACTGGGTATCATATTATCAGTAAATCCAGGGAGCCCAGTCCATCTTATAGAGATGAACCACCTGTGCTCAAAGATGTCTTGGCCTCCAAAAACCCAGGCCTTCTCAATTGGCAAAGCACGTGGAGAAGAGGGTGAAGAAGGTTGCTACTAGGTTCCCAGAACAATGCAACAGTAGAACAACACCTATCGCTTTACAATGTCTTATGGTTGGGCCTTGGGAGTAAACTGTGGGCTAACACACAAATGTAGTGTGGTCCATTCTCATAAATTCCGTCTGTTTGCCAAATTGGTCCACTTCTGCCCCTCCCCGTGACTGGGGTGCTTCTCCAAGGCAAAGATGGTGGGTGTATCATAAACGTGAATGGGTTAAGTGGCTCAAACAAAGCCTGTGACTGCTAGTTTAAGCATACTTGCTGCTTTTTACACAAGCCACAGAGGGTAACAAAAGGATAAAAAGTCCCATAAGAGGAAAGCCACAGAGGAAACGTTTCTGCATCAGCAGAGGCTTACAGGAGTGAGGGGGTGTCTTATAACAGACTCAAGGGGGTTGGCTCTGCTCTGGCTCTACCTGGCAATAATGGCACCACCCACATGTGGCCCACATGGCAGGACTGCTTTAAAGCACATTGCAGGAGGCCCTGCCCCCTTCCAGGGACAAGGCTGCAGCTGCACCTCCAGGTGCAAAGGATGGTGGGACATAGAGTCCCCTGGAATCAATCTGGTCTCTGGCGGACAGTAATTCCTTTGCTGCTAACTTCTGAGACACAAGCAGCGGGACTGCTAAAAGCTCTTTAAAGCCCTCTGTGGGAGGCCATGCCCCCTTCGATTGATGAGTTTTTTGCAGTGCCTCCAGGCACTAAGGGCACGATTCACAGAACTAACTTAAGACAAAATCCTAAACTTACTACCATGTTTGTATTCACAGAAGGCACTTACACATTTTGGTATTCACAGAAGGCATTTTGGAGTCCTAAAGTTAGGAGTCCTAACTTTAGGACTCCTAAATGCCTTCTGTGAATACCAAAGGTCTTAAAGTTAGGATTTTTTTCAGTTTAGGAGAAGTAAAGTTAGGAATCCTTACTTTAGGACTCCTAAATGCTTTCTGTGAATAATGAAAGTCTTAAAGTTAGGATTTTTCTCAGTTTAGGAGTAGTAAAGTTAGGACTCCTAACTTTAGGAGTCCTAAATGCCTTCTGTGAATACCAAAAGTCTTAAAGTTAGGATTTCTCTCAGTTTAGGAGTATTAAAGATAGGACTCCTAAATTACATCTGTGAATACCGAAATGAGTAAGTGCCTTCTGTGAATACCAAAATGAGTAAGTGCCTTCTGTGAATACCAAAATGGTAGTAAATTTATGATTTTGTCTTAAGTTAGTTCTGTGAATCCCACATGGAAAATATGCAAGCATACTGGGGGAACAACGCATTAACCTGACAGAGCACAATCTTGTCTTCCTAAAGTTAAGGGATACATTTACTGAGGAAGGTTTGGGGTGTCCTAAAGCAATCAACCCCTAAAGGTTGGTTCAATATGCCTTGTAAAAGGGAAACATCATTTACCGTGCAGTCTGATCCACTCAGTGCCTTTGTAATGCAGTCTGAACAATGACTGTGTCTTTACCACGCAATCCTTTAGTATGCAAGGCATTTCAATGCATTGCTAAGGCACGAGTGGTTCAGACATGCGTGGTTCTGTCATAAAACCCTTGTAAAATCGCCAAAACAAAGCTGCTACAAGCATCATGAAAGGGAGTCATCCAGGACATTATAAAAAAATAGGGCAGCATACAAGGCCACCCTAAAGGAGGCCAAAGCAAACTGGGAAAGTGGTATCTTGCAGGAACTCCTTAAGGACGCAGCAACCAGCGATCAGAAGGCATTCTGGTTGTTGGTTAGTTTAGGTAACGGGATAAAGGGTAAACCGGTAGAGTCCTCTATTCTGCCATGTGAATGGGTCACCCACTTTGGAAATTTGTATTTAACACCTCAATGAAATAAACGAAGTGTCTGCCACTAGGGATGGCAGCCGCCAGTGAGATCTCAATTAGCTGTTATTAGTTTTTTCCTTGGAAGAAACTGCACTTGCAGTAGCCTCTTTTGGACAAGGGAAGGCACCAGGTCCCGATAAGATATTTTAAGATCTAGCTCGGCGCTAAAAACGAAATGGTTGGGATCCTTGATAATGGCATGGTTATACCTGGGCTTAGGAACATTTTGAGAAGCACATTCCGTTTGTCTAGGTGGTGTAAACTTTGTTTAAAAAATGGTCTATGAGAAAAATGTATTATAAGGGCAGAGGAGTTTTTAGACTTTATACGCCGAGCTCACACTCAAGCAGTCTTCCTTCAGTTCAGGTATAGGACACCCCAAGTAGCTGCTTTTACTTTCATAATGGGGGGGCTCACTTCTGGTGTCACATCATTGCTTTTATTGTAAAACCACCATAAAAACAGATGAACATATTCTATTCTTCTGTCCCCCTTATGTCGAAGCCAGAAGCAGGTGGCTAGTGCCTCTGTGCTGAACTCTTAGCATAACAGCTAGAGGAGAAGCTTATAGAATCTGTAAGAACGATATGCCAATGATAGTGGTAGTAGCAGTGTCGAGGTTTTAGTAAATAGCCAGGACAATGAGGCTGAAGCTACTAGCCAATTCCTCGGATTAAGTTTAATACTGCAGTCCATTTGATGTATGCACACCGTTTATTTTTTACATCTATAACTTATTAACTTACTATACTTGTGTTTATTTTATCTCACATGTTTTACACTCACTATTGTGATTCTTTTATGTAAACTGATGATGAAATATCTTATTTCGAACCATCGATAAACTTAACTTGACTCGACTTGACTTCTGTTTTATTGCCATTCAGGTTCATGGAATCCAAAAGCTTCCATTCCCCCTCCACCTTGAAACAGGATTGTGTATTGGAGCATTGTGGGACCGCCCGCGGTCCAAGTGGTACATGCAGCTTTCTGAGAGCCAGCCAGGCCCGGTTCTAGAGGGTGGGCCGGGTGGACCAGGCCCACCCAAACATTTGCCTGGCCCACCCAAATGAAAAGGGGGGGCCCTCGGCCCCCCCGCACGCATGGCGGCGCGGCGACCGCCTCACCCCCTCTCCCCTCGGGTCCTTCGACGGTGGGGGCGTGCCCTGGGGGCGCGGCCCACCGCCGATTGGCCGGCGCCCCTCCTGACCCGGAATCAATGGACTGGTTCCGGGTCGGGGGGGGCGGGCGTTAGGAGGGGCCACCCGGCCCCTCGGGAATAAGAGGTAGGGAGCGCCCAGGAGACCCCCTTGTCCCTGGACGCTCCCTCGCTGAACGTTGTGCCCCGCGTTCGGGGCTTCTTTGTTTTAGTGAATTTCTCCCTTTCTTTTTCAGGTTGGGGAAGCGGATCCGGAGCCTAGCAGCGCGGAGCCAGCCGCGTTTGTGAGATCGCCAGGAGATCGTCGGCAGGGACGCGAGGCGACAGTGTATATTTTTTCTCTTTCTTCCAGAGAATCATAAGGACTTCCGGAGGGCAGCCGCGTGGAGCCAGCCGCCAGCCGCGTCGCTAGATCAACGGGCCAGCCGCGTGGAGCCAGCCGCCAGCCGCATCGCGAGAGCAGCGGGAGATCGTCGTTGGCGAGGGACGCGAGCCGGCAGCAGAGGCGGCGGCAGCAGAGGCGTTCGCCCAGGCCTGACTTTATAACACAAAAGCGGCGCGCCACCTGATTGTGTGCACGGCGACCGCATAAGGTATTTGTTGGCGCGGGGGGCAGGGACGAGCAGCGGGCCGGCTGCTACATATCGAGCGCAGGTCGGAGGGGTTCTCCGGTGCTCTGGAAGGGCGCGAAAACAGTGTCCCTACGGGCGATTATGCGCTTTACAAATGTTGATGATTATTATAAGCGCTGGGCAATGATGCTCACTTAGGAGCTGTTTTTATCGTGCACACTGAATTTTAACGGCAAAATACGCTAGTTATATAAGCCTCGCGAGAGTTGGAGGTAATTTAGCAAGGTATATTTACTTGCTTATGGCCACAGGGCAGGTTCACTCGTGCGACTGTGAAAGGAAGTGAAGCAGGGTCGACCAGGGCAGCACCTGGATGGGAGACCCCTCGTGTAAGGTGTACACAGTGTAGAAATAGCGAGCTGATTATTTCTTACGCCGTTTTTGTCCTGTTTTCTTTTCATCACTGTTTTTAAAGGGATAAAGCGAAGTGCCCTGTGATAACTATTATTCAGGACTGTCTGACACTAAGGGGCACCTGGATTGTGGGAACTGTGATGTGTGACTGAAAGTAAAGTATTTGAGTCTTCATTACTGATTTGTTTTAATTGGGAGTGATAGTGAATTGCTGTTTTATAACTGTTTTTTAAGGCGGCCATTGTTTTTGTGCTATTGTGACCGCTACCAACTGAGCAGTGGAGGGAAGAAGTGGTGGCACTGTTGGGCTGTAGTTATTCGGTCCTGAAGGGAGTGTGGGTTCCCGGTTACTGAGCAAAACGAACCTCAGTAGGGCACATCCCAAAAGAGGTTGACAAGGGGGGGTTCAGGCCTCCAGTGTATTTGAACTGAGTTATCCTGAAATTTGCACCTGCTTTACCACACGGTGTTAATGCAATTTTCTATTCCAGGCTTTTAGCGACATTATTGGTCCAATCCATCCTTCAGAGAGGACGTAAGGAGAGTAAACGCGCAGCCTGGTGGGGGACGTGATCACAGACGGTTATCGCCGGCGAGTGCACGGGACTGGTCGGTAAGAGGGGTACGGGGGGCTGGCATTCATCGCTCCTGGTGGCCGCCGGGTGGGTCTACATTAGGTTTGCTCACCCCTTACATAAGCGGACAAGCCGCTAGTGTTGCGGTCGCCGTTGCATGGTGCTGAAAGCCCCCTGGTGACCCTCCATCTGAAAGGTACACACAGCTGACCTGTTGGGAACTAAGTAGGCAGCGGGTGTTTTTGGGGGTTAGCATCATGCCAGGTCCAAGGGGTGGAAAAAGGGGGTCCAACATGGAGGCTATGATGCGGGCTATGATGCGGGAGATGAGCGACATTAAACAACAGCTAGGACAAATTAAGGAGCGGGAAGCCCGGCTGGAGGATAGAGATGGCGAGGCACCGGGCCCGTCCGGGAGACCGGTCCGCAAGAGGGTGGCACCAGTGCCAAGAGGGGAATTTGTCACCCCGCAAGGGAAACCTAGGTCCAAAAGACCCAAGGAGGCGGTCCCCACCCCAGGCCCAGGGGATCCGTTACCCGCCGCACCGCCCGCGGTGGTCCCACCCCCGCAGGTGCCTACACCCATTGCCCCTGTGGTGCCGGTGCCGGCAGGTCAACCAGTAGACGCTGGGGCTGCTTCCGCACCGGTGCCCACAATCCCGGGTACAGGCGGGCCACACCGACGCCCGCTCTGCCAGCTGTGCCAGGACCACTGGGCATAACCCCAGTGGTACCTGTTGTCCCGGGGGGTAACGTAGATTCAATGCCACCCGAATTGTTATCTCAGTTAACGGCCATGATGCCATGGCTCCAAAAAGGAGGAGCCTTCCCGAATTCGGCAGACCATGCAGCAGAGGCGGCAAGGTTCGTAGAAAAAATCAGGTCGGCACCGATCGCCGACAGTGTTGCATTGCCAATTTCTTCTCCCCTTGCAGGTCCAAGTGTTCCCCAGCTGGACGGAGTACAAGGGCAGCCGCCCCCGGTGCCCGCACTTGGTAAGGAAGTGGCATTGCCGCTCTTGGGGGACGGCGTAGTACCTTCCAGGAGCGAAAATCTAGCTCAACATGTGTCTTTAGCTGTTAAGGAAATGATTTGGGCTGATAAATACGTGTACATTTATTCTTTATTATTGGATAATAGGGAAATGGAGCAGGCAAAAGCACTGAAAGAGTGGATGCTCCCGAGTGAATGGAGGGCGCAGTGTACTAGATTCAGGGTTGAGGAAAATCTCAATAATTGGATGCAAGCATGGGCCGTTTTCACTGCAGTTAAGGCTGAGCGTCCTCCAGATCTGCAGGCTGCATTGGCTTGCTACTCGAGCAGGATTGTGGGGTGGAGTCAACAGTATTCTGGGGAAGCATGGAAGGGTTATGATGTAAATTTTAGGAAGGCATTGGAATTCAATAGAGCATTACCATGGGACTCGGTAGATTCCATGGCCTGGCACAAACAGTTCTCTGACACTGCACCTCCCCCTCAGTTCGGTGCGGGCAGGGTGTTCACTAGACCGCAGCAGCCCTTTCGGCCCCCCCAAACGAGTGAAGTACCTGGGAAATTTAGGGCAGGTGGGCCAGAGAAGAAAGGAGTGTGCTGGGATTTTAATAAGCGTACCTGCACAAGGGCCGCGTGTAAGTTTAGGCATGCATGTGCCTCCTGTGGGCACCCCTCTCATCCAGAATCTACCTGTAGGTCCAAGCAAGGTAACACGGGACAGAGGGGTAGGGGAAAGCCACTATAAGTCAGACACGTCACGCCCCCCCACTCCAGTGGATGTGGTGGCAATGATTCCATTCTTGAACAGATACCCTGACCACAAAGCGGCCACCCTACTCCAGGAAGGTTTTTCTAAAGGTTTTAGGATCCCGGCCGGGGGATACACAGGCAGTGCGCACTGTAGAAATCAATTATCAGTCACACACAATCCGGCTGTGGTGGCCGCCAAAATTGACAAGGAGCTTTCCTTAGGCAGGATATCTGGCCCTTTTTCTGCAGTGCCAGTACACAACTTTGTGTGTTCCCCACTGGGAGTTGTCCCCAAGAAAGAGAAGGGGCAATTCAGATTGATTCATAACCTATCAGCGCCAAAGGGGGCCTCACTGAATGATGCCATTGACGAAGGTATCTGTAGTGTTAAGTACGCCTCTTTTGATCAGGCTGTGACCTTATTACAGGCCACTGGACCCGGGGCGCTGATGGCGAAATCAGACATAGAGTCCGCCTTCCGCCTCCTCCCAGTCCACCCGGCAGACCAACATCTTTTAGGTTTCACCTTTAGGGATAGGTTCTACATGGACAAATGCATGCCTATGGGTTGTTCTATTTCTTGCGCCTACTTTGAGATGTTTAGTTCATTTCTTGAATGGGCCATGAGACAGGTGACAGGCCATCAAAGGGTCATGCATTACTTAGATGATTTCCTCTTCCTCGGTACAGCGGGTTCTCAGGAGTGCGCACTAGCATTGCAGGAATTTTGCGTGCTCATGCGGGCTTTTGGGGTCCCGCTTGCGCCTGGGAAGACGGTGGGCCCGACCACCTGCTTGGAATTTCTGGGCATCGAGATTGACTCGATGGAGAAATGTTTTAGACTACCTAAGGACAAGGTGCGCAAATTCAAGACGTCGCTACAGTTATGCCTCCGGAAGGAGAAGGTCACTTTGCAGCAATTACAGGAGGTGGTAGGGCAACTGAATTTCGCACTAAGAATCATCCCAATGGCTCGCCCCTTCTCTCGCTCCATCGCGCACGCGATGCAGGGGCTGAGGGAAAAGCACCACCGCACGCGCCTATCGTCTGAAATTCGCCAGGATATGCTTATTTGGATGGCATTCCTGGAGGATTTTAACGGTAGGGTGGTCTGGCCCGGCCCGCTCACTACATCAGCGGAGTTAGGACTATGGACCGATGCGGCCGGTAGTGTGGGCTTTGGTGCCATCCTAGGGAATAGGTGGGTCGCTCAACAATGGCCAGAAGAATGGAACACATGGGGTTTGCTCGGCAACATTGGCTTCCTGGAACTTTTTCCAATATGGGTGGCACTGATGGTTTGGCCCGAACACCTATGTAACCAATCAGTGGTGTTTTGGTCAGATAACATGACAGTGGTGGAATGTATCAATCAGCAGGGGGCGCGGTGTCCTTTCATACTTCGTCTGATCAAAGAGATTGTTCTGCGGTGCCTTAAACTGAATGCTAATTTTAGAGCCAAACATGTCCCTGGTGTTTTAAACAATGCTGCTGACTCCCTTTCTCGCTTCAAAATGCAGGTTTTCAGGGAACATCTCCCCACAGCAGACCCCTCGCCAGCACACTTCCCAGCGGTACTTTGGCAGATTGGTGCCCCAGACTACAAGACCTCGTGGTCGCTAGCTTAGCCCCCAGGACCAAGACGGCGTACGAAGGGGCGTTTCTGTCTTATTGTTCTTTCTTGGGGCCGCAGTGGGAAGTGCTTTGGGCGAAGGAGGATGGGTTTGCAGCCTATTTAGAATGGATGCACAAAGAGGGGCGCTCAGTGGCAGCGGCAACCAGACATAGGGCAGCAGTGTCATTCTTCGCTCAAGCTAGGGGCTTCCGGGATCCCACCAATACCTTTATGATACGCAAGGCTTTAAGGGGATGGCGCCGTATTCAAGGACACCAGAAGGATAAGAGGAAGCCCATGGGGTTGGCCCGGCTAACAGCCTTACTGGGCACGCTGGAGATTGTTTGTAACTCAGAGTGGGAAGTGCTTCTTTTTAGGGCGGCATTCTCCCTGGCATTTTATGGGGCACTGAGAATTAGTGAACTTGTGGCAGGATCTAAGGCTGACATACTAGGTGGCTTGCAGAAGGCTGGGGTGACGATAAGGGGTGACACCATGTGGGTGATTATCCAGAAATCAAAGACCGATCAAGAAGGTAGGGGTCACACCATAGTTCTGCAACGGGCCCCCGCCAACCCGTGCTGCCCGGTGAGGCACGTGGAATCACTCATGGGATTATTGGTCGGTTCAGCAGGCAGGGCGTTGCTCTGTCACGCCGACGGGAGCCCCTTGACCAGGTATCAATTCAGGAGAGTGTTCGAAATAGGGGTTACAAAAGCGGGTCTTGATCCTAGAGATTTTGGATCTCATTCCTTCAGGATTGGGGCAGCAACTGAGGCGGTGGCGGGGGGCCTCCCAGTGGAAAGAGTGAAGACAATTGGGAGGTGGTCGTCAGACTGCTATAAACGTTATGTTCGGATTGACATGCTATGATTACCTGTCACTCACGCTTGGTCTCTTTTCCGCTCTCTTACAGTTTCTCAGACCTGTTACGCAGGGGAGGAATTTGTCGTCGGGCACCGCCAATATTCATCGGCACGGAGCGGCGACCAGGAAACAACAAAGAACAATGTCTGGATTGTTGGTCATTCATATGTTAAGCGAGCGGAATGTGTTTTCCTGTCAGGTGACAAGAAGGAAAGGGCGGCACAACTAGGGTTGAATATCACGTTCTTTGGCAGAGGAGGGTTGTGTCTTCACGAGTTTAGGGGATTCTTCCAAGGGCTGTTAGCACGCCAGCGGGCTCCACCGTCAGTGGTGATACTTCACCTTGGGGAGAACGATTTGGCAACACTGGGCAGGCGCATCTTGATTGAGGAGATTATCTCAACAGCGGGTTGGATAGCTAGGACCTGCCCCGGGTGCACACTAGTATGGTCACAACTAATACCTCGACTTCAGTGGCGGGGGGGCGATTCAGTCAGGGCGTTGAATCACTCGGTAAAGAGGATCAACACACGGTTGGATAGGTTGTTCCGAACCCCCGTGTTACAGTCAATACCTCATGGGTGCATCTGGGGTCAAAAGTATTACTTGAAGGACGGGGTTCATCTGACAGAAGAGGGTAATGTCCTATGGGCTGACAATATCTGGGCTTGGCTAGAGGGCTGGGGTAGGAGGATGAGTCCTTAGATAGGGGCTAGAGGGGGAGGCCAGATCGTCGGTTAACAATACTGGCCTGTGGCGGTAAGGTCATTATCGGTGAGCACATATTTGAGGTCTGAGGGGGCGGGCATCATCCTATGGAGGTTCCCGCCCAGGGGGAGGGGCCTGCGGGCCACTCCCAGTACTCCAGGGGCAAGGTAATATGCAAAGGAGCGCGGGTAGGAGTAGTTCACGCTTTCCTTAGGCTGGTAGCCACCCCGCGCGCGTGGACTCATGACGCCACCGGCGCAGAGTAAGGGCCCTCCTTTAGTGGGTAAATGGAGTTTGGGGCGTAGACCGGGCAATTCCCGGGGTAACACTGCGCATGCGCACTTCTAAGGGGAAGGCGCAGCTTGTAGGACCTGACACCGGTAGTGACCCTGCCATATGGCCAGAAATGTACAAAAATCAAGATAGGATGTTTAGTTAAGCTAGTAACAACTTGTATTAGAGTTTTGTTAAGGTCAGGCTCTCAAACTTGTTGATAACGATTGTATAACTGAATGTCCTGCTGATTTTTGTATTTCATTGTTGATTATGCAATTAAAACCCTTTTTAATTTCATACTTTAATAAATACGGCCGGGCGACTAGCGCCCGCCTTCCAAAAAGTAAACACGTCTCGTGTCCACGTTCCTTGGTGTGGGGTGCCGGATTGGGGGGGAGGCGGCAGCTAGTCGCTGACCATGTGAAAAGGGGGGGCCCTCGGCCCCCCCGCACGCATGGCGGCGCGGCGACCGCCTCACCCCCTCTCCCCTCGGGTCCTTCGACGGTGGGGGCGTGCCCTGGGGGCGCGGCCCACCGCCGATTGGCCGGCGCCCCTCCTGACCCGGAATCAATGGACTGGTTCCGGGTCGGGGGGGGCGGGCGTTAGGAGGGGCCACCCGGCCCCTCGGGAATAAGAGGTAGGGAGCGCCCAGGAGACCCCCTTGTCCCTGGACGCTCCCTCGCTGAACGTTGTGCCCCGCGTTCGGGGCTTCTTTGTTTCCCACCCACCATCCCTTGGTACAAAGTTTAAGCAGCGTTATGTCCGGTCTAATGGTAAGTTTCATAGGTATAGACCACGGGAGAGAGTAGGCTGTTGTTGTATTTTGTGATCTGTTGTCAGGACTTTTTTCCCTTTGTAGAAAAGTGATGTGTGAAGTGAAATATATTTGAAGATATGTGTCTTTAGGCCTTTTTTCCCTTTGTAGATATACGTAGATATTGTGATTATGAGCAACATGCGTGAACCGAATTGTAATTTTATGCCATGTGTCGTTAGGCCTTTTTTCCCCTTTAGCTATGCGTGGATACTGTTATTTATTAGCCAGTGTAGTTGTCCTTTAGACTTTTTTCCATAGGTCGTCGTATTTATTAGGTATGGGGCATGCGGTAGGGTCATTATCGGTGAGCACATATTTGAGGTCTGAGGGGGCGGGCATCATCCTATGGAGGTTCCCGCCCAGGGGGAGGGGCCTGCGGGCCACTCCCAGTACTCCAGGGGCAAGGTAATATGCAAAGGAGCGCGGGTAGGAGTAGTTCACGCTTTCCTTAGGCTGGTAGCCACCCCGCGCGCGTGGACTCATGACGCCACCGGCGCAGAGTAAGGGCCCTCCTTTAGTGGGTAAATGGAGTTTGGGGCGTAGACCGGGCAATTCCCGGGGTAACACTGCGCATGCGCACTTCTAAGGGGAAGGCGCAGCTTGTAGGACCTGACACCGGTAGTGACCCTGCCATATGGCCAGAAATGTACAAAAATCAAGATAGGATGTTTAGTTAAGCTAGTAACAACTTGTATTAGAGTTTTGTTAAGGTCAGGCTCTCAAACTTGTTGATAACGATTGTATAACTGAATGTCCTGCTGATTTTTGTATTTCATTGTTGATTATGCAATTAAAACCCTTTTTAATTTCATACTTTAATAAATACGGCCGGGCGACTAGCGCCCGCCTTCCAAAAAGTAAACACGTCTCGTGTCCACGTTCCTTGGTGTGGGGTGCCGGATTGGGGGGGAGGCGGCAGCTAGTCGCTGACCATGCATGAAACTTGGCCCTGGCAGTGACATCTGCAAGACCAACATAAAATGGCCACTGCAATTTAAAACGTTCTCTGAACATTATTTTCCTTCTTTCTTTAGGAGTTGCGTGATTGGGTCTGGGCTCGGTTCCCCAATTACGTATCTGCATCTCCTATTAGAAAGGTGGGCTGTGTCCCCGCCCACTCATGCAGGTACAATAGGGGCAATGCAAAGGTGACAAATCCTTTCGTTGGCACTGGATTTGTGTACCGTCGTGCTGCGTGGATATTTCATTCTTTTCAGAGCTGGTGAAGAGGAGTTTGTTTATGCAGGTTCAGTTTCCTGACCCCTTGGGCTGCTTATCAGATCGAGCTCTGACAGAGTTTGTAAGGAGCAGGTAAGAGAACGTGTGGCTATTGTTGCGTTCTTTTCATCTGTGAGCAAGACATACTTTGTGTGCTGTGTATATTTTATTTAAATCGTTTGTCATAATCGTTAGTATCAGTATCATGACTTGTTCTGCCAAGGAGGCACGACAACTATTAAAATGTCCAGATAGCTCAAGAGGGTAATGATCCTGCTGGAGAGCAATCTTTTGTCTGTTTGTAGTTTTTAAATGCAGAAAAAACTGTAGTTAACGTGGACAGCTCAGTGGGTTACTGCCTTTGTCACAGAGATCCTTTGATTGCTTACAGTTCAGAAGTTACAATCCTAACATAGGACAGTGACCTATGGACTGTCATCAAAGAACTGCATTCAAACCAGAATGGTATAATTAGATTTTTTTTTTTATTGCTAGTTAGTTCACATTTCCCAGTATTTCATAATTCTAATGTTGAAATAAAGAGTTTGTTTGGGCATTATACATTCTAATCAGTAAAGCCAACCCCAACCACTGGGGTATGCTTCAAATCCTGTGTTTCTGCTTCTCCAGACCTAACCCTCTTAAGACATATTGTCCAGCAGTATGGATGACATGTGATTCCTACACCTGGTAATCCTCATTAGCTTACGTGACATTCCCTATAGGCTGATTTACATACTTGTATGATTCATTGTCTCTGCATAATGTGAGCGTGATGTAAAGTACTGCGACACCCTACACTACGAGTAGCGCTAGACAACAAATAAAATGCATACGAGAGAGGGGATGCGGAGAGATGATGGGCACTGTTGGAGGGTGGCTATGAGGGAATCCGAGGGGGACATCATGGTGGGAGGGGCTATAGAGCGCTGAGGGGCACTCGTGGAGGGCGGCAAAGAGGGAATCTGAGGAGGAGGTCATGGGGGTAGAGCTACGGAGAGAGGAGGGGCACTGGTGGAGGTTGTTTGTGAGGGAGTCTGAGGAGGAGGTCATGGGGGAGGGGCTTTGGAGTGATGAGGTGCCCTGGTGGAAGGTGGTAGAGAGGGAGTATGAGGGGGAGGTTAAGGGGAAGGAGCTACGGAAAGATGAGGGGCACTGGTGGAGGTTGTTTGTGAGGGAGTCTGAGGAGGAGGTCATGGGGGAGGGGCTTTGGGGAGCGATGAGGGGCACTGGTGGAGGGTGGCAGTGAGGAAATGCGAGGAGGAGGTCATGGGGGAGGGGCTATGGAGTGATGAGGGGCACTGATGGAGGGTGGTAGGGAGGGAGTCTGAGGAGGAGGTTATGAGGGGAAGAGGCTACAGAGAGATGAAGGGCAGTGTTGGAGGATGGCAATGAGGGAATCCGAGGAGGAGGTCATGAGGGGGAGGTGCTTTGGAGCGATGATGGGCACTGGTGTCAAGGCTTTCGTTTAGTAATAGGGACTTCCTTAATCTTGAACGCTTTATAATATGCTTAGCATTCAAGTACTTGTGTTGAAGCCTGGCCTGCTGGAATTCGAGGGTTTGCAGTTAGTTCCAAACCTTGGTCTTACTTTCAAATAACTCTCCACATGCTCTGTGTACACACAGAAGGAATCTGTTGTATCATGCTGCCTGTTTGCAAGTACATATGATGTAATCAGGGCTTGTAGGCTACCTCCAGAAGCGACAAATTGGGCCCGCAGTGGCCCACCCGAATGAGCCCTAGGCCGACCCAAATAAAAATTCCTGGAGCCAGCAGCTACATACTCCAATCAAGCACTTCAGCTCCAAACCTGCATTTCTGAGATCATGCACAAGGAATACAAGAACACTTGTTTTAAACACTGCTTAGAGATCCAATAGGATTACAGCAAAGGTGCCCCCCTCATGTCAGATCATACTTAAGGCATCCCATTAGGTTTTGGAGTGCAGCTGAATTGCTCATATCTATTCCGAAGGTGGCCTGGAGCCATGGGGCATTGTTTTAAAGAAGCTGCACTTTAAGAGGCACAGTTTCATATTACTAAAGCGGTCACAACTTCTCAACTGGGATAAGGAATGTGTCCCGTGTGTTTTAGCTGATGCCATTCAAAAGGGACCATCTCTCAGTTGGGCAGAGGAGCAGTACCCCTAAAAATTATGGCGTCAGCTTTGCCTCTTCACATTACAGAGGCATGCGCTGGGTGCAAAGCCCCCACGAGAGCTCTGTGTGCCCTTCACTCATGAGGCAGGACAGAGCATGGCGGATCCCACAGTACATCTGGGAGGACCGGTATCCCGGGTGCTAAACCTAGCCTGGCACTTTCAATGGTTGTGCAGAGCTGCACATGAGAACAGGCTTTTAATGCGGCTGAGGCTGTGCAGATAAATGCACACCTAATGAGGACTGTGTGTGCCTGGGTGAGACGGTGGGTTCTTTTCCTTATTTATGAATCGGTGTTATGTAATACAAGTCTTCGGGTTCGGTTGGAAAAACAAGACCTTTATACTGGAAAAATACACATTTCAGTTGAAACCCAGAATCACTGTTAGACATCAATAACGTGCTCAAAGATGCAACTGTATTGAATCAATTTGAAAAGTATCAAAGCAGTTCATTAGATGTCCCCACCGCCACAACTGGATCAACTAAAATGCATTTGTAAGTGATCAAAAGGACTTTCCACAGGTCAAGTATTTGCATCACCTATGTTCCGCATGCGTTTCGCATGCGTTTCGTATATGTAGACTAGGACAATTTAACCCTTCTAAAACTAATACAGATGTACAACCAGTGTCATCTTAAGGAATTTTGGTGCCTCTGGCAAGACGTATTTTGGATACTAGAGTGCTGAACGACTTTGAATTTGATTAATTAACCTATTTCCTGCTAATTAAACCCTGCGAACAATATTGATTTATATGTCGAATTATCAGTAATGGATTACACAAAAACAGCCAAAATATGCCTTTCCTGGGGGCAAATTAAATTTAAAACGACAAAGCTTGGAGAGACTGTGGGAGAAGAGAGCAAGATGGAAGGAGCTGGAGAAAGAGACATAGAAGTGATATAGAGAGATGTATCATTTCCCGAGGTCCTTGGATGGTGGCGACCCTGGGCAATTGGCAGATTTGTCCATTCCTTAAAAGGTCTTTCATACAACCCTCAAACCTAACAAGCACTCAGCGATGCCCCTTGGCACAGAAAATTGCCCGATTGAATTCCCGAACTGTGTATCCCTTTTATGAGGTGTGTGTGTTTGCCAGACACAATGAAGCGGATGAGGCCCCTGAATGGAAACAAATTGTTAAAAAAAAAAACTACGAGTAAAAGTGTTCACAAACTGTTTGACTACTGTTCATCGAGGCCTATATTCGTCTAAAACAAATATTGACTTAAGAAAAGGAACAACTCCTAATTGTGCAATAAACGACTGCTTTAAATGGTCACTCATCTACCTATATATAGCAGCTTGTATGTGTTTCCACAGCTTTAAAAATGTTGAGCTTTGCAATGGAAAATTTCCAGCCTGCTGACTGACAGTAATAAAAAAGGGGCAATGTGTTCTGCTGAAATACAAGAAAAGCTCACATTGTGAACCTGGTCAGCCACAGGCCCTGCTCAAACCGCCTTTCTGAATATGGTTCCAGAGCAAACAGGCTCTGAACTACATTTAAAACCCTGTTCATCCTCACGCATTTTGAGTACAGCTAACCATGTGCCATTTCAGTTTCCCAATATTTTGTAGTCTCTATAAATAGGCGGCCAGATTCCGCTGACGTCTGTTGAATAGGGCTCGCGTTCTGCGTTTGGAAAACGTTAGTCTCATGATTCCCTGTTATACCTGGAAATCTTCGAAAGTGGTACAGAAATTAAACACGGTGCAATGCGAACCTGAACAGAACTCTTGATTACAGTACATTGGGAAGGCTGTCAGCAAAGTGTGAATGTGTGCTACGCCATGGGAGCGCCAGTGTGATCGTTCATAAGTATACCCCGAAGTTTGTTAAACTAAGCAAGTACCGATTCAGCGCCTAAGATTTTTTTCACATGTAGTTTTGTAGTTGCAGTACCTGTTATTTCAGGCATTGTTGAATGATTCATCTCTGTTCCGCAGACAATTTCAGCACTAAAGGCCCTTTAGGGCTGCACCTAAATTATTTCTCAATTAAATTTCACATGAAGCTCATGAAGCAAGAGAGAATACGTTGCATGAAGCCCAGTCGATCTTGATAACGTAAAAATATTTTATTTATTCTGAGCAGATAAAATATCTTTGATCAGCCACTGTATATGGCCATAAAAGAACAGAATACAAATACAACTACATTATACATTTCAGGAGGTAAAAAAAAACATTTAAAGTAAGTGTTAAAACAGCAACATTAAAAATCATCCAAAAATAAGGGGCATATTATCAAGGGGGTTTATCTCCGCTTTTTTGGCTTTAAAAGCCAAGAAAGCGGAGATAAAATTATCTCCCTATTACCAAGCTGTCGCTAACACCAGTTAGTGACAGCTAATAGGAGATAGCGACCATCTTGGGCCCCGCTTTGCATGTCAGTGATATTTATCACTAATGACATGCAAAGTGGGCGTGCCAAGATGTTAGCGACTGGAAACAGTCGCTAACATCGCTATCTCCTATTACCAACTTTTGGAGATATTCGCGCTAAGCGCGAATATCTCCAAAAGCTAACACCTGCCCTGAGCAGTTCTTCACCATGTTATCCAATGGGAGGTGGATAACATGGCTAAGAGCATTTGCTCGATAATGCATGAATATCGCTGACTTTTCAGCGATATTCATGCATTGCGGCCGTTTTTTATCGCATTTGCGATAAACCTTGCTAATAGCAAGGTTTATCTGCGATAAAAATCGCCGATGGGCGGCGATAATTTTTGTCTCTAAACAAGTTAGAGACAAAAATTATCGCTAGTTGTTGGTAATATGCCCCTAAGTTCTTTTGAATATAATAGCAGCAGCAAAATAACTAAGAACAGAAAAGCAAATTTCAGCAGAAGATAGACTTTGCAAGGAGATCAGGCCCTGTTTATAAAATGTAAAATGCTTATTTAGAAGAGTTGGATGCAAAAAGAGGAATCTAAGAGAGTCATATAGTGTGCAAATGAGCATAAAGTGTGCAGTGGATTGGGCAGCAGCAGTATCACAGGGACAACATGGGAGAAATGTATGCCAAGTACCTCCGATAGGAAAGGCCACAAGGAAATGGACTGTGTCCAGTATCAGAGTAGAGGGATAGAATCTATGCTCTGAGTTGGTTGTCCAAGTTACATAGGGCTCCATGCTTGTAGATGTAAACAATTGCATGTTACATTACTGAACAGGCTCCATGACAGGATGGGAATGTCTGGTAATGTGCTGAAATGGTTTGAATCCTTTCTTCAGAATAGAACGCAAATATTCCTGGTCAACCAATCACTCTCACCTTCATGCCCTAACTCAATTGGAGTTCCACAAGGATCTACATTATCTCCATCACTGTTTAACCTGTATGTCGAACCTCTTATAGAAATTCTCAGAAATTCCAAAATATCTTACCACATGTACGCAGATGACACGCAGATATACATCAAGATCGCGTCTCTGGAAGACATCAAGTTAATGAAGGAGGCCTTAAAAATTACACTAAAATGGTTAACTAACAATCATCTGAAGCTAAACGCACATAAAACAGAATTCTTACTAATTTCCCCACCAAAGAATCACACAGAAGTGAAGGAATGGTCCAAAATGATCATGGCGTCAAATTGCACCCCTACCCTAGTTGACTCAGCGAAATCATTAGGAATCACACTGGATGAGAACCTAGACATGAAAGCCCACATCAAATCAATGGCAAAAAGCGCCCGTTTTCATTTGACCTACATTAGAAAAGTGAAACCATTCATATTTGAGGCAGATCTCAAACAAGCAGTCCATTCACAGGTTATTACGAGGATTGAATATGGATGTACAACCTTAGCAGGTTTTCCAAAAATTTCCACTGTACCACTAAAAGCATGCCTCAATGCAGTTGTAAGACTTATCACCGTATCGAGGAAATTCGACCATATCTCCCCACACATGAAAGCATTAAACTGGCTACCCTACGAAGCCAGAATTTAGCTAAAAATGGCATGTATTCCCCACAAAGCGCTCCACTACAATACACCGAGATACCTTGCCCAGAAAATTAAAATATCTAGAAGAAATAGACCAGCCAGGAGTGCCAAGGAGCTGGTGCTGAGGCCACCCATCTTCCGGAAGAAGAAAACCCATGATAGAGCTTTCTCAGGAGCGGCCCTTAGAATCTGGAACTCACTTCCCCCGAACATTAAAAAAATTCCAAACACAGCAACCTTTAAGAGGGAAACTAAGATCTTCCTTATGAGTAAGTTCCTTCCATAGGCAAGACAGTTCATTACTAGCACCATGACATAGAGGTGACCAAGACATAACAAGGAAAGTGAAGAGAAAGTCACTAGCTTTATGGGGATATCAACTGTCGGTACGATACTGCCCCTGACCCAGGACTAGAGAACATAGAATGCGCAAAAAAGACACTTAAAAACTATCGCATACTGGAAGCCCTAGTACACCATTTATATAGTTATATCCTAAATCTACCTCATGTCATTAGATATTCGGTAGTTAACCTTGTACTGTATTTTATTTTATTTATTCTTTGTTAACCCTTTGCGGATGTATACTTAACTACGTCTTATTACTGTGAATCGTTATACTATACTAGACTTGTCTCTAATCTACCTCATGTAATGTTAAGCGCTCTGATACCCAAGGGTCATGTTCGCGCTATAGAAAACTCCTTAAATAAAAAATAAATAAATATATAAACCTAATGACTGATGACATGTCCATAGATCCCTCAAGCCTGGTTCCCACTCTATATGATTCATATGCTCCTTTAACTATCTCAGTATTGGGGACAAACCTTTCTGGTCTATTGAAAAGGTGGCTGTGGCCCAGACACTATTTATTCATTAATGTTCACTATTTGATATACCACCAACCTAGTTCCAGGGACTAATCTACCTCATGTGATGTTAAGCGCTCTGATACCCAAGGGTCATGTTCGCACTATAGAAAACTATTTAAGTTAAAAAAAAGTAAAATAAATAAGTAAATAAACCTAATAACCGATGACATGTCCAGAGATCCCTCAAGCCTGGTTTTCACTCTATATGATTCATATGCCCCTATAACTATCTCAGTATTGGGGACAAACCTTTCTGGTCTATTGAAAAGGTGGCTGTAGCCCAGACACTATTTATTCATTAATTTTCACTATTTGAAATACCACCAATCTTGTTCCAGGTACACCGTTGAGAGATTATTTTATTTTGAGAACATCTGAAAATGAGTGGCAGAACACAGCACAGTATTATGAGTTGGATCTGGAATATTACAAAACATTCAAAATTGTCACCTTTTTTGAATGCAGAGCTGAATCTGGGATGTTCTGCTGCTCCACAGATAGAAAAAAAGGAAAATCCAACACGGTTGCATTTAGAAGCACCATAAGAACCTGGGCAATGTATTTACCGTAGTAAGGTAGAAACCTTGCCGGGTCCATGACAGTGCTCTTAAAAGCATCTTCCCTGGCAGGTCCTCCTAGTGGTCTACTAGTATCTATTATTAACTAGATGCAATTACTACAAACTTAATTACAGTGAGTTGGGCAGAACAAGAATTACCTGTTCCATGCATTCCTCCATGTGCAGAACCAGGAATTATTTTGTTCTCAACCTTTTTGCCTGCATTTCTCCTAATTTTACTTTAGGACAAGTAGAAGGAAAACCAGCAAAATCAAGCACAATTGCATGAAGTTTTGCATCCACTTACTATAGATTTTAAAAAGGTTAGAGCACAGGGCCTGGGAGGGCTGAAAACTACAATCCAATTCTGTAGGTTGAGTAAAGGATTTAATGATCGTACACATATCTTTAGAAGAATCTTCTGAGCTCTCGATACATCTGGTAACATGTTCTCTCCTCTTTCATCTGAAAAGCTTATGGAAATTCTTCAGGGCGTCTTTGTAGGCAATTTTAACTGCTGGCAGATAGGACTTTCTCCACTCATGTTCCATCCTTTTGCAGCTGCTTTCTTCCTGTCTGAGTTCCGCCAAAAACCAATGGGCAGAGAGGGTGGAGGTAATAAATGACCTCAGTGGAGTCACTTTATCAAGACCAGACATCAACCAGCTGTTAAAGCAGGTGGCATCGCTGTCAAGGTTGCCTAATATTTATGGCATTGTTTGTTCAAAGACCTGACCCAAGGTGTTAGTTGTGACCCTGCTCTAGTTCCTCTTTACTTCTGTAAGTTTTATGCATGCCAAACTTTTAGCCTTAAAACTATACCTGAATGGGACAAAAACATGCTCCGTCCAAACCATACGCAGGGGATCCTCCACCCTCAGATCCTCCATATTAGAACTCTACTCTGCAACACTTCATTCTGTGCCCCTGCACTCTACCCCAAGGCACTATGCCAATCCACTCTAAGCAACTCTAAGCAACTCTGCACTCTCCTATACACTATTATACTCTACTGAGCACTATTCTACTCTGAAACAATTTACTCTATGCCACTGTACTCAGCGCCACTGCACTGGGTGCCATTGCACTCAGCGCCACTCCATTCTGCACCACTCCACTCTACTCTGTACCACTCCACTTTACTCTGCACCATTGAACTCTACTCTGCCTCTCTGCACTCTACACCAATGCACTCTACACCAATTTACTCAAAACCAATGCAATTCACACCCTTGTACTTTATGCCAATCTACTCTGCACCACTAGAGTCTAGGCCACTATACTCTACTCTGCAGCACTTTATACCTCTGCACTCTACACCATTATAGTATACACAGCACTCTATGTGGAAGAGGTGTGGCGCAGCAGCCAGGGTGCCTGACTCTGGACTACGGAGTTCACGATTCGATCCCTGGCGCCGGCGGCAGGTTAGTCCAGCACCATGTGACTCTGGGCAATAGCTCGCTTAATCTTCCCGACAGCCCCTAGCGCCGGGACACCACTTCGGAGGTAGCTGTGCACTTTTAAAATACTGGTATTTCATTTCATTTACGTCACTCGGTTCTCCTCTGCTGCACTCTATGCCACTGTAGTCCACTCTATGTCACTGTACTATACACCACTGCACTCTACGATAGTTGACTCTGCAGCACTACACTCTCTGACACTGACCTCTATGCCACTGCGCTCTATGCAGCACCACTCTACGCCACTGCTCTCTACGCCACTCTACACTGCACTCTATACCAATACACTAAACTACTCTCTAATTTAAACCAATGTAGTCTATGCCACTGCACTCTATGATAACCATTCTGTACCACTGAACTCTAAGTCACTATACTCTACTTTGCAACACTCTATGCCACTGTACTCACTAAGGCTGCATGCTGAACCACTGCACGCTAAACCACTCTATTCTACTCTGCATCACTGTACTCTATGCCGCCACTCTACTCTTTGCCACTCTAATTTGCATTCCTCTACTCTGTGCCCCTGCACTCTACACCACTGCACTCTAAAACACTCTATTCTACTTTGCACCACTATACTCCACACCACTGCTCTCTGCATCACTATAATCTGCATCACTCTACTCTGCACTACTCTACTCTGTGCCACTCTCATCTGCGCCTGCACTCTACAACACGCTACTCTGAATGACTGCATTCTCCACCTCTGTACTAAAAGCCACTCTACACTGCACCACTGCACTCTACTCCACTGTATGCTACACCTCTCTACACCATTGCACTCTACGTCCCTCCATTCAATGCCACTCAATTCTACTCTACACCACTCAACTCTACACCACTCTACACCAATGCACTGTATGCCACTACACTCTGAATCACTTCACGCCACTCTAATCTACTTTGCACCACTGCACTCCATGCCACTGCACTCTATGCTATTCTACTCTACTCCTATGAACTCTACCCTGCACCACTCTACTCTATCCCACACAACTCCACTCTACACCAATTCACTGTAATCTAAAACAATCTACTCTACACCACTACACTCTATGCCACTCACTCTACTCTGCACCACTCAACTCTGTGCTACTGCACTCTACATCTCTGCATCCTAGACTAATGCACTCTACACCATTCTACTCAATACCAGTGCACTGTACAGAACTGCACTCTATGCCATTCAACTCTGCACCACAGGTCCTCATGGCACTTCACTCTAGGCCACTCAACACCACTCTACAACACTACACTCTACGATACTCAACTCTATGACACACTACTCCATTAAACTATACTCCACTCCATGATGCTCTATTCCATTCTATACCACTCACACTAAAACACTCTACTCTACTGTACGCCACTCTAGAATACTACTCCACTCTGCGCAATACCATCTATGCCACTCTGCGCCACTTTACTCCAATCTATTCTAAGACAAGCTACTCCACTCTACTCCATGCCACTCCACTCTCTGTCACTCTATTCCACTCCCCTCTAATCTACGCTGCTCAATTCTACGAAACTCTTCTCCACTCTATGCCATTCCACTCTGCTACACTACTCCTCTCTATGCCACTCTGCTCTTCGACACCCTACTCCGCTTTACACCACTCTCATCTACAACACTCGACTCCACTCTATGTAACACCCTCCATGCCACTCCACTCTGGCCTACGCCACTCCATGACACTCTATGCCACTCCATTCTACGACACTCTACTTCACTCTATGTCACTCTACTCTAATCCACTCTTCTCCACTCTATGCCCTTTCACTCTATGATGCTCTATTTCCTCCACGACAGCCTACAACACTCCAAGCCACTCCCTGACACTCCACTTCACTCCAATCCACTCCACTCAACTCTACACCGCTCTATGCCACTCGATAATACTCCATTCTACTCCACTTTTTAACACTCCACACCACTCTTCTTTACCCTACTAACTTTTAACAATACTGAACAGCAGCCACGCTGGTCTACAACATGGCTGAAACATATTGGCAAAGGAGAGAACTATTGGCTTTGCCAATGCTTGTTCTACGGTGAGGTCTCTTGTGGAAACTAAGTTCACTTTAGCACCGCTGAGGTGCCAGGGAAATGTATGGGGTTTACCTAAGGGTTCATTGCAACTCGCAGTTCTGACATTTTGGTTTTTGCATAGTGAAATCGTTTTCCTGATCTCTCAGGGGCACAGAACAAGTACATTTGGGAGGTAACAATGCAAGCTTCCCTCTCACACAGGACAAGTACCAAATAAATAGCAGGACCGGTTGTCGTGGAGTGATTGCTCTTTTACTACTGGATTGTTTCCTTGGCATGCCTTCCTCACTCCTCACAGACTCTTCTGATTGCACTAGAGTAATCATATTGCAACCCTCAATTTAATTTGCATTACTTGTTGTTTGTGTGCTCTTTCCTTTTAGAATGGTGTCCCTCTACAACTCCGTTTCTTCTTTCATGTCCTCATGATGACCCTGTCAGTTGTACTGTGAATAGACATACAACGATATTTATTACAGGTTTCCTTATCTATATAATTGTAAATATTCTTTGTCATGTATCATAGCTCATTGCGTCATCTGCGCATTTTTGTTGATTTATTCTACCATTGTTTCTGATATTGATTGTTGAATAACATACGCAGTATTATTTAATACAACTGTAAATATTATTCAATAAAAGGGGGTTTCATTTTTGCACACCAGCCTCCTTGGCATTCACTGCATTGATTACTGTTATTTGCAGGGAGAATGTGTAATGCATCTCAAATATAGTTCCTAAGTGTTCTCATGTGGACCCTTTTACCTTACCTCACACACACAGCACAAGTACGGGACTGAGTGGTAGTGCAAGCTTCCCTTTCTCACATTCCAGGCTGCAATAGTTTAAGTTTCTGTGACACATGCAACACAGGCATCAATTTTGGAAACTACACACAAACAGCCACAGACACACTCCACTCTTTGTCAGAATCCACCATAGGTCCTGAGAAAGGCTGGTGCTAAACTGTTGTCCGAACTCTGTAACAGAGGTAGGAGAGAACGCAGCTGTGGATTGAAGTGGGGAGGCTGTGAGCACGATGATGGTGAGAGTTGAGACAGGGCATCAATGATTTGGGGAACACCACAATGGGGAGGAGATAGAAGAGGCAAAATGGCGGGGACAAGCATTTTGACTGTGGAACCACAGAATACTCACTGCTCAGGTACTGTAAATCCAAAAGAAATCGCCTGACTATGTGCCTGGCCAAATCTAGATTATCAAGAATAAAACTAAATAGCCCATCTGAAATTTGGCCTCTCTAAGAGCCTACTAAAACAAGGTAAATTGGATAGCACACATCCTAAGATCACCTTGCAGTGATTCACATTCAGAGACTCTAATGTGCTTTTCTCGATGAGTAGCGATGTTAATCCCCTAATGACTTTGGTGCTCCACAGCTGAGCCTGGTCAACAAAAGAAAACAATAATGTGTGAAGCACTTTAGGTGCCACAAGAAAGAGAATATTAAAGTATCAAACCATGAAGGTTTATTAAAAGTTAAAAATGCATTGAAGTTCAACATGAGGTTAACAGCAAGTTATAATCAAAATGCATATGCTTCAATTGGCAATGAAAGTAGATGAAATCTTAAAAAGCAGAAGATGAACCAGCATGGATTCACCTCTAAAGGAAGGACAAAGGAAAGTCAATGTTCTCTCCCTTGAAGAGCACTTTACAAATCTCCTACTCTGCTCAATTCCGCTTTAAACTTTTCACTATTTTGAACTAAGGGCACATAAAATCTAGCATTTTACACACCAACACACTGTTCTCATAAGACTGTCCAATCAGGTTAAAGCAAAATGATATAAATATATGCTTGTACGTTTTCTCACAATACAAGCTTCTTTCTGTGTCCTGCAAACTTACACTTTTTGTAACTAGATAAGATACATAGGCTAATCTACGCAGAGTCTCCTGAATGTTTTGTTATTTCAAACACTCCACAATAATTATAAAGCAAGAAAACGTTTCTTCACATGGGAAAGAAGGAAAAACCATCGTGTTCTATAAGTAGAACTCCAGCTAGACTAGAAATAAAATGTTCACTGTCACAAAGCAAAGATGGTAACAATCATTAGAAATATTTAAATTTAGGCCTACTTTGGCTATAGTCACTCCAGTGTGCATAAACATAATTTCTCACTACAAATAGGATTAGCAAGACTACGCGTTAATGTAATTTTAATACAAAAACATTTAATGTAAAAAACGTCACCATGGGCATGAGGTACCAAGCACTATAACATGCGGGGTATGGCACTGGACAGGATTAAGAGAACAAAATGGGCGGGTTCAGGGGGTGGTTAATTAGCATAACAGAAGCAGAATATATTAATGACAGTGAGAAAAGAGACCTGCTAGCCTTGCAGTGTGACATAGCGATGGAAAACAGAAATCATGCTGCTTGCTGCCTGCCTCCTCTGGGCTCCACAGGCAACATCTCTTTACCCAAGTGGTGAAGGCTGCATATAAAAGGATCAATGCAGCATGTTTACACAAGTATACGCTGCAAAATGATTCACAGCAATTTAAGTGCTATTTTGGTAGTGGCACAACAAATGGAGCTTGGTGTGTCTTCCTGACCCATTCCATACTAGTAATACCAGTGCAGTAATTTCTTACAAGTGGCGCTAAATGAAACAAAGTAAGGAAATGACAGGCAAAATTATGCTGGCTAATTTACTCGACAGAAGGAACGTACTCCAGCAAATATGCATACATTTGGACAGTGGAGACTCCTCCGCTAAGGCAGAGGAGCGTTGCTCCACTAAGAATGCAGCAGTGAAACATAGGAAACATAAAATGATAATAACTCAATGTTATTATCATTTTATGTTCTCCTGCTGCAACAACTTTGCGGGCGGGCGGGGCTGGGCCAGCCTGCTCACACAGGAGCTGGGCGAGAAGTGGTTTGCCCACTCCAAGTATGCATGAATGTTTGGCCTTCCGTCTCGGGCCGGCCAAACATTCATGTGCACTTTGCATGTTCTCCACCCAGGCTGCATTACATCCTTGGTGGGGAACATGCCCAGGCTCCCACGTCCTGTCTGAGTGCCGAACCACGGTGCTCAGACCAATCACAACGGATTCACACGAGCGCATGAGTTAAGATGGCCTCCCCCCAGTGAGCTCCTCATCACTTCTGCCTGTTTTTTGACGAGATTGAAAGATAAAATGCTGTTTTTTACCTTACATTGAAGGTAACAACTTCCTGAAGTCTCTGCTTTCCAGTAAGGTGCTTGGTTCACATGGTGGAAGGTATTTATTTGTTCTTCAGCTTGCCCACGGGTCTTCTGGAGCAGGTACTGCCTAGTTTTCCAGTCAGGAGGGTAGAGCTAAATTCAGGAAAGGGCGAGGCTGTGGCCTAGTCACTCCCACAGTCAGATTTAGCTGCTACACATCCTTACTCTTACTATCTTTCCTTAATATACTTATTTTCTGCAATATATAATACATTCACTGCAGGGCAAAAATACTCAGGTTCAACATAATAAAAGAAAGCAAAATATTTCTCCACATCCAGTTAAATCAAAATTGGTGTAATCTAATGAACGTTCTTTGGCTCTGCTATTAGATGAAATTTATACTATTTGTTCCAGCACAGATACTATTGCCTCTGACATTAAAAATATACGAAAAGATATGGCAAGGCTATGTATGAAAACATCTGACAATGCAATTAAAACTCAAGATAATAAAGCTAAACTTGACAGTTTTTCACCATTTGTGGCAAAAAATACCTGCTGTGTCTAACCTTCTTCTTGAATTGGAAAACAGTAATAGACACTATAAATGACTTTCTTTTTATTTACCAGAAGATGTGGAAGGTAACTATTGTAGATTATACTTGGAGAATTTGATACCTGGCCTTTTTACGTATAAAGTTTCCTGAGAAATTCGAAATTGATAAAGCTCACAGGATTCCCTCTCATCGTAATCCTCACCAAAATACACCGCTCCAAATGATTTTTAAAGTTTTACGTCGTCATCGTTTAGTGATGATAAGAAAAGCAGCACGTGAAATTCCTTCCTTTATGGTTAATGGCAACAACATTTTCACACATCAGGACTTCGTAAAAGAACTGTGATCTCTGACCACGATTGCGAAGTCTTGGTTTCAAATATGGTCTTTTTGACCCTTCAACTATGTGAATTTGGAAAGATGGTTTTTCAAAGTCCTTTCAACACCCTGAAGAACTTTGTCATTTTTTGGATCAGCAACCACAGATTCCCATGGATACACATGAAGCTGCTACCTGAATATACAATTTTATGTTTTTTTCCGACTAACCTATTTTAAAAATGTTTTACAGGGCACTATCGGTTCGGTCATGCTAACTAAGCGTGTGTGCATTTCTATATTGTTATTAATGTGTAAATTATGTCCTTTTTTATGTTTGTATGTTTCTTTACTTTTCCCTTTTTTCTTGTTATACATTTTTAGAGCTTCTTTTCATCTCTTCCTGTTTCATAATTCTTTGCATCTCTTCTCGCTCCTCTGCATTCTCTACATTTTCTATTCTTCAACATGGCTAATTTAGCTAATATTAACATTATATCTTTAAATGTTAAAGGTTTACGACATCCTGTGAAAAGTATCAACATTTTAGATTATTTAAGAGGTTATAAGGCGGATATTTGTTTTTTGCAGGAGATGCACATAGATGACACAGTTTGAGATTTTATGAAAAAAATGGGTTGGCAACTGTTATAGCTTCTCCTGGTGTTCATAGGAAAAAAGGTGTTGCTATCCTTTTTGCAAAACACCTACATTTTCAAAGCTGAGCAAATGTTCAAATTCAGAAGGTGGGTATATTATAGTGAAACTCAAAATTCAAGGTACAATTTTGTTTTTAATTAATGTTGATGGTCCGACCACTGACAACCCCAATTTCTGGTCTCTTCTTACTACATAAGTGCTCAAATTAAGCAATGTTCCAATTATAGTTGGAGGAGATTTTAACCTTATATGTGATCCCTTGCTAGACAGAATTTCCCAAACTAAATACTGACCTGCTAAAACTTTTTTCACACTAAAGTCTTTTTTTAAATCAACTAAGTTGGTTGATATTTGGAGGCTGTCTCACCCCAGTGTTTACTTTTTTCTCTAACCCTCATAACTCTCCCTCAAGATTAGACTATTTTTTGGTTTTTCATCAATTAATTCACTCAGTTACTCCTCCACATAGCCATAATATTGATATTCCTGACTACGCTCTTATTTCTATGGGGCATATTAGCAAGAACTTTGTTAAAATTATCGCCATTTTAGCGGCAGGAAACTGCTGCTAAAACGGCGATAATGGGCTTACTAATTTGCGTTATAGAATTCCAATAGAAGCCCAGGTTAGATGTGCAGGACATCTAACCTGGGCTTCTATTGGAATTTCTATAACGCATATTAGCAAGCCCATTATTGCTGTTTTAGCGGCAGTTTCCTGCCGCTAAAATGGTGATAATTTTAATGAAGTTCTTGCTAATATGCCCCTATGACCTTACAACTTGGGTTAGACTCTCAAGCTCAATCCAGATGACCCATGAATACTCCTACTGTTCTTAGAGAATATAATAAACCAAAAATGTTATCAGCATTCCAGGATTATTTTGATTTAACCCAGGAGGCTCGACGTCCTTGGTAACTAAAAGGGACGCCTTTGAGGCATATATCAGAGGAACATCCATCTCTATTATGGCTCATGACAATAAATCTTTCAAATCTAAAATTAAAGACTTAGATAAACCAATTGCTAAATTGAAAGACTTTTCATAACTTCTAATGATCCTCAAATAAAAATAAAATTGCAAATGCTGCGTTTTGAGTTTACCTTCAAATTGAGCAAAAGAGCTGATGTACAACTTTCTAATAGTAAAGATACATTTTGGTTTAATGCTAATAGATCTGGAGGCTCCTTGCAAACTATTAACATATAAAAAAGATAAAACTGAAATCAATTCAATCCATAGACCTACTGGGACGATTGGATTATCCCAAAAGGATATTGTTAATGAATTTTTTAAATACTACTTAGCCCTATACAATAAACGAAACTTAGAAAACCCCTCCCTGATTGACTCCTTTTTACATGAATGTGGATTACATAAAGGTTCACAATCAAACAAAGACAAATTAGATTCACCAATCACTATTGAAGAAATGTAATTGGCTATTAAATCCATTAAACAGGGTAAATCTCCAGGTCCCGATAGAATCCTTGCTGAAGTTCATAAAGAATTTTCCTTCCTCGCATCTTATTCCTCATTTATTTAAACTTTTAACATTTTTTGGTGCCTCAGGTTCAACTTCTGGTTCCTTTACGGAAGTTTTGATTATTGTTCTTCCAAAACCTAACAAAGACCCGGCCATTGTAACAAGTTATCACTCCATTTCCCTAATAAATCAAGATTGTAAACACTACGCTAAAATTCTTGCAACCAGATTGACTTCAGTATTAGAATCCCCTATTCATCCTGATCAATCTGGTTTCATGAAAAATAGATTTTCAGTTAATAATACTAGAGTTTTACTACATGCTATTGAACAAGTGTCCTCTTTATGGTTACCAACTGGAGTGCTTGCATTGGATGCTGAAAAAGCTTTCGATAAAGTTAATTGGCAATTTTTATTTCATACATTATCTGCATTTAAATTATTCGCATGATATTGGCTCTCTATTCTAGTCCTTCGGCCAGCCTATGCATTAATGGTCAAATTTCTAACCAATTTGATCTTTTTAGAGGTACTAGACAAGGTTGTCCCTTGTCAACGTTGTTATTTTTACTTGTTATTAAACCCTTGCTTACTACTAATAAAAATGTATTAATATCACTGGTATTAATATTAAGGATGTTACTATTGAAACATTATCATATGCAGATGATATTCTTTTGTTTATTAGCAATCCCGAATTTTCATTCCCTCCATTAATAGACATGATTTCATTATATTCACAGATTTTTGGTTATAAATGAAATGCTTAGAAAACATAATTTTTTCCTTTTAATTCTCTGTGTACACCTGATATGTTACCTCTACAAGAAATAATTTGGCAACGGTATAAAATTAAATACCTTGGGATTCAGTTTACTAATTCTGTGAGAAAAAAAATCTGATTAAATTGCAAATCTATTGTAAACTATATTAAAGAAAAATTCTCCAAATGGTCTGCACTACATTTGTCATGATGGGGAAAAATGGACTCAATAAAAATGGTAATTGCCGCCAGAATCTTTGATTCCCTAGTTTTGATTGCTAGTTAATTTCCTATGCAGTTTTATAAGACTGTTGATAGATATTTTCCTCAATTTCTTTGGAACAATAAAACATCCCGTATAGGATACAAAAATAAAAAATGGCTAAATGTAATGGAGGGCTTAGATTGCCTGACTTTTTTAATTGACATAAAGCGTTTATATTAAAACAAAGTTCTCTTTGGTTTAATCATTCCCACCTTAATAACCTCCCTACATGCCTTCTTATAGAAAAGAGTTTGATAAAGCCATTCCCTTTATTAATGATGTCAAACAAGTCAATATTGCTTAAGAATTCGACTATTTTGAAATCTACAAAGTTAATCTTTCATGATTTAGATGCTCTTTTCCAATCAACTATTTCCCATTCTATTGAAGTCCCAAATACAAATTGTCTCAATCAATAAAATATTGGAAATCCTGAATCAAAGCTGGTATTTTCTCATTTTAAGGATATTTACCATAATAATACTCTCTTATAGTTTGATGATCTACGCCATAAATTTAGCTTATCTCCTGCTGATTTAGTTAAATATAAAATGTTATGTAATTCTATTCTAGATTCCTTTCCTAATATTTTTCCTTTAAAAATTACTTCAGATTCCATGACCTATCTTCATGCAGTTTCTTCTTCACCTCATGTTGTGTCATTAATTGATAAACAATTGAATAATTTTCAAGGCAACAATATTGAGTCGATTTCATAATTTTGGAATAATGAACTCTCAACATCTTTCTCTTTTGATATATGAAAGAAAATATGGTTAAATATTACTTCCAGCTGGTTACCTGTATCCTTATATCAAACAAATTACTGTGTTCTCCCCCCCCCACCCTCGATCAATGCTGGCTGCCACTGCACTTGGACTAAATGGTGGTCAGTGACTTGGCACAAGGATCCCAAAAAAGAATGGCAAATAAATCCATTGAAATGGGAAATACTTGCGGAATAATCCAGAGGGGTTTATAGAAATGGTAACTCATCTTAACAGAATGCAATAGACAGGTAATGCAACCTTTTCATGATATGGGAGAAACCAGACTACACAGACGTTAGTCACAACCTCAGCAGCAGAATGCCCCACTTAAGAGTTCTCAGACACACACTGGAAAATCGAGGTGGTTGTTCAAGACCTGTTGAAGTAAGACCAAATATGTGAAATAAAATTGTTAGTGGCTTTTAAAATTGAACTAGCGATTTTAGCACATCTCCAAGATGGCCTTAGGAGGCAGAACATGCAGAAAAGACTTGAAAAGGAAGCAAGTGTGCAGGTAACACTGACTTTGTGGAGAACGAGTAGGAGTCAGCAGTGATGTGAAGTTAAAAGACACATTACGCAACAGAGATCCTTGTGCCTCTTACCTGCTACATATATAAAGACTTCCAGCCTCTGTCTTCATTTGAGGTTGGGAGGAGGAATAAGTAAATTGGCAGCATGTGTTAGGGATGCTGGACAAACTGTCTTTGAATAATACATCCACTTCAGCACATGATCATATTGTAGGTGAGTTGCAGAACGTTTCTTCCCATACCCCCAGCACCAGTGAATACAACACAAGACATGCATAATGATCTGCATCCCTTCATGTTGCAGAGAGTGCCAGGGCACATAAGAAGACATTACATCAGTAGAATGCAAAGACACAAAAGATCTGAAATTATTCAGATATTTCATGCTCGCACGAATTGTAAGCTTTTCAGTAAAGCAAGAATGCGTATTGTGGTTTTGGCACATCGACAACACCTTGCAACATGACCCCAGGAGCGTAAATCTATGCTCCCTTAGCACCAGCAAATGGCTGGTGATAACTCCAGGTGAATAGCATTTGCAAAATGTGGCGTAATAGGGTTACCAAGCGCTATTCCTCATGATTCCACCGCAGGCAAATTCGGGAGGACAAGCTCAGTGCTAAAGTTATACCAATTTATAGGTTATACCCCACATATCTGCAGTCACCTTTATATGAGGCGGCCCCTTCACAGACACATAGACAATATAATGCTAATTTTCTCAGAATCTGCCTGTTGCATACATCCTCTCAGTCAAAAGCATCTTCCAATTGTAGTGTAGTTCCTATATTCCCAATAAGCTCTGCGCATTGGAATAATATATCCTATAGATTAGACGTAGGACTGAGGTCGACTAGGTCTCTATCGAATATATTAAACTTAATAGTGAATGCCAGCTAGCTCAGAGGTCACTAGAAACTTTTTCGAATTCACAAGAAGGGATTAGTTTCTGACAAGCGCATAAACATGACAACTTTGTTTCCCAAGAATAAGAAACATATCTCTAGAGTCGTGGAAACAATAGATAAGTATTTCACTCAGTCAATCGTGCATGCTTCGTTTCTACAGAGTTGCAGAGAAATAGAGACACGGGCGTTTTCAATAAAAGGTTTATTGAACAATCTTCTTTCTCATGCAAGAAAAGTGAACTGCTACAATCGTAAGGCAGGCTGCAAAGTATAATGCGTACAAAGAGAACAATATTATAAAATAATACTGTAAGAGCATTGTATGGTTTCGAAGCCATAATAAAAGTACATACATAAATAACAATAACTAAAAATACTCAACTGGTGCTTCCAAAATATGCCTACCCTAATGTACCTAACCTAAGTCTAGTACGCGGGAAGAAGTAAGTATTGTCTAGCATATATTTAGTTTTCTTTGCCAAGAATTTATCCAAGATTTCTCTAGGTTCTAATCAGCTCCATACCTTAGTTAGAATGAAGGAGGTCTGGTATCTCTGTCTCGGGACTCGATTTCCCAACACCGCACAAGGGGAGCTTGGAAACACTGGAGCTGGATTCTTGCCGAGAGAAATGCAGCCTCTCGATCAGTGCGTCAGTTGGAGGGTCGGCTTCCTTCTGCACTTGCTGTAGCGAGCTGCGTTGGGCAAGTAGATAGTCAACTGCTCCGAACCACCGTGTCTTGCTAGAGCAAGTGAAGGCATATTTATACCTTGAAGGTGTCTAGTTTGACATAAAGTCGGGCATAATAACATCAGGAAAGAACTCCAAGGGAATAGTAGTTCTTTGGAAAGTACATGAGTTCTTGGACAAATCAATATTTAAGCAAGGGAAGGTCCCTGACTGCTTAAGCCAATTTTCCAAGAAATCGTTGTGACGTATTGATACGGGTGGAAGTAGCCATGCCTGTATTTGGTCTGCATGGGCTATGTCTAAATAAGGGAATGATTTTGATGCCGATATTAGGGCAGTGTGAATTGTACCTATATAAGGGCATGAATCGGTAAAATTCACTTGAATCCTAAAACGCCATACAACACCCACTCCATTTTATTATGTATGACATTACTAAGTTCTAAAACACATAAAACATATCTAAACATGATGTGTTAAACCCCACCCAAAATACATAAAATGCATTCGAAATGGTTGTACACGAAAAGAGCATTTGTGCTGTACACATTAAAAAGCAATGTTTCATTGAAAGCATATATATGACATTTAAAAAACGCTATCTAAATGGATCATAAAAATACATTTATGAAATGGCTCTTAAATACAGAAGAATAAAGTCGAGACCATTCCATGACAGAATATATAAATCGTTTTGTTTTGGACAAGGTCAAATAGTGTCCCTTGGAAGTATTCAAAGAATTCTTGTTCTCTGGGAATAGTTCTACTTTAAGCAGATTACTTTGTGCCAAACAAAAGTTCAATTTTGGAGAAAAAAAATCTAATTATAGGAAAATAGAGTTCCAAAGTTAGAAATTTGTTTTGGAAAATGAAGGATCGAATTCAGAGTCTCACAGAACACTGTGTGCTAACTTCAAAAGTCAGTGTCATTGTTTGGAGAAAACATCAAATCTTCTAAGCTGGTAAAGAATTCATCTACTACTGTAGGTGAAAGTTGGACTACCTTGTTAAGCAGATCAATTGCACATAGATGAGAAGCATCGGCGTCAGCGTCAGCAGCATTAGCAATGGGCGAAGTAGATGGTATCTGCGTGCCTGTTGCTCCACGTCTCTCACCTCCTGCAGTTTGCGTCTGTGAGATCTCAACGAATGCCCCCACCAGGATTGGTAGCCACTGGGGACAACACAGTGCATGAGCCGTTACTGGTTCAAGCAAAGTATCAACTTCCTTTGGCAGGGCTGATGGGAGTGCCAGACAGATGTCTAGCACGCATTCTTCTCCACATAGCAGGCATCGTAGAACAGGTAAGATGCAATCTTGCCAGATTGATCGGAATGACAGAAACCACGTGGTATTTAGATCTATTAAACGAGCCAAGCCCAGAATTTGTATCATGTGCTCATGACATTTCATTGCCAGGAGGGTGTTCTCCAAGGTGATCTGGGTGTCGATGGTGACTTGACTTATCATACTGGAGCAGAATGAATAAAAATAGTATTCCTGCTACCAGACCCAAAACGAGAGGCTGGCCGCCAAACACAGAGTGCACGAAGTTTGGAAACATGCCGAGGACTGCTCCAAAGGGTGCTAACAGTCCCAAAAAAATCATCTTAAATACATGTACAATACCGTATCAGACATGTTTAAGATACGAAATAACATTTCTCAGAAATGTATAGGGCAGTTTATCGATAAAAGGGCATGTATCTCTGCAGAAGTCTTTGCAACCTGCAGATCATACGTCTCTTTGGCCGAGGTCAGTGGCACCCTTTTTAGAAAAGAATGGCTTTCATTCTGCTTAAAGTATCAATTCGAATAGAAGAGATGTTCAGTGAAGGCCATAAAGGCGACTCCCCATCTGACTTAGTTTTAGGAAACAATACTTGCATACAGCAAGTCACCCTGGCTGACACAGTAACGAGATAGGGGTTCCTGGCAACATGCCACAACAGCTGTGATCATTCAATATAATGTACTGGACTAAGAATGTCATATTCAGTTCTGTCCCAAGCTATACCACCTGGTATAGGAATGGCTGTGATGTTTACTGCTGACAAGTCTCTTTGTTCATGATGGGATGCTTTGTGTGGCTTGAGGAGTAAGTTGATGTTCTTTCTTACTGTGTCCTTTGTACTATATTTTCCATTTATCAGCATTCCCAAGGTAAATACCAGAGTCAACCAAAGTAGAAGAAAAAGTATACCTAAGAAAATCCATACTTCAACCCATGGTGAAACCAGATATATTTTTTCCAATTGTTGCAAGATATCTGTTATTTATTTTTTGAAAGTTTTTTCAGCTGGCGGCATTTCAGGTTCACTTAGATCCTCAGAAAACGTATCAATGTCAATGAAGTAGCCAGAGGCAGTTCTGTCAATTGTGGGGATTGCTTCCGGATTCGATGTAATCACTGAAATCACTTGATCACTTGTCATATTGGTATACTCGGATGCTATATCATTGTAGACAGGTGTTTCTTGACGAACTGTTATTTGGGTCTCAAGAGGCACAAGTTCCATGGCTTTGTTACAAAGTCCTTTGTTCTCTGCTGGGACGAGAGTCTTCAAATGTTATCAGTCTCTCAGTCTGAACCTCTTGGATTGTAGCCAGATTTGGGCGTCTGCTACATCTTTGGAGTCCACTTGGCCTACTACTTATGATCGGCCACATGATGTGGTTTTACCAGGTCGATGGATACAAACCTGTTCTCCTGTCTTCCAGCAAGGGGCGGCAGAAGTACTGTTCTTGATCCTTGAATGACTAAAACAGGTACTGGTTGTCTGCATGAAGGCCCAAATTCCTTCTTGTCCACGATCTTTTCTCTGACTAGATCCCCAATCTTTGGAATTCAGGCAGGCCTTGCTGGGACGAGTGGTTTTTCTTCAGTGGTCGTTGGCTTCAGATTACATTGCTTTGACTTTTACTTGTTTCATTTAAGTCCTGCAAAACAGCCAAACGGTCTTTGATATCAAAAGGTTTTTGTTCAACCACTGGAGTGTCAAGATCCAGGTCCTGGACAATCATTCTAGTTCCAAAAAGGATTTCATAGGGAGTGATTACCCCTAGAGAACTTCTTGCCAGATTGTTAAGACTACATTGGACACTTATTAGATGTTTGACCCACCCGTCACCCGAGCCTAGTACCCTAGCTGTTATAGATGGCTTTATATCTCGTTTTTTTCTCTCCACAACCGAATTTCCCTCAGGATGGAATGGACTAGAATACCGCAATGCAACGTCCAGATTGGCCATGGCCTCCTTGTAAGCTTTTGAGCTAAACGCAGGACCCTGGTCAGAATGTAGCGTGCTGACTGCATATGTGCTGGAAAAGACTCGCAAATCTTTTATAACAGTTCGGGCGTCAGCCGAGCGCTGGGGTCACATTCAAATTAATCTTGTCTTAATATTTGTGCGACCACATTTGTCCATAGTGACATTTGCGTGTAGATAGTCAAATGCTATCTAACAATGGTGTCTGTACTGGGCTGGCTACCCTGTAGTCAGGTATTTGGTGGCGTTCTATGCTGCAATATCTGTTGCAGTCATGGCAATTAATTGCAAATGTGTGAATGTGACTATTCATCCCTGGCCATAGTATGTCTCTTTTAATTCTAGTATAGATTTAGAGATCCCCTGATGCATCAGACCCTCTCCCAAATGAGCTTTGTGTATCAAAGCTACTCTACGTTTCCTGTTTGGAATTACTCTATCCCCCACTCCAGGGATTCGAGCAAAAGGAACGGAGTTGGAATCAATTATGTATGAATATTCGAGTGGATAGTTTTGAGGTAACACTGCACCGCTGCCCTTGCTTGTCGCATTGACAGCTAGCATTATTTCGCCGTCTATTTTCATTTTTGAACGAGTGATTGCAGCTACGGAAGCCATTTGCACAGCTGCCTTCGCGGTTTCATCAGCCAATAAATTCCCTGCAACGTGAACGGCATCACGTTGATGACTCAGTGTATGTATCACATGAGCTTTTTGTAGTTCTTTTCGTAACTGAACTACTTGTTCCCAAAGCAATTTATGCTTGATTGTGCCACCTTTCGCATCTTTGAAACCGTTTTCAATTCAGTTCTGCAAGTATTCGTTATAAGATTGAACGCAATATTATAAATCGCACATTATAAGTGTGGGGAATTTGCGATCTGTATTTTTGAGCGCCTTCTTGAAAGCCTGTAGTTCAGCTCGCTGAACTGTACAATCTCCGAGAGATTGTGTTGTGACCATAGGTCAGAATTTACCATCATGCCAGAGACCTTTAACGGTCGCACACGCAGCACTATACGCTTGTTTACCCTAAATTGCGGGCTGTGCTGATCCATCTGTATAAATTATACATTCATACTGTTCAAGAGGCAGAATCTCAGTGGGCAGAAGACATTCTTGTTCGTATTGTAGAAATTTTTGTGTTTTCAAATACGGGTCAAAAATGTATTCAACGTCTGATGCAGCAAGAGAATTAACCCACTGTATCCATCTTGGATGTAAAGCCTTTGCATTTGGAATGCTCACTTTTGTCACTGCTTCTAAATCAGGTACAGAAGTAACGACCAATATGTGTTTTCCTTGAGCGAGGGCTCTCTCTTTTGCTACTGCAGTTTGAACCTCTGTCACAATTTTTTCTGTAGAAGTGAATTACATTTCTGCTTGTGTGTACAATTGTGATTTATAAGCAATAGGTACTTTTTCTCCGTCATTAACGGTTAAGTAAGTGAATCCGCATTTTCCTGGAATGATTCGGATCACTAGGTTGCGTATATTTACGCGTGTTTGTAAATGCGTTGTTGCTAATATGTCTGTTTGCACTGAACGCAAAATTACTGTGTGTTTTTGAGTCCAATTAATTTGTTTGAAATCTGGTTTGATTAATTCGTAGAGAGGTCTAGCCCTTTCTGCGTAATTTAGAATGTAAGTTCTTCCGAAATTTAGAAAACCTAGTTTTTCAGCGTCTTTGGAGGTTGGAGCAGCGCACATTTCTCTAGAAAGTATTCTTATTTTTTGGACCTTGTTGATTGTCTTTGGCCTTCACGCGTTCTTCCTTTTGTTCTGATTGTCCTCTTCTTTCCGATTTCTGTGATGAAGTCTCAAAGGTATGAGAGGAACGTGTATCAGTATCTTGATATCTATCAGGTTTTCTCAAATTATCCCTATTCCTGAGGTTATAACTCCTTTCAGAGGGCTAATTTTGAGGAGACCTACCTAGGGATTGAGAACGCTTCTCTTTAGAAGTTTGTTTAGTGTTCTCCCACTTCTTTTTAGGAACAGTGCGAGTGTTTTTAATAAAGACCTTTTCAGGACTTTCTGTCAGCTGGGGTTTTACTGGTTTTTACCACCCAAACTGTCTCTACCTAGTTCTTCATAGGATTGTTCAATTATTCTGGCTAGTTCTTGAGGTTGCTCGGTTACATCAAATTCTCTTAACTTTTGGCGGATCGCCACGGATGCTGCTTCACCTTTAATATTAGCTAATATTATTGTTGAGACCTGTTTGAAATCTTTCAGTAATTTCATACCTAGATTTAAAGCAGGCTCTGCTCCATATTCATTTTTAATCTGTTTCAAGATGTCATAGATGGAACACCATGTGTTTTTGTGTAGACTGCACCCCAAGTGTCGCAGTCTTCTAGATGTGGTGCGATCCCCATTAGTAATCAGATTGTTAAAATCCTGTGTTTCTCATGAGGGGTAGTACCAGGAAATACTGCCTCGATTTGAGTAATTTTTTGAGCTATCCAGAATGGAATTTGTTCCCTTTTTGCAGGTAATTTACCAATGACTGATTGTATAGTCTGTGGTGTGATTTTATTTGTGTTCCCCTGGTAAGGGGTGTGTTGTGGAATCCTTATAGGAGGTTGTACTGTTAGAGTCCGCATGACATATTAAACCAGTTGTCTATGTATTTTTATTAGTTGTTTTAGTTGAACTAATAGTTCTTCACCTGACATTTCTTCAATGTCAGGATGTGGTGTATAGCTTGCTAGTACCGGCCATGTTGCTCCTGGTCTACCTAGTGGACCGAGCCTGGTAATGTAATTTTGATGTTGTACGGCACCTTTAAACCAGAGTGCATGCTCTTGGTAAGTTAGTGGAATTTCAATGTTCTCGAAAGGAATGTATTCCGTCGGATGTTCCTCTACTTTGTAGAAGTGAAACACATGGGTTACTGAATTTGCTTCAGGGAAGATAATCCACGAATAGAATACCTCTGTTTGCCGATATTTGTGTGCCTCCATCACAAAAATTACCCTACCACCTCTTGATGATAGGCCATTTGTTATAAGTTTTATAGTGATGGCTTTCCTTAAATTTTCTGGGATGATTATAGCATCCAAGTCATCTTGTTGGAAACCTGTAACGTTTAAGCCGGGTAGGGCTGCAGCTGCTGCAGCTACACCGGTTGCGTTGTTGTCACCGCCCGGCATTGTTTAATAAAAGTTGCAGAGAAAGTTTCAAGGAAACAAGGAAACAAAGATAAGGTGCACAATATTTTGGAACACTGTATCCTTCAACGTTGAACAAACCAAAAACTAATACATAGGATTTTGGTCCTACTCAGTTATGGCGGATATTTTATCCTTTTACCCACTCCAGACATCTATTGGAGTATTTTACAGGAAAAAGAGGTCTCTGAGAAAAGCACGACTGAGTTACTTTAGTATTTAGCGTTAAATTAGTGCCTTACCAAATGTTGGGCGCAATGTAGTGTAGTACATGAGTTCTTGGACAAATCAATATTCAAGCAAGGGAAGGGCCCTGACTGCTTAAGCCGATTTTCCAAGAAATCGTTGTGACGTTTTGATACGGGTGGAAGTAGCCATGCCTGTATTTGGTCTGCATGGGCTATGTCTAAATAAGGGAATGATTTCTATGCCTACATTAGGGCAGTGTGAATTGGAACCTATATAAGGGCATGAATCGGGGAAATTCACTCGGACCCTAAAACGCCATACAACACAATCGCCATGATCTCACTGCCTGTTAAACGTGATGTGAGTTGGTTGCGTCATTTGAATGTCGAACCAACGCACACAAACTATTTATTTTATAAACATAGTAATTGGTTAAACTAATGTGCACAACATACTGCATGCATGAAAAGATTTAAACAAAGAACACCGGTCGCCATTTTCATAACGTTTTAATAGTTCTCATTGAAAATAAAACTAGCCATGTAAGAAGTAAGGTTAAACATGTTTTGTGTGACTGTTGTCTCAGTGTATGTTGCCTGTGGAGAGTGACAACCTGAAACATTGGGACTGTGGCTGTTTATAGAAAGCACAGCACGAAGAGTCTTTGAGCAAAGGTCAGAAGCTGTCGCCGTTGTCGCCAGCACATCACCCTCTTTCAAAGCTGCTACCTGTCCTTGTGGGTTAGCATTATCATCTCCTGGTGATAAATTATTCATCTGTGCGCACCAACAGATCATCTGGCAGGTGTGTGCCATAGAATAAAGAATGAGGTCTAGTGCATGTCTTTTTTCAGATACTGAAAACCCGCTAACGAGACTCACTGGGATATTAATGTGGCACTCACTATCTTGGAACATTCAGATGTAGAGTTGCTGCTGCGTGCTGCGGACAACTATTAGAAAATGTCTGTCTCATCTCATACAGTCTTTTTGAAACGTCTTCTGTTACAGAAGCTGTGAATGAACATACACACTTTTTGTTTAACAGTGTTAAGAATCCATTGACTGAGGGTAGGCGACAATGTCATTGTAAGTCAAGAAAAACACCCATGTGCTTTATATTTGTGTCAGTTATTACGTTTCTTTTCTTCATCCCCTAAACACAGGTATCATTCAATATGGTAATACTAAGGAGAATAAGGAAAAAAAGTGGCCACATAAGAGGATCATTTAATAGAACAGAAGAGTATCTATATATACTAATAAACATTCTTCTAGGCGTAAAATATTATTGAAGAATGTAATCCTTTATTAAAAATGCTTAGTTGAAATCAGAATTAAAGTTTTATTTCGGCCTACAAAGGTGTGCGCAGGCTGCGTTTTCACTTTTTTATGTGCCCTGTCCATATGCTGCACTTGGGTGAAAGTCCAGCGTTGCCAAATACATCATAAATATTACGCCTAAATGTACCATAGAAGCTGAGGTGAAATTAATGCACTGTTGTGATGGCACTGTGTCCTGAAAGGTATGCTGGAGTGTTCCCATTCCACAAGTGCCCAACTGAGTGTGTATCCGATACCCTGATATTTATTTTACCCTTGTGCCTATCACTGTTTACTGCTTCAAAGACACTAATGTCAGTCAGGTGCTGAAACATCACACTTCATTGTGCCCTTGTTGTGGGTGCTCAAGTTTGGAGACAGGCCCATTGTTTCCTGCTGTGAGAAGCATCACTCTACTCAAAGGCTGTGTCTGGAGACTAGCCTTAGAAGGGCACTTGAAAAGAGAACCACCCCAACCCAGTTCTGAAGGCTGAGGCAGTCATTCACATCTCCTGTTTAGAAAATGTGCATAAAAGTGTGTTTCAAACCACCTCACTTAGCTTCAGTTCCTAGTCCTTATTGATCAAGGATGGCAGTGCTGCGTGACAGGTGCTAGTGTATGCCTGACAGCCTGTCTCCCAGCCGTGAGAGACATCTCCTGAATTTTGCCCCTTCTGCTCGAGGAACTGAGAGTCTGCCTGCTGCCTAGAAGTCTGCCTCCATACTGTGTCTGGGAAACAAAGAAACTTTATTTTGGAAAAGATACAAATAAATATAAATAGTTCAATAAAGTAACAAAAGCTCAAGCAAAATATTTGCATATGGAAAGAAAATATAATGTAACTGGAAAAGAGGAGGAGGGGGAAAAGAAAAAGGTACAACAGTAATTGTGATAAAACGTACAATATAAACGTAAGAGGGCTTAATTCAATATAAAAAGATATCAACATTTTATAGAATAATAGCTGTAATAAAACATTAACGGAAGAGGAGAAATAGATTCTATGGGTAGAAAAACAAATATATACATAAAAGGTCAATAAAAAACAAGTCATGATGGTTTGGGAACTTCTTCCAATAAGGGGTGATGACAAACAGATTTTTGTGCTGATATATCTATGAAAGTGGTTACAGGGAACCATATAGGTTGTCTTTTCAGGAGTAAAGATAAAGGGGAAACATATGCATGATCAAGTCAATGATTATAGCAAATACTATACCACCAAACTTGAAAGGAAAGTTGTAAAGCTTGTCTCCAATACTTCGTTATTTGCTGGAAGGCAATTGCAATCAATACATCTACAATATCTATGTTAGAGTGTCAGAAGTTGGCCTGATATATGATGTTTCCAATTCTGGAACCACCTTGTATCAGTCCACGCTTTCCCTTATGGTAACTGGTTGTAAGTCAACCTTGTAGACAAGCTATCTTAATGGTAGCATAGACTAAGCAGCCTTAAAGGCTTAACTCAAGAGGTCGTGTTAAGCGAGCTGTTTTACCAATCACAGTCCTGTAATATCAAATGAAAGGACACCACACAAGTATATATTATAAAAATATATGTATTTATTACTTAAAATAATCCCCAGTATTCTTTATGAACAAAGGAGCACAAGCGTTAAATCAAAAGCACAGTATAACATACAAAGTTGCACAATTATGGATGAGGGCGAGGGGCCACTCAGACCATATACTAAGAAAGTGGTATAAGAGATACCAATCGAACAGTGGTTAGGTCTAGGGCCTAGGGAATCGCTGGGAGCAGTCGGGACAAGCAATGCTGAAGTCGGGAAAAGCCCGCGGGATTCGGGTGCAGTGCTGAAAGCACACGCATGCACCAATGCAAGTCAATGGTGCGTAAAAGTTAAGCAAATAGAGTTTTAGGACACTTCCGCTGAACCTAGAAAGACAAAACTTAAGACACAGACCCTAGAGGTGTGTACCAGTGTGGGAACACCGGCGTTGCAATGTTACCTCACCCACAGGAAGCGGGTGCACAGGGTCGAAGTAGTGTCGGGTTTCGTCACGCTGGTTCTTGGTGCTTGAAGCTGAAGATGCTGCAGGCGCTGTGAAGGAGAAGTGTCCGGTGGGATCCAAGGGTGGATCGAAGTCGAAAAGTACCTGAAAGCAGAGGGGACAGAGTCTGGGTCACTCAGCAGTGACCAGGGTGGAACCAGGATGGAACCAGGCAATGTCGGGCGCAATCAGGTGGTTGTCGAAGAGCTTCTCTCCGCTGTCACGTGGGCTCTGGGGCATCTACAAAGTCCAGGAGTGGGACACGATCTGTCCCATAAAGGCTCTCGCCGTCGGCGCTGTCGGCTTCAAGATTGGAGAAAACAACACTTGGCAAAAGCAATCCACGCGGAACCGGGAGATTGCTTCTCACTCGGACCAGGAGGGTCAGAGTGGGTACTCCTTTTCAGGGGAGTGGGTGCAAATCTGGAGCAACCAGAATCACAAGTCGTATTTCGTTTTTCGTCGGCACAGGGGCCACAAGCCAGCTGGCAAGGGACTGCCAACGCGTTTGAGCCAAAAGAAGCAGAAGGGCCCCACGCAGCACTCGTCGAGTGTGGAGGGCTGAACTTCAGTGCAAGAGTGGCTCAGGGTTGGGGCTTCTCAAACCCCGGTGTACAGCTTCAAGGGTCACTTGTGGGCTGCACGGTCAGCGTCTTGTGGTCTTTTCAAGATGGCGTGCCCCACGCTTCCGGTCACGTCCACGGGTCTCAGCTCTGCAGGGACTGTGGATCGGGCTATTAGAAGGCAGGCAAGCTTAATCTCGTCGATCTCTGTCGCTCGAGTTCCGGCGGGAACTGCAACAAAGCAGACGTCGAGGGCTGGATGGTGCCTGTTTGCACAGGGTGGTCACTCCTTGACCACAAGGGAGATTCTTCAGTCTTCTACGTTGAGTAGGATGTCTAAGGGTCCAGAGTTTCGTTTCTTATGTTTCATCAGGATAATCTGAAGTGCATTGGCACTGCTCCCACTCTTATTCGAATCTGGGGGGCTGGATTACCTTCTAGGTCCCCTCCTATGGGTGGGACCCAGGAAGGGGGTGGATACACCCCTTTCCTTTGACCCAGGCCACGCTGGGACTGGGGCTGGTGGGACCCAGAACCGGTTTGACCGGATTATGCAAGGGGCAGTCTTGTTCTCCCCATGCAGTGTCTGGTTTCTTTCAAACCTCCCTGCTACAATCCACTATCTCCTGTCTGGGGGGGTGTGACACCTCACTGCGACAGGAAACCCTTTGTCCAGGCCCCTTTGGCTGAGTTTCGGTCAGCTTCAGGGGGTTAGACTTGTGTCTGTGGCAGAAGCATCCATTTTGTGGATCTGAGGCCCTTTTAGAAATTAACCGCCTTTCAGTAAAGTAACATGTCTTACCCCTCTAGAGGGGTGGAATGCTATCCCCGTTGCCAGAACTGGCAAGGGGACAGTATTCCAAATCGTATGACACCTTACACGACATGTTTTGATAAAGCCAAACCAAAGTTGCTATATAACCGCGAGGATTATAATGCACTTAATAGTATATGGTATGGCATTATCCTGAAACAGCTTAGGGATTTGTTCCCGACGGCTGCAGACAGGCTCAGCTCATGCTAGAGCTCCATCTCACATTAAACCACGCACTCTGCCTCCAGAATTGATAAGGCCTTCCATAGGAGTGACTCACAGGTTTATATGTGTCCAGATATAGGTTTAGATATAGGTATACTATATCAAAGCAAGAGCTGATTACCCCATCTTGCCCCAGCTGAGTGATCAGCCAGTTGTGTCAATTTAAGAACCAGCCAGTGGTGGCAAAAGATATGCTGCAGCCCCTGGTAGGCCTTGGTGGCACCTATGCCCTGAGCACCTATAGTGCATGGTACAGGGGCTGACAAGGAGTCCATTTCCAATTGTGGTATGTACCTATAGCACATGTATTAATAATTTAGAGAGAGAACAGCAGGCTGGGGGTCTGATTAGCAGGCCCACAGCCTCAGTAGTCGAAAACCAGTGAAGCAAAAAGCAAAAATTTGGGGTGACCATAGGATAGTAGACCCTACTCTCCTACACAACCCCCCCCCAAACGCAGGGACATTAAACTAACCTTGACCAGATAAGTCTTCATGTTCTAAGTGGAAGTACCTGGAGAGACCATCTGCATTACCATGGTCAGTCCCTGGGCGGTGCTCCACTGTAAAGTCCATCCCCTGTAGGGAAATGGACCACCTGAGCAGTTTGGGATTTTTACCCTTCATCTGATTTAGCCACAAGAGGGGCTTATGGTCTGTCTGAACTAGGAAGTGAGTACCAAACAAGTATGGCCTCAACTTCTCAGGGCCCAAACCACAGCAAAGGCCTCCCTCTCAATAGCTGACCAACGTTTCTCCCTGGGGGTCAGCCTTCTGCTAATAAAAGCAATGGGCTGGTCTTGACCATCTTGATTAAGTTGTGAAAGCACAGCTCCCACCCCCAACTCAGAAGCATCTGTGTGTACAATGAACTGTTTGGAGTAGTCAGTACTCTTCAGGATAGGTGCAGAGCACATGGCCTTCTTCAGGTCATCAAATGCCTTTTGACAGCTAACTGTCCACTGAACCTTTTTTGGCATCTTCTTGGATGTCAAGTCATTTAATGGTGTCACAATGGACCCATAGTTTTTCACAAACTTTCTGTAATACCCAGTCAGGCCCAAGAAGGCTCTGACTTGTGTCTGGGTAGTTGGAGGAGCCCAGTCCTGTATGGTCTGGATCTTGCTCTCCAGTGGCTGAACCTGACCCCCACCTACTAGGTGGCCCAGGTATACAACCTTGCTCTGCCCTATCTGGCACTTGGTAGCCTTGATAGTCAGGCCTGCCTTTTGCAGGGCCTCCAGAACTTTCTTCAGGTGGATCAGGTGATCCTCCCAGGTGGAGCTAAAGACAGCAATATCATCTAGATATGCTGCACAAACGTCATCCAACCCAGCAAGGACTTGGTTCACCAACCTTTGGAAAGTGGCAGGTGCATTCTTCAAACCAAAGGGCATTACCACAAACTGATAATGTCCACTAGGGGTAGAGAATGCTGTCTTGGCTTTTGACTCTTCAGCTAGTCTGATCTGCCAGTAGCCAGCTGTCAAATCAAATGTGCTCAGAAACTTGGCAGAAGCCAATTTATCAATGAGCTCATCTGCTCTTGGAATGGGATGTGCATCTGTCCTAGTGACAGCATTGAGACCTCTGTAGTCCACACAAAATCTAATTTCTCTCTTTCCATCTTGGGTATGAGGTTTTGGCACAAGGACCACTGGGCTTGCCCATGGGCTCTCTGATGGCTCAATCACTCCAAGCTCCAACATCTTTTGCACCTCAGCCTTTATACAATCCCTGACATGGTCAGGTTGCCTGTAGATCTTATTCTTCACAGGCAGACTGTCACCAGTGTCCACCTCATGGGTGCACCAGTTAGTTTGACTGGGTGTGAGTGAAAACAAGTGTATGTGGGCTTGCAAAACCTGTCTGCAGTCCATCTGCTGCTGGTCAGTGAGGCTGCCTGCCAAGGCTACTCCATCAACTGAACCATCATCAGGGTTCTGGAAAAGCAGGTCTGGGAGAGGGTCACTCTCTTCCTCCTGTTTCCCATCTGTGGCCATGAGCAAGCTCATGTCCTCCCTGTCCACAAATGCTTTCAAACGATTTACATGAAGCACCCTGTGGGGGCTCCTAGGGGTTCCAAAGTCAACCAAGTAGGTGACTTCTCCCTTTTTCTCAATGTTAGGGTAGGGTCCAGTCCATTTGTCCTGGAGTGCTGCTGGGGCCACTGGCTCCAACACCCACACCTTCTGCCCTGGCTGGAACTCAACCAGAACAGCCTTTTGGTCATGCCAAGCTTTCTGCAGTTCTTGACTTGCCTCCAGGTTTTTGGATGCTCTCTCCATATACTCAGCCATCCTGGAGCGGAGACCAAGTACATAGTCCACAACATCTAGCTTAGGCTTTTTGAGAGGTAACTCCCATCCTTCCTTCACCCAACATAGTGGACCCCTCACAGGGTGGCCAAACAAAAGTTCAAAAGGGCTGTAGCCAACCCCCTTCTGTGGGACCTCTCTGTAAGCAAAGAGCAAGCAGGGTAAAAGGATGTCCCATTTCCGCCTGAGCTTCTCTGGTAAACCTTTTATCATTCCCTTGAGGGTCTTGTTGAATCTCTCCACAAGCCCATTGCACTGTGGGTGATAGGGTGTGGTAAACTTGTAGTTCACTCCACACTCCTTCCACATTGCTTTTAGATATCCAGACATGAAGTTTGTACCTCTGTCTGATAACACCTCCTTTGGGAAGCCATTCTTGAGAAAACTGCAATGAGGGCTTTTGCCACCACAGGTACTGTGGTGGTCCTTAGGGGAATTGCCTCTGGGTACCTGGTGGCATGATCCACTACCACCAGTATAAATCTGTGCCCAGATGCTGTTTGAGGATCCATGGGATCCACAATGTCTATTCCAACACGTTCAAAGGGCACCCCCACCACAGGTAGTGGTATCAGGGGGGCCTTTGTTGTGCCACCTGACTTACCACTGGCTTGGCAAGTGACACAGGAGCGACAAAACTCCTTGACATTTTCTGACATATGAGGCCAGTGAAAGTGTGGAACAAGCCTGCCCCAAGTCTTGTTCTGGCCTAAGTGTCCTGCAAGGGGAATATCATGGGCCACGGTGAGAAGGAAACCCCTAAACTTCAAAGGTATGACCAACCTGCTGGTTGCACCAGGCTTGGGGTCTCTAGCCTCTGAGTAAAGGAGTCCATCATCCCAATAAACTTTATGGGCACCTTGAGCATTCTCTGCAGCCTCAGCAGCAGCTTGCTGTCTGAGGGGTTCAAGTGAAGGGCAATCTAATTGAACCTGCCCCAGGTCTGCCCTTGAGGGTCCCCCTGTCCCCAGAAACTCAACCTGATCAGGCTCAAGTTCCTCAGAGACAGTCTCCTCTTGGACTGCAGAATCAGTTTCCTCTGAAATCTGATCCTCAACCTGGGTCAAGGGGGAAGACAAAGCCTTAACCCTCTTGCTCCTTGTCTTGGGTTGTGGTTGGTCTATTGTTCCAAGATCCACCACTGGTTCAGGAAGGCACTTCTTAGCCTGAGTCCTTGTCACTGCAAGGACATGTGCTGAAATCCCTAGCATTTCTGCATGAGTCCTGTACTCCACTTCTGACCGAACTGAGCTTTCAAGATCATTGACTAACAGACAGTCTACTGGGAGGTCTGCACTCACAACAACTTTCTTTAGGCCATCTACCCCTCCCCAGGAGAAGTTCACAACAGCCACACTATGGGAAGTAGTGGAGTTGCTTGCATTGGTCACTAGGTAACTTTCACCTAGTACAATCTGTCCAGGGTCCACAAAGTCAGGTGTCACCATAGTGACACTGGCACATGTGTCCCTGTAGGCCTGAGCCAGTTTCTCATTTATCAAAGGCTTCTGCCTATATTTGCCCAGGTTACTGGGACTCACTGTAGTGGACAAAGCTAAGTCCACATCATATAGGAGAACTGCCTGAGTAGGGATTCTGACTAGGCCAGATTCCATCTCAGTACCCAAGGTTAACCCAACTATACCCTTAGGTTGTGTACCACCACTGTTAACTGTACTAGGGGGTGCAGGTGCTTTAGGAGCTACAGTGGTGGGGACTGGATTTTTCTTGGTGCATTCACTGCCCCAGTGTGAAACTGATTTGCAGGTATTACACCAAGGTTTCTTTGGGCCATCATTCTTCTTCTTTTTGTTGCCATTTTGGGAACCACCCTCCTTATTATTAGTTTGGGGGCCTGAAGACTTCTGGTCCTTTTCTTTATCTTTCTGATTCCCACCCTTCTGGTCTGTTTTCTTCTGGTCACCACCTTGGTTCTGGGGTTTCTGCTTAATCCTTGTTCTGACCCATTTGTCTGTCTTCTTTCCCAATTCTTGGGGAGAGGTCAGATCAGAGTCAATAAGGTATTGATGCAACAGCTGGTTCTGACAGTTATTAAGGATCTGCTCTCTCATTATAAGATTGTACAATCCTGTATAGTCTGAGACTTTACTTCCCTGCAGCCAACCCTCCAGAGCCTTAGTGGCACAATCAACAAAGTCAGTCCAGTCCTGAGTCTGTGCTTTTTGGGTGTCTCTGAACAACAACCTGTATTGCTCAGTGGTTAGGCCAAACCCTTCAATAAGAGCACTCTTCAGGACAGAGTAGTTTTTGGCATCCTCAGGTCTAACTGTCAGGAACCTATCCCTCCCTTTCTCAGAAAAGGAGTACCATAAAATTGCAGCCCACTGATCCTGAGGAACCTGCTGTACCATGCAGGCTCTCTCAAGTGCAGTCATCCATTTGTGGATGTCATCCTCTTCCTTGTAGGGGGGCACAATTTTTGTCAGGTTTCTAATATCATAGTTCCTGTCTTTCTCTCTAGGAATTATGCTGCCACCAGTGGCATCTAAGCTACATAACTTTTGCTCTCTTGCCAAGGCAAGTCTAGCTTGAGCCAGGGCTACCTCCTCTCTCTCTATTTGGAGTTTGTCAGCCCTCATCCTGGCTCTATGTTCTATCTTCTGAGAGGAAGTCATCCCTCTCTGAGATTCTCTTGAGGCACTAGAAATGTGAGAGTCCCCTGATGGAGATCTCACTCTTCTGTTGCCTGGGAGAATGATATTTTGGGATCTGGGGAGGTGCTGGCCCTCTCCATTCCCCAGTAGGTTTAAGTTGGCCTGGTTAAGCCTGGCAACTATAACCTGGTTACCCCTCTGATCCTGATTTTCTGGGTCCTCTACATCTGAGTCCTCCTCCTCCTCCTCTTCCTCCTCTTCTTCTTCCTCCTCTGGAGTGGTATCAGTTACAGGGGGTTCACTCCATCTCCTGAATCTAGGGGAGCTGCACTCGCCTTAGCTAAGTCATCCTGTTCTAGAATGGCTATCAGGGTAGGAATGGTGGGACCTCTGCCCCTTTTTAGCCCTCTTGATATGCACAAGGCACACAAGTCTTTGTGGCTAAGTTTGTCATAGCTGGAAGTTGCCTTGCTAAGGTCAACTGTGACAGGCAGAGAGCTTGGAGTCTCACCTGTGCCAGACATGACTGCTAGTGAGGTGTAAGTGGTGCACTTACCTACACTAAGTGTTTTCCTACTGTACCTTGCTAGTGAGTTGTAGTCAGGGTGTGCTAATCCCTTTAATCTACAACTACTAAGTTCAGTAGAACTTAATATGCTAAGCTTTTGATTTATATGTACCTAAGGTACTTGATGTGATCTTTCAATTTGATAAAAAGATTGCAATGGTAAAACAACAGCAAGCTCAAATCCGCACCGCTGCGCACCAATGTGAGAAGTTGGCCTGATATATGATGTTTCCAATTCTGGAACCACCTTGTATCAGTCCAAGCTTTCCCTTATGGTGTCTGGTTGTAAGTCAACCTTGTAGACAAGCTATCTTAATGGTAGCATAGACTAAGCAGCCTTAAAGGCTTAACTCAAGAGGTCGTGTTAAGCGAGCTGTTTTACCAATCACAGTCCTGTAATATCAAATGAAAGGACACCACACAAGTATATATTATAAAAATATATGTATTTATTACTTAAAATAATCCCCAGTATTCTTTATGAACAAAGGAGCACAAGCGTTAAATCAAAAGCACAGTATAACATACAAAGTTGCACAATTATGGATGAGGGCGAGGGGCCACTCAGACCATATACTAAGAAAGTGGTATAAGAGATACCAATCGAACAGTGGTTAGGCCTAGGGCCTAGGGAATCGCTGGGAGCAGTCGGGACAAGCAATGCTGAAGTCGGGAAAAGCCCGCGGGATTCGGGTGCAGTGCTGAAAGCACACGCATGCACCAATGCAAGTCAATGGTGCGTAAAAGTTAAGCAAATAGAGTTTTAGGACACTTCCGCTGAACCTAGAAAGATAAAACTTAAGACACAGACCCTAGAGGTGTGTACCAGTGTGGGAACACCGGCGTTGCAATGTTACCTCACCCACAGGAAGCGGGTGCACAGGGTCGAAGTAGTGTCGGGTTTCGTCACGCTGGTTCTTGGTGCTTGAAGCTGAAGATGCTGCAGGCGCTGTGAAGGAGAAGTGTCCGGTGGGATCCAAGGGTGTATCGAAGTCGAAAAGTACCTGAAAGCAGAGGGGACAGAGTCTGGGTCACTCAGCAGTGACCAGGGTGGAACCAGGATGGAACCAGGCAATGTCGGGCGCAATCAGGTGGTTGTTGAGGAGGTTCTCTCCGCTGTCACGTGGGCTCTGGGGCATCTACGAAGTCCAGGAGCGGGTCACGATCTGTCCCACAAAGGCTCTCGCCGTCGGCGCTGTCGGCTTCAAGATTGGAGCAAACAACACTTGGCAAAAGCAATCCACGCGGAACCGGGAGATTGCTTCTCACTCGGACCAGGAGGGTCAGAGTGGGTACTCCTTTTCAGGGGAGTGGGTTCAAATCTGAAGCAACCAGAATCACAAGTTGTATTTTGTTTTTCTTTGGCACAGGTGCCACAAGCCAGCTGGCAAGGGACTGGCCAACGCGTTTGAGCCAAAAGAAGCAGAAGGGCCCCACGCAGCACTCGTCAAGTGTGGAGGGCTGAACTTCGGTGCAAGTGTGGCTCAGGGTTGGGGCTTCTCAAACCCCGGTGTACAGCTTCGAGGGTCACTCATGGGCTGCACGGTCAGCGTCTTGTGGTCTTTTCAAGATGGCGTGCCCCACGCTTCCGGTCGCCTCCACGGGTCTCAGCTCTGCAGGAACTGTGGATCGGGCTATTAGAAGGCAGGCAAGCTTAATCTTATTGATCTCTGTTGCTCGAGTTCCGGCGGGAACTGCAACAAAGAAGATGTCGAGGGCTGGATGGTGCCTGTTTACACAGGGTGGTCACTCCTTGACCACAAGGGAGATTCGTCAGTCTTCTACGTTGAGTAGGATGTCGAAGGGTCCAGAGTTTCGTTTCTTATGTTTCATCAGGATAATCTGAGGGCATTGGCACTGCTCCCACTCTTATTCGAATCTGGGGGGCTGGATTACCTGCTAGGTCCCCTCCTATGGGTGGGACCCAGGAAGGGGGTGGATACACCCCTTTCCTTTGATCCAGGCCGCGCTGGGACTGGGGCTGGTGTGCCCCAGAACCGGTTTGACCGGATTATGCAAGGGGCAGCCTTGTGCTCCCCATGCAGTGTCTGGTTTCTTTCAAACCTCCCTGCTACAATCCACTATCTCCTGTCTGGGGGGGTGTGACACCTCCCTGCGACAGGAAACCCTTTCTCCAGGCCCCTTTGTCTGAGTTTCGGTCAGCTTCAGGGGGTCAGACTTGTGTCTGTGGCAGAAGCATCCATTTTGTGGATCTGAGGCCCTTTTAGAAATTAACCGCATTTCAGTAAAGAAACATGTCTTACCCCTCTAGAGGGGTGGAATGCTATCCCCGTTGCCAGAACTGGCGAGGGGATAGTATTCCAAATCGTATGACACCTTACACGACATGTTTTGATAAAGCCAAACCAAAGTTGCTATATAACCGCGAGGATTATAATGCACTTAATAGTATATGGTATGGCATTATCCTGAAACAGCTTAGGGATTTGTTCCCGACGGCTGAAGACAGGCTCAGCTCATGCTAGAGCTCCATCTCACATTAAACCACGCACTCTGCCTCCAGAATTGATAAGGCCTTCCATAGGAGTGACTCACAGGTTTATATGTGTCCAGATAAAGGTTTAGATATAGGTATACTATATCTAAGCAAGAGGTGATTACCCCATCTTGCCCCAGCTGAGTGATCAGCCAGTTGTGTCAATTTAAGAACCAGCCAGTGGTGGCAAAAGATATGCTGCAGCCCCTGGTAGGCCTTGGTGGCACCTATGCCCTGAGCACCTATAGTGCATGGTACAGGGGCTGACAAGGAGTCCATTTCCAATTGTGGTATGTACCTATAGCACATGTATTAATAATTTAGAGAGAGAACAGCAGGCTGGGGGTCTGATTAGCAGGCCCACAGCCTCAGTAGTCGAAAACCAGTGAAGCAAAAAGCAAACATTTGGGGTGACCATAGGATAGCAGACCCTACTCTCCTACATAGAGGAAAAATTGTGCCAATGATCAGACAGGGTACCCAGGAAAATATCCACAGGTGAATACGGGAATTGAGTGTGGAAAATGACATTAATCTGAGACCAAATCTTCAACCAAAAAAAGGGACAGGAAAATAAAATGTGATATAAATCAGCATGGGAGTGTTACATGACCAGCAGTTTGGGGAGCAAGTGGAATTGAATTTATGTAATGACACTGGAGTAAACATAAGTCGATTGTAAATAAAGAAAAGTGTTTATGGTGTGCTTGCTGACCTAGATGATTTACGGAGTTTGACCATAATTTATCCCAAAGAGTAATAGACCAGGATGTATGGAATTCATGTTCCCATTGGAGTTCTATGTTAGTTTTAGTTCTAGGTTTGGGGGTGTGTAAGAGACTTATATATAGATGAGGCGCTAGATTAAGTACTTAAAATTGGAAGAATATTATGGTGAGAAGGTGTGGGAGGTGGAATGGAGGATATTGATGACAGGGATGAGAAGATGTTTTGTGTCAATATATTAAACTTGCTGGAGAAAGAATTTGGTAATTTATAAAGAGTTTGTGCTTCAGAAAAAGTAAGAGAGTATCATTAAAAAAAAGTGGATGGATCCAAAGTAACCCATTGTCCCGCCAAGTTTTCCAAAATATGGGTTTGTTGTTTATTTTAAGAAAGCGATTATGCCAAATGGAGGAATTAAGAAATTGATCTTTGGAGGAAAGGTGAAAGATGAGAAAATAATGATATAGTCTGTGGGCCTTTTTATATATAGGTGAGGAAATGTGAGTGATTCTGTAAAAGAGAAGGGAGATAAGAAAGAAAGTTCTATATCTGTCCATAATGGAAAAGAAGCAGAAGTGAATTGGTTTAAAGATTTAGCAAGTTTCTTAAGAAGAAAAGCATTATGGTAAAATTGGAAGTCAGGAAAGTTAACACCACCTTGTGATTTGGGACGTTTAAGCATGGCTAGGGACGAACGTGCTTTTTTTTATTCCATAAAAAAGTTGTTAAAATAGAATTCATTTTTTAGAAAAAATAAGATGGAGAGCTGAGAGGAGTAGCAGAAATCATATAAAAATTATCAAGTCTATCCCACCAGGACAGATACAAAGGATGCCATTTAGAGATGGATGTGGATAATGTAGATAAGACATGAGTCATATTTAGAGATAGCGTTTGTTTAATAGAGGGGGCAAACTAAAGACCTAAATAGTTAATCTTTAACGGTTCCATGAGAAATCAGTAAGGGCAAAATCTTGTTTAGAACATAAAATATTAAGAGGAATGTTCTGGTTTGGAGATATATAATAAAATATTATCTGCAGAGACACTCATTTTAACAAGGAAATTATCATGTTGGAAGGCATATATGTAAGAGTTTTGTTTAATTATAGCGAGAAAGGGTTCTAGAGCGAGGATAAATAAAAGTGGGGAGAGAGTGCAACCTTGACGGACACCTCTCTGTAAAGTAAATAATCAGAAATGGAACCATTGGCGAAAATAGAAGCTTTGGGAGAAGTGTACAATAGGGAAATATAAGAGATACATTTGGGTCCAAAGCCAAACCAAGATAGTGTGTGAGATCAAACCATGTGGTCAAAAGCTTTTTACACGTCTAGAGAAATAGCTGCGAATGAATGAGGGTATTTCTAAGCTTTGTGTAATATATTGAAGAAAATTCTGGTATTATCTGAGATATTTTGACCTTTAATGAAACCAGATTGTTCTTTACATATAATAGATTGAAGAAAGGGTTCAAGACGGAGAGAGAGAATTTTGGTGAATATTTTGTAGTCGGAGTTAACTAAGGATATTGGTATGTAATTTTTACAAAGGTAAAGATCTTTTCCCTCTTTAGGAATTAGGAAAATTAGAGCATCTGGAAAGGTACCACTAGAAACCTTAGAGGAAATGAAGTGTGAAAATAAGGAAAGGAGATGAGGAAGGAGGGATTTGGAAAAATGGCGGTAAAATTCCATAGGGAATCCATCTGGGCCAGAAGCTTTCCCGGGGTTACGAGGTTTCAGTGCGTGGGAGATATCCTTCATTGAGATGTCTCACTCCAATGGTGAAAAATCAATATCTGTGGGAAGTTATTTTGGTATCGAGGCAAGATAGTTTTGAATGTCTCTATGGTCTGGATGAGCTTCAGGAGTATAGAGAGAGGTATAATATTTCTTGAATTCTTCTAAGATTTTCAGATTTTTAGTTGCTGGAGAAGAAGTGGAGTTTAAAACATAGTCAATATTATTACGGTCCTTTTTAATTTTAAGGTATGAAGCAAGTCGTTTTCCTGCTCTGCTTTGACCGCCATAATAACGTGCACTACCTCGGAGGAGAGAGGCAGATGCATTTTCCGTAGAAAGCTTATTATATTTAAACTTTTCTTTAATGAGGTTGTTTAGATCGGCTTTAGAATTTGTAACTGTATAGAGAGATTCTAAGAACTTGATAGTTTTGAGTGCTTCGTCTGCCTTGCGAGAATTAAGGTGTTTCTTTGTGGCAACATAAGAGATAATAAAGTCACTGGCTGAGGCTTTAAAAGAGTCCCAAACAATCAAAAAGGACGATACGGAAGATATGATACGATTGAAGAAATCTATAATAAAGTCTTCAAAAGAAGAAGTGAATGCGAAATCAGTCAACAAAGATGTATTGAAGCACCATCTTTTACTGTTAACATTAATTGGAAGCAACTCCAAGTCCAATGTCACAGGTGCATGGCCCGATATCAATATAGAACCAACGTCCACTTGTAGTTTAGATTGTGTTAGTGCTTTAGAAACAAAGAGATGGTCAATGTGTGAGTGTGAGAGGTGAATGGGTGAGAAAAAGTGGATTACAAAATCGCGATGCATCAACAAGAGATCTATGGGAGATCAGGTTGGAGAAGTGATGGTGCATTGGAGAGGGAACAAAAGGTGATTTGGATGTACGATCAATATAGGGGTCAACAATTACATTATAATCGCCTCCAAAAACAACACATATAGTAGAGATAGACATCTTGAGAGTAGAAATATCTTGCCAAAATTTTTTATCAGGTTTTGTGGTAGCATAGACATTAAACAAAGTAATAGGGGTATCATTAACTTTAAGATGAACAATTAACCAATGTACTTGTCATCTGAGTCCTGAGACAGAATGGTCACTTTAAGTTTATATGACATAGAATCACAGTCCCATTCTTTTTGCTGGTACCAGGAGAAGAAAAAACATTTCATATCCACTGTGGTTTAAATTTGAGAACTTCTGAAGCAACTAAATTTGATTCTTGTAAAAAATACAATATCTGAGCTAAGATTAGACAAATGTGTAAGAACTCTTTGCCGTTTAATAGGTGTACCCAAGCCTTTAACATTCCACGAAACAATACGTAACATCATTGATTATCTGTAAAAACTAAGAATAATTTAGAAAAGCATTACAGCATAACTGGAAAACAATAAAGAAATTGCAATAAACAGAAGAGCGAAAAGTAAGCACTCTAACAGTAAAGAAGTAGGATTTGAAATAGAAAGTATTGAAATAAAGAAAAGAAGAAACGGAAGAAAAGGAAAAGAGGGCAGAAGAGAAAAAGAAACGGGAAGAGAGAAGATAAAGTAGACAGGTGAAAACGACATTAACACATACCAAAAATTCAAACATGAATTGAGGGTGTTGAAGCCATGAAGAGAAGACGAAAAACCAGTCACCAAACTCCAGAAGAAATCATGAGGAGATAGGGATTCAAACGGATTACACATCAATAGTTGGATCAGGGAAGACGGCACCTAGAAAATAGAAACATAAGGAGGGAGTCTTAGACAATCATGAGAATACTTGTAATAGTATAATAAACCAAATTAGCAAGAAATAAGAGACGATCAATCATGGGATGATCTTGCAAACTCCATAGAATCCTCTCTACAGCTGTCGATAAATTGTCGAAGTAAGGCTGGATCCTCATAGGTGGTTGTTTTATTTTTGTAGTTCACGTTAAATAAACAAGGATGAATCAGGCCAGATCTGGCATTCATTCTACGTAGAGCAGGATGCATAGCAAGGAAACATTTCTATTTATCTGCTGTCGTTTTTGCGTAGTCTAGAGAGAAGAATAATTGAGAACCTAGCCATGTTATGCTTCAGTTAAGTTTAACTGCTTGTAAGACTTTCAACAAATCTGTGAATTAAAAAAAATAAAGAATAACACCTCTTGGATTACACTGGGTAGAGGAGCTCTGAGGAGGACGGCCAAGTCTGTGTGCTCGCTGTATATTTAATTGTGGGTTTTCAGGAAGTTCTAGAACTTATGGCAAAAAGGTTTGGAAAAACTCCTTCAGTTAAACCATAAATCCGTAAATTGTTACGCCTGGCTCCATTTTCAAGATTCTCCACTTGTTTTTGCAATTGTAGAATTTCCATTTTCATGGGCTGGATCTGTTGAGAAGAGACTTGCAGAGAGTCCATTTGATGTTCCAATGAGTTAATTCTATGGTCAAGAGTAGACCATTTATCTTCCAGGGCTTGTAGGCGGATATTCGTTTCCTCCATATATGATTTAAGAGCTCGGATCTCTTCTAGCAGTAGATCTACGGATGTTGGTGGAGGAGAAGTAGTAGGCGAAGGTGGATCTTTTTTAGCACTCTTGATTGATGACAACATCGAAGAGGTTGGGGCTTTAGGTGTATTTTTCCCATTTGATGTGGAGGAATGTGGGGTAGAAGTAGTAAACCTTGGCGATATGCTCGCTGTTTCTGTGGGTTGGGAATGTGTGGACTGATCTGAATCCTCCATATCTTCTTGAAACACTGAAAAAGGATTTGAGGAATGAATTAAGGTGGATTTAGCATGTGATGCTGTAGTGGATGACGATATAGCCGCTCTGCCAGCCTTAATCCTCCACATCGATATGTGTGTCACAGTAATAGGATGGCAAAAAGTTGCACCAATTTGCAACAATTAATATATGATACAACATTGTTTAAATAATAAAGATGACACAGTATGATAAGGTAATAGCGCAGTTTTGCAGTTCACCTAAGTCTCGTATAGTAAGAGTATTTAGCAAAACTGCCGCTAAGTAATGAAACTTGACTGTATACACTGAGAGGAAACATCCAATCAAAGTAGTTGTTGTTGATATTAGTAAGTCTCTTTACATTTGCAGAAGTCTTGTGTAGAGAAAAAAGCGCATTAAAAATTGATGGAAAAGCCATAAATAGAATATAAGGTCAGAAGCGTAAGGTTAATTAATGTTCATATAGAGAGGATATTAGTATTGGAAAAATAGCAATATTCAAAACTAAGAAAGTTATTTGAATTGATAAAGTATTGCCAGAAGAAATGCCCATGAAACACTGGCAAAAAGGTCAAAGTGAGGAAGTATTGAAAAAACTTAATTGCACCCCCAAAAACGTGGGGAATGTCCCCAGGGCACTGATCAACGGTCCTCTAATGAGGCTTCGAAGTTCAAATAAAGTCAGTAATCCAAAGCAAGTTCCAATTCAAATTTCAAATTGTATTGTTTATTCCCAACACTGTGATTTCATTAGGGAGATTGAACTTCATTCCCTAAGATACATCAATGATGAGTCATGAATCACAAACTTTCTGTATCTCAACATTATATATCCCAATGCATTTCAGCCAATTAGGCCTTCATCTGGGGATAATCTGAAAAGGTAAATAGGCGTGTGTCATTAAACAAGAACCGCAGAGTAATGGTGGTGATGTGCACGAAAGACCGCGAATAATGACACTTTATAATTCTATGGGCATACAAGAGAGTGTGTTTACTTCGTGAGGTTTTAGTGAAATAAAACTATATTTCATGCTGCCAACAAATGTACCCAAGTTTAGTGAATCCGTTAGAGAAGCTACCAAACAAGTCTAAACACATCATGCTCGTATAAATGAACTAAACAAACAAGCGCTTACTCATTAAGTTGAATGCGCGTGTTCCAAACAGCGCGTCCCGGTTAGTGAACTGAAAGTACTCTGTGCTTCGGTATAAATGCTATTGTGGCGATATACTGGAAATAAAAATAGGACTATGGTTTGTGCATGGGTAATCGATAGTGACTGTTGACAGAAATAGAAAAAGAGTTGAGTGAAAAGACCGGCCATATTGACAAAGCAATGGTGGATGAACACCTTAACAAGTACAAATAAATGATATTCAGTGTGTTTTTAAGCAACAATATATGTATGCTGTATGTATGGGTACTCAAGCTGACAAAACAGATAAAGAAAAGTATATGGATCAGCATGATTCAAACATAAACACAGAATAGAGAATATAGGGAATAGGAAAGGTGAAGGATAAATTGCAACAATGAGTTAAAGATGTCTACATTAAAAATTTAAAAAGAGATATATCATAAATAACATTGAAATGCGTTTATTTAACCTGTTGGGTTTCATAGAGTTCAAAATTCGGATCCAGTGGTTCTCACGATGAAGTAAGTCATTGCGATTGTCTCTTTCTTCACATCTTGCAACGGTTTCCAACACACTAAATTTAAGTTGGCTGATGTTATGTCCCGCTCTATAAAGTTGTCGGCTACTGTCGATTTTAAATATTTCATTCTAATATAGTGTTTGTGTTCATTTATGCGTATTTTCATCTTCCTTTCTGTGTGTCCTACGTGAGTCTTTCCGCAGGGGCATCTTAGTAAATACACCTGATTCGATGTGTCACATGTGGCTGTCACTTTTAATGTAATTTTATGTCCCTTCATCGGGTAGGAGCCTGTTATGATGTTATGAAAATTGTTACAATTCCAACATGCTACAGTTCCTTTATAAGTATTTAGGCTTGGTTGACTGGTGGGATTTTTGATGATTTCTCCCAGGTTTTTCCCTCATGTATAAGCAAATATGGGTTCTTGTTCAAAGATGTGGTTGAAATCTGGTTCTAACTTTAATATCGACCAGTGTTTTTAGATGATTCTTTTAATGGGACCACTCATAGTTGAAAATTTAGATACTATGGTCATGCGGTTATGTGTATGTTTTTTCTTTGGATATTAAGAGTTCTTTTCTGGTTTTTGATGCACACTGGGTTTGAGCTTGAATCAGTAGATGTTCTGGATAACCATGGTCCTTAAATTGTTGCACCATGTTGTACTGCGTTCCACGCCAGTCTCTGGATTTGATACATTTCTTTTCACCCTTAATAGATGTATGTAAGGCATATGTTTTAATGTCTGTTGGTGAAAACTTTCATATAAAAGAATGCTTTTTCTATCAGTCTCTTTCCTATGGAGATCTGTCATGAAACCTCTGGGAGCTTTGGTTATTGTCACATTTAAAAGAAGTTGATTGACTTTTCCTCGATCTCATACATAAATTGAATCCTTTCATCAACCTGGTTGATTTTGACTAGTTGCTCAGTTTAATCTGTAATTTGCCCATTCCATTGGATGAAAATATCATTGATAAATCTTACAAATGTCTTCAGATGAGTTTTCCATTCAGGTACTGATAAGATGTATTCCTCTTCAAAATGGCTCATAAAAATGTTTGCATATGCTGGGGTTGCACAATTGCCCATTGAAGTTCCGGTCTTTGGTAAAAACAAATCACTTTTCCAATTGAAATAGCTGTGTAGAAGAGTAAATTCCATGAGGAAGATTTTCATCCCATTGTTGTAGTCAGTGTGTAGTAAAACATGTTCTGTGGCCTCTATACCGAATTGGTGCGGAATGGATGTGTATAATGATTTGACGTCCACCGTGCAAAGTACTATTATTTCATCCTCATTGATAGAGATTTGACTGATTTTGTTTAAAAAATCTGTGGTACCTTTTATATATGTTTTCATTTTGGTTACACAAGGTTGCAGGTATCGGTCTAGATACTTTCCAATGGGTTCGTGAATGTTGCCTCTTGTGGACACTATTGGGGGGAACGGTGGGTTTAAGAGATCTCTGTGTAATTTAGGTATCATATACATTGTTAGACTCCTAGGATTAGTTTGAATCAAGTATCTCTTAGCTTTATCATTGATTATTCCTAAATTAAAGGCTTTTTGAATGATAGTTCATAGAACCTCTGTAAATTGGCCCGTAAGGTACATATCCAGTTACATGTACTTGTGTTCATCAGATAAGTGCATTTCAACTTGTTTGTCATAATGGCTGGTGTTTAAGATTACAAGGGCTCCTCCCTTATCAGCTTTTTGACAGGTGATAGATGGTTTTGGTGCAATGGATCTTAAAATTCCAAGTTCTTTCTGGGTGAGGTTGTTCTGTTTCCTTTTCTTTTGAAAATTAAGTTTCGATAAGTCTTGTTTCCCCAATAATTCGAATGTTTCTAAACTCTTGTGGCTCATGGGTGCCATGAACGTGCTTTTCAGTTTTAGTCCCAACAGGGGGTCTTCTTCGGTGCTATTTGGGTGATCAGTTACAACATTTTCAAAAAAGTGTTGTAAGCCTAATTTTCTCATGAGTTTGAAGAGACTAATGTCTAGTTCCAGGCTATTGGTGTAAGTGGTTGGGAGGAATGACGTACCTTTTTGCAATGTACGTAATTCCAAGTCTGAAAACTGATGGTCTGAAATGTTAATCACAAAGTTGTTCAACATTCTCCCTTCTTGGTTTTGTCTTTCTTCGGAGTGATCTGTCTCGTCTGTGGCTGTTCCCTTTCTCTTTTTTTTGCCCCCCGTTCTTTTGCTCTGCCTGGGTCATCCCTGTCGGTGGGACCGAACTCTAAAAAAGGAATTACAGTTGTTGACGTTGAGCTTGAAGCGATTGCTGGTGTAGCTAAATCCTGTGTTTTCCTTGGTTGACTGGAAATGTCACTTCCAGAGTAGGATGTGTCCGTGTTTTGGGTGTTTGGTCTGCTCTGCCTCCGTTTAGCGTATATCTCAGCCCATGTAAAGACTTCTCTGAGTTTATAATCAATCGTATCCCTAGGAAATTCACAAATGTTCCTTTTGTTGATCTCTTGAATGTGTCTTTGTAGTTGATTGGTAATATCTTCTAATGTTTTAGCCCAATCTTCAGCAGTCATGGATTTCTCTAATTCTGTTTTGACCGTGGAAATTTCTTTGGTGAGTTCCTCTAGAATGTTAGAAAGCTCCTCTATTATTAGTAAAATCAGATCTAAAGAACATTTGTTCAAAATGGCGAACCACCAATCCTTAAATTTCTGTACATTTTTGCATAAAGATGGTTTCATGGGGATCCTGAGTCCCCTCGGGATCCTTTGTGCTTTATGGTATTTGATCATGGTACTGGCATGCAATCGTTAGTTTATCTCTTGTAATTGACAAATGTTTTGTTCCTTGGTACGGTTAAGTGCACACTCCGTGGTTTCATCTTGTATAAGGGTATAGATCATGCTTGCTGCATCATCAGCAAAAGCAAAAGTTTCCGCTCTTTCATCAGTTAGATTAGAAATTTGTTCATATGCCATTTTTCACTTTGTAACTAAGTTAATTTATTTACAATTTGTAACGGGGTGAGGCTGCGTGCTGCAGATGAATGGTGGGCACCTGGTACTGACCCGGTACAACCTCCTTCATTACAGACAGAGTCATGGGGTACGGAGTACGACGAACAGGAAGAAGAGGAACGCGGCTCCTTTAAGTGGGTTTACACGGAGGAGGAGGATCCTCCCATTGTACACGTCAGCGAGACCGGATTGGCTAAAACCCAGGAAGCGATGTGGATGGCGTGTGACATCACCCCCGAAGAGACGGCGAGGAGTGAAGACGGAGAACCAGAGACCGGAGACTGCGGACCCGAAGGAAGAAGTGGAGAACCTGAAGAACAACTGGGAGCGAGCGGAGGAGTGTCCGAGGGGAAGCCAGGAGGCCAACGACCCTGCGAGCCGCCGTGCCACTCTCCCGGGGGAGGAGCGTGGCTTTCCCAGGTACGGCAGCGTATGGCGGCTTGGTGGGAAGCAAGCGTGTAAAATAGTGTACAGATCCCCTGTTTGTATCCTGTGTCCCCCCCCCTCTCGTTTTCATTTACCCCGCGTTTTACCCTCACAGACTGTGTACTTCCCGACCACTTCACTGGTGTATGCTAGAGTTGCACGTTCACCGGTGAACCCTCTCCCGACTCACTACACCCGGTCCCTCGGTGCATGACAACCCAGTGGACAACTGAACTAACGGCCCATTTTCTGTTGGTCTTCTCTTTCCCTGGGACACCGGAGCCAAGAGAGCAGCTTACAACCCAGCCCGTGACCAGACCTCGAGGGGCAGAGCTATACCCAGAATAAAAGGAGGAAGAACACCCGAACGCCAAAACGGATCCCAGTCAGTTCGCAAAAGAGAGACTAACGTTCAGAACGAGGAGAACATTAATGTTAAAAACATCACGAGGAATACCAATAAAGCCCTCTTTAACCCCACGAGCTGGTGTCCTGCCTGTTCCTGCATCACCACCTGATACATCCACTACCCCTGGTCCACAAGCCCAGCCCACACAATTACACTCTGGTTCAGAGAGTAATACCCAGGCAGCACGATATACTTAATAACACTCCAGAAAACACCAGCTGTGCATGCATGACATTTATTGGAAGTATTGAAAAAAGCCACATGTTGTCTGTAACTAAAAATAGCGGTGCAGCAGTGCCGATAATATGCCATCAGAAAAAAGAAAAAGCAAAGTGGCGGCTGCGACTCCAGTGACTGCGACGGACGCCCACTTCAAAGAAAAGAGGCAATATCGGACTTACCACAGCTGTTCAAGAACACTATTGGAATCTGGTGGTGTTCAGAAAGCAGTTCCTGTTGAAATGAAAGGTGACAGGGAGCCAACGCCACACGTCACCGAAAAAATCCTCGAGTCTCCGTCACAGTGACGCTAACCTGCTGCCATCTTCTACGGCTCCATACCACGCCCCCCAATAAATGTATTTCTGACAATTTTAAAAGGATTTTGTATTTACACTTTTAGTGAAAAAAAGTATTTCCATTACTTAAAAAATCAACATCGAGCAAATGTTCACTACTTGTCACTGTCAGCCTTAAAATATAGATCATCAGCGTGCTAGATATAGGGCAGATCTAAAACAAATTTGTCTATTGGAGAATTCTTAGTACACAGCTGTATAAAAACAAAGTCAATATACTTCCAGTGAATCTCTAGTTAGAAAAGTCAAAGCCATATCCATGAATGGGCAAGTGATAACAGCACATGTCAACTTTATAATAGAGCTTTGAGTCATTTCTTCATCATGACAAATAACCGGAAGAAGAAATGAATGTGTAACAATGAGAAACAAAAAAAGATACAAAATTAAGAGAGATTTTAATCATCCAGCGGAATCTATTGAGGCAACGATTAATCTAATGACTTGTAATCAATATTGCTACCACAATTATGCAGCCTAAAATGCTTACAAATCTGTTTTCAAGTTGATTGAGTTCGTATATAAACACTTTACCTCTCGATTTTAAACAAGCATCAGAAAGCATAATTAAACAAGCATAGGTCTCACTTTTTGAAACATGAAAGGACAAAGGTAATAGCCCAGGTTTTTTGTTAAGTGGAGTGTTCGGTAATAGTTGGGCTACATTGTGTATGTTGTTCCGAGATGTCCATGAAACAAAACGCCATTGTGAAAACAATATGGAAGCTGGGAGTAAGACCCTTTTTTGACCACACTTTATTAGAAGAGGTACGTTTTACCCTCATAGAAGAGTGTTATAAAAAAATGAGTCAGAGATGAAGTTTGAATTGCAAGTGGTGAATTAAAGTACATTAAGAGTATAGTATTTTATAGTAGATAACTTTGACAAAGGGTTAGTGTTTTAGGTGCATAGGTAAGGAAGCCTGTGTAAACTCGTCTTTCCTTTGGGAACGTATAAAACTGTGAATCCAACAAAATGCTATTATGACAGCAATGAAAAACAAATAAACATGCAATGGTAATTAGTTAGTTGTCCTAGTCTGTCAAGAAACAAACAGGAAGCTCTTGCTAAACAAAAAAAAGCCACAAAGCAACAATAAAAATGACATCATGTCAGTAAAGGAAATCCGTCCAAGTGCACACAGTCATTCTGAATTACAAGCTACACATCATGGTGTGTCTGTGGTCAAATAAAAGACTACTTCAGCCCATTCACCAAATCTTAATGGGAACACAAAGGTTTAATGTGCACATCCATGAAATGCCATGTCCATTGACAGGCAATTGAAGAAATGGCAATCGATGAACAATTCCTGTAAGCCAATGGCTGAACTGGGCTCACCCAAAGTCCACTCTCTCTGTACTATTTCTTGTATGTAATTGTTGAAGTATTGTTGGCATAAGGTCACACAACAACTAAAACTGTTTGCAACAAGACCTAAAAACAGAACAATAGTCCCAGTTACTGTTTATAAGGTAATTTTAATCCTTTCAGCACATTATGATGGGTCTTAACTTTATTACCTGCCCACGTATTGCAACAGCAAAAAACAAGCCATCAAACATTGGCAACTATAATTTGGTATCATTTGGTTACTTCCAACATACTGGGTGTGTGCTGTCATATTAAGTACTTTGCATTCATGTACTGCACATTTTGATGTCAGTATGGCTTTGTTGTGTTGTCAGTGTCAAGGACACTGCCCATATGTTTCCAACAGTTCCTTCTCAGAAAAAAGTCTGCAAGTCTGCTATTTCCTGTGATGGTGTGTGTAAGGTGTTTTAGTCAACATACCAAACTTTGTGATTTGATTTTGTTAGTGTGAGGTTGATCATTGGAATGATACCCACAGGATCACCAATGGTTCTGTTGGATTGTGTGGCGGTGATTTGATTTTGTTGGGTTGTGAGGGTATGGTTTGTTCTATTATTATGTGAAATAGCTCTGCATCTTGCATAGGGTCATATGCAAGCCAGGCCCCCGAGAGAATAGCAAGGGTGTTTATAATCACTCTAGACTGATTTCACATGACGCATATCTAAAATAAAGTCATACATCAAGAAGATCAAGGGGTTCTACATAATATATAAACCCAGTAATTCACATTATTATCAAATAAGTGGTAGCAGGATATCTGCCAAAAGTGGTAAGCGTCGAATCTATCCTCTCCTTGTACAGACAGCCCATTTAGACGGCAGAGGTAAGTGATGTTCTCATTGAAGAAATTCGCAGTTTCCTACTATTGAGAAATTTCATTAGGAGCACTTGCCCCATTTCAAATGTTATTAAAGGACCTTTCCAACACCAACCTGATACAGGTAATGTTCTTTCAGTGGCCCCAAATATTTCATTTTTTAATAACTGTGCACTTTCTTTATTCTAGTGCTGTTTGAGAGACATTTTTAGTTCCCTGCACCCATTTAGATATTACTAATTCCACTGTCAAATTATAAGCACAGAAATGCTATCAAATAATGGATATTAACTCTATGGGTTGTAGAGAATCGCTATGGGCTCTGCCTTCTATAATTAATCAAAATATTTCTAACATGACAATTGTGAGCCTCATTCACATATGTTTATGTGAGCTCATGGCTGTGGGTGGTGAGGAAAGGAAAGAAGTGAAAAGAGGATTACAGCATAATAATGTATTTTGCTATAGTTACGATATGAAAATGGATGAAAATAAATTGCAATCAGCAACAGATTATTGAAAAATAAATCAGTCGGAGGCCAACTGAAGAAAGGTTTGGCGTCCTTGTTAATTTTAAGCCCCATCCTGCAGCTCTCCTATAAGGCCACGCCCCTTTATCTACCTAGTACAGGTAGGTACTGGATAGTATTTAATAAAAGTGTAATGTGTTACCTGGCTCAAAGTTAAAAATGAACCTGCAATTTTGCTTTGAATTGTCTGAAGCAGACCTCTGTGTTTGGTAAATACGATGCATCATTGCAGATAATGGTCTGAGTTCAACTCACACTTCCTCACAGGCTGGGTTGTCATACACACAAATCAAACCTTGCAGCCACGAATCCACATAATAGGTGCCATGGCATGTGTGGTCCACATAAGTCAAAAAAACCTATGCCCTTTGTGCTTTATGGAGATTTGTTGTAAAAAAAGATAGAAGTCTATGGTGGGGGAACTTTTTTTACTAGGGAACAGGTTTACTGCATACAGCCAAGAACCACAGATTAAGGTTACTGAACATTTTTTTTTGTAGTTAAAACGAATCACTACCTCTGTGAAACAAATTCTTTGGTGAAAAGCTGAAGTTTGTGTTTTCCAATTCCAAGCCCACAATACAGTAGAGGAGAAGAGATTAAACTAGATAGGTAGGACACAGCAGGAACGAACCTTGTTAGGTCATTACTCCAAGCTAAGTATGAGAGGTCCCAGGGTAAAGTTTAGTAGACTTTGTTTCAAAATGAATTAAAGAAGCAGTATCTAAAATGGATACAATTGAATCCAATTAAACTTATGAGAGGGTGGTATATCTATTGAGTAATATTATGTAATATGATTTATTACCCCTTTGTACTCTGAGACAATGTCTTGCAGATTAATCTGTTTCCTGTTAGTAGTGACTGCATTTAATGGCACGTATATGACTCTACCTTTTTTGTGCGGCAGAAATGGCCAAGAGATCGATGCAGTTAGTGTCAAGAGCAACAAGAAATAAAAGTGTCTAAGTATAAATCATGAGGAGCAAGTTCACATAAAAAGGTACTTGTTTAAAAAGGTGTATACAACACAACACATTTAATATTTGAAAATCTGATTAGATTTATGGTCTACAAGATTGTGGAGGATCCCTGTAAGAGAGATCAGTCCACGGGATCCAGTGTGACTGGTTTTATTTGATCTAAGCAGGGATCAAGGAAACACTGGAATGTATATATATTGTGTATTCTAGGGGAAAATATGTGTAATGGTGTGTCTCTCTTGTTCTGAATTTTTCAGTCAAGCCAAGTTGACTCATCCTGTGATGTCATCATTAAAATCTTTGGCCTGGTGCTAATGTAAAGAAATGTGTGTGACACTTGAGTGGGAGAAGCAAATTAAGTTTGGATTTGCCAGCACAGAGGGATTTAAGCCGGGAGCTGTATCCTTTGCAATGTCCTTAGGGATGCCTACCTACAATAATCCTCTGGTGTAGCTCTTTATTTTGGAGCACTGCCTGGGGCCTCTCGCAAACTCCATAGGTGACATGGCATATGTTGACACCACACATGTCATCAAAACCAATTCCCTTCCCAGTTTCTGATGACAAGGGGATTTATTAGTTAACCAGCTCCATTACTAAGTGCAGAGGTGCAGGTTAAGAGGTTGACTGGGTAGGAGCGAGTGAAAAATGTGGTACATGCTGACTGGAAGGTGAATGACAGCTGCACTTGAAGACTGTGGAGTCACTGAATATTGTGTCTTAAGAAATGTGATAAATGCAAAAAGAACAATTGATGAACAGAATGCAGAACAATGTCATACATTCACCCCAGTACAGAGATCTGGGCCTAGATCCAATGTTTTTTTGCTCACCATGCCATACCAGTTAGTACCCTGCCATATGCAAATCAGTCTTGACCTTGCGCCAAATGGGAACAGTCCAGCCAGAACTGCCAGGCCAAGTCTTCCCTGGACTGTAAACAAGCATCCTAGGACGGGTTTCGGGGTTTCTCCCCTCTTCAGCCAGGATAGCTTGACTCCAGTGTCAAGGAGAGCATGGGACCCACGTCTGCCCAGATCTCTGTACTGGGGTGAATGAGTGATTGCCGAAAAAAATAAAGAAAGTGAACTATAAACATGTGTCTAAACCAGAAGTGATAAATATTTATTTTCATATTTAAATCATAAATATTGTTTGGTGTATACATAAAAGGATTAAAATCCATTATTATTTGTTTCATTTCTATGTATGTATCTTCTTCCTCTATTATAGCCACCATCTTGGAAAATGGCAGAAAGGTTGCTCATAGGAGCTTTTTTCTATCTCCATAATACTATGTGACCCCTAAAACTAGTGTTTTGACACCAAAATGGAGTATAAAGGTCTCATGGTTCCTGAAATATTACATCATCACTGCAACACATCTGTAATTTTTCTAGGGGAAAATATGTGTAATGGTGTGTCTCTCTAGTTCTGAATTTTTCAGTCAAGCCAAGTTGACTCATCCTGTGATGTCATCATTAAAATCTTTGGCCTGGTGCTAATGCAAAGAAATGTGCGTGACACTTGAGTGGGAGAAGCAAATTAAGTTTGGATTTGCCAGCACAGAGGGATTTAAGCCGGGAGCTGTATCCTTTGCAATGTCCTTAGGGATGCCTACCTACACTAAGCCTCCGGTGTAGCTCTTTATTTTGGAGCACTGCCTGGGGCCTCTCGCAAACTCCATAGGTGACATGGCATATGTTGACACCACACATGTCATCAAAACCTATTCTCTTCCCAGCTTCTGATGACAAGGGGATTTATTAGTTAACCAGCTCCATTACTAAGTGCAGAGGTGCAGGTTAAGAGGTTGACTGGTTAGGAGCGAGTTCCCAGGTTAAAGTTTGCAACTCTGCATTAAGCAGCACTGAGGAATGAAGTTAATTCTCTGACGTCAACAGACAATATACTAGTAGGACTAAGAGAGAGAGGGAGCAAGAATAATGACTGGATTACGTGGGATGTACAGGTGTGACAGTTCATGAAAGTACTTAGATTCAGACCTTCAGAGTGTATGGGAAGGAAATAAACCCTCAAAGAAAGGGCAGATGCTGAAGAATGTATTTCATTTCAGCTACAGAAAGGAATCACTGTGATGAGATGGGGATGGTAATATTATTTTATGAGACATTCACTGAAATATTTAATAGAGGTTTAGATAATAAACCCTAATTAGTGGTGCATGGACTGTGGCCTGATTTGGTGTAATCTATGGCCGTACCAGGTTCCTGGAGTTATCAAGAAATGTATAATGACTACCGACTGAATATACATGAACGTTTATGAATAACATGAAGAGGATTTACAACCTTAGGATGAAGAAAAGCCAGTTCCTCCTTGGGCTGGAATTCATGCTCTGATATCACAGAATCCCGTCACACTGAAGAATGTTAGGTATTTACCAATAATACCATCTCCAATCACAAACTATGCAACAGTATACACAACTCTAAAATAATTCCAAAATGTGCGTGCTCAGCTATACGACCGGCCTATCCTGCCATTTTTCTCCAAGGGAGGTGTTTTCTGTTGTGTAGCTGTCATTTTTTATGAGCAATCCAGTAGAATTTGATGATCTTTATCCAATTATGGACGTTTTCCACATGACAAACGCTACCTTGTGGTTTGCAGGAAGTTATCTCAGTGGATGTAGCATAGACAATGCACTTATTGAGGCTGAAATCTTTGGAAGCAAAACTGCCCGGTCAGTATTGATTGGAACTCATTATGTTTGTTTGTTACAAGGTATGCTCATCATACCTCGGGCTATGGAAACATTGCGTTGGAATGCTTTCTGGTTCAAGAATGACAAATTAGGTTTTGCATATCTTATCTCAGAAGTGAACAATGCACAGGGTGTACTTCATTCAAAAGATGTAATGCAAGACAAGGCAATTTTCAAGACACTCATTTCAAAATCAGAAAATCTGAAAAACAAGTTTGTAGAGTTTGTCAAAGAATGTAAAGAAAAATCTGAACTTTGCAAGCACTGGAAAAATGTTTTACACATGACAGCTCTAGTGAAAAATGTGGTACATGCTGACTGGAAGGTGAATGACAGCTGCACTTGAAGACTGTGGAGTCACTGAATATTGTGTCTTAAGAAATGTGATAAATGCAAAAAGAACAATTGATGAACAGAATGCAGAACAATGTCATACATTCACCCCAGTACAGAGATCTGGGCCTAGATCCAATGTTTTTTTGCTCACCATGCCATTCCAGTTAGTACCCTGCCATATGCAAATCAGTCTTGACCTTGCGCTAAATGGGAACAGTCCAGCCAGAACTGCCAGGCCAAGTCTTCCCTGGACTGTAAACAAGCATCCTAGGACGGGTTTCGGGGTTTCTCCCCTCTTCAGCCAGGATAGCTTGACTCCAGTGTCAAGGAGAGCATGGGACCCACGTCTGCCCAGATCTCTGTACTGGGGTGAATGAGTGATTGCCGAAAAAAATAAAGAAAGTGAACTATAAACATGTGTCTAAACCAGAAGTGATAAATATTTATTTTCATATTTAAATCATAAATATTGTTTGGTGTATACATAAAAGGATTAAAATCCATTATTATTTGTTTCATTTCTATGTATGTATCTTCTTCCTCTATTATAGCCACCATCTTGGAAAATGGCAGAAAGGTTGCTCATAGGAGCTTTTTTCTATCTCCATAATACTATGTGACCCCTAAAACTAGTGTTTTGACACCAAAATGGAGTATAAAGGTCTCATGGTTCCTGAAATATTACATCATCACTGCAACACATCTGTCATTTTTCTAGGGGAAAATATGTGTAATGGTGTGTCTCTCTAGTTCTGAATTTTTCAGTCAAGCCAAGTTGACTCATCCTGTGATGTCATCATTAAAATCTTTGGCCTGGTGCTAATGTAAAGAAATGTGCGTGACACTTGAGTGGGAGAAGCAAATTAAGTTTGGATTTGCCAGCACAGAGGGATTTAAGCCGGGAGCTGTATCCTTTGCAATGTCCTTAGGGATGCCTACCTACACTAAGCCTCCGGTGTAGCTCTTTATTTTGGAGCACTGCCTGGGGCCTCTCGCAAACTCCATAGGTGACATGGCATATGTTGACACCACACATGTCATCAAAACCTATTCCCTTCCCAGTTTCTGATGACAAGGGGATTTATTAGTTAACCAGCTCCATTACTAAGTGCAGAGGTGCAGGTTAAGAGGTTGACTGGGTAGGAGCGAGTTCCCAGGTTAAAGTTTGCAACTCTGCATTAAGCAGCACTGAGGAATGAAGTTAATTCTCTGACGTCAACAGACAATATACTAGTAGGACTAAGAGAGAGAGGGAGCAAGAATAATGACTGGATTACGTGGGATGTACAGGTGTGACAGTTCATGAAAGTACTTAGATTCAGACCTTCAGAGTGTATGGGAAGGAAATAAACCCTCAAAGAAAGGGCAGATGCTGAAGAATGTATTTCATTTCAGCTACAGAAAGGAATCACTGTGATGAGATGGGGATGGTAATATTATTTTATGAGACATTCACTGAAATATTTAATAGAGGTTTAGATAATAAACCCTAATTAGTGGTGCATGGACTGTGGCCTGATTTGGTGTAATCTATGGCCATACCAGGTTCCTGGAGTTATCAAGAAATGTATAATGACTACCGACTGAATATACATGAACGTTTATGAATAACATGAAGAGGATTTACAACCTTAGGATGAAGAAAAGCCAGTTCCTCCTTGGGCTGGAATTCATGCTCTGATATCACAGAATCCCGTCACACTGAAGAATGTTAGGTATTTACCAATAATACCATCTCCAATCACAAACTATGCAACAGTATACACAACTCTAAAATAATTCCAAAATGTGCGTGCTCAGCTATACGACCGGCCTATCCTGCCATTTTTCTCCAAGGGAGGTATTTTCTGTTGTGTAGCTGTCATTTTTTATGAGCAATCCAGTAGAATTTGATGATCTTTATCCAATTATGGACGTTTTCCACATGACAAACGCTACCTTGTGGTTTGCAGGAAGTTATCTCAGTGGATGTAGCATAGACAATGCACTTATTGAGGCTGAAATCTTTGGAAGCAAAACTGCCCGGTCAGTATTGATTGGAACTCATTATGTTTGTTTGTTACAAGGTATGCTCATCATACCTCGGGCTATGGAAACATTGCGTTGGAATGCTTTCTGGTTCAAGAATGACAAATTAGGTTTTGCATATCTTATCTCAGAAGTGAACAATGCACAGGGTGTACTTCATTCAAAAGACGTAATGCAAGACAAGGCAATTTTCAAGACACTCATTTCAAAATCAGAAAATCTGAAAAACAAGTTTGTAGAGTTTGTCAAAGAATGTAAAGAAAAATCTGAACTTTGCAAGCACTGGAAAAATGTTTTACACATGACAGCTCTAGTGAAAAATGTGGTACATGCTGACTGGAAGTTGAATGACAGCTGCACTTGAAGACTGTGGAGTCACTGAATATTGTGTCTTAAGAAATGTGATTAATGCAAAAAGAACAATTGATGAACAGAATGCAGAACAATGTCATACATTCACCCCAGTACAGAGATCTGGGCCTAGATCCAATGTTTTTTTGCTCACCATGCCATTCCAGTTAGTACCCTGCCATATGCAAATCAGTCTTGACCTTGCGCCAAATGGGAACAGTCCAGCCAGAACTGCCAGGCCAAGTCTTCCCTGGACTGTAAACAAGCATCCTAGGACGGGTTTCGGGGTTTCTCCCCTCTTCAGCCAGGATAGCTTGACTCCAGTGTCAAGGAGAGCATGGGACCCACGTCTGCCCAGATCTCTGTACTGGGGTGAATGAGTGATTGCCGAAAAAAATAAAGAAAGTGAACTATAAACATGTGTCTAAACCAGAAGTGATAAATATTTATTTTCATATTTAAATCATAAATATTGTTTGGTGTATACATAAAAGGATTAAAATCCATTATTATTTGTTTCATTTCTATGTATGTATCTTCTTCCTCTATTATAGCCACCATCTTGGAAAATGGCAGAAAGGTTGCTCATAGGAGCTTTTTTCTATCTCCATAATACTATGTGACCCCTAAAACTAGTGTTTTGACACCAAAATGGAGTATAAAGGTCTCATGGTTCCTGAAATATTACATCATCACTGCAACACATCTGTCATTTTTCTAGGGGAAAATATGTGTAATGGTGTGTCTCTCTAGTTCTGAATTTTTCAGTCAAGCCAAGTTGACTCATCCTGTGATGTCATCATTAAAATCTTTGGCCTGGTGCTAATGTAAAGAAATGTGCGTGACACTTGAGTGGGAGAAGCAAATTAAGTTTGGATTTGCCAGCACAGAGGGATTTAAGCCGGGAGCTGTATCCTTTGCAATGTCCTTAGGGATGCCTACCTACACTAAGCCTCCGGTGTAGCTCTTTATTTTGGAGCACTGCCTGGGGCCTCTCGCAAACTCCATAGGTGACATGGCATATGTTGACACCACACATGTCATCAAAACCTATTCCCTTCCCAGTTTCTGATGACAAGGGGATTTATTAGTTAACCAGCTCCATTACTAAGTGCAGAGGTGCAGGTTAAGAGGTTGACTGGGTAGGAGCGAGTTCCCAGGTTAAAGTTTGCAACTCTGCATTAAGCAGCACTGAGGAATGAAGTTAATTCTCTGACGTCAACAGACAATATACTAGTAGGACTAAGAGAGAGAGGGAGCAAGAATAATGACTGGATTACGTGGGATGTACAGGTGTGACAGTTCATGAAAGTACTTAGATTCAGACCTTCAGAGTGTATGGGAAGGAAATAAACCCTCAAAGAAAGGGCAGATGCTGAAGAATGTATTTCATTTCAGCTACAGAAAGGAATCACTGTGATGAGATGGGGATGGTAATATTATTTTATGAGACATTCACTGAAATATTTAATAGAGGTTTAGATAATAAACCCTAATTAGTGGTGCATGGACTGTGGCCTGATTTGGTGTAATCTATGGCCATACCAGGTTCCTGGAGTTATCAAGAAATGTATAATGACTACCGACTGAATATACATGAACGTTTATGAATAACATGAAGAGGTTTTACAACCTTAGGATGAAGAAAAGCCAGTTCCTCCTTGGGCTGGAATTCATGCTCTGATATCACAGAATCCCGTCACACTGAAGAATGTTAGGTATTTACCAATAATACCATCTCCAATCACAAACTATGCAACAGTATACACAACTCTAAAATAATTCCAAAATGTGCGTGCTCAGCTATACGACCGGCCTATCCTGCCATTTTTCTCCAAGGGAGGTGTTTTCTGTTGTGTAGCTGTCATTTTTTATGAGCAATCCAGTAGAATTTGATGATCTTTATCCAATTATGGACGTTTTCCACATGACAAACGCTACCTTGTGGTTTGCAGGAAGTTATCTCAGTGGATGTAGCATAGACAATGCACTTATTGAGGCTGAAATCTTTGGAAGCAAAACTGCCCGGTCAGTATTGATTGGAACTCATTATGTTTGTTTGTTACAAGGTATGCTCATCATACCTCGGGCTATGGAAACATTGCGTTGGAATGCTTTCTGGTTCAAGAATGACAAATTAGGTTTTGCATATCTTATCTCAGAAGTGAACAATGCACAGGGTGTACTTCATTCAAAAGACGTAATGCAAGACAAGGCAATTTTCAAGACACTCATTTCAAAATCAGAAAATCTGAAAAACAAGTTTGTAGAGTTTGTCAAAGAATGTAAAGAAAAATCTGAACTTTGCAAGCACTGGAAAAATGTTTTACACATGACAGCTCTAGTGAAAAATGTGGTACATGCTGACTGGAAGGTGAATGACAGCTGCACTTGAAGACTGTGGAGTCACTGAATACTGTGTCTTAAGAAATGTGATAAATGCAAAAAGAACAATTGATGAACAGAATGCAGAACAATGTCATACATTCACCCCAGTACAGAGATCTGGGCCTAGATCCATTGTTTTTTTGCTCACCATGCCATTCCAGTTAGGACCCTGCCATATGCAAATCAGTCTTGACCTTGCGCCAAATGGGAACAGTCCAGCCAGAACTGCCAGGCCAAGTCTTCCCTGGACTGTAAACAAGCATCCTAGGACGGGTTTCGGGGTTTCTCCCCTCTTCAGCCAGGATAGCTTGACTCCAGTGTCAAGGAGAGCATGGGACCCACGTCTGCCCAGATCTCTGTACTGGGGTGAATGAGTGATTGCCGAAAAAAATAAAGAAAGTGAACTATAAACATGTGTCTAAACCAGAAGTGATAAATATTTATTTTCATATTTAAATCATAAATATTGTTTGGTGTATACATAAAAGGATTAAAATCCATTATTATTTGTTTCATTTCTATGTATGTATCTTCTTCCTCTATTATAGCCACCATCTTGGAAAATGGCAGAAAGGTTGCTCATAGGAGCTTTTTTCTATCTCCATAATACTATGTGACCCCTAAAACTAGTGTTTTGACACCAAAATGGAGTATAAAGGTCTCATGGTTCCTGAAATATTACATCATCACTGCAACACATCTGTCATTTTTAAAAATGTTGTCCAGAAAAATCTGGCCCAGATAGTAATGTGTACCCAAGCTAAATTACTTCTTCAATGATCCAAAAACACAAACCAAAAATGAAATCTCTGTACAACAATTTTTTCGCTGAGGTATATCAGGGGTCCAGGATTATGTACAGAGTCAAGTAGAATCTTCTATATTGTTATGTAGTTGCAGTTTATTAAAACAAAATGTGTTACATTCAGATCTAGTGTGACCAGTGTTTTTTTACTGCTGACTAAATGACAAAAATAATTGCACCAATAATGTAGTAGCCCAGTACAGTGTATGGTAATTAAATGTTTTTGTAGGGAAAGTGGAGGCGCTATGATTTTATAAATATATTTAGGCAAGAATAAAAAAGATATGTATCATAGGTTACCTATGAATCAAAAGGGGCTCATGATGACTTTGCAACAGGTATGCTGAAAAAGGAGGCCCCATCTCCTGTTTCACCGCATAGCATTAAATATTCAAAAGGGGAATGCCGTTCATGTCATCGACATCCCGCCATCAGATATGTTGGCATTGTGGTGTGAGAGCAATGCTGCATACTGCTAATGCTCAAAGCTCCATTGAAATCAAATGAAAGCAGACTTTTTCATTGCAGTAGTCTTTGTTATTTGAAGCAGCTTGGATCTGATCTAACCATTATTGGTGGAGGTCTATATATAGCATTAGCCATTAGGTCTGCTTTCATGGGTAAAAGCAAGCTCACAACAATTGTGCATGCTTGCGTTGGCATATTAAAGCCAGACCTATGGGTTTTGCCACTGTTCATTCATCAGTGTACATACCGTTCTAGCAGATAGCAGGCTAGTCTTCAGTAAGACATGAAAAAGCTTCCTGTAGTGTACCAAAAGTAAAGTATAGCTTTCTTTATATAAAGCATGCCTAACAAAGAATGGAATGTGTAATGATTCAGTTGACTTTTGAAATGTAAAATAGTCCCTTGTGCTATGCAAGCACTCCATAGGAAATGGCATGATACACCAAACAGCCAATAGAATGTGGTATGAAAAATGTCCCTATGAGCACAGCCAAAGGCCGCTCTGTACATATTTTGAAGATGTGTCTGCGCCAGGTCATGCAGATAGTTGTGCTGTCAAGCCAGACCTAGCAACAAGAGGGTCCAGATGCTTGAACGTTGTTTCGGAGGAGCTCATGAAATCCCACTCATGGCTTGTATGAGGTGTAACTTCTAACAAAATATTTCCAACCCGAAGGACACCTTGCCCTCAGATATCTCTTTAAGGCGAATCCCAGTGGATGTGGGGGCTTGCCATAAGCTATTGACTAAAGGAGGCCCATTCTACCTTTCTAATATTATGGAAAAACATGAAATTGAGAAGAAATGTTTGCCGCCTACACGCTGAGTTGAAACTGTAAACATGTTATGTATATTTATTTCGTGTGCTAACTGCTACAAAGAGACTTGGTTACGAAATGTTAATAAATATATTTCTATCCATTTTGAACGTGTGAATAAACATAAGACTGGTGCTTTGATTTTTCCGTCTCCAAGCATGATATTTGCCTGGGGCTCTATGTAAAGTGGATATTATGAAGACGTCAGCCTCTCAGGGTACCTCTTCTGTAAACGCACATCGCGGCTCTCTGCTGAGTTCTCTGCGGGTCCTAATGGCTTACAGTGAAACACGATCCGGTGCTCGCCTCTGAATGTTTGTGCTGGCAGTCTGTCATGCGCCAGGGGGTAAACCCGCTGTTTTTTTTCATGTTTAGCGCCGATTAACGTCTACTGCCCCCGGTAGTGCTCAGCGGCACACCTCTTATTTTACTTGTACTCTCTTCTGTGGAACTAACATTGGCGTCTTTCTTCGGTGTCCTTTCCTGGCCCACTGACTGCACACAACTTAAGTGTTTCCCTCCCCATCTTGCAATCAGGCCTACACTTCCGAAGCGTTGCAGGGACTGGCAATAATTGTGCTTTCATGCAGAGAAAATAAGACGTTCAGTTTTCAGAGCAAGGGCGGCAGCCGGCTCTTGATTTTACAGTTTGGTTACCATTCACCGAACCCGAGGCAAATCTCATTATGCGTGATGCTTTTTCCAATAGATGGCTCTTTGTAGCCACATGCTGTAGATGAACAGCCGCACACAGTGCTTAACATGTGCACAAAGCAGGGCAGGTGCCTGCTGTCTCCGAGTGTCTGCCTCCTGCAGACACCTTTTAAAGTGCATTGTATTCATTCATGAGGGAAACGCTCTGATGAGTTAATATGAATGGCAGTTCTTGCAGCTTTTTGTTCCTTCCATCTCGAACGTTCTGCAGTGCAAACCACTCGGCAGTAAGTTTATGTATTCAGCGCAGTGGTCGAAGTGGGGAAAAAAAAGTAAGGGAACTGTGGGTGGAGAATCAGGGGGCGGGAATAACCGAAGATTGGATCAGTGGGCGGAGTCAGGGGTGTGGCTAGAAGTAGCAAAACATACCAATTTTTTGTACGTTTAGCATTTCACTGACCAGTTACAGCTTATAACGTTATTTAATTCAAACCATGGATAAACATGTGTATTTGAGGTTTAATTAAGGAAAAAGCAAACACTCATAGGGAATACAGGTTTATGTAAAGCGTGCAAAATATAAGCAGGAACAAAATGTACATTAATGCCTTTACTCTCATTGTTCAGAAATCCATGAGTATTTTTTGTATCAGACATTAAGGACATGAATACAGGGCTCCTCCTTTACACATGTATTAAGGAGGGCTCAGAAAAGAAAGGGACTCTTCAGGAGAATCTAGACTCAAGGAAACCCACAAAGGCTCCTTCATAGTCATGTCAGCCAGCCAGCTGCTAAATCATGATATAGCAAAAAGAACAACTGGTGGATAGAATGCAGAATAATGACATACATTTACCCCAGTACAGAGATCTGGGCCTAAATCCATAGTTTTTTGCTCACCATGCCATTCCAGTTTGGACCCAGCCCTATGCAAATCAGTCTTGATGCTGCGCCCAATGGGAACAGTCCAGGCCGAACTGCCAGGCCAGGTCCTCCCTGGACTGGAAACTAGCATCCTAGGACCCGTTTTGGGCTTTCAGCCCTCATCAGCCAGGATAGCTTGATTCCAGTGGCATGGAGAGCACAGGACCCGCGTCTGGGCATACCCTTCCCACTCGGGGTGACAAAAGCAAAAAGAACAACTGATGGGCAGAATGTAGAACAATGTCATACATTGTCCCCAGTACAGAGATCTGGGCCTAAATCCATTGCTTTTTTGCTCACCATGCCATTCCAGTTTCCTCTTCTGCCCCGTCCCTTCTCCTGCCCTGTCCCTTCTCCTGCCCCGTCCCTTCTCCTGCCCCGTCACCTCTCCTGTCCGGTCACCTCTCCTTTCCTGTTCCCGCTCCTGGCCCGTCACCCCTCCTGCCCCGTCACCTCTCCTTTCCTGTTGCCTCTCCTGGCCCGTCACCTCTCCTGCCCCGTCACCTCTCCTGCCCCGTCACCACTCCTGCCCCGTCACCACTCCTGCCCCGCACCACTCCTGACTCGTCACAACTCCTGCCCCGTCACCACTCCATCCCCGTCACCACTCCGGCCCCGTCACCACTCCTGCCCCGTCACCTCTCCTGCCCGGTCACCTCTCCTGCCCGGTCACATCTCCTTTCCTGTTGCCTCTCCTGGCCGTTCACTGCTCCTGGCCCGTCCCTTCTCCTGCCCCGTCCCTTCTCCTGCCCCGTCCCTTCTCCTGCCCCGTCACCTCTCCTGCCCCGTCACCTCGCCTGCCCCGTCATCTCTCCTGCCCCGTCACCACTCCTGCCCCGTCACCACTCCTGCCCCGTCACAACTCCGGCCCCATCATCACTCCGGCCCGTCACCACTCCTGCCCCATCACCTCTCCTGCCCGGTCACCTCTCCTTTCCTGTTGCCTCTCCTTGCCCGTCACTGCTCCTGCCCCATCACGGCTCCTGCCCCGTCACTGCCCCTGCCCCATCACTGCCCCTGCCCCATCGCTGCCCCTGCCCCATCACCGCTCCTGCCCATTCACCGCTCCTGCCCGTTCACTGCTCCTGCCCGTTCACCGCTCCTGCCCGTTCACCGCTCCTGCCCCATCACTTCTCCGGTCTCATCACTTCTCCTGCCCGTTCACTGCTCCTATCCGTTCACTGCCCCTATCCTTCACTGCTCCTGCCCGGTTACCGCTCCTGCTCATGACTAATCACTGCTCCTGCCCCGTCACTTCTCCTGCCCTGTCACTTCTCCTGCCCCGTAACCTCTCCTGCCCTGTAACCTCTCCTTTCCTGTTGCCTCTCCTGTCCCGTCGCTGCTCTTGCCCAGTCACCACTCCTGCCCAGTCAATTCTCCTGCCCTTTACTTCTCCTGCCCCGTCACTTCTCCTGCCCCGCCACTTCTCCTGCCCAGTCACTTCTCCTGCCCCGTCACTTCTCCTGCCCCATCACTTCTCCTGCCCCGTCACTGCTCCTGCCCCGTCACTGCTCCTGCCCCGTCGTTTCTCCTGCCCCGTCACTCTTCCTGCCCCGTCACTTCTCCAGCCCGTTACTTCTCATGCCCTGTCACTTCTCCTACCCGGTCACTTCTCCTGCCCATTACTTCTCTTGCCCGGTCACCTCTCTTGCCCCATCACCTGTCCTTTCCTGTCGCCTCCTCTGTCCCGTCACTGCTCCTGCCCAGTTCACTCTGTGTCGAACATTGACAAATTACACAAGGGGGCAAGTTCCCCACAGTACTCTGTTTGGGGAAAGCTCCTCTGTTATGCCCTCCTCTTTCTTGAGCTCGCCCATGTGCTTCTCCCCATTACTTCCCCACAAGCGTCTTCCGTGTTGCTTTCCACCAATCCTTGAATTGCTTTTTCTCATTCATTTCCACTCTTGCTTTTGTGTCCCCTTCAGCTCTCTCCATCTGTTGCTCCTGCATCCCTACTGTCTTGCTGCGGTGCCCCCAACCCTCCCGTTCATGTACAAAAAAAACACACCTTCGCACGTTCATTTTTTTAGTTACCTGGTACAACTTGGATCAGTAATAAAAAGGTTTTTAAAGCAACACGTAATTTTTTAGGGGCTCACATGTATGGTGCGTGCACCTATAAATATACACAGGTGACCATGTCGAAGGCTTTTGTATTATTCATTTTTTACTTTAGCCACCCTGCATTGAATCACTGATGCTGTGAAGCGTTGCTGAAAACCATTGCCATTTATAATGGCTCACACAGGCGAGACCTAACGGCTTTGTCTGGCCCATGATATGCAACAAGGCAGGCAGTGGGCGGGCGCATTGTCATTCCAAAGGGGATAATCAGCCTCAATCGGAATGACAATGGACCTCCCCTAGTCTGTGCGAGCTCAGGGAGGGGCTGCTGCAGCCTCTGGAGCTCTACAGAGAAGTGCGAGCCGCCCCTGGGCCACCACACAAGCTGAAAGAAAAAGTTATTGTTTTCATAAAGTACAACTATTCTTGCCGTCCCGGGATGCTTCTTTGAAAGAAAGAAGTAGGGGAACGGACTGAACAATTTTTTTAAGTAGGGGCACGCCGTGCCCTTCCGTCCCCGCCCACTTCTACCACTGATTCAGCGTCACCATACACCTATGCAGGGCAGTAATTTATAACTAGCTTGATGAGCCGCGCGGGTAAGGCTAAGGCAGCGGACTGCAAGCAGGGCCGGACAGACCTTTTATTCCATCGGGCATTTCCCCGTGGGCTGGGACAGATTTTTAGGGCAGGAAGCTCTGTCACTCTTCCCAGTTCCCCGAAGATAAGTGCTGAAAGCAATGGAGTCTGAGAGAGAGAGTGGGGTGAGGGGAGAAGGTAGAAAGAGCGCATCAGAGAGGGAGAGGAGATAAAGGAGAGAACAAGAGAGAGACGGTGGATGGAAAGAGAGGAATTGTGTAAGGAGAAGAAAGGAGAGGGGCTGGTTTAAACTTTTTTGGGCAGTGCTGCTTTCGTTCCCCAGTTTGACCCTTATTACAAGACATCCCAGGTCTTAATAAAAAAAAGAAGTGTACATTGTAGCGTAGCGTCTTAGCAGCCCAGGAACTCGCCAATAACGCCACACACAGAGAGTAATTTTACACATCCTTATTCCACTGCATTGTCAGAATTCAATATTCTAAGCCTGCCTTCAACTCATCCCTCCAAAGCTTACGTCACAAGCCTACAGTGTACAGTGGGAACCAAAACAGTTCCAGAGTTCTTTTCAAGACACTACATCTCCTGCTTGGTTCAATAAAAATTTAAAACACTTCAAAATAGATAAAAAAAAAATACATGAATAAATACACAGATGATTGCAATTATAATTCTTCAATTAATCACATGTCCTGTTGGGGTCATTGGAAACCAGGAACTGGCAGTCTAAGTGTGTGAGATCTGCACAGGTGATGTGGAATTGTCAGCAGACAGAGTCATCAACAGTCTGTCTGGACCCAGTATCTATATTGACATTGGTGTTTGGTGTGTGATGGGTCACATGTCTAAAGTGAGAGGAATCATCTATGAGGGACTTTCCAGGATACTAGGCAGTCACCATGTGTCCCTTGGTGCTAGTAATAGTAAATGATTCAGGCTCAGAAGGAGGATCAGACTTGTTTTTCTGGGTTGTCTGACAAGCACTCAAGCTCCTCTTGTAAAGGTGACATTTTATACATGATGTTTTTTGTCAGCATATATTTTCATCTTTCGTTTGTGACCAAAGTCTTTAGTATGAATGTCTTCCTCAGTCTTTAATCTCAAGTTGGTTTGTAGGGATAGCTTGGGCTTCATAGCTCTTCCAACAGTAGAGTTGCAGGGCTTTCCCCTGTCGTTGAGTAAGGGGTCAAATGGTAAACTAAGAGTAGTGTTCAAACAGCTTCAATGTTGAGCTTCTCCAATGCAGCATGATGAACATCTTGCTTTAGAGTACGCATGAAGTGTTCTACCAGGCCCTTGGCCTGAGGCCAAAGAGGAGTGCTTTTTTGATGCCTTATATTGAGGTGATTTGGAAAGTCTTTGAATTTGTGACTATTAAAGGGTGGGCTGTTGTCCAATTTGAAGATTGCAGGTAGACTCCATGTTGCAAAGATGCCATCTAATTTTTAAGTAACCTTTTCATGTGTAGTGAATGAAAGGTCTTTTACAATGGAAAATGGGAGTATTCATCAACAATGACTAGAAAATGATGTCCATTCTCAAGAGGACCAAAAAAATCAACAGCAATTCTTTCTCAAGCATGATGTAGCAATACTGACATGTTCAAAGTGTGATGAATAACTTGAGACAAAAGAGTGGATAGGCCTTTAACAATTTTTCTACCCTTTCATCAAGATATGAAAACCTGAATCAGTCGTAGAGAGCTCTCTTTGTGGCAACTATTCCTCCATGTAGCTTCTGAGCGATGTTGATCACTTGTTGCCTTATACTCTCTGGAATAACAATTCATATACCTTGCAGGATGAGGTTTTTCTTGAGTCACTGATATTTAATCTCTTTCATTTTTTAACTTTAAACACTCACTGTTATTAGTGAGAGGTCTACAGTGCTGGTTCCATGATTGATGAGCAATAATATCTTTTAACTTCAACATGTCACTATCTTGGCTCGTGGCAGTGACAAAATGTGATCTAAAGACATGGCAGCTAGTGTGTTTTTACAATAAAATTCATGTAGGCCTCTGCTGTCTTAGATAGGGTCCCAGGACACTGCAATGGTACTCTTGAAAAATAATCAGCAGGATTCTGATCTTTCCTTGGAACATGAAGAATTGTATAATTGTATTCGTGTAACCTCAAATCCCACAGTTCAATTTGAGGAGGCATTTTGGCTTTGGGATTGCACATATAGTGCTTGATGATCAGTCAATACTGCTGTGAAAGGCTCTCCATACAAGAACATGTGGAAATATTCTCAAGCCCAGACCACTGCCAAACTTTCTTTCTCAGGTTGTGAGTCAGCACGTTTAATTTGTGTCAGACTTTTACAGGCTCATGCCACAATATGTCTCAGAGCATTTGGCTGTTTGGTGTGCTGTGGGAGGATTGCACCTAACCCAACAGGGCTAGCATCAACTACAACCTCTGTCTGAAGTTTGGGATCAAAGAAGGCCATTTCTGTGGCATTCTCTATGGTTTGCTTGATTTTTTGGAATTTTTTCTTACATTCATGTGACCAATGAAATGACACATTCTTTTTTGTCAGTTCTCGTAAAGGTGCACTGACCGTAGCAAAGTCCTGTATGTATCTGGAACAGTAACTGCCCATTCCAAAGAATGATCATAACATAGAAATGTCCAGTGGGGGATTTACAGTAGATAACACTTGCACTTTAACTGGATCAGGTTTCATAACCCCATCAGAACAGACATGGCCAAGGATTGTTTTAAGCTTTTCTTGTGGAACTCACATTTGCCAGATTTGAGAGTTAAGCCTGCATCATTCAGCAAATGACATACTTGCATGAGAACTTTGTCATGCTCTTTCTGAATGGCCCCTGAAAATGAATATGGAATATGGGATAGCATTGGTTTGGACACTTGCGATTTAAAAAAAACAACAGGTGGTATATTTCTTTATTTGCCGTTTTATGTTTAAGTTTATTGTAAAATTCACATACCGTAGGCTGAAGCTGGAAGATGATTCTGCAGCAGGAAGTGACCGTGCTCTGGCTTTCGAGGTTCATTCACTATTGGTGTAAAAAAGGAGGACACGCCTATCGCTTAGGTGCAGAACCTACAAGTTTTGACATCAGAACTACAGTACAATGACAATGGCTGGTCTGGCATTATGGGACACAGAACCCCCGGTAAGCTGAGGCCCAGAGGACTGTCTTTAGAGACTGACAGGTAGACAGGTCATCATCAGACATGAAGCCCCCAAAAAGCCCAGAGGGAGTGGACATAATTGTCTCATACATATTTATATATTTGCTCACCCAGATACTCCTGGAGGTGGCTTGACTAACTCTTAGCTCTCTCCCTTCTCTCCGTGCACTACAGAGTTGGTATGAAGTTTAAACACACTTCCACGGCTGTTTTTAGTTCACAGTGCACCATTGACAGTGAACGCTGTGACATGGCACCCAGTAGCCGGGGGTTCTTGCAAGTGTTGCACACTTCACCTCAGACGGACAGCTGGCCAGTTACAGAGGCCCTGCATTGGAAGAGATGCCACATCAGGTCACACCTGACTAAATGGGTTGACAAGACACACAAAAAGCACACTAAGTTAACAGCTTGTGTCCAAATATTATACCTGTATACCAGACATTTGTTTTTTGATTTAAACAACACTGCACTCTTGCGCCAAGTATTTTACACGTGAACCAGTGTTACTCTGCTCTGTTTTCCACTTGCTACATGTTCATAGGTTTTAAACTGTTAGCTATTACCCAACCACTGCATTTGGGATTAGTTCTGGAGCTGCGAAAACTAAGAATGGATTTCTAGTTTACTGTTATGGCCTTGTGCTGTACGTAAGATGAAGTAGAGTCCAATTCACGCATACGTTGTAAACAAGTTGTTCACCTAGCAGAACGTGGCAACATTTCGTGGACACTAGCTGAACATGTAGGTGCTCACTCAAAGGCTACCTCCGGAAGCAGTTAAAAAGTGTTGAAACTGAGCTAAGAGGCACTTTAAGCCGTTCCTTGACGTACATGAATGGGCACTTATATCACTGTTTTCTTAGGTTTCATCTTGGCTACAATTGAACCTTGACTTTTTAACGACATTGACGCAGCCCATGTGTAGACTTTAGTTTTTAATGTCGTAAGTTGTGGTAACAGAGATAATTCTTGATTCTTCTTCTCAGGCATGATATTTAGTGATGCAACGCTGCTAATTATGAATGTCATCACCCATTTATCTTTAGGGTAATCTTCAAACACTGTTTGAAAGTCTTTGGTGCTTTTTCATGGCAATTTTTCTTTACTTTGAAATTTTGCACACATTCAACTCGTCCCATATGTGCATGCTTTTCTGAAGTTAACATCTACATTGCACAATTGTTAATGTCACTTTCACTGGGCACTGAGGAACTCTTTGTTGATGATTTAGATGACGATCAACTTTATTCGGTGTTGATTTGCCTCAGTTGGTGTGACTGAATGGCCACGTGGGAGCACGTTGAACGTCAATGAGGTAGCGTTTGGTTGTCCATTTTGTCTTCAAGCTGTGACACACTTACTTTTCTCCTCACCTATCAAGTCATCACAAAGTGGTTTGCTTTACCACAGCTGATGCATATCGGCATGGTCCGACTGGCCATAGCGGGCACCAGGTTTTTCCCTGGTGGGCCGAAAGGGTGGGGCCAGTTTTGTATCAGTGGGGGCCGTTTTTGTTGCTGGGGGCCTGTTTTGCAGCAGTGCTTCAATATTGGCCCCTTGTAACAAAAGCGCAACAGCGATCCCACCAGCTCCCCTCCTCCCCTGGTGGCCGGTCGGACGCAATTGGCAGGGCTGGTTTAACAATCACAGTCCAGCCCAACATATCTGTCCAATGGAGGGATATTTACCTTTGGAATAAAATGACAGTCCACATCTGTAACACATTTTCTTTTTCTGCAGACACATTACTTTGTGTCCTTTGGCTTTGCACTTTGGGCTACTTTTCATGCTCATGACTTATGCACTTTGGTAGCCTCAGACCTCCATGTCAGTCGCTTGAAGTTCATCATGCTCTTTAGCATTAGCAACCTAGGAGACTTGTTCTAAGCTCAGAGTTTCCTTCAGCATTCATCGTCAAAAGGAATCTGACAGATATCCATTGATGCCTCCAAGGGGGGTAGCTTCTTCATCATTAAATTCATTGGATTTATATTGCCCAGAACATCCAGGCTCTCAACTACTTCAACGATGGTTCACCTGCTCATTGGTGTTCTTAGCTGAATATATATCTTTCCTAATCTACATTTGGTACTGGATAAAACTTGACATCGGGCTGTTTTGATTTGATTATACATCACCTTTTTGTGATATCTTTTTTATGGCATTTTACACTCATTTGCAAGCCGTGTTCCTCAGATACTTTATAATCATTTATTGCATCTATGAAATCTTCAAAAGTCTCCATCCATGCAGTCAATCTATTGCCAATATTGTATTTTGGGTAGTATCAAATGCTGCTTGCAGCGTTGAAAATGCAACAGCCATCGATGCTTTTGGTGGACAGGAGTGGTCTCTCAGGTGCTTCTATTGGAATTTGTTCACGCAAAGCTTCTCTAGCACATTATGACGTACTGGCTTCGGAGTCAGCCTTAATAACTTTTGGAGCATGGACCTCATCCTGGCTCTCCATTAAAGCTCTGTATTTGAGAGCAGTGTAGGGAGCTGTTCTGAGTCCCTACAATGCAGCTTTGGTGATTGTTGCGCAGCAGTTAAGCACAAACCTGACCTTCATTCAGGGGCTACTTCACAGCGGAAAGTGACACAATGATTTGTTTATGATTTCGGGAAGTAGATACACCTTGTATACTGATAGTCCATGAAAGCAGATAATGTTATGGTATTTTGTCGGCTTTGTGCTTAAATGTTTCTTCATAAACATCTGGTTAATCACTGTTTCATAGCAAATGCATTTCAGCTTTATCTGTACTAAACTATTGCTGTGTGCTGCTTTTGTAACCTGGTTGCATCCTCCTTTAGCGTTCTTATTCCGGTTGGTGTATGGCATTAATTTGCATAATGGCACAGCATGTTATACTGGATGCTGTTCCATTCAGTTCCTGGCCAATGTTGTGTAGATTTTCAATGACGCTTTCTTTATCTTCAAGCATTTTACACAGGCTGGCATTGCACAGAGACTCCACCAGTGCCAGCGTTGATTTTGCACTTTGACTGCAGTACACGTGGCACACATGAGCAGTTTGTTGGACCATGGCCAGCATTCTGGAAGACCACTTTTAGTATACATGCTTCGTATCCCCTAACCCGAGGCCAGTTGCAGAGCTCACCCAGGTACTCCCCAAAAACTATGCCACAAACGGAAAGTAATTTTACACATCTTTATTCTGTTGCATGTAAGTCAACTTAGCATTCTAAGTTTACCTTCAACTCATCCCTCCAACGCTTATGTCAAAGGCCTGCAGTGTTCAGCGGGAACCAAAGGAGTTACAGCGTTCTTAATTTACAATACGCTACACACATGACACAAACAGCCACAAGAACCTCAAGAGCAGGTATTCAGAAGACTAAGGGGTATATGTACACAAACTGTTAGTTAGCGGTAGTTTTCTTGCCGCGGCCTATCACCAAAAACTATCGCCCTGTTAGCGATGTATTTACAATACGTCGCTACATGGCGATAGTTTCAGTTAGCCGTAGTGAAAACTGCTGCTAAAAATAGCATGAAGGCGAGACCGCCCTCATCGCCGCCACCAATGACATCCGAACCCTGATGGACAACGGAGAAACAGCGGCCCTCATCCTCCTAGACCTCTCCGCGGCATTCGACACTGTCTGCCACCGCACCCTAGTGCAGCGCCTCAGCAACGTCGGAATCCAGGAGAAGGCACTGGAATGGATCATCTCCTTCCTCGACGGAAGAACACAGAGAGTCCGTCTACCACCGTACAAGTCAGAGGCCACCAAAGTCATCTGTGGCGTCCCTCAAGGATCCTCGCTGAGCCTCACCCTCTTCAACGTCTACATGAGCCCCCTCGCGGCCATCGCACGCCAACACAACCTCAACATCATCTCCTACGCCGACGACACCCAGCTTATCCTCTCCCTGACCAACGACCCCGCCGCCACCAGAGCCGACCTCCACGAAGGGATGAAAGAAGTAGCCGAGTGGATGACGACCAGCCGCCTGAAACTGAACTCAGACAAGACGGAAGTCCTCATCCTGGGCTCCTCGCCCTCCGCCAGGGACGACTCCTGGTGGCCCCCCGCCCTGGGCACCGCACCCAAACCGACAGACCACGCACGCAACCTGGGCTTCATCCTGGACTCCTCCCTCTCCATGACCAGACAAGTCAACGCCGTCTCCGCATCCTGCTTTAACATCCTGCGCATGCTATGGAAGATCTTCCGGTGGATCCCCACCGAGACCAGGAAGACGGTCACCCAGGCCCTCGTCACCAGCCGACTGGACTACGGCAACGCCCTCTACGCCGGAACCACCGCCATGCTCCAGAAGAGACTCCAGCGGATCCAGAACGCCTCAGCCAGACTGATCCTCGACATCCCCCGACGCAGCCACATCTCAGGACATCTGAGAGACCTGCACTGGCTCCCCGTCAACAAGAGAATCACCTTCCGTCTCCTCACCCACGCACACAAAGCCCTACACGACCAAGGCCCGAGCTACCTCAACAACCGCCTCAACTTCTACGCCCCCAAACGCCACCTCCGATCGACCAACCACGCCCTCGCCGCCGTCCCCCGCATCCGAAGAGCGACAACAGGAGGAAGGTCCTTCTCCTACCTGGCCGCCAAGACCTGGAACTCCCTCCCGACCGACCTGCGCCTGACCCAAGACCACCTCTCCTTCAGGAAGAAGCTCAAGACCTGGCTGTTCGAGCAGTAGCAGCGCCCCCCCCCCCCAAGCGCCTTGAGACCCTCCGGGTAAGTAGTGCGCTCTACAAATGTCTTTGATTGATTGATTGATTGACAAATTCTGGCATTACCGTGTGAAAACTGATGAAAGGCCCATTAGCAGCAAAGAAACTCTCGTTAGCCAGCTCAATATGACTTTTATTGCCTCTAAATGTAAAAATAGCCTGTAAGCCCATCTCCAATGAACAAAGGAAACAAAATCAATGGAATACAGAATGGAGCAGCCAGTGACAAGTGCAGCACAGATCAACAACCCCCCAAATCCCAGAACAGTCAGGATGATCAGCCAGAGTCCCAAGGGAAGAGGAAATTCAGGGCTACAATCATGAAAAGAGGCATATGGCTGGGCAAAACCAGTGATGCATCACTTATCATTCGCAATCCTTGCAACACTATACATCCAAAACCTTGAAAACACAGGGAGTCCTCGTTCCTGGAGGCCTCACTGGGCCTGCATCTGGGACCCACAGTGGGATGTGGAGATGCTGTGGAATTGCTGGGCTATGGTGGTAGACATTGAGGCATTGGTGATTATGCTTACCTGGTGGTGAAGTCTGCCAGGTCGAATGAAGACCCATTGCTGACCTTTGTGAGCAGACAGCCTGGTGCCCCTTGGAGCTGTGAACGGTAGAGGAGCTCCTGAGCACCAATGTAGGGAGAGCTGCATCTCACACCATGCACCACCACTAGACCGGGGTGCATGGAGGAGAGTACCAATGGTGGACCGCACCTCTCTGCATCACAGGCTGGAGGATGTTGCACTGACCAGAATCTGTGGAGGGTGAGGCCCCTGAGCAGTGCTGAATGTGTATGGCAGGAGTGCTGCAACTTCATGCCTAAGAGGGCCCTGTTGCATCACCTGCACTGGGAGATTCCCCAGCAGACATGGCAGTGTCTGCTGTACCCAAGCTTGTGAAATCCCGCCTGGCTTAGGCTCCAGCTGGCTGAGTCACAGATTTGGAGAGAGTGCAATGGATTGTGCCACAGTGTCAATGTCCAGGTGAGGAGAAGGTGGGACACGTAGCGAAGGAGGCCGGGGGTCGAGTCGGGCCAGGTCTAGCACTTGTGGGTGAAAACACCCACAGTGGCAGAAGAGCATTGCCCCACTGCTCTTAAGCAGTGCAAGAAGAGGAAACATTGGATGATGATAACTTTCTGATGTACCCACGCTATGTTTCCTTTATGGGCGGAAGTGTGGGTGGGCCTGCTCTACTCACAGAGCAGGGTAGGGGCAGCGTGGTATGCCCACTTAAATGCACAATGACTGTTTGGTTGGCCCTCTCAGGCTACCCGAAGCAGTCATGCGTACATCTCTGTTTGCTATGCAGGCTGTATTATAGCCTGCATGGAGAACATTCCCACGCCTCCAGTCCTTGGCTGAACGCCTTGTCATGGCGCTCAAGAACAATCACAACGCCGCATTGCAGCGTTGTGATTGGCTTAGGGGAGAGAGCCTGGCTGCCTGCTTCCTGTTCCTGGAAACAGACTCAAGAGAGCAGGAGCACAGAATACTTGGGACCCGGCCTTGGGTAAAAAAAATGTTTAAAATATATTTACAACCCCCACTCCCCTCTGCACATCCCAGCCCCCTCCAGTGTCCTTTCCCGCATTTCCCACCTCTTAGCTGTCCAATCCCCTGCAGCACTAAATAATGGTGGACATGGTGCGGCCATGTGCAATGGGCCTACCACTGGTGCGCCAAAGGCAAGCCTGTCTGCGTCTGTCTGCCCCTGGACCATACCCAGCACCAAGGACCCTTCCTCTTGGACACTCCACTGCTTCAAAGCAAGCACCATCCTCGCTATCAACCCTGGAAGCCACATCACCTGCCATCTAGCAACACTGAGAGTTCTCTTGCACCCTGCGACTAACAAAACTGCAAAGACATCTTCTGTCACATCAGCACACCAGCGCCTCATACTACCCAACCGACTGACAGCACAGCCAACTGGCACAACGGCATCCTCCTCAACGTGCAGTGCCTCCAGAAACATGCAACAGAAATCTGGCAAATCCTCGACAACACCTCTTCAGACAGTGCCTTCTTCACAGAAACCCAGACCAACCTCTGCTCTGGATGGGACATAGCCATCAATATCCACGAAGGCTACAAATTCACCCTGACGGTCCACCCCGAGCGGCCAGGAGGAGGAATTGCCATTGTCTAAAAAAGGCACACTATGACTGACCACACACTCTAATGACCCAACAGTGACCATGGAACACCTTCACTTCCAGATCCAGACCAACTTCAACACTACCCTCTGTGGCACCCTCATCTATAGGCCCCCCAGGCCACAAACCCCCATTCACCAATGCCATTGTAGACCTCATTGCAACCTAGGCTCTCACATCCACTGACTACATCCTACTCAAAGACCTCAAGTTCCACCTGACAACCCCAGTGACCAGAACACCACCCCCCACCTGGGGAACCTCACCAACATCGGACTACAGCAGCTAGTCACTGCACCAACCCACATAGCCTGACACATGCTTGAGCCTGTCTTCTCCACCAGGGGGAACTTCAGATAGAGCCACACCACAGGACTCTTCTGTACGAAACATCATTTTTTATATCACACCGCCACCACTTCCACCGTACACCATCACTATCATTGCCCCCCTGTCGCAGTTGGATCAAGGTCAGAAGAACTTCCTGTCATCTCCCTCAGCAACACCACTCCGCCATGCTTACAGAAGCCAACACCGCAGTGCGCAACCTCCACCAATGGATCTACAACTGTGCCAACACCCTGACACCCCTCAAGAAAAGACCAGGCAAACAACACTCCTAGAAGGCAACTTGTTCACTCCCACACTCCACTAGTCCAGCCCCACCGGCAGATGTCTCAAGAAGAGATGGAGCCACATCAATCAACAACGCAACACAGTCACCTTTGCACTATGGCGCAAGGGTGCCTGCATTGGCACATGGCAGCCATTGTGCACCAATGTAGGGGAAAAAGACAGGGGGGTTTATTCATGAGCCCCTTTTGACAGTTTCACCCTGCCAGTGTGTCATTTTCTTGGCATGCTTGCAGCATGATCCTTGCACCACATTGCGTTGTATTTTCAAAGTGACACATCTAGGCATATACGTGACCTTTTAAAGCACTGTGCCACATTATACCTGCATCAGGTATGATGTATGCAGGGTGGGCATTTCCTCGCAACAAAGCCTCATAGGAGTGGTGCAGTGAAATCCATGGGATTTCACTGCAACAATTGTAGGACGCCACTGTGTGACTACCTTATGCCTGCCTCATGGCAGGCATAAGGGTGACGCAGTGGCACAGTGATAGACTGGGCCCATGCATTGCTGGAGTTGAGTCATGCTTGTGACAAAACTGCAGCAATGCGTGATTTAGCACTGACAGATACACCAGGCTTCCAGATGTATCTGCCATTAATTGTGACATCGAGGTCCATACAGTGAATACAGCGCATCCATGGTGTCGCAAGAATGGCGTAGTGAAAAGTGTTGCAACACTGGTTTGTCGCAGCGATGCAACACTTCTCATGAATGAGGCCCAGGAATGTGCCTTATCCTATTGATGGTGCCCGGTAGTTTTGTCGCAGGACAGTGCAGCAACATTCCTTGCAGCGCTGTCCAGCACCAAAACCTTCTGAAATGAGGCCCCAACTGCTTACACCATTTTTAGGTCGAGATATTTTCTGGTCTTAAAAAACTGCCTCTAACTTGAGTTAGAGGCAGCTTTTTGGGTTTTGCACCATACAAGGAGTTCCTTGTAAATATCTCGAAGTTTGGTTAGCAGCAGTTTTTGCACGAGAACGCCTACCTTGCATCTCATTTTTCTTAAGTCCCGCTAACAGAAGTGACAATCTTAAAAATTCACGTTTTTGCCTGAAAAGTGCCGCTAACTGCAGTTAGCGGCAACTTGTAAATACGACAATAAAAAAAACAGTCGTAACAGCACAAAATTGACACTACGACGGCGTTAAGTCCTTGTACAGATGCCCCTAAGTGTTTAATAAAAGAATTGAAATTCCAAATTATATTTTAGGGGAAGTAAACACCCTCAAGCCAATGTATTTGAAAACAGGAGTGTGTTGTCAGAGCACATTCTATGAATTCAAAACATTGCCTTTATGGTTTGTACTTGCAGTTATAGCAGAGGAGAACCCAAACAAAAGGTTAAAGATGCAAGTGAATCATCTTTAATTATGAGTGTAGAATGAAATTTCCCAAGGTTCACTTGCTCTGCTTCACTATTGGTGAAGCACACGCTGTTGTAAAGAAGTTGTAAAATACTGTTGATGAAGTGAATCACAGTGCTGTTTAGGGGTGGGGGGGGTGTGGGGTGTTCGGAAAACGTATCTTGACAGTGCGTATGCTTCCTAGGTTAAAGCACTAACCTTTGAACGCAATATACCAAAAACATGAACTAAAAATGTATTATTTAGGTAATGTAAAAAGTTGAATTTATCTACACCATTATGTGCCCATAAAATCTATTTTAAACAAGATTTATTCATGAATAGGGAGTGAGTAAAATAACTTAATTTTAGTTCCTGCAACATTTAATTCTCAGGTTAGTTTTCATGTCAAATGAGGGGATGTGACTCTGGGTGGCCACTGCCTTGCTGGTACAAGTTAAGGAAAGGAGCCCCTGGCAAGCACTGTTACTATCTCTGCATATCCTGCTGAGGGAAGAGGCTTGTGGTCAGTGATGACTACCACCCAGCAAGAGAGATGTGGCTTTGAGCACCAGCAGATGACCCCAGCCGATACATCAGGAACATCATACCTGGGTACTCCCCAAATTGGAAGCAGTGCCTTCCTAAAGGTAGAGTCCATCATCTGACCAAAGACTTTCATGCATGATGAAGAGTCATGTTGTCGAGAGTCATTCATTATAAATAGTTACAGTTCATGTGAAGGGGGGAGCCAGAGCCACATTCAGGGCTTTCAGAAAGACTTCATTTGGAGGATGTTGAGAATATGGCATAACTTGGCTGTGGGTGATTCATGTAGCGGGCAATGAAATGGAGATGGTACTAATGATCATGGGAGACTAGCTGGATTGTATATTTGAAGTAAGGCCCTGTCAAGCAGCTTTGAGAGAGGACCATTGGCTAGGGCTCCACTGGACAAAGAAATTAAATATGTATTGAACAGATCCAAATAAGAGGTGACAAGTCAGAGAACTTTAACAAGAACCCCTCTGCGATATCTTGATGCTTGATGGTCATGTATTTTGGTAAACAGTGGCCAGAAACTGTCACCTTGAGAATCGCCGGAGCCCAGTTCCATTCTTTGTGATACCGAAAATGCCTAGCAATTGTGAATCTCACCCCAGTTGTTGGAAGATCTCTTTGTAAAAACAAGGGTACTTTAACTATTTAATCATTTATTTATATATATAATAAAGTAGGGTGCTACTTGTCAATTTCTCTAACTGGTGCAGGTGGTAATCCTTAAGTCATTGAGCATCAAAAAAAAATACAATTAGAATTCATAGGGCCAGATGTAGGAGAGGAAATACCGGTCGGTAACGGCCGAATACGGCCGTTACCGACCGGTATTGAGGAATCGGCATGTAGGGGCCAGCATTTTACAGATTCGGTAAATTTACCGAATTGGTAAATTTACCGAATCTGTAAAATACCGAATCGGTAATTTTACCGATTCGGTAATTCCACATGTAGGTGACACTCCTGAGAGTGCCACAGGCCCATTAGAGTCGGTATTTTACCACCCAATCCTATTGGGTGGTAAAATACCGAATGCAGGTGTGCATGCACATCTGTGCATGCACACCTGTGCCATGTGGCACACAGACATGCCCTAAGGGCATGTCTGTGTGTCACATGGCACACATGCCTGTATTTGGGGTGCTAGAGGGTGTCAAAGTGACACCCCCTGCACCCTTGCAGGATTCGGTATTTACCGATTCGGTAAATACCGAATCGGTATTGCCCATTGATTCCTATGGGCTTCAAGGCCCATAGGAATCAATGGGCAATACCGATTCGGTATTTACCGAATCGGTAAATACCGAATGTTACCGATTCGGTAATTCAAATTTAAGAATTACCTACATCTCCCACCTTCCTATTTACCGATTCATAAATACCGAATCGGTAAAATTCTGTATTTATGAATCGGTAAATAGGAATTACCTACATCTGGCCCATAGTTCTGTTCTGACATGCAATCCACAAAGCTCAGGTGATAAAAATCTACAAACATGATCAAGCACCCACAAACATAACAGGGACTGCTTCCTAAAATGTACAGCAGGTCAAGTGCCCATGGTCTTCAAAAACAAAATCAAGCTACAACATAAGGACAATCTTGAAAAATATTTAGGCTCTAGACCTCAATCCCGATGAAACTGAATTGGCTCCCCTTGCCAGCCTGCACCAACTTCAAAATGAGTTGCATCATTTGCAAAGTCATCACAAACAGCAAACCTGCTCATATTGCAGACAGGTTCACCAGCAGGCTGCAGATTAAGAAGTGTAAAAAAAAAAAAACAAGGCAGCTGGTAATTTCCACCTGTGTATCCCAAATCTGAAACAACCTCCCTATCACATAAGGACCCCTCCTCCCGCAATGCTGCTCCAATTTAGGAAGGAGTTGAAGACTTATGAAGATGCACAATGCATTGACCATCCAAAACCCAGCTGCCTCTCTTTTCACTCATTGACGTTTTGCTTCTTTTTGACCCTGTCCAGTCCTCAGCTGCCTTTTCAGTAGGCTCATTCTGTAGAACCACCATATACATGCACACATACCTCCAGTCACCAATTCCTCCACATCTGTTAAGTTATGGTTGATTTCAGATTAGAAATGTAAAATCACAAGAATGAAAGAAATGTCAAATGTCAACAACAGTCTTATTTAGGATGGCAATGTGATAAATAGAATTAAGACTAGCTTAAAATGACCATTAATTAAAGGACTCTTGCTTATTATGTAACGGGCACCTTGTAGGTGTGATCATGAAGCCCTCACCCACCAACCTAGTTGGTGGCATGCTTCATCATCGGGCCCACCCAGTGACACCTAGTATGTCCCGGGTGTGCTACGACGCCTGATTACAGCGGAGCTGGTATGTTACTGAGAATGCAGTGTGGGGTGTTTGGTGAAGTGTCGGTTAAAACGGCTTGGCGAGGGTCCCAGTACCCGAGGGTACATTAGACTTTAATGACTCGGCCGCCGTCAGCGGTTAAAATTAAGGCTACAGGACGTTATAGGGTGGCGAGTTACTACCACCTACATCCTTCAGTTGGTCGACATGTTTCAGCCAGTGCCTTAAATTATTCTGGCTTTTCCTCAGGACCTTAAAAATAAGTGTGGTGGTGTCTACTGGAGAACGACGGCAGAGCAACAGGTACCAGGCAGGCTCTGACTAGAAAGGCTGGTCATCTCCTTACTGCTTCTCTCCAGGAAGCACCAGCTGCTAAACCAAAGCCTATGCATGAGAAGGGAATGTCCCTTCCACACATAGATAAACACCTTAGAGAGTGTAACACATAGTCTGCATTACACCCCCCACTTTATTTTATTTTATTCACCACCACACTTATTTTTAAGGTCCTGAGGAAAGCCAGAATAATTTAAGGCACTGGCTGAAACATGTCGACCAACTGAAGGATGTAGGTGGTAGTAACTCGCCACCCGATAACGTCCTGTAGCCTTAATTTTAACCGCTGACGGCGGCCCAGTCATTAAAGTCTAATTCACTCTCGGGTACTGGGACCCTCGCCAAGCCGTTTTAACCGACACTTCACCAAACACCCCACACTGCATTCTCAGTAAAATACCAGCTCCGCTGTAATCGGGCATCGTAGCACACCCGGGATATACTAGGTGTCACTGGGTGGGTCCGATGATGAAGCATACCACCAACTAGGTTGGTGGGTGAGGGCTTCATGATCACACCTACAAGGTGCCCGTTACATAATAAGCAAGAGTCCTTTAATTAATGGTCATTTTAAGCTAGTCTTCTTTGATTATTACATATAACCCCGGGGACACGACTAGCTACCTAGTCCTCTCTCTCCCTCTTGATACGCACATAAATAGAATTAAAACATTGTCAGAACACCAAAGAAAAGATCCGAACAAAATAAGCACAAACCTCATGGAAATAGCAGCTTAGCCATCAGAATGCTTCATCCAGCAGACTACTGATTCTAAGTCCGGGTAGACAGGTGGTACAAATAAATGAAGCTAATAAAATCATGCAGAAATCTACCAATTGGACCAACCCCTTTTAGAGTTGCTTTCAAAGATCGCATGAGTAAGAAATTGAAATATTAGCTAGAATGACAGCAAGAGATGAGTTCAAGCTATATTAAAGGATCCAGTTTTAAGAAGTAAAAACAGATCATAATTAGGAATCCTTGTAGTTGTGACTTAAGAGTCTTCTAACAGATAATACATGTGAAAGGCTTTAGCAGCAGCAAAACAAGGTTACATTAGTCAAGAAATCAAACAGTAAAATTAATAAAACAATGTAGTATAAGGAAGAAAATTGCAGTGGGTAAAGTGATATATTTCAGGTTTAAGGATAGCCCAGGGTTGATTCTGAACAGGAGAGGAAAGTCACATTTTTTCATTTTATTTTGTCATCAGAGATGCCACTGACCATGTCATGAGTGATCTAATATGTGAGGTGATAAGCAATGCATTGCGGGGCGTAAATGATAGTTAGCTCAGGTAACTATAAAGGCTTCATTTCACTTGTTTTGTAGGAGTGATGTCGACCCTTACTATAATGTTTATGTAACCTTTGATTTTTTCAGTAAATTCCTAAAGGTTTTTTTTAATTTATTTTCTAACTAAAACCTTCCTATAACCTTTGGTGTTTTTCAGTGAATATATGTATATATTCACTGGAATATTAATATGAAATTAAAAATCAAAGGTTATAGGAATGTTATAGTTAGACTCAGATTCCATTCATACAAAACCAGTGAAGGAGAAGTGTGGCTCAATGGTTAGAGCGGCAGACCATGATGCAGAGGTCTGGCCCGGGACCAGGGTTCAATTCCCGCCTCAGCGGGTCTTGGGCTCAATTTCCTCGGACCTGACCATTCTCGCCTCGGTGCCTATTCTAATCATGGGTCCAACTCTGCAACTCTGGGCAATAGCTTGCTTAATCTCCACAACGGTCCCAACAACGCTGGGATTCCTGGCTTCACCTTGGGGGTGCCCAGGAGTGGACATTTCACACGGAAAAGCCAGGAAGGGTTCCACAGTGGTGTGCGTACAGCGCCAAGACACCTCAGGGTATAAGTGCGCTATACAAGTACGAATTCATTCATTTATTCAAATTCAGCAGTTATAGTTACCTGAGCCTATGCCTCACAATGCACTACTTATGACCTTACATGTTACATCACTCATGACATGGTCAGTGACATCATTTATGACATCAGTGGTGACATCTCAAATGACATCACTGAGGCCATCACTGATGACATCATCCACAAAAACGCTCACACACTGAGTCACTCACCCAAACAACTTCTAATATACACACTGAAATTCCCATACAACCACTCAGATATCCACTTACTAATGCACATAGGCACTCACGTACACACTCAGACACATACATAGTCATACACCCACTCACTTACACACATACACATACACATCCACTCACACAGTCACTCAATTACCCATATACCCATTCACATAGCCACTCACTCACTGATATAGTCACTCACACAGCCGCTCACTCCCACATACCATCACTCACACACACACTCACTCACCTATATTGTTACTGACACACACAGTCCCTCACCCATACAGCATTTCAACAGAGTCACTCACACACCCACACAACCACTTACTTACCCATTCACATGTCCATACAAGCATTCACACATCTACTCATTCACGTATACAGCCACTTATACAGTCTTTTCAAATACGACTCCCACATCCACTCAGTTAACCAAACACCCACTCAAGCAGCCACTCACTCACCTATGCAGCCACTTATACACCCCATCACTCACCCATACAGTCACTCACACACATGATGACATCCCGATTGCATCATCTAGTAATTGTTTTTTTAAAGTTTGAGTGTTAAACATATATACCAATGTACCACAAAAGTTACATTAGTATACTATGTTTACTACTAATAAGGATATTATTTCTAACATATGTGAGTGGAAGTGTGACTGTATGTCTGTGTGTGAGTAGGTGTCTGAATGGGTGTGTTAGTGGGTATGGGAGTGGCTGTATTGGTGTATGTGTGGGTGTGTGAGTACTTGTGTGGTTGAGTGAGTGGCTGTGTGAGTAGCTGTATGAGTGGGTGTGTCAGTGGCAATATTGGTGATTGAGTGGGTATGTCAGTGGCTTTATGGGTGAGTGAGTGGCTGTATGGGTGGGTAAGTGGGTATATAAGTCACAGTATGGGTGAGTAAGTGGGTGTCTGAATTGCTGTATGAGTGAGTGACTGGGTATGTGGGTGGCTCAATGGGTGAGTGAGTGACTGAGTAGTTTGGTTAACTGAGTTGGTATGTGAGTAGCTATTAGAGATTGAGTGTCTGTGTGAATGGCTTATAGTTGAGTTAGCGGATATATGAGTGCTCATATGGATGTGTTAATGGGTATTTAAGTGGTTGTGTGAGTTTGTGAGTAGCTGTGTAGGTGAATACATGGGTGTGAGAGTAGCTGTATGGGTAAGTGTGGGGTAGTATGAGTATTTGTCTGAGTGAGTGACTGGTTGTATGAGTAACTGTATGGATGCGTGAGTTGTTTCATGAGTGGCTGTAAGAGTGGGTGAGTCAGTGGCTCTATGGATGAGCGAGTGGTTGTGTGAGTATGGGTCTTTAAATGAGTATGAATCATTCTATCAGTGGCTGTGAGAGTGTCTGAGTGGTTCTGTAAATGGGTGCATGAGTGTCTGAATGGGTCTATGAGTACACGTGAGAGTGGCTGACTAGGTCTGTGAGTGGGTGTGTGAGTTGGTCTGTTAGTGGGTTTGTATGTCTGTGTGTGTGTGTCTGAGTGGGTCTGTGAGTATGTGTATTAGTGTGTGAGTGTTTCTGTCAGTGGGTGTGTCAGTGCCTGAGTGTGGGAGTAGGTTTCCAATTATTTAAGTGGGTATGTCAATAGCTGTGTCAGTGACTGGGCCACAATAGAACATCACCTGCTCCTTTATCCAGCAGAATTTCTCCACAGTTCTGCACAATATATCTACTCAAATGGTGTATTTTCTAGTGGTTAATTTCTTAGTGCTACCTCCTTGGGTAAATGTTCAGTACATATTCTACACTACAGCTGCACAATGGAGCATGAGGAAATGTCACTAGAAATTTGTAATACCATTAATCTTCCTATAGAGAAGATGACAAGAGTACAAAGAGGTAAATCTCCATCACACAATAGTCCTTCTTCTTAACTATATGTAAGTGCTACTTTTTTTGGTGGAGATCATATTCCTCGGCATCAAGAACGTGTCACTAAAATCGGTGTGAAATGCACTGGGAGCATCTTCTTAAGATGTGCCTCATCCTGGCAAAGGCAGGAAGACCTTCGTATACTACTTAGGTGGGCAAGGCCAAATGGGTGAAGATTCTGATTGATTTTGCACATTGATAGTAATTTAAAGGGAGAGCCATGGACTTTACTCTCACCAGGTAAGGAAAAGAAAGAACCCACATAGATTGAATTCCAAAAGATCAACAATGCATTCACCTCCACCAAGCATTTCAGATTGTCTTTCAATGTGGAATTGCTGAGAAAACACACTTGCTTTCCCTTCATCAAGCCCAGAAGGTTAGCATCATTTGTCCTTTATAGAAGTGGGACATCAACTGGGGCCCATGCTACTTCTATATTTGTAAGTGATTCCCTTTGAAGTTTAATTTCTGTGAAAATGAGCGTCAGGCCCATAGCGGCCCAGCCAAAAGTTAATTGGGGTGGGGGTGTGACCCAATTTTGACCCTGGGGACCTCATCCCCCAGGACCGGCCAAGAATTAATGAGGGAGGGGGCTGATTTTTGCAGCTCCCCTCCCCAGGACTATTTTGGCCCTGAGGCCCAGTCTCTTGCTCCTGGTTGCCCTGGAGCCCGCCCAGTGATCATTGTCGGAGACAGTGGGGGAGCTAAATGCACCCGCAGGCCCTGCTGACTCCCCGCCTCCAGCAGAAGCCAGCATGGCTTCCACACATAAGGAGCAGCCAAAAATTCTGCACCCCTGCATATGGGAGCAATTATTTCATCTATTTTCCTCCCTGTTTGACAGCTGGCAGGGAAATAGATGGAAACTCTGCTCCCAGCTAGCAGAAGCAGTTTGAAAGCTCCTGCTTGCTCGGAGCGGAGTTAGTCATTGTTCATGCTTGGTGGGAGCTGTCACAACTCCCGCCAATCAAAAGCCAATCAAAAGCAAACAGCTATCTCGTGAGGGTGGGCACCTTGTGAGATAGCAGGAGCCAGCCAGGGGGGTGGTGGGCCCCAGAGCCATTAATGGCTCTAGGAGGTGGGTATCCATACTTTAATTAGCCCAGCCAGCCCCAGGAAGGCGGTGGTCACTGGGGTCGTATATTGCCCGGGAAAGGGGCCTTGTGGCCTCCCTCCCAGTTTCAAATATCTATTTGGCACTGGGTAAATGGTGGTGTCCAGGCCCCATAGGGCTTGTGCGGAACTCATTATTGTTTATTAGTCCCTGGGGAGGTGGTGTTCCCTGGGGCATATTAAAAGCCCCAGGTGATATAAATATATACATATTACTGATAAAAACCAAAGGTTACAGTGATGTTATAGTTAGGCTCAGGTTTTACTCATACAAAACAAGTGACATTCTACAATTATAATTAGCTGAGCTAACGATAACTCGTGCCCTCACAATGCACTGCTTATGACCTCACATATTACTCATGACATGGCCAGTTAAATCACTGATGTGATGACATCATCCAGTGACTGTAAGTCATTTTCAAAAGCTTATGAGTGTTAAATATATACACCAAGGTGTACTGGTGAATCAATGGGTGTATGAGTGCCTGTATGGATGATTCAGTGGGTGTGTGACTGACTGTATACGTGAGTGATTAGGACTCTCAGTGAATGTATGGGTGAGTGACTAGTTGTGTGAATGTCTGTATCTGTGTGTCAGTTGGTGTCTAGGTGGCTGTATGGGTGTGTGAGTGGGTACATGAGGTTCTGTATGGGTAAGTGATTGGTTGTCTGAGTACTTCTATGTGTGTCTGAGTGTCTGTGTGGGTAGGTAAGGGTGTGTGTGACTGGGTGAGTGAGTGGGTGAGCCAGTGGTTGCATGAGTTAGTGAGTGTGTGTGTGGATGTGTGAGTGAGTGGATGTGTCAGTTGTATATGGGTGAGTATCTGGGTATGTGAAAGGCAGTATAGGTGAATGATGAGGTATAAGAGTGACTCTACGGGTGAGTGAGTGAATGTGAGAGTGCTGTATGGGTGAGTATATGTTTGTATCAGTGACTGTATAAGTGAGTGAGTATGTGCTAGTATCTGTATGAGTATGTAAGTGGATGTGAGATTGACTGTATGGGTGAGTGATTGCTTGTGTGAGTAGCTCTATGGGTGACTGACTCAGTGTGTCAGTAACTGTATGGGTGTATAAGTGGATATGCCGGGGGCAGTATTAGTGAGAGAGTAGGTGTATGAATGACTGTTTGGGTGAGTAAGTGGATGTGTGTGTAGATCTATGAATCAGTGAGTGGGTGTGTAAGTACTGGTATGGGTCTATGAATAGGCTTGTGAATGGATATGTGGGAGTGAGCGTATTAAAGGTTCTAAGGGGTGTGAGTGGGTGTGTTAGTGATTATGTAGATGATGTCGTCAGTGATGTCATTTGAGATGTCATCAGTGCTGACATCAGTGATGTCACTGACATATCATGAGTGGTGTAATCTGTGAGGTCATAATCAGTGTATTGTGGGGGCATGAGTTATAGTTGACTCAGTCCCACAAAAACTGCTGAATTTCACTGATTTTGTATGAGTGAAACCTAAGCCTAACTATAACGTCCCTGTAACCTTTGGTTTTTTCGGTGAATTTCTAAGGTTTTTTAAATGAGAAATCCTAACTATAACGTACCTCTAACCTTTGGTTTTTAAAATGAATTTCATTTTTTTATCGAAGGAGTATAGGTGTTTGCTGAGTGGTGGAGAAAGGGGGCGGGGTCTCTGACCAGCTCTCAGAAATCTCGCTGTGTAGGACTTACAGAAACTAGCAGGAGGGCCCCCAGGGTCCCTCAGCATCCAAGAGGACTTCATTCCTTAACCATTAGTGTGCCAGGAGATGCGTTTGCAGAGAGCTGTAGAAAGGGGCGTGGCGTCAGAAGATATCTTAGCAATCCTGGTGTGTGGGACCTACTGAAGGAAACAGGAGGGGTTATTCACACCCAGTGACTCTCAGTAGCCAAGGCAACTTCATCCACCAACCAGTAGTATGCCAGGAGGCGTGTTTGCAGAGTGTTAGAGAAAGGGGGCAGTCCACAAAGACCACTCAGCAATCCTGCAGGGTGGGACTTACTGAAGATAACAGGAGGGCTAGCTGTCCCCCAAGGATGTCCTTGGGGCCATCAACTCCTCCCAATCCGGCTTCAGAAAAAACCACAGTACGGAAACCGCCCTCCTCGCCGCAACAGACGACATCCGCACCTTACTGGACAAAGGAGAAACAGTAGCCCTCATCCTCCTCGACCTATCAGCGGCGTTCGACACAGTCTCCCACCGCACCCTAATACGCAGACTCTACGATGCAGGAATCCAGGACAAGGCCCTCGACTGGATCTGCTCCTTCCTCTCCAGCAGGACGCAGCGGGTCAGACTCCCCCCTTTCCTCTCGGACCCCACACCTATCACCTGCGGAGTCCCCCAGGGCTCCTCCCTCAGCCCGACGCTCTTCAACGTCTACATGGCTCCACTTGCCCCCATCGTCAGAACCTACGGACTCAACATCGTGTCATATGCAGACGACACCCAGCTCATCCTCTCCCTATCCAACGAGCCCAACACCGCCAGACGCAACTTTCGAGAAGGCATGGAAGCTGTCGCCAAATGGATGAAAAACAGCTGCCTACAACTAAACACCAACAAAACAGAAGTACTCATCATGGGCCCAAACCCCGACGCCTGGAGTGACACCTGGTGGCCCACCGCCCTCGGAAACCCGCCAACCCCCACAGACCACGCACGCAACCTAGGAATCATCCTGGACTCCGAGCTCAAAATGGACCGCCAGATCAACTCTGTCTCATCTTCCTGCTTCCACACCCTCCGCCTCCTTCGTAAGACCTTCAAATGGATCCCCCTCGAACACCGAAAGACAGTCACTCACGCCCTGGTCACCAGCAGACTCGACTACGGCAACGCACTCTACGCCGGAATAAACAAAAACCTCATCCGCAAGCTACAGAACATCCAGAACGCCGCCGCAAGACTGGTCCTCAACCTGCCAAAACACTGCCACATCTCCCAGCACCTGCGCACACTCCACTGGCTCCCCGTCGAGGCGAGAATCACCTTTAAGATGCTCACCCACGCACACAAGGCCCTCCACGGCACCGGACCAGCATACCTGAACAGCCGACTCAAATTCCACGCACCCCAAAGGACCCTACGATCAGCCCAGCTTTCCTACGCTGTGGTCCCCCGCACCAGAAAGACCAGATCGGGAGGCCGCTCCTTCTCCTTCCTCGCGGCCAAAGCATGGAACGCCCTTCCGCTCCACCTCAGACAGACAACATCGCTCCCCATCTTTGCAAGAAACCTCAAAACCTGGCTCTTCGACAGACCCCCTCCTTGATGGAATGGAACCTGCACCCCCCCCCCACCCCTAGCGCCTTGAGACCCTTACGGGTGAGTAGTCGCGCTTTAACAAACTCCTGATTGATTGATTGATTGACTGTTACCTCCAGGAAATCCTACACAGCGCGATTGCTTAGAGGTCTTTGGAGGCCATGCTCCATTTCGCCACCACTCTGCAAATGCACCTCCTGGCACACTGCTGGCTGGGAAGTGAAGTCCTCATTGCTCCAGAGGGTCCTTGGGGGCCAACTACCCCTCCGGTTAGCTCCAGTAAGTCCCACACAGCTGGATTGCAAAGAAGTTGTTAGAGGCCACGCCCTCTTTTTCCACCAATCTGCAAACTTGCCTCCTGGTGCACTACTGGTTGGGGAAGAAGTCCACTTTAGTCCTGAGGCCCTCAGGAGGCAAAGGGACTTTATCCCCCAGCCAGAAGCCTTCCAGGAGTTACATTTGCAGAGTGGTTATGAAGGGGAAGGGGATGCGGCCTCCTGCAACTTGCTGGAGGTTTTTTCATTTTTTTAAGGGAAGGAGGCTGCATGGCCCGCCTTCCCTGAGCCATTTTTGGCCCCGGGTACCCCATCCCCCAAAGCCCAGCCTTTTCTTAAAATAAAAATAAAACAATTTACAGGGAGGGAGGCCAAGAGGCCCCCCTCCCGAACCGATTTTGCCTTAGGGACCCCATTCCTCAGGGCCAGGCCATTTTATTTTTTATTTTTTAAAGTAATGGGGGCCATGCGTCCCCCAACTCCCAGGCCTATTTTGGTCCTGGGAACACCATCCCCTGGGGCCTAGCCTCTCCGTTGGGGACCATAGGGATATTCGGGGGGAGCCTGAATGCCCCCGCTGTCCCTGCCAGGGCCCGCATCCTGCAGGACCCGGCATTGCTTTTGGACAGAGGGAGCTGCTAAACATGCCTCGGTCCAAAAGCAATTCTGCTCCGCTTCATGCAAACAGCAGTATTTGTTCTGCCCTCGCTTTGCTAAAGTGAAGCACACATTAAAATATCAGTGTGTCATCGAGTTGGGCTTTGCACTTTTCTTTGGTGTGTTTAATGACGGGATGCTCCATGCCTGTGTCCGCGAAGCAGCCCTGCAGGGGTTTCGGCTCCCGTCAGTTGGAGAAAGCTGTTAGACTTTAATTGGGGACCATGTCCAACTCATCTACGTGCTACAAAATGGATTATCCTGGTATTCAGCCTGTGGGCGTGAATGGGTGTACAGGAGAAGTGATGTCTCCTTCTGCAGACTCTGGTACACTTGCTTCATGTGTGATCACAGAGATATGAACAGGCCAGCACATTCGAGGAGGCAAACGATATACAGGCCAATCGCATTGCATATCGTCTGTGACTTATTTCCATCTAAACATTTAATGCACTTGGCTAAAAAGACTGGGCTACAAGGCGCTATTTCAGCAGGATTGGATATACATCTCAGTTTGTGTATTTGGCAAATTACCATATTTTGAACTGTTGGTTTAAAACGTTATTAAACATGATATTATATTTGCCACTGTTTGTACCATCATTCCAGGTGCACTATGGTATTAGTAGTATTCACTACTGTGTCACCGCAATATAAGGCGTGTGACTTTTTTGAATCTTGATTATCCTCACCTGTGATCAAGGCTATACTAAAAGGCCGAAACCCATAAGGACTGATGTACTGCCTTTGCACACATTTAGATATTAGTGTGCCATCGAGTTGGGCTTCGCACTTTTCTTTGGTGTGTTTAATGACGGGGATGCTCCATCCCCATATCTGCAAAGCCGCCCTGCAGGGATGGGCGCTCCCGTCAGTTGAAAAAAGCTATTTGGATCTATATATATCAACACAATACCCTTTCAGGCATAGAGTGACCCATAAATGATGCAAAAAATAAGCAGAGAACTCGGGTTAGTTCTCAAGTTTAGGTGGAAAGCATCTCCGCGACCCTGGTCTGACTGACAATGCCTGCTGACGCCGCCACAGAGACGCTGCTCGCACCGCGATCTGTGGTACCACACTCTGCACTGTCTCGCTTCACGACGATGCCTTGGTATCCCCGACGATGATGCTCCATGCCGAAATCTACGCCGCTGCTTGCACTATGGTTTGAGGGCACCGCTTGTAAAGTTACACGACGCACCACCCTCATTCCACACTGCAGCCTTGGCCTACCGATGCTGACACCATCAACTCTAGGTTGTCAGCCAACAACAGCGCTTCAGCCACGATGACAATGCTGCTTTTAGGACTGTAACTCCCTTATCATGACTAGAGTGGTGGTTTCTGCCCGACTTTGGCACATGCCCTAGCGGACCAAAAATTCCATTTATAACAGAGAGTATTTTTCAAACAGGTGCTTTTACATCCCATTTAATGGGATATTGTGGTTGCAATTGTGGGCTGGACCATATAGGTGTTATATGATAAGGAGCATCCTATCACAGCCGAAATGATTGTGATATAAAGCTGGGTCTAGTGCAAGATCTCATTCTGCTTTTAGACATCTGGAAACCCGAGGAGGGCCAAGTAATTGTTGCGGCACTGATCCCAGGGCGAGAACCAGTTCTTCAGTAGAGCGTGACTGACCTCCCACATGGTATTGCTTCCCTCCACCTCCTATGAGGGTCAAGGATTCTTCTGGCACATCATTGCTGCCACCTGGGGAAGCCTGCTGATCACGGGCAAAGCGCTGCTGGCTCGCCCCAATGCGCCAACTCTGCTAACCGCAGAACTGCTCCTGAGTGAAGGGAGCCATCGCAGGTGACACTGCCCCACACCTGCAACGTTGGGGACTGTAAGTCCCAGAAGCCCCTGCGCACCATCCACGCCTCTTAAGATGCTCTGCACTCCCGCTGCGTGGGACATGCGCGGGCCGTGCCCGGGCCAAGGGCGGGCCTGTCATTGCCCCCCCTTGTCTTCGCATCCAGGATCAAGTTAGCCATTGAAAGTCGCTCAGAAAGGTACTGTGTATATTGACTCACTTCCTCTCTTCTTTGTTTTCTGCCTGGGCCTATATGTGAGGCTGCTTTACCGACTATGTTGACTCTGTTCTCACCCAACTACTGTGGACTTCCCAATTGCTTTTGCTCTGTTGAAATCGAGCTTGCCGTGCTGTTGAAGGTTATAGACTCACATACTCATTTAGCAAAAGTACTTTGATTATACTTGGCACTAGCGGTCACTACCTCCTGAGGGTGCACTATGGGGAAAAAGAAAACCATGGAGGGCGGGGGAGGAAGTGGTGGACCTCGAGTAGTTAAAGGGAAGAGGGATAAGAGGAAACCTAAACATCAGGGCAGCAATTGTGTACTCAACCGGATAGACATGCTGATTAACGAGTGCAAGGTCATTATAGAGGGGAACCAGACTGCGTCTAGCACCTCTGGTGTCCCAACAGACGGACCCCCTCCAAGCCCCAGGTCACACTGCCCCCAGTTATTCCAACAATGTTTCAAAAGCAATCACTTAAGAGGGCCCCCACAGTATCCAACAAGCCAGCATTAATTAATAAGGATACACCTCAATCTCCCTTTACCCCCATTAACAGTACCGGCTCAAAAACTTTACATTTAGAGCCGATGATCCACTGCGCGAACAGATTCTCACCCCTTCAGGACTTTAGTATTGATCAAAACGAAACTCAGCCTGTGTCATCTGCCCCTGGGATGGTCGGCGACATCACGACAAACAGCACAGAAAATAAATCAGAGACCTCGGACACCAACTTGATCTTAAATTCACTTAGAGCTGAAATTGGAACACTGAAAACTATGGTAGAAGTCTCACCACCCTAGTCAAAATGCTACGAGGGCCAGCCCCATATTGCACACAGTATGATATCCCTGTATATAGCAATAACCCTTACCTTACACATAACGATGTATCATCACAGAAACCAGTACCTCCTAGCAAAGGACATATCTCTATAACCATCTAATAACCATAGGAATAACCATCTAATAGCCTATAAAAAACAGTGCCCATTGGAGGACGATGTCTCTGAGCTCCCATGGAATCAACTAGAAAGAAACAGGTTCAACTTCTGAGGCTCCACCGCGTGCACTGCTCTGCTGCTACCCTCATGGTTACAGGCAGCCAGGAATAAATGGGCAGAGTGGTTTGAGACTCAGGCAGCCAACTGGAGCTGAGACCTTTCAACACTGTGGCTTAACCCTTGCAGGATGAGAGTGGGAGCACATTTCTTGGCTGTGGCTCTGCTGCATTTTCTTGGCATGTACCCAATTGCTTTCAATGCTTTGCATAGTTCTGAGCATAGTTGTACTATGTGTAAGCTTTCACCACTGCCCTAGCATGATCAGGCAGAATGAAAGTCATTAGATATTATAAATGCTGACTTATAGGTGCACTCGCCACTGGTGCGGGCTCAGGGCACCCTTAAAAGAGAAGCATCTAGTCGTCCGACTCTTCTAGCCGTATACCCTCACATGATGTCATTTGCAGACCTTCTATTCTCATGTGACGTAATCTGGCCATAAGTAAAAAGGCATTTTGCATTTCCTAACACTGCAAATGCTCTTAAGGAGACAGTGCACATGCCTTGCATCCCTGAATTCTTACACCATACCTGACTCCTAGAACAAGAAATGAGAGGCACCTCGACAGGGCACACAGGACAACACGTTTCATCATCAAGAGATCCTTCTGAATACTGAACTCTAGGATTTGCTGCCTCTATCAGACTCTTGGAGCACTGCTGTACGAACCTGAGATGTGCTGTAAGATTATCACCACATGTGCCATACTACACAACATCTCCATGAGGAAGTGTCTGCACAACATCACCACTGAGGAGGAATCTAACTCAGATGATGACTTACCACCACTACAGGTGCGACAGGATGGGACACTTGCAGCAGAGGGCCATGCATGATGCACAGAGATCGCCAACAACTAATTTTGAGGTAAGAGTGATTACAACATCTAAGAAATGGACATCACTCAGGATGGTAATGCATGGTGCATAACTGAAAGATTACCATTCATTCAGGTTGTTACAATAACATCACTCTCCTAAAGCAACTGTATCCATTGCGGATGTAACATTGTTTCAACTAGGAAACAAAGTATGCCATTACCAACAAACAGTGGACTCATAACTCTGAGTGTTCAGGACATTCACTTCTTCTGGCCTCTGGGGTTGAGTGCCTTGTCGTAACACTGGTCTGTGAGAGTGGGGCATGTCAGATCCAGAAGTGTTCTGGTGGGCATGTACGCCTGGCATGTACGCCTGGCACTGCATATTAACTGCATAGATGTGGCACTGATGCTAGAGCTGCCTTCACTCTCAGGTGGCAGTAGTGTGTTGGGGACAGAGAGGTTGTGGGTCTGTATGTTCTAAAGCGCTGTGGTCAGTTGAACAAGCCCATGTGCAAGATCCTGACAGCAGTGCCCCAAGTCACTCTGCATGTTGAGAGTTCTCCTTGCAAGAGTTGATGTGGCTACTACCAATAGGTTGATGGAACAAGTTAAGGCATTAGCTACTGCCAGTGTCTCTGCACATGTTCCTCCTTCTCCATAGCAGTAATCCAATGGTCCTGCCCATTCTCAATTGCTGCATCAACCTTGACATAATGAGTAGATGCCTATTGACAGTCTTAATGTATTTGATTTGCAGGTGCTTTATGGAGATGTTGATGTATTGGCCTTCATATTGATGGGTGTGTCAGTAGCTTCCTCAGCCTCAGTAGTTTCTGGCACGTCCTGGGTGTGATCTGTGGAAATGACTGTATATAGTTAGTTTTAATAAATGGTTAATGTGTACACAACATTGTTGTAACAGTTCCTCCTGTGTTTGACATGATGCTGATGGACAGGTATGTGTAGAGAAGTCTTCAGACCACCGTACAGCATGTCATTTTGGTATACTACAACTCTCATGATGGATTGCCAAGGCAGTGCAACCATCTCGTCCCCACCGAGACGAGGAAGACGGTCACCCAGGCCCTCGTCACCAGCCGACTGGACTACGGCAACGCCCTCTACGCCGGAACCACCGCCAAGCTCCAGAAGAGACTCCAGCGGATCCAGAACGCCTCGGCCAGACTCATCCTCGACATCCCCCGACGCAGCCACATCTCCGGACACCTGAGAGATCTGCATTGGCTCCCGGTCAACAAGAGAATCACCTTCCGTCTCCTCACCCACGCACACAAAGCCCTACACAACCAAGGCCCGAGCTACCTCAACAACCGGATCAACTTCTAATCCCCCAAACGCCTCCTCAGATCAACCAGCCACGCCCTCGCCGCCGTCCCCCGCATCCGAAGAGCGACAACAGGAGGAAGGTCCTTCTCCTACCTGGCCGCCAAGACCTGGAACTCACTCCCAACCGACCTGCGCCTGACCCAAGACCACCTCTCCTTCAGGAAGAAGCTCAAGACCTGGCTGTTCGAGCAGTAACGGCACCCCCCCCACCCCAAACCAGCGCCTTGAGACCCTACGGGTGAGTAGTGCGCTCTATAAATGACCTGATTGATTGATTGATTGATCTTAATGGGGGCAGATTTTCTCTGATGTTTTATTTGAGGAATTACAAACATTAGTTATGTGGAGTAAGTAAAGGAAAGTTGACCTACCCTGGGTCGTGCCGGCAGCAATAGAGGTGTTAATGTCAGACCCTCCCACCACACTTTCCGGTTCCAGTGTCTCCTTGATTAGTGTCTCCATGGGAGTGGGAGGAAGGGTATTTGTAGGGTGTACCCCCTGTGCCATGACCATCAGACATCCTGCTGGCCACCTTTTCTTTGGGCAGGATCTTACGTCATACCACCTTTTTTGGATTTCTGGGCTGGTCCACTGTGTTAAGCCAAGTGAATTCACCTTCTGAAAGGCGCTGTTCCATAACTTAGACTTCTGGCTCTCAGGTACAGAAAGAGATCAATATAGGCCACACATTCCACTGTTAGGAGCTCCAGCTCCTTTTCAGGGAATTTCACCTGCCACTTCCTGCTACAAGATTCCTTGGCCCCATCTTCTTAGGACATAGTTTAGTGCAGTCAGAGGTATTCCCTTGCCAGTAGTTAGACAGGTGCATTCCTCCCTTCCAGAACCTTTCCAGGCCTCTGGTTTGTGGCCTCACGTCACATTTGTAAACGTCCTGGTCTGACATCATCATTCTACATCCATAATGCGACTTTCCTGATTTGGGAATCCCTATAAGGAAATCACAATTTTGCAATTTCCTAAATTGCAATTTTCTCCATAGGAATAGCTATTAGGGGAATCAGAGGTTACATATATCTCATTTTGCGATTCCCTAATAGTGATTTCTATGGATTCGCTATTTGGAAATTGCTAATCCGGAGTTTGCAACATATGGCCAGCAGTTTGGGCAATTTTATGGTCTATTTGTGGTGTTGCGACTACCCTGTATTAATTTTGCCTTGTTTTTACTTTGTAAGCTCAATAAAAAAAAGGAAAAAAAGGAAAAAGAGGAAGAACGATAATACAATCATCTGAACAAGAGTAGTAAGCAACTGGAAGATGACATTGGGTTTCACAGAAAGCAGCAGACTATGTGTCCTGGCAGCCACACTGATCTCGCAAGATTTAGTGGAGTGTAGAGCCGTTCAGCATCCTGTTTTTATATCCACTGAAACTGATGGAAATACACAACAAGTTTGGGTCGCTTGGAACACGGAGCAGCACATGATGACCACAGGCCAGCCCCTCTGGGTATTTTACCTGGGGAAGTTATACGAGCTGACCCGCATGTTGCTCAGCACTCCAGTAAGGACGGAGGCTGTTTTTTCAGAGAGCGGGGGAATTATCTTAGCTTGTTAAGTACTTAACTTGATCAAACCTCTCCTAATCCACCACCCTTTTCTTTCATAATGACAGTCTCTTCATCAACTCTTTGAATTTTCACTGGTTTATGGACTTTGGAACCCCCTTTCACAACTTCATTGGATTTCTTTATTAAAACCCAATCACCTGCAGAAAATATAACTGGCCTTTATATGATGTATGCTATCGAATCACTGGTTGTCTTTTATTTGACTTCTCAGAGCCACTCTGTGTACAAGTTATTGTTCATTCGGTTTGTTTATTTTTTCCTCTATTTAAATTTCTTATCCAATCATTAAGTAAATTTTCCTTCTTTCTTAATAGTCTAAAAGGGAAACACTATCTGTACTATGTGTGATGACTAAATACGATCAGACCTTTTGTCTCAAATAATTTTCAACATTCTGCCCTGTTGCAATTGCTGTTTTAACACCCTCCTTAAGAAAATACGTAGCTAATGGTTTACTTTGCAAGCCTAATAGTGCTCACCACTAAAAAGATATACTAGAAAGATAGTTACCACCCTCAGGTATCGTGACCCAGATCCTCCAAGAGTCCTTCCTGAATCAGCCTTAAGTAACTCTAACATGTAAAAACTATACAAGAGTCTTAAAGATACATTGAACCTACCTTGCCTTCAATGTAAACTAACCAGCAACCACCAGTCCAACAAAGACCCGAAAATTGCCCCTGACTACATATGGTAGATTTAACGACCTTAAAGCAAAGGAGAGTTTTATTGAAATAGAAGAACCTTCCAGCATCAGCAACACAATGCCCAGTTTGGGACTGGAGAAATAGCACGAAAGCAGTTCAGAGTAACAAGTAATTCACTTGTCAATATTTCCCCAGACCATTTCCTTTAAAGAGATTGAATGGAAAATAAGACCATAATCATTGTCTAAGCATTCAGCTCTCAAAAGCACCTACTGTATAGGGCCTGGTTAAATCAAAGCCAAAATCTGATAGGAAGTATATAAACTGCTTTGTTGTGGCCAGAAGTTGAGAACTCTAGGCTTACTTCTGCATTGCTTTCTGGAATACCTGGAGGTTTTTATTAAGGGCTTCTCTATCAACGGCAAACACAAAAAATATTAAAACTTCAACACTGCATCGACTATATGGCCTGCTGTACTTTTTGGTGTCATGCTTTTATATCCCTCAAAGTATAAACAGCCATCAAAATAGGGCCACCTGTTTAAGGAGGAGACGTCAGCCCCCAATTAAACGACTTGGGTGTAACTCATGATATTTGAGTCTGGAAGGAGAGTAAGATGTACAGAACAGTTCTTGGTAAAATAATCAATTGACAGTGTGAGAGCATGATATGCCTTATAATGAAGAAAGATGTGGAAGCATGTATTTAGCGGCATAAACATAAGAGGTCATCAACCAGGGTTTGTGGTCTTTGCTTTAATTAACACCATTATACAGCATGCCCATTTCACTTTAATTTCATTTTCCAAATTTGAAATTTAACCTAAGTGGTTAATTTAGAACTTATTTTGTGTTGTTACATTTTTTAAATCCAAATCAAGCAGGAAGTACTCAGAGCTAGCCCTAATCTCGATAGTGTGTTAGAATCTACCACAATGATTCCATATTGCTTAATCTCAAAGTAGGAAGACTTACACAATAAGATTCAATTCATTGCTCTCAAGATCAACCAATGAAAAACAGCTTCAATCTTCATATGTTGAAAATCATCTTTATTGATAATTCTTGTATATTTTCAATCCACCTTAATAAGCCAGTGCATCCAAATCATTGTGTCCTATACACAGACATCCTCAGGACTGTAAACATATGTCCACCATAATTCCAATTAAAATATGAATTTAAAAAAGCAATCATTTGTGTTCATACATATATAATATATTTAAACACATACAAAATTGCTGAAAATTCAAACATCTTATTTCTACAAGAGAGCCTAGTTTCAAAATGTCTTGTGATGATTCTGTACATTTCCAATACTCATTGAGTTCACACCTTTTTCAAACATTTTTAATTAATTCATCCAAAGTAAATTTTCAAAATTCCCCACACATCATTTAGCAATTCAACAAGTACCTTCCATCACTGATACTTCCAATAAAAAAGTAATTGTGAACATAATGCCCTATGGCAGCAATACAATCATAAATCAGTTGGTACATCCTCCTATACCCTTTTGATCCATATTTTTTTCTCACAAATTACTAAAAAGTCGCTTTAATTGCCAGTCCACGATTATCTGGTCAACAGAATTTCAAGTGCCTTTCTGTACATTCATTATTAGGCGTTTCTATAGAAAAAAATATGAAATAGTGCAAGAAAAAGTCAATAATTAAAAGTTAATATTACTCGTAGCAACTAACAACATACATTTGTGGTAATAAACTATGGGGCTTAATAGCAAGAAATAGCGATATTTATTGCTAAACGTGGTTAGCGACTTTTTTTTATCGCTGGCTATCGCTGGATATTTTAGCGGAGAAAACATGCTATTAGCAAAGTTTTTCACTATTGTGCTAACATTTCCAGCGATAGCTGCTGCATTTGGAATAATTACAAAAAATATTGCAGAAATGGTAAAGGTCACCAAAAAAGGAGCAAAAAAGCCTGAAGGTTGGTTTGATAAGGCATGCCGGGTAGCACAGAAGGAACTTAAAAAAAACCTCAACGAGGCCGTGAGGAATAGGGAAGAGGTAGCGGAGGCTAGGCATGCTTATAGTCAAGCCTTAAAGGAAAGAAAAAACCATCTGAGAGCCTCGGCATGGCAGGCCTTGCACGAGGCAAGTATTAGTAGTAATAATGGAGCTTTTTGGAAAGCAGTGAAAGCCCCTTTCCTTGCGCCTAGATTAACTGACACAATAGAGATAGCAATAGAGGAGGACAGATGGCTTGACCATTACCAGGCACTATATAGTGTGAACACCGCTGTATCAGAGAATAGTGACATAGAGAGGATAAGTGTTCCACATACTGATTCTGGTACAGAGTTCCCTTTAATGATCACTTTCACATTGAACGAAGTTAATAAAGCATTAGGTGAGAGCGCTTCCGTGAAAGCCCCGGGCCCCCAATGGGGTCCCAGTTGATGTATATAAAGCAAACACATAGCTGTGGGCACCCATTATTACCAATGTTTTGGCAAGCTGTACCAAAGTGGGCCTCATAAAATCATGGTCAGATGCGATAGTGGTACCTATCTTTAAAAAAGGGGACAGAAGCGACCCACAATGCTACAGACCCATCTCATTGCTCGACTCATTACTAAAAGTGGCTGGTCGAGTAATCTTGAGCAAATTACAAGCATGGTCTAGTGAGGGACAGGTCCTGTCCAAATTTCAATATGGGTTCCGTGCAGGTCTTAGAACTGTGGAACAGAGCCTGAACCTGAAACTTCTAATAAATAAATACACAGATGCAAAAAAGGGCAGTATTTTTCTGACATTTGTAGACCTGAGTAGTGCCTTTGACTGTGTCATACATAAACAGCTGTGGGATGCGCTTGGTGGTATGGGAGTTGACCCTCCACTAATCCTATTTTTGAGAGAATTGTACAGTGAAGCGGGGACCAGAGTAAGATATGGGAAAGATGGCGAAATTTCTAAAAAGTTTTTAATCCAGAAAGGGGTAAGGCAAGGCTGCGCCCTCGCCCCTTTCCTTTTTACGTTGTATATTAACGGCCTAGGACAATTTTTTATTTATTCTTGTAAGGATTATCCTTTTATTAATGGATCCCGGGTACCTATCTTATTATATGCAGATGATGCCGTTTTAATGAGTAGAACCCAGGTTGGACTACATTTTGTGGAGTATATGGAAATGAGGGGCCTGAAGGTTAACAGTAGTAAAACCTATACCATGAAATGTGGAGCCAAGCGAGGAAAAAGATGTGACATCCACATAGAAAATATCAAGATTGATTGCACTAAAAAATATTCCTATCTGGGTATTGTCTTTGAACATTCTGGCTCTTGGTCTGCGGCAATACACGCAAGGAAACAAATGTTTCTGAGAGCCTCGGGTGCTTTAAACAACTTTGCGAAGAGACTTGGGCGCAGACCAGTCCCCGAACTAATAGATATTTCTAAAGCCAAATGTATTTCTAATGCTGTATATGGTTCAGGCATCTGGGGTGTCTCTAATGTTAGCGCATTGCAGTTAGATGAAAATGCTTTTTTACGTTATCTTTTAGCAGTTCCTAATTCTACTTCTACCTATATCTGTCACAGAGAACTTGGTCTACCATATATTTCGGACATAATTATTACCAATGTAATTTTATTATGGCACTGGATCTGGACAATGGAAGAGATGAGCTTTAACAGAGAGATTATCATGGAAAAAGTCCCGCTGAAGCGGCGATATTGCCCTTGCTAATATGCCCCCATAAGTTCATTACCTAAACATAATTTTAGCATTACTTAATTTAGGTAATGTGATTCATGAAGATCAACACTTACATTGTATTAACTCCAGTCAATCATGCAATACCACATTTCTATAATGCAAAGAGTTCCATATCTCAAATATGGCTTTCTTTTGAGTTGCAAAATAAATTAGAAAAATAATTAATAATTGCTTCCATCATTTTGCAGGCATAAAATAACTGCTCTAAATGAGAGCCTTCTTAAAATATGCATTACTGCGATGGTATCATAAATTACAGACACATACCCATTGTAACCTGAACAATCAAAATCTCTCCCAAAAATCACAGCCTCCAAACAGTTGTAATATTTTAATATTGTAATATCGTAATATCTTTCCATGTCTGAAACAAATACCCAACACGGGCACGAATTTTGGATCTCCAGTATGGAGAAAACAAACAGTATAACAGAATTAAAAGTTTGAGTATCGTGTGCAATGACATTATCATAAATTGCTGAGCAATACCCAAACTGAACATCAAGTTCTCCCCCACATACCACTTCCTCCAAAAAGTCGTACTTTTCTAATATTCTCCCACATCTGACACAGCTTACCAACATGTTCACCTTTTTTAAATCTTCAATAGGAGCTGAATAACCTGTATGATTCAGAGGTAAATATATCTCCATGAAGTATCACCACCCTTCTTCCAAGTATGTTTTTTAGTCCACATTTAACCTTTGGAGAGTATAAAACAATTTAGCAATTTCATAATCGCTATACCCACTATCACATCCACACAATATTACATTTTACCTCCCTTTCCTATATACATATTTATTAACCTCGCATTTAATTTCCCAGCCATCCGTGCATAGTCAAAGTAGTGTTATTCAGATAATCCATTACATAGGTAAAGGGAATGCAAAACGTATTCTATGCAACAATCTTGCACACTTACTCTTGCTGTTGTGTAGGACCTTTGAAAATCAACTTTCCATGTATTCCTTATATGAATGCCATCTTAGAGAGTGCAAACCACATCTATCCAAAGACACTCCTCACATTGAAAATGTACATACATCATTCTATTTTTAATATCATGACACTTTCTTTCCACACAACTCTCAAAAGGTATAGTCCACCTTCACATCCATAAATATGTTGAAAGAAACATCTACATAAATTAACAATTCTCCTCATATCAGGCTTCCATTCAACAAATATCTTATCCTACATATGATAATAATTCTCTTTTGTTCTTCCTACTATTTTTTCCCATCAAATGTCTATATGTTATGTTATGTTATGTTATAGAGATTTATTACGCGCACAGCTGCTCCAGCAAAGGAGCGTCCTGGCGCAGGACAAGGTAACAACATAACACAGCTAAAAGAGGCACCAGACTAAAAAGTAAAACAATTTAAGAGAATAGAAAAGTCTTGATGGCCCTACGAAATGAGAAAAGATCATCAAGGGCACGGATCTTTGGAGGCAAGGAGTTCCACAAGGCCGCAGCACGTACTCGAAATGAGCGACCACCAGCCCGACTACGCTTGAACCGGGGGGCTACTGCAAGTTCGAGGCCCAGTGAACGTAGAGAACGGGCAGGAACATAGAGAGACAAGAGATTCAAAAGAATCTGGGCAGGAGAGCCCTTAAGGATCTTATAAGAAAGACAGAGCACTTTAAATTGAATTCTCTGCTTAACCGGCAGCCAATGGAGGGAACGCAGAGTATTGGCAGCGGAACAGGACCTGGGCAACCCCACCACTGCTCTAGCTGCCGCGTTTTGCACGCGTTGAAGACGAGTGATTTCAGCCTGGTTTATCCCTACCAAGAGGGAGCTGGCATAATCAAGCCGAGAAATCACCGTCGCCTGCACCACGAGCTGCCTGGTCGAAGCATCAAAGAATTTTAACACTGGTCTTAAGCCACGCAGGATGCCGAAACAGCATGCAGCGGTTCTCTTTGTGTGGCAGACAAAACTAAGAGCGGGTTCTAACCACACCCCGAGATTTTTTATCTCCGAAACTGGAGTTGGGGTGGGACCAAGCTCTGGGGGCCACCACATATCGCCCCAGAGTTCCGCCCGCTTGCCGATGATCATGATTTCTGTCTTTTTTTGCATTCAACTGGAGACAGTTGGAGTTCATCCAGCTGGCAACCGCCCGAAGTCCATTCTGGAATCTCGGGGCATCCAAACGAGAATCCCCACTGAGCGTGACGGCCAGCTGGGTGTCGTCAGCGTATGACACCATGGTCATACCCCACTGCTTGACGACATCAGCCAGCGGCCTCACGTAGAGATTGAACAACGTGGGGCTCAGTGAAGATCCCTGAGGGACCCCGAGATCCAGAGGATGAGATTTTGACTGGTGGGGCGGAATGGCCACGCAAAAAGATCGATCGGCAAGAAAGGAGCGGAACCACTGAAGAGCAGAACCAACAACACCAGCTTCCTCCAAGGATATAAAATCCTAATGAAATTAGATCCATTTTATTCTAGAATACTGAACAATACACATCTCGTGAACCTTGGAGTTTACAAACTTGATCCCAAACATAGAATAGAAGAAATTGGGTTATTGGTCGAGGGGATGGAAGCCCCACTCAGCCAAAAACCTCAAACCCAGTCATGGTAAACTACAAAAGTCACTAAGTTAACCTGCGCTTGACCGTCCTGTAGCTAATAAAAAAAAAAAAGAGGATAATTATAAATGTCAGACTCATAAAGAGTACTGACAGCATCCTAGGAGAGGAAAAGTCTCATAATAATCAAGTGTCTCTGGAGGAAACTGTATGGTACCTACAAACCGTTCAAAACAGTTTTTTCTCAAATATACAATGTATGTATAAAATGTAATAAAACTTCAAATTCAGCATTTTGTGATCATGGTCAGGTTGCATTGGTGTGAGAAAACTGAATTGTTGGTTGACTGAGGTGTAAGCCCTGGTCAAGCAACAGCCACAATCCCTTGCAGGGTGAACCATTACAAGTCACTAAAGTAACTTGTGCTTAACCCTAAGTAGCTTGGCACAAAGCAGCCAGGCTTAACTTAGAGGCAACGTGTAAAGTATTTCTGCAGCACACAAACAGTATTAAAGTGAAAACAGTACACATAAAAATCCCCCCCACAAATTAGAAAAATAGAGTATTTTTGTAATAAATAATATGAGACCGGGCAATGAAAATCAGTTGAGTGAGAGATATTAAGTTTAAAGGTTTTTAGTGAAAATAGCACCTAGAAGCACAAAACACCACTCAAAGTACAGCTCTCACTTTGCTAGTCACCAAGGAAAGTTGCTTCTAGCATGAAGAGCAACTTTCACAGAGTTAACATTGGTGGTCATCGCAGGCAACAGAGTCTTGGAGTAAACAGGCATGATAGCAAGCAGCCCAAACTTTGGGATTTTTATCTTTTCTTTTTGAGGAATGCACTCTGATGCCAACCAAGGATCTAGGACCTGGGAAGGCACCTCTTGCAGATCAGGGACTCCCTCCAGCAGAGGCCATAGGGTTCAGGGTCCAGTTGCAGGTCCATGCAAGTCCAGTTCCCCACTCACACCCCCGGGTACCCCGACTGTGATTGGGACACAATCCCCTCCCCCCCCCCTGGAGAAATGGGCTTTCTTATAAATGCTCGCTCCCTAGTGAAAAACAATATTGCCTTCAGAGATTGTATCTCAGAGAGGAAGCCCTCGTGGGCCTTTGTCACCGAAACCTGGGGCTCAGAATCAGCTGGTCCTGACCTGGTTGACGCCATCCCCGATGGTTATGCTTTTGTGAGACTGGACAGAGAGGGCCGAAAAGGGGGGGGAATTGGCATTCTACACAAGATCCCATCAACCTGCTGTATTGAGTGCCTCCCTTCCCCTCAGAACTCCTTCCAGGCTGCTCATTTCTCCCTTAGCCCCTCTCCCACGGTGTCCTTTACGGGCATTCTAATCTATAGACCCCCTGGCCTCAGGCCAACCTTTACCGTGGGTCTCCTAGAAATTCTTGAACCATTCATTGATAAACCCAATTTCACCATTCTTGGCGATTTCAATTTTCATTTGGAAAATTTTAAATCGCCCGACACTATATCTCTGGTGGACTCATTGGCCTCCTGTGGTCTTTTACAAAGAGTGGGAAGCTCTACCCACTCCGCTGGCCACACACTGGACGGGGTCTTTACCAACGATCGTAGACTGGAAGTAGGCCTTCCCCTCCCCCTTTCCTGGTCGGATCATAAGGCAGTCCCTATCGAGTTCACATCTGAACTGCGGGATCCGCCCGCAAAGGACAATAACATCTGGACTTTGAAAAGGAACTACAGGGGACTGAACAACGAGGCCCTTGGCCCCATCATCGCTAATTTCAAGTCCTCTCCCAAAATTGATATGGATACTGCCGCTCGGGAGCTTGTCAATACCATCTCGGAGGCAGTTAACATCCTTGCCCCCGCCAAACCACACTACTGCGCCAGGAAACGTCTGTCTGCCCCGTGGTTCTCTGACTCCCTTAGACTCCTCAGGCAGGAGTGCAGGAGGCAGGAAAGATTCTGGAGAGCCCACCCTGACCCAGATGAAAGGACCAAACACAAAAACCTTATTAGAGGATACAAGGCCGCAATTCTGGCAGCCAAACAGTCATACTTTACCAATCTGACAACCTCCCTCAGATCCCCTAGAGATCTTTTCAACATTGTTCAGCATCCAGATCCCATTGTCGCATCTCAAGAACTTTGCGATCAGATCTCCGCGTTTTTCACACCAAAATCGTGGACATCTATACCGCCCTAGAAGCCCTCAACTCTATTCAGGAGCCCGTCTCGCCACCTGTCCTTCCTTCTTGGCCGAGCCCGCTTTCGGCTCCCCGAGGATACCTGTCTAATTTTCCTCTACTGACCTTTGAAGTCTTAAATGAGCTTCTCGACAAACTCAAATCGGGATCCCCTCTGGACGCTGCCCTCTCAAAATTTTGAAGAACTGCAGAGAGGTCCTGCTTCCCCCCTTGCTGGATGTAATGAATCTGGCAATTTCGAATGGCGTCTTCCCCGCAACCTGGAAGTTGGCTATTGTCAAGCCTCTCCTGAAAAAGCATCTTTGGATCCCGGGATCCTAAAAAACTTCCGCCCCATATCCCTTCTTCCTGCCCCCGCCAAGATGCTCGAGGCCCACCTCAATCACCATCTTAGCGTCTTCCTGGACAAAGCTAGCCTGCTAGACCCCTCTCAGCATGGCTTTCGAAAGGCGCACAGCACAGAGTCAGCCCTTACAGTGGTGGTCAACAACATCCGCTCCAAGGTCGACAGTGGTCAGACTACCCTTCTGATCCTGCTCGCCCGTACAGCCGCCTTTGACACCCTGTCCCCCTCCATTCTGGCCACTCGTCTTGGTTAGATGGGAGTGGAAGGACTGGCTATGGGTCTCCTGACATCCTTCCTCAACCAGCGTGCCCAAAGGGTCAAACTGGGCGACTTCCTCTCCTCCGCCAAGCCTCTGCAATGTTGGGTCCCACAGGGCTCATCCTTGAGCCCCACACTCTTCAACATATATGTGGCCCTACTTGCAAGACTTGTTAGATCATTCGGACTGGAAGTGTTGTCGTATGCTGACGACACCCAGATAATGGTCTCCCTATCTCATTCTGTTGAGTCCACGGCCTTAAATTTTAAGAACTGCATGGAAGCCGTGGCAGGCTGGATGACCTCAAACTTCCTCAAACTTAATGGGGAAAAGACTGAGGTCCTCATCTTCGGTGGCAAACAAGATGTCTGGTCGGATGACTGGTGGCCGCCTGCCCTCGGAACATTCCCCAAGCCGTCCCTAGTTGCCCGCAATCTGGGGGTTATCATCGACACCACACTTGCTTTTGACAAACAAGTCAACAAGACTGTCTCCACCTGCTGTGGTGTCTTGAGGATCCTTAGGAAACTCGCAGACCATCTCTCCCCGGACACCCGGAAACAGGTTTCGGTGGCTCTCATCTCTCCTCGCCTGGACTACTGCAATGCCCTCTACCTGGGTATAAGCAAAAAGCTCATCCATCGCCTCCAAGTTGTCCAGAACGCAGCAGCTAGGTTTGTAGTTGATGCCCCCAGACGCTCCTCTGGATCCGGGATAAAAAAAAATCTTCACTGTCTGGCTGTACAGGCCAGGATTAATTTTAAGGTTCTTGTCCTTACCTACCATGCTCTACACGGTCTAGGTGCTGAGGACATTGGGTCCCTTGTGTCCTTCTACACCCCGGGCAGGGCCCTGGGATCGGCCCACAAAAGCCTTCTGTCTATCCCCCGAACCTTTAAGGCTAGGTGGGGAGGGAGGGCCTTTTCTCCCTTGCCCCAAAACTGTGGAACACGCTTCCAGCTGACCTTAAGGGCCAGCCGTCCCTCGCCCTTTTCCGTAAAGGTCTAAAAAACTGGCTTTTCGCAGAATCCTACCTGTAATCCCCTCTTCGGGTGTCACCGGCCACTCAGCTTTTCCATCAGATGCGCCTTGATGCCTCCGGGTTAAGTCGCGCAGTACAAATCCTCAATTCATTCATTCATTCATTCAGTTGCAGTAGGTTAGCAGGGCAGTTGCAGGGACCTCTGAGGATTGTTGTGTCCCTGTAGCTCACACAGGAGGTCATCCAACTGACCTTTGGAGTCATTATGCTTGATCTGGGATAAATGCAAACTGGTCAGGTCTAGGAGTATTCTGAAGAGTGGTTCTGGTGGTCCAATATTTTTACCTGGTGTAAGTCTTTGTGTGGTGGTGGCTCCTTGTCCTACTCCAACATCTGGTTCTGGGAAGTTCTTCTCCTGTCAAGGCTCTGAACTGTCTGGGGGTGACAAAAGGCAGAGTAGGCCTGGTGTCAAATTCCTTTGTGTGTGCAAGAGGCAAAGACCTTTGAAGTGTAATTAGAACTCTCCACACCTAATCCCCCTTTGTGTTTCTATCTAGAATCAATACACAAACCCCAACAGCAGAGCAATTCACTGTCGTATAACCCAAGACAGTGTCGGAATACACAGATGGTTGGGACAAAAAATGCAAACTTTCTAAAAGTGCAATTTTCAGAATCAAAGTTTAAAATGCAACTTTACCATTGACGAGGATTTTAAATTCCAGTTCATTTAAGTGTAAACTGTACTTTCCTTCCTGCTCCCAATTTAAATTTAGCACTTATGAAATATAATAAGGTAACACACTGTTATTCAATGAGTTAGATAGGCCTTCCAACTGTGAAAACAGAGTGTAGCACTTTTTCACTGCCAGGACAAGTGAAACTTAAGTGCACAATGTAGTGTTGTGTGAGTTTGCAATGATGGATCCCTTGTAGCTCCTGATCGAGTCCAAAGAACCGTGACATAGGCGTAAGAGAGGAGTGAAGTGAATGCAGGTTTAGAATGTTGAGCTTGTGGTTACAAACAGAAGAATAAAGAAATAATATACAGAGCTCTGTGTGTGGCTTAGCCCTTGGCAAGTATCCAGCTGGGCAGGACGCTACAACTGGTGACAAGGATGGGATATGTTACCCGAAGGTCAGCAGTGGTCTCCCAGTTGCAGTCCAACAAACTGCTAATACGTGCCACATGGGCCTCCGTCGAAGTGTGGAATTAACGTTTGGCTATGTGGAGCCAAGATTATAATAATAACAGTGGTTCAAGCACAAATTTGCACAAAAAGAAACAACATTTGTTATGAGTACAAATGAAAATAGTATTGCAAACAATATGAATAAGACAAAGGTAATAAAAAATCAAAGGAAGGTTATGAAAAGATACTGATAATCAATCAAACAATATATATTGCAAAAACATCTTTTACTAAAAAATGACATACAATGACAATTGAACAATGGACAAAAGGTGCCCATCCAGTTACACAACAGACTTTATAAAAGAGACACAATCAACAGTATAAACAATGAAACAATGGCAGAGGCAGGTGAATTAACATAGAAACTGGTCCGACAAATCACAAGAACAAAAGGGGCAATGAAGGCTTCCTCTTCAATGTATGCCAAATCCAAGCGTTGATGGCGTTTTGACCAGGCTAATTTGCTATGGTCACCATCAGGACAGACAAAACAAATACCTGAGCATCCTGTAGAAAAAATCTGAAAAGAACATATTGGGGTATCACAACCAGGGAAATATAATTCAATAATATCAGCACAGCACAAGACAAAAAATCCAGTTTCATGCAGTTGAAACTGATAAATAACGTGCTAATAAAAAAGAAACTGACTTAATCAAGGAAGGCATAAGTAAGAAAATTCAAACCAATGCACCCACAGCGCCATCCATATTAAAAAAGTGTGAGTAGAAAGCAGAATGAGATCCACCAGATGAAATGCATGTTAAGGAAACTATAGTGGAGAACAGGATGAAAACTACCAGCTGCCGTAAACGCATGAGTAAGGCCCCACGAATCACCAACCTCATGTGGAAACCTACTTGCACGTTCGAAGTCAAAAACGTTGAAAGCCATGAACGTATTTGGTTATGGCCAAAATGAGGAAATGGCATCAATAATTTTGAAGAAAAATCGAGAGTCCTAACCGCCAACAAATAAAGACATTAAGAGCCTGAGCAAGGCAATAACCAATTAAATCAGAACACTGCCTGAACAGTTACAAAAACAAGATGCTTCATCAGCTCCGGTGCAATCATAGAGACCGTCCCAAGGAGAATTCTAAATATTTTTTCTTAGATACTATCTGTAGTATCCTGCATTTGTATTGCAAAGTATTTTACTACTCCTGCTCAGCCAGCGCCTGTGCTCTGTGTTCAATAGAATGTTGGAGTCTTGATGTGCCTCGGAATGTTGGAACACAGAGAGGTGGAGTGCCAGTTGAGAATGGGCTGAGCAGCAGACAGACGGCTCCTAGTGGGGCCCCCCTTCACAACTTATCTACCTGTTGTCTAGAACTATACTACTTGTTACCTGCTTGAATAAATCATCTTTAATTGCAACCTTCCTGTGTGGACCTCTTCTCTGCACTATCTGAAAAGATAACATAGACCAATTTAATTATCTTAAACGTAAACTTAGAAAACTTAAAAAGACTAAATTGAGAATGATCTAACTGGATAATCAACATTGCTTACTTGCCCGATATATCGGGCATTCATACACTTTAATCGCCATCCGTGCAATGAAAGAGTGACAGGAGCAGCGTCTGATTAAGCACTGTTCACCTCTGTAAAAAAAAGAAGAAATACTAAGAGGCCGATTATGATGGCGGACGGACCTAAGTCCGTCCGCCACCATAGAGGAGGAGGGACCGTCCGCAGGGGCAGCGGCGGTCCCTCCGTGCTAATTAGGATGTGACCGCCACCCTGGCGGTCACATCCTGTATCTTTATCATTGCGGCGGGTGCTGCTTGAAGCAGCACCCGCCGCAATGATAAAAATGTATGTTGTGCATTTGCATGCACAAAGCGGCAGGCACCTCGCGGTGCCTGCCGCTTTGTGCAGGCAAATGCAGGGGGGTATCATAGGTACCCCCATGTGCACCCCCAACCCCTCCCTTCACCCCTGGGGGCCCGCAACGGGCCCCCAAACACAAATCCGTATGCCTTTACACGGCGGAAATGCCGCCGTGTAAAGGCATCTTTCTGCAGAAATCCTAATATGGCTGGCGGTGTCCATGTTGAAGCTTTTCCGCCGCGGACGGAAGGCGTCCGCGACGGAAAAGCTGCGGACTGAAAAACGATCCCCCACCATCCTAATCTGGCGGGGGGTCTTTTTCAGTCCGCAGCGGTTTTCCCGCATCCTCCGGGCCGGCGGTGGCTTCCGCCGGCCCGGAGGATGCGGGAAAACCGCAATCGTAATCAGGCCCTTAGTATTCATTCACTATGTATATCCAGAAGTCTACCTGTAGGATGTTTAATTTAAAAACAGAATTAAGCCACATTCAGAATTAAAATGACAAAAGCGGCAAAACAGGAAAAGTTATATAAATTGAATAATAATGAGGGTGAATCAAGCATGCCTGTGTGCGCATGCGTAGAACTGATAATGCTACTCCCCGGGTCAAGCCCAGTACACTAAAGGAGCAGAGCTATCATTCGAAGTGAGGCGGTCAAACACAACACAAACTATTGTGTCAGCTGGTGAGACATGATCAAATTAGGGTCAAAAATCAAAAACTTACAACAGACCTAAAAAAAATCTAATGGAATCAAATAAGAAAAATAGAATAAAGTGCACAAAAGAAATGTAGAAAACCCATTAAGGGTTTGTCGGATTTAGCATTGTGCTATGTTTATAATTCACAAAATAAATAAAATAAATGATACATGCATAGATGACTTAAGGGGAGAATAATCATATGAGATACCATACCTCATTCCATCATGATTGGCTTGGTTGAAACTAGAAAACTAATCATAGGATATCATAAAATTACAGACCAAAGTAAGGAATAGAGAATTGCAAGACTAAATCAATATGACTGTCATACAGTCAAAAGGCAGGTGTTTCATAAAACATTTATAAAGCAGGTATGCAAACATGAAATCAGTGTAGAACTAAAGAGTTACACTCCTCCAATGTGTTTAACCCCTTATTGATGCTATCCATCTCAAAATCCAGAGGCATTCAGCTTTATTGAGCATCACCCCCACATGGAGGTTTCTCTATTAATTCAGTCACCTGCCATTTTATTTCCACAGGACAATGATGTAGCTCAAGGAAGTGGGATGCCAAAGGAGCACATTCAATATGACATCTGATGCAGCTTTTGTGTTGTGGAATTCGAATTTTTACTTTCTGGATTGTCTGAACCACATAGATAATCTTACAATGGCACCACAAAGCATAAACTACATTTTGAGAAATGCAATTAGTATGGTCCCTAAAATTATGCACTATTTCTTCATGTAAAAATTGTTTGTTTTTAAACTCACACATTAAACAATTGCTGCATCAGTAATGGCTCACAAACTTATTATGGCCCCATATTGAAACCAAGTCTGGGGAATTAACCTTTGGCAAGGAGGCTCGTAACAAATAATCACATATATTCTCACCATTTCAAAGGAAAAAAAGGGATGATCTTCCAAAAAACCTATCAATTGAATTAAAGGCCAATGTTTTCTGATAATTTTGATAATGCCATTGCTTTGTGTTCCAAAAGTATTCACACATGGAATTCTCTCCATCTTTTTACCAGGAGAAGGGGCAAATAAAAATTCCTGATGGTTATACCACGCCCTTTTAAGGGATCTTTTTACTAAATGTTGGGGGTAGCCATAATATTCAAGTTTTTTAGCTACATTATCAGCCTCCTGAAAATAGTCTGCTTGAAATCTACAATTTCTGCGAATACCAAGAAATTGCCCAAAGGACAATCCATCCTTCAGGCCTTTAGGATGATCGCTTGTATTGCAATATAGTATGGTGAGAAGTAGGTTTGGTGTAGAGTTTGTTGCTAATTTGCCATCATGGGGCACAATTTTAAGATCTAAAAAGTCCACCTGCTCATTACTTGAATGTGATGTAAAATTTAAATCAGGAGAACAGGAATTGAGACGGATAAGCTGGTTTAATTTCCTCTCCAAATGTATGTGGAGTCAAAGCACAATGCCAGTCCATGTAAAGCATTTGAAGATAATGAAAGCTTCACTTGGACATCTACACTTCGTGGCCGAAAACCATCTGGGAAAGCCACAAGGAGATCTACTGTAATACTATGCAACTCAAAGCAATATGTCACATGGAGTGATAACACTACAGGCGGGTACAACCAGGTTTTGAAAGAGCAGCAAATAGTGACAACAAATTGCAAGATAATGCTGTGAACAGAAGCACTGCGAGGCAGAGATCAACCAGGCATTAACAAGAGAAATTTACAAGCAACGAAATTCAAATACAAGAATCTACTTACTGAAACTGAGGAAAGAGAGTCATCATAACACCGCGCTGGGGTAAGTGACCCCAGAGGAAGCAGCCAGCGGTGTACCTGCAAGCCTGTCCATACCTGATGTGGCACAACACCAAAACGGCAGGGTGTAGGCTCAGAACAACTTGAAAGGTCTCTTGAAAACAAAAGACTCCCATTGAGACCAAGAGGGTAGTCAAGGTTCCACAGACTGTCCAAGATGACCCAGAGGCCAGCAAGTCACAGGGCCTTACAGATGGTATGGATGAAGCAGGTCATAGTGGATAGCAAACAATGTCAGAGAGAACTCCACTCTTTGTGTCAGCCAATATCGTAACTGGTTACAATGCCACTGCCTTCGTGAAACCACCACTGCCATTCGATACTGCCAAAAAGCTGAATATGTGCGACCGATGGACTGCCTTCACAGGGACTTTTGATGATTTCATTGATGCAATGGGAGAAGCAGGTAACAAGAAGATTATCATGTACCATAAGAATCTTGCAGGTGAACGTGTAAAAGAAGTCACAAAGAAAATGCAGCGAGCTGATGGAATTACATACAGTCAAATTAAAACAGCCTTGAATCTCAAGTTCAATCCAATGCCAAATGTAGAGAACAAAGGGTACTTTTTTAATTAGGAACAATAGAAAACTGGTGAGATCAACACTGAATGTGTTAAGAGACTGGATAAGCTCATCAAACACTGAAAACTCAATGGGTTTAATGATGAGGAAGCTAATCAGAGTTATTGACGGAAGTTTATCAGATTCGTTCAGATGATGAATGCTGAGAGTACTCTTATTCTGGACCGAGTTCTAATGGCTGCCAGAACTGAAGAGCGTGCTGATCAATCAACTGCTGACATGGAGACCGGAGGTGCCCAGAATGAGTCAGTCATGAACGTGAAAAGTAAGTCAAAGCATAGGGCCAAGGCACACAAAGTGATTTCACCTCAGAAAAAGAAGTTGTGGTTTGGGTGTGAATTTTCGTTTCCACTTGAAGGTAAATGTCCCACCATGGGGTAGATCCACAAAGGCTGTGGAAAGGAGAACTATTTTGTAATGGTCTGCAAGGCAAAAAAAAAACAAGTGTGTCACGGCACAAAACAAAAATGTTGGTCTGCATTTTCCAGATGCAATGTTTGACGGACGCCCACAAGGCCAAGTGACCACATTAGTGGAGGCAAATCAACACCAAATGAAGTTGATTGTCATCTAAATCTTCATCAAACAGTTCTTCAATATCAATGTCAAGTGAAATTGAACAAGATGGTTGTGCCATGCTGATGTTTACCTCAGAGAAATGTGTACATGTTGGACTGGCCGCCTGTGAGGAAAAATATAGGTTCAAGAAAAAATCGACACGATAAGGCACCAAAGTAATTCAAACATTGTTCGAACATCACACTGAAAGTCAATGGTTGTGTAATACCTTTTATTATCGACAGTGGTGCGTCTATAAACATTATGCCTTAGGAGAAATGTAGTGAACTGTCTCCATTGCCCCTTTTTACATAATCGAAAACTAAAGTGTATATGTGCGCTGCATGACGCGACTGAAATGTCAAGGTGCATTTGTAGCACCGATAAAACACAAGAAAACAAAAGTACAAGTACCCATCAATGTACTTCAAGGTGCGGCATCAAGCACCTGTTTACTCAGATTCAGCACAGACTGATATCAGAGAACTATAACATGAATGCTCACCACAAAATAGAAAGCCAGTCGGGAGCTTTTTTTCACAAAAATTAAAAATGAGTACCTTTGTATTGTCCATGTTGAGCTTCAGACAGTTGTCCTTCATCCAGTTGGCAACATCTGTCATGCAGTTGTGGAAACTGGTCTTGGTGTTGGTGGTATCTTCGGAAAGGGAGAAGATGAGCTGTGTATCGTCGGCGTAGATTATGATGTATAATCCCTGCGGTTTGACAATGCTGGCCAGAGGTGATATATAAGTTTTGAAGAGGTTAGGGCTGAGCGAGGATCCTTGGGGTATTCCACAGATAATTTCCTTGGGTTCGGAAGTGAAGGGGGAAGTCAGACTTTTTGTGTTCATCTGGTGAAGAAAAAGTTGATCCATCTGAGAGTGGCTCCTTGGATGCCTATGTTGTGCAGCCTTGTGATGAGTGTATGATGGGAGACTGTATCGAAGGATCCCAAGAGATGTAAGAGGATCAGAGCTGCAGTCTCAGTTCGGTCAAGTAGGGTTCGAACATCAACCACAGAAGCTAGACAGCCCTCATTGCTGTGAAATCCTGGGAGTTGTCGAGCAGGAGGTTCTGTTCCAGATGTGAGGAGAGTTGTTTAGTAGGATTGACTTCTGTCTGTTTTCAGTACTCACGGAAGGCAGCCACGGTAATTGAGGTGTTGAACAATGTGGTTGTTGGAACTGGAACTGTTGGAACTTCTTGCAGGGTTATCCCCAAACTTTTTGCTTCTTCCACCCTTATTTTTCCTGACCTGTGGCTGTTGGCAATAGGACTCTGCGCACTTTACCACTGCTGATCAGTGCTAAAGTGCATATGCGCTTTGTGAAAATTGTTATTATAATTGGTTATCCCTGGCATATTTGTGTTACCAAGAAGTCCCTAGTAAAGTGCACTGAGTGTGCCAGGGCTGGTGATTCAAATGCTACTAGTGGGCCTGCAGCACTGATTGTACCACCCACATGAGTAGCCCTAAAATGGTGTCTCAGGCCTGCCAACCCAGTGCATATGTGCAGTCTGTGAACTGCCATGTCCTCCTGGTCAGTGTCCCCACTGACCAGGCCTAACTCTTCCCTTTCTGTGCACATTGGTCACCCCTATGGAAGGCCCAAGGTACCCCTTTGGGCAGGGTGCAGTGTATGTGAAAGGTAGAGCATGTACTTGTGCAGGTGACATGCTCTGGTAGTGAATTACAGCCATTTTCGTTTTTCACTGCTGCAAGGCTATCTTGCTCCATAGGCTATCATGGGGGATGCTGGCTACAATGGCTACCAACATATCTTTCCATAGGAACAAGATAGGACATACAAGTTTGGTATCCCTGAACTCAGAATTTAATAACACATCTTTTAGGAAAGGTTGTTTTTAAATCCTGTGTTTGAGAGCAGCACTTTTAGAAAGTTGCTGTTCTATTGTCTGACCTTTCTGTGTGCCTTGGCCTGTTTGTGAATTGACTGTCTGGTTTGAGAGTGACAGGGGCTGGGGATTCCCCAGGAGGCTGGCTGAGTCAGCCCTAGGCTGAAAAACTGCATTTGCAACTTGAGTGGTGGGAGGAGATAGCACCTGGGCCTGAATAGGGCTGTGCCTGCCTTCTACAATGCTGGCTCCACCTCCTGCTGGGTGGCTGACGACCCTGCCCCTCACTCTTAAAGGAAAGGAGAAGCCAGGAAAACAAAGTGCACAAGGAACACCCAGAACTGGTTCAGACCGGTCTCAGGCCCACTTGCACAAAGAGAACAAAGATTTTTAGGGGTATAAGTACAGGACCCCTGACAACAGAAAAGTAGATCATCCTGGAATCAAGAAGGAACCTCTGCCAAGGAGAAAGCTGAAACTGAAGAAGGAAGATGGTCCTGTTGTTGCTCTGCTGGACTGACCTGCTGTTACTTTGCTGCCAAGGAGAGGGGAAGGACTTTGCTTTGTACTGAGTCCCCTTGCTTGAAGGAATCTCCAAGGGCCTGAGAGAGAGCTGGCTCCTTGTTATGAATCCCAGAAACAAAAGGACTTCACCCCCAGCTTCCCTGAACTCTACTGAGAGAGTTCTGTCCTTCATTGGAGTGCGTGGCCCATGTGTGGTGCCTCTGGAAGTTGTACCTGTGTTGGGGAGCTGGAAATCACGGTTGAGCGAGAAAATTCCCGCCACTACGAAGACCGAGATCGTTGCAGCGCCTGTCGCCGCTGCCTGAAGACGTTGCACCCTTTGTTAGCGGGAAGATTTCCGCCGCTGCGAACATCGTCGCAGTGCCTGTCATTACTGGGTGAAATCATCGCATCACGTTGTTGCGAGAATCGTCACAGAGCCATCGCATCGAGGAGCTGCGAGAGAAAGATCGCCGCTGGACCGCGCATCGTCATCACGGAGATTGGCGAAACACCCAAGAATCATCGCATCGTGCCTTTGCGGAAGAAAACTTCCTACAGAACCTACGCACCGGAATCCATACAAGTGGCCTTCCTCCCCATACAGACCGGATTCATCGCAACACGCCCGCTACTGCAGCGGGGCTGTCGCTAAGGCCTCCCTAGGGTCTCAGGAGCAACGCATTGCTTGTTTTTCACCGCTGCAGCTTCTATGCTTGGAACTTCTTATCGCTAACAAAGATACTGTGGCTAAAACGTGACGCAACTGTGGATAATTTTATCGCTGAACTTAAGAACATTAAGAACTCTTTTGCAACCACATTCTTGAACTGTGTATGCTGGATTTCTGTTGTTTTGGTCGAGTGTAGTTTAGATTAAATACCTTTATTTTTCTAAACTGTTGTGGAGTCAGTTTGTGGTGTTTTCACTGTGTTACTGTGAGTGTTGGTACAAATACTTTACACATTGCTTTTGGATAAGCCTGACTGCTTGTGCCAAGCTACCAAGGGGGTGAGCAGAGGTTATCTAAAGAGTGTTTCCTCCTTACCCTGACTAGAAGCAAGTGTCCCTATTTGGACAGTGGTTCCTACCTCTGCCAACTAGACACCCCCAGTTCTAACAGTAGTGAATATATGGCTGATTCTGGATTCATCTCAGTTGAAGATGTGATGAAGGCATGGGTCGGTTGGGACCCCTGAGTGGACCGAGTTCATGATGGAGGTGGTGTCCTGTGGGGTGAGCTGGCACCATTTGATTATTCGGATAGATGTGGTGGTGGTGGGGTCATTGTGTTGCTTGAAGAAGTTGGTGGCCTTGGAATGGGGTTTAAAGTTTCTGTAGAAGTCGGTGATCGTGTTGTGGGAGAAGTTTGCAAAGTCGTCTCAGAGTTTCTGTGAGTGGGTAATGCTTGTGGCAGCTGAGGGGTTGGAGAATTCTTTGACAATGTCGAAGAGTTCTATGCTATTATTGGAGATTGATTCGATGCCTAAGGCTAAGGCCTTTTTCTTTCATTCTCCCAACTGTCTGTGGTAGAGGTTGAGGTCTGTCTTTGAGTCGGTCTTGTTGGTCATGTCCGTGCTGGTGCACCATCTCCTTTCCAGTTTCTAGAAGTAAGCCCAGTCAAGGGGCCAACAATGGGGCCATGCCCCTATATGAATCTCTTGTAATAGAAGTGAGGCCTATGTAGGCTCTCACCTCAGTCTGGGTCTTTGGGGGTTCTCAAGCCAGGATGGTCAGAACTGGAAGGGCTGTACCTTGCACCCATCAATCTTGTGCCTCAGGTAGACCGCAGATCCCTACCATATCCGGCACTTATTGGTCTTGATAAACAGCCCTGCCTTCTGCATGGTCTTTTTGCATTGTATTGTATTGTAATTGTATTTATATAGCACCTACTACCATTAACGAGGCATTAAAGTGATTTGTCGGTGAGTAGCACGATACTCCGGAACCCATCAAGGATTAGTGGTGAATTAGTATAATGAAATATAACATTAATTTGAGTTGTGGATATGTTAGTCTGTTATTTGGATTGAGATTGAGAAGGATAGTGGAGGGAAACATTTTGCATTTATTTAGCGCTTGCTACCCTTGATCAGGTGTTGAAGTGCTTTTAGGCGAGTAGCATGCTACTCCGGAGCCAAAAAAGGTTAGTGGTGAATTAGTCTGAGGAAATATGAAATTAATTTGAGTGGTGGACATGTTAGTCTGTTTTTTGGATTGCAAAAGTGGAGTGATGAAAGAGGAAAGGCTTTGCATTATATAGTACTTGCTACACCCTGATGAGGTGTTATAGTGTTTTTTTGGGCGTGAGCACGCTACTCCTGAACCCAAACAGGATTAAAGGGGAAATAGTATAGGGAAATATTAAATTCATTTGAGTGGTGGACATGTTAGTCTGTTATTTGGATTGAAAAGGAATAGTGGAGTGATAGAAGAGGGAAGGGTCTTTCTGAGTTCATAGCAGTAGGAGGGGTTTGGGATGAGTAAGGGGTGGAGGGGGAAGAGTCAGAGGGAAGTTTTAGAAAGACTTGTTTATGGCGATCTGAATAGTACAAGAGGTATGAGATGGGGATGGAAGCGTCTAGAAAGGGTTATTTTGCAGGTCTTAGTAGTGGTTTGGGATGATTAAGAGAGTGGAGGTGGGGGATATATTGATAGAGGTATAGGGTGAGGAATAGGGTAGTGGATTGGAGAGGGTAGTAGAATAAGGCCTGAGATGAGTCAGGGTGGAGGAAGAGAATATTTTGTGAGATATAGGATGAAATCTAGGGTAGTGCATTGGATATGCTGAAATAGAAACAATGTAATCAATATGAAGATACAGAAGTGCATGGAATGCATATATTTGCAAATGGAAGGTAATATATGAAGATTAAAGTTGTATTTTATAAACTCAGACGTTCAAGTGTTTTTGTAATTTAAATTAATGTATTTGTTTTTATTTCTTCTAATTCAATAGTGACGAAATTGTAGATAAATAGTTATGATAAAAAGGTTTACTTATTCATGCAGTCTCTTATATAAACATAGAATAATGTAACTATAAGTAATATGGACATTTAATAAATTGACGGCCCCACGTGGATACTTCATTAAGATTCACGGATAGCATTACTTGGAACTGTATCACAAGGACTGGGGAATACAAAAAAGGCACTTGTGATAGACAAAGAATAGACCAGTCTAACTCTTTGTTAGATCAAGACCTTACGCTATCTGTAGCCAAATTGACTTTTGAACAATTAAAATTGTTGTTTAAAATGTTTGTTGTGCTGTTACAACTACGCTGATTTGTTTCTGGGGTTAGTTTTTGAATCACGGACAATAGATCACTCTGTGGTATTGGCTACAGGCGTTCTGCTCTTATGTGTGTCGTGCCATTGTTGATCAATGACAATTGAATGAGGCGTGGCCCAATGTTGTATTTTGTGAGTTTCTTGAGCTGGTTTTGTTTCAGGAATGAATGATGATTGGATGAAAGATAAATTGGTTTGTTTGGAGTGTCTTGTTTGAGAAGGTATGCTATGGTTGAAGAATTCAATTTAATTTTGCTTGTTTTGATATTTGTTTATTACTTATTTGTATTTGTATATATGTATTGAAAAAATTAGAAAAAGCTTGAAAATATTAAAATCTTTGTAACTCTTTTGAAATTTATGTTTCATGGCACCTTTGACTGATTAGCAATGGTACCAACGATTGACTAACTTACAAATTTGCGTCAGTACTGGCATTTGTGTTGTTTTCTCTATGCAGCAAAATGTGTCATCATTTTTCCAATCACAACACGTGAGTATTTCCATTTTGGAAGCATTAAATTTGACATGGCCATTGATCCACAGCTCTGAAACAAATGAAAATTGCTGAGTTTCCAATGTCTTTGGGGCATTCCAGTTGAAGGAGTATTTGCGTGTCATCTGCATAGTTATAGCACATGAGGTGAAATTGATTTATCAGTACAAGTAACTGGGGTGACAACACCCTCTGTAATGCCACCCTCCTTAGGGAGGGGGCATAGAACTAGCCTTCTTTGGAGGGGTCCCTCCATCTTCAAGATGGTGGGGGACTGAAAGTTGTGCTACAACTCGCTTCCCCCACCTTAAAGGTGGGATTGGCAGAGGTGGGTACATCTCCTATTTTTTTTTATTTTCCCGCTAGTTATCCCACCCAAAGTGGGGGTGGAACCAGGCGCTGCCATCTGCTGCTAGTAGCAGAGGCTGGGGGTCGCATTACAAAGGCGGCAAGCCTTTGAAGCTTCCCCCTTTGATCACTGGCCCATCCTGGGAGAGGAGGCATGACACCTCTGCCAGGATGTGTACTGGTTCTGGTCCCAGAGAGCAGGGGCTCTCTACCCAGTCCAGAAACATGTCAGGTGCTGGCTGGCTGCATACAGCCAGGGGATTCAGGAGGCACCTCTGAGGTGCCCTCTGGGTACATGATACAATAAATCCAACACTGGCATTAGTGGGGATTTATTGAAGGGAGCAGATTGGTACCAAACACTCCTATATTCATTGAAGCCATCATGGTGTTGTGGAACTTGAGTTTTTGAGTTGCCAGCCCTTGTACTCTCTATGGCTTCACTGGCACTTACAATTTTAGGAAAGGGTGCCCAATATTGTAGGGCCATATCTGCTCATGCAGATATGCCATCACCTGTAGTATAGTCACCCTACCTTAGGTCAGTGAGACCTGCTAGAGGGGTGACTTGCCTATGCGTCCAGGGAGTGCTAGCTGGCATGGCACCCGGGCAGGGTGCCATGTCGACTTTTCCCTTTTCTCCTCAGGGGCATGCAGGCTGCAAGGGCAGTGGCATGGTTCCAGAGAAGGGAGGTTCCATGGGACCCCTTCAGTCTTCAGACCCTGGATAACCAGTGTACCATTTACTAAGGACTTACAGAGGGCAGACATACCAATTAGGGGTTTGTTTTAGGGAAGGAGAACTGGCACAGGGGCTCTAGTTAGCAGGGACTCTTTGCACTACATTTGAAATCACATCAACATCAGGCAAAAAGTGGGGGTTAACCATGCTAAAGAAGATTTTCTTCTCTGACGGGACTAAGGAGAGCAGCTATCTTGAAGGAATGTTAAGCAGCATATTTTATCAGTTTAATCATGTAGTGTAGGTTAAATGAAAAAGAGCCACTCAGTGTTTATATAAAAATACTTCTAGTTTTTACACAACACTCACCAACCCATTGGTAAATTTCCTACCCAGAGATATCAACACAAATACACAATAATACTTCAATTGCAATAAGGTAAGTAGTTCAAAATACAGTGGTCTCCAGAGGGAGATGAAGCCATATATTAAGAAAGTGGAATGAGAACTGCAAAGGAGGACGGGACTTGGACCAGAAGACCCAGAGGAGCAGGGCACAAAAGTAACCACCCCTGGTAAGTACCCAGGAACTCCACAGAGGCTGTGTGCAGAGTGAGAACACAGCCACTTGCCTAATGGAAGTCAATGGAAAAGTTGTGGTTGCGGTTGCAATTTTGCAGTAGGACCTTTCCCAGAGGACACCGAAGAATTCCCTTGGAAGATGGAATGTTGGATGTTGGATGTCCACTCCAACCACTCCAACCATGGATGCCCAGAGACCTGGTTACCTACATCAGGGAAGCCAGGTGCATAGGGATGAAGAGACATCGGAAACCTTCGTAGACAACAATGGAAGACTTGGAGAAACGAGCCTCTAGAGCAGAAGGTTGTAGGAAGCTAGCTCTGTATATAGTATACCAAAGTAAGGTATAGTGTGAACAGAGTCCAGTGAATCCTCAGAGGTATAGCAAAAGCTAAAGTAGATAATACCTTTCTCTCTTTTATGGTAGTATGGTTGAGCAGTCAGGATTGTCAGGAGGGTAGTGTTAATCATTCGTTGTACATACGTAGGCAAGAAAGATATCACACACTCAAAGACTGAAATCCAGACCAATTGTTTGTATAAAAAGTTAATATCGTGTTCTTTTATTGCTAGAACCAAGATTTACTTAGTAGAAGGTAAGTAGAACTCATCATACAATGTTACTTTCAGCAAGACAGTAAATACTGGATTTGCAGGAGCATTCAGATTACTTTTTGCAGTTGAGAAAATAGTTAACAAAATGCTGGTAAGAACTTTTGGATTACAGTTTTGGTTTGGTATGATACACACTCCTAACACAGGTTACACCATGCAGTACATTTGTAAGCAGGTTAACTCTTGTGCAAGCAATAGATTACTGTTTGTACAGTACAAGACAGTTCAACACAAAAAGGTTTAGAGAACACACCATTCAGCCCACTGGGAAAAACGAAGTTTTTGGAATTGGAGTTTTGGGGGGAGAGTCAAGGTTCCCCAAGGTTCAGGTTGACACTCAAGCGGTACCACCAACGGCACTAGGACGGCCAGGTGCAGAGTGCAGGGTGCCAATGTTAGACAATGGGCCTGGGAGCCGACACGTGTTTCGTCTCTTGCAGAGACTTTTCAAGGCAGAAGTTAAAAGATGGTTTTCTAGTGATATGTAGTAGGCCAGCCCCTCCGGGTTCCCTGTGTCGAGACGTTGATCCCCTCAAATTTGACAGTGGTGACTTGATAATCACATAATGTTCGTTTCATAGGTGACGAGAAGAATGATGAATTTTCCAACAGGGATACCACTTCTAATGCTTTTCAGTAAGGAAGTACCGAGTATTGGTGTGGTGGAATAATAGTAGCCTACTACTTCGGCGTCACGTAGCGAAAGGTGGTTCAATTACTTGGAAAACAGTCAAAGGTCATCAATATGGCGTCGTGGCTTAGCACGACATCATGCTAATAGTAAGATGCCCTTCAGTAAAGTTAACGATGCAGTATAAACTGGCTGTGTAAGGAACACGCTGTAACCAGTGTATGCCCCCCTGTGTAGTGGTTGCACCAGACCCTGATAAGTCTAGAGTACAATACGTAGCCGCCGAACACTAACAGGAGCCGTCTACATGGTTAACTTTACTGAAGGGCATCCTACTATTAGCATGATGTTGTGCTAAGCCGCAACGCCATATTGATGACCTCCTCATCATTCTTCTCGTCACCTGTGAAACGAACATTATGTGATTATGAAGTCACCACTATCAAATTTGAGGGGATCAACGTCTCGAGACAGGGAACCCGGAGGGGCTGGCCTACTACATATCACTAGAAGACCATCCTTTAACTTCTGCCTTGAAAAAGTCTCTGCAATAGACGAAACACGTGTCGGCGGTGTGAGCTGAGAAGTCTTATTTATACATGAACTTTTAATAAAGAATGTGAAGAAACACTACCTGGTTTGGATCTCTGAATCCGTTGATATAATACAAGAACTGTACATTGTTTATAATTGACTGCTAAACATTTATTAGATGATTGTTGAATTCTATAAATTCTTAAAAGAAATCTAGGATGATCTAGAGTTTACAATACATTGAACATTAGTTGGTGTGCTAGTTAAGCCTGTGCCCTGTCTAGTATGATATGCACTTTGTGTGCTTAACAACACTCCTGGTGGTGAGTGTTTATCAGGCTGTATAAGCACCCAAAATTGGCTGGTGAAATATCCATGAAAAGCTCAAAAAATTCACGTATAATTTTGGAAACTTGAGATTTATTACTATATGTGCGGACGTTTCTCCTTGTTTTTAAGGGGGACAATACCACCGACCTCTCTGTATCTAAAATTAGATCAAGTCTACTCTGGAAATTGGCAGCCCCCGGCTGGTCGATAAGCTCATTAGCTCAGGTGGCTGAGTTTAGTCCTCTATAATCCACACAGAACAGGAGTTCTGGAGTGGAATTTGTTGATGCGGCCTTGGGTACGGAAACCACTGGGCTGGACTAAGGGCTGTTAGAGTGCTCAATCACCCTTAATTCCAGCATTTTGGACACCTTATCCTTAATCGTGGCCCTCACTTTATCAGATGGCCTGTATATTTATTTTTACAAGCCTGCTCTCACAGGTGTCAATATAATGGGAGCACCAAGTAGTGAGCCCTGAGTAAATGGGAAAACGAGGCAAACTTACCCAACAAATGTCAACAATTCCTCACTTGTTCTGGGGTCAGGATAGGTGAGAGGACAGCTCCTTCCACTGACCCATCCTGTTCCTTGGAAGGTAGGATGTCAAGGAGTGATTCATTCTCCTTCTTTTCCCCATTGTCTGTCACTAGGATCACGAGGAGCATGGTTTCCGCTGACCTTTCAAAGTGGGGCTTTAGGTGGTTCACATGCAGGACCCATAGAGGGTTCCTGTGGGTCTTGAAATCTACCACATAAGGGACCTCGCCCTTGATCTCTTTCACCTCATAGGACCCAGTCCACTGGGACTGCAAGGCCCAAGGTTCATTGACTCCATCACCCATACTTTCTGAACAGGCTGAAACTCAACCACAAAACCTTTTGGTCACACCAGAGCTTCAACATGTGCTGGCTGGCTTCCAGGTTTTCAGTGGCTTTCTTCCAAAATCACTTCATCTGACTTCTGAGAGCCAACATGTAGCTGATTACATCCTGGAGGGGTTTCTTGGGAGCTTGCTCCACCACTCCTTCTCACGGCTGATAGTCTGTCTGAAAGGGTAGTCATACAGAAGATCAAAGGGACTGAACCCTACTCATTTCTGAGGTACCTCCCATTTCCACCTCAAGGGCTCTGACAGGCCCACAATCATCACTTTGACAGTCTTGTTGTATTGTTCTATAAACCCATTGGTCTGGGGTTGGTAGGATGTGGAGAACTTGTAGGTTACTCTACACTCATCCCACATGGACTTCATGTATGCTGACACAAAGTTGGTGTCCCAATCAGACATCACCTCTTTGGGAAAATACCCCTGAGTAAAGATCACCATCAGAGGCCTGGCAGATGTGGGCATAGTCACCATCCTCAAAGAAATGGCATCTGCGTACAGAGTGGCATGGTTACCAAGACCATGATGAACCTGTTGCCTAGGGCAGTCTTGTGTTCCAGGGGTACAACAATGTTGATGCCCACCCTCTCCAAGGGGTGCCTATGACAGGAAGAATAACCAGGGGAACCTTCCTCTTTAACCACTGATGTTCCACTGGCCTGGCAAGTAGCACAAGACCTTTAAAATGCATGTTAGGTCACTCAAATCCATGATCAGTAGAAATGCGCCACATGTCCTACAAAGGGGTACATCATAAGCCAAACCTAGGAAGAAGGCCTTGATGCAGGGGGGACCACCAACACATGGGATGCTTCAGGCTCCAGAATCTTAGGCTCACTATACAGAAGATCATTCCTCTAATAGATCAGGTGATCGGCAGATGTGTTGCCAGCTACCTGGATCTTGGCCTGTCACTATAGACCCAGAAGAGTTGGGGACTGTATTTGTGCTTTGCAGAAATCTGCCCTGGATAGTCCCCATTCAGCTTGCCAGCTGGCCAGCTCAGCTAGGTCCCCCAAGGCGGCAATGTCCTCCCTGTAGATTCTGAGGCATCACCCTCAGGTTCCCCCTTCTTCCGGTCTGGGGGAGTCTCAGTTGCAGGTTTCACACACACCCTGCACTTCCTCTTTTTGGCAGGTACCTGGGCAATTCTTCCAGTCTCCAGGTCCTCTTGACTTTCCTTTCGGGCTGCCATGGACTGTGTGGTCAAGCACATCCACAGAGGCAGCCCTATCATCACCAGGTGAGACCGCAGCTCCCCTCTTTTCAGTTATTGTGCTCCATGATGGCACCAAGCAGACGATCCATAGGCATGGCTTGACTCACAGCTGCCCTTAAGGAACAAAAAGCCCCCATTCAAAGAGGAACCAGGACCACATGATAGGGACTCTTGCTGTTATCTGCTACTACATCATAGTTGAATACATTAGGAATTACCTGCTCTGAGGACACCAGATGACACCAGACTGCAGTTAAACTGGCTCCTGTATCTCTCAGAGCCTTCATAGAATGCCCATTGATAGTGACCCATTGCATATATATGGTAGTGTTGTTAGGAATGGGAGCTTTTGGCACTATCTCTCTGTCACCCAGGGACATCACCCAGGGACACTAGGGTAACCTTTGCACTTACCTCAATGCTAACTGGGGCAATCTTCTTCCCAAGTGCTCCACTGGCTATCCACAGTGGGGGGGTTCCTGCCTTTGTGGGCATTGAGGCATACCCATACCTGTAGAACTTGTAACATTGTGGGAAAAATGAAGATTTTTTCTGAGGAAAACTACTCTTTTTCTGATCAGGTTGGAACTGTGAAACGTTCGACTGAGTACTGTTTTGGGGATTTTAAGAACTCTTTATTTTTATTTTTATCCCCCCCTCTTTCTTCTGGTGGGGATCCTGTATACCCTTTTGGTGGTTCCCCTACTGAAACCCCTTGTGAATACTGGTGCTAAGCCAGTGGTCTGCCGTCTTGGCAAAAAACATGAGGTCAGTGAGCTTGCTATCTACCAGTTGTTGGAAAACAACTACTGAACATGTGCTCTCTTGCAATCAAATTGTAGAGCTCATTGTAATCCATTACGTCACTGCCTTTCATCCAGCCATCCAGTGCCTTGCAAAACAAATCCACATAATCTACCCAAGACTGATGGGGAAGTTTCTGGTTGTCCCTGACATTCAACCTATACTTCTCAGTTGGGAGGCCATACTTTCTGATACGCGCTTCATTTATGAGTGGGTAGCTTATCCTGTCATCCTTCCCTAAGGCTGGTAGTGAATACCTGCCCTGAATAGGTATATGCCTCCAGAGACTGGCTCCCAAATCCTCCTGTGGATCAAATGCATCTCCAGATGCACTTCGTATGCCTGAAACTACTTGTCTATGTCAACCCTCACAACTAGGGGGTCGATTAAGATGGCGGACGGACCTGAGCCCGTCCGCCACCATAGAGTAGGAGGGACCGTCCGCAGGGCCTGCGGCGGTCCCTCCGTGCAAATTAGGATGTGAGCACCACCCTGGCGGTCACATCCTGTATTTTTAACATTGCGGCGGGTGCTGCTTGAAGCAGCACCCGCCGCAATGTTAAAAATGTAAGTTGTGCATTTGCATGCACAAAGCGGCAGGCACCGCGCGGTGCCTGCTGCTTTGTTCACGCAAATGTAGGGGGGTACCATAAGTACCGCCATGTGCATCCCCCACCCCCCCTTCACCCAGGGGGCCTGCAACGGGCCCCCGAAGTGAAGGTCCGTATGCTTTTCCACGGCGGGAAAAGCCGCCGTGGAAAAGCATACTTTCTACTCCATCCTAATATGGCTGGCGGTGTCTGAAAGACACCACCAGCCATGTTAAAGCTTTTCAGCCACGGTCGGAAGGCGACCGCGGCGGAATAGCTGAGGACAGATTGCAAGACCCACCAGCCATCCTAATTTGACGGTGGGTCTTTCAAGCCTCCGCGGCGGTTTTCCCGCATCCTCCGGGCCGGCGGTGGCTTCCGCCGGCCCGGACGATGCGGGAAATCCTCAATCATAATAGGCCCCTAAGTTAGGCACCTGATGCTTGGGGATGTGGACCATCCTGTTTCCACAGGATGATTGCTGCCACCATTGCAGTAGGACCTTGAGTGTTGCTTGGCTTTCATGTCCAGGTCCTTCAGACTCATTTCATAAGTCAATAAATGTTTCGTCTCCTCCAAGGCTCTATTTTCAGCAGCCTCCTACTTGTCTCCCTTCAATTTCTGCCGGGTTAGCTTGCAATTGAAATTTCCCCTCAGTCCTCTCGTCCTCCAGTTCCTCTGGGGACATAGTGGTGCTGGGCACATGGCAGCAGGATACCTTGCTCCTGTAGGGATGTTCTCCTCCTTTCCTTACTGCAGCTTTGGGCCTGTGGCCATGTCATCACCTTCCACATCCTCCCCCTCTTCCTCCACATCCACCTCTTCCTCCTCAGGGTCTTGCCCCTCCAGTTCTCTAGTGGCAGCCTGCATCCTGCGGACCTCCTCAAAAGCTCTGCGTGCTATTTGAAAATCCACTTTTGTGCCCCATCTCCAAGCGCAGCCCCCTATTCTTGCAGACGATTCTTAACTCTAACATCTTGAGGTTGGAAATGAGGCTAAGCTCCACCTCCATATCCGCAAGTATGTGTCACAGGTAGAGCAAATGTCAGTCACAAATTGAATTAGGAAAAATAAAAAAGTATAGCTAACCAAGGAGAAAAAATGTTGAATCTGATGTCAGATTGTTTATACGGAATTTTATGTTTTGCACAAATTCACTGAGTGGCACTGCACAAACAAAGGAACTGGATCCCACCACTAAATAGCACTACCACTCCAAGGATGTCAGGTCTAACAATACTGATGTATGTTTGAAAAGACTATCCAAATCTGCTGGTCCTTTAATAAACAGACCCTCAATATAATATATATACCATTATTACTGTAAACACATATGGTGCTGGCAAATTGTGCCATAGTTTGAATGCTGTGAAATAACACGAGTCGAACCTTAACATAGATATGGATTTATGTGACTTTCTCCTGGGGTGACTTCCTGTAAAAAATAAACTACTTATATAAACCTTAATGTATGCTGATATAAAAAGAGAGCAAGCATTTTATGAAAGAGAACCTGCAGAGAGAATTGGGGAGTATGTTTAAAATTATTCATAATGTTTTCCAACACTCTCAAAGTACAGACGCTATATTTCTTCTACTCTCAATCTTTTGAAAGAAGATTTTAATTTTTTGCAACAAGATCAGGAACAGATGCAGGCAATACCACAGCAGATTTGAAATAATTTACCTGGCTTTTCTGTTGGAACAACTGCCAATAACGGCTCTAGATACTGGAGAAATAATTAGACCTAAAAGAATACATAAAGCATACTTACTTTATACCCAGTCTCATTTTTTGAAGTCGTTTGGTAACCTCCTCACCATCAACATCTGGGGAACATTCATATTTGCAGCAAAGTTTTTACATGTTTGGTCTCTTTCACTGTTTCAATGAAGTAAAGTTAAAATGCAGTCCTTGGAATCGACACCTGTGATCCATGCATCTCCAGGCTGAACTCGACTCTATGGTAAGGGGAGAAAGAGAACACTAAAGAGACACAGGAAGAGAGAGATAGAGGGAACTTGAATCCAGGTCCATAGGAGAGAGAGAGGGAGGATAGGGAACACCGGCTCCCTTGTGCAGTTCTCACACCAGTGAAACCCACATATCTGTTGCCTGTTGTGGATAATGCTGACTGCTGAGCTTTATGTGCTTATTAAAGTAATTTTTTATCAAAGTAAATATTTGGACCTGGCAATCTTGTTTTGTGCTGCTGAGTGATTGTTGAAATTTGAGCTTTAAGCACCCCCACTCTACCTCCCGGAGAAGCCTGTGACTGTGCGCCGTCACTGCTACGAGATACAAATGCTGAAGGAGTTGTACTTGCCGAGTTTGCAGAGAGTTGTACTTGGCCGTGTTGCAGAGCCATAGTAGGACATGCTCCATGATAACAGAAGCAAACACCCCCAGGCCCCACAGCTGAGGCCACACAGCCCCGGTTTGACCTTGGACCCTAAAGTTGTAGTTGGAACCTGATAGATTTAATTTGCTGAATAGACTGGATTTTTCAATTATGTTTACAGGTTTGCATGTCTCCCTGGACCACATCTTCTCCTGCAATAACACTTCATGTTGTATGAAATCTCTGAGTAGCACAAGGAGAAGTAAAGCAAATTAAGTCATATCCTACTTTGCCATATTATTTCATCTTTTCCATAGAGAGTTGGTCATTCTAGACTCCTACCAAGCACTATAGACCAAATAAAATAAGGAGGAACGATACACTTGACTCACAAAATAATTCCCCCTGGTTTAAGAATATCTAATTTCAATCTTAAACCAGAAAACACAGTTGCATGACTGTTGAAAGCCAGTGAATGGCCTTTGTAAGTCCAGTAATGAGGTCTGCAAACTCGTCTACACCAGGAAAGACAGACTTAACACTGGATCAATCTTAAGGAAGGGCCCAGAGATGGGATGTATGACGAAACAACGCTAGTTATTACAACGCGTGCCGTTACATCGCGGACGTTAAAACGAGTGCGATGTTACCACGCTATGCCATTACAACGCCAGTCTTCACATCGACGTGCGCTAGATGGCGTGCTAACATTAGAAAAGTGTAATTTACTATTCCAACTCCAGTCCACTTAACAGTAGGGAAGGTGTTGGGATAGTAAACTACACTATTTGTAATGTTAGCACGCCATCTAGCGCAAGTCGATGTAAAGACTTGCGTTGTAATGGCATATCGTGGTTACATCACGGTCGTTGTAACGACCGCGATGTAACAGCATTGCGGTGTAGTGACCGCGTTGTTAACGATGTTTCCCCCAGAGATGTAGCCTCTAAAAAGAAATATGACTTACATGCAGAAGACAATTGCTCACACTTTTAGTAGTCACCTTGCTGTGCTATCCTGCATTACTAGGAAAGGACAGGAATGTTCAGTATTACGTCCAAAAGTGCATTCTTAAATTTTCCTACTGCACTGGTGCACAATAGGCTGCCTAGCGCCAACGTTGACACCGTTGAACCATGGTGCTTGGGTGCCTGTGTTGCATGCTGGATAGTTTTTGTGCAGGAAAGGCCAACTTCCTGCACAAAAACAATCCTGAGAGGCATTTTTCTTTTTCTATGTGTGCTGGAGAATGCTTCACGCATAGAAAGAGGAAGTAACAAGGGGAAATAAAGATGTTTCTCCTTGCTACACCTCTCCTAGGGAGGTGTATCTTTTTAGCACATTGCTACGTTAACAAGGTCTTGTAAATCTAGGAATGCGTCAAAACCGTGGGAGTAGTGTGGGAACACCCATGCAGCACCCAAGGAATACCTACCCAGGGCAGAGTAACACAATACAGAGATTTGCGCTGTGTTGCATTTCTCCAGATTTTTGGAGCATTCAAAACCACGTAGAGTGGCTTCAAAAACCTAATTTAATGCTTGTGTTACTCTTGCACCAGGTTGCGTGGTGCAAGAGGGACGCAATCCGGGTCATAAATCTGGCCCTTGCTGTCCTATCAGCAATGACATGAGGACCTTTGTGAACTTGAAGATGTATCTGCTCATTATTACCAAAACCCTTCTAAATATGTCCAGGCTTAAGAGACGTCCTAAAATTAACCTTTGCTCTAAAAACTCCTTAGTAAATCGAGCCATCTGTTTTTGATATATTTCCTATTGCATGTTGAGCCACCCCAGAAGGAAGTAACCCATCTGTATCATTCTAGGGCCTAGAAGACACCCTTGAGCCAGCATCGTAGCTACATTTGAAATAAGCTTATAGCCCCCAGAGTCCTTTTCTGACTCATCCTCTCGGAGACACCGTCTTTTTGCTCTCACCCACCACCAGTAAATTGCTATGAATTGTGTGGGAGTGAAAAAAAATCAGAATTTCTTTCAGGGGCAGAAACAACAATTGAAATGAAAAACACGCATTGCTACATTGTTATGAATATAAATCTGGATGGTGAGTGATTATTTTTCTATAAGGTACACAAAAAGAATGTTTGTGACTTTGCGCCTTGGAGGCGATTTTCCGATTTCCCTCTTGCTAATTCATTACCCGCCTCCTTGAGATCACAAGAAACGCAGGGTACTCGCGAAATAAAATTGCCTGCTATCAAGGAAGATGAGTCATTGCATGAAAATGCGCGTGAGTGATGATCACAATAAGGATCAAGCATTTTTAGAGTAACATTAGGCAGGATTTGAGTGACATGCAGCACAAAATAAATGTGCATTAGAACCATTATGTTAAATGCATATGAACATTTCATCCATCACGAGAATATGTAAAATGGATTTCGAAACTGTAAATGTCAACTACCTCTGCTGGCATGTTTGCAGAAGTTATTCTTTTCCAAAGCAAGAATACTGAGTTTTGCAAGCAGTTTAAAGGGAAGGTGTGAGCGTTTATTTTCTGAAGAGCATCGCGAACTGGCTCAGCTAACATTAGGTTGTGTTTGCACTGACCTCCATCTTGCCTCAACATTACATTATACCATGTGTGGACAACTGTTGATTTCTGTTCTAAATAAAGTATTACTTGTACATGACTAGGCAGAGTGTTCTCAAAGATGTTTTCCCACCGTACTGTATCATGGTCGTATCCAATCACCCTCCATTCGTGCTTAACAATGTATCTGTTCAAATGTTAAGCTAAAAGTTGTGAGAACGAATGAATCCCTATGTAATGCTTTCCTGAGAAAAACCTCAAATGTATTTTGTAGAAAATATTTCTACTAGGTCGTTTTCCTTTGGTGCAAGTCCTGAGAACCATGTATTCCCACAGAATGTATGCAGGCATTTCTCAAAAGCCCTAAGAAAAAGCGTGGGTTTCTGTGCCCAAGAGACACCCTTTCCCCAAACTTTAGACGGCGAATCTATGCCAGATTTCACCTAGAACTGTACTGAGTTCTTTGAACCATTGATTTGTAAGCTGCTAATCTTACTTATGGATGTTTATTGTACTTTGGCTACTAATTCTTTGTATAAAGCCTTGAAACATCAACCTCTGTCTGTCAATCTTAAGTGGATTCATCTGTACTATATCAAAATAGCATAAGTGACGGCTCCAATCAGGAAGCACCAAAGTCCGTAGCGGGGCTACCCCACTCCCTGTCCAACTGTTAGAACACCCCATTAGTTAGAAGTTGTTCATGGATTTTGGCGCTGACAAACATTGTAGCAGAGAACAGTTCTGATTGGAGCCAATCTTTGAAACTGATCATTTTATTGGCTGTAAAACCGAGCATGGTACCTTTATGGTCAGGATGGTTTTCCATAAGATTTAAAATTAGCCCATTCCCAATCCGATCCTGGTACCAGAGTGTGATGAGGATAAAAAGAAGAACGACACCATGAGTATCAATAGGCATTGCATGCTAAACTAAGTAGGTGGAGAGCAGTGTGTGTTGGGGGTTGTAGTATGCGAGGGGATGTAGTGGACGGTAATTGAGAACAAGCATAATGTGGCACTGATCTCGGGTTTGTTGGAGTGATAATTATTGTTGTTCTCATGATGTTCTTAAACTTTTGAAGAGATGTACCTCAGGTTGAATAATGAATTAATACACTTGCCTGCTATGAAAGGTGTGTGAGATGCTATCAGTAACAACAAAGTAGAAACATAATCCTTTTTACTAACAAGACTCGGTGGCAGTTTGTTCTATGTGCACAGGAGACAGACACACTGAGAGTAATGTGACTTTCGCTTGTCAAGAACTCACGATTGTCTGAAAATAGCTAGCATTCTTGTTGTTATAGAGAATTCTGATGTAGTCGAAGCAGGCAAATGGAGATAAGACAGAAAAGGGATTAGAAGTGGTTTGGAGAGATGTGTCACCAAGGTGTCACATAGTGATTAGTTGGTGGATGCTCTAGCAGTATTGTGATAGGGTGACCTTTGACACAGACACACTGGGGTTGGCGATCAGCTTGAGCGATTGCGGGTGTAAATGAAGTGAGAGTTTGAACCAGGACTGATTGTGATTGTTGTTAAAATGGGGAATCCCTTGTCAAAAACGGTGGAGGAGGTAAACAAGGAAGAGAAATTTCCTCCCAAAGGTACTCTAGTTAGGGAGATGGCAGTGAAGAAAAAAAAAGGTTACACATGTGCGTGTAACTTAACCAATTGCATGCATATATGTCTAAGAATGGAGAGCATTGATTCCTATTGAGCAGAATCTTCCATATACCTCAAATAAAAATAGGAGGAGTTAAATTTATGATTTAAAACCCCAAACTAGGCCTGTGCAATTTGAGCCGTTAAATCTTTCAGAACAAATGGCAAGCGAAAAGAAAAGAAGTTTGATTTTAAGATTCATGGTAGGGTCCACTCTTGGAGAAGGGAGCTGGATGAGGAAGAGCAGATAAAGTGGAGGGAGGAAGATATTGAGACATCTGGAGGTCATCCTATGTTACAGAAGGAGGAAGAGGAAAAGGAAAAATCAAAGGAAGAGCCAGACACAGAGAGTGAGGAGGAAGATGCCCTTAATGTCAGACCATCCCTACTTAACAATGCAGCAACAGATCAAGTCAAGTCAAAGTCAAAAGATCTTTATTCGGATTATAAAACATCCATAAAAGCACATGTCAAACATAGCATAAGTAGTAGCCCAGTCATAAAGAATAAAATATAGACAATTAACAACCTGCAAAATTACAAATTCATAGCAATAGATAGCTTTATCATGTGCAAAAACGCAACCGCTAGTGCAAAATGTGCAGTGTGCAAAAAAAGCATAGTGCAAATTTCTCAATCAATGAACAGAGAAGCACGGGACCGTACAGCAGCTTTGAGAAAGCAGCTCACTCTAAAAGTTGCTCTGTCCGTCTTTAACATTAATAAGTCTTTAAAAGCTAATTTAAAATCCATCAAAGCATTTTTTCTACAGTACGGTATTAAAAAATGCTTAGTGTGCATTCCATAAAAACCACAGAAAAAAATAAAATGGAGCAAACTTTGTTTTCCACCAAGGTTACAGGGACAGCTTAGATTTTCCACATGTTTGTTGAAGCCTAGCGGGAAGCACAGTAAATTTATAATGCTTCCATCCCTGAACCGAAATAACAAGCTCCTATTCCACCTGCCTAACTTTATACGGAGATAGCTCTGAGGCTATCTCCGTATAGTTGAAGTTGAAGTTTGTCACATGGCTCCATAAGGGAAGTATACCTTATTGTGGACGGCTTTGTCAAATCACACCTTTCCCTCTCTTTACAATAAAAATCATACAGATCCCTTTTTATTAAATTCTTGTGCGTGCAATCGATCAGTTGGGGGGAGGTAAAAAGATGCTCCTGCCCCACGCTTAATAAGCTTTTTTCCACAGCCTTAAACCATGGTATAAAATTGGCCCTCTCACATTTTAAGCAGTCCAAAATGATGTCACGGGACAAAGAGGCAGCGGAATTCCTCCAAATTTTTATCCAGAAAAGGGCCGGTCTGGATCTTATAAAATCCTCTATATAATGGAGGTTTAATTCCCTGTGACACACATAAGTTGGGGCTGTGATAACCCCCCCAAAACCTTCTGACAGAATCTATTTTCTTCGATATGTAATTGAGTGCAATTCGAATAGCCCCACACCTCAGCACCATAGGTTCCTACAGGTAAGCATTGTGTTCTGTAAATTTGTAACAATGATGTAATCACATCTGCCTGGATAGGTTGGCGGAGGGAGATTAAAGAGTTTATAGCTTTACTCAATTTGTTCCTTCCCTGGGCAACATGAGGCTGCCAAGATCCAGTATTGGAGAATAACAAGCCAAGGTAGGGAAAAGTGCAAGTGCTTTTTAAAATGTTGTCCCCTGACAGAATCTGAGTTATTTTATAACTTTTTGGGCCATAACTCATTATAAATGATTTCTTAAAATTGGTACATAGGCCCAAATCTGCCATATATGTGACAAAGCCAGAAATTAAAATACGCAATGCATTGGGTGTGCGGCCCATAAGGACCGCATCATCCGCATAAAGGAGTGCGGGGATAGGTTTGCCATTTACTTGTGGAACATCATTAGTAAGATTGCTCAAAGAATTACTCAATTCATTTATATACAAGATAAAAAGCAGGGGGGCCAAGACACAACCCCCAAGACACAACCCTGTCTGACCCCCCTGCCAATTAAAATATCATTAGAAACTTCGCTGTCATTGTTAATGCGAACGCGGGCTTTCAAATTGCTATGAAGATGGGCCAAAAAGTAAACTAAAGATACATCTAAACCATAATTCAACAGGACTGACGATAAACGGGATCGATTTACAAAATCAAAAGCAGAACTTAAATCCATAAACCCAAAATATAAAGGAGATTTTTTAGCAATTGTGTATTTGGCCATAAGCAGGTTTAGGTTTAAACATTGCTCTACCGTACCCACTTTACTTCTGAAACCTAACTGGCACGAGTGTAAAATGGTGTCGTCTTCCGCCCAGGTTCTGATTCTATTAAAAAGGACCCTGCCTAGAATCTTTAGCGTATTATCAAATGCAGATATGGGGCGGTAGCAACCAGGGTCAAGTCTGTCACCTTTTTTGAAAATTGGCACAATGGTACTACTAGACCATGTTACCGGGACAGAAGTGTGAGATAAATTATTAAAAACATTGCATAGCAAAGGTGCCCAAAAATCAGGTTCAGATTTAATTTGGTCGATGGATAAACCATCGGGTCCGGGGGCTTTGTTCCCAGCACTTTCGGTAATGGCATCCTCCACCTCCAACAACGTGATAATCAAGGGCCTAACTGGAAAAACAGTTTCTGTGGGGTTGCCAGAGGCATCATAGATCTTAGAAAAATGGTCAACCCACACATCCCCTGTTATATTACAATTTATAGGGGTGATATTTAGAGCCCAATGATCTCAGGTTTTTAACCGCCCTCCAAAACCCAGCTACGTCTCTTAAAGCTGTTGTACGAACAAGAGAATCCCAGTGGTCTTTTAGTAACTCTTCAGATCTGATTCTTAAGGTGTATTTGTATCTAGATCTCAAAGTCCTTACCAGGGCCAAATCACGCGGTTCCGCTATAAGAGCGTCCCTAAGTTCCCGGTTGGCTTCGGAGCATGAGGTGTCGAACCACCTTGGATTACTATTGTTGTGGGCTGGGACAGGTCTAGAAATTTCCTTTTTTATAGCCTTACAAAGTTCACAAAATGAATTAACAAAATCAGGCCCAGGGCTGTCAGTTGATAGGCAGACCGGCACTAATGTGGGGTGTTTTTTAATAACTCGAGCTAAAACGCCCTGGTTGTCTATCCCCTTCCAAACAACCCTTAGCCTGTCTGTCGATACCACTAGGTTTTTTGCCCCAATTTCTCCTATCTTCCCATGTTTTTTAGTTGATTTAAGACAAATTAAAATTGGGTAATGGTCACTATATATAGTTCTAACAACTTCTGATTTTAATAAGAAATCCCCAAGAAGAGAAGAAATGAATACATAGTCAATGGTGGTTGAACTCCCACGCCCAATATAGGTAGGAGCGGGTACATTATCCACACCAGTGACTGTATCCTCCATTACATTAACTAGATCGTGTGTAGCTAGCAGATCTAGTAATTCAACTCCTCTTTTGCAGGGTGGAGTTCTGGGGTGGATATGCGCATTAAAATCACCTCCTATGCAAATGTCATCAAACCTGCCATATTTTTGTCCCTCCACAACTTCATCAATGAAATTAAACAATCTTAAGAAGTTGGTGTTGGGATGAGTTGTGAAATCGTTATTATAAAAGTTAATAAAACATAACTTTTTCCTACCAGTATATCTCAACGCCATGAAATTTTTGTTGTTTGTCTGCAATGATTCGATTTTGGCTCCAGCAGTGATTTTAACCCAAATAGATAAGCCCCCGCTGGGACGACCCATAGGCGGGGATGGTACAATTAAGTTATGGCAACTATATCCTTCATGAAGCGGAGAACTCGTACACCAAGTTTCCTGCATCATTAGGACATCAAAAGTGGATACCCAATCAGTCCAGGCCTTAATTTTCATTTTCGCGTTGAGACCTGCAATGTTCCAACTCAAGATAAAAAGATCGTCAGACAATATGGAGGAGATGTGACCCTGTGTACCTGTTGTGGAGTCAAAAAACGTCCGGGGCCTACTGGGTGAATTGGGCAATATTGCGATAGGACAAATTGACAAATTCCCTGCAGGATCATACGTATTAGTGTGATCACTGACTACAGTGTCAGTTGAAATGACTAATGGTCAGTCCAAGCTACCTGTTTCAGCTAGTGCAGTTTATCTATTATAAAGTAAAAAAGGCGGTGGGGCTGGGTGAAATGGTCTTGGTGGGGGCCTGTAGAAGTAGCTCAAAGGTAAAGGAGTAACAACAGTAGATGGACCCGGGTAAATATTGTTGTTATTAAGTATAAATTTGGCAGTGCCAGAATGCCTAAAATTGACAACAATACATTCCCCATCGAAATTTTTACATAGGTGGCCAACCCAGCTCACTCGACGGGCAGACAAAATTTCATTTGAGATATCATAGCCTACCCCCTTATGTTTGGTCAGCCAGTCAATGCACTTGTTGTGCAACTGAACTCAGGACTCGCCTTGTCCATCCCTAAGTGGTGGCGCGCCTGCCAATACTAAAACATATGGGCAGGCGTCAGGAGGTAGATGGAGGGCAGGTTCCTGATGTTTTATGGGTCTGCTAACAGCCGATTGTCCCTTGCCACCATTGCTGCTACTAGGGGCCACAGATTTCACACTAGTTGAGGTAGGGCCCTCCTTCCGTGTATTACTAACTATAGTAGTGGTATGAGAAGGTCCAGTTGCTTCGGAAGGAGTGGGCTTAGCTTTTACGGCAGGTTGAATTTGCTCTACAGTATCACATCTAGATGTAATGTTGGGTATTGGTTTGCTACTGATAGTTTTAGGCCCACCCTTAGATGTTAAGCTGCAGCTGGTAATTGGCCCACCACACAAGATAGCCTTACTAGCAGACTCTAGATCTTTCAAAAGACAGTCCCCCCTCATTTGATCAAGACTAATCACCCCTTTCCTTTTTACATCTTCCTTTTTTACAAGATTTTCTAATTTATCAAGTCTTTTAAAAACAGTATTAAATTGTTTGATCAATTGACTTTCCAGTTGTTTAAAAATAGTATCAACAATTGTCTCAATGAAATTCCCGTTAGGCTTTGATTGAATGATACTTTCAGTTAAAAACTCAGTCTGTGTGCCCACTGAGTTATGGTCTTCTGTAGAGGTGGTTGGGGGAGCGGCCTCCTCTACAGATTGCAAGCTTTCCATATTAGCTGTATCGCCCCCAGATTGTTGATGCTTCCCTCTGGTCCACATACTCTGGGGGGTTGGTTGGTTCTTATTACGGGTAGGTTGCTTCCTCTTATTTACTGTAAGTTTCAAGGGGCCCCTTTTCCTTTTTCCGTCAACAGTCTTATTACTTGGGGACGGGGAGGCAATAACAGTCTTTGCAATGGGGTCAGGCTGGGAGTCAATAATTATAACTGGGCTGCTGCCCCCAGGCAACACTCCCAGCAGAGTAGCCTGGGTAGTAGGCTTCAAAATAGTAATTGCAGGTGAGAGCGGTACAGTATTAATAGGGCTTACTTGTGATGACTGCGGATGACTGGTACTACAGCCCAATGACATCCTCCTTTCGGTATTAGCAATTTCATTAGTAACCATATTAAGGGCATTCTCCAATAAACAATCAAAGGAGGGAGGCACGGCAGGAGGGTCAACAGAAGCAAGCATTGTGGAATTGGTGTTACGTTTCCCCATGATAACTTTACCCAGGCTCACTTCTTATGGCAAGACTTAGAGGGATGGCCCGCCCGACCTCTGATGTCCTCTGAGGGCCTAAGAGGGTCCGCCCTTTGCCCGGGCTTAGCCCGGCGACCGCCCGCGCGCGTCCCGCGATGCGGATGGAGCGTCTGTGTTAAGTAGCGCCTCCGGGCGCGCTGACGGCAGGAAGCAGGAAGTGCCCGCAAGGCTCCCTGGGAGCTGTAGTCTCCAGCCGCGGGATGGCGGTACAGCAGCGGCGAGACTACAGCGTGTGGGACCCAGGAGCAAGTGTCCAGACCAGCGGGTGAGTTCTCCGGCCGCAGCACAGTCTGAATGGCAGCAACAGATAAACTAGGTGCTACTGCACCTCTGTCATCCGAGACAGAAATAATTGCAGGACCCTCATCAGAGGTTCGTGCACCGCCAAGTTGTACAGAAACAACAGTTCCATCCTTCACTCAGACCCCTCTGACAGTCATAATAGTACCTTGCCTCTAACAAGTATTATTTCCACAGTCAAGGTATCTGTTTAGCTCTTTCCAAGGACAGTCAGTACCACGTTTACTAAGGAGGGAACTCATTTACTAGGGCAATGGTAGGACAAACGACCAGCACAGAATAGTCAGTTAGTTCACCGGGTGCAGGTCAAATCACCCCATGAAATTTAGCACAGCTAAAAACAGAATTCAAGAATCTTGTGAAAGGAAATGTGGGTATGGCTACTTGGGTTATTATGGAGAGAATTAGTAGATTTACCTGTGTAAGGAAGCAGTGAAAGTGACAAGAAAGGCCCATGCTACAATGGAGAAAGTGGTGTATGAATGTGGCATTGAGTGAAAGAAGCTGTGGAAGAATGATAGGATGAAACACCAAGAAGGAATTGCAGATGCTAAAGCTAAGAGGAATGAGAACACATGTGAGGAAGTTGGTTGAAAACATGCAGGGATGGAATGACACTGAGAGGTTCAAAGGATTGTGGTCTAAAAAAAGAGAGGGTTAAGGTAAAGCAAAAGGGAAAGGAAGGAAATGGGGAAGTCATAGGGGAAGAGGTAAAAGAGTTTCCTTTGCATGAAAAATAAGGAGGAGCATATGTACACTTCCCATGGTCGCAATCACATCTTTCCCATTTTCTTAATTCACTTCCAAAGCTGAGAGAGTATCCAGACTAGTGGTACACCCAGATGGAGCAGATTGTGACTATGTATACAGTTTCATGGGAAGACCTGTATGTGTTATTGGAGGTAGCAGTCTGAAAGGATCTGCAGGCTGAATGCTAGAGAGCTGTTGAGTGACCTACACAAGAAATGCTTTCAGTGCTAGAGACAAATGCACCTTTGCCCATTGCTAAGGCAAAATATTGTACAGTCATAAGACAGATGAAGACAAAAGTTCCCCAGAGTGATTAATTAGCCTAAGATTTACGAACTTCCCAAGACTCCAAGGAATCAGTGAGGCTTACTTTGAGAGATTGATGCAGGTGCACAGGGAGCACAAGGAGGATTCATAGCTTTCTTTGTGTATGGACTGGGAACAGAGGTCAGCAATCACATTATCCAAGGTGTCTTTGTTTGCAAAGTGAATCAGTTGATAAGATTCTGTAGTTTGTGAAGTATAACAGCAAAACATTAGAGGCAAAGCAAAAATGTCTTAAAGAAAGGTCCATGATGGCCCGGACACAGCTAGCCCAGAGTGTAGGGAATAAGGGATTTAAGATTCCACCCCAAATGCCCGAATTATATCTCAATCTTGGAATGGTAATGCAAGGAGTATCCACAAATTATGGTGGGAATAACCCTGGAACACAGAGACGTCGAGGAAATATGGTAGGAACAAACATAAGTGCCCTCAAGAAGGTTACACAGTGCCATATTGGCAAAACAGTAGGGCACTGGAAGCTGGAGTACAGCTACAATCCAGATCGAATCTTGAAAGAACCCCAAGGGATGACATCAGTGGAATAGAGAGAGCGTTCTCCAATGCCTAGACCTCTTATGGCAGTACTGAAAATTCCTAGACCTGGAACTTTGCCCAATAAGTTCAATCAAATACAGATGCAGCGAAGTGTCGCGCCTCCTGAGTCAGCACACAGGTTTCCCCAAAACCGGATGATGCTACAAAGAAGCACAGTTCCAATGATGTTTTAAACTTCCGTAGATCAGGATCAATGCTGTTGTCTGAGTGGGTAGGGGGAGTGGGTGTTTGGTGCTGTCCTAGAGGTGGATCAGAGTGGACCATAAGTGAAAGAAGATGTTGACGGACATCCTGTATCTTTCCTAATAGACAGAGGAGCCACTCGATCAACAGTTAGAACTGTTGAGGTTGCTAACCTCCCCATTTCAGGAAAAGAAGTGCAAGTTGTAGGAATTTCAAATCAACAGAATACTAACCAAGTTACTACCTCAATGCCTGTAAAAATAGGAGACATCAGAGAGCAACACCTATTTGTAATTTGTGATTCCAGTCCTGTGAATCTCCTAGGGTGGTACCTACTTTGCAAACTCAACTGTATCATATATTGTACCCAGGCTGGGGTCGGAATTAAAACCAAAGTAGCTGATGCTGAGTTTATATTACAGTCTGGGATTCCCATGTCAGGATATATCCAGTCTTCACAACTGAGGCTGCAACAGACCTAAGAGAGACGGTCAAGGAAGAGGTTTGGTATTTTACCACAATGGAGACTGGGTTGATAAAAGGTGCTAAGCCCTTAAAGATTACCCTCTCAACCAATGCTGCTTTCTCTCAGACTAGCCCATGCAAAAGGACACAGAAGTCATTGCAGGAATCATCTCTGTTATTGAGAGCATGATATAGCAAGGCATTCTGAGGGAAGTTATTGGGAGCCATGTACCTCCCCAATCTTAATTAAAGAGATTGTCTGTCCATATTATTCTGTGGTATTGAACCCTGTCGTAATTCTATTCCAAATTCCACCAGAAGCTGTGTGGTACACAGTCATTGATATTTGTCAGACATTTATCTCAGCCCCGTTGTACGAGGATAGTCAATTTCTCTTTGCGTTACGGTTCCAAGAGAAGACCCTCCTATAGTGTTGTACCCTACAAAAGTATACAGAAAGTCCATCCTATTTCAACCAGATGCTCAGGAAGAGACTAGAGTCTCTGTAGTTGCTGTGTAACTCGACCTTGATACAGTATATCAATGATCTCCTGGTCGCTACATTAAGAAAATTGTCTGACAAATGAGGCACGACTGCCCTTCTCAACCATCTGGCTGAAAACATGCATTAAGTCTCACTCAAAAAATTGCAATATTGTTAGAAACAAGTCACATATTTGGGACATCAAATAGAAAAGGGAGTGAGGCAATGCTCTCACGATCGCATAGAGACATTCTTAAGATGAAGTACTCTACCACAGAGTGTGGATGTTTCTGGGTATGGTTGGCCACTGTCGACAATGGATCCCAAATATTTCCTTTGTAGCAAGGCCTTTGATAAGACTTATGCATGTGGTTGTCAATGATCCTAGACCAAGGGATGATGAAAGCATGGAAGCCTTGCAGGAATGTTTGCATTTCAGCACACCCAGCACACCTGGTCTTGGAATGCCAGACTATACAACAGTCTTTGTGCTCTTTTGTCTCGAAAGAGATGGGTGTGCATTGACAGTACTAACACAAACCCATGGAGACATTAAGTGTCCCATTGGCTATTTTACAGCTACTCTTGATCCAGTGGATACAGCATTGTCTGGTTGTCTCAAGGAGGATAGCCTTAGCATACAAGAATCTGAGGGGGTCACAGTGGACTACCCTTTAATTGTGATAGTGCCGCATTGCATTGAAATCCTTATGACTCGTACCAGAACTCTACATTATGATTAACCCGATATAAGAGAATTATTCTGGCAGCTGAACATGTTTTTATTTGGACACACTAAACCCTACTTCATTTTTGTAACCCCACAAGGAGATGATATGGGGGACTTTGACCATGACTGTGTCCGTGTAACTGAGTTGTGCATAAAAGCAAGGCCTGAAATACTGGATGACCCTCTTCCTGAATCTGTCCATACCCTTATTGTTGATGGGTCTTGTCTGAGAGACCACCGTAGTATCCTGAGAGCTGCTTATGCTGTATATACCCTGAGTGGAGTGGTGGAGCTTCCTACTTGTGCCATGTAACCTCTGCACAATTAGCTAAATTGATTGCCTTTACCAAAGCTTGTGATACCTCAGAAGGCTCACAAGTTACCATTTATACTGACTGCCAGTATGGGTTTGGAGTTTTACATGATTTCGGCCAGTTTTGGCTGTACCAGGGATTTCTGACTTCAGCTGGCACCCCTAAATACAATGTGTTGTATGTTTCACGTTTGCTAAATGCTCTCCCACTGCCAAGGATCCCTACCCTTCTCGAATTTTCCATGAAATGGAAGATTACATTGAACTTTGTCTCACACAACTGCTTAATAATTTTCTAGCATCAGTAACGTTTCCCACAGAATGGAAGAAAGCTTCCCTTTGGTCTCTCCTAAAACACACTTGAACCACTGGAAGAAAAGAACCATTGTCCTATTCCCAGACTCCCTTTTTTAGCTAATATTTTAAAAAGACATCTTAATATTGCTCTCATCAACTGAATCAGAATCACATACTAGACCTGTGTCAATTTGGCTTCAGGTAAGGCCACAGTACTGAGACTGCGCGGGTCGCGGTCTCAGAAGAAGTCAGGGATGTCCTGCACCGTGGAGGAAAAGCAACGGTTGTACTATTAGACCTATCCGCTGCTTTGATACGGTTTGCTATGATAACCTGAAACAAAGATTATTTAACATAGGTGTCCACGGTTCAGCACTCAGCCTGTCATTCTCCTTTTTAGACACCAGGGGGCAAACCATTAACCTGGAGACGCATAATTCAAAACCTTTTATATTACAGTGCGGTGTCCCTCAGGGATCGTCTTTAAGTCAGACACTTTTTAGCATATATATGACTCCCCTAATTAAACTGATTACATCCTTCAGCTTTTCTATGGTGTCCTATGCAGATGACACCCAAATTGTGATCTGCACTGAGGATAACACCGATGAAGTCTCTGCTGGATTTAATGCATGTATGGTTGTTACATTAGACTGGATGAGCTCCCAGGCTCTGAAAGTTAATTCCGGCAAACAGGGTCCTTCTGTTTGGGCAAGACTCTTTAGGACCCTGTCATGCCTGGTCCCAAACGTTTAGAACTTAGGTGTCTTCTTTGACACTAACCTTACTTTTAGGGACCAGACTAACCACCTTACATCATCCTGTGTTCTGGTCCTGAAAATTCTTAAGAAAGTTCTCCCTTTCTTAACCCCTGAATTTACAAAATCTGTGGTCGGTGCAATAGTCTTATCAAGGTTAGACTATTGCAATGCCCTGTATGTGGGGGCTAGGCAAGGTGTCCAAACGAGACTGCAGAGGCTGCAAAATGCTGCGGTCCGTGCTCTTGCTAAGACTAAAAAGTCTGATCACATCTCTAAAGCCAGGCAAACTCTGCACTGGCTCCCTATTAAAAAAGGGGTGGCGTTTAAAGCCCCCTGTCTTAACCACATAGCTCTCTATGACCAGGGCCCAGAATTTCAAAAAAAAGAAATTGCTTGGTACACACCAACAAGAGCTTCATTTTCGGCTAATAAGGTACAGGTCCCAGTTACCAGGAAAGCATCCTGGGGAGCAGAAGCCTTGATTATAACGTCTCTAAGTTATGGAGCGAAATGCCTTGGAATATGAGGAACCAAGCTAACCATTTCCCTTTCAGGAAATCCCTGAATACCTGACTCTTCACTCTTCCTCAGTAGTTCCTCATTGTCGCCTTGTGAAAGGCAGCACTTAGACACAGATGTTACGCCCTTCAAAACTCAAATCAATGAAAATTGGAGTTGTGAAGTCTGCTGCACACAGAAGTGGTAGTAACTTTGTCACCAGAGGTAATGCTATGCAGACAAAGTTGCTTGATACTGTGCTCTTGAGTCTAGCACCTTCCATCTTGATGAGCCATGCAATGTAGAGGGAGAGACTGTGTCCAGTATGTTACTGAAGACTGTGCCCACCTTCAAGGAGCTAAGAGAATTGCAACACTCTGCACCGGAGCAAGGAAAGAGTATGAAGCAAAGAATGGGATGTCCCTCACTTGTCAACTCACCCCCACTGCCCTATGTCCCCCTTTCTTTCTCACACCCATGAACACTGCTAATAGTAATACATAGCGACCCATTAATGCCTTACTGTTAATCGCATTTAATTCTGTTTTTACATTGGAAATTAAATTTCCATTTTTGAATGTATCTGTGCATTTATTAGTGGGGATTTCTTTTTTCTGTTGTTTTGGTTAATCTTTTTGATTTGTACTAAATATTTGACTATCCCGACCAATACCTTGAACGTACTGTATTATTGACCCAGTCCGGGTAGTTTTGTCTTGGGCATAACCACGTAAAAACTCAATTCTCATACCCAAAGGGCAAAATACAACAGAGAAGAAGCAGAACCAACACCTGCCAATTCCTCAAGTCGCCCCAGGTTTGAGGTGGTCAAGGCCTAAGGAGAAAACGAGGAAGGCCAGACCTGAGATCCGCAATCTCCATTGGAGGAGCAGTGCACAGAACTAGAGACTGACAAGAATGCTACCACTTTAGCAACCTCTGTGACACCAACAACTGCATTTAGAATACGTATTAATCGGGGCTGGGGAGACTCATGGAATGCCGAGACTAACTTGGCAAGGCAACTTCACAAAAGAGCAGAATCTGGGGAAGAACACAGAAATTATTCCCCAGAGAGTGTATTGGCGTTATTAGAACCGGAAATCTTGGGCGCCTCCAAAGAAGTTTGGCCGATAGCTACTGCCACTAGAAAAAGACTGTTGGTGCACAAGACAAAATCAGAGCTGATTAGGGAAGAAAGTGAGTTAGAGGAACAAGAACTGAACCATATTGACATCACTGCATTAGCCCTGAGTTGAACAATACGAAATGTCCTAAAAGAGAAAGACAGATCAATTGGAAGTATTCAGGTCCAGAATGGACGCACCTCGCAAAGATTTTGTTCAACACTGATGATTGATTGACTGACTCTGACAAACATCCCTGAATTCAAGGACACATGGTGATGAAGGTCTCTTCATAATGACAGCTGACAAAGTCCAACCGACGAATAAAAAATTATGGCAACTGTCAGAGGATAGTAGTTTCTCGAGGCCTCCAGGTGATGCAAAATAAAAATCCTGGTAGATTTCAAGATAGGGTGGAGACAGTAGGGTAATAATTAGAGGACTAACTCTTTAGTGATTTCCTTGATCTGATTTAAGCTGAACATGGTGCAGCTACTTTCCAAAGTTATAATAGTAGGTTTGGTTTACTTCCTAAAAGTGAAAAGTATTTCTGTCTCACCAAATTTCTCTATAGAAAAGGTTCCCTCACCAGAAAGGAAGGATTTACAACTTACACAACACAAGTGTATTTACAGCTATAACATTTATTATCAGATGTTGTCTGAATATGCAAAGGTCATGGAAGTAGATGAAGAAGAAGCCCACTTCCATTTTCCTCTGTCATATTCCTTATCTTGCTCCATCTTCTTGATTGAATCTGTTCCTATCATCAAAATTCTAATAAACTGTTCTATCCTGATTTTAATAATTCTTTAGATAATGTGCCAATCACCAGTGGAGAAAATCTGTATTTGCGGGCTACTAAATACATTCCTTGCTTTCACCAAGGATCAAAAACAAGGGATTGACGTGAGTTTATGATCAAATTCTTTACTCTTGTGACTAACCTTAGCAGTACTAATCATAGCCTGCATGATGTAACATGCTAAATTAACCAAAATGAGAGTGTGTTTGTAGACGAATTGAATCAAAGAATAAGTGTGAATGAGGAAAGGGGAGAAGGAAAGACAAGCACAGAACATATGATTAGGAAGGGTAAGGAGATTTTGAAAAAACTGCCTCCAAGATCAAGCATTGAAGTCACCAAGAAGGGATCTTCATGCATAATACAACAGGCAGAGGGGAACGAGACAGTCAGTAAATTGGGATGAAGTGAGTGTGAGCACAATTATTAAGTGAAAGGGAAAACCTTTTCTAATTTAAGGTTAGCATTAAGGGCACTTATTATGTGTGCGGTAAATCACCTTATTTTCAGCTACTATACAATTCGGTGGGTAGTTGCTATGCAGCTTTAGTTTCCCCAGGATTTTCCACACCAGTGAGTTAGACTTTCCTATTGAACAATACATTAGATGAAGTAAGCAAATCTTTAAGCAGATTCTTAGAGATTTCTTGGGAGCACTTATACCATCTGTAGGAGTGACACTAAATGCTGTAAAGTTTTGAAAACCATCTACCTTATTTGATCGGCTTGCTACTAATATCGCAGGTGCACTGATGGCGATTAATATGGAATTGCTTGCAATGAGAGCTATGATTATGCAAATTCACCTTGCGTTTGATTTGTTCCTTGCAAACGAAGGCGAAGTATGCATCATTCATATATTCTCAGGATTGTTCTGCATACATTCACCACATAGATAAATAGCTTGGCAGCTATATTACTAAGATTATAAACATAACACATGAATAAACTGATTTAGAAGAATCGGGTGTCTGGGAAGGATTAGGATCATTCCTTGGTTCCATTGGAAAAGGGTTTGCTAAAATAGGAGAATGGATTGGTAGTGTAGGAGGAGGAATCCTGAAGTTAAGACTAACACCACTTTTGATTCTACTAATTGGAATTGCATAGTGCTAGGAATTACATCACAGAAGGGGATTATTTGTGGGTATTAGAAGCTGTCAGCAACAAGAGGAAGAAAATGGAAAAGACTAGATGTGAAAATTGAAGATATGTTAAGCAAACTTTCTGATACTCTGAATGATCTGGGAGACCAAGCAAAATAATTCAAAGTTGATGAATGATATGTTGTAATAAAGAATTTAAGTGATGATTTAAATCATCAGGGGGACTGTGAGAGTTAGTTTTCTGTTAAAAAATGTGCATTGCAAACTTGCTTAGGCTAATATTAGGCTGCGTTTACACTGATCTCCATCTTGCCTACACATCACATTATACCACGTGATGAATACTGTTGATTTCTGTTCTAAATAAGGCATTACTAGTATTCCAATAACTAGGCAGAGAGCTCTCTCAAAGATGTTTTTTCAACATACTGCTTCAAGAACATATCCAATAGTCCCTGGTTCTTGCTCAACAATGTATCAGTTCAGCTAAACAGCTAACATTTGTGAGAATGGATGAACCCAAATATACTGCTATCCTGAGAAAATTCTTGAATGTATTTTGTAGTGAAATTGTTTCTGATGCTTGTTTGGTGCAAATCCTGACAACAATGTATTTTTGTATTTATTTTATTTATGTATGTGTTTCATAGAGCACGAACTTGACCCGTTTGGGTGTCGGAATGCTTTACAGGAAAACATAGTCATGTACAGAGTAGGCATAGCATCATCCAGTTACGGATCGAATGAGGGAGGGCAGCATGCAGGATACATAATGGAGATAGGGCACGTATTTACAGAATAAATATCCAAATACTCAAGACGAGATAACATATTTACAGATTACGTTAACCAATGTTCGCGACAAGGCCCCAGGTTTCTGATGGGGTGAGCTAGATAATCTGAAGGGAGGCAATAGATGGCTATAGATCAGGGCCGTAGTGGTGGTAGAGGCAAAGTTTAAACAAGAAATTTACCCATGAGGAATGTTTAGGCATCCTTTTTGAAGCGAGTCAGAGAGGGTATTCTTCTGATGTCAGGTGGGTGAGAGTTCCATATTCTTAGAGTAGCCTTGGAGAAAGCCCGGTTGTAAGTTTTTTTTTTCGAAAGCGTGCAGGTTGGAGCAGGAGGTCTGCTGCAGATTGGGAGTTTCTGATCCTCCGGAAATCACAAGTTTCTCCCTCACATATGCAGGGGAGTTATAATATAAGACCTTGTGCTTGATGCATGCTTCTTTGAGCTCTATTCTTGCCTCCAGGGGAAGCCAGTTGAGAGCTTCCAAGTGCGGGGAAATATAGTGGTATTTCCTCCTGCTGGTGAGTAGTCTGGCGGGCGCGTTGTGGCAGGCTTTTAGAGGTAAGAAAAAAAAGATGCTGCCGGACGTAGCAGCAAACACTGTGCACTGTGCACTAATGTCCCATAGGGATTAAACAATGTACTCAATGGATAATCAATAGTAAATCACAATGAACAACAGGATCCTCCTGATGTAGCAAAAGCGATTGTATTCATCGAAAATGCATAAATCATCATGGTAAGCAAGTTGTATATACAAAAGTTGTCAATAACTTGTTAACAATTGAATAAATGTCAATATACAGTCATTACATCATGAGTATTAAAATGCTAAATACGTTAATATAATACAGTTTGCCAATGCTTGTGAACAGCCCGATGCATTTCGGGACATGGGTGTCCCTTCCTTAGGGGAAATCTACAAGAGAAACAAGATACAGCTAACTACTGATGCAATGCAGTTGAAAAAATTATACAAGCAACATCCATGGGAGAGGAAATTTGTTTGATATAAAGTGGTGAGATGCATGCTGGTAGCTCAATCAAAAATGCCAAGATAGGTCCTGGCAGAGAGAGTTAATAAGTAATTAAAGGACAAATACACCCAAGAGTGTGGTAATCAATCCAAAATTTAAATAACCATAAAGAGTGATTAACGAGGAATGAAAAACATGCTTCAAACGGTGCCCCATAGCGGTGAAAAACAATATGAAGCTCCGATCCCAGTGTGGAGAAATATAATGTAAATGTACAGGAATTTATATAGCGCAAATCACCGAGCGGTTTCTAAGCGCTTGCTTAGGGAACCCGTCCTGGTATTCCCCTGTGAGATAACCCCGGCAGGGTATCCGCAAGGTGAAAGCCAGGCATCCCGCCGCGAGGGGCCGTTGTGGAGATTAAGCAAGCTATTGCCCAGAGTCGCAGAGTGTGAACCCGTGAATCGAGTAGGCACCGGAGCGAGAATTGTCGAGTCCATGGACATTTTAGGACTCACGACCCCGCCGAGCCGGGAATTGAACCCTGGTCCCGGGCTGACCTCTGCTTCCAGGTCTGCCTCCTCTAACCAGTGAGCCACACTTCTCACACTTCTCACAAGATGTGCAACCGAAAGATTAAACACAGTGCGTGTAAAAGTACTGATAAAGTGCACAGGAAATACCTGGCTGGGAAATGTTGTGGTAAAACAATAATGTACGAAGACGGACTCAATGAGTGGGCAGGTCTACAAGTAATTTGTTAGCTGAAACACACCAAGCATCTACATGATCCCCAAGATGCATAAAAATGCAACTGATCCACCTTTCCGGCCCATTGTGTCCGGATGTGGATCTTTGTTTGATCTTTGTCATCCTGTCGGGAAATTTTTAGATTTTTACCTACAACTTTTTATGCAAAATTGGTGTTCCTATCTTAAAGACACCACGCATTTTCTTCAGAAATTGGATTCGATAGACATTGACCCAAACACCTCCATTCTCCTTTGTACTATCGATGTGACAGCTCTCTATACCTCGCTTCCCCACGAAGCAGGTTTAGAAGCAGTTGAATGGGTGTTGCTCCGCTCAGACAACATACATATGGAGAAGCTCTTCATCCTAAAGTTACTCAAGTTCTGTTTACACAACAGTTACTTTCAGTGGAAACAGCATTTCTACATACAGTTGACGGGGACCTCCATGGGTTTTTCGGGGGCACCCGCATATGCTGAAATTTATATGTCACAATACGAATTTGAAAACATCATGTCGAATCCACAGTGGTGGAAGAATATATCTCTGTATTGTCGATTCATTGATGACATTTTTCTTTTGTGGTCAGATACTGAGCAGTCACATATACACTTAACTTACAATATTCAACCAGAAATTATCCATTTTTTGGATGTGCAGGTACACAAGACTATTCTGAACCAATATCACACTACGGTATATTCCAAACCCACTGACCGCAACAGTACCCTGTCACATTCAAGTTTTCATCCAGTAAGTCTTCTTAAGAATCTCCCATACTCTCATTTTATACGCATACGCAGAATCTGTTCAGATTCAGAGGCTTGCAACACTAAATCACTTGAATACTCACAAAGATTTAGTGAGCGAGGGTACCCACAGGCTACAGTACAAACATGTTTACCCAAAGCAAGGCAGAAACCACGCCACGAATTACTGTTGAAACAACCGACCCAGACTAGTAAACGCATTGTTTATGTCTCCAAGTTTTCGACAGTGTCCCAATCCATTAAAACTATCATTCATAAACGTTAGGACCTTTTACAACACGAAGAAGAATTCCATGGTATTTTCAATGACCGCCCTTTGTTTGCGTATACGAGAGGAAAGAATTTGCGTTCCTTGTTGTCCAAACCGCAACTCACAGAAACCAATGAGAACTGGTCCGGTACGCGTCGTTGTAATAATTGTACCCATTGTCATAACGTCACTACTGGGAACATCTTAACTCACCCAATCTCAGGTCAAACCATCAAGCTCAAGCACAACACCAACTGTAATTCTTCCCATGTCATTTATTGTATCAAATGTCCATGTGGCAAAGCATACGTGGGTAAAACATCATGTAAATTAAAAATTCGGATTACAGAACATAAGAGTCGGATCCATACCAAAAGTACAACCTCGAGTTTAGCCACTCATTGGGAGGAAGCAGAACATGCCATATCTCAGCTTAGGTTCCAAATCATCCAACAAATTGTTGTCAAACCAGGTTCAGACACCAACAGATTATTACTTCAACGAGAACTTTTTTGGATTCAAACCCTAGGGTCCATGCAACCAATGGGTCTTAATGATCGTTTTGACATGTCCTGTTTTCTGTGATGATTGATATATATTGTCCTCTGGTTGTTATTAGTATTCATTATGCATCAGTGTTTTTATGCGTTGTTTCCCACTGTGATCTTGTAATTTGCTTACAAAGTGCATTTTTTACCTTAGCAATATTGTGTTGTTTCGTTATGTATTTTGAACCATCAGCCATGTTGTTTATTTTTCTGTTTTCCTGTTGTGTTTATGAGACAGTACGCCAAGTGGTCCTTCTATTACACACCTTTTGGTTTCTCTTTACATTGGGTTACTATTACATTACCTGTGATTCTTATTCTTTCTATCTTTTCACTTTTTTTCCCATTCTGTCACCTTCTGGTATACCTTTTGTTTATTTTGATCCCCATTCCTGATCACACTAGTAGTATACATAGTTCTATGCAGCAGCTTGTTCCCATTTTTTGACGAATGTCAACGGTGGCTCCACGTTTTGTGATGTCAGATTCGGATTCTGCACCAGACAGGCACTTGTAATATCCATCATCCACCCCAGTGCTGTTAACCACACATTGTTTTTAGTGTTATCCACTACACTCCAATATGGCGCTTCTGGTACTGTTCTACGTATTCCTTTGTCTATTTTACCACCGCACTGCATCACACGATATTTGGATTACACCTTTCTCGCACCGGCAGCATCCAATTCAAAATGGAAATACCCAGAGCATGAGCTTACAGATACGTTAATCTAAGGTAAATTTCAGTGGTGTTTGAGTCCCTTAAGTTTTTGTATACCGAGTCTTTTATTTATATGTTAGTTAAGTGATCGGCATTTTTTGCCACAGGTTCCCCGTTGAGGAATCGTTCCAGCGTTTTGTGAAGCACTGTTAGACCGGTTGTGATTTCTTCAACAGCGTCAGTATCAGTTGTGTTAAGGTGAGCCCCATAGTATGTTATTTGACCTGTTTGCCCAGCATTGTTCACACCTTATTTTCAACTGTGAATTAATTGGTCACGTTGTGTTTCAGCTAACGAATTACTTGTAGACCAGCCCACTCATTGAGTCCGTCTTCGTACATTATTGTTTTACCACAACATTTACCAGCCAGGTATTTCCTGTGCACTTTATCAGTACTTTTACACGCACTGTGTTTAATCTTTGGGTTGCACATCTTGTGCATTATATTTCTCCACACTGGGATCGGAGCTTCATATTGTTTTTCACCGATATGGGGCTCCGTTTGAAGCATGTTTTTCATTCCTCGTTAATCACTCTTTATGGTTATTTGAATATTGGATTGATTACCACACTCTTGGGTGTATTTGTCCTTTAATTACTTATTAACTCTCTCTGCCAGGACCTATCTTCGCATTTTTGATTGAGCTACCAGCATGCATCTCACCACTTTATATCAAACAAATTTCCTCTCCCATGGATGTTGCTTGTATAATTTTTTCAACTGCATTGCATCAGTAGTTAGCTGTATCTTGTTTCTCTTGTAGATTACCCCTGAGGAAGGGGCACCCATGTCCCGAAATGCATCGGGCTGTTCACAAGCATTGGCAAACTGTATTATATTAACGTATTTAGCATTGTAATAGTCATGATGTAATGACTGTATATTGACATTTATTCAATTGTTAACAAGTTATTGACAACTTTTGTATATACAACTTGCTTACCACGATGGTTTATGCATTTTCGATGAATACAATCGCTTTTGCTACATCAGAAGGATCCTGTTGTTCATTCTGATTTACTATTGATTATCCATTGAGTACATTGTTTAATCCCTATGGGACATTAGTGCATAGTGCACAGTGTTTGCTGCCACGTCCGGCAGCATCTTTTTTTTCTTGTTTAGCCCACACTTGATAGACAGCAAGTGTCACACTGTCGCACCACTGTATTATACACGTTTACAGTTCATATTTTACTGCTTATCATTGTGAATCAGGTGTGCTCTCCAACCCCCTCTCCTTGTTTTATCTACTCTGTCCACGAGGAAGTAGCACCCGATCCTTATCATGTCGTTTGAAGCTATCACCAGCATTACTGAGAACAGAGCGAGCACGAAGGCTTACACTGCTGATGAGGCCAGCAACATTTATGCTCTTATACAAGAGGTTAAAACCGCGGACACCCATGGGGGTTCTATCACACAGCAGTTACGTCAATTGGAATTCCTAACCAGACGACAACTTAATCAGAGACTGCACGCGTCTACTCTTGTAAAGTACCATAGAGCCAAACGTATCCCTAGGGGCCTACGTTTAGCGATCAAACCACTTTTGTTTCGTTTTCATTTAAATTCTGCCTTTATGGACAAATGGTATTCGATTTTAAATAAATGTTCTTTAGATTTAATTTTATTAATCATTGAGGAACAGTCAAAGACAATTAGAGACCTAGAGGAAGAAATGTACACACTCAAAGGCGAGTTGGAAATACGTTTAGAGTCTAATGCATGGAAACTACAATTGGAAGTTATCAATCAAAAATTGGAAACATATGAGAAAGAGTTGCAAGAGGGCAAGTTGCGCAAATATAAGAGAGATACCATTGATTACAAGCTCAATGAGGTCTACACATGGGCTGAGATCTATTCCAAAAGGAGGTTTGATCAACGTAAAGCAACTCCTACCACTGGTTCCTCTAACGAGAGCTCGGTATCCGATAAGGACACCATGATGAGCCGCACACCAGCCCATCAATTGATACTGTCCCAAACGGCTGGTCCCTCTACCAAACCGATTGAACAAATCCAAACAGCCTCTTCTGTTTCTTTTTTAGAACAGGTCCCAGATCTAGACTGACCACCCACCACAGCAGAGTCCGAGAAAACATCATCAGTCCTAAAACCAGGAGAGGACAAAGAAAAAGTAGGACGTTCCTTGCGCAGCAGCAAGAACGTCAGTTAGTCATGAACACCTCTTCAATGCAGCTAGAGCCATCCCAGCTCTCTGTTTTGAACCGTGGTTTATCCTTTGTACCCACCAATACCACTACACCATTACAGGCACAAGCTGACTTGTTCAAATGAATGCGGTTGCTAAGATTGTGACATTTTTTCAGCAATGTGGTGTCGGATGATTCACAACGCACACTACACAGCACACCCTTTCAAGCCCAAGAGTACATTCATTCCCCCAGTCTCACATAAAATGCTAGACACATTTGAGGCATTGGTTAACCTAGACATACAAAAGTTGTCTTTCAAGAATAAAAAACATGACAACTTATCTAAATACGAGAGGCGTATCATTTCCTCACTAGCTAATGATCCTACCATAACTGTGCAGCCAGCAGATAAGGGGGGTGCCCTTGTGGTTATGGACACCCAATTTTATGAAGCCAAGGTGGATGTCCACGTTAATGATCCTATTACCTATATGTTACTGACGTATGATCCCACTGCACAACTCCAGGATCTATTAAAGGACATACTACAAGAAGCCCGTACTAACGATTGGATAGATGACCACACGTTCGTATTTCTAAATACACAAAATCCACGACGACCAAGCATCTACATGCTCCCCAAGATGCATAAAAATGCAACCGATCCACCTTTCCGGCCCATTGTGTCGGGATGTGGATCTCTGTTTGATCCTCTCGGGAAATTTTTAGATTTTTACCTACAACTTTTTCTGCAAAATTGGTGTTCCTATCTTAAAGACACCACGCATTTTCTTCAGAAATTGGATTCGATAGACATTGACCCAGACACCTCCATTCTCCTTTGTACTATAGATATGACAGCTCTCTATACCTCGATTCCCCACAAAGCAGGTTTAGAAGCAGTTGAATGGGCGTTGCTCCGCTCAGACAACATACATATGGAGAAGCTCTTCATCCTAAAGTTACTCTAGTTCTGTTTACACAACAGTTACGTTCAGTGGAAACAGCATTTCTACATACAGTTGACGGGGACCTCCATGGGTTTTTCGGGGGCACCCGCATATGCTAACATTTATATGTCACAATACGAATTTGAAAACATCATGTCTAATCCACAGTGGTGGAAGAATATACCTCTGTATTGTCGATTCATTGATGACATTTTTCTTTTGTGGTCAGATACTGAGCAGTCACTGAAGGAGAGGATTGGTACCTTTAATGGCCTTAACTCACACATACATTTAACTTACAATATTCAACCAGAAATTATCCATTTTTTGGATGTGCAGGTACACAAGACTATTCTGAACCAATTTCACACTACGGTATATTCCAAACCCACTGACCGCAACAGTACCCTGTTACATTCAAGTTTTCATCCAGTAAGTCTTCTTAAGAATCTCCCATACTCTCAGTTTATACGTATATGCAGAATCTGTTCAGATTCAGAGGCTTGCAACACTAAATTACTTGAATACTCACAAAGATTTAGTGAGCGAGGGTACCCACAGGCTACAGTACAAACATGTTTATCCAAAGCTAGGCAGAAACCACGCCACGAATTACTGTTGAAACAAACGACCCAGACTAGTAAACGCATTGTTTATGTCTCCAAGTTTTCGACAGTGTCCCAATCCATTAAAACTATCATTCATAAACGTTGGGACCTTTTACAACACAAAGAAGAATTCCATGGTATTTTCAATGACCGCCCTTTGTTTGCGTATACGAGAAAGAATTTGCGTTCCTTGTTGTCCAAACCGCAACTCACAGAAACCAATGAGAACTGGTCCGGTACGCGTCGTTGTAATAATTGTACCCATTGTCATAACGTCACTACCGGGAACATCTTAACTCACCCAATCTCAGGTCAAACCATCAAGCTCAAGCACAACACTGACTGTAATTCTTCCCATGTCATTTATTGTATCAAATGTCCATGTGGCAAAGCATACGTGGGTAAAACAACACATAAATTAAAAATTCGGATTACAGAACATAAGAGTCGGATCCGTACCAAAAGTACAACCTCGAGTTTAGCCACTCATTGGGAGGAAGAAAAACATGCTATATCTCTGCTTAGGTTCCAAATCATCCAACAAATTGTTGTCAAACCAGGTTCAGACACCAACAGATTACTACTTCAACAAGAACTTTTTTGGATTCAAACCCTAGGGTCCATGCAACCAATGGGTCTTAATGATCGTTTTGACATGTCCTGTTTTCTGTGATGATTGATATATATTGTCCTCTGGTTGTTATTAGTATTCATTATGCATCAGTGTTTTTATGCGTTGTTTTCCACTGTGATATTGTAATTTGCTTACAAAGTGCATTTTTTACCTTAGCAATATTGTGTTGTTTCGTTATGTATTTTGAACCATCAGCCATGTTGTTTATTTTTCTGTTTTCCTGTTGTGTTTATGAGGCAGTACGCCAAGTGGTCCTTCTATTACACACCTTTTGGTTTCTCTTTACATTAGGTTACTATTACATTACCTGTGATTCTTATTCTTTCTATCTTTTCACTTTTTTTCCCATTCTGTCACCTTCTGGTATACCTTTTGTTTATTTTCATCCCCATTCCTGATCACACTAGTAGTATACATAGTTCTATGCAGCAGCTTGTTCCCATTTTTTTACGAATGTCAACAGTGGCTCCACGTTTTGTGATGTCAGATTCGGATTCAGCACCAGACAGGCACTTGTAATATCCATCATCCACCCCAGTGCTGTTAACCACACATTGTTTTTAGTGTTATCCACTACACTCCAATATGGCGCTTCTGGTACTGTTCTACGTAGTCCTTTGTCTATTTTACCACCGCACTGCATCACGCTATATTTAGATTACTACTTTCTCGCACCGGCAGCATCCCGTCCAAAATGGAAATACCCAGAGCATGAGCTTACGGATACGTTTATCTAAGGTAAATTTCAGTGGTGTTTGAGCCCCTTAAGTTTTTGTATACCGAGTCTTTTATTTATATGTTAGTTAAGTGATCGGCATTTTTTGCCACAGGTTCCCCGTTGAGGAATCGTTCCAGCATTTTGTGAAGCACTGTTAGACCGGTTGTGATTTCTTCAACAGCGTCAGTATCAGTTGTGTTAAGGTGAGCCCCATAGTATGTTATTTGACCTGTTTGCCCAGCATTGTTCACACTGTATTTTCGACTGTGAAATAATTGGTCACGTTGTGTTTCAGCTAACTAATTACTTGTAGACCAGCCCACTCATTGAGTCCGTCTTCGTACATTATTGTTTTACCATGTGCACTTTATCAGTACTTTTACACGCACTGTGTTTAATCTTTGGGTTGTACATCTTGTGCATTATATTTCTCCACACTGGGATCGGAGCTTCATATTGTTTTTCACCGCTATAGGGCTCAGTTTGAAGCATGTTTTTCATTCCTCGTTAATCACTCTTTATGGTTATTTGAATTTTGGGATTGATTACCACACTCTTTGGTGTATATGTCCTTTAATTACTTATTAACTCTCTCTGCCAGGACCTATCTTGGCATTTTTGATTGAGCTACCAGTATGCATCTCACCACTTTATATCAAACAAATTTCCTCTCCCATGGATGTTGCTTGTATAATTTTTTCAACTGCATTGCATCAGTAGTTAGCTGTATCTTGTTTCTCTTGTAGATTGCCCCTTAGGAATGGACACCCATGTCCCGAAATGCATCGGGCTATTCACAAGCATTTTGCAAACTGTATTATATTAACGTATTTAGCATTGTAATAGTCATGATGTAATGACTGTATATTGACATTTATTCAATTGTTAACAAGTTATTGACAACTTTTGTATATACAACTTGCTTACCATGATGATTTATGCATTTTCGATGAATACAATCGCTTTTGCTCCATCAGAAGTATCCTGTTGTTCATTGTGATTTACTATTGATTATCCATTGAGTACATTGTTTAATCCCTATGGGACATTAGTGCACAGTGCACAGTGTTTGCTGCCACGTCCGGCAGCATCTTTTTTTTCTTGTTTAGCCCACAGTTGATAGACAGCAAGTGTCACACTGTCGCACCACTGTATTATACACATTTACAGTTCATATTTTACGGCTTATCCTTGTGAATCAGGTGTGCTCTCTTACCCCCTCTCCAGGGTTTTAGAGGTGCCAGGGAGATCTTGGGTAGACCCGAGAGGGTAGAACAGCCATATTCAAGTCTAGAGATGACAAGTGCTTGGACTGCCATTTTTAGGTCAGGAGCATCAAGGAAGGGTTTCAATTTCCTAAGATAGCTCAGGTGGAATCTGGCTGATTTGGCCATTGAATTGATGTGGTCCCGCATGTTCAGATTGCTGCTGAGGGCGATTCCCAGGGATTTGGCCAAATCCACGATGGTTGGTGGGCAATTCACGGCTGTGATAGCCTTAACCCATGATTGAATATCAGGGTTGGTGTTGGGCGGGGCGATCAGGAGAAATTCAGTTTTATTTGCGTTGATTTTTAGTTGATTGGATGCGAGCCATTGAACAGTGAGGCTTCGTTCAGGGAGAGGATCTCTTAAAGAGATGAGGTTTTGGTGTAGATCTGAGTTTTATCAGCGTACATATGATAGGAGATGTTAGCAGTGCGTAGTACTTCGGTAAGCGGTTCCAGGTAAAGATTGAAGCGGGTGGGGGAAAGTGTTGATCCTTGAGGGACTCCAACCATGACCGAGGATGGTCCCGATAGGTTGCCGTTGACAAGGAATCTCTGGGACCGGTTTTGGAGGTAGGATCTGAACCACTCTAGAACAGTGCCATCCAAACCCATCCTGAATTTGAGGCGTTCAAGTAGTTTTTCATGGTTGACCATGTCGAAGGCCGAGGATAGGTCCAGGAGGATTAGGAGACAGGTTTTGCCTTGGTCAAGGGCTTGGAGAGCATCATCAACGATGTGGAGCATAGTGGTTTTGGTGCTGTGCCCTGGTCTAAATCCAGATTGGAAGTCATCGAGCATTTGGAAGTTGTTGATGTGTTGACTTATCTGCTGCTGCACACATTTCTCCATCACTTTGGCTAAGAGGGGGATGTTGGAGATGGGTCTGAAGTTGTCAGGGGAGGCTGGACCCAGTGACAGCTTTTTCAGAATGGGGACATCTTGGCCGGCTTTTAGAGAGTCGGGCATCATTCCCTGCCTGAGAGAGGCGTTAATTATTGTAGTCCAGCTAGGATTAATGGATTTGGCGACGGCAGCTAGGCAGTTGGAAGCAAGCGGGTCATTAAAATGGTTATTAGAGTTTAGGCAAGATAGGATTTTGGACACTGAGTCATCCTCATAGAGTTTGAAGTCAGTCCAGACAGCATGGTTTTTGGGTGAAGCCTGTGGGGGTGACGTGGCTGGAGGAGGCGGGTCGAGAGGTGTTTGGTGGTATGTGATGGAGTTGAGTTCATTTCCAAGGGCTGATATTTTGTCAGCGAAGAAGGAGGAGAATTCCTCTGAGGATATAAGAGACTTGGGGGTTTCTTTTGAAGTTTTGGATTGGTGTTTGACCAGTTCGAAGAGCTTGTGGGGTCTGTTCTTGGCCTTCTCTAGTGCGGTTCTGAAGAAGTCTTTTTTGGACTTGAGTATGTTCCTGTGGCGGAGGAGTTTTAGATGAGCGACAGAGGGGTGCTGCCTCCAGGATCTTTCAGCTTGTCGGAGGACTCTCCTCTCATTGTTAAGGGATCCCGTGAACCAGGGGTTTCTGTCTTTGAATTGGGTTCTTTTCAGCTTTAGTGGGGCTAGATCATCCAGGATGTTTGAGATAGACGCAGAATAGTGATCATTGAGGCCGCTGACTGTTGTGATATGCTGGGGGGGGGGAGGTTGGATTTGCAGTGAGCCTTGAGTTCTCTGAGGTCCATTTTCTTAGTGTCTCTGATCCAGTGTTTTTGAATCATCGGTTGTGATGCCCTTGTTTTGTAGGTGCCAGGTAGGAGAAAGGTGATGGTGTGGTGGTTAGACCAGTCGCATGGGTCTATAGAGATGAGCTTGACTGTTGATTCTTTGGAGATAATCCAGTCAAGGGCTGCCCCTTTTGAATGAGTTGGTAGTGAGCAGGTTTGGGTCAGGGCTTGATCGGCCAGGAGGTCCTTGATGGCGTTGAGATGTGAATCCTTTGGATCGTTCCAGTGCAAGTTAAAGTCACCAAGGAAAAAATTAATTGGCAATATTGGGACTCTTAGCTGTGATGATTTCCATAAGGTGGTTGGTGAAGGAGTCGTTCATGCCTGGGGGGTGGTAAAAGATGTGCAGGTTGCACAGTAGGGTGGAGTTGCTGTGAATAGCGAGGGCGAGGTATTCACAGGATTCAGTGGTGTCCGAGAGAAGTTCCGTGACCAGAAGGTTAGAGCGGTAGATGCAGGCAATGCCTCCTCCTTTCTTTTCAGATTTTCTGTCTAGCCTTGCGATGTTGTAGTTAGGAGGGACTTGGAGGTCCAGGTATGGAGATGAGGATTCGTTGAGCCATGATTCGATAAGGATCGCTAAGTCGAGATTTTTGAAGAGGATGAGATCAGCAATATCCTCAGCGCACTTAGCTGCTGACCGGCAATTAATTAAAAGACCAGATAGAGAGGAATTGGAAGGAGGTTCGGGAGTCTGAGCAGACAGGTGAACAGGCGCTAGATTACTCTTGACCACAATTCTGTTGCGGAGGGTAGCTGGTCTGTTGGGGTTGATAGTGACCGTACAGATGGGATGTTCGGCACTTGCATCTAAAGGATGAGAGATAGCTGGGGTAGAGTTGTAATCTCGGAGGGTGGCAAGGATTTCCATTTCAGTGAGATCTAGTTGACTTGGAGTGGCAAAGGTGGAGTTGTAGGATAGGACAAGAGTACGGGTTTCTTCCTCTGAGAGGTGGCATGGGTACTTGCCGGGGCGAAGATGTCTCAAGGATAGCGGAAGAGGTTGTTTAGTGAGCTCTGTCAAGTGTGGGGAGGTGGCGTTTGGCAGGGACATGAGGTTGGCGAGGGAGAGTTCAGCGAGGTGGAGGAGGTTCATTAGCTCCAGGATGAAAATATGAATGCTCTGGGTAAGTTTGGCAGCTCTGGCATGCAGAGAATGTATGCAAGTCTTTGTTAAAAGCCCTATACGAGAGTGCAGATTTCTGTACCCGAGTAAGCTCCTTTCCCTGAACTTAGGAAGGCAAATGTATGCCAACTTTCACTTAGAACTGTACTTAGTTAACTGTTTCTTTGATTTGTAAGCTGATTATCTTACTAGTGGCATGTCTATTGTACTATGTCTATTAATTGTTTATGTAAAGCCTAGAAACTTCAAACTTTGTCTGTCATTCTTAAGCGAATGTTCCCGGTGGATTCATGTGTACTATATCAAAATAGCATAAATGATGACTCCAATCTGGGAGCACCAAATCCATACCAGGATTACACCACTTCAGGTCCTAGTTGTTGACGCACCCCATGAGTTAGAGGTTCGGAATGGATTTTTGCGCTGAGGAATGCGTATGTATGCATATGATTTATATATCACCAACTTTATTACAAGCAGCAGAGCATTGATGGCTGGATAATAGAGAATAGAGAATAACGCTTAATGGAAGGCAGGAAGGAGAAATGAGAGAGTATGGGGAAACAAGAGTAATGAAGGTTGATTTAACATTAACATTAACAGTGATGAATTGGCCAGCAACCTGGATGGAGGAAAGAAAAGTGGGAAAGTTTGAAAACCCAAGATGGATTCAAGGGGGTTCTCTTCAGAAAGAGTCCAGTAAATGTGGATGTGGTGTGGTTTGAAGGGATGGGTCATCAACAACTGAGTAAGTGCTGGAGCATGCAGGTTCAGGAACATAATGGGATTCCTGGCCCTTGGTGCCTCGCACAAGCAGACCAATCTCTCATGCTTCTGGCATGTGTCATCAAGGATGCTGGCTACCAGGTGATGCTTGCAAGAGGCAATCAAAATAGGATTAGCTTACTGATAAGTTTATATTTGAATATATATTGAGGGGACCATCACAACATAGAAGCCAAAGAATGTCAGTCAAATCTTGTGCATCCCACCAAAATAATGTGTACAGGTACTTCTTGTAACCTGTGGCTGTTGTTCTGCATCCTTTCCATAGTTCCCAGACCCATGCTTTTCAACCAGTGTGAAGGAGATGTAATAGAATGTTGATGAGTGCCTGGTTGTGATAACTGTCAGTTGGAGAGAGTGGGCTGAGCAGAAAGGATGCTGCTCCTGGTGGGGCATTTATCATCTTACTTACAACCTGTAACTAAGACTCATCACATTCAATAAACCTATATATTATAACCTATGTGAGTGGCTGCCTCCTTACATGAGAGTATCTCTGTTACAACACAGGCAATGACTGGAGAATGAATCTATGCAAAAAAAGGAGAGTAAAGATAAAGTATATTAGAGAAACAGAGACTGGATTTTAAGTTTTAAGAAGAAGAGAAGTAGACACCCTTAGATTCACCAGTCTATGTCGATCAGACAGCCTAGGGACTGAGAGGGTGGTCTACTAAACCATACACTTATGAACTGCTGTGAGTCAGGTTTGCTTTGTTGGCTCTGAGCGCAAGATTGATAAGCATGGCCTGATGCTGTCTGAGTTGGGAAATGCATAGTATCAAGTTCAGTGAGCAACTCAAATCAGCAGTTAAGAAGGATCTGAAGAGTAGTCAACGCGACAAGTTGAAACACTCACTAGGGAACCCTGCGTTCACTGTGTCTGGCTCACAATGAAGTGTGAACCCCTTAACAATTTTTAATAGAGGACTAGCAGTTGGGAGGAACCAGACAGACTGTGGCACTTATTTGAATGTAATTGAGCGGTGAGTGTATTTTTGGCACTATTATATTATTGGGTCTGATATCACTTTCAGGAACTTAATTTTCCTAGTTTTTGGCTTACCCCTTTACTAGCAGAGTGTATCATGAGCATCTAAAGACTGAGTGTTGTCTTTTGAAAATTATCTGCCTCACTGACGCATGCCTCACTTGTGCGACCGAGTTTCAGCGCCTTACTGTTCTCCTGATGTTTTCCTGCCAGTTCGTCATGTAACAGAAAGAGAAAACCCACTGGGTGGAAGCTAGAATCCAAACTGCCTGTGTCGGCTGGTTTCACTAGGACGTACAAGTGGGGACAATTACGGCATCGTGGTGCATCAGGAAGCTAAGCAGCATGAAGTAGTGCTGAGGAATATCAATAGGTGTATCGTAAATGCTTGATCCCTGTTTGACCTGGATACTATTTCCACTGAAGGTATGGAATTAAGGTGCCAATTTCTGTGACTTGTGACGGATCACAGCTTGTATTTTCAAGTTTTTTTCTATATCACCTGTTTGCTGTTACCCACAAAATATTGATTGCTATTTCAACCGTGTTGGGGTCAGATTGAGCACAGGTTATCACAGCCAGCGGCCTCTATACAGAGCAAGTGTTTCTAATCTGGAGTCTGCCGTTATGATTGATGGGATTGCACAATCTTCAGCGCTCATGTGTTGATTTACCTGAGGGCATGATCGTACTGTCATTTGAATTTGAGGTAACCTTAGGTCGTTTTGGGAAGCAGACAACGCTTTTTTTCCTCATTCAGGTGAAATGTCGCTAACCAGAGCAAAGGACTTTGCGTTTGAGATTTGTCGGTGAGAAATCACTTACCGGGGTGGACTTTGCTCTGAATAATTTCTATATGTTGCATAAGTGTATTTGTCATTGCTATCCTAAATATGTGGCCTGTGTATATTGTGCTGTGTAGGATGTGCTGAATTTCCAATGCTATGCTGAATTTTAGAAATGCTTATGTGGTTGTATGGAGAGTGGAGGGTCATGATGAATATTTCTCCCTGTACTGTTGTTTATGCAGAATGGGGGGATGTGGCTACATATACTCCTGGTCCTGCTAAGTGCATGCTATAGGGGGTATGCCTTGTAGCCTGCATTTTAATGCCTTGTATCTTGCATATTTTATCGAGTTTAAGGTAGGTGTCATGAGTGTTTTGCCACACTGACAGTAGGGCTGATGTACTTTTGATCCTGTTCGGTGTGCAAGCAGTATAGGGTGAGTGTGTGGGTTGCACCCTAGTGTTGAGTTGAACATCCTTTCTAAAGAGTTAAGAATGTAGAAACATGTTCTGTTACGCCTTAATGTTGTGTGTCCTCCCTAAGGGGTTAAGGATGTACTGTGTGTGGGAGGTACACTTTGGATATACCTGTTGTGGATTTATATGTTACTCCCAAATGTGGTGAGTGTCCTTTTTAAGGGGTTAAGGGTGTAGGGGCAAGTTGTTTTATGCCTTAATGTTGTAGGTCCTTCCTAAGAAGTTAATGATTTAGGGGCATATGTGTTAGGCCCTAATGTTGTTTGTCCTTCCTAGGGGTTAAGGATAAGTTGTAGGGGCATATGTGTTGCACCCTGATGTTGCATAGTGTACTTCCTAAGTGGTTAAGGAGAAGTGTAAGGATGACTGTGTTGTTGCACTCTAATCTTCTAGTATGTTGCACCCCAGTGATACTGTTAGTGTCTTTAGGGGCATTATATGTTCCCTAAGTTCTGCATAGGATTTATCAGGTTTGATTTTTCTTACTCTATTCATTCCATCTGTTGTCCTTTTGTAATTGCTAATTATGAATTCAAATATTGAGGGGACTCATTTTGTTCCTCATCTTACATGTGTTGGTATTTTTCACTTGTTTCTCTAAAGGGAGGAGATATGTTGTAACCTGTGGTTATTGCTATAGTTCCCAGCTGCTCAACCAGTGTGAGTGTGATGTAATAGAATGTTCATGAGTGCCTGGTTGAGATGGATGTCAGTTGAAGAGAGTGCACTGAGCAGCAAGGATGCTGCTCCTGGTGGGGCATTTACCACTGATGGAGTAGGTTTTTAGAAAAAAGGAACCCTCGGATTAACACCCCCGTAATACATACTGACAGTGTGCAGTGTAAACTAACATACAGGAACACAAAGAAACACGTGGGAAACTGCTTTGCGCATGCATGCACTAACGTGAAATAATGCATGAAAGAACTAAGTCGTATTTACATTGCACTTTGAAAGAACAAGAAATAAATAATGCATGCTTTTGCTTTTGCTTTTGCTTTAAAATAATGAATAATGCCGCTTTGACCTAAAGCTTTGCTAGGTAATACACTAACATGGGTTAGTGCAAAGGTGGGTGGTAACAGTGAAAAGTGCATTTCTGTGTAATTAATAAATGCCTGTATTTTTTTGTCATAGTGAGATGAACGGGCCCAAAAATGCGTTAAGTTGACACAATAGTTGAACTGGAGAGAAAAACCTGAAATAATAAAGAAAATAGACTGCAAAGGCTGAGCACAGCAGAAGAGACACAAAGGTCCTAGGTCGATTTGCCGTGAAAGACACTGTTTGCCTGCCAAAAGGATGAGACTAGCCGTGGGACCCAAGACTTCTTCCACGGACGTATCTGAGAAACACATGTGAAATAATGTGAAAGCATCAAGTGTGGAAAATAAATGAACGAGTCAGAAATTAGGTTGTGTGAGCAACAAATAAACAATGGGCTGTACAAAAAGTGAATGGGAACTTGGTGGTGTGACAGACCACCTCCTGGCTCAACCAATGAAAAATCACATTTTATGAAATGTTTCAACTAATATGGGTTGGACTTGTAGGTTTTAGGGTATAGCTGGGGTGCCTTTAGGGGTGTGATTTAGCACATAGGTAGGAGAGAGAAGAGTGGGGTGATGCGTCACTGTCCATCGGTTTGCAGAGAGGCTAGCTGTTCCAGTCCCAGTCCCATACCTGGATTCTGAAGTCTTTGTTCCCTGACTCTATTTCAGGGGACTCCCCCACCTCCTTGGCCAGGAGGGTGGTAAAACACCGATTCTTTGGGTTAGTATAATCCTTCTGGCTCATACATTGCATATTTATTTGCAAATGTATTTTTGGCTCTGAAACTTATGTCTCTTCATCTATCCCCTCCATCATAAGTATATCAATTCACATTATTTTGCTGAAACTGTCTCTTAAATCTATCCACTCCTTCATGTGCCTTTCATATATTGACGATGAGTATGACACTGTTTGCATTGCTGATGTTTTTCTCTCCCTATTGTGAATTTCATTGTTTGCTATTGTAACCGTATGCAATGAGCATTTTGTATTATTGAAGTATCACAGCATGCCGTAGAGAAGGTGAGAAGTTTGGTCAAATCAGAGGAAGACAGCTTAGCACCTTCTCTTAAGCCTGGGCCAAACCGTCTACCCTGGAATCTGGAACTTAGCTATGTTCCAGATTCCAAGTGATGTAAGCCAAACACCACACATCCCCCTTTGTTAACAGATAAACAACAAGAGCACAAAAGTAAATCAAACAAAAACAAATGCTTAAAATTACCAATAAAAACAATGTAATGCATTAAGGGATTACATGACAGAAATGAAGAAATGCAAAGAAACAACACTTATTAATGGGTAACATGACAACAATAATAAAATGCAAAGAAACATCACTTGTTCAACAGATAGTCTTTACACCAGACTGGATGATAACATTGTCTTTGCACACGATGCCTTTTAAGATTGTCCACCTGCTGAGAAACAACTTTCCTTCAATTGTTCTGTTGCACGGAAGCTTAGGAGATTCCTTAACAGGCAAATCAATTGATGTATGAGTGGGCCATAACCACTGAGGAACTTTTACCACTTTGGACCAACTCCAAACATTCCCGTCACACAATTCTACAACCCGGTCTTACTACTCTCAGAGGATGGGAAAACCGAGACTCACCAGACCTAACGGTTCTATTTTTCTTCACCCAAACCCAATCATCAACTTTCACAGGAGAAGAAGTATCACCATGTTGACAGTCACGAAACAGATACAGGCTTTTTGTTTTCATTGCACATCAAATCTCTCATCCATGCCTGATGTAAGTTACATACACATTTCCTCCCTCTCATTTTTTCAAAAGGGGAAAGATCACCCACATTTCTGGGGGTATTCCTATAGCTCCAAAGAATCTCTGTAATGGCTTGATTACAATTTTGTCCATTAGCAATGGCAAGTTGTAATCCTTCTTTGAACACTTTAATCCACCTCTCCACAATTCCATTGCTCTGGGGATAATATACAGATGAATGTTTGTGATTAATTCCATGACCATCAAGAACATTTTTCATCTCAAATGATGTTAACTGCACTCCATTATCGGTCAGAAGAGATTCGGGAAATCCTTCTCTTTCAAAAATATCATTTAAAAATTGAATCACAATTTTCAAAGTAATATTAGAAACCAGTTTTATTTCAGGCCATTCATACAGTTGATCAATAAGTACTATGGCATAAACAGGATTATGGCCTAAACACATTGGACCAGCTATGTCTAAGGAAACATTTTCCCACACACAGGATTGTCTAGAGATAGCAAGACGTTCATAGGATACTGTCTTTTGAGATTTATCACTAATGTAACACTCTATGCAATTCCTGATCTTGCGTTCCATGAACTTATCCATGGCTGGCCACCAAAATTCACTTCTAATCCTTCTTTTCATACTCGTCATGCCAGCATGACCCTCATGTGCCATCTCTAAAATAACCTGTTGTAGCTCAACGGGAACATCTAACTGTAAACCTCTCATTAACACATAATTTTTTAAGGATAATTCATGAGCTATGTGAAAGAAAGGAAGAAGACCTTCTGACATGTCAGCCTTCCTTGGCCAAGAAGCATTGACACAATTAATGACTTCTTTGAGAATAACATCCTTATCACAAGCTAATCTACACCCATTTTCTTGTATACAACCTTTGGACACTTCACATATCGAAATCACATTTTCTAAATCATCATCCTCTTCAACAAAGTTGTCATCTGCCACTGGCAATCTTGAGAGACAATCCACAAGTATGTTTTTTACACCTGGAATGTACTCAACTTTGAAATGAAAATCTTGTAATTTATATTGCCATCTACCTATGCTTGAAGTGGCTCTTCCACATCCTTTTGTAATAAATAGATCTACCAAAGGACGATGGTCAGACCTAACCTTGAAAACAGTGCCATAAATATATTTACGGAAGTATTCAATAGCCCACCAACATGCAAGAGTTTCTTTTTCTAGAGTGGAATTTTTGCATTCAGCACCCTTTAATGGTCTAGATGCAAATCCAATGGTAACAATATGACCATTTTGATTTTGCATCAAAACAGCACCTAGACCAACATTGCTGGCATCAGAGACAATCACAGAATCATAAGCAGTAATAAAAGTGGCTAAAGCAGGTGCAGATGCATTATAATTTTTCAAATGTGTAAACTCATTGGTACAATTGTCGTCCCACAAAAAAAACATATTTTTTTTTAATAAGCTTCTCATATATACAGTTTTGTCAGCAAACAGTGGTATGAATTTAGCATAATATTCCGCAAGACCTAAGAAAGATCTCTGTTGGTCTTTATTTTGAGGTTCTGGAGCCTGTTCAATGGCCCTAATAAGATTTTGCTTGGGAGAAATACCCTGTTTGTCAAGGGTATGGCCTAGGTAATCAACAGATGATACACCAAACTTATATTTGTCCTTGGTTAAAGTCAGACCGTTGTCTTGTAGTATGCACAACACTTTATGAAGAATATCAGTATGTTCCTTTGAATCAGAAGCAAAAATTAAAATGTCATCTTGAAAATATAATACATTTTCGAAGTTTTTAAACAGCTTGTGCATCAGTCTTTGAAAAACAGAGGCTGTAGATATTAGCCCAAAGGGCATTCTCTTGTACCTAAAAGCCCCTTCGGATGTAATAAATGAAGTCAGATGCTTGCTGTCATCATGAAGGGCAAACTGATGCTATGCGTTAGATGAATCAAGAGTCGAAAATATTGATGCACCTTTGAGTTTCGTGAACATTTCACCAATATTTGGTAGGAGATGCCTGTCTACGCCCACATTGTTGTAAAGATCTCTTACATCAAAACATAATCTGACTGGGCCATTCGGTTTGTGTGCAACAACAATTTGGGACAACCATTCCAATGATTCTATTTCCTCAATAATATCAAGATTACACAATCTATCAAGTTCCTTCTTGACAGCTTCTCTTAAATGTAAAGGAACATTCCTAACTTTGTGAGCCTTAGGTGTAGCATCATGCTTTAAAATAATTTTTGAGAAGACCCAGTTTATCAGAAGAAAATACAGTGGGAAATCTTTTTTCCCACTCAGATTCAGGATCGATTTCAACATGAAGAATCAAATCAGAATACCCAAGTACCTGGTCAGGATGGTTTGGATCTAATGTGATCATGAGATCTCTTTGTTGAAGCCAACCTAAAAGGCACAAACCATCCTGAGCAACATACACCTTGGAAGAGATGGATTTACCCTTAAAACTAAGTGTAGTTGTGAAAAGACCGAAAACATCAATCGGAATTTCTCCCTTAGCCAACTAGTTTGATGTCTGGAGAAGATAAAGGAACATTGGGAAACTCATTTAACTATTCATCTCCAATGAGAGTATGTCTAGCACCAGAATCAGCCATAACTCTCACATTCTTGACACCAATTACAACAGTACAACACGGGGCATCTTTCATGTTACTGTTGACCTCATACACAGCTAATAAATACTCATCCTCCTCATAGTCACAACTAACTTCTTTCACTTGCTCAATGTTTTGGTTCTTATTGTCATAACTCTTATTCTTACTCTTATTCTTAAACTTGTTCTTATTTCTACACATCCTAGTGTAATATCCTACAATATCTACATATTTGACCCATGGCAGGACACCTTTTGTCATTTGCTAAATGACCAGGAATACCACACTTGAAACATATATACTCTTTTCTTTCATGGTTAACAAGTGTTTTGGATTTCTATTTGCTGGACATGGCTTCATCCAGATCGACCTTTTTGATCAGATTAACTTCTGAAAACCTTTGCTCCGCCAGTTCTTTTAATCCTAGTTTCATATCCTTAAAACGATGAGCTATATCAATAGGTATATTTAAGGTTAAATCTTCAGCAGCCAACAATTTTTCTTGCAGCTTAACATCAGCAACTTTGTGAACCAGTTGCTCACGTACCATCTGGTCATGAAATGGAGAATAGTTGCATTTGGATGCTAAGATTCTTAAATCATTGACCAAAACGTCTATAGATTCATTAGCTAGCTGGCCTCTGCTGAGAAATTTGTGACGACACACAACTTCGTTGACTTTTTTTATAGATTGTTTATCCAATTGTTTGATAGCCTCCTCATATACATCGATATGATCATCCGACGATGATGTGCGATTCACAGTAAGGGGTGGTAAGTGACTTAGAATGTGTCTGCCTTCTGCACCCAAACAATGTTTTAAAACAGAATGTTTCCTTTTGTCAGTAAAATCATCACAACCAATGGCTTCAATATATGCCTCTAATCCTTCTTTCCATTGTTTCCACTCTAAAATGGGTTTACCCGGAGAAGCTAGAAATGGCGCAGGTTCATTGAAACCTTCCATAATTATACGTCAACACGCTGATGAAAGAGTGATACACTATATTATAGGCGGACGTGTCACCGAATAATAGATGAACAGCATGTAGAAATAAGTGCCAAGTAGGAACCAGAAGTTAGCGCTATAAAATGTGCACCAGCACAATCGATGAAACAAACAATTTAAAGGGTCATTTAACATTGTTGTTCCAAAACTTCAGAAATAATGTGTGGTAAAAATGCACAAATGATGATGAATAAGATGCACTGTGACCAATAAAACAGAGTGCTCAAATCACATCAAATTATATACACCAAGGTAAAGTGCGCTGATGGATGTATGAAGATGATTTATTATCCATTAGATGGCAAAACTTGTGTGTCACTGAGGAAACAATAAGGACACACGCATTGGCTGGCAAAGTGTGTGTGTCACTGGAGAAACAATAGAGACACATGCATTGACCTTCACGCAGCAATCGTTACTTAGCGCAAAATGGCTGGTATACGTGAATGTTGATCTACGACCTCCCAATTAGTTCAAATGGCTGCATCACGTAGAGTAAATGACGCGATGAAGTCACAGCATTGAACGTTGCTCTGGTAACCACAATGGGTGAGCTTGGGATTCAGTCAGAGTGTGCACATGCGCGAGACAGCTGCTGACATCAACAGAACAGCGCTTGAGCGCCGTACAACACGAAACTTGAAAACTCACAAAAATACCTCAAAGCCTCACCGATTCTCCAGAAAACACGGTATTTTCGCCATGAAGGTCACAGTGTCACCACCAGAACTCCGGAACCACTCCCACAGGCATCAGAGGTTTTTCAGGATGACGGATGCTTGATCTGCATATCGCAGGATGCAGGCTTACCAAAGGTTTTCCAATAGTCGCCAGTGTATTATTGAAGTATCACAGAATGCCGTGGAGAAGGGGAGAAGTTTTATTAAATCAGAGGAAGACAGCTTAGTACCTTCTCTTAAGCCGGGCCAAACCATCTGCCCTGGAATATGAAACATAGCCATTTATTATCCACAATTGATTGAGATAAAATGTATTAATCTTACCAAGAGTCTGTGATTATTTAGCTAACCAAATAGTTAGTTAGATAGTACTATTATTACCATCAACTATTCAACCAATTAGTCCATCGACCAGAGGAAAGAGAGTTGATATCCAGGTTTAGTTATGTATTTAGAAAGGTTAAATATGAACCTGTGAAGAGAACAAATTATTAACGTCATTAAAGCTTGAACCCCAGCGCATCAGGGATTTGGGTGAATGGGTATGGGCCATTTGTGTGTGATGTTATCCAGTATTGATCCCTGATTAATTGTTAGCGCTGGATCAGTTTTCTGGTACCAGAGGACGGTTTAATTATTGATTAGTTTAGTAATAATTATTGATATTGATTATATGTTCTTAACAAGAAAAGTTAGTATCCTGTTCTATGTTGTTTAGAAGTACAGGTACGGAGTTACCTGAGGAATCCCTGGAATGGAATTTAGCCTGAAGTAGGCAGAAGAAGAGTGTGGATAAAGAAATCACACTGCAGAAGTACTTTGTCTGTTGTTATAATACCAAAGCTACGCAGGCCTGTAGGTGTTATATTTAAGGACAATTTTGTATGTAAGTAGAGTGTCTAAAATAGCTAATGATCCACTTCCGAACTCTAACCTTATCCCCAGGGGAGTATCAAGACCTCTTTAGATAAAGTCTGCATGTGAAATTTTGGCCTTATCCCTAGAGGAGTACCAGGTCCTCCCGGAGAGTGTCTGAAGGGTAAAATAACGCTGGTCATTACTGTTGCTTGCAGTGTAAAGAATTTCTCTTTGGAAAGGTGAAGACTATCTCTTTATTTAGTGGAGCAGACAAGGTAGCAGAAATTTTGATTAAGAAAACGTAGAAAAATATTGCCATAATATTTTGTAAAGGGAGAGTCAGTAGTAGGAGTAATACTGACATCACAAAAAGGACGCGCTGGCATTGGTCAGGGAACGGGCATGTACTGAGCTCTGATTGGTTGGTTGGTGTGAGTCGTGCTAGTATTGGTCGAGATAGCAGATACGCAGAGAACCGTGATTCGACGGTTGGTGTGAGTCGCGCTGGTATAGGACGAGAACTGACAAATAGAATAAGTAGAATTACTGAAAGGTTTCCTTGTCCAGTCAGAAAAATGAAGTTGCTTAAGAAAATAAAGAATTTCTTTAACAAGGATAAACCAATTGTGAATAGCGAGGGAATTCTTATTCCACCTCCAAGAACGCCTGCTTCTTTTATGATGTTGGAGTGAGGATACCATATGTGTACATGGTTAGAGAATTGGGTGGAATATACAAAAGATGATGGTGTTATAGCTTTCCCACAGCATGGTTCATTTAATGTAAGGATATTGCAGAAATTGAGAGAGCGAATGAATTCGCTAGAACCGAATCCCAGACCTACACAGTATGAAGCATTAGAGGAATGGGAAGTTGAGGCATTTGAAAGAGAGAAATTTAGAGGTAACTGAAGATACAGAAATATGATGTTTGGATATCCTTTTGAAATGAGGGAAGATAAGCTGAAAAGTTGGAGGAGATCTGTGATAACAGAAGGTTTGTACCTAGTTTTAGCTGCAGAAGAACAGACAGGAGGCAAATGTAAAGAACAATATAGAAACTTTGAGTTTAAGATATGATCCGAACGATTCTGATGATGAGTTGTTAAATGACATTATGACCAAAAGACCTCTGCCATATGAAGAAAACACAGGGCAAATGACTCCAAGTGCACCACAAATGGCAACCCCATTAACTCCACAAGTCACGGAAATAGCTAGAGTAGTACGAGAAAATTAAATGAATTTGTTTAATAAGGTAAGAATAGAGTAGGTCCAGAAAATAAACCAGTTAAGTCTAAATGGAAGCATTGACGGTACCAGTAACAATTGGTCCCGCAGTTCCATTGTATGGAGATAGACAGAATTTATCAAAAGTACATACATTGGCAGTTCTGAGAAGAAGTGTCAGGAGTGAAATGATGACGGTAGCAAATGAGAATAGACAGGCTGACACAAATACTTCTTCCGGTTTGTGAGATGATAACAGAAACCCTTAATATAAGTATACAAATAGACCCAAGGAGAATAGGGCTGAGTGACACTCCAATGTCAGGGAGTTCAGCAGGTCCCTCACCAAAGGAATTAAATGATTGGATGAAAGAAATGGTAAAGCCAAAACCTTAACCATAGAGTTTGAATGTGAGTCAATTGAAAGTAGATTTGGAAGAGATGATTATTGGTACAATAAGTCCAGACAGATTAGGGACTTACCGAGATGAAAAACTGTTGTTTTTGTATAAAAGTATTACTTGGAGAGCGAGAAATCTTTATGAGAAAATAGCAGAGGCTGCTAGTGAGTATGGAATAGACATAGAGAAGTCGAAAGTGTTTCAAAAATCATACAGATTGGCCTTTACTGAAAAGGACTTAGAAAGTTTGAATGCGTCTGGAAAAAGGTTGCAGATAAAGGAGTTGATTAATATTTTGAAGAAATGGGGGATGTAGAATGATGGAAAGGTAGATGGACAAAAAAGAAAAAAGAAGCAGCTGGTAAAGGAGAGTCTATGTTTCAATCGAAAGAGACAGAACAAGTTGAAAGGGTGTGTCCAATGAGAGAAGTTCCAGGTGGTGGATATGTTCACGTTCCTTGGACAAGACAGGATATATTACCTTTTACAAATGATTTTTCCATGTTAAGAGAGAAACTAGTTTAGTGTGGTACAAACAGGTAGAGATGTTTGTGAAAGTTTCAAAAGTTTTGTTAAAGGATCTAGATGGTTTGTTTGAGATTATCGTTTCAGCAGATTTATGCACAGGGTGTAAGATCACTGTCGATTGGCCAAGAGGAGGATATCCTAGAGATCCTTAAAACAGGTGCCCCATCTGAGGAGGTGATGTAAAAGTATACTCAGGTAATCACCTTTTTGAAAGGGAAAATGTACCCAAAGGAAACAGAGTGGTTTAAGATTGAAAGAACGACCCAAGAACCAAAAGAATCAGTACATGCCTATTATGAAAGGTTGTAGCAGGTATTCAAACAGTACAGTGGGTTTAAGAATATTGGACATGAAGATATGAGACATTTTGTGTATCTTTTGTATTTGGATCAAAATCAGAGATTAGTAATATGATTCAGCAGCATTTGATTTGCTGGCAGAGCAAAACAATTGACGAAATGTTAAGGTATGCGAAGTATTGTAGTGATGACATTGAATCAAGACATAAAAAGTTAAAAGAGAAAATGATATGGGCGCAAGTGAAGGTAGCAGAGCAGTAAGAAAAAAACAATAGTTCTCAAATAGGTTTTCAGATGAATGGTCAGAATCAAAATGGTCAGGTATCCAGTGGACGTGAAAGTGGAGGTAAAATGAGTAGAGAGGAAGCTAAGAAGAAATTTCCTTGTCATATGTGTGGAAAATAAGAACATTGAGAAGTACGAGTGTAGATTTACTCAAAAGAATAATGGTGTAAATCAGAATTGAAATCCACAGATGCAGAATGAGGTGGTTGTGAATCAACAGCAGCAGCAGGTAGTTACTCCACAGTTACAGGTGCCACAATCTCCTATGCCAAATAATGTGAATGCTCAAGAGATACAGTGCGAACACTGGACTTCACGGAGGCGATCAAGTTGGTAAGAATCAAACTGTGCAAATGGTTCTGCAATACTGGTTGCAGTGCAATGAGAGTGATTCAGACTAATCTCAATGACGGTGCCTGAGGGGGGAGGAAAAGTGCGTACTTGGCGAAACTTTGGTGGTAGATCAGTCAGGTCCATTTGTTGATGAAAAGGTGGAAGGTAATGATATTACATTCTTAGTGGACACTGGTGCTACCCATTCTACTGTGAGAGCAGCAGAAATTCCGAACCTACCCCTCTCAGGAGAAACTATCCAAGTTGTAGGAGTCTCGAATAAGCATATTAGAACACCAGTCACAAATCCAATAGAAGTGCATATTGGGAGTTTCAGAGACATGCATCATTTCATGGTATGTGACTCGAGTCTAGTAAATCTCTTGGGCGGAGATTTTTGTGCAAAATGAATTGTACCATCTATTGTACGCCAGATGGTATTGCGTTTCAGACACCTGATGAAGATGTCGCATTTAAAATTATGTTAGCGAAGCAAGGGACAGAAGTGGATGAGTTGCCCGAAGAATTAAAAAGTGCAGTGAGGTTGGATGTATGGGATTTTATAGAAAAGGAAACTGGCCGCATGACAAATGTGGATCCACTTCAAATTACGGTGAAAGAGGGTGCCATATATCCAAACACACCTCAGTCCAAATTGAGTCCGGAAGTAATTGCAGGAGTCACTCCTGTGATTAACCAAATGATTGACCATGGAATTCTGAAAGTAATGCTGAGCGGTCCTTGTAATTCGCCTATTATAGGAATTGAAAAGCCCAGTGGAAAATACAGAATATTACAGGATTTGAGAAAAATAAATAAAATTGTAGTACCGTGTTGTCCAGTAGTGCCAATCCAGCAGTAATCCTTTACCAAATTCCCTGCGATGCTGAATGGTGCACAGTGATTGATTTGTGCAAGCATTGTTCTCGATCCCTTACCATCCAGAAAGCCAGTATTTATTTTCATTACGGTTCGGAGACCGTGTTTTGTCATGGTGCCAAGTTCCTCAAGGGTACACAGAGAGTCCTTCAATTTTTAATCAGATTCTGAAAAGGTGTTTGGAGACTATAATCATGCCTGGAAGTTCAGGTTTTGGTTCAATACATTGATGACCTACTAGTGGCATGAAAGACACAAGAGGCATGCGTGACAGATACCATTGCATTATTGAACCATTTGGCAGAAGGAGGACACAAAGTGTCACCAGAAAAATTGCAAGTACCTAGGACACAAAATAGAGAAAAGAGTCAAAAAGGTGACACCAGAAAGAATTAGTGTGATTAAACAAATGAGTCCACCTAAAACTCAGAAAGAAGTACGACTGTTGTGGGGAATTGATGGATACTCTAGGCAGTGGATCAGTGGTTTCTCACTGATTGCAAAACCTCTACAGAAGTTAACATTTAAAGATGTGAAAGCTCCGATTTTTCTGGATGATGAAAGCATGGAACCTTTTACTAAATTGTGAAACATTCTTTATCGAGCACCTGCATTGGGAATGCCAGATTATGGAAAGGATTTTGTGTTGTACTGCTGAAAAAGAGATGGGTGTGCACTTTCAGTCCTAAATCAAAAACATGGAATGGCACGACGTCCAGTAGCATATTTTTGTGCTACTTTGGATTCAGTGGCTGCAGCTTTGCCAGGCTGTTTAAAAGCAGGAGCTGCTACTTCTATGAGTCTGGAATAGAGTGAAGCGATTGTGATGGGACATCCAGTCAAGGTATATGTGCCACATTCAGTTGAGATTCTTTTGACACGTACGAGGACGCAATACATGACCTATAGTCGGTTGACTAGGTACGAAAGAGTGATTATGGGTGCTGAAAATGTGAACGTGGTGAGGTGCACAACCGTAAATCCAGCAGCCCTGTTACCGAATTCATATTGTGAGGAAGTGAAAGAGGAGACGGATCACAATTGTCTGGATGTGACAGAATTTTGCACAAAACCCATGCCTGACATTGAGGATGTCCCCTTGGAAGAATCAGACTGTGTGATGTTTGTTGATGGATCATGCATGAGGAATGAGAAAGGTGAATTATGCACTGCCTATGCTGTTTGCACCATAGAGGGAGTTTTAGAAGTATCCTGTCTAAAAGGGGTAAACTTTCCCCAAAGTGCTGAATTGATAGGTCTGATTAGACCGTGCAAAATTGCCAAAAGCCTGAGGGTAACCATATTTACTGATAGTCAATATGGTTTTGGCGTGGTCCATGACTTCGGTCAGCCAGGGATGCAAAAGGGTTTTCTGACTTCTTCAGGTTCCCCTATAAGAAACAGCAAAACTGTAAAAGATGTATTAGAGGCTTTACAATTGCCTAAAAGGATTGCAGTGGTCAAATGTTCCGCACATAAGTCAGGAGATGATTATGTGATGAAGGGCAACAGGTAGCGCGGTTCTGTGCATGAAATGTAATAGCCCCAAACAGAGGGATGGAAAAAGAAAATACCAATTGACATCTTCTGATTTCATCTTCATTTGAAACTTGGGTTGAGATTAGACAGTTGCAGAAGGAGGCAAGTGATGAGGAAAAGGAAATTTGGAGAAATTCAGGATGCAGAAAGAAAGCAGAAGACGAAGTGTGGGTGTATCTGGACGAAAGACCAGTCATGCCAGATTTTTTACTTTCCCAGTTGGCCCGGGTATACTATGGAAATGCACATGTTGGAAGAGACGCAATGATCAGGCTCTTCAAGCAGTCATGGTATAACACAAAATTCAGGGTCATTGCAGAGAGTCTAAGCCAAAGGTGCATCACCTGTCAGCAGCACAATCCTGTTAGTTGGGATAAAATTGGAAAAGCAGCAGGACCATTTACCCATCTCCAATTGGATTTCATTGAGCTCCCCCTGTGCAATGGGCTAAAATATGTGTTGGTTGTTGTTTGCTTGTTCTCTCACTGGGTGGAAGCCTATCCCATGAGAAGAAACAACAGCCTTACTGTAGCCAAACTACTTTTAAGAGAACTGATTCCTCAATTCGGATTTCCAGTCACATTAGAAACAGATAGAGGAACCCACTTAAAAAATGAGCTAATTCAGATGATTTGTGCAGCATTACAAATTGAAAAGAAGCTGCATTGAGCCTATTGACCCGAAGCATCAGGAGTGGCCGAGCAGATCAAATGCACTACAAAATCTAGGTTTGGGAAAGTGTGTGCATCCACCACACTGAAATGGCCTGACGCGTTACCCTTTGTATTGATGAGTCTTAGAAGCCATGATTGAGTCCTCAATAAGCCCTGATGGGAAGAGCAATGAGACAAGCATTTGTGCCAGCGAACAAACTGATGACTATATCTGATAATATAGTGCTTGATTATTGTAGAGGATGGGCTGATCTGATGTGTTCTGTGTCTCATCAGGTTGGAGAGAATGCTACTACAGCACAGCCAAATCAAGCTCATGATCTGAGTCCTGGCGAGTGGGTTCTCTTGAAGAAACATGTGAGGAAATTGTGTTTAGATCCCAGATGGAATGGACCCTACCAAGTGATTCTGGTAATGATGACAGCAGTGAAGTGTTGTGGTTTGCCAAATTGGATTCATGGGAACCATACCAGATGAGTCCCAAGTCCACCTGAAAGACAAGAAGAGCAGCAACGGGTAAACCACAGTCAAAGACCAGAGGCTGAAGTGTGTGAAGCTAAAGAATCTAGAGTGACAGGTTCTGAAGAACAAACAGATGATGAACAGCTGAGCACAAGTAAAATAGAGTGGGCACCAGCTCCTGGGTCTCAAGAGACTGCTATTGAACCAGAAGAAAGGAAAGATACTGAATGTCAGGAAGAAGAACCATTAAGAGAAGGGCCAAGTAAAAAAAAACATGTGCACCAGAAGAAAAAAGTGAATAAGTTGTTCAATCTAAGGGAGCAAGAAAAGGTGATAATTGGCCAAGTGGAGTGAAAAGACTGAAATACACTCTTGTGAGGAGAAAGTCGAATGAAAACCTGAGCAAATCAATGAGGTCTCAAGTCAAACAGAACAAGAAGAGTAAGAAGAAGAGTTAGTATGAAAAACAAGGAGAGTAAGAATTCCAAATAAGAAATACACAGCACCAGAATGGACATAAATTATCTTGGAAGAAATTGAAAGTGCAGATCCAAGTGAAGAAAAAGACAGTTCTGACACTAAGCAAAGTGATGAAAACAAATTGAAACCACCTTAAGAGAACTGTGAAAAATTAAGGTGCAACCATGTCAGTCAAAATGAATAAAAAGACTCAGAAAAAACAGAAGAAGGAAATAAAAGAAAGGGGTAAAGAACGAAGCCTTGAAGTGTTGGAATACACTATTGTTTTAGAACTTTTTGAGCAAAGTTAGTGTTTATAGAGATCACTGACTAAATATCGACGGACACAATATAGACTACCCAAAATATCTAGGCCAAAATATCGACTGACAAAATATCGTTTATATATATATATATACATTTTAAAAATATCAAATTTGTTAAAAATAATGTCAAATAAAAAAAATATTAAAAATAAATAGCTAAAAAATACTTAAAAATACTTAAATTACCTTACATTTTTTAATAATTAATTTAACTTATAAACAAAAAAATATATAATCATATCTGTTAAAACATATATATATATATAAACATAATATTATTAAAAAATACACAATATTATTACCGTAGGATAGCGTAGGGGTAAACATTACTATTCCCACTCCTGGAAGTGCAACAGTAGGAAAAGTGTTGGATAGCGTAGGGGCAAAAATTACTATTCCAACTCCAGAGAGTGCAGCAGTAGAGAAAGCGTTGGATAGCGTAGGGGTGAAAATTACTATTCCCACTCCAGAGAGTGCAACAGTAGGGAAAGCGTTGGATAGCGTAGGGGTAAAGATTACTATTCCCACTCCAGAGAGTGCAACAGTAGGGAAAGCGTTAGATAGCGTAGGGGTAAAAATTACTATTCCAACTCCAGTGAGTGCAACAGTAGGGAAAACGTTGGATAGCGTAGGGGTAAAAATTACTATTCCCACTCCAGAGAGTGCAACAGTAGGGAAAGTGTTGGATGGCGTAGGGGTAAAAATTACTATTCCAACTCCAGTGAGTGCAACAGTAGGGAAAGCGTTGGATAGCGTAGGGGTAAAAATTACTATTCCCACTCCAGAGAGTGCAACAGTAGGGAAAGCGTTGGATAGCGTAGGGGTAAAAATTACTATTCCCACTCCAGACAGTGCAACAGTAGGGAATGTGTTGGATAGCGTAGGGGTAAAAATTACTATTCCTACTCCAGTAAGTGCAACAGTAGGGAAAGCGTTGGATAGCGTAGGGGTACAAATTACTATTCCGACTCCAGAGAGTGCAACAGTAGAGAAAGCGTTGGATAGCGTAGGGGTAAAAATTACTATTCCCACTCCAGACAGTGCAACAGTAGGGAAAGCATTGGATAGCGTAGGGGTAAACATGACTATTCCCACTCCAGTGAGTGCAACAGTAGGAAAAGCGTTGGATAGCGTAAGGGTAAAAATTACTATTCCCACTCCAGTGAGTGCAACAGTAGGGAAAGCGTTGGATAGCGTAGGGGTAAAAATTACTATTCCCACTCCAGACAGTGCAACAGTAGGGAAAGCGTTGGATAGCGTAGGGGTAAACATGACTATTCCCACTCCAGTGAGTGCAACAGTAGGGAAAGCGTTGGATAGCGTAAGGGTAAAAATTACTATTCCCACTCCAGTGAGTGCAACAGTAGGGAAAGCGTTGGATAGCGTAGGGGTAAAAATGACTATTCCCACTCCAGAGAGTGCAACAGTAGGGAAAGCGTTGGTAGCATAGGGGTAAATTTTAATATCCCCACTCTAGTGAAAATAAATTAATATAAATCACATAATTTTAAATTAATCAATTAATACATTTTAATTACCAATTAAGAATTAATTAATTACCAATTAAAAACTTAATTAACAATTTATTCTAAATAAATACCAATTAATTAATTAACATGTTTAATTAAATATATTAAATTACTTCCCACCCTATTCCCCTATAAACCCACAACCCGCTACTAAAAATAAAATAATAATATTCACATAATTATCAATTAATCAATTAATAAAAATTAATTATCAATTAACAATTAATTAATTAACAATTACAATTTAATTGACAATGTATTCAAAATAAATACCAATTAATTAATTAACATGTTTAATTAATTATAATTAAATTACTTCCCACCCTATTCCCCTATAAACCCACAACCCGCTACTTAAAATAAAATGATATTATTCACATAATTATCAATTAATCAATTAATAAAAATTAATTATCAATTAACAATTAATTAATTACCAATTAAAAATGTATTTACAATATATTCAAAATAAATACCAATTAATTAATTAACATATTTAATTAATTAAAATTAAAATACTCCCCACCCTATTTCCCTATAAACCCCCAACCCGCTACAGAATTAAATTACGCAAAAATTAAATAACATAAAATTATTTACTTACAATAAATTACAAATAAATATACACTTTTCACACATAAACTAACATATAAAACACTTTAAAAAATTCGATATTATTAAAAAGTCGATAATTTTAATCACCTATATTATGTACTTCGATATTTTGACTGTCTATATTTTTAAATTCGATATTACAGTACTTACCTTCAAAACGATATTTTGGATGTCTATATTCTGTCCAGTCGATATTTTGTCCATTCTATATTTTGGACTCGATATTTAGGTTACTCGATATTTTGTAATCGATATTTAGACCATTTACCTGTTTATAGATAGATTTTTATATTTTTATAAATTACAAAATGGCCAAAGCAAAACATAGATGTATTAAAACTTGCGTATGTAGTGTCTTTTATTAACATTTATGTGGATATTATTAACTGTCAATGTGCCTATTCTAATGGTAAATAATAGTGGCAACAATACTAATGTTGTAACAAGTGAAAGAGTGAGTGATGTTACTAAAGAAACTCCTAATACTAACATAGAACCGATAGATGGAAGAATCTTTCATCATGATAAATCATGATAAATCAAATAATGATTTCTCGTTAAATGTATTTACTAAATTGTTCTATGAGTATATTAATACAATGAATGATAATGATTGCTATGTGTGCATGCAATTATCTTTGTCTGTCTCAGAGGTGGTGACTTATCATCACCTACCTTTAACATATAGTGTGTCTTGTAGTGTTTTAACCAGACTCTTTTACGTGACGGGGAAGCTGGAGTATAATTATTCAAACATATATTTAGTATTTTCAGAAAAACCTGATATAAAGGAGCTGAACAAGGTTTTAAGTAGTGCATGTTATATGGGAGAGTGAGTCCATATTGGCAAAACTTTAGATATAGAATATGCTTCTAAAAATAATCTAACATGTAGTTTGCGGGTTGAAGAAAAGGTGTTTATAGAAATGGTGGAAAATAGAAGAGAAAGTTTCCCAAAAAAAGCTGCTGTACAGAAGTCATAGGTACCACCATGGGCTTTTAGAGAAGGAAATAATGAGAAAGGCGAGACATACAATACAATGTCCCTGGATTGGTATCAAAAAGGAAAAATATGTTTGCTTAGATTAAAAACTAACTATAACAATTATTTCTTTGGTACTAGTGAATGTGATCATACTTTCCAAATTACTGGAGGATGGGGATTGAAAGGTGGAACTGATCCTGTTTTCCCAGGAGTCTATTATGTGTGTGGTAAGAAAGCCAATTACAGGTTACCTGCACATTGGTATGGTAGTTGTTACTTTGCAATCATTTCCCCAAAGGTCTACCATGTAGACAGAAACAGTAACAAGATTAACGAAATAAAACAAGGACTAACACGTAACAAGAGAGCGAGTTTTTCAGAAATATTAGGTGATATTTTTGGGGCACTGATACCATCAGTTGGAGTCGTTCTGAATTCACATAAAATTTGAAAGTTGTCCACAGTGGTTAATCATTTATCCCGTGCTAACTACGCCACTGGAGTCAAGCTATCCTGGCTGAAGACGGCTGATAGCCAGAAACCGGTCCTAGGATGCTTGATTCCGGTTCAGGGAAGACATGACTTGGCAGTTTGGTCTGGACTGTGCCCATGAGGCACAGGGTCAAGACTGATTTGCATATGGCCATGTCTGAACTGGGGTGGCTTGATGAGCAAAATAACGATGGATTAAACCCAGATCTGTGACTGGGAGTGAATGTTTTGCCATTGTGCAACATTCCGTCCATCATATTGTGTGTTTTGCTGTTCACCATATGAGGGAAGGGTATGCCCAGATGTGGGTCCCGTGCTCACTATGCCACTGGAGTCAAGCTATCCTGGCTGAAGACGGCTGATAGCCAGAAACCGGTCCTAGGATGCTTGATTCCGGTCCAGGAAAGAAATGACTTGGCAGTTCGGTCTGAACTGTTCCCATGAGGCACAGGGTCAAGACTGATTTGCATATGGCCATGTCTGAACTGGGGTGGCTTGATGAGCAAAATAACGATGGATTAAACCCAGATCTGTGACTGGGAGTGAATGTTTTGCCATTGTGCAACATTCCGTCCATCATATTGTGTGTTTTGCTGTTCACCATATGAGATAAGGGTATGCCCAGATGTGGGTCCCGTGCTCACTATGCCACTGGAGTCAAGCTATCCTGGCTGAAGACGGCTGATAGCCAGAAACCGGTCCTAGGATGCTTGATTCCGGTCCAGGAAAGAAATGACTTGGCAGTTCGGTCTGAACTGTTCCCATGAGGCACAGGGTCAAGACTGATTTGCACATGGCCATATCTAAAAAGGGGTGGCTCGGTGAGCAAAATAACGATGAATTAAAACCAGATCTGTGACTGGGGGTGAATGTTTTGCCATTGTGCAACATTCCGTCCATCATATTGTGTGTTTTGCTGTTCAACCTATGTGGGAAGGGTATGCCCAGACGTGGGTCCCGTGCTCACTACGCCACTGGAGTCAAGCTATCCTGGCTGAAGACGGCTGATAGCCAGAAGCCGGTCCTAGGATGCTTGATTCCGGTCCAGGGAAGTCGACGGACCTATTGGTGGAAGACCTGGTGCTGAATCACTTGGCGCCCAAGGGTCTCAGCAAGTTCTTCGCTGTAGAACGTGCACATAAGATCCCCGGCGGCACACCTAAATCGGGTGCGAACCCTCGACCCATCATTGCGAGGATCTTTCATTTTCCGGGACAGAGACGCTATCCTGCAGGCTTCGCGGCAGTCTGGTCCCATTGCCTTTGAGAACTCTACTGTTAGCTTCTATCCGGACTTTACACAACAGGTCCAGAAACAGAGGCTGGGGTTCCAAGGGGTCAAGAAGAGACTACGGGAAAGGTCTATGAAGTATGCCATGCTCTTTCCGGCCCGTCTGCGGGTGGTACATAGGGATCGTACTTTTTTCTTCGACCATCCTGGGGTCGTGAGTGACTGGCTTGACACGCTGCCTACGGATCCTGAACCTTTTGAGGCCTCTGGCAAGTCGGATCGGGCGGAAGGTGGCCCGACAGAGCAGGAGTAGCTGTTGACTTTGACCCCGTACCCTTCCCGTTGGCTTTGAACTGTGCTATGTTGTGTTCTTAATGTTTGCAAGTAATAGTCTTTTTGGGGGTGGGTGGGGGGTGACAGGCGCACTGCAAGTTTATGGGGCTCTTTGGTCTTCAGCAGGGGTGCGGGGTGGGGGTATAGTTGTTTTGACACTGTTGGGGGAACTGGGTTGTTTGTTTGAATTTTCTTGTTACTTGCAAGGCGAAGGAAGGGCGCACTCCTGTTTTTTGCGGTCGCTTTGGGTGTGGGGCGGGGGAGGGGCTGAACACGGGGATGGGGGTAGGGGACTTCGGTTATTGTGTTGGAACGTGAACGGGTTGGGGGATGGCATTAAGAGGAGGGTGGTGTTGCAATTGCTGAAACGTTTGACTCCAGATGTCGTTTTACTGCAGGAGACTCATTTGCTCGGCAACAAGTGCTACGCTTTGAATAGGCGTGGTTATCGCCTTGTGGCGCACTCGGGTTTCACTTCGGGCTCTAGGGGGGCGGGCATTTTGGTTCGGACCTCCCTCCCCTTGGCCATTGATGATGTCATTCTGGATGATAAGGGACGATACGCCGCCATTGTGGGGCGCTGGGAGGGGAAGGTTCTTACTTTGATTTCTGTGTACGTGCCCCCGGGCCTCCAGGCCACCACATTTGCTGATCTGAGTGGACTTATCATGGGTCTCCCCGAGGGTCTGCTTTTGGTTGGGGGTGACTTTAATGCGGTGGTATCGGGGATGCGTGATCGTCACCCTCCCAGGGAACTGCCGAAGGCCCAGACTTGGTTGAGTGCCTTCCTGGAGACGCTGGGGCTCACTGATTGCTGGCGGTTGCTTCACCCAGGACAGTTGCAATATACCTATCATTCTGGTGCTCATGGTAGTCTCTCGAGGTTGGACCACGTATTACTGCCCTCGGCCCATGCATCCCTCATATGGGAAGTTAAACATCTGGCACGGGGCATCTCGGACCATTCTCCTCTTTGGCTGGTGGTTGATGCACGGCAGGGTTCGGTGGGCCGAGTGGCTCCGATCAACCCCTGGTATTTGAAGGACCCCAGGGTCAGGGGTGAGCTGGTTAAAGCACACGATTGTTATTTTGAGGAAAATGTGGGCTCTGTTTCCTCCCCTAGTTTACTTTGGGAAGCTTACAAGACGGTCATTCGTGGCCAGGCCCTCTCACTGATTGGTAGCGTGAAGTTGGCCAACCGTGCTGAGATGGTTCGACTTGAGGGGGAGGTCACGGCCCTGGAGGAGCGCTTGGAATCTGGGGTTACCGCTGAGGGGTTGCATCTACTGGAGTTGAAGCAACATGAATACAGAGCTCTGGTCACTGAAGCTGCTAAGGAAATGGGGAGGGAACAGCAGGGACGCTTGTATGATGTGGGTGATAAGGCTGGGAAACTGCTTGCTTGGTTGGATAAGAGGGAGAATGCAAGTTGTGTCGTCCCTGTGATTGTTGCGGAGAATGGAGAGTGTTGTACAGACCCTGTTGATATTGTTGCATGTTTTGCCGATCATTTCCGCGAGGTGTACTCCCAGGTGTCTGATCGGTCAGAGCAGGACTCCTGCTTGCTATTGCGTGATATTGTACTTCCCCGATTGTCTGACATTGATAGAGATGCTCTGGAGGCCCCGCCTACTGTGGACGAGATTGCCGCTGCTGTCCGTTCGGTCCGATCCGATAAGGCCTCGGGCCCTAATGGGCTCCCCATTGAGCTATATAAACTGCGCCCGGATTCGCTAGCTCCTCATCTGCGCTCTATGTTTCTTGAGTCTTTGGAGGTGGGTTTTCTCCCGCCAGACCAGAGACTGGCCACTATTGTTGTCATCCACAAGGATGGTAAACCTCGGGATCGCTGTGCCTCTTTTCGACCCATTTCGTTGATTAACGCGGAACCTAAAATCTTGGCCAGGTTGCTGGCGACACGTTTGGCGACCGTTATTGGAGAACTGGTTCACCCTGATCAATCCGGCTTTATACCGCATCGTAACACGGCGCTTAACCTCCGAAGGTTGCATGGCGTCCTGGCACGGGCCGAGACGCTGCGTGAGCCCGCCATCTTGGCGTCCTTAGACGCTACGATGGCGTTTGACACAATAGAATGGCCGTATTTGTGGGCGGTTCTTGCTAAGTTTGGTTTTGGTTCGGAGTTCGTTCGGTGGGTCAAATTGCTTTAGGCCGGTCCCATGGCTCAGGTGGTGGTCAATGGTCAGGTCTCTGCGCCCTTTGCACTGAGCAGGGGGACGCGACAGGGCTGTCCCTTGTCCCCCTTGTTGTTTGCTCTCGCTTTGGAACCGCTGGCGGCCTGGTTGAGGTGGGAACCGTCCCTGAAGGGCATTAGGTGGAACTCGGAGTTTGAGGACTGTGTATCTCTCTACGCTGATGATATTCTGCTCTATCTTACATCACCCCGTAAATCCCTCATTGTACTGTTTGATGTCTTAACGTCCTTCCGCAAAAACTCGGGTCTTGTCATCAACTGGTCGAAGTCCTGTGTATATGTCCTGTCTGGTGCCGCCCCCCTTCTGCCAAGTGGTTGTCCTATTGCGATTGTGAAAGATGGCTTTAAATACCTGGGCATTTTTATCACGCTGAGCCCTGCACTGCGGTTTGATCGTAACCTACTGCCCCCTCTTCAGCGCCTTCGGGCGGATGTGGTCGCTTGGGGGAAACTTCCTCTCTCTCCCCTGGGTAGAGCGGCATTGTTTAAGATGATGTCACTGCCCCGCTTCCTCTACGCTTTGCAAAACACACTTGACGTCGTCCCGGCTACATACTTCCGTGAGGTTGAAAGTTTACAGAGGCAACTGGTATGGGGGGGTAGGCCCCGGATCGCCTTTGCTAAATTGTCGCTCCCGTGGTACGATGGTGGAATTGCTTTGCCTGATATCCGTCGCTATTATTGGGCGTCTCAATTGGGTGCGATAAATCATTGCATGTATGGCCCTTTGCCGAATCCGGCCTTCGAGATGGACAAATGGTTGTTACCGGGGGGCGACTTCAATAGAGCCCTCTACTCGAAAATCACCCCTCGCAACGTGACGGGCCCCACCAGGACGGCCGTCCAGGTGTGGCGACATGCTTCCATGGCGCTTGGGTGGACTGGTAAATTGACTCGTGCCACCCCCCTGTACGCGTCTGATAGACTTGGCTCACTTTGGCAGTTCCGGGGGTTTGATAGATGGGACTTGATTGGTATCAGCAGGATTGATGATGTTTGGACTAAGGGGAGAATGAAGACGTTCGAGGAATTGAAAACCGAGTACGCTTTGAGCGATCGTGAATTTTTTCGCTATGCGCAGGTCCGCCACGCGGTGCTCTCGGTCTTCCCTTCGGGTGTGGAGATACCGGAGTCGTCCCCGCTTGAAGACAGGGTACTGGACGGACATGTTCCTGATAGTACGATTTCGCTTATTTATAAAAAATTAATCAACTCCAGGTCCGATCTCCTGGTTCGCCTTAGAGAGGTCTGGACTGGTGATGGGCTGGAGCTGGACGATGAGGACTGGCAGGCGGCGATCTCCTCCCCTAAAGAGGTGGCCATCCAGGCGCGCCTTAGATTTGTGCAACTTAAAATCCTGCATAGAGTGTATGTCACTGGTCCTCGTTTGGTACACATGGGCTTCTCTGTGGATGGTTTGTGTCGGCGTGGATGCGGTCTCCTGGGCACTTTTTTACATATCATCTGGGAGTGCCCTGAGATAGTGCGATTCTGGTCCCGTGTGCACGAAGTGATGAGTGAGGTTACGGGGGTGCGATCGATGCCGGAAGCTAGGAGATGCCTGCTGAATGTATGGGAACCGAATGATTACTCCGTGTCGCAGCTTCGGTGGGTGACCTTGGGCAATATGATTGCCAAAAGAGACATTGCGCAACTGTGGGGCGCTCAGGGCCCGCCCGGGATTCGGAAATGGAAACAAAACATGGACTGGTGCATGTTCAGAGAAAAAACTGTATATATTTCTCGAGGTACCCCCCGAAAATGGGGGAAGATATGGACTCAATGGAACACTTATCGTGGTGATATATGTGCCCCTCCTCTTCCTGACCCAGATGTAGCACCCACGTCCCCGTAACCCGAGGGTTCCTTCACATACTATTGTATACTGGTTGCAATTTGTCTCTTCTGCCCCCCCCCACCCCTGTGAGATTATTTCTCGATGGAACAAATGCTCATGGTATTGCCCTCCCCGCTCCGCCACCATGTACTGCAACGTTGTGTATACTGATGTCTCTTTTTCTTTTCTCCTTGCAAGTTGTTTGTGTTTGTGTTATAAAATCAATAAAAAGTTTTCAACAAAAAAAAAGACTGATTTGCACCTGGCCATGTCTGAACTGCGGTGGCTACGTGAGCAAAATAACGATGGATTAAACCCAGGTATGTGACTGGGGGTGAACATTTTGCCATTGTGCAACATTCCGTCCATCATATTGTGTGTTTTGCTGTTCACCCTATGTGGGAAGGGTATGCCCAGACGTGGGTCCCGTGCTCACTACCCCACTGGAGTCAAGCTATCCTGGCTGAAGACGGCTGATAGCCAGAAACCGGTCCTAGGATGCTTGATTCCGGTCCAGGGAATACATGACTTGGCAGTTTAGTCTGGACTGTGCCCATGAGGCACAGGGTCAAGACCTATTTGCATATGGCCATGTCTGAACTGGGGTGGCTTGGTGAGCAAAATAACGATGGATTAAACCCAGATCTGTGACTGGGGGTGAACGTTTTGCCATTGTGCAACATTCCATCCATCATATTGTGTGTTTTGCTGTTCACCCATTGTGGGAAGGGTATGCCCAGACGTGGGTCTCGTGCTCACTACGCCACTGGAGTCAAGCTATCCTGGCTGAAGACGGCTGATAGCCAGAAACCGGTCCTAGGATGCTTGATTCCGGTCCAGGGAAGACATGACTTGGCAGTTCAGTCTAGACTGTTGCCATAAGGCACAGGGTCAAGACTGATTTGCATATGGCCATGTCTGAACTGGGGTCGCTTCGTGAGCAAAATAACGATGGATTAAACCCAGGTATTTGACTGGGGGTGAACGTTTTGCCATTGTGCAACATTCCGTCCATCATATTGTGTGTTTTGCTGTTCACCCTATGTGGCAAGGGTATGCCCAGACGTGGGTCCCGTGCTCCCTACGCCACTGGAGTCAAGCTATCCTGGCTGAAGACGGCTGATAGCCAGAAACCGGTCCTAGGATGCTTGATTCCGGTCCAGGGAATACATGACTTGGCAGTTTGGTCTGGTCTGTGCCCATGAGGCACAGGCTCAAGACCTATTTGCATATGGCCATGTCTGAACTGGGGTGGCTTGGTGAGCAAAATAACGATGGATTAAACCCAGATCTGTGACCGGGGGTGAACGTTTTGCCATTGTGCAACATTCCATCCATCATATTGTGTGTTTTGCTGTTCACACTATGTGGGAAGGGTATGCCCAGACGTGGGTCCCATGCTCACTACACCACTGGAGTCAAGCTATCCTGGCTGAAGATGGCTGATAGCCAGTTTGGTCTGGACTGTGCCCATGAGGCACAGGGTGAAGACCTATTTGCATATGGCCATGTCTGAACTGGGGTGGCTTGGTGAGCAAAATAACAATGGATTAAACCCAGATCTGTGACTGGGGGTGAATGTTTTGCCATTGTGCAAAATTCCGTCCATCATATTGTGTGTTTTGCTGATCATTTAACAACAGATACTGCTGTGGGTTTTTCATGAATGACACAGAAATGGTTGCAATCAGATCAATGGTTTTGCAAAATCGACTTGCCCTTGATATCTTATCGGCAAAAAAGGGTGGAGTCAGTGGCATGTTGCAAATCCAACACTGCTGTACTTATATCCCTGACAAAAGTAAAGGTATTGAGGGATATATTAAGAATATTACAAAATTACATGAATATTTGACCCAACTGGAGGTTGATGGTGTCTGGGAGAGACTTGGTAAGAGTTTCTCCTCTGTAGGTAAATGGTTTTCTACCTTTGGAAGTAGCTTATTAGGAAAAATAATAATGCAATCATTACAGTAGCCTTAGTACTAATAACAATATACAAATGTTGTAAGTGTGGATGTGAAACAAAAGAGGAGACAGAATCAAAGAACAAACGAAGAGCAAGAAAGAGAAAAAGAGATGAGAAGGAACTAGAAGATATGAAAGGATATTACTATAATATGATGAACGATTTAGACAAAAATTTAATAAAAAGAGAGAAGTGCACTGCATTTTTGATAAATGAAGATGGCACTTGGTATGTTAGGTATTTTATGATGGCTCCAGGAAGCCATCGGAGGGGGGATTGATGGAGCAGGTTTTTCAAAAAAAGGTACCTGCTTGGATTAACACCCCTGTAATACATACCAACAGTGTGCAGTGTAAACTAACATACAGGAACACAAAGAAACACGTGGGAAACTGCTTTGTGCATGCATGCACTAACGTGAATTAATGCATGAAAGAACTAAGTTGTATTTACATTGCGCTTTGAGAGAACAAGAAATAAGGTATGACTGGGTCGCATCTTGCATTTTGCTTAAAAATAATGAATAATGGCCCTTGTACCTATAGCTTTGCTAGGAAATACACTACCATGGGATAGTGCAAAGGTGGGTGGTAAACAGTGAAAAGTGCATTTCTGTGTAGTTAATAAATACTTGTATTTTTGTTCGTCATAGTGAGATGAACAGGCCCGAAAATGCGTAAAGTTGACATGATAGTTGAACTGGAGAGCAAAACCTGAAATAATAAAGAAAATAGACAGCAAAGGATGAGCACAGCTGAAGAGACACAAAGGTCCAAGGTCAATTTGCCGTGAAAGACATTGTTTGCCTGTCAAAAGGATGAGACTGGTCGTGGGACCCAAGACTTCTTCTGGGGACGTAGCAGAAAAATACATGTGAAATAATGTGAAAGTATCAAGTATTGAAAATAAATGAACGAGTCAGAAATTACGTTATGTGAGCAACAAATATACAATATGCTGTACAAAAAGTGAATGGGAACTTGTGGTGTGACAGACCACCTCCCGGCTCAACCAATGAAAAGTCAAATTTTATGAAATGTTTCAACTAATGTGGGTTGGACATGTAGGTTTTAGGGTATAACTGGGGTGTCTTTAGGGGTGTGGTTTAGCACATCGGTAGGAGAGAGAAGAGAGGGGTGATGCGTCACTGTCCATCGGTTTGCAAAGAGGCCTAGCTGTTCCTTTCCCTGTCCCATACGTGGGTTCTGAAGTCATTGTTCCCTAACTCTATTTCAGGGGATCCCGACTACCACCTTGCCCAGGTGGGGTGGTATTTCACTGGTTCTTTGGGTTAGTATTATCCTTCTGACTCGTACTTTGCCTAATTATTTGCCTCTGAAACATATGTCTCTTCACCTATCCCCTTCATCATATGTATATCGTTTCACATTATTTTGCTGAAACTGATGGCTCTTAAATCTATCCACTCCTTCATGTGCATCTCATATATTGATGATGAGTATGACACTGTTTGGATTGCTGATGTTTTTCTCTACCTATTGTGAATTTCATTGTTTGCCATTGTAACCGTATGCAATGAGCATTTATTATTCACAATTAATTGAGATAAATGAAATTAATCTTACAGAGAGTCTGTGATTATTTAGCTAACCAAATAGTTAGTTAGATAATACTATTATTATCATCAACTACTCAACCAAACAGTCCCTCGACCAGAGGAAAGAGAGTTAACATACAGGTTTAGTTATGTATTTAGAAAGGTTAAATATGAACCTGTGAAAAGAACGAATTATTAACGTCATTAAAATTTGACCCCCAGCGCATCAGGGATTTGGGTGAATGTATATGGGCCATTTGGATGAGATGTTTCCGAGTATGATCCCTGAATAATTGTTAGCGCTGGATCACCATCCTACTTATAACCTGTAACTAAGACGCATCCTATTCAATAAATGTATACATTATAACCTACGTGAATGGCTACCTGCTTACAAGAGATTATCTCTGTTACAGCAGTGCTGTTAAATGATGGCTGTAGCTGATCTCTAGAGGACATTTAATTTAATTTCTTCTATAGCGCTGGAATCAATCCCGTAAGGGTATCTCCGCACTTTGCCAGCTAAGAATCATCAGATAGTGTGACATGAGAGGTTAAAAGGACAGAAATGCTTCTTGATAAAGAAGGGTCTTTAATGTCTTTCTAAAAGACATATGGTTAGTGGTCATTCTTACGTCAGTGGGGAGTTTATTCCATAAGGCAGGTCCAACCGAGGAGAATGCACGGTCTCCTTGTCTGAATTTCTTTGTGGCAGGGGGTTTTAGAAGGGCTTGATTGCTTGAGCGGAGAGACCTGCTAGGCTGGTATAACTCAAGGGATTGTGACAGGTATTTAGGACTTGCTCCATAAAGGCATTTGTGGACCGTACAGCATATCTTAAAGTTGATACGCTGCCGTATGGGGAGCCAATGTAGTTCTTTCAACAAGGGCTTAGAGGGGGTCCTGGCCGGTGCACTCATGACCAGTCTTGCTGCTGTATTCTGCACTACCTGCAAACGACCTACTGCATCTGCGTTTGCTAATGTCAGCAGGCCGTTGCAGTAGTCCAGACGGCTGGTAACCAAGGCCTGTACCAGTGTCTTCCTATAGGTGGCAGGGAGATAGGGGAAGACACGTCTAAGGAGGCCAATGGTATGAAAACACAACCCTGCGATGTAATTGGTGTGTTCCTTCAAAGTCAGCTTTTGGTCCAACTTAACCCCTAAATTCTTTACATGAGATTTGGATGTAGGTACTGGGCCAAGATCTATTGGCCACCAGTCTGGGGACCAGAGGAAACTCGCTTTGCCAAAGAGCATGACCTCAGTTTTTCCCACATTACATTGGAGGCAGTTCACAGTCATCCAATGTGACACTGCCCTCATACCCTCAGCAAAGTCTCCCTTGACTTTGGGGCCAAGGGAGCTGAAAGGGTAGAGGAGCTGGGTGTCATCAGCGTAGGAAACCGGTATGAACCCATATTTCCGCACAATCTCAGCAAGGGGGGCCACATATACATTAAACAATGTAGGGCTAAGGCATGAGCCCTGTGGCACCCCCTTCGTGAGCACCCTTGAGATGGAACGAAAGGGGCCCAGGCTGATAGATTGTGATCTCCCGGAAAGGAAGCTCTCCAACCATGATAACACTAAGCCTCCAATTCCTACTCCCTGCAAACGGCTGAGAAGGATGTTATGAGACACGGTATCAAAGGCTGCGGACAGGTCCAACAGCACTAGAATCATGGAGCCGCCTCTATCCTGTGACATTTTGATCTTATCTGTCACAGAAAGAAGGGCCGATTCAGTGCTGTGGTTGGGCCTGAACCCAGATTGAGATTGGTCCAGGCCCCCTGTCGCCTCGATAAAGCTGGAGAGGATGGTGTTAACGTGTTTCTCTGCCAGTTTGCTGATGAAAGGAAGGAGAGAAATCGGGCGAAGGTTGGAGAGTTCTGACCAGGGCAAGGTGGAATTTTTGCGTATAGGGTTAACTACCGCTTCCTTCCAGGATTGTGGGAGTAGTCCTTCGGCAAATCATAGGTCTTTATTTTATATGAAAATCATGTGCACTTTGAATACAAATCATTTGCAAATGAATATCAACAAAGATGTAGGGGCACAAAGTTCCCAAAATTTGAAACTAATGGGATATTTTCTAAAGTAATGCTCCAGGCGCAATAAAGCTTGTACTTTACTTTCTAAAGCACCCCAAATTTACAAAAGATTTTAGAATGAAATTAGATTCTTTTAAAGTTGCCAGCATGTGGCAAAATGCTGGTACTCATGGCAAGACTACCACTGAGGAAATAACTGCACAGCTGACATAACATTTGTAAACCTTTGCATGTTATGTAATTAATTATTGACAGAAATGTACAATAATTAATAAAATAATAGTTATGTCTGCATTTACTTACTTATTAAAGAGGTTTGCATAGCCCTGTCTATTACCTGGCAGTAAGAGTGCTAAGGTTGGAAAAAGTACAGTGCTGGACTGTGAAGTTGGAGACCAATCAGCCAGAGGAAGGCCCAAATCTGATTCGCTCCATCGCACCCTGCATGAGGGTTGGGACTTAGTGTTGAAAAGCTGGGAAAGTTCCTTTTTGAGACGCTTCCTGACACGTACAGGACCTGTGTGGGTCATAGTGCAAGATTATACTGGCACAATAGTCCCTTGCCAAAGTATGTTGTCTGCACAGTACAGAAAGCATGACATATTTGCTTCAAACAAGAGCAAATTAAGCGCGTTCAAGGCCTGTTTTGTGTGGTCTCTTTGGCTTAATATTCAAGCACCAGCTGGTCACCTGGTTTTGGAGCTGTTGCAGCTTAATAATGAAATTCCTCAGAAGCCTGGTGTACATAATGTTCCAACAACAATAGTTTTCTCGATTGAAAGAGTGGAAGCATTTTCTGGAGTAGCAAAAACTGCATGCTAATAATCCTGGCCACAACAACGAAAGAGAGCTTTGAGTTGAAAATGATTTCCAAATGTCTTACTTTATCAGTGATTGGAAGGGGTGCACCTAGGTTGGGATGCATTTAAATGGTAGTTGGTCTGAACTAGTTCTTCCTAACAGTATGTCCTCATCTTGGCTCCATTCAATATTAGAAGTTATCTTTCAGACAGTAGAAAACAGGGTTCAAACATATTTTGATGATATCTTGGCTTTCTTACCAGTTGTCTATCTGGAAGTAGCTTTGGGTGCCATCCAGCATATGTGAAGATTCTCCTTGTTCTGTGTGCTGAGCAAGAGAAAACATATAGATACTGAACTGAAGTAAGTCAGAATAAGCGGAACCTTGAGGAATGCCACAATATACAGAGCAGGTATAAGATCCAATGGTTCCATTTCTGTCTTGCTGACTGAGGTTGCTTAGGAGGCATCTGATTCAATTCAAGGCGGGTTCTGGCAATCTGGCCTGTTCCTCAAGTGTAAGAAAAACAATAATTTGGCCACAGAGGGCGAGGGACATGAGAGCTGAATTCCTAGTTTCACTCAAAGTGATAATGAGATTTTCGTTAATGTAGGTCTGGGCTGATTTGGTGCCCTTTACAGGTCTGTATCCAAATTAATGGTCTTGAGGTATATGGTTAATTTCCATATATTGTTCAGGTTGTCCTCCATTTGTAAGAACAGACGATTGTTAACTAGCTTCCCTACAGCAGCTGCGGTTTCATCAGGCATGATGATGCAAGCATCAGAGATTTTGAAACCAATTCCAGAAGAAGTGAGAAATTCATCATTACTGTCAAGGACGGTTCTACAGAGAAAGGGAATTTCTTCAGTCAGGTGGCTGGACATGGAGCATGATGACTGGCTGCCCTTGTCTTGTATGCAAGGCATCCTTTTTCATCCTTGGGTTCTAAGCAAGAATGCAGAAAATGCTGAATGAAGTGATGGTGCAATTATTAGAGAATTAGGTTATCAGAGATGAATTCACAAACCTCCATGATTTTGAATTTAAATAAAGTTGAAGGTCCTTGGGGAGGTGTATTTTATGACATCCAGAGTGCTCATCACTTAATCCACGTGAAGATCATTTTATTTGATTTTTAGGATCTCGCTGATGTTCCGGACAGGGTAGACCTTTTTTGTTTTCCAAGGCTGATGCTGGCTCATTCTTTTTTCGCTGCTAAATCATTTTTGAACCCCTAGCTTTATATGTTTGTGGTCTGCTTTTTGTTTCCAGCTACTATGAGGTTTAAGCTTGCCTTTCTGAATAGGTCTTCCAGATAGACTTTGGAGTTATGTGCACTGGGCAAGATATTGGTGATAGAGGAATAGGTTGCCTCAAACTGCTCCATTGTTATACTTTTTAAAGCCCTATGGAGTTACTTTGTTTAGTATGTTGTCACAATATAGAGGATGGTAAAGCAGGTTTTGAGGGATTAATGGAATAAGGGAGGACAGCGGTTACATGAGTATGTTGGAAATGTCTAAGTTGTGCATTAATGCGAGGTCCAGAGTGTGGCCAACAATGTACATTGGGCCATGGAATGGAAAACTTGACCCTATGTGTTTTGGATTATGTCAGTTACTATAGACTGTCAAAACACAAGTTAAACTCAAACAGAAGCGAACAAGAGCCACATCGCCCCTTTTCTTTGCATCTTTTGTATGAGATTTTAACACTTGCCATGTAGTTTGGTGAAAAGGTTGTCACTGAACCAGGTTTTTGTTAGACCCACAAACTAGCAGTTGCTATCGAAGGGTAAGTCATGTGTGTCCTTGACATGCTTTTGGGCCCTCTGTAACAGGGTTTGTATTCTATGAAGTACTGAGATTGGGTGCAGAGATTGTTGGAAGACAGCATGTAGCCTGTGATACAATGTAAATGCTTGAGTAGCCTGAGGAATTGATCAAGTGACAGACATGCAGGGCCGTTTCTTCCATTAGGCAAGCCTAGGCTGCCGCCTAGGACGGCAAAAGGGGGAGGGCGGCAAAAAACATGAGTTTGGCCCTTGACTCCAGAGGCTCTGGGGTCACAGAGACATTTCTGACTTTCGATGTGACTGCTTGTGGGATCTTCGTCCAAGAGAGTGTAAAACAAAGCAGCGCCTTCTTTGAAGGGCTCAAATGAGGGACTTAATTGGGGGCCAGTGACGTTCGTGCCAGAATGAGACACAGCAGCAGATCCCAGTGCATGGCGTTCACGGGTGAGGCACCCCCACACTGCTCCAATGAGACAGTCTGTGATTTATCACCTGGAGGAAGCGATGGGCATGAATGGGGGCCTTGGGTCAGGGGGGGAGGAGCAGCCTGTCACTGCATGCTTCTTTCCAGCGCCCAGAGGCGCCAAACTGTTCCCTGAAGGGTGGGCGATGCCCAGACCTCTCTTACAGCCGGTACAAGGCTGCCACAGAAATTCGGCCTATGTGCGCTGCTGTCCAACAGCTATCAAATATTGGCGCCTGAAAGGGTCTGTGCATGGAGCTTGGGCACAGGAGGAGGGGGGTGATGTTCATTGGCAAAAGGGGTATTCAAATCTGCCATATTGGACCAGCTGACATTTAATAAAAGACTGGGAGGCCGGCTGCCTTTTCCTGCACTCCTAAATCCTAACATGCAGTTCAGGCACACAGTAGGTGGCAAACGATGTCATTGTCGCGATATGGATGTAATATTTGCAGCGGATGCTTAATGTAGGCAACCGTCTCATAACTGTGCCAACTTCCCCCCACACCCTCAACCTCCTGCTCCCTCTCCACCGCTTCACTCTTCACTCCCTTCACTCTTTGCCTCTTAGGGCACTAAAACCATCTAATCATCAGTCTACTCACTCCTTCACAAGTCGAGATAACCCGGCACCACAGACATCTTCCGCCCGCTGGTTTATTCTTCTCAGCCTCACAGCAGGTCTCGAGCCAGCAAGATAGATCTCACTTTCACTGACTGAGCTCCTCTTTGTGCACTCATCCTAACCTGCCATCCGTCCCATCATTTTCTCCGTGCCCCCAGGCCCTCACCCCCCACAATGAGCCAGAGTCTAATTCACATAATCAGAAAAGGATTATTCTGGCTTCTCTTTAAAGTTCAAATCCTTCACCATTACTACCCCCCTTGTTAGCATCTTTTCTTCTCTTCTGCCGAGTCTTCAGTTCTCCCCTTTTGACTCACACAACCTTTGTCAGCCTCCTTCGTTTCCCTACAATCTCTGATCCTCCTGAGATGCGAACACTACATAGCAGCAATGCAGAGTTTCACTCAATCATCCACTCCGCCAAAGCCTTACCTCGAGACAGAGATAGTCCCCACCCTACTTAATAAAGCAAGCTTTGGCAAAGCCAATGGGTGTGGTGTGCATTTTGAAACCTGACTAATGTATTTTTAAAATGCCTATAGTAGTGCAAAACAAAGAAAAAACGATTGCTTTTCTTATACAATTCATTTAGGAGAAAAATAATTTTATGTGACATGATTCAGAGATGTGAAATAGTCCCTTATGTATTGCCAAGCAAACATGACATTGGAGGGGAAAGGATACAGCCAATAGCATGAGTTGAGAGAAAGACTTCTCTGACTGAAGCTTACTGTATGGGTAATTTAAAGAATGACTATCAATGGTTGTAGAGACAGCTCTGTCGACAAGCCAGAACTAAACACAGATCCCCTGGTCATTATTTTATTGTCGCCAAAGTTAGTGGTTGGATTTTAAAAGTCTGATCCTATCTCTCATCGAATAACATTTGTCGCCCTCTAGTTGCATTTGCCATGAATGTATGCTACAGAAGGGGTGCTCGCGCACACCTCCCACCCCCTCACCACAGCCCACCACGGCCATCTGTGCCTATGTCCAGCCTCCTTGGCCTGTGCTCTGGGTTTCATATCTACCCCTTATCTTTCCTAAGTGACCCTGACTGTTACCCCATCAGTTTGCCTCTTACTTATTTACCTGTTTCTTTTTGTTTTCCTACTGCCCACCTATTCCACACACACAGACACCCACAGTGCCCTCAGCAGAACTCCCAGCCCTCATACACACCTTAGTTATCAGATACCAGTAAACATGCTTAAAGTGACATGTTTTATCCACTCTCCGGACAAGAATGTTTGTTTACCTTTGTCACATTATGAAGCAGAAATGCTTACTTTGGTCGCCAAGGAAACGTTTGCACATTCTTACAGAAGGAATATTGTGCCCTTCGTTCTTTAACTTTCCTTAGTAATAGAATTCCAGTTGTCTACAGGTCTACAGGTCGCCGAGGAGGAGGGAGGGAGATGGGCAAGTGAAAGCACGCCAGTGGGATGTGGCTTCGGATGTTGTAGGGACACACACTCTCTGCCACCTAAGTTGACGACTGCAAAAAAAACAGACGATGGACCGAATGCTGAGCCAATCAAACATTGCCCCAGTCAGTCACAGATCTGGGTTAAATCCATCGTTTTTTTCCATGCCACGCCATTCCACTTTAGACCCAGCCACATGCAAATCAGTCTTGACCCTTTTCCTCATGGGAACAGTCCAGCCTGAACTGTCTGACCAGGTGCTCCCTGGACCAGAAACAAGCATCCTGGGACCTGTTTCGGGGCATCACCTCTCATTAGCCAGGATAACTTGAATCTGGTGGCGTAGCGAGCATACAACCCACGTCTGGGCATACCCTTCCCACTTAGGGTGACAATTGCAAAAAGAACATGATGGATGGAATGCTGGACAATGCAAATATTCACTCCCAGTCACAGATCAGGATTCAAGCTAGCCTAGCTGATGAGGGGTGAGACCCCGAAACCAGTCCCATGGCTCATGTTTCTGGTCCAGGGAGGACCTGGCCTGGCAGTTCAGGCTGGACTGTTCCCAACAGGGGCAAGACAGATTTGCATATGGGTGGGTCTAAACTGGGGTGGCACGGTGAGCAAAGGAACGTCAAATTTAACCCAGATCTCCTGACTGGGGTGAATGTTTTAATTTATTCAGCATTCTGTCCATCATCTCGGCAGGAGGGCCTTGAAGGTAGGGACAGGTTCCTTGGAGAACAAGCACTCTCAAAACAGTAACAGGGCTTAGGCCGCACGGAAAGTTCAAATCTCAGCTCATGGGAAGCAGAGACGCAGTACATTCGGAGACTCTCCTTAACACCCAGCCTGTGTTCTCAGACCTCCCATCGCCTAGTGGCTCAGACCTTCTTGGAGCTCACTGCCTCTAGCAGCCCCCTGCCCTTTGGACCATCCAGTGCCCCGGGGGAGTCTCTCGGAGCTACCACCAGCCCCCTCACGAATCCCTTCCTCTAGCTGCTGCACCCCCCAGTCCTCCCAGAGCCTATGTCTCCTTGCAGCCCGCCCTCTTAGTTCCCGTCCTCAAGCAGTCCTGGTCTTTTCGAAACCATTTTTGTCTGTACAGCTCCTGTCCTGGCTGTTAAAGGTCCCACACTCTAGCAGCTCCAGTCGTATCAGAACTCCCTATCCCCTGGCAGACCGGGCCTTCCCCGGAACCCTCGGCATTCTAAGCTCCTGTCCCAGAGCTTCCGGTCCCTCAGATCTCCTATCCACTAGCAGCCTCTGCACCTTCAACTCTCATCCTCTAGCAGTCCCAGCTCTCTTAGAGCCCCCGTCGCCCTAGCAGCCTCAGTCCTCACAGAGCTCCAGTCCCGAGCTCCCAGGCCATCTTCAGCTCTGCTTCAATTCATTTTCACCCCAAAATATGCTGTTTAAATATTTACTTTTATATTGAAAAGCCTGGATGAAAGGGGGAGAGAGTGATGGTAGTAAAAGGGAGGGGGTGACATTTTTCAGTTCTCGCCTGGGGCGGCAAAACACCTAGAAACGGCCCTGCAGACATGCTTGCTGCACATGCATTTTATGCCATAAAAAGTACTTATGGCACTCCTGTGCTAATAAACTCAATGAAGAAAAGCATGAAATCCCTGATATGACCTTCTCAGAATGAGCAGTGATATAACATTCATGCACTACTAACACTGCTTTAAGTGAAATGTACATAACATGTACATGTAGCATGTACGTATAGCATAACAGATTACAAGCGATCCTATCACTGACATAAAAAGAACTGCAACTATTTTCAATGCCTTGAATGCCATGATAAAGCAGAATGTTATTGCCTTTTCCCAAAAGAATCGTCCCACAGAGATAATATGTAGTTTAGCAAATACAGTGTAAAAACACCAATTGATGGCTGAACCTATGGCATTAAACCACTAACTCCACATGGAACCCCAAGTAAATTTCCCTCACAATGAACAGGGCAATTAAATTAAGTAGGACATAACAATGATTTTCCATGAGGCATTTGGAGAAAGATCGCTATTTTGTTCCTGGCGCATAGATGCTGACTGGCTTTCTGGACCCTAAAGCAGATCCTGAAATTCCAGGAATAAGAGGATGGCGGCTGAGATGCAGGAGAGGATGCCAAGGCTCTAAGAACACCACTGTGCCTCCCGCTGACCCTCCAGTTCTTAAAGAGCTCTTGGAATAATGGTGAGATTTGGAAAGGTGTAAAGATGACCATGGCTTGAGTGACCGAGAAAAGGTGTCTAATGGCTCACACCTCGGTGCAAGTCAGACACCAACTGTCCTTGGACCATTTCTGTAGAACTTAGCACTCTGATGTGGTTGTTAGCCACCACAACTACACTCTATAAATCAATTTACTGAAGAATGGGGGCTGTTATGCACATGCTTCCAATAGACGGCTGCAGGGGCTGTCATGTTTGTAGCTGACCCTCACAGTCAGGGACAGCTCCTCAAATATGAAAGGTCTGTTGTTCCAGTTGCATGCCCAATGTTTATAGCTTTCTCTAGGGAATGCTCAGATGTTCTCCAACAGCCTCCTTTTTGCACTGGAGTCAAACTAAAAGACACACAAAGAGTTTTAGAGCTCAGAAGTGGCATTTCTAAGCTATTAATGTCAAATCCCTCTTTACCACAGTAGAGGGTTTGGCTTGTGAATACAATGATCCAACCATTCTCACAAATTACCCTACGTGAAGAGCAAACCTCATAGGTAGTGCAAATACTCATGGGTATTCTTCACTACCTGGGCAGGGTACAAACAAGTTTGCTTGCCTTTCACATACCACTTGCTTCACCCCTTAGACTTACCCCAGGGGTGCCCTAGTGGTAGTGAAAGGTCCCCTCAGGATTGGCCAGTGGTTTAGAAATGCCAAACTGAGCATAAGTACAATTGCACACATAAAGGGCAGCAATGGCAGGCTTAACATATGTTTAACCCATTTACTGCAGCGGACATTCCGCCGCGGTGCGGGCGTTCGACAAAGTGGGGGGGCTGCATCGGCCGTTGGCCGTGTGCAACGGGTTAAAACCTCATAGGTGCACATGTACACCCACAGGCCTGCAATGGCAGGCTTGAGACAAGCTTAAAACCAGCAGGTAAGCACCACTTCCTAATGTGGTTAGGAAGGGTGTGCACACTTTCACACTGCATTTACAGTGGGAAAGGGTCCAGAGCCCTAAGGCCACTAAAAGAGAATCAGCAAAACCCAAGAAAAAAAGAAAAACGTTTAGGGAAACACTACCTCAAGCATGTCCGGTCTACCACTCACCCACTATGTTTGCCTGAATGCTTCTTACACTGGGGACATCGCCTATTTGGATTGCATGGCTGTCTTCATCTGCTATCAAATTCAATACAAATAGTTGTAATGACAAATTGGCAAATTGCATTGGCTAGAGGGGTTCAGAAATCCAGATGCCAGTCATCCATTTCTAATGGCAGAATTTCTCTAATATTTTTTGAATATCTTAGTTATCATTACTGTGATTCAGGTTCATGGCTGTCAGATATGTGAAATCAGACATTCTAAAAAAAGGCCTATTAGACTAAGCTCTGAGATCAGTTCCCGTCTCTTAAGAACTCAACTCTACTACAAATATTTGCACTTTTGAGAAAAATAGGAAAGAAGAAAATACTAATTTTGCATTGTTTTGCTGCTTACGTAATAAAGAATGGAGTTACTTGACTTTGCAGCTAGACCATGTGTTACACAAAGCACATTATCTTACCCCATCTAAGCAAGAATGAGGCAAAAGATTCACATGAGGTGCAATCACCATCCCTTTCACCTGATGTCCCAATCCAGGACTGCCCGCCAGGTATAAGGTTTACGTCAGCAGAGTAACTGGAATGTCTGCCAAGCACATCTTCGACTCTAAGCTGAGAGTGAAACCCACAAGTTTGACGTGGTGGTACACTGCGCTCCCACTCGGCCATTCTCTAAATGAAACCCTTAAACACAAGGCATATACTGTAGCTTGGTAGGCCAGGCAGTACATAAATGCTTGCTTTGTTTAGCACTTATAGTTTGCATTTGAGTTGTATTTAGTTCACTACAATATTTATATGACATATAGCAGATAGTGATGAAGCAAAAATGAGACTTCAGTTGATAAGATGTAACGTAAGAGACTTCAATAATCCCAGATGTAATGTAAGAGACTTCAATAATCCCAGAAAAGTAAAACATTTGTTAATTTACATGTACAAGCACAAACATTTCTATACTGTAAGCGGTTCACCTCTCAACTACAGGGAATAGTTCCCTAGCTGGTAATAGAGGATGGCACTGATATTTTACTTTCTGGATATGTGTTAGTTGATAGTTGTGTGGAGATTAATGCATACCTTGAGGATAAAGTACACCTTCTATTGCACCTTGCAATACAAAATGTTGAGGACTGTTCACAGGTTGAAATTGTATGATTTTGCAGTTTAGGCTATTGACATTCTCCATAGCTGCGTCTAAGAATGCTCGCTAATTTGTACGGGACTGCCTGTTACCCCTACCTTTCAAAGGACCCACCATTGGAGTTTCCAGTCATATACAGTCCATCTTTAAAGAAAAAAATCAAGCATCCATTGGAGTGTTGGGTCTTTCTCATGCATGTGCTCAGTCTGAGCTTTATGATTAACCATTGTTCTACAGTGAAGATATGGTATAACTTTTTGTTGAATTTTATTCCAGTTTATATAGCACTAAATATAATTTAACTACTTAATAAATTGATCACTACGTAATTGTTATCATACTGGCATAAATAAATTATCCTAATAAAGTTACCTTGCTTGAAACACTAATGATCCCTGAGGTCATAGCCGCTATTAATTGCCTAACTAATGAGATGGCCCCTGATACTGATGGCCTTCCATGTTGAGTTTTACCAGGAATATACTGACAAAATTTCTACTATCATCCATTATGAAATCACTCTGATGTGATGCCCTCACACTTGTGGTCAACATCATCAATTCCACTCACGGCCAAGTAATGTTCCTATGGGCCCTAATGACATGAAATATTTTTATATGACTGAAAATATCAACCACTGATCCACACCCTGAAAACATATATGAGGCTTGACTCAAGCAATCTTGCAAAGACTGGTACATCACCTATCAGACCTTCAAAGAGAAAGCAGTCACCTCTTCAGGAGAACAAATTATCTTCAAGCCAGTCCAACTTCAAGTGACACTGCAGCATCTTCAAGCACAAAATTACACTGCAGTTCTTCAAGTAGAAAATTACTCCCTCTTCATCAATGACAAGAACGATCCTGCCTCCTCATGACACTTCTCGATGACCTCTCAGCGAACTTTGACCCAGGCATACACCAACCACTGATGTACACCCTGAAAACATGCATACGGTTCTCTAACACAGTCTGGCAACAGGACACCTACTACCTTGCCAATTGCCACCCACTCCCTATATCCTGCTATGACCAGTAGGGATCCATTCTGTCTCCCATCATTTTCAGACTTCACACTCATAGAAAACAAAATTAAGACTCATTAATATGATGATAACGCTCAACTTTTCTTAAAAATCTCAGTTGATGAAATTCAGATAATCAAATCCTCATTCAAGCTAATCCTGCACTGGCTGGCAAACTCCTAGTTAAAGCATAAACCCATATAGACTGGATTTCTCCTGCTCACCAACAGCACCAAAAAAGCACAAAATCAAGTGTGGCAGTCCGACATGAAGTTGGAGGATGCATCTCCCCTTCTAACAACAATTCCGAATCAACCCTAATTCACCCTCGACACAGACCTCTCGTTTAAAGAACACGTCACTAAGTAAACCAAGACAGACTGCTACTAGCTCTATCTCGAAAAAGGAGGTACCCTCTATCCCAGAAACTGACTTTAGATATTCAGCACAAGCCCTGATTGTTAGAAATTGAGGTTTCTGGTTGACAGAGTATGGTATGCATCCTGTCCAAGCAGAAGCCACAATCCTAGTTAGGGTAAGTCAGATACACACCCTAAATTAATGTTTGCTCACCCTCTGGCGGCATGGCACAGAGCAATCAGGCTTAACTTCAGAGGTATTGCGTAAAGTATATGTGCAACATTTAAATTATGGGAACAAAGTGAAAACACCACAAAAAGACTCCACACCAGTTTAGAAAAATAGAGAATATTTATCTGAGTACAACACCACAACAACAAAAGTCCAATCAGAAGAAGTCGAGATATGAATTTTCAATGATTAAATCCAAAAACAGTGCTTAGAAGTCAATAGCGCTAAAAGGTCACTTTAGGTCACACTAGAACCGGGTAAACCCAAAGTTTCAGGACAACCGCGATGAAGGGCAGGCCGGCTGCAGGACCCACGCAAAGCCCACTGAACAAGTACTCTTCTATGGAGCAAGGGTCAACTTCGAAGACTCGATGCGTTGGTTCCGATTCATGTAGTCGGGTCAATACATTGGAATCGAGGCTCGCAGTCGTTGTTGAAGAATCGGTGCTGCATCAAAGTCGAGCCTCGCAGTGGCGTCTTCGGATAGGCGTCTTTATTGTGTACATACGCATAGGTTATCAGGGCAACTATACGCTCGGAGTGATTCGTGGCTCCCTGGCTGATACCACAATAAGGCGGATTAAGCCATAATAATAATCGCAGAGTGCAGACTATTTAGGTCTGTGAGATACCTAAAAGTAATATTAAATTTTTTCCTTACAGATTTTCAAATTATTCGTTGCTTGAGCATTACAGCAACTATATCAGGTAATAATTTGAGCAACCCCTTAGGACATTGGGGATATTCGTCCCAGTACCTTGGAGTGACCATGTCTCACCTTCTCTTTGTCTCACCCTCATAATAGCCTATTCGCCATACATATGCAAATAACGGCGGAGACTCTAATTTCAGAATCTGTGTCTCTAATCACGGCTCATCAGCTGGTGGTACTGATGCACGAGTCTATCTATTTGTCGTAAGTCTGCCTATGTTGTTAATTACACTTGGGCAACCTGTATAAAAAAAAATTTGTGTAATGCTCTCTGTAAATTTCCCTTATAGACTTTGGGCCCGATGTAGGTAAAACGCATTTACCGATTTTAAAATACCAATCCGTACCGAATCGGTATTTCAAAATCGGAAAATGATATGTAGTTAAAATTATTCGGAACATTACCGATTCGGTAGCAATCGGTATCGTGAGTCGATACGTACCGATTCGCCAAGGATAGCCCGGATCGGACACGTCCGAATCGGTAAATAAAAATGCGGATCCTACCGAATCGGTAATCGCCGAATCGGAAATAGCAATACGCCCCATGGGCCAAAAGGCCAATAGGAACGCATAATACATACCGATTCGGTATTTACCGAACATATTCGGTATATTCCGATTCGGAAAATACCGAATCGGAAAATGCCGATTCGGAGAATGCCGATTCGTCGACCAGGTTAACTGACACTGAAGACATCAGCCAATGAGCTGGAAGCACCCTCCCCCACAGGGAGTGGCAACCCAGGCAGGTGCAACTCATCAGAACTTTCTGGAAAGCTGCCTGAGCTGAGCAAACACAGTGAGCAGCAGTGTTAGCAGGATCCCTGTGAGACATGGCAAACAGCACTGAGAGCCAGAAGGCAGAGCGCAAGAGGAAGACCAAATTCAGCACCATGGAGCTGCAAACGTTGGTGGAGAAGGTGGTGAGGGTGCACAGGCAGCTTTATGGAAGGCTGTCCCTCACTGTTCCGGAGAGCACCAAGAGGAAGCTGTGGATAGACATCGGGGAAAAAGTCAACGCTGTTGGTGTCACCCACAGGAGCCAAGACGACCTCAAGAAGAGGTTTTACGATATCCGTGGCGTGACAAAGAGAAAACTGGCTGACCTGCACAAGCAGGCTGGACTTACCGGAGGAGGCACAAACCGGGCGCCACACCTCACTGAGCTGGAGGAACTAGTGGCGACCACCATTGAGAGGGCGAGTGTCGTGGGAATTGGGGACCTGGATAGCTCATTCCGAGCTACAGCTACAGGTAAGAAGCATGCGCAACTTGACACACCATACCAGACACCTCCCCTATAGACCCAATGCACAGCCAAACCCCAGGCCAGTACTGCTAGCAACAGACATGAGCAATGCATCTTGCTAAATGTTGTCAGCAAAAGTACCCAAAAATGCCACTGCAGAAGCATAAGAAAAATAACAGTAATACTGCATCTACGTTTTTGTAATGAGATGTGCAATGCTTTAATAGTAGTGACTGGAACACATTAGCACTCAGTTGACAAATGCTTCTTTATACCTAGGGGCACCATCAGGCGGGGGAGCAGCATCAACTCAAGCACCAGCTCCAGCACCAACAGCCAGTGCGGTGGCGGTGGCAAGCACCAGTGTAGCAGCACAGGAGGAGGACAACAGCAGTGCCCTGGCCAATGAGGAAGACACTGGACATTCCCTCACACATCCACACTCCCCCCGACTGTCTCTGTCTCAGTCGCCCACATTGCAATTCTCCCCGGAGAACACACCACCACAGAGCCACCCTGCACCTGCCACATCCCCTGCCAGGAGGAGAATTGTTGCTCCATTAATCATCATGGAGGGAGCAGCGGGTCAGGCTCCTGCACAAGACCCTGTGACACCAGCGTCACCCCAGCACACACAGCAGGGCATCAGAAATCCACGGAGGCCACGTGCAACCAGCAGTCCAATACAAGCACAGGGAGGCAGCGTCTTCGCAGGGCTGGAGACCAGTATGGTGACGATTCAGAGAATGCAGGCAAAATCCATCATGGCCTGCCATCGCCAGTTGCGCCTGCACAACCTGCAGATGGGGGAAATGGCACAGGGCTTCAAGACATTTGTAGATAGCAACAAGGAGATTGCAACATCTATTGTCCGAATGACCACTGCCATCACCCAGCTCTGCAACAGAATGGATGACCATGAGCAATGTCGTCGCAGGGATGCACGTATACAGAATAGGTCACTCAACCGCCTTGCAGCTGTGACCGCCCAGCTATGCCAACGTGGGGCAAACATGGAGGCCAGCCTCACACAGAACATGTCAGAGGTCACTAGGGGCATGGGCCGTATTACCACCGCCATGGAGACACTACTGATCTCCAACACTGTCGTGAATCCCGTCCTGGGCGAGGCTGGGGACAGCAGCAGCCGCAGCAGCCCAGCCAGCGCAGTGTCAGAGCCGCGCCGGAGCAGCAGGTGCTCAGCTGAGGCTGCTGGGCATACAGAAGGGGGTGAGGCTCATCCTAGTGGGGCTGCTAAGCGCAGCAAAAAATAAGACTGGCAGTGCGGGTGAGGCAACCCGGACAATGGACATTTCACCACTTCTTGTTTACCTTTTCTTTTGTTGCACATCAGTGCAGTAACGTTGATGCAACATTATTAAATTTCATTTCTGAAAACATACATTGACCTGTTTGTGCATCTGTACTCACTCAGAAATAGTTGTCTGTTATCTCCTGACGCCTGTATCTGCCGTCAGTTGGTGCAGAGACTCCAGCAGGTTGTGGTAGTGGCACAGCATTGTCATCATCAGGGTCCTCGTAGTCGGACAACTCAACCTCAGTGCCTTTCCTGACTGCAAGGTTGTGCAACATTGCACAGACAGCAATAATCTTGCAGCAGGTGATGGGGGTATATTGCCTTGCACCTCCGCTCTTGTGCAGACATCTGAACCTGCTCTTCCAGATGCCAAAGGTCCTTTCCACTACATTCCTCGTGCTTTTGTGGGCACGGTTGTACCTCCTTTGGCTGGGTGTTGAGGGGTTGAGGTAGGGGGTGAGAATGAACGAGCGTAGGGCATATGCACTGTCGCCTAGAAGGAAAAGGGGTAACATTACTCACATGCATACATGTACTTCACACTGCAATTTTGGTTATGGGGTCTGACACTGTGTCTTACCTAGGAGGTATCCTTCACCAAAATCCCCTGCCATCAGCCATGCATAAATTCCGCTACTCTGGAAGATATAGGAGTCGTGGGTACTCCCCGGAAACTTTGCAACCAGGTCAGTGATGACACACTTAGCATTGCATATCACCTGCACATTTATGGTGTGCCGTGACTTCCGATTGCGGTATACGTATTCCGTGTCAGCAGGGGGGCAAATCGGAATGTGTGTGCCATCTATGCAGCCAATGATGTGGGGGAATCTTGCCATCTGATAGAATTCAGCTTTTGTCTGTGCCAGTTCTGCATGGGTGGAAGGGAAGGAAATGTAGTGGTCCATCCTCTGAATCATGGCATCAAGGAACTTGTCGAAGAACCTTGACAGGCTGCTCTGGGTCACCCCTCCTGCCACAGCAACTACACTTTGATAGCTGCCAGACGCCAGCAGGTGTAGGCAGCATAGCACCTGCACCTGCACAGGGATTGCGTGTGCCATTGGGGTGGGGTGCTGCAACAGGGGTTGGAGGTCCCTAATGAGGTCTCTGATGGTCTCTGGGTCCAGCCTGTACCTCTGTAGGATCTCTGCATCTGTCAGCATGCACAGGGTGATCCGCTGTCTATACACCTGCTCCTGTCTCAGCCATTCCCTCTCTCCTTCCTGCTGTAGCCGTAGCCGTCTTGCTATGACATAGAAAGCTGCCATGTTGCAAGTAGAACTGCATTTTGGGTCCTTTTTTATAGGTTGCACCTGGTTACCACCTGATTCCAATCCATGGTAATTTCCGACTCTGAAATACCGAATTTGAAGCAAATTCGGTATTTCAGTGCTTACCTACATCTCATTCTTCAGCTTTTTGCAACGAATCGGATTATCACCGATTCGGTATTTATACCGAATCGGTGCGTTCACCATTCTGAAAATCACAGAGTCGGTAGAATTCCGAATCGGAAAAAAGTAGGAATCTGAAAAATCTCCGATTAGGTATTCTACCGAATCGGAGATTTTTCAGATTCCTACTTTTTTCCGATTCGGGATTCTACCGACTCGGTGACTTTCCGATTCGGTAAAATCGCCGATTTCGCCGGATTTCGGCCTCCTACATCCCGTTGTCTCTATTCCGATCGGTAACGGCCGAAAATACCGATTTTCGGCCGTTACCGACCGCCTACATCGGGCCCCTTGTTCTTAATTGATGAACAATAATATAACGCTGACACCAACGAACACAACCAATATTATTTGGTTACTTATTCATGTTTTAAGTTACGTAGAAGTTCTTTGGATATATTTTACAGAGAACATATGTCTTGGAGTAATCATTGAGAACAAATTCTTATTTTGATTCCCCTTTATGCCAAAGGTTTTTAATCGATGGGACATCCTCAATCCCTCATTTTAAGCACATTGCTTTTTCAAATGTCTTGTGAAACTGAATCCTAGCAACTTCCTAATTTTCTGGTATGTTTGAAAAAAAGAATGTTTTCTTTTTGACCAAATTGGATCATGCGTAGTGCTTAAAGTGTTATGTGAAGTTAGGCTGTTTTGTATAGGAAAATATTGCCCTGTTGGGGCTTTGTGTATAAATATTAGGTTAAATGATATGGAACTTGAATGATGGAGGCATATGTCAAAGTAAGAGCCAAGTGTGGAAATAAAGCTTTGTAGTCTTTTTAGGTCGAATAAGATGATGTCAGCAACACATGCGATTGATAATAAGACATTTTTTTCTGTTGTTTAGAAAACTGTCCTGAGGAAGGTGAACAATTACCAACTCACCGAAATGCAGCATCGACTTTTCTGTTTTCTTGTAATATTGTAAATTGTATTTGAATATTAAATTATTAATTTACTGTGTTGTACTGACTTGTTGTTCTTGAATATTATATGACTATATGTATTTTTTTACTTCACTTTAAGTACCAGCACTGTGTAAAACCCTAGAACCATAGTAGTTTTGATACTGATTAGGGACCCTTTGTTATTTTTGTATGTACTCACCTTGTCCCTATTCTGAATATAAGGGTATCTCCCCTGTTTTTCTTCACTGTTCCCATGAGGCACAGGGTCAAGACTAATTTGGAAATAGCTGTGTCTGAACTGGGGTGGCGAATTGAGCTAAAGAACGATGATGGATTCAACTCAGATCTGTGACTTTGAGTGAGTGTTTGAAAGGTTTCAGCGCTCCGTCTATCATCTCCTTGTGTTTGCTTTGTTGGCCCTAAATTGGCAGGGTATGCCCAGACGTGGGTCCCTTGCTCACTTTGCTACTGGATTCAAGCTAGCCTGGCTGATGAGGGCTGTTAGCCCAAAACCAGCCCCAGGATGCATGCTTACAGTCCAGGGTGTAGACATGGTTTGTCAGTTCAGGCTGGACTGTTCCCATAAGGCACAGGGTCAAGACTGATTTGCAAATAGCTGCGTCTTAACTGGGGTGGCGAAGTGAGCTAAAGAACGATGATGGATTCAACTCAGATCTGTGACTTTGAGTGAGTGTTTGAAATGTTTGAGTGCTCCGTCCATCATCTCTTTGTGTTTGCTTTGAACGCCCTAAGTTGGCGGGGTATGCCCAGACGTGGGTCCCTTGCTCACTTTGCCACTGGATTCAAGCTAGCCTGGCTGATGAGGACTGTTAGCCCAAAACCGGTCCCAGGATGCTTGTTTCCGGTCCAGGGAAGACATGGTTTGACAGTTCAGGCTGGACTGTTCCCATGAGGCACTGGGTCAAGACTTATTTGCATATAGCTGTGTCTGAACTGGAGTGGCGAAGTGAGCTAAATAACAATGATGGATTCAACCCTGATCTGTGACTGGGGGTGAGTATCTGAAAATTTCCAGCACTCCATCCATCATATCTTTGTTTTTGCTCAGCAAAGTGGCAGTCCCTCCTACAGCACAGCAATCAGCAGACAGCAGGCCAACACAGCAATACAGGTAGCAAAGTGGCGGTCCCTCTTACAGCACAGCAGTGCTTCTTCCAGGTAGAATGTCCTTGGTTCCAGCAAATTAGTCATTTGGTGGTGTAAGGGGGCCAGTATGTATACCCAAATGTGCCTTTGAATTGGCCTTTGAATATCACAAGGTCCCTGCTTTCCTGTCCTGGCTCCAGACTCACTACAGGGGGGGATTCAGCTATTTATGTGAGGACAGGCACAGCCCAATTCAAGTGCAAGGGTCAGCTCCTCTCTCCCATTCTACCTCAGGAAGGGACATCAGCCTGGTGATGGGCCATCAGGATGTACATGTCACACCCCGTCAATTTAAGTGACTATCTAGTGGCAATGCACAAAGCCCAGCTGTCACCCAACCCATATGTTTATTCAGAGACAGGCAGAGGTACAGAATGGTTAAAGTTAGAAAATGCTAACTTTCTAAATTGGCAGCAATACGCGCAGTCCAGCCACGAACAGAATGACAGGAAGCTGCATGCGACGGTAAAAAAAACCGATACAGACTACACAGAGAGAATAACGAAAATTTATTGGGAAGAAGTAACAAGCTTCCAAGCATCGCACATACTCGTCTGTCTCAAAGGAGAGCGCGCTGGCAGCAAGAGCAAGCCCACGGTCTCGAAGCCAATATATATTTTGAGGGGGCATACAGATCATCTTGCTGTTTGCATTTGGGACCAGTGAAGGCTTACAGGATTGGTATTAAAGACATAAGATATGGCCAATATGTTCACACTAAGGAGCCCTGATGAAAGCCTGTAAAAGAAAATAACGAGGCTAGAAACGCGTCGGCGGGCATAATTAATTTATGATATTAAATAGTTGATTCATAAATCAGGCACATCAAATACTTGTTTATACATATATACATGCACTGGTAAGATGAGGTGTTGGTTGATATATATACATATATGTGATGTATATGGGTAAAAATGTCTTTAAGTCTTTGACATATTGTGTATACTATGATATTTTTGTAAAAGATATCAATGTTTCACGTGGTTTAAATATGGTATTGTCATGAATGTTGATTGTTTACCTTTGTTTGATATATGTGTTGTTCTGAAAAAAAAAAGAGAATTTCCACAAATAATTAACAAAAGTGTTGGAAAAAATAGGGTAAATAAATAACCCCAACCACCAAAAGCACATAGTGTGGTTTCTAATGTTAAAGGAATAGGATTCCAGATTTTGTTCTTGTTAATACAACTTTCTAAAAGTGGCATTTTCAGACATACAATTTAAAATCTGACTACACCATCAGCTGAGATTTTCAACTGTGAGTCCAGAGACACCAAACTCCAAATCTCTAAATTTTCCCAATTGGAAATTACACTTAAAATATGTTTTAGGGCAATCCCAATGTTAACCTTTGGGAGAGATATGGCTTGAAGTAGTGAAAAATTAATTTAGCAGTTTTTCACTACCAGGAAATGTAAAGCCGAAAAGTACAACTCATACCTTTTAGATCGACTGCATCCTGCCCATAGAGCTGTCTTGGGTCTACCTTAGGGGGGGAATTATATGTGATAAAAGGGAAGGTTTGGGCCTGAAAAGTATGTTGTCTTTCCAGGTGGAAATGGCAGTTTAGAAACTGCACACACAGGCTCTGAAGTGGCAGGCCTGAGCCGTGTTTAAAGGCCCACTGAGTGGGTGTCATAATCAGTGCTGCAGACCCACTAATAGCATTACATTTACATGCCCTGGGCACATATATTGCACTCTACTAGGGACTTATAAATACATTTAATTGTTCCAATACTGGATAAGCAGTTGTTAGTAAGTTTTGAGTACAGAGCACATTCACTTTACCACTTGTTAACAGTGGCAAAGTGCCCAGAATCCAAAAGCCAACAAAAATGAATTCCGCAAACAAGGGAAGGAGGAAAGCACAACGTTTGGGGGTGGCCCTGCAGAAACGGCCATTTCTAACACATCCCCTCTCACCTGGATGAAGGAAACACTCTGCTAAACTTACCTATGTCCCTGATATCTTATTTCCACTGAAAGACACCTAACTCTGTGGGACATATCTCATCTAAGGCCTGAATAAGTTAAACCATATCAGTCCATACACTGAAGAAACTCAACTTGGGTGTACTAACACAATTCAGCAGTTAAAATAGCGACCCACATATAGTATGCTAATAATACTGGTTCCAAAATAATGTCAATAATAGAAAATCTACCCTAACCTTGACACTATTGTAGTACCAATATGTCTGCAGGTCCCTATTTTGAGCATGATATTGTGACAGACAACTCTACACTTCGTCCTCCTTACAGGTCCACATTATCTTTCAGACCACCTACATCCCCTACAAGGCAATGAGAGCCAAAACCCCCTCGTAACATGCTGAAAGCTACACACATCAAGAGGGCTGCTCCACACAAGGAAGCAGAACATTACCCAAAACTCTGGGTCCTTGCTTTCTGTTCAGCACTTTGCTGCATTCTATGAAGTCTGTGCTCCTACACGAGGGAATCCTGGATGCACCTCCTTTGCTGCTGCCCCAATCTTCACAACAAACGTAGGCGACTCCTGCGCCCGATCTGTATTATTAACAGAGCACAGACCTGTAGTAAAGCGTCAGCCTTGTGCTTTTCCAAAACAAATGTTATGACCTTAGCAAGACCGGGGAAATTCACGCATCTGATCAGGGTTGCCTTAAAGGTCTCAAATGAACGCAATCCGATTTTGGCTACGGGTATGCCAAACCCTGCAGAAGCAAGAGGACTGGTCCATGACAGGCCCTGAGGAGAGCGTCCCCATTCTACTAGTCCTTTTAAGAATGTACTTTTAAATTTCTAATGAGGTGTTTTAACCATAATGAGTTTTAAAGAACACTGGGGACTGCAAAAGTGTGTTTAAGGACACATGGTCAACTACAAATCCAGGTGTGGGTTGGATTAGAAGTGTGGTACTTTTACTAAGTCTAATTACTATTCTTTTAATGGTGTTTGTTCTTACTGTAATGCTTTTAATTAATCGAACAGTTAATAAATAAACTCAAATTCTATGTAGGTTGCTACTATAAAAACCTCTAGAAACACAAGGACATACATGTGCCAGTGTACAAAGAGGCCATTAGCACTGGCATCTTAAGCTCAATACTAGAGAAACACGCTTTACAGGTGTCTTCAAGTCAGGTAAGAGTAGCTTCCATTCTTTATCTAGCAGGCCACTGACACCAATTGACTAGGATAATAGCATTCCCAAGACAATCATACTTTAATACTATTTCTGAAGCTACCTCACCAGCCTACCTTTGTCCCACAGAGATCTACTATAATTAATCTATGGATAGTCTCAATCTTATTTTAACATGTAGCCCTTGCCTTCAAGCTGATCGCCCAATTCTGTATGATGGAGTTGGCGGAACAAAAATGTGACTGACAAGACAATAGTCCCATGAATGAGGAGGGCTGGCTGAAAACCCCAATGGGTAAATTTTTTATACATATAATTTTACTAAAATCTAAAGGTCTTGGATAATACCAGACCTAAGATATAGGGCAAAGTAAAGCTTATATATGTTCCCCATTGGTCATTTTCTATCTCTGAAAACTTAAGGACTACATCCAGACCTTGTTAAAAATGGTATGTCTCAGTTCAAGTGCATTCTTCAAAAAGACTGTTTTATCCAATATTATTACAATGCCGAAAGCTACGTTGTTGGTGTTCATTATATATTCCAATGCACAGAGCATCTGACTGAAAAGCGGGTGGCCATGACACTCTTGGGGGCTGATATGAGGAACACGTTGACAGATCAGTATCTGCTTTTCTGCCCCAGACCAAATCGATTTCAGTCTGGAATAGGCATAAACATCTTCTTTTCCAATTTCTACATCAGACATAAATAAAAATAAAACAAAACTTTTCCTATACATGGGACTGTAAAGCACTCATTGAGTCTTGCTTGCTATGTACAAACAGACAAACAAATTCAATTGGAAAACATATCCCACCCCCGGGCTTATGAAAATGACCCTCATCACACAGTATTTCCCACTAATTCAGTATGACAGATGCTCATTTTCTACATTTAGCTTGGTAATGTTCCCCATACATAATTGTATTGTATTTTATTGTAATTGCATTTTTATTGTGCTTACTACCCCAGATGAGGCGTCAAAGCACTTTTTCGGTGAGTAGCACCCTACTCCGGAACCCATAAAGGATTAGTGGTGAATTAGTATAGGAAAATATGAAAGTAATTTGAGTAGTGGATATGAAAGTCAGTTATTTGGATTTAAAAGGTACAGTGGAGGGATAAAAGAGGGAAGGTCTAGAATTATTTGTTATTTTGGGAGTTTTTAGCCATCGGAGGGGGTTTGGGATGAGTAAAGGGGAGGTGGAGTGGAGTTAGTATAGGAAAATATGAAATTAATGTGAGTGGTGTACATGTTATTCTGTTATTTGGATTAAAAAGGAATAGTGGAGGGATAGAAGAGTGAAGAAGGGATAAAAATGGGAAGGGTCTTGAAAAACCTTTGGGGAAGTTCCTAGCAGTAGGAGGAGGTTTAGAATGAGTAAAAGGGAGGTAGAGGGGTAAGAGTCAGACGGAAGGGTTTAGAAAGGGTTGTTAGGGAGATCTGAATAGTAAAAGAGGTATGAGATGATGCAAGGAGGGGTAGAGGAGGGAAGAGTCTAGAAAGGGTTAATTTGGGGATCATAGTAGTGGTATGGGGTTTGGTATGAATGAGAGTGGAGATAGAGGATATATTGTTAGAGGTATAGATGAGGAATAGGGTAGTATATTAGAAAGAGTAGTAGAATGAGGTCTGAGGTGAGTCAGAGAGTTGAGGTAGAGGATATATTGAGAGTGGTATATGCTGAGAGATAGGGTATTGCATTGGATAAACTGAATTAGAAGAACATTAATAAATATATAGATACATAGGTAGATAGAGGGTATATATATGCAAAAGGGAGGTAATATATGTAGATTAAAGATGCATTTAATAAACTCTGGCTTTTAAGTGTTGTTGTACTTTAAATTAATTTGTTTCTTATTTTTTGTAATTGAATAGTGAAGCAATTGTAGATAAATAGTTATGATAAAACATGTACTTATATATGCAGTCACTTATGTATATGTTCAACACATAGACCAATGTAACTATAAGTACTATGTACATTTATTGAGCAGAACTAACAAATATCTATATTTTTAAAATATAATTATATACATTTATACAAAGCAATACACATATGTAGGTACATATCTAAAGTGCAAATAAATGCTTATATACAGAGGGATATGCTGTATATGTATGTTTGTGCATGGTGGTTATTTGGCGGAAGAGCCAATTCTTGAGTAGTGTGCTGGAGATAAGGTGGTTATCTGTGGATCTTATGTTGGGGGCTTGAACAGAGAAGGATGTGCCACCCATGGCTTTTTTCTTGTATGTTGGGTTTTTGTAGCGGGGTCCCAATGGAGGGCGAAGGTTCCTTTGTTGAATGTAGTTTGTGATTTTATTCCTGATGAAGAGAGGTTCTGTTCCATGTATCGCTTAGTGGGCAATACAAGCAGCTTGAACGTGGTTCTTCCGGCAAACCGTAAACAAAGCAGGGCTTTCAAGGCAGGGTACATGTGGTCTTGCAGCTTTACATTTAAGAGTAGCCTAGCAGCCAAGTTCTGAACCTGTGGTAGTCTTTTCATAGTCGTTAAAGATGATCCGTGGTATAGGCTATTGGCGTAATCGAGTTTGGACAGAACAAGAGAGATGGTATCCTGGACCTTGTGTGGAAATCCCAGATGGGGACAGATTTGTTGCAGTTTTTATAGTAACAAAGCTTGATCTTGCTAGTATGTCCACTTGGGAATTCATTGATAGCTTGGAGTCAATGGTCATTCCAAGGTTTCTTACTTACTTCCATACTTTATGGAGTGCACCCAGATCTTCAGACCAGGCGCTGAGTGGGTCATACTTGAGTATTGCCGTTTTGGAAGCATTCAATTTGAGATGGCTCCACATCATCCATTGATCCATGGCTCTTAGAGACCTGAAAACTGGTGAGTTTCCAATGTCTTTGGGGCATTCCAGTTGAAGTATTTGCATGTCATCTGCATAGTTATAGCACTTGAGGTGAAAATGAGTGATCAGTGTCGGTAATGACTTCATGTCAATGTTGAAAAGTATGGGTGAGATGATAGAGCCTTGAGGGACCCCTGCTTTTGTGAAGTATGATTTGGACAAGAAAGTGGGGGGTATGGATGATATTAGTTCTGTTCTAAAGGTGTGATGTGATCCAGTCTAGAGCACTCTCCTCTATACCAACTTCATAGAGTCTTTGTATCAGAGTGTCATGGTTAACTGTGCCAAAGAGAGCCGAGAAGTCCAAGAGAAGTAACGTAGCAACACAGTTACGATCAGCTGTGTTCTTCAGGTCATCCCAAATGGCAATGAGGGTAGATTATGTGCTTCTTCCTGGGTGGAATCCCATTTCGTAGACTGAAAGTATGGGATTATCTTCAATGAATTGTGGCATCTGGGCAAATGCTGCCCTTTCTATCAGTTTTCCCAGTAAACGTCCATTTGTAATAGGTCTGTAGTTGTCGGGTTTCAGGGGGCCTAGGTTTTTTCCTTCAGTAATTGGCTTTGGTATGACTTTTTTAGTTCTTCTGGAAATATTCCTGTAGTTAAGAAATTGTTTATTATTCGTTTTACTGGTGTGGCAGCAGAGGTTGTTAGAAGTATCATCTTGAAGGTTTGTGGTGGGCATGGGTAAGAAGAGCTGCTGGCATGCCTGCTTGATTTGACCAGCTCCATAAATTCATAGTGTGACATTTTTTGGAAGGAATGGAGAGGCTGGTTTAGAGTATTCTTGGATTATTGAATTGGAAAATGGTTGGTGCTTTGTCTTTGTTTTAAATATGGGTCCAACATGTCTGCTTTGGCCATGTAATAATTTTCCAGTTTGTCTGTGAAATCTTGAGAAACGGACGAACCTTCTTCTTGACGGTTTGGTAATTACTGGACTGATGTATTTCCCATCAATAAATGACAGTGATGGCAATCAATTAGCTTTAAAATATGTTGAAGATATACCTAAAGCATGCAAGGGGTGTATAGCAATGGATTTGCTACTGACATTCCCCCTTCATATGAGATGAGTTAGCTGCAAAATGTGATCTACTGTAACAACAAGGGTGAAGCATACGCAACACAAATACATGCCTTTGGAATGCTTAGAGACAGATAGGCCCAATGTCCATCTATTTACTAAACTTAAGTCATGTTGATGTTTATGTGATGTATTGGTATCTTCTGTACTTCTTCATCATATATATTGTGTCCTCAATCTTGGCTCTCACATTGATTTCATTTTGATTTGGTTTAAATGTTGTAAAGCACATGGTTACACAGCAAGTGGCCTGTCTGTTTCTAACATTGTTTGCAGGTGGTGCATGGGGCTACGTGTGTTGTTGTGCAGCTCTCAAATTTTGCTTGCCCTTCTTTCAGTGGCAGAGGAAGAGAGACGCAATTTCTATCAGGAGGTACAGGGACCCCCTTTAAGTTAAGCATACCGAGGTCTGTGGTATCACCATTTTCTTGCCGATGTTTCTGAGGCAGTCAATCTGTCTGCAGATAAACAGACATGAGCCTAACCAGGCATGGGTCTTCTCTTGACAGTGCATTGGCCCGCCAGCAATGGGAACAGCGAGTTTTTAATTTGTTAAAAGGATGACTAGTGATGCATGAACATCATTAAAGATACAGGGTGGAAGCTGCCCATATGAAGCATACAAGGATCAGGTAAGACTCACCTCATTGATGGATGGCTAGAGAGGCAAACAGAGGTTAAGGCTATTCTCTTGATATGCCTGCTTTTTTAGGTTATATGGATTACATGTTATACAGCTTCCCAAACTTTTTAGAAACAAACCCAATTTTTAGAAAGACAGCTTTCGCGATCCACCTAGCTTTAATGAAAATGAGGCGGGCACGTTTTTTAATGTTACTAAAGCATCATGTGGCAGTGTATTGTCATTTACAAACAGTACATTTTCTACTGAAATGGCCACTAAAAGTGTACAGGCATACAGTTTTACTGGTACAGCTATATAGAACACAAATGATGCGCGGAAATCGGGGTTCAGTGAGTATTTATCACTTATGCATCACCTATTAAAATCTTAGTTTCCATTACACTTCAGAATTTTGAAAAATGTACTTCATTTTTTCTTTCCTAACATCTGAATGTGTGCAGTTACTTTACACGTATTTACATTTTGTTGAGTTTTACAAAAAAATGACATCCTACATCCTTTCCTTTCAACTCCACGTATCTCACTTAGATTGTCACATAATTAACTTTACTTTCACAGACTTCAAAGTGAAAGACGTTTGTGAACACCAATCTCAGTGGTGTAACAAAAGCCCCCACAGCCCCTGTGGTGCGAGGGGGGTCCCCGAGCTGCAGATGACCCCCTCCACATTGTGCACAGGCAGCTGGCCACTTGCCTGAAAGCTCCTGACTGGGCCTGGAGCGCAGGGGGGCCACTCCTTGTACTTTGCAGGGAGGCCCCCTCAAGTTTCGTTATGCCACTGACCAATCTCCATGTAAAAAAAATAAGCAGCAATGACTTTAGAAGACAAGCTTGACATTTGACCCCTGTCTTTGAAACACAGCAAATGTGAAAGATAAATACAGAATTTAAAGGCATCTTTCTTTAAGGCATGGACATTCTGGTCTCTCCAAAAACCACCTTGCGAACCACCAGTTCATTGGGTCATTCCTGAACTTAGTTAACAATTTGCATTTGTCCTGCGCAGGTATTTACACGCCCTAATACGAATGTTTTTTAATGGGAAATTCACACATCATCATAGATGTTTCTATGTAAAGCACATTGGGCACAGCACTTTTTAGTTCACACTTGCTTTTGTTGGTTTCTCTGCAGTTATACTATGGAGAGCAAGGCGCTCTACCTTATGTGTTCAGAGTAAGTTACTCAACAAGGTTTTCTTCCCTCCGTCCCTGATATTAAGAAAGTAGGGTTAGTACATTTGGGATCATTCAGTAGTGAGTCCTGATGAAAGCCGGGCTATTAGATTTTGTCGGCTGAAACATGTCGCTGTTTTCTGCAGAGTGGAGGGGTTGGTAACTCATATTAGGTTTTCAAACCACCATCCACTGGTCCAAGTGTGACCACTTTGTATTCTGGACAGGGTACCCAGTTTTAAAACTGTTAGATGGGACTTCCTGTAGCCAGCATCACTGTTTCTACATTTATTTTCACTTGTGATCCCCATATTACCTGCCACTTTTGTATTGTAATGTCTACCCCCTCCCTATTGCTCCACTTCCAGTGTTGGTCTGCGCGGAGGTGTGTTAGCAGCCCTATGATGAAGCATGACACAGATTTCTGTTTGAAGGGAGTTTTAACAATTGTGTGTGATTCCCCCAACTCTCTGACTTTCAGCATCCTATATGCACACAGTCCCTCTTCTATGTAGTGGTTTCATAGGTCAAGATGTTGACCACACCTTCAAAGCCATTCACAATCAGGGACCTGCTTACATCAACCACTAAGTGGACTTCCACCTTCCTTCCAGACATCTTAGCTCCGTCTCCCACTGCCTCACCCACAACCCCACATTCACCACAGCAACAGTGAAAGACGCTCCTTTTCCTACCTTGCTGCAAAGTCCTGGAACGACCTCCTGCTTCACCTACAGACCTTATCCTCTATGCTGGAATTCAGAAAAGTACTCAAGAACTGACTGTTGAACTGAGCCCCCCCTACAACAAACCTCTCAGCACCTGGATACCCTCACAGGTGATTGAACTAAGCTCCCATTGTGTGTGGCGGTCAAGAGAGAATACACAAAGCACAGTTGTCACCCAACCCAGACATGCAATCAGAGAGAGGCTGCACACACACAGGGCTAAGAGCAGGAAAATGGCAACTTTCTAAAAGTGGCATTTTTCAAAATTGTAATGATAAATTCAGAAATTTCCTTGACCGCGTCAGAGCCCTTCCCATCGACTTGGCCGGTTTACATTCCGACCAACCGACTACGATGATCACGGTCAGATTGTAAATCGTGCAGTCATTCTGAATCAGTTCCAAGCGACTCGCGGAATATTTGTGTTGGTCGGAACTACATCGTACACCCCTATGGACAGCATTTCCACCCTTGGGATTACAATGTTGATTTCCAACAGCCTTTCCGCAGTGACCGACACAGAAATGCTGTCGAAAAGTGACTTTGGGGACCCCTGGCAGGGCACCCTTAGTCCAGTGGCCTATGGTTGATGGCTATGGGGTACCTAAGGGACCCCCCTGTAAAACCCTGCACTGTGTGGCAGGGACCATGGGGGCCTGCGACAGGGTGCAGGGTTTCCACCAACACCCCATTTTCCCATAAAAGCCTGTGTTACAGCCGGTTGTCGAGCAGGACACACAAGCTCCCATAGGGAACAATGGGACTCCGACCAAACAGTTAGGTCACATCGTAATCCAGCGTTCAGAAACGCCGATCTCAAGTCCATCGGTCCCGATTCCGAGTCGAGCAAAGGCTTTCTGCCTGACATCGTAAACGGCCCCTTAATGTACTAAACATGACAGATCTACCTCCTCTCAATTAGGAATTACAGCTTATTAAATGTAATAAAGAATCCCCAATGTTATTCTATGGGATGAGTAGGCTTCACAGTAGAGAAAAAACACATTTGGGAGTTTTTCACTCCCAGGACATGTAAAATGTTAAAGTACATTTCCTACATTTTACTTACAGATCACCCTGGCCTATGAGAAGGGGTTTTAAATGCCAAGTCGACATGGCAATGTAACAATACATTCAGGCTGGCATGGGACAAGTTTTAGAGTGTTACTTAGGTGGGTGGCACAATAAGTGCTACAGGCCCACTGGTAGCATTTAATTTACAGGGCACATAGTATACCACTCTACAAGGGATCTACAAGTACATTAAATATACCACTTAGGTATATGTCAATCAAACCATTATTAGTGGGAATGAGCACAAGCACTTTAGCACTGGTTAGCAGTGGTAAAGTGCCCAGAGGCCGAAGGCCTACAAAAAAAGCAAAAAAAAGGGGAGGAAGGCAAAACGTTTGGGGTGACCCTGCAAAATGGGCCATTTTCCAACAATTGGCAAATCAAAAACAACCACATAATTATTATAAGTTTCTTAGCACTAACCTATTTCTTAAGGTAAGAGAATCTTCAGCTTGCTCACTTTGTTGTGTGTTTCCTGCATAGTTTCCCCTATGTTAGCCTAACTGTGCACATTGTAGGCCTCATTTTTCCTTTCCACATGTTACTAGATAAACATGTTTGCTTTTGTGCCACATTGTACTTTCACACTGAACCTGCATATGTTTTCTCATGCTGTTCTTTTCCTCAGATTTTGTCTGAACATCATAGACAAGGTCAAACAACACTGTCCATTGTTATTTTTTCTGGCCAGGCACTACCACCTAGACATAATACAAGAATGCAGCTGCGATTTATGTGCACACATGCCCTATCATATAGATGAGCACATGAACCAGGAACACACACATGGAATGAGAGTTCTGAGACAAGAGCACTGCGTCCGGTGAGATGTAGAGTGTCCAGCTGTGTATACTAAGGTATGGAGTCTGCCAGTAATCTCAGAGATCTTTCATATATATTCATTTAGCTTTAGTAGCAGGGGAGGGGTTTAGGTCACTTTGTCCTGGTATATGGATTACTAACCATGCTAATGGTATTTTTACTATGCATTTCTTTTCTAATTGTGGCACACATACTGCATTTCAGAGCATAACAGTTTAAATAAATTGTCTAAACTTCCTTCATGTCTCTTGGTTATCTTATTGTGGACAAGTACAAGTGAGAGAGCAAACGGCTGTGTCCTGCTACTGCGATTCCTGGGAGGGTCGAGCGTTTTTTGTTCTGGAGTACCAATTCACTTGTTTCTCTGGAAAGGTTTGGAGGGCAAGTGAGGCACTATAGTGAGTTAAACTCAGACTCATAGATACAGAGTTGGTATGGTGACTGAGTTCCTACATACTAATGTTCTATAGTTCCAAGCATAGTTTTGTTCCAGAGCCGAATCCCTGCAACAACTCAGCAACTGCACTCCATAGATACACAACATAATATGAAACAGATTCTCAAATAGCTCATAGAATTATGTTCTTTGCACGCCTGCATTCGAACTTTCAGCCGAAATCGTTCAAAATTATACATTAGGTACACAATCCTTCCTTCACAATAAATGTGTTCTAACACAATTATCCCCTTCAACCTCATAACATTCTATGCTCTGTGTAAACTAGGAGAAGATATGACTTTCAACTGGGATGGGTAAATGGGCAGGAGCAAGATGATCAGAACACCAGAAACTGCCATATATTTTAAATAAATGGTGTGCAGTTTACATGTGGTATATCAATTCTACATTATTAATCACACTTCTGAACAAAATAATCAAATCGTTTAAAGTACAACATCCTTAATTCATCAGTTACAACTATATGGATCATTAATATTAATAATTCAAATAAATACATTGTCACTCAAAATTGCACATCAAAAGCGCTTTGACATTAGCAGTCCCAGTTTTAAAAACTAATTGTAATTTTTCAGTTTGCAAAGAAATACTGAAAGGCCAGTCTGTATCTTATAATACTGTCTTTTTCTCCCAAAATATGAACGGAAGTTTTTTTTTTTTTTTTTTTTAAACAAATGGACGTAGTTATTCAGGACAGAATTATGACGCCCCTTATTCAGTTGAGAGTAACTCCGAGTTCTAAACAATGACATTTCTTTGACGCTTTGCTGCACAACAACGGTTTAAAAATTTAAGACTGTAAACTCGGAAAGTGCCTGAGTTCCAGACAAGGTAAAAACACAAATGATATTATACATAATGGAAAACCACTAAGATTCTATTCTCGGCTTGTGAATCACTTTGAACATAAAATTATTATATTTTATTCAAAGCCTGCATGCATTTGAGAATGATTTTCGTGCACAGACACTTTACTCAGTTAAATTATGCAAGCAGGTTTAATTTAACATGCCATTTAGGTTTGTATGTTCCAACAGGGAAAGCAGTTCAGTAAGACAATGAATTGGGTCGCTCTCCAAAAATATTTCTCGTGGTTTTGGAGGTAATGTGTTTTCGGGGCAATGAGGTTGACCTGCAAATTTAATTGATTTAAATGATACATTTTAATCCTTCGATGTACTCGGAAATAGGTAAAGAGTTTTGTGTTAATTACAAAGGTAATGTAAACGTTAATTGTTATGTTCATGGCTTTAGAACAGACATTCCCACCATTCGTATGGTCCGGAAGCGTTTCCGGAATCTCTTGACATTGTGTTTGGTTATTTTTTTTTACTGGTATATTGGACTATAGGTAGAAGCAGGTTTTGTGTCATTTTAGCAAATAAAGAAATATAATCTGGCATAAATATTGTGTTCTAAATATTGTTGACAAAAATCTCATCCTATTGTGCGTACATTTCCGGCAGACAATTTTCATGTTAGGTGATAGTCTAGCAATAATATTCTGGTACCACACCTCACCAAGATTGATATAGATTTTGTGGAAGCAAGATAAATGATGTACTCTAAGCCGACTAGATTCTTGTAGAGTCCAGGCTGACATTCATTCAAGCATTCCTGCCATAACGTTGTTGTGTGCTTGAGCTGTGCTGTGTGTATGATGTCCTCGCTATGAAGATTTCCTGAGTATTGTCAGTGTAGAGTTGGTGTGTTTTGCTCACTAAAGCCTGTTACATGGAGGATTGTCTTGTGGGAGAGAGTACTAAGGGGAAGCAGTGCAAGCCTCGTAGAAATAGGTGTTATTGCTGTCATTTAGTTGGGCTCAGTGCATTCATGGAAGGCATTAATAAGTGTTGGGTATCAAAATAACATGAAGATGAACTTAATTCCTTTGGCGATAGGTGGGTTTAAAGTATGAAAAACACTACCTTCAGGAAAAACTTCCTAGTATTAACAGCCAACGCCTCATCCTCTGTTCTGCAGTTCCTCATCCCTGTCTTTGGTGAGGCAACAGTAAATATACTGACAGGCTTGAGGTAGAAAATGTACAATGGCTGGTAGGGACAGTTATATACGTAAAGTGTATGGATTAGGGTGTAAGATGTTGCCTTCCTCTTTCTTCACATAAAAAAGTTCTCTTAGTACCACCTAATTGCATAGTTTCCATGTCTTGTTGTTTGTTCTCAGGTTATCATGGGTAAATCTTCCTTCCAGTCTCCATAGATACTGTTCTCTTTTAAGGTTGGCTTGTGTATCTCAATTTACAGTGCAAAATCAATAAGAGCTGCTGTAGTTACAATTCGATTTACCACCAAAATTAAGGCAGTTGCTGCTTCATCGGTCCATAAGGCTTCAACAGATAATTGTTGAAAACATATAATGTAAGTAACAAGCTCTTATCTCCTTACTGTAGAATTAATAGCCCTAAATGAGTGGCCTGTTTATTTTGCCCTTGGCCAAGTACAGCATGACAGTATTGGATGATTTGCTCATAATTATTTAACTAAGGACTTTGGTTTAGTCATCATGACCACAGCTTATGCTAGCTCAGATAATATTATCACCACCTAAAATGTGTCAGTAGGAAAACTTTGCACATTGGATCAAAAATGTAACTGCCACTAGACGACCCAGTTTTTCAGTAATCCTGGTTCTTTAAACACCTCAATTGAAATCAAAATACTCAGTTCAGTTCAGTTCAGTTCATAAACTTTATTCGGGTTTAGCTTAGTTCCCATAAAAGCACAGCATCATAGCAAATTGAATAACAAGCGGAGAGTAAGAAAATACATGGTAATAAGTAAATTACAATGATATAAACATAACAATTTAGCAAATTAAATAACGAATTAAAACGAAGTTCTTTGGTAATAAATGGATTACTGTTGTGAAAAATGTCAATTCATCCAGCAATTATACAAAAGTGTTCAGGCATAGTTAAAACTCAAGGATTGGACAAGTGGCAATTCTCGAAAATGTACTTATGCGAAAAACCAACTCTTCATCAACCAGAGTAAGTTAACACGAATAGGCAGTATCCAAACTAATAGGCCTCTTTTTCTTTAAAAATGGATATAAAGGCCACTTTATATATTTCATGTAGTATTTACAGAAAAAAAAATGTCAAATTGACTGGCCACTAACCCCGTTGCATGAACATGGTACGTGATCAAGGTTGGGGTGGTAGCCAAGAGGGAACACAGTGCATATTTAACAATTCCTGCTCTTAAACGGAATAATAGACTCCTTTCCCAATGACTCATAGGTAGGGTGCGATATTTAGGTAAGGGATGGTAATACTGTTCTATAGACATGTAACTAAGAACGGAAGATTTCTTGGATTCCATATCAATCCTTTCTGTATTATATATTGAATAGAGGGCTTCTCTAAGCTCTTTTTTTGCATTGTTTCGGATATGCTGGGGTTTAAAAAGATGCATTCTTTGTTGACACTGCGCAGGCTTAGGTGTACTCCAGTCAACAAAGTGACATCCCTTTATCACACTTAACACAGTCAGTGATGATCTCTCTAGTTAGGGAAGCAGCCTGATTCTTCCAAACTGATAGTCAAAAGAGAGCTGGTCGGGCACGTATGAAATCTGATATATAAATAAGGTTGAGTTCTCTGTGACAGATATATTGTGGGGCGGAAATTGGGGTGCCCAACAGTTTCCTGCAAAACCTGCTTTCTTCCTGCTGAACACAGGAACTGTTCGCAATGCCCCAAATCTCCGCCCCATACGTGGCTACTGCGACACATTATAGTTTAAAAATGTTTGAATAGCTAAAACGGTGCCAGCGGTCTTCGGACGGGGAAGGCTAAGGATTGAGTTAATGGCCTTTGAGAACTTGCTCCTGGAGTGAGCGAGATGCTCAGTCCAGGAGACGTTCATAGCAAAGACCAACCCAAGCTAGGGGAATGTGCGGGTGCTTCTCAATTTCTGGCTACTCACAGCAATAGAGCTTAGCTGACGCTTCCAAGGACCACAGGACATTAAAAAAGATTTTTTTAAATTAACGCATAGGTCCAGACTGTCCATGTACCTGACAAAAGTCTGTACTACAATACTCAGAGAATTCGGGGTGCGACCTATAAGAACCGCATCATCTGCGTATAGTAATACAGGAAGAGTTTTCCAATTAATTGTGGGGACATCATGGGTCGAGGTTTTTAGCGATTTGTTCAGCCCATTAATGTAAATACTAAAAAAGAGGGGGGCCAGCACACAACCCTGTCTGACCCCCCTTCCTACCTTAATGGCTCCCGAAACCTCTCCACCCATGCAAATCCTCACGTGTGCCTGTAGATCTTTATGGAGGTACGCTAAAAAATGTACCAAAGGCTCTTCCAGCCCATATGCCAGAAGGATAGTCCAGAGCTTTGACCTATTGACAAGGTCAAATGCAGAGGACAAATCCATGAAGGCCAAATAGAACGGGGACTTCCGCGCAATGGTATATTTCCCAATTGCCAAATTGAGATTAAGACATTGTTCATTTGTACCAACCTTGCTACGGAAGCCTAACTCGCAGGGCTCCAAAATGCCATTTTCCTCTGACCAGCCTAAAATATTGTTGTATAGAACTCTTCCCAATAATTTTAAAGTATTGTCAATCAATGAGATCGGCCTATAGTTGCTAGGTTGAGACCGGTCCCCCTTTCTAAAAATTGGAACTAAGATGCTTTAAACTCCTCAATTGAAATCAAAATACTCAGGACTCCATATGAGACTACTCCATATGAGACTTGAGGAGGAGCTGATATATATATATATATATATATATATATATTCATCCATTAGTGACATCTTCCGCAGCTGTAGAATCCTCATTACGATATATCATTGTATTCGCAAAAGTAGGTAAAGTTAAATGATAACTCCACATTAACAATAATGCTCTTTCTTGTCAAACAGTCTAAAATTCAGTGGGAAGATTATTTTTACACTCAAATAAATTGTAAATTAAACCCCTCTTTAATGGTAAAGTCAGCTTTTAAGTCACAGTTTTGAAAATGCCACTTTTAAAAAGTTGTACAAAAGGGGGTGGTGATGGACGGAGCATCTGAACCAATCAAACACTCACAACTTAAAAAGTTGGCATTTTCTTGTCCTCACAATTGAGTGTCTGTAGCCAAAGCCATGGGGCATATGACTGGGTGTAGTTGGCAGTTGGCCTTTGTGTAATGCACCAAGACAATGACACAAAAGTGAACTAGATGTTGCCAGGCAGGGCCATCCTACCAGGATGGTGGGGACGGAGCTGTTCCCTACCCCAATTAAATATCAAAGGGACTACATCCACACATACACAAAGAGTCTTGACTCTAGCCCATTGTCTCCTCAGATCCTTTGGAGCCAGGGCAGGGGAAGGAAGGAGCTTTCCAGAACCAGATGTGGTGGTAGTCTAGGAGTTTCCCCCACTTAAAAGGCTGGCAACAGGTATAAATATTGGACCTCTTAAACCACTCATCAGATTACTTCTGTACCTGTGGGAGACTAACACAGAAGGACAGCCCTGCTGCTGGAAGGACTGCCCTGACACTTTGCTGCCTGCAAAATCGTGTGAGTTAGAAATGACGGAGCCCCTTTAGCTCCTGATGGACTCCGTAGAACTGTGACATAAGTGTTTGAGCGTAGTGAAGTGAAAGCATGTTTAGAATGTTGAGTTCGCGGTTACATGCAGATGAATAAAAGCGTGTGATACTATTCTCCGTGTGTGGCATTGTCATTAGTGGGTACCCAGGCTAGGGAGGATGCAACAACTGGCCACGAGATAGGGGATAAGTAACCCAAAGCTCAATGTTAAAGGCGATTACAGCCAGATTTTAAAGGAACAGCAAATAGTGACAGCAAATTACAAGATATAGCTGTGATCAGAAGCGCTGTGAGGTAGAGATCAAACAAGTGTCAGACACTACAAAGAGACGCCTGAAAGCAAAGAAGTTCAAATACCAGAAACCGTCATTTGCTTATCAGAGCTTAGTAATGAGACTCATCACACAACAGCGGTGGGTGGAGTATCCCTAGAGGAAGTTCCCTGGGTTGTGCTTATGGGACCGTCCATACACAAATCAGCACACCACCAGAGCTGCCGGGTGGCAGCTGAGGACAACTCCAAAGGTCTCCATAAAAGAGAAGAGCTCCAATGGAGACCAAGAGTGTGATGAAAGATACACGGACTGTCCAAAATAGACCAGCACAGCACAGAACCTTACAGTTAGTATGGCTATAGCAGACAGCAGACTGTGTCAGAGAGAATACTCCACCCTCAGTGTCAGCCAATCTCATAAATGGTTACAAGGCGGCTGCCTTCTTGAAACCACCATTCGATACCACCAAAAAGTAAAATATTGGCAACAGATGGACTGCTTGGATGGAGACATTTGATGATTTCATTGATGTGATAGAAGAAACCGATAACAAGAAGATTATCAAAGACCTTAAGAATCTTGCTGTTGAAGGTCTAAAAGAAGTCATATAGAAAATGTCACCAACCAAGGAAATTACATACTTTGATATCAAAGCAGCCTTGAATCTCAAGTTCAATCCAATGCCAAATGTAGATTATGAAAGGTACATTTTCAGTCAAGAACGACAGAAAGTTGGTGAAGCCATCAACAAATTTGTTGAGAGACTGGATCATCAAGCCCAGTAAGTTCAATTAATTTAATAATGAGAAAGCTATACATCTCAGAGTTATTGGCGGATGCATGTCAGATTCATTTAGACAATATTGTTGAGTGAAAGTCTTAGTCTGGAATAAGTTCTCAAGGCTGCCAAGCAGAAGAGAGTGCCAATTGACTAGCTGCTGATATCAAGGCCGGGGGTACCCAGAGTGAGTCAGTAACGAACGCTTTCAGTTATAGTGATGACATATTGTTTTTCAGAGCTACACAGAAGAGGCATGATAAAGCTTTCATGCAAGTGTGTCATTTGCTTTCTGCTGCAGGTTGAACTTTAAATTATGAGAAATGTGAGTTCCATAAAACAAAGGTAAAATTATTTGACCATATCTTTTCTGATGGGGGTATGACACCTGATTCAGCTAAAGTGCAAGCATTGTCAATTGCCAGTCCTCCACAAGATGTTTCCATGTTACATTCCTTTCTTGGCATGGCCAGCTACTGTTCTAGATATATACGAGACTTTGCCACTGTAAGTGCACCATTAAGTGACTTGATGAACAACAATATTTCATTTCATTGGCCTCATGAATACGAATAAAGCTTCAAGAGTTTCAAACAAGCTATTGAGGATGCTTCTGAAATGGCATACTTTGATCCAAAGCTTCATACCCCAGGTTGTGGTTGGTGCTGGCCCCATCGGGTTAGGCACAGTCCTTGCACAGCACCGCGAACACCCAAATGCTCAAAGACATATTGTTGCATATGCAGGTAGAAGTTTGTCCTAAACTGAACATGCTTATTCACAACCTGAAAAAGAAAGCTTAGCAGTGGTATAGGCATGTGAACATTTCTACGTCTTCTTTTTTGGAAAGCCTTTCATGCTTGTGGCAGATCATGAAGTATTGTTGACCATCTTTGGCAATCCAAAGGCAAAGATGCCTCCCTGCATAGAATGTTGGGGACTATGATTACAAGAATACAACTACACAATTGTGTACCATGCAAGGAAAGTTCAAAACCCTGCTGACTACTTCTCATGAATGCCTCTACAGTGCCATGGTACCCCATACAAGACGGCTGAAGCCTACATAAATTTCATTTTGAAATCAAGCATACGAGCTGCCATTTCACTGGAACAAATTGACACTGCCACGAGTCAAGATAGTGACATGTTAAAACTAATACATTATTACGTATCACACTCCACCTCTAACCAGCGACAGTGAGTACCAAAAGTTTAAAAATGTCATAGATAAACTGTCTGTTGCTCAAGAAGGCATTATCCTGAGATGTTCGAGAATTGTTACTCCGGAGAGTCTGCAACAACAGATAAATGAAGAGGTCCATAAGTGACATTGTGGAATCCTTGACACAAAACAAGCTCTCCAAGACTGTGTCTGGTTTCCTCATCTCGGAGTGGGAGTTGTAAGAGAATTGAAGGCCGGTCTTCTCTGTATCTGCCTTTCATTGAAAACCACTCAACACACCTTAACATGTCAGAGTTGCCAAGGCATGTGTGAAAAAGAATTGCTGTTGACTTCATTGGTCCTCTTGACAATGGACATCACCTGATGGTGATTGTTGATGAATACTCCTGTTCTCCATTGATAGAAGATCCCTCATCTATCACTCATGAAATAGTTATCAAGAGATTAAACTGAATCTTCGCGACATGGTGTGTTCCTACAACCTTCAAATCTGACAACAACCCACATGTCAACTGTCAAGAGTTCAGAGATATTCTCAGTCATCTTTATGTGAAGCATCAGAAGAGTACACCTCTTTGGCCACAGGCCAATTGCCTTGTCGAATGTTTCATGAGTACTCTATAGGTAGATGTTTAGCGTGCTTTATTGGAAAAGGTTGACCTTAAAACTGTCTTCAATTCTACTCATTGAGCCTACCGATCACTCGATCACATGGGAAAGCCCTGCAACCTTGATGTTCGGGACAACCATGACTACCAAGTTACCTCAATGGACTACTAAAAGATCAAGTACTTAGGAAGAAACCTGTATAAAAAGACTTGGATCTTAAAAGTAAAATGAAGGCCTGTGTAGACAAACACCGACATGCAAAAGATGTTACTTTCACTATAGGAGATCAATTATTTGTCAGTCATTCAAGAAGATATAAATCTGATGCTCCCTTTGATGCTGAGCCGATTCATGTTGTGATCAGCAAAGGACATATGGTGACTGCCCAATGTCCTGGGAAGTTCATTATGCGAGGTTTCTCAAAGTACTAACATGTGGCTCATCGCTCATCGGGGTCTATAACAGTGAGCAACCCAAACTACCCTTGAGGGCTTGGGTAAATATATAGGAAAAGCTAAGGGATACCTTCAAGGGAATTTATTTTAGAAATATCTTTAGGTTGATTTAGGAAATTTATAAGGACAAATAGATGGTCCTATGGTTGAATAATCAACAGAGAGAATTTCTTTTAAATTGCAAAAATTCTTTAGGGATTATAAAGAACGCACATTAATGCTCAGCACAAAACAAATACAAAAAACACAATTATAAAGAAACAAAGACTAGACGGGTGTATATGAAAATATTACATTTATCATCAGGTTAAAAGGCAAAAGATTTTAGATACAAATATATAAACAGGCCTACAGGGATATCATTGATAAATTAATATATAACTCTGTAGGTCCCGGTGCCACCTTTCCTATTTTTGAATTAAACAGATTGGTAGAAGGCGTTGGTCGGCGTTTCGGTCTCCTATGCATTCATCTGCGAGACCATCTTCAGGACTGTTAGGTTTATGTTTGTAATGCCCTGGTATAACATGAAACAAAAAATATTAACAGTTATCTAATTGTCAATAATTTAAACACATATATACATATAACACCCGTATTTAAGCTAAAGTAAAACACAGACAAGTGAAACAATTATAAAGTCTGAGTGTATCATGTAAATGCTATGTATAGCTCATATCAAGCATTAGAACATTAGAATGAGAGCATTGAGTTACACAGTTCAATTCAAAAAATGGTACTTCATATTTACAGTCATCTCATTGGATGTTAGCGTATTTGCACCTTATGTGATTCTGATCTTTCATAAATCAATGTCAAGATAGAGACAGACTACATCACATATCATAATATCATATTCATATTTTTTTCGACTCAATATCATACTTTTAATTTCGAGTTCCGGATTTAAAACATTGTTTTGTATACATTTTCAGACTGCCACGGTTTCGCTGTAATTCAGGCAAGTCGTTTAGCCTTCCGGCTGCAGGCTTGAGTATACCACTGTTTTCATTTCTGCACAGCCCATAATTTTTGCGATCTGCAGTGGACCTACAGGTACCTTATTAGACCTTCATTACTTTAATCTTCTTGAGGTCTTTTGCTTGTTACACAGCGTGTCAACACGTGGGCATAATCATTAATCAGACTCCGTCGATTTTATGTTTCATGCTTTTAGAATTCTATTCAATCTGTAACCTATGCGCCTACAGACAGAATCGCGCTCCCTAGTTTTGATTCTTCTTTGTTGAATTCTATTGTGCCGATTTATCGAGGTATGTTGACTCGGTTTTACTTACTCTGAATGCCATACGTGTTTCTCTCTGTCCTTGGAAACTCAGTAATGGTTTTCTATAAACGATAATGGGAGATTAGCCATCACAAACTATAAGTGAAATGCTAATGCTTAGATAACTAATACTATAGTTTCCCATAGTAATCTGATCTTTAAGTGTGACCCAATTCTGTTTTTTGTTGTTTATTGTGCCACGTTTTAACTGGTGAATTTGTCCAAAAGGTGGTCAATAGTCTCCCAATGGTGCACCTAACATTCAGTTGTATCAATATGAAATCATGACATTATCACACGAGTTCATTTTATTTATGTTTTGGAACTCATGACAGAGGTCCACATAAAATGACCAAACAATGATATTTATACGATTTACAACAATTATATCGAAAAGGAAAAAGAAAAAGGAGCAAAAAAAAGGAAAAGAAAATAATACAAAATACAAATCTAATATAAGTCCAAGAAACTTTTTAAAAAATTAAAAATTGTACAACAAAACCTCTCATTTGGCGGATTACAGATAGCATCTAAGAAAGCAGAGGCAGAGGAGATATTTAGTCTTAAGCAAGTAGGTCTCAACCATTTAAGGCGGTGTTGTTTTAAAGCCGGACATACAAATAACACATGTTTAGCATCCTGTTTAAAGCTGTTACAAAAATTGCACATTACTGATGAGCCATACCATTTTGACAATAGATTATTTAAAGGAAGTAAATCCTGCTTAAGGAGAAACAAAAAACGACGTACCCCATGGAGGAGATTCCAGGAAACATAAGGTTGAACAATCTTAATTTGATAGGAATTAATAACTGGTAGGGGACCTCTTTTTACAGTGACGGCCTCCTTATCCATTTTAAAGCTTAGGTTCCATGAGGCCGATTTTAGAGTCAATTTTAACTGGTAAGCAGATAAAGAAAAAAGAGTTGATCCATCTAATTTCAAGAGAACAACTGCCAGTCTAAAATTCCTTAAAATTGAGGAGTGTTCTTTTAGGGTTCCAAGAAGTTCTTTTTGGATCAAATGTCTTAAGGTACCTGGTTCACCCTTTGCCAAACTGGAAACCCACTGTACTACCCCAGCAAGGCCCTGGACCCAAGCACTTCGTATACCAAATTCCAGCCTAAGAGCAGCTATATTGCAAGCGGTATTAACCATACACAATTTCCGTAAATTTTTTCCTTCTGTCGTGTTCAGAAAACCCCATTTCCCCACTTCCAGTAATTCTATGCCATATAGTAGGGAGGCCAGGACTTTAGCTCTAAAAACCTCCAACAAAAAAGGCAAAATGTCTCTGGCCAGTAGATCTATAAAGGGTGTTTAGACCCCTCCCATGAGCCATTGCCTTCCGAATATTATTAGCTATATGGGCCTTATCACTTAGTGTACTAGAAATTATTTTCCCCAGAAAAATGTAGGATTGAACCACTTCTAGTCCAAGGCCCCTTATATTCCAGAAAAAACTCCCATATTCTGGCTTTTTTCTTCCTACATTACACATAACTTTACTCTTGGATACATTTATCCTTAGATGGTGAGTCTCTGCAAATCCGTGGAGTGCTTGCAACTGATTATTCAATCCAGTGGGGGTCAAGTCCAAAATTAGTATATCGTCTGCATATAACAGGCATACTATCGGTTTGCCCCCCAAAACTGGGGCAATACCAGCACTTGACGATAAAATTTGAGGAAGATCTGATAGGTATAAGGAAAACAATAATGGTGCCAACAGGCAGCCTTGTTTTAACCCATTGGCCGACGGGATAGCTTGAGAGAGGTCTCTTTCCCCTCCCAGAAGCACTCTGCACCATGTATCGGAGTGAAGCTCCCGGACCAGGTCCAAGAGCTCAGCTGGCATACCCAGATCCGATAGTTTTCTCCACAGCAAAGGACGATCTACTTTGTCAAATGCTGTGGAGAAATCTATAAATGCTGCATATATTCTCCCTCCCCGAATCTTAATATATTTCTACGATAAAACTTGCAAAGCGGTCAAATTGTCCAAGGTACCATGATTTTGTCGAAACCCCGTCTGCTCAAAAGGCAGTATATTATTCTCCATTACCCAATCATTGATTAATTGCAAAAGGCATTTAGCAAAAACTTTGCCAATAGCATCAAGAAGGGCAATTTGTCGGTAGTTTTGGGGAGCATTTCTGTCTCCCTTCTTATACAGGGGGACCAGTATGCTGCCCTTCCAGGAGGGAGGAATCATGTTATGCAAAAAACAAAATTTAAACACAGGGAAGAGAATCTTACTCCAGATGACACTTTTCTGTTTTAAAACAGAAATGGGAAGCTCGTCCGGGCCCATTGCTCCCGACGAGCGCATGCCCTTGATAGCTAATTCAATAATCCTTTCGGAAGGTGGGACAAGGCCGGAATTGTTCTCCTTTGTTCTATCGTGGACAACTACTATTCCATTTCCGGCATACAAGTTCAAGATGTATTCTACCCATTTTTGTTCTACAATCGGGACTGGTAAGGATCTGGATCTAAGACCACAACCTTCCCCAATGAGTGACCAGAATAGTCTAGCTTGGCCGCTAGAAACAGCCTCCCGCAGTTTAATCCATACTGAATCCTCGCTTTCCTTTTTTAATTTAATTTTCAGCCTTTTCCTCCTTCTTTTTAATAGAGCCAATCTATGATATCTTAGAGGACAGTGACTCAAATATTGTTCTCTTACAAGTTTATTTAGTTCTAAGTTGAGCAACTTGAGGGGAATAGGAAGTTTTTTAGTTTGTTCTTTTTTTGATGGTTTTTTTGCAACCAATAACACCTTATTCAAGAAGTTAGAGAAGCAAATTAATTCAGAGCCCTTCCAATTGATCAAATCATTCACTGTGATATCTAGAAGGCTCTTAATACCCCTAATTGCTTTAAAGTTCCAAAAACATCTTCCGGTTTGAACTCCAAAGTTGACCAGATTACTGTCCAAGGACCAATGGTCCATGGGAGGAGGATTTAAATCTATCGAGAGAGTTATTATTTTATGGTCACTGAAAATGGTATGAGTGACCGTAAGGTCCTTGAGGAGGGGAAAAGTTGGAATATCTACCACCACATAATATAAAATAGATTCACCATTAATAGACTTCATGATATTATGATATGTGATGTAGTCTGTCTCTATCTTGACATTGATTTATGAAAGATCAGAATCGCATAAGGTGCAAATAAGCTAACATCCAATGAGATGACTATAAATATGAAGTACCATTTTTTTAATTGAACTGTGTAACTCAATGCTCTCATTCTAATGTTCTAATGCTTGATATGAGCCATACATAGCATTTACATGATACACTCAGACTTTATAATTGTTTCACTTGTCTGTGTTTTACTTTAGCTTAAATACGGGTGTTATATGTATATATGTGTTTACATTTTTGACAATTAGATAACTGTAAATATTTTTTGTTTCTTGTGATACCAGGGCATTACAAATATAAACCTAACAGTCCTGAAGATGGTCTCGCAGATGAATGCATAGGAGACCGAAACGTCGATCAACGCCTTCTCCTACCAATCTGTTTAATTCAAAAATAGGAAAGGTGGCACCAGGGCCTACAGAGTTATATATTAATTTATCAATGATATCCCTGTAGGCCTGTTTATATATTTGTATCTAAAATCTTTTGCCTTTTAACCTGATGATAAATTTAATAATTTCATATACACCCGTTTAGTCTTTGTTTCTTTATAATTGTGTTTTTTGTATTTGTTTTGTACTGAGCATTAATGTGCTTTCTTTATAATCCCTAAAGAATTTTTACAATTTAAAAGAAATTCTCTCTGTTGATTATTCAAACATAGGACCATCAATTTGCCCTTATAGATTTCCTAAATCAACCTAAAGATATTTCTAAAATAAATTCCCTTGAAGGCATCCCTTACCTTTTCTCATCGCTCATCAGGCACTGATGTCAATGTAGAGACAGGGTCTTAAAGAACAATTGAAAACTCCCTGACTGTTGTTGCTCCTATACATGCACAATGCAGATCAGAGACACGTCTACTGCCTGTCCCCAGTTTCCGACGACCCGTCCAGGACGTGTAATTAGATCACCAGAAAGCCTTATCTAATAGCTATAATTGCATATATATTTGCAAAAAAAAGAAACATGTATTTAAGAGAGGGAGAGATATAGTGTTGTGCGATTTAGCAGTGACAGAACCATTTTGGCTCTTGATGGACTTTGTAGAACTTTGATGCAAGTGTTAGAGCATAGTGACTTGAAAGTAGGTTTAGAATGTTGAGTTCACGGTTACAGGCAGATGAATAAAGATGTGATATACTAAGCTCAGTGAGTGGAGTGGTCATTAGCGGGGACCCAGCAGGGGAGGATAATACACTGCCCTACTGCCTGAGGAAGGAAGCACAGACAGACTCATTGAACCCAGGTTCACCAAAGTGACTCCAAGGGCTAGCTGATTGGTCTCCTGTTCTGAGCTACTGGGACACAACCAGCTCCAGAGGCCTCCCTTCAGCTTCCCAGCTGACCTGCTGCAACTGGGCCAGCCATTATCTGAAACTGGACCTGCCTGTGCCCTGCTGGCCATGCAAGAGTGGGTCCCTGATGATCCCCAAAGATGCCTCCTCAGGACCTGGACCCTTGACTGGCATCAGAGTGCACTACTCTGAACACAAAGGAGAAAATCCTGAAGCTTGGTCCAATTTGCGACTGCTTCTGGGCCCATTCGAGCTAAGAGTCTGCCATTCCACAATGACCATCAATGCGAAGCTCCAGTGAACTTGGCTCTTGTTTCTCCTTACAGGCTTCTCCACGGCAAACTGAATTCTTCACACTGGACTTTGAGAAGGTACCTTTTTTCAGCAGGACTAAACTGGTCCCTGTATCCAACTCATGCCCCATTGTGCTCGGCCTGAACTTGTGACTATCCCCTGATCTAGTCCGACCAGATGACCGTTAGTGGCCCCTTTTAGGCACTATACTTACTATGAAATCTTATACTAACTTTAAAATTGCATATCTCCTATTCTACCAATTGGATTTTTTGTGGTTCTGGTATTATTGTATTTTTATTTTTATTTTAGTTTTAGCCACAGGGAACCTTTCTGCCCTTCCCCCTGTACATAGTTTTAATGTTGATCGTAATGGTTTTATAGCTTTATGGTTTTATAGCTTACTTTAGGTTATTTAGTATAGTTATAGTCTAGGGGTAGAGGGTTTAGGGGTTTTGTAGGATTGGGACCAATTTAAGTGGGTAGGGGAACTTTATGTTGTATGTTTTTTGGGGTGGGCTTGATATGTTTTATTTAAAAAAATGACAATCTAAAAAACGACCATTGTTTAGCATTCTATGAGCAGTTAGTTGATGTTGTCCTTATGTGAAGACGTGTCTTAAGGGAGACGGGGTGATGTTTATCATGTCGTGCTAAATGTGTAGAATAAGCTAGGTTAACTTATGGTCGTTTTAGATGGTATGCAGGATAAACTAGTGTAGGTTAGGTTAGATTAGTTAGTGTAGGTTTGGTTGTTTTAGTAATTTACATTTTTCTGTTGACATTAAATGTCTTTGTTTAGTACATATAGATCTACATCATGATTTACTGTGTGGGAGATAGCATGTGTGCTCAGGTTATGTTATGTACATGCATTTGTCTTTGCTGCAGTATTTGGCAACATGCATCACTCTCACTGTCTAGCATGTCCCTGACTCCAAACAACACTTGTCCCTTTGGCAAGTAGTTGGTGGCTTTGCCTCACGGAATACACAATGGTCAACTTGGTCCAGACTCCAACAGACAGACAACACACAGGTAGTACTAAGTGCATTTATTTATGTGCTGATACTTATGCAGTTCACATTGACAATTCATAGGACAACAACCCCAAAATATGTTTTTAGCTAGTAGATGTCCAGGCAGAGTCCATGGGGGGAACATGTCTTGAGACATGTGAAGGAGACGACTGCTTGAATGAGGAGGATGACCACAATTTAATAAGGGATGATAGCGTACATTGACAGTCTATAAATGGTTAATGTTAGAACTGGGGGTCTCTAGTTGGCAGAGGTAGGTACCACTTGTCCAAATAGGGACCCTTGCTTCTAGTCAGGGTAAGGAGGAAACCCTCTGAGATAACCCCTGCTCACCTCCTTGGTAGCTTGGCACGAGCAGTCAAGGCTTATCAAAGGCAATATGTAAAGTATTTGTACCAACACTCACAGTAACACAGTGAAAACACCACAAACTGACTCCACAACAGTTTAGAAAAATAAAGGTATTTAATCTAAACTATACAAGACTAAAACGACAAAAATCCAACATTCACAGTTCAAGAATATTGTTATCAAAAGAGTTCTTAAAGTTGCGATAAAATAATCCACAGTTGCGTTAAAAGTTCACAGTTGCGTCACGTTTAGCCAACAGTACCTTTAAAGGTGACAAAGTTCCAAAACAGAAGCTGGTGCGGTGGAAAACAAGCGATGCATCACTCCTGAGACCTTGGGGAGGCGATGCGGCAACCCTGCTCGATGTAGCGGGCGAGTTGCGGTTTCTTCGATCTGTATGGGGAGGGATGCGATACCTTGTATGGATTCCGGTGCGGAAGTTCCGTAGTGAAAAAGCTTTTAAAGGCACGATGCGATGTTCTTTTGGGGCTGCGACGATCTCCAGGGCGACGATGCGTGGTCCAGCGGCGATCTTCCTCTCGCAGCTCCTCGATGCGATGGCTCTGCGATGATGCTCGCAGCGACGTGATGCGGTCCGCAAGCAAGCGGTGCGAAGATCTCATCCAGTGACAACAGGCTCTGCGACGACACTCGCAGCGATGGTAATCTTCCCGCACCGGACTGTTGTGTCCCGCAAACGAAGGATGCGACGACGCTGCGACAATCTCGGCCTTCGTAGCGGCGGGATTTTCCTCGCACTGACGGGGATGCGCTCCGCAAGCGAGCGATGCGACAAAACTTGCAGAAAATCTTTAAAATCTTGGTTTTCAGCTTCCCAACACAGGTACAACTTCCAGAGGCACCACAACTGGCCCAAGCACTCTAGGACGTAGAGAACTCTCTCAGCAGAGTTCAGGGAAGCTGGGGGTGAAGTTATTTTGTTCCTGGGACTTTTTAACAGGGAGCCAGCTCTTCTCAGGCTCTTGGAGATTCCTTCAAGCAAGGGGACAGAGCACAAAGCAAAGTCCTTTCCCTCTCCTCGGCAGCAAAGCAACAGCAGGTCTGTCCAGCAGAGCAACAGCAGGACAGTCTTCCTTCTTCAGTTTCAGCTTTCTCCTTGGCAGAGGTTCCTTCTTGATTCCAGGATGATATGATTTTCTTTAGTCAGGGGTCCTGTACTTATACCCCTAAATGTCTTTGATCCCTTTGTGCAGGAGGGCTCTGAGCCCGGTCTGAACCAGTTCTGGGTGTTCCTTGAGCTCTTTGTTTTCCTGGCCTCTCCTTTCCTTTCAGGGAGAGGGGCAGGGTCGTCAGCCACCCAGCAGGAGGTGGAGTTAGCATTGTGGAAGGTAGGCACAGCCCTATTCAGGCCCAGGTGCTATCCCCTCCCACCACTCAAGATGCAGATGCCGTCATTCAGCCCAGGGCTGACTCCGCCAGCCTCCTGGGGGCTCCCAGCCTCTGTCACTCTCAAACCAGACAGTCAATTCACAAACAGGCCAAGGCACACAGAAAGGTCAGACAAGAGAACAGCAACTTTTTAAAATTGCTGTTCTCAAGCACAGCATTTAAAAACAACCTTTCCTAAAAGATGTGTTATTAAATTCTGAGTTCAGGGATACCTGACTTTCATGTCCTATCTTGCTCAAATGGGAAGATATGCTGGTAGCCACTGTAGCCAGCATTCCCCATGATAGCCTATGGGGCAAGATAGCCTTACAATAGTCAAAAACGAAAATGGCAGTAGTTCACTATCAGAGCATGTCACCTGCACAAGTACATGCTCTACCTTTCACATACACTGCACCCTGCCCAAGGGGGTACCTTGGGCCTTCCATAGGGGTGACCAATGTGTACAGAAAGGGAAGGGTTAGGCCTGGTCAGTGGGGGCACTGGCCAGGAGGACATGGCAGTTCACAGACTGCACACAGACACTACTGCGGTGGCCGGCCTGAGACACCATTTTAGGGCTACTCATGTGGGTGGCACAATCAGTGCTGCCGGCCCCTCTAGTATCATTTGTTACCACCAGCCCTGGCACACTCAGTGCACTTTACTAGGGACTTCTTGGTGACACAAATATGCCAATCATGGACAACCAACCACAATAACAATTTACACAGGGAGCACTTGCACTTTGACACTGAACAGCAGTGTCAAAGTGTCCAAAGCATCTAAACCCGCAAAAACAAATCCATCCCAGCATCAAAAATACAGGAGGTAGAGGCAAAAAGATAGGGGGAAACCACGCCAAAGATGCCAGGTCTAACACGTGTCCCCTCCCTCTTGGGAGTTCTCTTCACTAAGGCGGAAAAACATGGACAGACCATCAGCATTGGCGTGTTCTGTGCCATGGCGGTGTTCCACCGTAAAGTCCATTCCCTGTAGGGAGATGGACCACCTCAACAGTTTTGGGTTCTCACCCCTCATCTGCATTAACCATCTGAGGGGCCTGTGGTCAGTCTGAACCCGGAAGTGAGTCCCAAACAGGTAGGGCCTCAGCTTCTTCAGAGCCCAGACCACAGCAAAAGCTTCCCTTTCAATTGCACTCCACCTCTGTTCCCTGGGGAGTAGCCTTCTACTAATGAAAGCTACAGGTTGGTCCCAGCCCTCGTCGTTGATCTGTGAGAGTACTGCTCCCACACCATGCTCTGAAGCATCTGTCTGCACTATGAACTCACAGGTGCCTTGAACACCGGTGCTGTGCACATGGCAGTCTTCAGGGCATCAAAAGCAGTTTGGCAGGCTTTGTTCCAATTCACTTTCCTGGGCTGCTTCTTGGAAGTCAGCTCTGTCAAGGGGGCAACAAAGGTGCCATATCCCTTGACAAGCCGTCTGTAATACCCAGTGAGACCTAAAAATTCTCTCACCTCTGTATGGGTCTTGGGGGGCTCCCAAGCCAGAATGGTATCAATCTTCGCCTGTAGGGGCGCCACCTGGCCGTTCCCTACCTAGTGTCCCAAGTACACCACAGTTCCCTGCCCTATCTGGCACTTGCTGGCCTTGATAGTGAGGCCTGCCCTTTGCAGAGCCTTCATCACTTCACAGAGGTGCTGCAAGTGTTCTTTCCACGTGGAGCTGAACATAGCAATGTCATCCACGTATGCAGCGCTGAATTCCTCCAGCCCGGTCAGTACCTGGTTAACCAGTCTCTGGAATGTGGCAGGGGCATTCTTCAACCCAAATGACTCGGAACTGGAAGTGCCCATCTGGCGTTGAGAATGCAGACTTCTCTTTGGCACCCTCGGTTAAGGTAATCTGCCAGTACCCAGAAGTTAAATCAAACGTACTGAGGTACTGGGCAGCTCCCAACCGATCCACGAGCTCATCAGCTCTCATCAGCTCTCATCAGCTCTCGGGGTGGGATGTGTGTCAGTCTTGGTGACCGCATTGAGCCCACGGTAGTCCACACAAAACCGGTGTTCTGGAGTGGCACCGGGCGCAGCAGCTTTTGGCGCTAAGACCACTGGGCTAGCCCAGGGGCTCCTGGAGGGCTCAATTACCCCTAGCGCCAACATCTTGGAAATCTCTTCCTTGATACTGGCCCTGATCTTGTCAGCTACCCTGTAAAATTTCTGTTTCACAGGCAGGCTATCTCCAGTGTCCACATCATGGACATACCAATTGGTGACACCTGGGGTCAGGGAGAACAGGGAGGCAAACTGACCCAACACCTGGCGACAGTCCCTCTGCTGTTCTGGGGTCAGGGTGGGCGAGAGGACCACACCATCCACTGACCCGTCTTGCTCCTTGGCTGCCAGGAGGTCAGGGAGAGGATCACTATCCTCTTCCCTTCTAGGATCTGTATTTATTTGTGTGTTTTATAAAGCGCACAGCTACCCCAACGGGGTGTCCCGGCGCCATTGCTCTAGATACTAGATCTTAGTGGGGAAAGGAGATAGCAGAAAAGAAAAGTTTTAAGAGATTTTCGAAATGGCAGTTCTTCTTGGATCATGCGCCGGGAGAGCGGAAGTTTATTCCAGCGGGTGGAAGCGCACACCTGAAATGTTCGACCCCCGGAGCGAACTTTTTTAAATCTGGGGGTTACCAGTAGTATCTTGGAATTGGAGGGAAGATTTCGAGAGTTGCTGTAAGGAGTAAGGCACGAGGAAAGATAGGCAGAGCCGCGACCTTTTGCAGCCTGATGGGCCAGAGTCATAGCTTTAAACTCCACCATTTTGTGGATTGGCAGCCAGTGTAGCTTACGCAGGTGCGGGGAGATGTGCTCTCGGAGAGAGACACCACAGACCAATCGAGCAGCAGCGTTTTGGACAATCTGTAATCTGTGGCATAGGCCGGAAGATAATCCAAGGTATAGGCCATTGGCGTAGTCCAAATGAGAAGTAATGAGGGCCTGTACAATAGTTTTCCTGGTGTTACTAGGGAGATAGTTGATGAATTTTTTTATCATCCGGATTTTAGAGAAACAGGCAGCAGAGACCGTGTGGATTTGGTTATGAAAAGAAAGACACATATCCCATCTAACCCCCAGGTTTCTAACTGAGTCCTTGGGGAGGGGAGCAGGGCTCAGGTCTAGCGGCCACCAGAGGTTCGGGTCAAGAGGAGAGGGTTGGTTAAAAAAGAGAGCCTCTGTCTCCTGCGTTCAATCGCAAAAAGTTAGTGTACTTTCAGTAGGCAATGTCTCTAAGACATTTTTTCAAAGGGTCAAAAGTAGACAAGTTGGAATCAATGTAAGAAAAGAGGAGCTGGATGTCATCAGCATAAGATGTCATCTTAATTCCTGTCTGGGATATTAATTTAGCCAGTGGGGAAAAATAGACATTAAATAACAGGGGGCTCACTGAGGAGCCCTGTGGGACTCCCCATTTTAGTGGACGTCTAGAGGAGGTGAAGGGGGGAGTGAGTACTTGTTGGGTACGATTAGACAGGAATGACGCAATCCAGTTAAGTGCCATGCCCTGAATGCCCATCACGCGAAGACGATCAAGAAGGATTACGTGAGAGATGTTGTCGAATGCTGCGGAAAGATCCAGTAGCACCAACACTGCCCTCGATCCTCTTTCTAACGTCCACCTCACAGAATCGGTCATCTCAATCAGGGCCGACTCAGTGCTATATTCGGACCGAAACCCATGTTGAGAATCATGGAGTAGGCCATTAGATTCAATGAAGCCGGCGAGTTGTTGATGAGCTAGTTTTTCAAGAATCTTAGCTGGGACTGGTAGTAGAGAAATAGGCCTATAATTGGCCGGGTTGTCTGTAGCCAAGAGCATTGTCACTTCAGAACTGTCAAAGTGGGGTTTGAGGCGGTTCACATGCAAGACTCTCAGGGGCTAACAGGAAAATCTTCAAGTTAACCAGGTAGGTTACTTCGCTCTTGTGCTCCACCACCTCATATGGCCCAGTCCACTTGTCTTGGAGCGCACAAGGCTCCACTGGCGCCATCACCCATATTTTCTGCCCAGATTGAAATTCGACCAGAGTGGTATTCTGGTCGTACCATCTTTTCATTTCTTCCTGGCTAGCTTCCAGGTTCTCCTGAGAGAGCTTCCTGAAGCGTTGTGTCTGGTTGCGGAAGGCCAGCACATAGCTGAACACATCCTGGGGGGTTTTCCCACTGGATTTCTCCCACCCCTCCTTCACCAGTGTGAGAGGTCCTCTAACTGGGTGGCCATACAGGAGTTCAAAGGGGCTGAACCCTAAGGACTTCTGAGGCACCTCCCTGTAGGCAAACAACAGGCAGGGTAGAAAGACATCCCACTTCCGTCTCATGGGCTCCGCTAGACCCATAATCATATGTTTCAGGGTGCGGTTGAACCTTTCAACCAACCATTTCCTTGAGGGTGGTAAGGAGTGGTGAACTTATAAGTTACCCCACACTCCTCCCACAGAGACTTCATGTACCTAGAGATGAAGTTGGTACCCCGGTCGGAGACCACCGCTCTGGGGAACCCACATGGGAAAAGATCCCCATAAATACACGGCCCACCACGGGAGCTGTGATTGTCCTGAGAGGGACTGCTTCTGGGTACTGGGTGGCATGGTCCACCAAGACCAGGATGAACCTGTTGCCTAAGGCTGTCTTGGGGTCCAGAGGCCCCACGATGTCAATGCCCACCTGCTCGAAAGGGGTGCTCACCACAGGAAAGGATTGGAGGGGTGCCTTGTACTTCCCTCCGCTCTTGCCTCTGGCCTGACATGTTTGGCAAGTTCTACAAAAGGTACCAAAGTGCTTCTTCATCTGGGGCCAGTAGAAGTGGGTGACAAGCCTTTGGAAGGTCTTGGCTTGCCCCAGATGTCCTGCGAGAGGCATGCCATGATCCAGACCCATTAGGAAGTTCCTGAAGCGCTCGGGTACCACCAGCACACGGGCTGCGCCGGGCTCAGCAAACTTATGCTCACTATACAATAACTCATCTTCCCAGTAAATGAGATGATGTTTGGACGCTCCACCTGCCTGGTCTGCAGCCTGTTGCCGCGCACCAATGAGGGAAGGGCATTCTTTCTGTGCCTTGCAGCATTCCTCCCTGGAGGGCCCACCTTCTTGCTGCCAATGGGTCAGCTCAGGCAGGTCACCCAGTTCAGCCACCTGTACCCCTGTAGGTTCCAGGGCATCCCCCTCAGGTTCTGTTCCTTCCTGGACTGTGGGAAAGGCGGGGCTGGTTTCCCGCGCCCCCTGCCTCTTCCTCTCCTGGCAGGTCTCTGGGCCACTGTTTCAGGCTGCATCTCTGCTGAATCACCCTTACTGGCTGCCATAGCGCGCGTGGTCACACAGATCCAGGCAGGCAAACCCAGCATCTCCAAATGAGTTTGGTGTTCCACATCCTTCCATGGAGAACTCTCCAGGTCATTACCTAGCAGGCAGTCTACAGGCAAGGCATCACCGACAACAACTTCCAAGAGACCGGAGACCCCCCCATTAAAAGGGAACACGTGCCACTTTGCAGAGGTACACTGAGCTGTCAGCTGCCACTACAGTGCGGAGTACCCTGGGAATTACCTGCTCTTCAGACACCCACTGACACCTCACGGATGTCACGTTGGCTCCTGTGTCTCTCAGAGCCTCTATCTCTCTCACATTGATGATCACCTTCTGCCCGTATTTGTTAGTATTAGGGGGCAGTAATGTTTCCTGGACCATCTCTTGGTCTCCTAAAGAGACAATGGTCATAACTGCTAGTCTCTCCCCCCCATTAGAAATCAAATCCCATCCCAAAGCTACACTTGCTAACCCTGGGGCTGGAGCACCAGTGGGTGCTGGAGGTTTCTTGGGACATTTAGATGCAAAGTGGCCCACCTCATTGCAGTGATAGCAGGTAGTCCCTGTTGTCACCATTGTCTCCATTGTCCCACCTGCCCCTAGGGGACCATGACTGTCTAGGTCTGGGGGGTTGGGATGCCTTTCACTGGGAACTATTTTGGGGCCCTTGAGAGAACTCCTTTTGGTTACCCTTGTCCTCCCCACTCTTCTGCTGGGGACCCTGTCCACCTTTGGCTGTGGTACCCACAATTCCTGGTACTGGTCCAGCGGTCTGCCTCCTTAGCAAGCTCAATGGGGTCTGTTAGCTTGCTGTCTAAAAGATGCTGGCGCAGCTCTGGAACACAAAGACTACTCAAGTGCTTCCAACTAATTAAATGCAACAACCCCTAATAATCAGTTACTTTGCTGCCCTTTATCCAACCTTCCAGTGCACGTGAGTACAAATTCATACACTCCATCCAAGTCTCAGACTCTTCTCTTCCTAGAGTTCCTAAACTGCAGTCTGTACTGCTCTGGAGTAAGTCCATACCTGAGACATAAGGCCTCCTTCATATTGGGGTAGGTCACAGTACCTGCTAACTCTAAGGGCTCCAGAGCACTCCTCCCAGAAGCCTGAAAATGTTTCCACAGGCCCGTCCCCAATGCTGTTCAGGCACACCATTCATTCTCAATGCAATCTCATAAGAAGTAAACCAGGCATAAATATCCTCACTCCTATGGTAATTCTGTACCAGATCCTTGGGAATATATACTTTACCCCCCTGCACTGGCTGTGCGCTGCCACCATTTGAACTAGAATCCACCTGCTTGGCCTTGATAGCCAGTTCTCTGATGCTCACTTCATGAGCCAAAAGCAATTTCTTCTCCTCCAGGGCACGGGCATTTTTGCTGTCCTCCGCCGCCCTCTCTTTTTCTACCTCCAATTGCTTCATTTTCACCCTCATGATTTCAATTTCATGGTCTCTCACTTTTTGATTTTCTTCTAACTCTTCTGGCGTGAAACCCCTACTGGAATAGTGACTGCCAGGCCTTGAGCCTGGTCCGCCCATAGGCAGATCTTGGGGTTGAAAACAATTCCCTCCACTTGCATCATTTCTCTCTTGGGCCTCCCAATAGGCCCTCAAGATGCTCTACAGGTCCTCCTTCCTGAGGCTGCTCTTTAAGGGGCACTCAAACTTGTTGAAGAATTGTTTAAGCTGTGTAACCTTGTAAGAATACAAATACTCAATGCAAAACTCCAATTCTGCCTCTTCATTTGGTGCCTTCCCATTCACAGACACGATGCTTTGAAGAGTTATTCAAAAATAGAACCAACCAAAAAAACAGTAGTATGCGCTGGCGTAGTGGTCTGCACTCACTAGTGATGAACACCAGTCACTGTGGGTCTAGTACAAATACAAGTTCAAATCCCACCGCTGACCAACAATATTAGAACTCGGGGTCTCTAGTTGGCAGAGGTAGGTACCACTTGTCCAAATAGGGACCCTTTCTTCTAGTCAGGGTAAGGAGGAAACCCTCTGAGATAACCCCTGCTCACCCACTTGGTAGCTTGGCACGAGCAGTCAAGGCTTATCAAAGGCAATGTGTAAAGTATTTGTGCCAACACTCCAGTAACACAGTGAAAACACCACAAACTGACGCCACAACAGTTTAGAAAAATAAAGGTATTTAATCTAAACTGCACATGACCAAAACGACAAGAATCCAACATACACAGTTCAAGAATATGGTTTCAAAAGAGTTCTTAAAGTTGCGATAAAATAATCCACAGTTGCGTGAAAAGTTCACAGTTGCGTCACGTTTAGCCAACAGTACCTTTAAATGCGACAAAGTTCCAAAACAGAACCTGGTGCGGTGGAAAACAAGCGATGCATCACTCCTGAGACCTTGGGGAGGCAATGCGGCAACCCTGCTCTATGTAGCAGGCGAGTTGCGGTGACTCTGTTCTGTATGGGGAGGGATGCAATACCTTGTATAGATTCGGGTGCTGAAGTTCCGTAGTGAAAAAGCTTGCAAAGGCATGATGCGATGATCTTTTGGGGCTGCGACGATCTCCAGGGTGACGATGGGTGGTCCAGCGGCGATTTTCCTCTCGCAGCTCCTCGATGCGATGGCTCTGCGACGATGCTCGCAGCGACGTGATGCGGTCGCAAGCAAGCGGTGCGACGATCTCACCCAGTGACAACAGGCTCTGTGACGACACTTGCAGCAATGGTAATCTTCCTGCACCGGAATGGTGTGTCCCACAAACGAAGGATGCAACGACTTTGGCAGCGGCAACAGGTGCTGCGACGATCTCGGCTTTCGTGGCGGCGGAAATGTTCCCGCACTGACGAGTAAGCGCTCCACAAGCGAGCGATGCGACAATACTTGCAGAAAGTCTTTAAAATCTTGGTTTCCAGTTTCCCAACACAGGTACAACTTCCAGAGGCACCACAACTGGCCCAAGCACTCTAGGAAGGACAGAACTCTCTCAGCAGAGTTCAGGGAAGCTGGGGGTGAAGTCCTTTTGTTCCTGGGACTTCTTAACAGGGAGCCAGCTCTTCTCAGGCCCTTGGAGATTCCTTCAAGCAAGGGGACACAGCACAAAGCAAAGTCCTTCCCCTCTCCTTGGCAGCAAAGCAACAGCAGGTCAGTCCAGCAGAGCAACAGCAGGACAGTCTTCCTTCTTCAGTTTCAGCTTTCTCCTTGGCAGAGGTTCCTTCTTGATTCCAGGATGATCTAATTTTCTGCAGTCAGGGGTCCTGTACTTATACCCCTAAAATTCTTTGACCCCTTTGTGCAGGAGGGCTCTGAGCCCGGTCTGAACCAGTTCTGTGTGTTCCTTGAGCTCTTTTTTTCCTGGCCTCTCCTTTCCTTTCAGGGAGAGGGGCAGGGTTGTCAGCCGCCCAGCAGGAGGTGGAGCCAGCATTGTGGAAGGCAGGCACAGGCCTGGTCAGTGGGGACACTGGCCAGGAGGACATGGCAGTTCACAGACTGCACACAGGCACTGCGGTGGAAGGTCTGAGACACCATTTTAGGGCTACTCATGTGGGTGGCAGAATCAGTGCTGCAGGTCCACTAGTAGCATTTGTTACCACCAGCCCTGGCACACTCAGTGCACTTTACTAGAGACTTCTTGGTGACACAAATATGCCAATCATGGACAGCCAACCACAATAACAATTTACACAGGGAGCACTTGCACTTTGACACTGAACAGTGGCAAAGTGCCCAAAGCATCTAAACCAGCAAAAACGAAATCCAGCACAGCATAAAAAATACAGGAGGTAGAGGCAAAAAGATAGGGGGAAACCACGCCAAAGATGCCAGGTCAAACAGTTAAGATGAACAGGGCGAAAGCAAAATGAGGATAGTGGCAGCTGCTTTTCACTGGTATGTTCATATGCACAGGGCAAAGGAGAAACTGGGTATGTTGCACTGATGAATACTACCGGACACTTTTTTGTGTGAAAGAGGTACAGTCCACATCTTCCTCCTCTGATGTATGAAGTGTCTCCCGTGAGGGTAGTGTTGTAGGTGTGGCAGCCGAGGGAGGCACACACACATCAGGGACGGAAGATGTGGATCTCCTACATGCAGCTGTATTCATCTGTGCCAACACATGAGGCAGGACATCAGTGAGGAGGATTTGTTGGTTTTACAAAAAAACAACAACGTCAAGGTAGTAGGCAGCTATGGCATCAAAGTGCGAGTCCTGCTTTCACTCCATGGACTCCAAGATGGTTCTTATTGCCCCTAGTTGGTTGGCCACCTCGCTGGTGCCACTTTGGCAGGGCATTTGTTCATGTCTCTGCCTCATGACACCAGCGATGTCAGCCAGGGACTGCTGGAGGTCGAGGAGCACAAAGTAAGTGCCTCTTATGGCCTCAGTCATGTCCTTGTTGGGACTGAGGCACCCATGGGCTCCCTCTACGGTGGCCACCACGGCCTCCATCTGCTTTACCATTTCCTCCTGGACTCCTATTGCAGTATGTTGGGAAGTAAGCTGTGGGTCCTCTGAGCCCCTGGGTCTGGGAGGGGTGGCAGGTGTGGAAGTTGGAGACCCCACAGTGTTGACCCTGCCCATGTCCGGAGATGGTGTCCGATGGAGTCCAGGAGTTCTTGAAGGGTGTCTTGGTCAATGGTTTGCAGGTTGTCATCCCCATCATCGCTAACGTCCGGGACAGCGTGCTGGCCAGGAGGTGAGGGTTCATCCTCTTCAATGAGATGGAGGAATGCTATTGCTGATCTCTCTTGTATGTTGACATGAGTAATCCGGTTGGCAATCAAGGGTAAATGCATTTTAGTTTTAGTTCCTCATTGATGCGTGGGACCCGTGTAACACAATGGTATGGATTGCAAATTTCACAGTATTTCCCTTTCAGATGACTGGATCTCAGTATTATTCTCACTACCACTGTGTGCCTACTCTGAGTGGATGGGCCCTATCATACTAGTCAGATTAGTTTCACTGACATTCAACCCATTTCATCATGACCACAGTTGGTTATCTGCAGGGTGTCACACATCGTTTTAATCAGACCCATGCACTTGTATATGTACATGCCTCCTCTGGCTGTTCCCAATTTGGTCCTGACAGATGACTTACTGCCACACAGTGATGGGATCCAGATCCTACATTGACTCACATGAGCCTACAAAATCTAAATTACGCATGACCATATCGAATGGACTGACAAGGCAGGCTGTTATAGAGTCCTATGGGTCAGGCAGCACCCCATATGGTAGTAGTGCTTGGAATGGTTACGTGTACCTACCCAGATTTCTAAGACAACTGGGCCCATCCACCTCAGCCTCTGACCTTCCCAGACTTGTGTCCTTTGTGGTGACTAAAGAGTTCTCCCTATCCCTTGACAGTTCCCTGTATGACATCCTCCAACTTGTACATGTGACACAGTGAGACACTTTAGGACCAGATTCCCTCCTGGCACAAACTACATCTTCCACCAGGTCTACATGACATGTAGAATGTAATACAACAATTGGCTGTTTTCTGTCATCCCTAAACAGCTGCTACACAAGTGTGACTCAGGCAGACACAGCAGTGCAGGTATATTTGTAAAGGGTACGTTGCAGTACACATATCCCTTCTCACCTCTGTGCAATGCAATGCCTCCCCATTCAGACAGAGTGGCATTTCGACATCCACAGCAAGCACCTACTATGCACTTCAACAGAAAGAACCTACCAGGACCACACACCATCCTTTTTTTTTACACACATGGGACATATTTACAAGGGCATTGCACAACAAGAGCGTCACTTCTTAAAATGCTCCTTTTGCACAATGCCTTGCTCCATGTTTACAAGGTGGCGCGAAACCACTTTGAATGGCTTAATGGCACCTTATAAATACTGTCACCTTTGACACAGTTTTCTGCCTAAAAGGAGTGTGCAATGTGTGTTGCAGTAGGCATTCCCACACAACACCCATTGCTTTTTGGCACTGCCCCAGATTTACAAGTAATCGGAAATCTGTGGCTGTGACACAAGATAACGCTTTTCAAAAGGAGGCTTTGTGGTGAGCCTACAAGTAGAAATACTCTTTTTCTACTCATTTTGTGTTCTTTCTTTGTATGCTGCACCTTGCAGCACACATTGAAGAAGCAAATCGCCTTTATTTATTGTTTTTTTTGCAGGATGTGATGCACCATATTTACAGGAATACATGCCACCCCTGTGCTCACACCCACACCTGTGCAAAAAAAAAAAAGCAGTGCACCAATGCAGGCACCCTTGCACCGTAGTGCAAGGGTACCCTCTTTGCAGAGATCATTGTTTATGTGCAGGAAGTGACACCACAGTGGAGCGTTCCAGTGATGTTCTAGTGGAGTAGTGTGGCTCACTGGTTAGAGGCCGCAGGCCTGAGAGCAGAAGTCAGCCTGGGACCAGGGTTCAATTCCCGACGCGGCAGGGTCGTGGACCTTGGTCAGCGGACTCGATAATTCTTGCTTCGGTGCTTACTCTAATCAGGGGTTCCACTCGGCAACTCTGGGCATTAGCTTGCCTAATCTCCACAACGGCCCCACCAATTCCGGGGATGCCTGGCTCCACCTTGGGGACTCCCAGCAAGGGACCATCCCACAGGGAAAGCCAGGACGGGTTCCCCAGAGTTATACAGCGCCGGGACGCCCCGTTGCTGGGGCAGCTGTGCGCTTTACAAGTATACTACATTTACATTTACATGATTGTTTATGAGCAGGACAGGTGTATATTCCTGCACATAAACAATCAGCCCTGCAATGCACCACCATGGTGCAATGGTGCCTGCTTTGGCACATAGCTGTTCTTTTTGCACTGGCGCAGTGGTGAGCACAGGGGTGGGACATATTCCTGTAATTACAGCACATCCCTGAATTTTTTAAATGACTCAGCTTGGCACAGCTGAATTATTTGCAGCGACATTCTGCTCCATTTCATTGTAAACATGCCCCATGGTCCTCTGGTGTACATCACATGCATTCACCCCCACACCCAATCAGATTTAATAGATAGTTCAGGGGGTCCCTACCATGGCAGTTGAATCTTGAGTTCTCTGACCCTGCATGCCAGGACACCTGCGTGCAATGTAGTTTAATCTACACTAATATGGACAGGCTCTTGAAATGTCACGTGTAGATACTTCCCATGGCCCGTATATCCCCCACCCCTCAGATGTGTTGTTTCTCCTCTGACAAACCCATTCCTTGCTATGGATTTGCAGGTTAGTTTAATGTGCATTGCCCAGGTGAGACAGAAGGGGAAATTTCCTAAACATATGGTGCAGTGCCACAAAACATCTTGCTGAGCCCGGCTGTGTCATTAGGAGAGTGCAGGCATGCACTTTAATTACAACAATACAACACATCCCTGTGCTTTCCTCTATGCTGGTGCACAAAAGCCTGGATAGCGCTAAAGCAGGTACCCTTGCACCATAGTGCAAGAGTGCCTACTTTGACGGTCAGCTGCTGTTTGTGCACCGGCACTGGCAGAAAGGTCAGGAATCCACTGTATCTTGTTGATATGGCGCATTCCTGCCTTTTCTTTTGATGTAGGTCAGCACAGCTAAAAGGCTTGCGGAGCTGCCCCATTCCAAAATATTGTCAACATGTCCATGAGCCTTCCATTTATGTTATGTTTAACCATAGATGAGCCAGAATACTACCCTTTGGCATGCAGACAGTGCCACAGAGTGCTGGGGCATAACAGCCTGCACTGCATGACATTCCCTAGTTACCCACATTGCCCCTTGTTGCAGCTTACCCTGTTTCTATTGTGGTTCATCATTGCCAGCACTGTCCTGTCCCGCAACTCCTGCCACTGACTCCTCAGAGATGACAGCTGACATCCGTTCCTCCCAATGACATTTTGGAGTTGGCAAAGAGCTGGTGTTAGTGCTCAGTCATCTCCGTGATCAAGATCTCATTCTCCTCTTCACTAAACTTGCACTTTCTCTTCCCCTGGGACCCTGGCTGGTCATCCTAACTGATACTGGGGTTGTTGTCCTGGGCTTTGCTCACTGCTTGCTGCTCCATTGCTGCTTTTAAGGTAAGTGTGCCATTTACTTTCACAAAGTGGCACTTTACAAAACAAAAATTCCCCGCTAGGCGCACAAAAGTGACGCTTGGTTGGCTAGCCATTAATTTGCCGAATGTCACTTTTGCAGCATTAGTGTCAAATTTACTAACAACATGGCACACAAAACAGCATCAGTTTTTATGATGCCGGTTTTGTCCTAGCAGCATGGTGCGCCTTATTGTAATTACGATGCAAACATGACGTGAAATCAGTTGAAACGCAGCAGTATTTTTTTGTGCGCACTATTGCGACATAACAGCGGGGCACCAGTTCTTCTAAATATACTCCTTTGTCTTCCTTGTTATTACATCAATACAGACATGGCTTTTCGACATTAGCAAAATTATAGCGTGACACATTAAAAAGGAGTCTTAACTACACTTTGAGGTTTTATATGCAGACTTTCTGAATAGGCCTATAACCCACTCGCACGAAAAAAATGACCATTTATAATTATTTAAGTGGCTGGGTATCCTGGTGCCTTTAAAAAGCTAATACAATTGAATATATAATTACAAATGTGTTGTAGCATGCACCATTTTGCCACTGTTTCCTAAATTTTGTTCGAGGGGGGAACCCCCCCACCCCAAACCCCTCATGTAGTGGATAGGATCCCTCGTTGCAATGACCCTCTACTGAACCTACAGGGTCTAGTCTAATAAAATTGACTTCGGCCGCCGGGCCGCTTTAGGTTCCCAGTCCGGCCCTGTTCTCGATGTAACAACCGCTGCATTGGGGCGGGTTTGCACCATAGCAAGTTTAATACAAAATATTGTTTCTATTAATTCCCCCCTGAGAGCAAGTATCAGTGAGGTTTGTGAAGATGGTTAAGAATTAGGGCGAGGGTTTAAAGATATTTATTTGTCTGTGTGGAGGGATGGGCTATCTGCTTCTTTAATGGAGATAGTATTGACATAAATGGCTTGCTAAGGTGATTATACGAGGTAGTTAACGCTGAAACTCCCAAGCGTAGAACACGGTTATATTTGACATGTTCTTGCTTTTGTTCTTTCTGCCTGCGATTATGTATGTGTGTCATTGTCTTCCCACTACGTTGAACAGCTTTGTAGCCTTTTATGAATTCCAGGAAGCGTTGATTTGACATCCACCAAACAAACCCTTTTTTTCAATGGTGGTGGCTGATTTCTCACGAAGTATTCAGAACCCTCTTGATATATAGAGCATAAGCAAATAAAAGCTAATTATCTGTGAAAGTGTCAGTCATAAAAATAGAATTACTAATGAACATCATGTTTCTATTTAAGAATCGGATTATATGGTCTTTCGGGGAATGCTTTGTCCCGAGTGGGGCACCGTGCCGTGTCTTCCGCATAAGACAGTGCAGAGAGTTTCCGATGAGTATGCTACTTAAAAGGCTCTCAAGTAAGGTTTCCTATGACATTTTTATGAGTACAAGCAAATAAATTATGAATGGAAAAAAGATTTAACTTGCACGGGAACGAAGGTTGTACAGTGTTTGTGATGGTTATAGTCACTTTTACAATACTTTATTGCACCTCTGAGATTTGTTTACAGAGGCATCATAAAATATACAATGGAAACATGCTGAAATGCAATCTACGGAAGCAATCACCTGTGCCTCGTTACACAGAGTCACTGATATGACCGTCAGAAGAGACAAAACACAAAGGTTGTTCACCTCAGATTAAACTCTGACAGAAAGACGCATGAGAGCTGTAGTAGGCACACCTGCAACAAATGGCAACAAGCATTGGCATATCCAATAGGTCTCGCATTTGGGACCTTAAACGTGTTTAGGCATGCAACAGTTGATGTTGTTGTACCAAGGATATTGTGCTGGATAACTAAACACTTATAAGCTCCCAAAGAAGAGACCTATTGGCTATGCCAATCCTTGTTTATACACTTTATCTACAGTCCCGGCTGACCGTGGCCTGTGGTCATGCACACATGGAGCAGTTCGGAGTTTGCTCCACTGCGGTAATAAACTGCAGTTTGATCTTTGCACTATACTAATTTATGTGTAAATGTGCACTGATTAGTACATTTGCACTACCGGGCTAATGGGCCACATTTATTTTCGCTGCCATGGTGAACTTACATGAAATGTGAGTTCCCCTTTGGTTTCCAGCAATTACACCAACACACGCCACATCCACTACACTCACTGCTTCTGAAGACAGTGCACGTCACCCTCCAGTAGGCCTTGTCCAGCTCCGTTCTCTCCCCTGCATCTTTAAACACCTCCTCTGCTTCTGAGGTCAGGCGTCTGAGGATGGGCAATATGTGACTGATTGTTGAATCTGGTGAAGTTAGAAAAGATACTGAAGACGTGTGGTTGGGGTATGGCTTTACCTAAAGCCAGATAGAAGGGGGTTGTATAAGGCATAGAGTAGTTGTGTGTGAACTGTGTGAAGGTGTTAATGTCAAGTCCTTCAAATGTACTTCTGATGGCATTAGCAGAGAAAGGGCACTGGTGCATGTCTGCCCACCTGAAGGACAAAGCACCAGGGTAGGCCACTCTCTATCTAGATCATATAACACAAAGGGGCGCCATTCTCTGCGTGTGACATGTCCCTTGCCTATGACATCACACACTTGTGCAGCTCTCTGCCTGGGACTTCCCACGAAGATGTCTTTCTCTTCTCTGTCTATCACAGCACACGCATGCATCCCATTCTTTGTCCTGACGCCACACGTCCACTTCCTACCACACCTCACACATTAAGTCACAATAAAACAGAGCGACTCAAGCCTAGAGTGTCATCATAAGGACATACGTGTGCCTACAATGTGCAGAACTTACATTCGGGTAGAGGAGTCTTTAAACCAAAACTAGGTTTAATCCAGATTGTGTCTTACTTTTTTTAAACTTTACTTCTCACATTTTTTATGGCATATCTGGGATGATGTATTGTTGTCGCGTTCAGAACCATCACATTGTTGTCAGGCACTACGTAGAGAATCACACAACGTTTAAAAGGACACTGGTAACTTCAAAAACATGCCCTGGGCCCAATTCATTATTTCTGTATTTTCTAAAGACTTGTCTACACACCATCACATTATTAGATTGAACAATTTGTATAGTGCACACTACAGAGGCAGATCTGTCTCTCGGCCCCTGAAACAACAGGAATGTTTAGAACTAAACGCAGTGGTGTCACAAGGATTAAAGGCCAGGTTCACCCTGCTGAGGTTTGAACTTGCCATATGCAGGATAAACACAGGTCTTTGTCGAAGAAGCTGAACTGTCCATGCAGTCTGCCATTCCAAGTAAGCATGCCATCCTAGATGTACTCTTTTAAAAGGTGACCTGGAATATTGCAGGGTATTTCATGATAAGTTCTGGCTACAGTCACCTTTAGATGCAACCCGACCGTATATCAATGCAACACACTGGGGAAACAACACACTAAATTTAGAAATGGGCTTTGGCTTGGCCCTTTCCAACCACTGGATCGTTACGGTGCAGTGCCAGACGCGCAACGCCCACTGGGCTCTATTGCTGTAGAGTGTAGATCATATGGACACTCACAAGACAGTTTCTTAGTTTAAATGACAGACATTTGTTATGCTCGTTGTATCGACCTTGAAAGGATAAACAGCTGAGTCGAACCTGCGAAAATGGACTCCGTAATGGAAGGATCGATCAACGGAGCAACCAAAGCTGGCTACTGACTGCCTTTCTCGCCCTGCTTGCACCAGGTTATGTGGCCTGTTGTGACCTCAATAAAACGCTTCTGTGCTATGAATCCTGATACATTAACATATAACTACTAAATCTGGTCCTGTACACTGGTGATCAAATGTTTGATCAAAATAGTCAACAAGATAGAAGGAGTGCCGATATTGTTCCAATAACGTCTCAGGTTCTAATGTTGATTACCAAAGTTCTTTATTTATAGCAGATTTCCAACAAAATTAGCAACAAAAGTTCCAAAATGTAATCAATGATTCAACATCAATCCAATCAATACAGCCGACGTGTTTCGTCCAGAATGGACCTCATCATGGCTGCAAAAGTGAATATTCAAAAAAAGAACACTGTCAGTGGACCATCAATAACAAAAAATAACTGTATAATAATACAATATATATTCCATATTAACAAGAAAATGCATACAATTATACACACCTGCCTATTGAACATGCTATCTTGACCTTTATATACTATTGCAAACCATAGAGGCCTACCTCTTCAATCAACTGTACATGAATCACATGAGTAACTGAAAATTACATTTGTCTTCAAAAAGGCTCCAAATTGACGGACTACGGTCTCCCCCTTCCACAAAAGTTTAAAATGTGTATATATCTACGTCATGAAATAAAAAACAACAATAAAAATCATAATAAATCTATATCTGTGAAGATGACTTTCCAGATCTCTGAATTACCAAATTGTGATTAAACTAAAACATTTTATCATTAAAAGTGGCCTTGTTTATGCACCCACCCGGGTATAGCGCTCTCAGCTATTTGTATTGTAAAGCAAAACAGCATCAATGCGCCTACCTTAAAACAACAAATGAATAGAAAAGTACAAGGGAGGCCCGCAGTGTGTTCCAGACTTAGAAAATTCTGAAAAAAAGGGGTGGTCACATGATACCCGAGTAAGAAAAGGATACTCAATTTAATTCAGATATTCATGTTATCTAATATTGTGTCTAAAACACTAAAAAGTTGTTGCTTAACCTAATTTTTGAAAGTTATTATCAGTAGTCTAACAAATAATGATGATTCTCTATTTAGTCGCTCCTATTACTAAAACTCCTATAAGCCTCTATAAATATTATACCTAATACCCAACAAATACACACGCATCTCACCTCGAAATTGTCTTGTTTGTTTCAGAACACGATCTGGATTAATGAGCTAATTCTTTCTTCATATTGTAGAATCTATATTGATGCAAACAGCTTCAAAAGTGATGAAAAACGTCATATATCATATTAAAAAAACACCACCAAACTTTCTATACCTCTCAAACAAGTAGCTTACCTATCCAAACACAAATAAAGTCCAGTCCTACTGGGGATATTCAAGTGCAATCCAGCACAGTCCCCTGTAAATATAAATATTGTAACCATCAATACATCTCCAACTCCATAATACCTGAAGCCTCTGCTTCGCAATACCCTACAATCCCTTTTACCTTTTCTGCCGCTATATTGCCATTTCTCGTAGTGCCTATTAATAAATAAACCAGAAAATCTGATCAGTCATTTGAGCATATCTGAACAAATAGGCTGAGTACTCCTCTCTAAATCCCTATATTGTACCTCCAAATCGGGCAAAAGTTCCTCTCATGCAGCATCCTGACCGGCGTCCCTGGGAATGTCCAAATCCAATGCGCGCCGTTCTGTGCTGCTCGAGTGCTTTTTAAATGGAGAATTCTCCAATGAGCGTAAGCCTTGTTTCCCGCTTTACTTTCGGTGAGCATGGTTTCCAATCCTGTCCGCACCGGCTGGTCACCAATCACCGCTAAACTCAGCTTATTCAATCCGCTGCGGGTTGGTGTATTTCCAGTTTGGAATCCACCAATCACGTGGTGAGTCTGAAGCAACCCCGTAGGCAACAAAAATAAAAATAATAAACCCGGCGCCGATGCTTTAGAAGCATGGGTACTCACAGTACGGCCCGCGGGCCTGGGGCTGCCCGGCAAGCCTTCCCTGGCGGCCCGCGGACCTTGCAGACATCCTACCAATGTAATTTATTTTTCTTTTAACCCCTTCCGCGCTAATGACAAAGCCAGCTCGTCATGGGCGTTACCTGCGCTACGCGGATGACGAGCTGGCTTTGTCAAAAACAAGCCATTTTTCAAATTCCAGCGCACAGCGGTAAATCGCGGTAGCGGTTAAAGATTGCCTGCTGCAGCGTGACTCTGAGAGTCTCTGCTGCTCTGTGGGGGCCAGGGGCGGGCGATTCTCACTTAGCCAGAGTGGAGCTTCAGGGGCCTAAGAAGAGGTGGAATACAACAAAGCCTCATTAGCATGCAAATGGCCTTTAACGACCTGTGAAGTGCTTGGGTGTGGCTGTGTGTGTCAGGAAGCTGTCTCACCCGGGGCTGACACACAGGCAGGGTGAGATGACAGAGGGGGAGGTCGAGGGACAGAGACAGAGGGAGGGATGGAAAGAGAGTGAGACAGAGGGAGAGAGGGAAAGGGAGGGAGAGAGAGAGAGGGGAGAGGGAAAGGGAGGGAGAGGGACACAGAGAAAGGGAGACAGAGAAAGGGAGACAGAGGGAGGGTGGCGACAGAAGAGGACGATGAAGGGAGTGAGGGTGACGGAGGGAGTGAGGGTGATGGAGGGAGTGAGGGTAACAGAGGGAGTGAGGGTAACAGAGGGAGTGAGGGTAACAGAAGGAGTGAGGGCGACGGAGGGAGTAAGGGCAACGGAGGGAGTAAGGGCAATGGAGGGAGTAATGGCGACGGAGGGAGTAAGCGCGACCGAGGGAGTGTGGGCGAGGGAGTGTGGGCGAGGGAATGAGGGCGGGGGAGTGAGGGCGGGAGTGAGAGGGGGAGGGAGTGGGAGGGAGTGAGAGAGAGAGAGACAGACAGAGGGAGGGAGACAGAGGGAGGGAGGGAGGGAGAGAGGTAGAGAGAGAGGGAGCGAGAGAGGGAGTGAGGGAGAGAGGGAGAGAGGGAGGGAGAGCGGGAGGGAGAGCGAGAGGGAGGGAGAGAGGGATGGAGGGAGAGAGCGAGAGAGGGATGGAGGGAGAGAGCGAGAGAGGGAGTGAGGGAGGGAGAGGGAGGGAGGGAGAGAGAGGGAGCGAGAGAGGGAAGGAGGGAGAGAGAGCGAGAGAGGGAGCGAAGGAGGGAGAGAGAGCGAGAGAGGGAGGGAGGGAGGGAGAGAGAGCGAGAGATGGAGGGAGGGAGAGAGGGAGGGAGGAAGAGAGTGCGAAAGAGGGAGGGAGAGAGAGCGAGAGAGGGAGGGAGGAAGAGAGGGAGGGATTGAGGGATGCAGAGAGCGGGGTAGCGAGGGTAGGAGAAAAAAAGAGCGAGGGAGGGAGAGAGAGGGAGGGAGTGAGAGGGGACGAGAGAGGGAGGGAGGGAGAGGGGGCGAGAGAGGGCGCGAGAGAGGGAGGGAGCGAGAGAGGGAGAGAGGGAGCGAGAGAGGGAGGGAGGGAGAGAGGGAGCGAGGGAGGGAGATAGATGTGTGTATGCCGGGTGTGGTGGCGCAGTCGAAGAAGGCATCCGCTGCAGTAGCCCAAAGGCAGCCCAATTTTGAAATATAGCCCAAAGCTATATAGTGTTGGTTAGCGCTGTCCCAGCCACCATTTTAGGTTCTGGTGACCTGGTGGCTGGGAGCGCTGTAGGCAGGTTTTTTCTGTCAGGCCTTGAGGCGTTTTTGTGCTTGTCTTGCAGAGCATTTAGTTGCTGTGGTTATGGATTGTGACGACGTCGGTGTTCTGGATGCCATCCACCTGCTTAGTGAAGCAGGGCGGATGGACCTCTTGGTGGGCCCTCAAGGAGGGCGGGGGGCGGGCCCGGTGAGCCGCGCATCTGCTGGCTTGGCGGCGACGGTTCTGGCCTGTTTGCCGCCAGGCAAGACAGCCCGGGTACAGGTGAGGAGCCAGGGCCGTGCGGATGCCGGGGGCTCGGCCCTGGTTGTTGAGGGTAATGTAGAGAGGGGCTGGGGAGCGGGAGGGAGGAAGGCTCAGAGGGGGAACGCCGTTGGCATCTCCCCGAAGACGGGGCAGCAGTGTACTGACCGCCCCGGTCCTTTGGGGGCGGTCGAAGTGCAGTGGGAGGCGGAGCACGGTGCGCTGCAGAGGACCGCGTGGGTGGCAAGGAAGGCGGCCGGGGGAATGAGGGAAGCGGAGGTGCGCGGAGCGGGAGGGAGAGCGAGGAGCACCTCACCGCGTCAGAGTTGGAAGGTTTCTGGCAGCGTGGGAGTGGGCTTGACGGGGCGGGGGGCCTGGGAAAGCGGGTGCGGGGATCTGGACCCCCAGGGGGAGAGGGGGAAGGGGGTTAGGGGTAATGGCGCCAAAAGAGACAGGGGTGGCATGCGGTGTGACAGGAGAGCCCATCTCTGCCCGAGGAGGTCCTAGGTGGGGGGGACACGGGGGAGACCGGGGTGCCTGGGGGGAGGGGCAAAGGGGGGAAAGGAGAGGCCTTGGTGGGACACAGGTGGATGGGAGAGCTGAAATGACGGTGGGAGAGGTGGGGGTACAGGATGGACGGAAGGGGGATAAAGTGGGGGAGAGGTGTGGGGGGGTTGGGGCTGGGCCGTCTGTGTTGGGGGGGACGTCCCCGTTGTTGGTGGATTCCGATGACAGCGGGAGGGACTGGGAGGGGCTGGATATGTTCGATTCTTGGATGAAGGGGATGCAGGAGGCATCGGGGTCAGTTAGGGGCACGGCTCAGAAAGATGGCAAGGTGTCGGGCACCTTGTGGCGGGGAGGGGATGCGGGGGTCGTAGGAGAAGGGGTAAGGGGGCCTCATCAGATGAAGGTGGGGCTGGGCTAGGGGGCTTGACTGGGAGCCAGGAGGAGGAGGGGGAAGGGGAGAGGGGGGTTGGGTGGAGGTCGGAGGTCGGAGGGGTGGGCGGTAGGCATGCGGGGGGTGGGGGGGGAATTATAGATTCAGGGGCGTGGTGCAGTTTGGGGGACCCAGCACACCAGACCTACAGTTTCTATTTCAGGAGGATGTACGCCGCGGGGTTCCTGACTTGGCAGGGCTAGGGATGACCCAGCGACACCAAGGTGAAGGGAGGGCTGAGCCTCCCGCTGGATGCCCTGCACCGGCGGGGGATACCGTCGTGGCTGGCAGAAGAAGGCCCCTAGCAGGCTCGCTGACCCCTCCACCCACAGAGCCACTACAGCTTGGGGGGCACAGCAGGAAGAGGAGCGCTGCATCGGATGTTTTCACGGGTTTAGGAGGGGTGCATGATGTGGTTGTTGTGGCAGGCAGGGTGCAGTCGGCGCCGCCGGCCGGACGGGGTTATGTGTCTAGCGGGGTGCAGATCATTGAAGATGAGGATAGCTTGGAAGAAGGAGAGCTGCGGGATGATGAGAGCGGTGGGGGGCCAAGTAATGGTGTTGGTAGTGTTTTGCTGGTGTCACAGGGCCTGCGGGAGAGAATGGCCCGGACATCTTATTGGGAGACGAGGACGGCTTCCATGTACCGGAGGGGTGGAGACCGGCATGTGGCATCCCTGGCATCAGGTAATCGAGCGGCGGCGCGCATGGTATCAGTAGGGGTGGGGGGAGGCGGGAGATGGGGGATCGTCTGAGGAAGGGAAAGTATGTGGTGGATAACGTTGTGGGCCCAGATGATGGGGTGGTGGGGCCTGGTGGGAAGGTGCAGGAGGACGACCACAGGAAGGCAGGTGTGGGGCCCTCGGGGTCTGGAGCGGACGGCACTGGGGGCAGCGGCAGAGGCGGGGCAGCGAGCGGGGCTCGCACAACGGGTGAGGGGGCGGCCGGGGATGGTGCAGTGAAGCCTGAGAGTAAAGAACTAAAGATTAAGCGGCTGCCATATATGGGGGTTACGAAGCCGTTGGGAGCGCATTTAATGATGTCCACTAAGGAGCGCATATGGAAGGGGGAGCATGTTGAGTTGCTTAAGCGTTTGCATCGTGAAGTGAGTGCGAAGGAAGGTTCGAAGGAGGAGAAGTATGAACTCCAGAAGAGGCCGAAGATACCTCACACTATTGAAAATTGGACGGCGACCTTTCCAATCTTCGCCAGCGTTTATTGCGAGAAGTTCCCTGAGCGGTCGGTGTCTATGTTTAAGTACATGGACTTCATTTGGAAGGCTCAGATCACGGGGGGGCGGTTACGCATGGGCTCAGAATGACGAGGAGTTCAGGGCCCGGGTGGCGTGGGACCCTGAAGCAAAATGGGGGAGCTTGACTCTGATTTATGGCAGCACACGATGGGACTGGCTGGGTAGAGTAAGACCATCTTTACGGCGTGCGGGCTGTCCTTCATTTGCCAGCCCATTCAGGGTCACCCTACCTGAGGAGGGGTGGGGGCAGGGGCCAAGAACCAGTCGGGGTCCAAGGGATCCTGTTGGGACTACAATAAAGGGGCGTGCGCTAGGGAACACTGTACGTTTCAGCACGAATGCTCGGGCCGTGGGAAGTACGGGCACCCCGTGGTTAGATGTTGGGGTGCTTCAGGGCAGCAACAAGGGGGTCACCAGGGACATGCTGGAGGCGCCCGGTCGGGGATTTCCCAGCAATCTGGAGGTGGTAGAGGGGGTAAGGGGTCTGGGCCAAAGGGCTCGTACTCCAGTTAAGGTGGAGCGCTTGGTAGTGGCCCTGCAGATTACCCGGACAAGGGGGCTGCCGAACGGTTACGGACCGGGTTTTTGGAAGGATTTCGTTTGGGTTATGAGTGGCCACGGCTGCGGAGGTGGGCTGACAATTTGAGGTCTGCCAGGGAGCACCCGAGGTGGTGCAGGGCAAATTGGATAAGGAAGTCAGTGAGGGCCGCATGGCGGGACCCTTTAAAGACTGGCCATTGGCGGAGTTGATTGTGTCCCCCATTGGGGTAGTGCCTAAGAAGGAAGTGGGGCAGTTTCGCCTCATTCAACATTTGTCCTGGCCTGAAGGTGGCTCAGTGAATGGTTACATTGATGAGCCGGAGACCACAGTGTCTTATTCATCAGTTGACGCTGCCATGGCCTTGGTGGTGGCAGCGGGCGCAGCGACAAAAATGGCAAAGTGCGACATCAAGTCGGCTTTCCGGCTGCTTCCGGTCCACCCAGACGATTGGGGCCTACTGGGGATCCAGTTTAATGGCCGCTGGTATGTGGACAAGGCATTGCCGATGGGCTGCTCGATGTCTTGCGTGCTTTTTGAGTGTTTCAGTATGTACCTGCAATGTTTTTTCACGGAACGGATGGGTCACCAAGGAGTAACTCACTGCCTGGATGACTTTTTCTTGGTCGGGGCCCCAGACTCCACATACTGCCAGGTTGTGCTGGACAGGTTTCAGGAGATCATGGAGGACTTGGGTGTGCCTTTGGCACCGGAGAAGACAGTGGGGCCAGGCACGGCGCTGTCGTTCTTGGGTATAGAGCTGGACTCGGGGCGATGGAGGCCCGTTTTCCAGTTTTTGCCCCTCCATCAATGCCATCCCCCAAGCCTCTAAAATCCCAGATGTTTCCACCTCTCTGATGTTTTGTTTTCTTCAACACAGCACAATGTGTCTAGGCCCTACACACCGCTGTATCTTAAATAAAACTTGTCTGCTGTCTTAAATATTTATCAAAGGAATGTTTTTCAACACTCAACCTGACTTTAGAGAATATGAGTTCCAGAGACACCATGTCCTTGGTAGAAACCCTGGACTCATGTGGCCTGACCCAACTTGTGGATAGTCCCACTCATTTAGCGGGCCATATGCTTGATGGTGTTTTCTCTAATGACCCTAGACTGAAGACAGGCACCCCTATCCCCCTGGCCTGGTCAGATCACTTGGCTGTGCCCTTGGAGCTTAAAATTCATCATACTACTCTTTCCCACTTGGATTCCAAGAAATGGGAACTTAGAATAAATTTTAGGGAGATTAATAATGAAACTCTTGCCCCATTCATGAATAGACTTAGCACCTTCTTAAAGAAGGACACCAACTCCGCGGCAGTGGATTTCTCAAATACCATCGCTGGGGCTGTAGACATCTTAGCCCCCGTCAAGCAGCACTACTCTGCAAGAAGGAGTCCTTCCGCACCCTGGTTCTCAGATAGACTCAGACTGCTGAGGCAGGGTTGTAGAAAACAGGAGAGGCTCTGGCATGCTCATCTTGATCCTACCGAGAAGAAACAACACAAACACCTCTTAAAAGAATACAAGCTAGCAATAATTGAGGACAAAAGGGATTACTATGTTAATCTGACCGCCTCTTTGAAATCTTCCAGAGACCTCTTTAAGATCATAGATTCCCTCTCCGCCCACCAGGCTGTGGATTCCATAGTGGAAACTCAGGAGCTCTGTGATAGAATCTCAATTTTCTTCCACTCTAAAATTGTTGATATCTATAATTCCCTGGAACTCCTCAACCTGGAGCTGGACTCCCCTCCTCTTCCTTCCCTCCCCGCAGCAGGGTCCCAGGTTGCTGAATCCGGGGCTAGCTTTCTTAATTTCCCTCTCCTCACCCTGGATGGGATCAACCGCCTCCTTGTTAACATCAAATCTGGCTCCCCTCTGGACCCTTGTCCGCTCAAGATCCTGAAGGCTTGTAGGGAGGTGGCTATTCCCCCCCATCTAGAGGTGATGAACCTAGCAATTATGGAGGGAATTTCCCCCCTCTCTTGGAAAATGGTGGTCATCAGACCACTTCTAAAGAAGGCCTCCCTGGACCCTGGGGTCTTGAAAAATTTTCGCGCCATTTCCTTACTACCTGCCCCCGCCAAAATACTTGAAGTTCACCTTAACCGCCATCTTAGTACCTTTTTGGATGACTCGAGCTTGCTGGACATTTCGCAACATGGTTTTCGAAGAGCCCACAGTACGGAATCTGCCCTTACTGTTGTCATCAATAACATCCGCTCAAAGGTCGATAAGGGCCATACCACCCTTTTGGTCCTACTCGATCTTACGGCAGCCTTCGACACCCTATCTCCCTCGGTCTTGGTCTCTCGGCTTAGGGAGATAGGAGTTGGAGGCTCAGCCCTTAGCCTCCTGGCCTCTTTTCTCCATGAAAGGGAACAAAGGGTGAAGCTGGGTGACTTTTTGTCTCCTTCCAAACCTGTGCAATGTGGGGTCCCCAGGGATCCTCTTTAAGTCCCACACTTTTTAACATCTATGTGGCCCCACTTGCCAGGGTAGTGAGATCTTTTGGGTTTGAGGTGTTGTCGTATGCCGACAACACTCAAATTATGGTCTTCCTTACACAGTCTGTGAATGACTCTGCCCTGAATTTCAAAACTTGCATGGAGGCAGTATCCCAATGGATGATCCAGAACTTTTAAAAACTTAACAGAGAGAAGATGGAGGTCTTGATCTTCGGGGGTAGTCAAGACATTTGGTCAAACGACTGGTGGCTGGCCTCCCTTGGGGTTTGTCCCCTTCCCTCCTGCTCCGCTAGGAATCTGGGGGTCCTGATAGATACCTCTCTTTCCTTTGACCATCAGGTCAGTAGGACTGTGTCCACCTGTTGTGTTATTATTAGGATCCTCAGAAAGATTGCATCCTTTCTTTCCCCTGACGCCCGGAAGCAAGCCACGGTGGCTCTCGTTTCCTCAAGATTGGACTACTGCAATGCTCTGTATGTGGGCATAAACAAGAGCCTTGTTCATCGCCTACAGATGGTGCAGAATGCCGCGGCCAGGATGGTCCTCAATCTCCCTAGGCTTTCCTCTGTATCCTTGGTCAGGAAAAACCTTCACTGGCTGCCCGTCCAGTCTAGGATCTCCTTTAAGCTTCTTTGCCTTGCCCATGGGGCTATGTATGGCTCTGGTTCAGAGGGCATTAGGTCCCTCCTTCGTCCTTATTCCCCCAGTAGAGCCCTCCCCTCTTCAAATAAAAATCTCCTCCTAGTCCCTAGATTTGCAAAAGCAAGATGGGGAGGTAGAGCTTTCTCCACCTTGGTACCTAAGCTCTGGAACTCCCTCTCCCCAGAACTGGTAGGACAACCCTCTCTGGCGCTTTTTCCTAAAGCATTGAAAACCTGGTCCTTTGTAGAGGCATACTCGTAGACTTGCACCCGATGAACTGAGACTATCTGACCTGTTTGGCGCCTTGATGCCCTTGGGCTAAGTTGCGCGGTATAAGTCTCCCCTCATTCACTCACTCACTCACTCACTTCATACCTATCATTGTTAGGGTGACTTCGTCCAGCCTATTCTGGGGTTGCAATGACAGCCTTGATAGCAGCCATAACTATAATAAGTCCGCACTGGAATGTGTATTTAGGGGATAGAAAACAAGCAAATGTCATTAGATGTGAGAAAGGGGATATGCACATTTTTGTTGAAGCCACATCCACTCACGGACTTCTGAAAATAAAACCACAGTCGAGTTTATGAACATTGCTTCTTTCCACTTTCAACAAAATGAGATATTCAAAAGTATCTGTTCTATTCATAAATCTCTGGGACTGTAGTACCTTTAGTAACTGCCAATGGTACGGTCTGCTATACCGAGAACCCGTGTTTGTCTCAGAAGACCTCCTGCAATGGTCTAATGAACTGCAAACTGAAACAGGAAAATGGCAATTGCAGTTTTTCAAAAATTCAAAGACTTCAAATGCCTCATTTGGCAGAGTGTTTTTCATGTTCTCTGTCCTGTTCCGTGACGAAAACTGTAACTAGTGGAACCCTATGTCCAAAATGCACAAGCATTGCCAAAGTTCATGGATCTGGTTTGCATTTTCAATTGAAAGCCAGACCTCCTGCCTTTGGCAATGCTTTTAAAAAAAGCTAGACGCATTGGCTTCGGCAGCGCTTGTCTGATCACAGAATTACTTCGAATCCAATACAGTATCATCAAAAGGGACAAAGAGAGGCAGAAGGGACAAAAATAAAGTATATTATTTCATGGCATGAAAAATGTTGTCTACGGTTTGGATCTCATGCATTGAAAAATTAGTCAATCAATCAATCAATCAGTAAACTTTATTCGCTCTCTCTCTCGATAGACCATAAAAGTACAAACAGGAGGAATAGAAGAATACAATACAGAACAAAACAAAGAAGTGAATTCCATTACATTAAAAAAGAAATCAAATTAGTCAAAAAGGTTCTACTTAAAAGCTTTTACTCCTTATTAACGTATAGAAAGCTGGCCTCCGGTAGGGTCACCTCCCTGGCAGCATGTGTGCGTGTGTTTGCGAACAGCAAACATACCAGTCAGAATTCCTAAGTTCACTGCCCCGCCCTTGGCTGGCACGATTCTGATTCATCTTCTCCTTCAGGGGTATAACTTTAACCCCGTCACTAAATTGATGCCAGTGACTCAAATCTTCCTATGCTCAAGGCCAACCACTTCCTGATGCACTCAGCAGCACGAGCTGTCGAAATCCCATTTCCACAGTTCAGGCGGTTCGCTTATGTTTGCAGTACGGTCAGCGGATGAAATTCGGGTCATTCTCTGGTGGTGCCCCTCCCCCCATGTCTCAAATGGTGCTACTGCTGCCTTGTGAGTAATACTGATGGTGTCATCTGGGTGTGAGAACCACCTCGGAAATGCGTCATCTTGGAAAAGAGGCCCCTAAAGCCGTAGCGCGTGACACGTCTTCTTGATCTGTTTCATTGAAGCCAAATAGGACCAATTTCAAACTCGATTGAACACGCTTCCTTAGATTTTACAAAAATCTGTTTCAAAAATTTTACAAAGTATTTGCTGGCACTGCAGGAGGAATTAGAAACACTACTTTAGGTCATACATATTTACTTAAATGTCATGGCTGTACAATCAGTGCACATGAAAAGCATCGACTTGTGTCCATAGCACTTATCCATTTTACTACCGGGACAGTATTGGTAGCCTGTACGTACTGTGTAGTTTTTTATAAATGGTACTTTATTTATTTCACTTCTTCTCAATGAAGCATATTGCATGGCTGCTGGACTCTACCTAACTAGTTCTACTCTTTGTTCTCGGCGTCTCTCCCATAGAGTTAGCAGTAATTCTGCTGGTGGTGAGCAGCTGAATATAATGTCAGCGGGGAGGGATTCCTTAAGTGATGCAGTGGGCAGCCGGTGTGCTGACGGAGTCCAATGAGCTGCTTGCTAGAGTTGTCATCGGAGTATGGATCATTATTTATGCACTTCTAGGGACAGCTTATGTCACTAGCAGGTGTTAGATGCTCTTGTGATAGAAAGTATTGAGGGACTTTAACTAGTGGGCTGCGACAATAGCATCCACCCTGTATAGAAAGTGCTCGCCTGGCTGAGTTCTGATCCTCTGCACCAATCAGTGCTGGACCCCGTCCAAGTGGCATTTACAACCTTGATTTAGGTTTTACTGACCCACATGCAATGTCAGATTGTCAGACTCTTCTCCTAACTTGGGCTGATTATTTGGCTACATAGTAAAACTTCAGTGTTACTCATGTGGAACCCAGTGTAAGAAGCAAAGCTTCTTACTCCTGAACCAACGGTCTAACATTGAATTGAGCAAATGCATTGTCCTTGGAAAACACATTCACTAAACTAACACTGAAGCATCCTAACATGATCCACAGTGCACCAGTAGTGTGGCTACAAGAGGCCAGTCATGAGAGGGCACCATTTAAGTTGACATTTAAAGTGTTATTCAGAAACAGGACTAAAGGTTTAACGCTCATCTGTTCACTCTCAAAAAATGAGGTTAAGTCATTTGAGCACACCTGGTAGCATGCCTACAACCTGAACAAATGTAGTGTACACAGGTGTCCGAGGACCTATTTTTCAGGACTACAGGGCACAATGTGTGACTGAATGGAGTGAGTTCTGACACAACAGAGATTATGGTAGTATAAATTTGGAATAACCTTGTGGTAACAAAAGAAGACCAACGGATCTTGGGATTTGTCCTCAACTGGTCAAGAAAGTGAAGAATCTAGGATTCAAAAACTATTAGAGAGCTCTTATTAAAACCCCATTGAATGCTGACACCTCTGCTTATTTGTTCCATCGTATGGTATGGCACCAGAAAATGCCATAAAATGAGGGGTCGTAAAATGATTGTTGCTGCCTTTGCTGGATTGCAGTTGCACTTCGGAAACCTCACTAATGTAGGCTTCTCCAAATAGTTCCGCAAACTACTCAGTACCCCGCACAAAAATGTGACTGAGTAAGATACATACTATCCAAGGGTGGCCCTAAAATGTGAACATGCCATCTTAATGCTAGCCAACTTTCACAGGCAGCGTGTGGAGGCAAAACCTTATATAAACATGGCCGCTAGGAAAAAAGATTGCGGGGGAGGTACTAGCACTCCTAAAATAACAATGCTGAAGATCAGACGGTAAATGAACAATAAAGATGTATTTACATTTTTTTTTTCTTGTCAAGTATGCTGAACCTTCAAAGACAGGGTTCAAATCTCAGGCTATCTCTTCTGAAAAAAACTTGCTGCTTACTCTTGTAACATGGACATTGGTATTTACTTTTCTTTCTCTGACTGCAAAGTCAGAGCATTTTGTAAAGTGAACTGTGTGACAACTTTGCTGGGGTACAGGGAGTAAGAAAGTAAATGGTGTACAGTGCCATTTGTTTTTCTAACACACAATAAAATGTAAATACTTCTAAAGGAACTGCAGAAATATTTCAAAATATATTAACAGTTAGAAAAGCACAAATGAAGCACATTTTGTGTAATTTTAAAGTGTGATGTAAACAGACGTAAATAGGATCAAAACAAAGCAAGACAATTTACTTGGAGATGCAAATAATAAATATTTGTTGAAATTCGATTTCCAGATATTACCGTCTGTGCGCTATATAGTTTTATCAGTAAAACTGAATGTGAGTGAAAGTTTGAGGCCATTTCAATGGAAAATGTGCTGTCAGTAAATGACAGTGTGCTACCATTACCATTCTTTAGCAATATAATTGCAGAGTGTACTCCACAATGCACCACTGTCTCCATAACACACATTTACCACTCACCTGCTCAGTATTGTTCTTCGTGAAACACTTGGATTTATCACACCTTATGACTTCAATGATATAACATTGATGGCAGCACACCCACTCTGAAAACTGTTTAGCACCACTGTATAACATTCACTGTGAATGGCTCACCAGTTCACATATCAACACCCATCCTTTTGTGGTTGAACATACCAATGCAGACTCTACAAACTGTCTTGTATCTACTATTTGTGCATCAGCTTGTATGTAACTTGTTCCTGGTTAAAAAGCCAGGACTGGATGATTGTAGCACATATTATAGAGATCCATCTTGGCATCTATCCTACTTGACATCAAATGCATTTTGACAGTGATACGTAAATATTTGTTTCAGACATATTCTACAAAAGTGCCTGGTGTCTCTGTTTTTTGTGCTGATGCTGAATGAAACCATTTGAGGTGTGATTTTAGTTTACACATTTCATAAATGTTTTCTTGAACTATGGCAATCCAGACTGCCGTTGTTGTCAACTGGCCCCTAGTTCACCAGGGACATATTCAGCCAGTTGCATTTTGGGGACTTTCGTTCCATAATTAAGTGTGGGGGTAAACGTCTACACACAGAAAGGGCCTTATTACGAGTGCGTCAGTCCATGGGACCGCTGTACTTGCGATGGCGGTCCGACCACCGCCACACTGTAGGCCTGCCCACAGTATTACTAGTTGGGCAGTCGGACTGCCACAGGACTGCTGAGTTCACTGAGGGTCCCGGATCACATGGCGGTCACGCAACAGTCAGGGAGCTGCAATATGCTGGGGGTGCTGCTGCATAACCACCAAGCATATTATGATTTACCTGTCCACCGGCCCTTTTATGGCGATGAGCCTGCCATGAAAAGGGCGTCTGAGAGGCAACAAAGGGGGCCCTAGCAGGGACCCCTGCCGGCCCTGTGCCTGGAGGTGCATGCAGAGGGGCACATGTTGTGCCCCCCTGGAATTACACCCCTGTTTCTGCACAGTGTGGCATGCATGCCACACTGTGCAGGAACATACTGTAGTGACTGTCACTGCAGCGGGCTGCATGTTAGGCTCTCCTATGACCAAAACAGCCCAACGCAATGAGACCGCCGAAGCACCGTCTGCCTGACCAGTATTAAGTTCGTAATTCGGTGGGTGGGCGCACCATGGCTTTGGAGGTCCTTCACTGGACGGCGCAGTGGCGTCGCTGCTGGAGGACCACCAAAGTCATAATAAGAGCCACAGTGTTTTAGCTAAAATCCCGCAACTAGACCAAAGAATCACATTTTCACAGCTATGGCAGGAACTATTGTAGATTTTGGAGATGACAGGTGCATATGGACCAAGAATGCAGAAAATGCATTTAAATAATGATGAATGACAATGAAACACTGTAAAGGGTAAATTTAATATGAGGTGTTTATGATACATTTGTGTCATTCAAAGAACACATTTTTATCATTAGTTATAATTGAGATAGCTCTTGCAGTTGTACAATACCAAGATATTTTTGTTATTTTTATAAGCCACTCTTGATTCACTCTGTGACCTTTTTTGAGACAAGGTCTCATCACATATTCCTCTACATCAACCAGGGAAACCTTTACAGCAACCAGTATGACACCACCTAGGCAATCAATTCCAGAACTTCCCAGTAGTGACCACATCAGAAACAAACTCGTTTGTGTCTGACTAACATTGCATTGACATTTCTTTGTTATAAAAATGCCTAAAAGGTATTGTGGTCATTAATACATGTTGTGGGATCTTCTGAGCAGGTCTAGGGGGTCAGGGTGTTTGTACCCTGCCCACTTTTCTTGTTTTTTCGTCTTTTTTCTTGTGATTCGCATGTAGCTACAACAAAGTCCAAATAAACTCAAGGGCTCATTTTAGAGTCAACCTATAACCAAACAGTGGGGACTTATCGCCGAGTTATCAGCCCTTTAGCGCAGCAAAAGTGGCAAAAGAATTATCGCCCCATTCTCATGTTGGTGCACACTGCCACATTGCTCACAGGCTGACAGCATCAACACAGCGGACAATCAACATCCTTCCGCAGACAAAGCTGCTGACTGTACTGCACCTGTTGGCCTCTGGTACCTTCCAACTAACAACTGCCAGAGTCGGAGGAGTCTCACAACCAGCCCTATTAAACTTCCTCACACGTCTTAGATGCATGACAACAAAAGCAATGTAGCACCCCTGTACCCGCACCACCCGCTCGTCCCAATTCGTAGTATTCCTGCAAAACCAACAGCAACCCCAGCCGTTGCTTGACAACTCCGTGCTCCAGATCCAAGATTGTAGTCACTGAAATTGGGGTGCGCCAGGTCATGAAGTCTAGGGGCCCGATTCACAGAACTAACTTAAGACAAATTCCTAAACTTACTACTTTTGGTATTCACAGAAGTTAGGATTTTGTCTTAAGACAGACTTAAGACAGACTTAAGACAGAATCCCAACTTAAGTCTGTCTTAAGTCTGTCTTAAGACATAATCCTAACTTTTGTGAATACCAAAAGTAGTAAGTTTAGGATTTTGTCTTAAGTTAGGTCTGTGAATCGGGCCCTAGTAGTTAATAGTAGTGAAAAAACAGTACTTTATTAGAAAAACATAAATTAACAACACAAAAACATCAAACAACGAGTGACATTTCCAACAGGGAACATCAACTTGTGGATCGAAATAACTGTAGATCATCCTGGAAATCCCAAAACTCTGTATTCAGAAACCTATTGGATAAATGAAGACAATGGTCACCAACGTAATATGGTACAATGTACTGCACTTGGACAAACCGGAATGCTTGCAGGTATGATCAATGTCATCAGTGATGTCATCAGTGATGTCATTTGAGATGTCATCAGTGATGTCACTGACCATGTCATGAATGATGTAATGTGCAACATCCTCAGCAGTGCATTGTGGGGGCGCGAGTTATAGTTAGCTGAACTAACTATAACGGGGGAATTTCTATGGTTTTGTACAAGAGAAATGTCCAAATAACTATAACGCCCCTGAAACCTATTTTTTTTTCAGTAAATTTCTAAGGTTTTTCAAATGCTAATTTTTAACCAAATCGTGCCTGAAACCTATGGTTTTTTCAGTGCATTTCTAAGGTTTTTTAAATGCTAATTTCTTTTAGTGATATTTTGTAACTTTAATATGCTAAAAATGTTTTTTAATTTTTTTGTTGTTTGTTATTAAAATAATATGTCTTAAATATTAATATATATATATTTATTTTTTTGAGAAAAAAGTGAAGTCGCGCACCGATCGTATCTCGGTGGGTGTGCAGATTCAAACTGCCATATTGGGAAATCATGAAGGATGCGCATTTCAGCCAGCCCACTCCACTTACACTTACAGGGAGGGAAGTACAATGCTACATGTCCCAGGTCTTCCCTGTAGTGATCTGTTGATCATAGGTCTAGTTGTCAGCATGCCACAGTCACTCCCTCATGGCTGGTTTACACCCACTCCACACCCATGCAGCACAGGCGTCACAGGACATGTGACCCTGCCAATAAAAGGGGCCGGGTGCACGTGCTCGACGCCATTTCCACTCTCTATCTGGGTGTATCTATGTGCTTATTATGTTGGTGGCAGCCGAGGCACTTTGGCCAACACTGGCCTCCCGCAATGTGGCGATGACTTGAGGTGCACAGAGTTGGTGGCAGCCGAAAAACTTTGCCGGACACTGGCCTCCCGCCACGTGGCGATGACTTGAGCTGCACTGAGTTAGTGTTACCAGAGCTGAGCGGGTGTGCAACCTGCGATAATGCGTAGGTTTCGATACCTCGTCCTGCCAATCAAGACCCAATTTGAATTGTGAGCTCGGCTGGACCTCGTGTATGCCAAAGGCAGCAGGCTGTACAGACATGATTCCTTGGCGTGGTGCAGCAGGGTGCACTGGGGGCCTGTGCCGCGTAATCCAGCGATGACTGAGGAGGTTGTTCCGGCACGTGGTGGGCCCTCTTGGAGACACGCTGGTAGTGGCAGGTGAGCATTCAGGTCTGGGTGCGCAGGGTCGGCCGACAGTCATCGCTGGGCGGTGGACTCTTTTGGTGACCAGTGCTGGAATGCTTGCGAAAGATGTAGGAATCATGCACACTGCCTGAGAAATTTGCGATGACATTAGTGTACAGGCACCGGTGGTCCAGTTTTGCCTGCACACTGTTGGAATGCGTGTGATTTCTGCTGCGGTGATTGTGTGCAATGTCAGCAGGGGACACAAGTAGTACATATGTGCAGTCAATTGCCCCCAACACCTGCAGGAACCCTGCTATTGTGTGGTTCCCTTGCTTGATCTCCAGCTGTTCCTGCACAGTGTGGGTGAAGTGAACATGCAGGTGTATCAAGCTGAAAAGAACCGTGATGCTTACAGGTATGATACATCCTGCATAATGAGACCATAACAGAAGTTCATGTGATTGTAACGTTCTTTTTCTTTCCTACGAAGGTTAAGACCACATGAACTTCTGTTAAGGTCATTTTGGGCAGGATTGATTATACATGGAAGCATTCCAGTTTGTCCAAGTGCAATGCATTGTATCATATTATGTTTGTGACCATACTAACGCTTGACCTTTGTCTTCATTTATCCAACAGGTTTCTGAATACGAAGTTTGGGGATTTCCAGGATGATCTACAGTTATTTCCTGACGCACCCCCATTTCAGTGACTACAATCTTGGATCTGGAGCACGGAGGTGTCAAGTAACGGCTGGGGTTGGGGTTGGTCGTGCAGGAATACTACAAATTGGGACGAGCGGGTGGTGCAGATACAGGGGTGCTACATTGCTTTTATAGACATGCATCCAAGGCGTGTGAGGATGTTTATTAGGGCTGGCTGTGAGACTCCTCCGACTCTCGAAGTTGTTAGTTGGAAGGTACCAGAGGCCAACAGGTGCAGCACATCCAGCAGGTTTGTCTGTGGAAGGATGTTGATTGTCCGCTGTGTTGATACTGTCAGCTTGTGGGCAATGTGGCAGTGTGCACCAACTTGAGAATGGCGCGATAATTCTTTCGCCACTTTTGCTGCGTTAAAGTGGTGATAACTCAGCAAGAAGTCCCCACTGTTGGGTTATAGGGTGACTCTAAAACAAGCCCTTGTGTTTATTAGGACTTTGTTGTAGCTACATGCGAATCACACAAAAAAGATGGAAAAACGAGAAAAGTGGGCAGGGTACATAACCCTGACCCCCTAGGCCTGCTCAGAAGATCCCACAAAAAGCCCCAGGGCCAAAAATATGATTACTATATATTTTTTTTAAAAGCGGCCTGGTGCACGAATCTGGGCGAAAAAAATAATAATGACGTGGCGTATTCTCAAAGATTTATCGCCGAGTTATCAGCACTTTAGCACAGCAAAACTGTCAAAAGAATTATCATTCCATTCTCAACCTGGTGAACACTGCCGATATTGCCAGTTTTCCAGCGATACCTTCTGCAAAAAACATTGCCACGAATGAGAGCGTCAACTAACGCTAATGATATGCAGAGTAGGCATTCCCGTGCAAAAAAAACACCACTTCCCAATATTTTCAACGACCAGCAAATAAGCTGCATTAGCAGTAAGAATTTAACATCTGCCTTTTACTGGTGTAAAGCAGGACTACTACCTACAGTATGAAAGGGAACCCAGCCCAGAACAACATCTGAAGACCAACACATGTCATAGAGCTACTGATCATGCAGCTCCGACACCCATGAAGGCCACAACACCCACTGCCACCAACCGCAGGACCTCCCCCCCTCCCCGGACCGCCCCCCTACTACCACTGAGGTAGGCAAGAACTAGACAGCCGACCTTCCCAAAACGGCATGGCCCCTCACCCACACAATAGCTGAATGTTGGGAGATGTGGGAACCAAGTATGTGTGAAGGAGGTAAGTCATCCATCAATAACAATGCACACAATGCCAAGTGTAGCGGTGATGTGCTGGACAGACCTCACTATGCAGAGCACAGACCTCTCCATGTGTACATATACTGCTGGTGCTTGTAGTGTTGTGGACAGTGGATGCAACCATGTTACCTCAGGCAGTGGGGAAGATCTCGGTCATGTAGTTGTGTCATCCCCCCCTGTAAGCAGAAGCGGAAACGGAGTGGGCCGGGGCTCTGGGCGTGGTTCACTTCTGAGTAGGACAACGCGTCTGCTAGAGCGCTGGCCCTCATCCTGCCACGAGGCCACCGCAGTGACCGCCAGCCTCCTTCACACAGGCCCCTGCCAACCCAGCGGCACAGCACCGCAGAGTTATCTCTATACAGACTACTTCCTTCAATGTACACTGCAGACAGCAGGGCTCACAATTCAGATCGAGTCGCGTTGCAGATGACGCAGTCCAGTAGGCAACAGACATTGCTACCAGTGCGGCCCGCCCAGAGCACGCATCATCGCAGGCTGCGCACACGCTTAATGCTTCTGTTGCCACTAACTGTGCAGCTCAACTCAACGCCACATGGCTGTGGGCCCTTGCTGACCGTTGCCTCCGGCCCACACCGCAGACTGCAGACCGCAGGGCTCACAATTCAGATTGAGTCACAATTGCAGATGACACAGTCCAGTAGGCAACAGACATTGCTCCCAGTGCTGCCCGCTCGCACCACGCATCATTGCTGGATGCGCACCCGCTGAATGCTTTTGATGTCACTAACTCAGTGCACCACAAGTCAACAACACGTCGTTGTGGGCCCTGCTGACCGCTGCCTCCGCCCTACACTGTAGTCAGCAGTCTCACACATATCCAATCCACTCCTGACCTGCAAGGACACGCCTTCATCGCTTGCTGCTCACACACTGAGCTATTCAGGTGCCACTAACTCTGTGCATCACAACTCATGCAGCCTTTATGATTGACTTTCGTGCTGTAGACACCGAACGCAACACTGTCACTTCAGGCAGCAGGAATATCCTGAAGGGAAAGTAACAATTTCTTCATATGAGCACGCTCATCTCTGGTGCCCCTACCTCAGTGCACCACAAGTCATGGACCCGTTATGATACAACCTTTTGTGCGTGATTTAAGATCTGGTGCCCATACCTTTGTGCACCACAAGTCATGGACCCTTTATGATTGAATTTCTGTGTGTGATCCGATGATCACTGTTGTAGTTGTTGCCAGCACCAACCATTCCCTGAGGGCTGGCTTACACTCACCCCACACGCAAGTGCCCGTAGCCAGTTCCACTATCTATCTACCTGTGTCCATGTGTTCATTGTGTATGCATGATGCCCCTGGGCCCTACCACATTACATTGTGCTGTTGACTGCGCATGCAACCATGTTACCTCTGGCAGTGGGGAAGACCTCGTTTATGTAACTTTGTCTGGGTCATTCTATGAGTATATGGGTTGAGACTGGGTTAGTAGAGAGTGTATGGTGAATTTATAAGTGCTTGGGGATTGGCGGAGTGAATTGGATAAGTACATATGTTGGCAGAGCCTAACCCCCGAGCACAAGCTTGTCTCTAATTGGCTGCTAACCATTGGCACACCGGCGGAGCGTCAAGATTGCAAACCAAGCCTCGTGAGAGCTGCAGCTATGCACAATGCATGAGTAGGCACCGCGACGGTTCCTGAGCACCTGCCCTCTTTGCTATAGGATCCCCACAGCCTTTGCTCTTGTACCCTGGGTTCCCGCCCACTAATATCTGGACCACTGGCTAGTGGGAATACCGCACGGGTGCCTGGAAAACCGAGTCCAGGAGCTTGGAATTCTCATTGTGGTATACTGCATGCTCATTCAGTGGATACCCTCCCAGGTCGTCGATCTCTGGATCAAGGAATTCTGACTGTTGGATCCCCAGAGTCCCTTCCAAGGGATCCCCTAAAGCGAGCTGCTTGTTCCGTGGAGCACCGGCACTAAAAAGCCCAGAATTCTGTCTGCAGGATATTCCCAGCCCCTCAGCTGGATCATTGACATACGGCAGGTAGAATCTACGGAATTCTGTAAGCGTAAGCGGAGTCGGCAGAGCTGGCGTACGCCAGTCAGGGGTGTAACTAGAGCTAAATTTCAGAGAAGGCTGATAAAAATTCTGGGGGGGGGGCTAATTCTTCTACTCCTAGGCAGAGTGGAGATGCAGGGGCTCTAAGAAGGGGTGAAAACACAACAAGACCTCATTAACAGGTAAATGGGCTTTTAAAGACCTGTGAAGTACTCGGGTGCCGAGCTCAGAGCCGCGCACCCAACACGTTCACACTAGGGCGCCGTGCTGAGAGCCACGCACCGAGTGCGTTCACACTAGGGGGTCGCGCTGAGAGCTGCACACCCAGCACATTCATACTAGGGGGCCGTGCTGAGCGCCAAACTTTTCAACAACAAAAAGTCCACTTCCATTAATTTATGTTCGCCCGAGGACCCCATCCCCCGGGGCATGCCCATTTCTTGAATGTTTTTATTAATCATTAGGAAGGGGGGCCGCGTGGTCACCCTTCCCTTGTCCACTTCTGACCCAGGGGACCCCATCCCCCAGGGCCTGGCCTCTTCGTTGGGGACCATGGGGGGAGCCCCAATGTCCTCACGGTCCCACCGGCTCCCCACCTCCTGCTGGGACCGGCATTGCTTTTGGGCAAGGGGAGCTGCTAACATGCAGCTTCCCTTGCCCAAAAGCAATCCTGCTCTGCTTCATTGTAGCGAGAGCAGTTTTTCCTCCTCTCGCTTCAACGTAGCAAAGCAGAGTTTGCTATGGCAGGGCGGGAGCCGTGCTTCTGCCCTGTCATAGCAAACAGCAATGTCCCGGGGGTGGGCTCCCCGGGACTTTGCAGGAGCCGGCCCTGGGGGTTGGCGGTCCCCAGGGCCATCAGGAGGGGGGCCGTGCGCACCATCCCTCTATTTTCAAAGCCGCAGGGAGGTGGTGGTCCCAGGGTGTTGGGGGCCTGCGAGGCCCCCCTGCATATTTAATTAAAGCCCCGGGGTGGTAGTCCCCGGGGCTTGGTGGGGCATCGGAGGCCCCTCAATAATTACAAAACATGCCCCAGGGAGGTGGCGGTCTCTGAGGCGGTGGGAGGGCCGTGTGCCTTCCTACACCTAATTTACATGGCCCCGGGAAGGTGGCAGTCTCCAGGGCTGCGGAGGCCCCGCAGGCCCCCGCAATATAATTATACGATTGCCCTCGACACCTGGCCCACCCGGGGACTCATTTAAATGAAGTGGAGGAGCCGCTGCTTCATTTATTTGTATTTTTTCATCCGGATTCGCACGCCCAGCGCACATTCAGATGATTTTTTAATTAAAAAAAAAAAGGGCCTGATCTGGACAAGGGGGTTAGTGTGTTTCTACCCTGCCCGCTTTTCCTCTTTTATAATCTTTTTCAACTGTTTTCTTGTGACTCAGTTCTACCGAGTCCCAAGATGGCTGCCAACACTTCCTGGTTTGGATTGATGGCTGCCAATCACAGTGAAGCTCGTGGTCGTGCCAGCCAATCACAGTGAAGCGCATGGTCAGGAGGGTGCACGAACCCACTGCTGCCCCAGATATCGAAACTTTTATTTTTGGAATTTCTCACCAACTACTGAACGGATTTACAACATTTAAAAAAAGTTGCTTTCTGAATCAAGCACTACACTTGTGCCAAATTTGGTGTAATTCCGTTCAGCAGTTCAAGCTGTGGCCTGTAATAAAATTTCCTATGGAAAAAACACTTTTTGGGACCCCCCTTTTTTCTCATCCCCCACTTGACGATTCACTCGCAAACTTCTTATAACAAATTGGCAGATTTACAAGCCCTTTGCGCCACTTTGCGTCACTTTTCCCATGCTAAAAGTGACGCAAAAGTGGCACAATGGGCTTGTAAATCTGCCCCAAAGTCTTTTGCCATATCTACAGAAAAGTCGTTAAGCATAGGACTAGCACAGTGCTTTCCTTGCCGAGCTGTAAAATAACAAAAGCCATTTATCACTCCAGGCACAGTATTATAGCTTTGAATTGGTAAAATACCAACTCAAGCTAACCTGAAATGAGTAAAAGCAACCCCTGACACAGTGTTTCGCTCTAATTAGAGCTCCTCAGAGAGGTATAGCTTTGTCCAGACACAAGGGAACACCCAGTATAAGTCAAAACAAAACCCTTTCAGGCATAGAGTGACACATACATTATGCAGAAAAGAAGAAGAGAACTCTGGGTAGTTCTCAAGTTTAGGTGTAAAGCAGCTCCTGTTAGAGCACTTTCAACACCAGCGACACTCTAGATCTGCTCACCTCAAAAGTCTGTTTTTCTATCAAAGTCTTTAACCCCTTTACTGCTCGCGGTATTTCACCGCTGTGCTGGGGGGGGCGGGGGGCACGTACAGCGCCCCCATGCTCATGACGAGGTCAGCTCGTCCTGAGCTACAGCACTCCGGTGCTCATGACGAGCTGAGCTCATCATGACCGCGCCCGTTCCAATGGAACGTTCAGCACAGCAGGGGAATCAGCCCAGCGTTCCACGGAACGGGCGCGGTCATGACGAGCTCAGCTCGTCATGAGCACCGGAGCACCGTCGCTCATGACGAGCTGAGCTCTAAAAGCTCTAATTAGAGCTCTTCATACAGGTATAGCTTTGACGAGACACAAGGGAGCACCCAGTATAAGTCAAAACAAAACCCTTTCAGGCATAGAGTGACGCATACATTAGGCAGAATGTTCTACATTGTCCAATTAGTAATTTTACCATAAAAATATATTTTCTAACAAGTTTAATAAGCCCTGGATTCAGAGGCCTCTTACAAATGATCAGAAAATCAATTATGGTAGTAAAGTCACTAATTGTAACTTTACCGTCATGTTTGATGTCTTCAATTACTTAATTCCCTATATCAGGTGGTTGGGACATGTAAGTCTACAGCTTTGAGTAACTTTACACCTGTAAATGTTTAATAGCTAAAAGTAGAAAAGTTATTCTAAAGTGTAAGAGTAAATTCACTTTCAGAAAGTATACATGTGTAGAGTCACCTTGGTGAATAGGTCACTTACATACTATTATCACATCCATTATATCACTTACCACTACATCGTTAGCAGTAAGTAGTGATAAAAGCATTATTACAGGAATTCTTTTTGGGGTTGTTCGAGATTCATTTTACTGACGCAATCTCTTCTGCTAACTGGGAGGTATTCCTACAGTCAGGCAGGCTTGTATACTACAGGACATTTTATCTCTAGATAGAGTCTGGATCAAGAGGCAACATTTCAATGTTGCTGGGGGTCTATTTGTGAGAATATTTTTGTAATTGTAGTGACAAATTCTATCGGGGACAGATTCAGGAGGAGGTTAGGAAAACTCTCCTGATATTTTCACCAGCAAATAAGCACGCATAAGGGATCCATTTTCAGACTTGAGCTGAGGATGACATGGTCCTGAAGGAATTAAAAGACAAAACTAGTTTGATATTGTTCGGTGTGCCTAATTCAATGTATATCTCTCACTAATGAACCCCCCCACCCCTCGCAAAAGCATGTTATCACATAAGCTATATGTAACTTAACTTATAGCTGTGGAACACTCGCATTGAAAATCCAAATAGGCAATACCTATCATTGTGCAACAAGGCTCTAAAAAGAGTCTGAAATTGAGCCCACTTTGGAAGTATTAAGAAATTTCACGCCTCTTTGTTGAATAACATATAGGATGGATGCCTTCTATAGCTCATGAAGTGTTCAGACAGTGTCCAGAAATTAATCATGGAGGTTTTAGCGGTAATAGCTAGAAGACCTAGCAAGTTAAATCCACTCACTAAGTCTCTAGTATTAAAGTCCCCTAAGTCATTGACCCATCACACCTGTAATCAACTGTAGGAATATATACTTAATATGTGCAGTGATATTATATTCAGATTGAAGGACCCATCAGAGGGTGAAAAGGAGTAGTGTGTCTGGGCAGGCATTAGAACTAATGCAAACTCCAGGAGTCTGCACCACTGAAATCTAAATCTACCAGGGGAGTTCCAATAAGGAGAAAATTCACACTAAAGCACTGCCCTGGTGGACCAACGGGACTTTGAGGACACAATTGCAGTTTTCAATTCTATTTGCACCAGTATTATGATCTGGGAAAACAAAGGAAAAGTTTTCCCTCTGTTTACAGCAATGTCACATGATGGGAATTAAGATGGCAGCTGCTCTATGGTGTATGAGGTAACTACACATGGAGATACATCCTGCAGGTGGGTGATGAAAAAGGAACACTGAGCCTCTGGATCATGGTAGTCATCCACCAGGAGCTGCCTGACTGCAAATAAGAGATAACCACAATAATCTTTGATGTGGTGATGATCGTTGTGGTGCAGTCCTGTGGTACATGTTCACATGGTTGAGCACACTATTTATTACCTCACAACAACAAACTTGAAGCAATGACCATTTTAGGGCACATCCTGGAGGTTTCCAGGTGAAAGAGCACTCGCAGCCCAGAGAAGAGGAAAGAGACCCCTTGTTTGAATGGACTGCGGCATTAGATGCTAAAGGTACTGAAGAAAACCCAAGAATGGAAACATCCATCTCCCTGAGCTAGATGTCGGAGTGATACCTCAAACAGAGCCTTTTGGCAGTGGATTAGGGTGAGCTAAATGAGACAGTCATCTGGGTGGGCTGCCTAGTGGAGAGGCCTGGGGGAAGTATTGCTCAGAATAGTTGTGTCCCAAGGGTCACGAGAGGGAACAAGTCCAGGGCTACAGAAGAATTGAGGAGGTATGAGGGCCGGATACTGACCTGAAACCTCTATAAATACTGAGGGGCAGATTTACAAGCCCCTTGCGCCACTTTTGCGTCACTTTTCCCATGTTAAAAGTGACGTAAAAGTGGCGCAAGGGGCTTGTAAATATGCCCCTGAGACTTCTAAAAGCATCTGATAGGCTCTTTAAATTAATGATAAGAGGAGAGGTGAAACTGGTGGTGCAGCGCCCCCATATTTCAGTTTCTCTTTCTCTCCTTCCTCGGTTAAAACTTCCTGGGTGATTTGGGCCTTTTGGACAGCTTTGTGGTCCCGGTTTGAAGCTACTGTAGATATAAGATGATGTCAAAGAGGTTTTTATGGAAAGACCACTCGGGCTGTTATACTGTCATTTGCCTGCACCAGATATAGGGCTAGATGTAGGTAATTCTATTTTACCAACTCATAAATACCGAATTTTACCGATTCGGTATTTATGAATCGGTAAAATAGAAGGTGGGAGATGTAGGTAAATTCGGTAATTGAATTACCGAATCTGTAAAAATCGGTATTTACCGAATCGGTAAATACCGATTCGGTATTGCCCATTGATTCCTATGGGCCTTGAAGCCCATAGGAATCAGTGGGCAATACCGAATCGGTATTTACCGATTCGGTAAATACCGATTTCAGCAAGGGTGTAGGGGGTGTCACTTTGACACCCTCTAGCACCCCAAATACAGGCATGTGTGCCATGTGGCACACAGACATGCCCTAGGGGCATGTCTATCTGTCACATGGCATAATCAATCAATCAATCAATGACACTTATAGAGCGCGCTACATACCCGTAGGGTCTCAAGGCGCTTGGGGGAGGGGGGGTGCCGCTACTGCTCGAACAGCCAGGTCTTCAGCTTCTTCCTGAAGGAGAGGTGGTCTTGGGTCAGGCGCAGGTCGGTCGGGAGGGAGTTCCAGGTCTTGGCGGCCAGGTAGGAGAAGGACCTTCCTCCTGTAGTTGCTCTTCGGATGCGGGGGACGGCGGCGAGGGCGTGGTTGGCTGACCGGAGGTGGCGTTTGGGAGCGTAGAAGTTGATCCGGCTGTTGAGGTAGCTCGGGCCTTGGTCGTGTAGGGCTTTGTGTGCGTGGGTGAGGAGGCGGAAGGTGATTCTTTTGTTGACGGGGAGCCAGTGGAGGTCTCTCAGATGTCCGGAGATGTGGCTGTGTCGTGGGATGTCGAGGACGAGTCTGGCTGAGGCGTTCTGGATCCGCTGGAGTCTCTTCTGGAGCTTGGCGGTGGTACCGGCGTAGAGGGCGTTGCCGTAGTCCAGTCGGCTAGTGACGAGGGCCTGGGTGACGGTCTTCCTGGTCTCGGTGGGGATCCACCAGAAGATCTTCCGTAGCATGCGTAGGATGTTGAAGCACGCCGAGGAGACGTTGTTGACTTGCCTGGTCATGGAGAGGGAGGAGTCCAGGATGAAGCCCAGGTTGCGTGCATGGTCTGTCGGTTTGGGTGCGGTGCCCAGGGCGGGAGGCCACCAGGAGTCGTCCCAGGCGGAGGGTGAGGAGCCCAGGATGAGGACCTCCGTCTTGTCCGAGTTCAGTTTCAGGCGGCTGGTCGTCATCCACTCGGCTACCTCTCTCATCCCCTCGTGTAGGCTGGCTCTGGCGGTGGCGGGGTCGTTGGTCAGGGAGAGGATCAGCTGGGTGTCGTCGGCGTAGGAGATTATGCTGAGGTTGTGTTGGCGTGCGATGGCCGCGAGGGGGCTCATGTAGACGTTGAAGAGGGTGGGGCTCAGAGAGGATCCTTGAGGGACGCCGCAGATGACTTTGGAGGCCTCTGCCTTGTACGGTGGTAGGCGGACTCTCTGTGTTCTTCCGTCGAGGAAGGAGATGATCCATTCCAGCGCCTTGTCCCGGATTCCGACGTTGCTGAGGCGCTGTACTAGGGTGCGGTGGCAGACAGTGTTGAATGCCGCGGAGAGGTCTAGGAGGATGAGGGCCGCTGTTTCTCCGTTGTCCATCAGGGCTCGGATGTCATCGGTGGCGGCGATGAGGGCGGTCTCGGTGCTGTGATTGGCTCGGAAGCCGGACTGTGAGGGGTCGAGGGATCCATTCGTCTCGAGGAAGGCGGCCATCTGCTTGTTGACGGTCTTCTCGATGACTTTGGCTGGAAACGGGAGGAGCGAGATGGGGCGGTAGTTCTTGAGTTCGGTGGGGTCCGCTGTAGGTTTCTTGAGTAGAGCGCTGATTTCGGCGTGCTTCCAGCTCTCAGGGAAGGTGGCGGTGTCGAAGGATGTGTTGATGATGTCTCGCAGGTGGGGTGCGATGACAGCGTCGGCCTTGTTGAAGACGTGGTGAGGGCAGGGGTCGGTCGGTGATCCGGAGTGGATGGAGTTCATCGTGCGGATGGTGTCTTCGGTGCTGATCGGGGTCCAGGCGTGGAGGGTGGTGGTGGGGGGTGGTTGTTCGGTCCTGGTGTGCGTTGGTTGTTTGTTGAAGCTGTTGTGTATGTCCGCGATCTTGTTGTGGAAGTAGGAAGCGAGGGAGTCGCAGAGGTCTTGCGATGGGGTGATGTCGTTGTTTCCCGCGCTGGGGTTGGAAAGCTCTTTCACGATGTTGAAGAGTTCCTTGCTGTTGTGTGCGTTGTTGTCCAGCCGGTCCTTGAAAGCAGTTTTCTTGGCGGCGCGGATCAGCTGGTGGTGCTTCCGAGTGGCCAGTTTGAGGGTGGTCCTGTTGTCCGGTGTAGGTTCCCTTCTCCAGACTTTCTCGAGGGCTCGGCAGTTCTTCTTGGAGCTCTTGAGTTCGTCGGTGAACCATGGGGCTTTCTTGCTTCCGGGTCTGCTGGGCGGGGTCCTCAGCGGGGCGAGCTCGTCCGCGCAGATGCTGATCCACTTCGTGAGGTTCTCGGCGGCCTGGCTGGGGTTCGCTGAGCTGGCAGGAGGGTGTTGGCTCAGGGTGGTGTCGAGCTGGTCTGCTGTGATCTTGTTCCAGCTTCTGCGGGCGGCCTGTTGCTGGTGGTGGTGGGTCGTCGTTCTCTTGAAGGCGAAGTGGACGCAGCTGTGGTCCGTCCAGTGGAGTTCTGTGGCGTGGCTGAAGGCGACGTCTGTGCTGGAGGAGAAGACGGCGTCGAGTGTGTGTCCGGCGAGGTGGGTGGGGGTGGACACCAGCTGCTTGAGTCCAAGATTGGCGAGGTTGTCGAGCAGGGTGCTGGTGTTGCGGTCGTTGTTGTGGTGTGCATAGGTGTGGTATACAACGGTAACCACGCATTTTTTACAACGCGGTACCGTTACCACGCTACTTTTACCACGCAAGTCGATACAACGACTTGTGCTGGGGGGCGCTCCAGGATAGTAAATAGATTAATTTACTATCCAACTCCTTTCCCTAGAGTCCACGGGGACTGGAGTTGGAATAGTAAATAAAAAATTTTACTATCCAGCGCCCCTCCACGCAAGTCGTTGTAACGACTTGCGTGGTAAAAGTAGCGTTGTAACGGTATGCGTTATAAAAGTACGCGTGGTACCGTCATATATCCCATAGGTGTGCATGCACACATGTGCATGCACACCTGGATTCGGTATTTTACCACCCAATTGGATTGGGTGGTAAAATACCCAATCTGTAAGGCCTTTGGGACTCAGAAGAGTCCCACCTACATCTAGAATTTACCGAATCGGTAAAAATACCGAATCGGTATTTTACCGAGTCGGTAAATTTACCGATTCGGTAATTTTACGAATCGGTAAAATTGGCCCCTTACATGCCAATTCGTTACCGACCGGTATTTGGGCTCCTACATCTGGCCCATAATGTTCATTTGTCCCACTGCATGGTTGACCCTCAGCCCGACCCACTTTCTTACTTCCAACTGTCTTCCTCCCATCCTGAGTTTCCCTTTTTATACCCGTTGCCATTTGGCCGCGACCCCTTTCCCATTTCCCTTTTTTTATTCCTGTTCTTAAGATCAGTTTATGGTTACCTTTAACAGACAGCACATCACATACCGGCTGCTCTGTAGGGCAAGTTGCCCACAGTAGCATGTGGGTTAGGCTGGAGGAATAAAGCTGGAATGCATTTCGATTTGTTTTGTATGATTGGTTTTTCTGCATAGCTCGTGTTTTGACCAGGTCGGAGACATTGTAACACTGGAAATATATGCAGCTGTCTCAGTGTGTACAATGCCAGATAGAGCCTTCTTGCAACACTACTAGCCACCATAAATCTTACGTATTTGAACTTCTCGTTGGTGCAGATGAAGGTTGTAATCTCTGGCCTGCACAACATTCTGATGTAAGAATTCTTCACCAAGAGACTGAGTAGGAGGCACTCCTCTCAGGACTCAAATCCATGTGCATTACAATATCAAAGGAAAGGTGTAATTGTTTTGTTATCTCATGACAGAGACTTTAGAGAAATTGGACAGAAATTCAGCTATTTAAAAGTTTTTTTGTACTGGACTCTTGCACTTCTTCATTCAGCTGGCCTGTGCCTTGAATCAGTCTGCTGGGTCACGGCTCATTGAATAACAATCTTGCACACATATTAGGATAATGTCCCTGCCTGGACACATATTACTCTAAAAAAATAAAGTCTACAAGTGAATGCCAAGGCTATGACTTCCAAACTTAAACGCAGGTGATCATATCACATGACATGTCTATCATCAAAAACATGAGTCATTTGTGATAAGGATTACCTTATCTCTAGCTGTAGCGAAGATGTGTATTCTTCAACACTGGAGATAAGTAGACACTCCGAGGCATGTTGAATGACTGACCTTACTAAGCGACCTGGAATCATTTAGCATCATCTGAGATAATATTTATCAATCAATAAAACTTTATTTCAGCTGTAAACCATAAAAGCATATGAGATAAAACAAATATGATAAAAACAGATTAGGATACATGATATAAAATTGGAAATGTTGTGAACATTAGGACAGCCAATGACTCCTTACAACACTTAGACACCTGCAACAGGGTCGTTTTATGCAATACAACATGAAGTACCTGATATCTCCCTGACTGATGTTGCGTAGCCAGCTGGTCCTATAACTGCACAATAAACTATACATCATTTAGTATATTATAGATTGGCTAGGCACTAAAGGTTAATATATATAAATTCTTTAAGAAGGCTCCTATATTCTATGAATAAGTATTGCTCACCCTATTCTCCAACAGGTATTTCAATTACCACTTTACAGATTACCACTATACAAAGTTCAATGGAAAGGGATCATCTTGTACCTTACTTTCCACACACCCATCAGAACACAAGAGAGAGCAAACACTGTCAATCAACCTGTAAAGTGCTTCTTTAGGTTCCCTAATTGCCAATTGTCGACATAGTGGGAATATCCAACACCTCCTATAGTCACAGAGGTTGGGCAGAAGCAGATAATGTGCTCAAGAGTTTCTTTTGGGTCCCCACTTGACGGGCACAGTGACTTGTTGACCCGTTGCTGGCGCTCCCATTTGGTAGTGAAGGCCTGGAGAGGCAAGGTGCCATACTGGAATTGCAAATACAGTCGCCTGGCTTGAGGAAGTTCTATTTCATCCAGAAAATCCTACTGGTTAAGGGAATCCTTAACTTTAAGAAAGGCATTTGCTAAAAATCCTTGGCTCAACTGACTGTGTAAGTGATTATCTCTACATTGCCAATATGTAGTCTTGATAAGTGATTTGGAAATGGCCCCAGCCAAGTCCAGGGCACTATTTAGACCATAAGGACCAATCTCTGATAATGTACCCGTCACATGCTTTAACCATGGAATTCTACAAGTGACCACTTGCAACAAAATTTCCTCTAACCCTTTATCAATAAGTGGATAACTCTAGGGTATCCTAGATCCTCCTCCAATAAAGTGAGGGGCGCGATGCAAGTCTGTCAGAGATGTCTCTAAACCCAAAAATCCAGCCTAAGTGGAAGCAGAGGAGTGTTCACAGGTACACTCACCAACTGACACAAAAATCGATTTTCCACCACTGCCACACCCAGATGCCCTACAACTCAGCACCATAGGTGTCTGTCCTCAAGGCTTAAGTTTATCGACCTGTATCGCTGGCAGGATGGATTGATACCGTAAGCTGCACAACATCTTTAAAATACCACCCACTGCTTGCTCCATTTTTAATTGTCACTGCATTATGCGAGCTTGCCACCCCAGGCGTTTAGTCAAAGTGAAGCCTAAATACACAAATGTATGCACACGTTCCAGTGGGGTCCCTGCTACAGTGAGATGAGTCCTGTTCAAGAAACCAGGATTCAAGACCATGTACTTAGTTATGCTTACGTTGAGCTCCAGTCCCTCATTTGGCAGAAACCATCAAACTGGTGCAACAGCTTCTAGATTCCCATCATGGTTTTGGAGATGAATGCAGTATCATCAGCAAACATAAGAACAGGAACCGTCATGTTTTCAAATCTGGATGCATTGTTACCACACTGATCCAGGGATTTGACAAGGCCATTGATATAGAGTGTGAACAGAGTGGGGGCCAACACGCACCCCTGTCTGACTCCTCTAGTTATGGGGAAGGGGTCAGTTATCTCACCTGCACTACAATGTCTAACCTGCACATAGTTGTTGTAATGCAGCCTAACCATGGTGTCTAACAAATAACTTGGGACCCCTATCTCAGAAAGGACCTGCCAAAGTGTTGATCTTGGTACCAAATCAAAGGCAGAGCAGAAGTCTACAAATATGGCGTAGAGTTACCACCCTCCCATTGTAACTGTCTTCCAGTACAACATTTGCAAATGGAACACTTGATCAATTGTACTTGTGGACTCTTTAAAGCCCACTTGGAAGGGTGTCAGAATCTAATTGTCAGCTAGCCAATCCTGTAATCTACCCTGGATCACCTTGCTTAAAAGCTTTTGTGTACTATCTATAAGACTTATTGGTGGATAGTACGCAGGCATGTCATGTTAGCCCTTTTTAAAAATGGGGATTTGTAATATGGATGACCTTATCTCTAGCTACAACAAAGACATGTATTCTTCAACACTGAAGATAAATAGACACTCCAAAGCATGGCGAATGACTGACCTAACTAAGAGACTTGGCATCATTTAGCATCATCTGAAATAATTATTTATAAACTGCAAGTCGAACTTTGCACTTTTGATCATATTTGGAGGCCATTTTTAAATGAGTGTCATACGGTCTGAGACTGTCACTAGTATGTTTTTCATACTCGTGATCATGTCTTGTCAGATAGCTGCTTGACACTTTACGACTTCATGGTATCGTCCCATCCTACATCCCATCGTCATACATATCTATACCTTTGACTGCTGCTGCTATTAGATCCTGAAATCTCACTTTGTAGTGCAGTTCCACTTCCCTTTCTGCATGGATTGTGTTGTATGTATTACTAGAGCTGTTCAGTGCAGTTAATATGCAAATACTTTTGGCATCTTTCCTACTATAAGTTTACTCTCATCCACCCCTCTGCTCCACTGTTCTATGCTTTTTCATTGGAGTCGTAGTTATGTTTACTATTGCTAAGAATTACCTTGAATTGGTAAAAAACAATGCAGGTTTACTGAGACCTCACACCATAGCAGATATCTATAGATTAAAGGTCCAGATAGTAAGTATCTGGAACTGTACCGTTAGCATAGAGGACCCCCTAATCGAGGCCTACAAGCAACTGCATGGCCTGTGTGCAGGGGAAAGAAGGTAATGGCTTTATGGGATGTACCTAGCTGTCTCCCATATATCAACTTAGATTATATACAGATAACAATGAACAAAGTCCTCTTTCAGTGTCCCAGAATTCCTTTTATAATAAAGTTTCCTGTCCAAAGGCCTAAATTGTGCTGTAGGTCATGAGGGAAACAACCAATCAGTTCCTAGCACTAGCCTCTTTTGCAAAGCATTAACTAATCAGCCCCAGTTTACATTTGATATCTTGTCATCTCTCACAGCACTTTGACACGGCCTTACGTTGTTTGTCACTGTACAAAAAACAAAACATTTAATAACAATAATATATTAGACGTTATTTCAAGGGAGCTTTTAAAAACAAGGCGCAAGAGAAAAATGTCTAAAAACTGCTTCATGCCTTTCTTGTGAGGAGCTTTAATTTGGCCTGAGAGGGTGAACTAAGATATGGTAGGAACTGCATTGTCATTATTTGGAGGAGGAGCTGGTGGCTGAGAGTATCATGGAGAAGGGGTGACTTTCTTAGATAGATGGAAAAAGTGCACCAGTTCAGCTTCAAATGAGTGTTAGCATTCCTATGAGGAAGAGCGTGACAGCGACTGACAAAGGAAGAGGTAACTTTCTCTAAGTCACCCAGTGGTTATTTAAAAAAAACTGCTAAGTCAGCACTTAAATTCAAGAAGGGGTCATTTTTGTTCTGGACTCAGAGATTCTACTATGCATTGAAGATGTCTCATAATAGTTTGTAACGGTGGGCACACTATATAGTGTGAGCCAGACCTCATTGTGTCCTTAGATCTATTACGACTTAACATTCATAAAACCAATAGAACAATATTATTGAATCTACCCACTTCAGGATCTCTCAGGATCGTCACAGTCTCTGAGCTACCATAGTTTTTTTTTAAATGTGGTATTCAAGGGCGTAAGCAAACAATGGTTAGGAAATGTGCGCCCAATTGACTCCTCTCCAATGTATGGTCAATGTTACTTAGGGTTCTGGGATGTATGTAGATGTACTTCCTTCTCTCGCCCATGATGAATGCAGACACATTTTCTCTTCTTCCTAGAACTGGAGGGTTGACAACCAAGTGGTTGTGGGTTTGTGGTTGAAATGGATCTGTGGTCTCTGGTAAAACAGAGTCCATTCAATACAGTTTGGAGATGAGCTGTTTGGAATGATGACATCTTCGTAGCTCTCATATGGACTCTAGAAAGTTTGTTGTGTAAAGGGAAATAAAGCCTTTATGGATGTTATGTTTGAGTTGCCAAAGCTGGTACATATAAGACTGAATTATTTGAAGTTTCAAGTCTTTAATGTAACCCCTCAAATACCTCTTTGTAATTATCACATAGACCTAGTGATTGGGTGAAAAAAAAGTTTGCCGAAAAATCTCATGCATCAGTCCTTTGAACGTTCCTAATAAGAAGGCATGCAAAACACAAAGCTTTTATGGGCATGGCTAAATATAAAATAATTATCATTGTCATCAATTATAATTACAATATCTAATAAAAGGAATTCAGATTCAGTGCAAATCTCTGTCAGCCTGACTCTTCGTGCTACAGCATTGAAAGCAATGGGTACCGCCAATGCGAAGCTTCAGCAATGCCCGCCCACGACGCCTGGCCTGCTCTTTGTGCTACAGCCTCCCACTATGCTCTTCCTGCTCATTGCGGCCCCCTCCAATACGAATGGGACTCTTGACCAGGACTTTGAGAAGGTAAACTTCAGCAGGCCTAACCTAGTGACTGTAAGCTGACCTGCGCTCTGTCGCAATCAGCCTGAAAGTTTGACTTTGACCCGGTCCAGCATGACCAGATATCACCAGCTGGTGCTATGTGCTTTTTGGTGCTTTTTCACTAAGTTCTTTACAAACTCATAACTCTGGTTCTACTGGTTGGATTTTTGTCATTTGGTCTTGTTTTATTTGTCAAATTGTAATATTTTTCTAAGCTGATATGGGGATCCTTTTGCGGTGTGTGTTCACTGTGTTACTGTTTAACCTCATGCGCGTGGCGGTTTTTCCCGCTGCGCGCTGAAGTTTTAAAAACCCCGCGGTGCGCACGGCAGGTAAAACTCATGACGAGCTGAGCTCGTCATCAGCCTCGAAGGGGTTAAAACGTTGCAATTATACTTTATACATTGCCTCTGAGCTAAACCTGACTGCTCTGTACCAAGCTATTCGGGGGTTAGGCACAGGTTACTTTAGGGTTTGCTTGTGACATCACCCTGAGAAGAATTGTGATTGCAGTTTGAGGAGGGGTTTACTCTTCCCAACCAGAAACCTGATTTCTAACAGACAATTATAGTGAAGTAAAAAAAAATGAAGGCTAGGGAAAGAGCAGATTTCTCCCTACCTTTGGGGGAACTACAAGAGTGTTGATAGGTCCAATGTTGCCCAGAATCTGTATTTTCTATATCAGAGAGAAACTTTGGATCTTTGAGGCACAGGCGATCAAACATTTCCAAAGATTATTTATTCATAAACACCTGAATCAGAAGCAAACATTTCTCCACGATCTTTGAGGATCAGGTTTGGCTGTAATCATCAGTGGAGTCAGTCTATTTCAGAGAGAGAGAGACAAGCCAAGAATACAATTGTTCAAGACCAAATCAAGAGAAAAGGAGGGCTGGTGCCTGGTAAAAGTCTGCGTGGTGGAGTTAACTGGCTGTCCCTGAGAATACAAAGGAAAAGGTAGGCATACTCTTTCTGAGCACACAGATTTGTAAGAATTGGTGTTTAGCACTTGCACCTAAACTTTCCATTATCTTACAGACACTATCAAGGAACAGAGAAGGAAATTCACCAGATACAGTTTGGAAGTAAACAAACTCAGGATAATAGGTGGAGAAAGCGTAACCAGAGTCAAACATAAAAGAGGTTCCTGGGCCATTTTAAAATACAGACTATAAGTTCCAGATAAGAATTAGTGCCATTTTAAGCGTCAGATTCTGGCTGGGCAGCTCAGGGGGGCCTATAGTGCAACAAAACACAATTGCATTCCCTTTTCTGCCTGGTTTCTGTTTAGTATATGCGGCCTATGTCCTTTGTCCCCCTCAACTCAAACTCTTGTAATCCTACTCACACCATTGCTCCCACCTCCCACTCCCAACCCTATCCAGCCCACTCCAGTCAAACTACTTAGCTGCAGCTCTTGCTTTATAGCAATGGCTGCATCAGCAACACCTACCTGATGACGCGCAGGTGACATTTCTATATCATTTATTGGTGGACCTTTTTTCACATGCAGCCACCTAGGATTGAAGGTGGATGGAAGAGCCCTATTTATTTCACTATCTACCCACCAATACAAAGCGTCCCAAAGGGGAGCCAAGGAGTATACGATGTAGTTGTGTGTACTTTGCTGTATTTGTTTTTATTATTTATCAAACTCACGTGCTCAGAAGCTTCATGGCGCTATAAGAAAAGGAAAGAAGACATAGTTACAAACTACAGATTCAAAAGTGAGCTTTAATGCCTTGCTAAAGCAGGGCGTTTCAGAGATTGAAGGAAGGTGGGGTTTCCAATGTAGAATTTAGACCCTGGAAGGCCTTGGCGCATTTTTATGAGGATGCCACTTTTTCCTTTTTTAGGACTGTCACAATGAGTAGCGGAAAGTCAAACAGTCTGTGACCTTTCATGGAACAGAAGACCAAAGAAAAACCACGAACCATTCATAAATGCGTATTTTTGTTAAAAGATATATCACAACAGCAAGGTTGAATACAAAGACGCGTCTATTCAGATGGCACAACAGTGCTTGTGTATTGCATGGAAAATTCCTTGTCTCCATTGGCAATGCAGTCAGAAACCACATTCAAATATCAGGCGAGGCCCTGGCGTGGGAGCATAAAACTTACATGCTGGCCTGCTGCTGTCAGCTTCCGTCCTTAGAATAATTGGTCAGTTATTTGAACAAGTGATACTTCTAATATCGTGATCCGCTGTGAGTAATAACCTTAATCCCCGAGAGTTTATTTGGAAAGCAAACAGATATCAAAAGTAAACCCACCACAATCCCCTATGACAAGTTACAAATCCATGAATGAAAGATAGTTCAAGCAATAAGCACCACAGGCAAGCGGGATGTTCACAAGAAACGAGGCGTGTGCGCAGAATTCGTGGCTTTACTTTGTATAGCTTAACGAGGTACCGAAAAAAAATAACTATAGCAATTAATTGTTGTATCTACTTTAAGGTAAAACTTCCTGATTTAATTTCTGTATGAATTGTCTTATCATCACCAATTGAGCTCCTTTGGGCTCCCTACTACCTCATTTCCTAGACTGTGCGGACACAACTTCTTCAGTGCTGTAGTAGTGATCATTTGGGGTGTTTATTTTTGAAAATAACACTTTGCAATGTTAAAAAAAGAAATGATTGCACATTATGTTATCTTCTCTAAATATATCCAAGTAGCTGTTCTTGCCAGTGACAGTGTATCATTATGTGGCAGAGACTAAAAGGAGTCCTGACTGTAGGCAGTTTTCGGGAGTTCTTTCAGCGTGTCTGCTTCACAGGCCAATCCTGTTCCAGTGGAAACATCACACAAACACAAATAGTGCTTTTCTTTCCCATTACTTTGTTAAAGGGTCCTTTAAAGTTACAGAGTTGAAAACTCGTGTGAATTTAACTGGTCACTTTTTCTAAAGACTATTATGGAAAGACAACCGATACAGACGAGTCAGTTAGGCTTACCTGCTTTTCGTGAAATATCCCTTCTTGCAACACTCGCTTTGAAAATACAATCTTCTAATAGCTGTTGCAGACATTACTGTGTACACAGATATATATAGTGTGCTGAGTGTCTGTAGAGTTGCGCTCTAGTGTTCCTGGCATCACGTGACAGGAAACACTAGGAGCGCAGGCGGCGATTGTTGGTGATTAATAGTCAGCAGCGTTATGGGCTGGTACTGCTCCCGGCGCTCTCCATTGAGTAAAAAAATTAACTTAAAACCACACCACACCATCAGCCTTGTGTGTTCCCCTTGCGCCTCACTACAAATTGGCGATGAGGCTGGGGGGGGCGGACACCGAACGTCAGTCCCGCGGCGCAGTATGGGCACGCGCTGAGAACCGGGGACAAGTGGAGAGCGCGGAAGAGGAGCCGCCATCTGTCTACAGTGCGGCGCGTAGTGCCCAACGGCAATTGGACTCCCATGGTGAGCCTGCGAGACGCTGCACGGCCGGCCGCCCCCGCTCCAGGAGATTCGAGTGGGCGGCCGCACCGCGTGTGAAGCGGTACCCCTCCCCCATCGCGAAGGTGAGCACGACACGCCCACAGGGCGCGAGGACGAGCACCCACACTAAAGGAGTGCGAGGGGAGGCCAGAAAAAAGAACTGCCCCGGCCAACATCTACTGGTGGGCATAATTAGAGTGCAGAAGCCGATCACAGAGCTCAGAAGGGGCCTTGACGGGGAGGCCAGGAAAAGGACTGCCCCGGCCAGCATCTACAGGTGCGCATAACTGGAGTGCAGCAGCCTGTCACATGCCAGAAGAGCTCAGAGGGGGTCTTGAGAGGGAGGCCAGGAAGAGAATTGCCCCGGCCAGCATCTACAGGTGCACATAACTAGAGTGCAGTCAGCCACGTCCTAGGACTGCCAGCCCTGCAGCATTGCATAATCAGCGCGCATGAGCCTGCCATAGGCCAGGAGTGCACAGAGGTAGCCTTGAGGTGCACAGCCCCAGCCAGCCACATCCATGGCCTGCTAGCCCCGCAGCTTCGCACCAGGCAGCCACACAGCCCTACCAGCAGTGAAGAGCTGCTTTCAATACCCTACCCCACAGACAACCCCAAGAGGCACACCAGAGGGACGCAAGAGTCTTTGCTGAAGATACACCAGGGGCATGAGCTCCGGCACTCCAGGTGAGACAAGCGGCCGCAGGACACCTGATCCTGGTGCACCAAGGCCTGGTGGGTGAGAACCTCACATCCCAAGCAGCGGCGTCTGGCAAGCACGAGCAAAGTGCACCGGGGAGCCCCCCACCCAGGGCGGAAGAAGCACCACCAAGGAAGCCTGCCGTCATTTGCACACAAACCTTCTCCCTCGCGTACCCGGTTCCCTTTCTGCCGAAAACCAGGGGAGCCGGCTATGAAATGGGAGGATTGGAAGGAGTACTTCCTGAACTATCTGTCGGCGCTGGAGGATGAAGGGGACAAGGTTTTCCCGAGCAAAAGGAAAAAGAAGATCCTGCTGCACAATCTAGGTCCAGAAGGCATCAGAGTATACTTGAACTTAGTAAAGAAGACCAGACCTCAAGATGACAACGACGTGTTTCAATATGCCATAGAAGACCTGGACAGCCATTACCAGCCAGTGGTGTGGACCACAATAGACCGCTTACATTTCTTTCAAAGGAAACAGATCGCAGGGGAGTCAGTGGACGACTACATGGCAGCATTGAAAAGATTGGCAGTCACCTGCAAATTTGGAGGACTTCATGATGACTTCATACGGGACCAGATTATCATGCATATGGTGAACACGTCTATTCAAGAGAAGCTATGGGTCAGTGGCGACACCCCTCTCAAAGAGATAGTGGCCATGGTCAAAAAGGCGGAGCTCTCCAAGCGGTGTGCGGAAGCAGCCAAAAAGGGCGATGCCAGTAAAGCCACAGTGAGCAAGGTGACAGACGCCACCCCCCAAGAACGGAAGCCATCGTTCTCAGGGAGCACTAGGCAGCCCAAGATATTTGCACCCAAAACGGCCGCAAACCCGAGGCCTCTAGGGGAGGACAAGAATAGTTGTTACAGGTGCGGCAGCCGGACACACGCGGCCAATGACAAAAGATGTCCAGCTTTCAGAGCCAAGTGCCTCTACTGCGGGATCATGGCACACTTCGAGAAAGTTTGTAGCCGCAAGCCCTGGAAAACATCAGTAAAGTATGTGACGCAGGACTCAGAAACAGAAGAAGGTGGGGGCGAAGACGATGATGACAATGTGCTATGCATAGATGACCAAGTCTTAGACATAGACTGCTCCTGGACATGTAAGCCGTTGTGCGAACTTTCTGTAGGGGGAATTCCAGTATCAATGGTGGCCGACTCAGGATCCCCATACACCATCATACAATGAAACATTTGGGACCGGGACTTCGCACAGGTCATAGGCACACACCTCCTGCCCCCGGACTTCCATCCGGTCACCTTCACAGGGGAACCTATTCCCATGGTGGGATTCTTTCCGCTATTGTTTGAATTCAAAGGCCACACGGCCGAAGGGAAGCTATACGTGACGGAGAAAGGACCCTCAGTGTTGGGATGGGTGGATCAGGGAGAATTAGGGATTCAGTTGAACCCTGGAGGCACGACGTAGGTACTGATGACAGATCCTGCACGCACGTACAAAGCCAACAGGTGGAAATCGGATTTTCCGGCTGTCTTTGTAGGCACCATCGGCAAGCTGGCGAAGTTTACACACAAGATTTGCCTCAAGGAGGGAGCCAAGCTGGTGAACCATAAGGTGTGGAACATCCCCTTTAATTGTAGAGACGCGTTACAGCAAGAATTACAACGCTTGGGAGATAATGGAGTGATCAAGCCTACTGAAAGTGCAGAATGGCTGGCGCCACTGGTCGTAGCCAGGAAGCCCAATGGAAAGGTGCGTCTATGCATAGACTTACGGGAGCTCAACAAAAACATCATAGTAGACAAGTTCCCGTTGCCTAGGATAAATGAGATGTTGGCTCAGACAAAAGGCATCAAATGGTTCTCCACCATAGACCTGACCTCTCGGCGTACCACCAGATAGCACTACACCCTACGTGCAAAAACTCACCTCGTTCATCACGCCATTCGGATGCTACCGGTTCCGGCGGATGCCATTCGGTCTGGCATGCGCCGCAGCAGTATTCCAGAAGTTGATGCATAAATTTTTCAAAGACATGGAAGGAGTGCAGTATTTCCAGGACAACATCCTGATCATGGGGAGAACCAAAGCAGACCACGACACCAAGCTCTCCACAGTGCTGCGTATTCTGGCGCAAAACAGCCTCACTGCTGAATGGGACAAGTGCAAGTTCGGCATAACCTCAGTGAGGTACCTGGGTCACGAAATAAGTGAATAAAGGAGTCGATCCAAAGCAGGCTAACATGAATGCACTCAAGGATGCACCCACACCAAGAAGTAAAGAAGACCACCGTTCCTTCCTAGGAATGGCGGAGTTCAATAGCAAGTTTGTTCCTCACTTTGCCACCAAAACGCACAATATGTGTCAGCTACTAAAGGAGAACACAACTTTTGCATGGTCGGAGGCATCCCAGGAAGAATTTCTGCAAATCAAAGATGACATCCGCAAGGCTGTGCCTCTACACAAATTTGCCCAAGGAGCCTTATCAGTCCTCACCACAGATGCGAGTGACAGAGGGTTGGGGGCAGTCCTCATGCAGAAGTCAGCAGAAGGTGAGATGACAACGGTCAGCTTTGCGTCCCGATATCTGGCCCCAAACGAAGAAAGGTTCAGTGCAGTAGAGAAAGAGATGCTAGCAGCGATCTGGGCAATGGAAAGATTCCGCCAATTCCTGTGGGGCTCTAGATTCCTGCTCAGAACGGACCACAAGCCGTTAGTTAAGGTGCTCACACCCAGTGGACATGCGAGCGCAACACAGCGCATAGCAAAAATGACGCTAAGGTTGCTGGACTACGTATATGATATCGAATACATCCCGGGTGCCAAGAACAAAGTCGCTGACTACCTCAGCAGAGCAGCTGCGATGGAAGACGCACCCAAGCCAACAGATGAAGACGACTACACCATAGCATTCGCGGAGGACCAGGAAGCATTCATAAGTGCACAAGAATGGAGAATGGCACATGACAACGACGCATGCCTCACAGCTGTGAAACGGTTCATAGTCACGGGGTGGCCAGAGAAGAAGCAACATCAGAAATTCTATGAAGTCAGAGACGATCAGTAGGGGACAAAGATGTAGTCCTACTACGAGGAGACAAAGTAGTCCCTCTGGCCCAATTGGTAAAGCGCCTACTCACGATCCTGCACAAAAGACATTTGGGCATAGTGAAAAGAGTCAAACAAGCTTACTGGTGGCCTGCACTAGATAACCAAGTGGAGAGGCACGTCAGAGAATGCATGCAGTGCAGCAACGCGGACAAGACACAGACCACACTGCGACCGTCTCTGAGGAAGTTCGCCAATCCAATCAATCCATGGGACGAATTGGCCCTATCCTAGATGCACAGAGTGTACCGAAGTATGCCATCGTGCTCGTAGACCAGTATTCTAAGTGGCTGGAAAGGATCACTGACATAATATCAAATTCACAAATATAGAATTACCAAAATATCGAAGAAAAAATATAGAAAGCAAAAATATCGAATTCCTATGTACAAACAGGTAAGTTAAAAAATATCGAATCAAAAATATCGTTTTAAAAAATATTGTTAGTCAAAATATCAGATTTTTTTTAAATGTCTTAAAAGTAATTTAAAATTAATGAAATAATAAATATAACATTTACTATTACCACTCCAGTGAGTGCAACAGTAGGGAAAGCGTTGGATAGCGTAGGGGTAACATTTACCATTCCCACTCCAGAGAGTGCAACAGTAGGGAAAGCGTTGGATAGCGAAGGGGTAAAAATTACTATTCAATATTTAATTACTTACCTTCAATTCGATATTTTTCACCACTACATTCTGTCCATTCGATATTTTGTCCATTCTATATTTTGACTTCGATATTTTGGTAATTCTATATTTTGAATTCGATATTTTGTCTTGTCAACTGCCGGAAATTGAGTTATATGAAACAGTGGACATGGAACGGAATGGAATACAGACAAAACACACCCTGGTATATCACCCGGCCGGGAACGGCCTAGCCGAAAGATTTAACAGAGTCATCATGGGGTCAGTACAGGCAGCCATCAATGCAGGAAAGGACTGGGAGAAAGAACTAAAATGTACAGTTTGGGTTTACCGCATCACTCCCACCAAGACAGGATATAGCCCATTCAAGAGGGGCCGGGATCAATTTACCAGAGACAATGTGGCATGGAAGCAGTGGACAGTGCAGAGCAAATGGTCTCCTGTGGTGGATCGCAGTAACTTAGCAAAATCGGAAAGGATTTACACAGACCATTACAACAAACGGCACAATGTCAAAGAAACGTCACTGGAAAGTGGGGAATGGGTCAGAGTGAAGCTTGCTCAGTTGAGGAGGAAAGGTGACAGCAAGTTTAGTACGCCCCTGCAAGTTCGAGAAATCTACACTAGCCCTTTTAAGTGACGAAAAGATATGGTCCAAAGACAGAATGTCAAAGTGCAACAAAGTGTTGAAATGGGCCAAGGTGGGAGTAAGGCAACCAGAAAGGAACTACGACTGGAATCTGGAGGAGGAGGGACATTCGGCAGACCCAGGAGAACCAAGGAGTAGCACCGTGAACACCAATGCTGAAGAGACAAACGCCACCAGAACACAGAGGAATTTAGAAGACACAGAACAACAGACACAGCAGGAGAACCAAGGAGCGGGGAATTTGGACATGGGGGGAAAACGCCGGAGACACCTAATGATGCCCCACCCACTGGTAGCAGAGACAATAGGACACGTACCCCGTTGAAACACACCCGCACAAGTAGAGATGTGTTCCTGCCAAAAAGGTATCATGAGTACAACATTAAAGTATGATTCCCATCATGAGAACTTTCATCCCCATTATACCAGTTTGTGTTTGTATTGTGGTTTTGCTAAAGGGGGGAGATATGTAGAGTTGCACTCTAGTGTTCCTGGCATCACGTGAAAGGAAACACTAGGAGCGCAGGCGGCAATTGTTGGTGATTAATAGCCAGCAGCGTTACGGGCTGGTACTGCTCCTGGCGCTCTCCAGTGAGTAAATAAATTAACTTAAAACCACACGGGGTGTCCGCCTCGTTTGTTCCCCTTGCGCCTCACTACAGTGTCAGAATCTTGCTCATGATTGGATGCCCCTTGTCTCTTTAGGTTCACTGCTCTTGATTGGACGACTCTCCTCCCTAGAGTTTTTCCTTTCCCTGGAGAGCTTTTTCTTTACCCTCGCTTTTGAGTGAATGAGTTGTAACCCTTCACAGCTGGCGTCATGGAACTACTTTTCTTTTTTTCCTTTTCATTTCAAATTTAGCACTCCATGGGTGCGCATGTCCTGCTCCTTCCTCTTGCCTTCTCTGCACATTGACCACACTCTGGGTCTTTATGTCACTCTCCAAACCCTCACCACCCAGTTTTTCTCCTTCAATTCTCCCATCAAGTCTCTGACAGCGAGTAATACTGTGGCTTGGTGCTGCTCATTCCTTCTCCCCTCTTCCACCTCTAGCTTCCTCCTCTTCCTCTTTTTGCCTTCTTCCGACTTTCTGCCCCATCTCACACATTCCCCACCATCACTTTCCCAATGCCCCACTCCTGTTGGCCGCCACTGTTGCTTTTGCTAACGTCAGATGCTTTTAAAATTGTGTGGCTGCTGTTCAGCATGGCTAAAAGTTAGTGGGGTAAAGGAGAGAGGTGTGGAGTGGAGTGTTGGAAGTGGAGTAGAGTGGAGTGTTATGGAGTGGCGAAGAGTGAGTAGAGTTGATTGGCATGGAGTAGCGTGAAGTGGAGTGTTATGGAGTGGCATGGAGTGGTGAGGAGTGGCGTGGAGTGTTGTGGAGGGAGTAGAGTGTAGTAGATTAGAAGGACATGTAGTGGAGGAGATTTGAATGGAGCACAGTGTCAGAGTGGAGCAGAGTGTTGTAGAGTGGATTGGGATGGAGTACTGTGAAGTGGTGCAGAGTAGACGTAGAGGGTGTTGCACAGAGTGGGATAGAATTTTGTAGAGTAGGGTGGCATAGAGTGGAGTAGAATGTCGCAGAGTGGAGTAGTATATTAGAGTGGAAAGCCATTGAGAGGAGTCGAGTGTTGTAGATTAGGGTGGCATATAGTCGAGTGAAGTGGCAAAGAGTGTCATTGAGTGGAGTACCGGAGTGCAGTAGAGTGAAGTAGTGTGTTGTACAATAGAGTGGAGTGGCATAGAGGAAGTTGTGCAGAGTGTCGTAGAGTGGAGTAGGGTTGTAGAGTGGCATAAAGTGGAACAGAGAGTTTTAGAGTAGAGTGATGTTGAGTAGGGTGCCGTAGAGTGCAGCGACGTAGAGTGGGATATTGTAAAGTGAAGTAGAGTGTAATGGGATAGAGTAGAATGATAAAGACTGCATTGGTGTATAGTGCAGTGGCATAGAGTGATTCAGAGTAAAGTGATGTAGAGCAATGGGATAGGGGAGAGTGGCGCAGAGTGCAGTAGAGTAAAATGTTGCAGTGTAGAGTATAGTGGCATAGAGTGCAGTCATGCATAGTAGATTGGCATAGAGTGTATTGGCTTTAAGTAAAGTGGTGTAGGGTGCATTGGCGTAGAGGGGCGTGGTGTAGAGATAGGGTGGTGCAGAGTGGAGTGGCGCAGGGTAAGTTTCAGTGGCGTTGTTAGAAATGGGGGTCTCTAGTTGGCAGAGGTAGGTACCTTTGACCAAATAGGGACCCTTGCTTTTAGTCAGGGTAAGGGGGAAACACACTCTAGATAACCCCTGCTTACCGCCTTGGTAGCTTGGCACGAGCAGGCAGGCATATCCCAAAGGCAATGTGTAACGTATTTGTACCAACACTCCTAGTAACTCAGTGATAACACCACAAATGGACACCACACAGGTTTAGAAAAAGAAAGTATTTTTATATAATCTTCACAAGACCAAAACAACAAAAATCTGACATACATATATGTATGTATGTAAGGGATTGGTAAAGCGCTGGAATCACCCCTGTAGGGGTATCTCCCCGCTATTGTATTGAGGGCACCGGAGATGCAAAAGATCAGACCCGGAATAATTCCGTCTTCAGGAGTTACATAGGACAAGCTTTTCAGTAAAAATGTCTTTTAAAAGTGTTGTCAAAAATAAACTTGCAGATTCTGTATTTCTTGGGGTAATCAAACAAAATATCCCCAGCACAGTTCTCTTGAGCACCTGCACGCATCGCTCTTGTGGTTAGGGGACTTTCCCCCGCGGGAATGCTGGCTCCGCAGTCAGTGATTGCAAAAGTATACCACCAAAAGCTTGAAACATACAGATTCCGGAACAGGCCCTGGTACCGCAGATCTTCCGCTGTACCAGTATGGGCTGTAATTATCATTTAAAGAGGGGAGACCCCACTACCCAGGTAAATGCTTGCACAGTCCCCGGCAGGCCCACTAACTAGAAAAGCGACTCACTACATCCCTGCACTCTCACAATTCGCCCAAGGCCACACGACAAGCGGCAGTTCAGATTTCAGGCTTAGATCATGCTCGCACAGTCCCCGGCAGGCCCTCCAACCAGAAAAATGCTCCAAACAGTCCCGTCGACTCACAACCCGCCAAAGGCAACACGACAAGCGGCAGTTCGGATCTCAGGCTCAGATCGCTACTCTGAGCGTTCCCCGGGGAGCTGCTGCCCACGCCTCGGGTGGTCCTCGGACGTGAGCCCTTATCCCGGATGACGCTGCACGGGGGGAAGCCAGGCAGCCCTTCCTGACTCGAGTGCGGCATCCATTCTTGGCTCGACACTGACGTCCTTCTGGGTGGCACCCTCGTCAGGCGGAATCATGGTTACCAGGCACTGCCCCTCAGCCAATGATTACAGCCCAACTTCCTAGTTAGTTCAGAGGGTTCTGCCGTCGACTGGGGGACAGCGGCGGTGACGGCCACGAAATCCCTGCACAAGCTGGGTGCAGACACATGCACACTGCGTCACAGGTGCGACCTTGGGAATAAAAACACTTCTCAGCAGTCACCGCCTCCCGAAGGTCACAAACTGTGTGCAGACACACACACACAGTGTCACAGAGGCAATCCCAGGAATTAAGTGCTTTTCAGCAGTCACAGACTCACGAAGGTCACAGTGCAGGTAGAGCTGTGTGCAGACACACGCACACAGCGTTGCTTTGGAAACTCCTTGGTCCTGAGTTTCCACAACAGGAGGCCAGCTCTCCTTAGGCCCTTGGAGATCTCTTTTAAGCAGGGGACACAGCACACAGCAAAGTCCTTCTCCTTCCCTTGGCAGAATAGCAACTGTTGGTCAGCTCTATAGCACACCGCAAGGACAGTCCTTCTTCTCAGTATCTCGTGCTCTTCTCCTTGGCAAAGGTTGCTCTTAATTCCAGGATGATCTAAAAATCAAGGGTTTCAGCTCTAATATTTATACCCCAAAATGTCTTTGTTCTCTTTGTGTGAGGGGTCCTGAACCTAGTCCAAACCAGTTCGGGGTGCAATCTGCCAGTGCACAACTTCTTCCTTTGTCAGTGTGGGCCAGGGTCTTCAGACACACAGCAGGAGGTGGAGCCAGTCTTTTGTGGAAGGCAGGCACAGACCTAGTCAGGTACAGGTGCTACTCCTCCCACCACTCTAAATGCAGATCAGTCTATTCAGCCTACGGCTGACTCACCCAGACGCCTGGAGCCACCCCAACCCCTGTTACTCCAAAGCCAGACAGTCAATCCACAAACATGCAGAGGCACACAGGAAGGTTGGACAAGAAAACAACCATTTTCTAAAAGTGCTATTTTCAAACACAGAATTTAAAAACCATCCGTACTAAAAGATGTGTTATCAAATTCTGAGTTCAGGGATACCAGGCTCCAATTTTTCATCTTACTCCTATGGGAAGATATGCTTGTAAAATGTTACAAAGCATTCCACATTCTGTCCTATGGGCAAGATAGCCTTTCAATAGTGAAAAATGAGATTGGCAGTATTTTATTATCAGGATATGGTACACACACCAGTAAATGTCCTACCTTTCACTGCACCCTGCCCAAGGGGGTACCTTTAGTCTTCCATAGGGGTGTCCTATGTGTAAGGAAAGGGAAGGGTAGGACCTGGCAAGTGGGTGCACATGCCAAGTGAACGTGGCAGTTAGCAAACTGCATGCAAAAAGAACAATTGATGGTCAGAATGCAGAACAATGTCATACATTCACCCCAGTACAGAGATCTGGGCCTAAATCCATCGTTTTGTTGCTCAGCACGCCATTCCAGTTTTGACCAAGCCATATACAAATCAGTCTTGACCCTGCGCCCAATGGGAACAGTCCAGCCCAAACGGCCAGGTCCTCCCTGGACTGGAAACAAACATCCTAGGACCAGTTTCTGGCTTTCAGCCCTCATCAGCCAGGATAGCTTTCCTCCAGTGGCATGGAGAGTCTGGGCACTCAGTTAGCAAACTGCATGCAGGCACAGCTGTGACAGCCCTGAGACATCTTTTTAGGGCTACTCATGTTGGTGGCACAATCAGTGCTGCAGACCCACCAGTAACACAGTAATAGTAACACTAGTAGCATTTAATTTACCAGCCCTGGCACAGGTAGTGCACTTTACTAGGGACCTACTGGTAAACAGTGCTGTAGAGAGCAGTGGCATAGAGTTCAGTGTTGTAGAATGCAGCATTGTAGAGTGCAGTGGTGCAAAGTAGATTGTAGTTGTTTAAAGTGGATTGGCACAGAGTGCAGTGGTGTAGAGTGGAGTGGCACAAGGTAGAGTGGCGTAGTGTGTAGAGGCGTAATGTGTCGTGGCGTAGGGTGCACTGGCGTAGAGTAGCGTAGAGTGGTTCAAAGTAGCGTGCAGTGGCATAGAGTGCAGCAGTTCAGAGAAGAGTGGTATCAAGTTCAGTGGCACAGAGTTCAGTGTGGCAGAATAAAGTGGCATAGAGTGAGGTGGCATAGAGTGGAGCAGTGCAGAGTAGAGAGGAGTGGTGCAGGGCAGAGTGCAGAGGCATAAAGTTAAGTGATGGAGACTTTAGTGTCCTAAGGTGTAGTGGCATACAGTGCATCAGCATAGAGTGGTGCAGAGTAGAGTGGTGCAGAGTTGAGTGCAGTGGAGTAGAGTGCAGTGGTAGAGAGTGCAGTATTTCATAGTAGACTGCTGTAGAGTGCAGTCCTACATAGTAGAGCTTCATAGTGGCTTGGAGTTTAGTGGCGTAGAGATGTACAGAGTAGAGTGGCATAGAGAGCAGTGGCATAGAGTACAGTGGTGCAGAGTAGATTAGTGTGGTGTAGAGTGCAGTCACGTAGATTACAATGGCATAGTGTGCAGTGGCATAACGTTTTGCAGAGTACAGTTTAGTGGTGTAAAGTGTAGTGGTGCAGAGTAGATTGGCATAGATTGCAGTGGCATAGAGTGCATTGGTTTTGAGTAAAGTAGTGTAGAGTTTATTGGCATAGAGTGTACTTATGCAGAGTAGAGTGCATTGACCCAGAGTGGAGTGGCACTGAGTGGATTGGTGCTGAGTGCAGTAGTACTGAGTGCAGTGCTGTTGAGTGCAGTGGTGCTTTTTGCACTGGCATATAGTTGATTGTTTCAAATTAGAGTGAAGTGGTGCACAGTAGAGTACAATGGCGTGTCACAGATTGAAGTCGCTTACAGTGCAGTGTTGCAAAGTAGAACGGCATAGAGTGGAGTGGCACATAGTGGGGTGGTGCAGAGTAGACTGGAGGGGGATGGATTGGTGTAGAATAGAGTGGAGTGAGGTAAATTGAAGTATGCATAGTGTGGTAGTGTACTGCCATTACAGACAACACATCTTCAATTGAAATGACCATTACATTTGCACAGATATACAGTTCTATTGATAAAAGTATACAGCACACAAAGGATAATGTGTGTAAACGCCATCACCTAGAGTTTTGATTTGTTTCCACCACATTTTAGAATTACCAAAAAATGTGCTTTATTTGTGCTTTTCTAATTCTGATATATTCTGAAATATCTACACAGTTCATTTACATATATTTAAATTTTGTTGCTTGTTAGTATCGCACAGCCTTACTCAAACACACTCACAGTTGCCAGCATAGTTGTCACATACATCCTCTCACTTTTAAGTCAAAGAAATAAAAGTAAACACCAAGGTTCCTGGAAGACAGAGCCTGAAATGTAACCTCTGTCTTTAAATGCACAGCACGTGACAAGAAAAGAACAAGATTTTAAGGCCTGTGTACAGAAATCGAGCACTGGTGGAAGCCTACTGTAAAACGAATTTGGCCAATGGAAGAACTAGCTCAAGCTGGACAGCCTAAAACAAATAGAGTCAGAAAATAGAAAGCAAGCAAATGCGAGTTACCACCACAAAGCCAATGGTGAGCAATGCACAGAATGCATTCCCAAGGAAGCTTTCCAAATGTCCCCAAGATGCAGTTAGCAAGCAAGACAACTGTGCTGTCTGGTAGGTTTCGACCTAACAAGGCAGAGGCAGTGCAAAGGAATAACCAATAATTGAGGTAATTTAGTAGCAGCAGTGTCCAGCGCCATGTGCACTCCAACACGCCAGTTGCCTCTCTGGTGTAATATGAAAATTAGCAAAGGAAAATTGAAGCAGCATCCACATGATGCCAAATATCTAACACAGCAAATGAACACATTTGGTATTCTTGTTTATTCTATATCAGTTGAGTATTTATTTTAGAGAAGGCTTGCATAAAAAATTCGAAGAATAGCTTGTCAAACGAGATCGGAAACAAGTCTTTTTTACCTTTTTGAAACTTTTCAATCAAGTACGCGATTTTAGCTCAATAGTACATTGAAACATATTTTATTAACAACGCCAAATGCTGGTGGCACATGACTCAGTCAACAGGAGTTTTACCACTCCTGGTCGCTTGTTTTTTTCAATGCTGAATAAGAAAAAAAGAAACAGAGACAAAAATTAAGTAATTAATAACTGTCAGAAAAACACAACAGCACATGAAAAAAATGGGCCTCAATGCTCATGCTAATAATGTAATCGTTTAACATGATTCAATCACTTCCAGAGATGAATAAATGTATTTCTTTAGATGTTAAGCTGTATGAATTATGACAGTTGCCTTTTATTAACTCACAGAAATATGTCAAGTCAATAATAATGCTTTTTTCCCTCTCGTTTGAATATTCAGGTAAAAGTTCTTTTTTTTTTTTTACTTTTTTTTTATTTTTTCCTTTAGAGAAAACATGATGGCAGCAGACTGTAAAAAAAACATACAATTATACATAAGTAAAACACCAAAGATGTCATAAAGAGGAACATAAAGAAGAGGAAAGGTTATACAAAACAATAAAATCATTTTTTTTAGTTAGAAAGCCAGTTCTCAAAGGGTGCCCAATTTTTAGAAGCAAGCAAACGCCTTCTCCTCCCTCTAAGCGAATGGACCGACGTCTCCAGTTTATGCCATGCAAGCATCCTTGCTTTCCAATGAGAGAAAATGGGGGGCTCAGCGCTCAACCATTGTGATGTGATACATAATGTGATCATGGCCATTGCAATAAACAAAAAAGCTTGAGTGTGTCTCGTTCTTTCAGAGAGGGTTGAATGTTCATACCCAGTTATTATTAACTCCGCTGAGATTTTAACAGGAATTTAAACTAACTGATTAATGAAAACTTCAATTTCATTTACAAAGAGGCGTAAATCAGGACATGCATAGAACATATGGATGGAATCAGCAGAGAACAATTTACATCTAGTCCAGGAGGATCCTTTAGCACCTCTGACAACTCCCCAACTGACTAATTTAGCAGGAGTATGGTAAAGATTAAACATTGACATATAGCTTTGAGTACCCAGCGTGCCAGAAACCAAGACAGACCTAGCTAATTCTAACGGAATTTTTAGATCAACAATGGGGACCCCAAATTTAACAGCCCAATTATTATTCTGAGAATCTGGATCATCAGGAAGTTGAGATAGAAAACACTGGTACAGAGCACTTAACCTAGACTTTCTTCGTATTAATTCGATAATAGTAATCTTGTCGAACATATTAGGATTTCTAGGAAAATTCTTATCAAGGAAGCTTCTAAGCTGTAAATATTTGAAGAAATAATTAGATTGTAAATAAAACTTCTCCTTCAAATAAGAAAATGAAGCCAACTGACCTAAGTGAGCCAAATCACCAATTTCCTTCCAGCCCGCAGAGCTCCATTTTATGATCACCCCCTCTTGAAATATTGGGGGTAATAATCCTGGCACCTTAAATGGAGTATAATAATTAAGCTTTGAAATAAGAAAGTGGCGACAAATTCTTTGCCAGACCGAAAATAGGGTCCAGCAGACCTTAAATTTCGTTTTTTTTATAATAGCTTGGTTTGAGGACCCGAGTTAGAACTCCTTTGACAGCATCACCAAGCGATATTGCATAAATATATGGAGACATGTGAACAGGAATATCAACTGAATCACCCAGCAAAGGAACGCCAAAATGTTGTATCAGAGCTGCCCAGTAATAAAATTACAGATTCGGAACTGCCCAGCCGCCACGCTCACGTGGTAAACAAGTCCATTTTGCCGCCCTTCTTGATCTGCGATAACCCCATAAGAATCGTTGGCATATCCTTTCTGCCCTTGTTAATGTTGCCTTAGGAATTAGGAGTGGAATAGATCTAAAAAGATATAGAAATTTCGGGAGGACGAGCATTTTTAAGATGTTACAACGTCCAAAAAGCGAAAGATGTAGGTGATCCAATCTCTCTAACTTAATGTGAAGTGAATCAATTATAGTAGAATAATTCAGATCCGGGATCTGATCCACATCGGCCGAAATTTGCACACCTAAGTATGTAGCCTCTGGAACTACAGGAGCCTGTGACAGGGGCATAGCTATAGATTGAACAATTTGAGTCTTTGCTACATTTAGCTTATAGCCAGATATAGCACCAAATCGCCCCGAAAGAATCTCTAATGTACTAAACGACGAACCAACATTATCAGTTAGGACAACAATGTCATCAGCATATGCTAGTGACTTGTACTCCACTCCCTGGACCCTAACAGGAGAGATGCCCTGGGACCTTTCGATCATACTAAGGAAGGGATCAATGAACAAGGCTAAAAGGAGGGGAGAGCAGGGGCAACCTTGTCTGGTCCCCCTGCTAATAGCGAAGTACTCTGACTCCCTCCCTGAAATACGGATTGCAGCAGATGGAGCCAGATACAGGGCTTGAAGAGCCTGAATAAAGTTAGCAGAGAATCCCTTCCAACGTAAGACGGCCCACAGGTATTCCCAGGAGACCCTGTCGAACGCCTTCTCGGCGTCCAACAGGATCACCCCAAGAGGAGAGCCCGTGGCCTTAGCCCAATCAAGCAGGGCAATGACACGCCGAATATGATCGGTTGTGTCCCTACCGGGAATAAACCCATGTTGACTGGGCGAGACCAAAGGGACAATAATTTGAGCTAACCTAAAAGCAAAAATTCTAGAATACATCTTGCTATCGGTGTTGATAAGCGCTATTGGGCGATATGATGAAGGGTTCAACTCGTCCTTGCCTTTTTTCTTAAAAAGGACGATTATCGCCCGTCGCCAAGAGACAGGAACGACCCCGGCTTGCGCTGACCTAAAAACATCTAACAGCTTAAGTACGGATGAAAAAGTTTTATAGAACTCTAGATGAATAAGATCACGACTGGCTGCTTTGCCGTTGGAAAGGGATTTTATTGCAATTTTAACTTCCTTCCAGCTAATAGGTGCAGACAAAACTTCATTTTGCTCTGCTGTGACCCTCAGAGTGTCTAAAGGGTGAAAAAACTGATCCATGGTATCTTGTTGTTGCAGGGTAATAGTAGGATCTTCTGTATATAAGCTAGAATAGAAATTCACAAAAACATTCAAGACACCGCTAGGAGTTTCCTGAACAGTACCAAACTGATCAAGAACTCGAACAATCCGATTGGCCATGGCCCTTTCTTGTAATCTCTTTGTCAGGACCTTGCCTGAGTTTTCCCCAAACTCATACATTAAGGTTCGAAATCGGATATATTTAACTGCAAGATCTTTATACAGTGGTTCTAACATATTAGACTTTGCTATTGCAACCAATTTCTGACTGCTAACCACATCTTGACCCAACCGGATATTAGAGCTTAAATCAGGTTCTGCTTGTCGAAGTGTTTCTAAACTAAATTTAATTTCCTGCTGAGCTTGTTTCCAGCGGTAAGAAGCAAATCTTTTAGTTTCTCCACGCAAAGCAGCTTTAAATGTGTCCCAGACAACAGAGGTAGGAGCAGTGCCCCTATTAAAATTAAAAAATTCTACAATCCAAGCAGTCATCTGTTCCTGATATTGCTCATCTAAGAGCAATTTCCTTTCGAAGGTCCATGATCTGATCTGTTTGATAGGGCGATCCCATGGAAGGTTAATAATTATGGGAATGTGATCAGATATGGTCCTGGGAGTAATTTCAATCTTAGCAGATCCGACAGATTGATCAGACATAAAAACATAATCAAGCCGCACCATTTTATTATGTGGAATGGAATAAAATGTATGGCCATCACTATTTTGATGATGATAATGCCAGACATCAATCAGGCCATGTTCCACAAGAAGGGTCTGAAGGGCCCTAAAAACTTGGGGCTTCTGACCTACTTAGCTATGATGTGTTGATATATTGATTTGGCTGGAGATATTGATATTAAAATCACCACAAAACAGCATTGAGTGGGGCCTCCCTGCCAATTCCACATTTTAAATTCCTGAAGATTTGGGGGTCATCCAGGTTAGGGGCATAAATCGAACATATAGAAAGAAGAAGGTTATTTACCACCAATTCAAGAACAAACCATCTGCCACAGTTGTCTTCTTTCACTCGATTAACCAGCCCAACCCCTGTTTTTAGCAGGATAGCAACACCCCTAATGTAGATGTTTGGCGAGCACAGGCAACTAAATCATACCCTGGGGATCTTAAATGTCCTCGACTACTCCAGGGAATATGTGTCTCCTGTAGACAGATTAAGCCTATCTGCATAATTTGGAGCATTTTGTGGAAAATCCTGCGTTTTTTAGGGTCGTTCAGCCCACAAATATTCAATGTCGCACAGCTGAGCCTATCCCCCCCCATTAGAAATTATCGAAAACCAGCAGCCTGGAAAACTCACTTTACTAGTGGAGAAAAAATGTAATTCTCCGAGCATTAATTTGCAGAATATTAGGACCATATAGAACAAGCTTTCAAATCTTGAGCACTTTCCTACGCAAACACAAAAAAGAAACAGTCTCCTGACCACCACCCACCACCAAAACACACCCCACCCCAAAGCACACACACCCCCACCCTCCAACCCCCCACTCCCCTCACCCCCCATGTGAGGCAACAGGACCATGGTCCTTATGATGGTTAAGTTGGTCCGTGGTCCCCCCTGTCTAAACATGACAGATGACCCTGCCATCCAAGAAATGAAAATACTGAAAAGAAAAAATATGAAACAATCTGGTCATCTTAAGTCTCTACAAATTTCAAAAAAATTTCCTATCCCAGTTGAATAAGATGCATAAGGCCTTTTAAACTAGATTGTGTCCAGGAACTCCTTTGCGGATATCTCAGAGAAGAAGTACTTTGTCTGGCCCTTAAAAAGAACTTTTAGCTTTGCTGGGAAGAGCAGGAATGCCTGGGCTCCCTTAGCCTGAAATGAGGATATCAACTGACGAAGATGCCATCGACGATCCACTGTTTCTGAACAAAAGTCGGGCTGGACAAAAAATTGACAATTCTTGGCTGTACGCTTCTTATTTGGTCTGGCTAAGTCAAATATTTTTTCCCGAGCAAGAAAGTTGCTAAAACAGACTAAGATGGCACGAGGATAGGCATTATTACTACTAGATGAAGACTGTTTTTTTTGTGGAATGGAAACCTATGTGCTCGTTGTATTTCTAGGTTCCAGTCCCATTGGGTGACTTCTGGGAAGGCCTCAGTAAAAAAGCTCCACTATGAACTGCCTAGCATCCTCGCATTCTTTATTTTCATCAATACCTAAGATTCGAAGATTATTTCTTCTTGCACGGTTCTCTAAATCAGATAGTTTCCACAAAATATCCTTACGTTGTTCTTTAATCTCCGTAACAAGTTCCTTCTGGGCTACTGCGGCATCCTCTAAAGCAGAGATCCGCTCCTCTGCTTCGCCAACCCTTGCTGAGGTGTCCGTGCATGTTTTAATAACTCGGCGAAGAGAATTCTGCATTTTACGACCGGCACCTTATGTACGCATATTCTCCTGCCTTGTTGCCTCCCTATGCATGATGATAGTTTGATATATTGTTGAGAGGGATACCTCTTCAAAAGCTTCTATTGCAGGACCTTGAGAATTGCTAGCTGTCGGGCCGTTATTGATTGCAAAATCTTCTGGTGAGGTGTTATACGAACTTGTATCAGTTACCAATGCCAGTGCTTTAGCACCAGAAGCTTTACAAATTGTACCAGTGAGGTCTACTGCATTCAGAGCCCCTGAAGCCTCGTTCAGGCGCCAATCACCAGATTCACTATCAAAATCCGCCCATTGGGGCTCAGCATCCTCGTCCTCCTCCGATAGTGAATGATCTGAGACTGAATAGAATTTATCCGTGGTCTCACTAATCTCTGATCCCCTTGTATCTAAGGAAAGCTCAGCCGAATGATCGGTAAGGTGAGAGGCCAGTGAATTGACAGTCAGCTCCAAAAGCAGAAATAAGTTGATTGCCAGCCTGGCCTACATTTCCCAGAACACATTGGGGGAGGAAGTTTGAAGAGCTGGCAGAAGCTGAACTTAACATCTGCTCTGATGAACCCTCCAAATTATTATTAGAGTCAGAGAACACAGTATTTTGTAATAGAGGATCAGCTATAGGTTTTAAGACTGCATGAACAGTTTCAGCGAACATCTGTAAAGCAGCATCAATAAGAGTTAAATCTAAATCAGGAGCTGTAGCTGCTTGTTGCCGTTGGGCCGTTTACACCAGCTCTGGGGGGGGCAATAACCACCGCAGGAGCCCCCTCCTTACCAGGGTCTTTACTCGCCTTTAATCCTTTTGAGGCAACCTGCGACTTCAAAGTGCTATTCGGGCCGCTTTGCGCGGTTGTTAGTTTCTCCTTTGATCCCAGTCGATCAAAGAGCTGCGGCAGCATTTGTTCTTTCTTTGATGCTGGGCCGGTAACCGGAGGAGACGATTTCGCGGGAGCCACCGAACTTCCTCTCTCACTTGCCCCCGCAGAGACAGCAGCCTTGGATTCGGCTTCTGTGTTGATTCGGGCGGAGCCGCGGGTTTTCAGAGCTGCAGCGGCCGCCTTTGTTAAAGGCTTCGGGGGCATGTTGTGGAATGAGGAGTCGTGTCTCGAGGAGCAGCTACTCCCGTGAACCTGCAGATCTAGCCGGGACGCCAAGCCAGGTGCGCGCGGACAGGAGTGGAGAGCTGCCCGCCAAATCCAAAATAGTTTGACAGCGAGTCCCGATTTCACAGAGTCCAATCGAGAGGTGAGCGCCATAAGACGGGGGAGGTGTAAAAGTTCTAGTGTAGGGAATTTTCTAATTTTCAATTTCGCATCATGCATATATCCAAATACTTTGGTTTATCTCTCTAAGTAGTGGGAGAGAGATGATGTCTGAATGGAAGATTACACAAGACATACCAGTTGAATTTCCAAACGTATGCTCATGACGCCCAAATCTATTTAAAGCTGGAGAATTATCTCGTGATCCAGGCTATTTACTTGGTTCACAATTTAGACTGGATGAAGGAGAGTTTCATCTGGTGCACCAAATCAAATCCAAATTCCTGGAGTTGGCAGGGACTAATCAAGACTCGTCGCACTTTATCTTATTTATTTATTTATTTATTTAGCACATTTGTAGAGCGCTGTTACCCGGAGGTGTCCTGGCGCTGGTATGATAGAGTTGGCGTGGGTGAGCAGGCTTACTGAGTGAAGAGCCAAGTCTTGAGTCCTTTTCTAAAGACCATCAGGTCTTGAGTTTGTCTCAGCACCAGTGGGAGTTTGTTCCAGGCCTCTGCCGCCCTAAGGGAGAAACTCCTACCTCCCCAGCGAGCTCTTTTAATTCTGGGGACCGTGACCAGAGCCAGTTCTCCTGACCTCAGCGAAAAAGCAGTTTCATGTGTCTAGGGCCCATGTCGTGGAGGGCTTTGAAGACCATGCATAGTGCCTTGAATGCAATTCTCTTACGAATTGGCAGCCAGTGTAGTGCCACCAAGTCCTGAGTTACCAATGTGAATTTGGGAGTATCGGTGATCAGGCGGGCGGCTGCATTCTGCAGTAGTTGGAATTTATTAAGTACACTCTGCTGGGCGTTTAACATCAGGCTGTTGCAATAGTCCAAGCGTGAAAGCACTAGGCCTGTAACTATCGTTTTCCTGTGTTTCTTCTCCAAATACGGGAGAATTTTCCTAATGGTTTTGAGGGTATAATGCAGAGAGGAAGAGAGTGCATTAATCTGGGGTTTAAAGGACAGAGAGCTGTCCACCAGTATGCCCAGGTTTTTTACTTTGTCAACCGGCACGGGGAGCGGTCCCATTTCGTCTGGCCACCATCTAGGGGACCAGAAGTTCTCCCTTGCTCCAAAGAGCAGGACCTCTGTCTTCAAGGAGTTCAGTTTAAGGCAGCTTTGTGCCATCCAGCAACCCACTTCGTGCATACAGTTTTTGAATCTGTCTGCTGTATTATCAGTGTTGCCGGGTAAGAGGGACACCACAATCTGTGTGTCGTCGGCATAAGCCGTGAGTTGAAAACCGAACGATCGAATCACCGGTGCAAGGGTTGACACATAAACATTAAAAAGGGTAGGGCTAAGCGAGGATCCCTGGGGGACCCCACAGGGAAATACAAATGAATGTGATTCATGGCCTCCTAGCGCCACTGTCTGAGTTCTATCGGACAGGAAAGCTTGAAGGATTTTTAGAGCCTTTCCCTGGATTCCACAGGCCCTCAACCGGTCCACCAGCAAGTTGTGGTGGACCGTGTCGAAGGCCGCGGAAAGATCTAACAAAATCAGGGCCGCTCTGCCTCCTGCATCCATCACCTGCCTAATGTCTTCCATGGATTTGATCAGAGCGGATTCCGTGCTGTGTTCCGCACGAAAACCGTATTGGGAAGAGTCAAGATGGTCCCCTGTTCGTAAAAAAGCGCTGAGTTGCGTATTCAGGCTGCCTTCCATTATTTTGGCCGGGAGGGGGAGTCGGGCAATCGGGCGATAGTTGTTCATATCAGTGGTGTCTAAATTAGTTTTTTTTAGCAGGGGTAGAATGGAGGCTCGCTTCCATCTGGCGGGATATTCCCCTTTCTCTAGCATCTGATTAAAAAGGGGGGTGAGTCCTCTGGCAATGGCCTCTTGGGCTAGTTTGGCCACGGCGGTCGGACAGGGATCATGAGGGGAGCCTGATTTGATTTTAAGTATACGTCTCACCACTTCCTTTTCCGTGATGGGCTGAAAGTGTTGAAGTGTTTCCACAGGATCAGGGGGATCCGGGTCCTCCCTCGAGGAGGAGGTCTTCACCTGACTGTCTAGGGAAAAAAAGATGTTCTCTACCTTTTCACGAAAAAAGGTGGCCAGGCTTTCACAGAGTGAAAGCCTAGAGGGAATATCTGTGGTTTTTGGGTTTGCTAGGGAAGAGACCGTTTGGAATAGTTCTTTGGGGGTATTGCTAGCCTCTTCTATCCGTTTCGTGAGATAAGCCTTTTTTGCTTGTAGGATTCTATCTTTGTAATGTCTTTGCTCAGCGTTAAGAGTTTGTTTATCCGAATCGCTATAATTCATACGCCAGATCTTTTCGAGCTTTTTACATCGTGTTTTATGTTCCCTAATTTGTTCAGTAAACCACGGAGCCGTTGGATTTACCCGAGTTGAGTGGGTGGTTTTGGGGGGGGCCAAGAGTAAACAAGCCTGGTCCAACCAGGCCGTATAAGTCCTAGCTGCTTCCTCCACGTTGTTAGAAAGGGGAGTCCGGGAGTTTTTTAATATATCGTCCAGGTTGTCCCCTTTAATGTTTTTCCATTTTCTAACTTGTCTCGGGACGTTTCTGGTGCTAGGTGGTTTATCAGGCGTGGTGAGGGGAATGGCAAAGTGAATCGCTGAATGATCTGACCAGGAAACTGGTAAAACCAAGCTAACTTTTAGATAATTCGAGAAAATCCCGTCTAGGGTATGTCCTGCTCTGTGTGTGGGATCCAATACCAGTTGCATCATGTCAATCCTCTGCAGAAGTTTAATTAGCTCGCGAGTGTCTGAGTCTGCATTGCATTCCAGATGGAAGTTAAAATAACCCAGTAGAGTGAACCTTTGGGTACATATTGCCATTTCTAGTAGAGTACTCAATGCAACTATAAATCGGGCTTTATCACCTGGGGGTCTGTAAACAAGGCAGCCTGTGAAGGACAAGTGGTTTGCGAAGGTAAAGTTGAAAAGCAGAGATTCATCAAGGCCAGTAGGACCAGGTTGAAAGGAGCCTCTGGCATGAGAACACCTGCAAAGGTCATACCAAAAGTAAGATACGTGAGAGTTATTTTTGAAGCAGAGTGGTCTTTCACACACCAGGGATTAACAAACAAGGATCATGGCTCCACAGAGTATTTCCTCTGCTCGAGATGGATCAACATCTGGAACTCAAGAGAACGCTGTCTATGAGTTGCCTTGACTACTGCTCTGTTATCTGCTCAATGATCCAAAAGAAATAGATTAATAGGCACCAAAGTCTGCAAAACTAAGAGGCTGGAATGTGCATCAAGCTTCGTGGATGCAACATTAAACCAGCATGGAAAACCCTTCACGGGCAGAAGGCGATCTGCGCATCAAGATCAAAGTCATTGCGGGTTCTGTAGAGGGTTTTCACGTGTGCAGGAAGTATGTCGCCTTAACTGGTAACAGTGTGTGTTTGGGTAAAAAGCAACAGTGATGAAGACGGTGCAACAAGGTCAGAGGAGACCCCGAAACCTCTGCAGTGAGTGGCAAGGGCCCACTCAGTAATTACAACAAAAGTCCTGTGCACACGTTATGCGAGGTGTATACAAATGTCATGCTTATTTGAAGAACAATTCGTAGTTAAATGAAACAATGTGGACACAATTGAAAGTCCTTTTTTTCACAAAGTTGTATTGGACCTTCCTTTGTGGAAGGGTGACATCCAAAGAAAATAACCAGACGACACGAGTTTCGTCATGCGGGCAAGGTGCCTGTGACTCTTCAGGGCCGGGGGTGAGATGAAAGACATGGTACAGTATAGAGAAAATATATACACATTGCGCATTGTCTATCAAATAGTGAATAGCGCAGAAGACCACCTTACGTGAGTGGAAACCCTATGGACGTGAAAGCGAAAAAACATCAAATATTTTACAGTGACATCACACAAGAGACAGGTAGAAACCGTAGTGAGGAAATAAAACAAAAATGGTTCCGCGAATATGAGAAAAAACACTAAGATTCAAAATGAACAATATTGATTCATCCAGAACAAGAGGGTCGGTACAGATCCTGTAGCTAAGTACTCTAAATTGGAAATAAAAAAGTGACGTGACGCGTGAGAGGGTGAGACATTCAATAAGTGACATGGACACAGGCAGTGAAAAATGTGTTAGATCCTCATCATCATTAGAGGCAAAATGACAACCATTCTGTGTTAAAAAGCTAATCACATTGACTATGTCAGCAACTCAAACGAAAATTCTTGTATTACACTCGACGAAACACGTGTCGGCTGGTTATTTTCTTTGGATGTCACCCTTCCACAAAGGAAGGTCCAATACAATCTTTTGAAAACTTGTGACATTTGTATACACCTCGCATAACATGTGCACAGGACTTTTGTTGTAAGATCAAAGTCATGTGCATTGTAAACAAAGACTACTCAAAAAACTAAATGTTGTTCAATCCACTGCTTATTCTACAAATAGAAGCCTTCGTTCTGCCACTGCACACCTCAGCACATAAAGATCTTTCAAATGGCTTCAGCATGGAGGCAGATACATAGGAGTCCAGGACACTATGCTATGGAACACTAGAATCTCAAAACCAAGAGCCAAACCAAACTACTATTAAAAAAACATTGGAAGGTGGAATATTTCATGCTTGTCTACAATTGAGGTTTCACTCTGAAAAAGGGCTGCATTCGATAAACATCTGAAGAGGTACTGTCTTCTTGATTAGCCTCTAGTGAGCATGATTTATTCTTCCTCACTGCCCTCATCACTGTGATGTAACTGAAGTAAGTCATGCAGTCCTTTCAAAACTCTCCAATAAATAAATAAATGAATATGTACTGTAATGAACCCAAGGGTGTTTAGATAAAATCATAATATCAGTCATGGGTAGTAAGCACCTCTTAACCTGAAAATGGACATGATTGCCTTTGTAGAGATCGTAAACCGAAAAGATGTATATTCAAGTTTGAGATATCACAAAACTATCAAACAAAGATTAAAGGTGATGATTAAGGAAACCAAGTTTTCCCATCTTCTTAAAGTGTGAAATCTGTTAAGATTTTTGGGTTAAAAATGGTACTTATAGTACCACTTTCAAGCAGTGGGAAACTGGTCAACTACTGTGAGGCTTGACGCTGGCCTTACCTTACCAGCCACAATGTGTCCTCGCAGAAACAATGTGGCCAAACTCTTTAAGCCCTTCACCTAGTTGTGGAAAAGTAAATTTTGCCATGTTCTGTGTCCCTACGCTTCATCCATCATATGTTATGTGTGCATGACCAATATGCATATGTTATTCCCCATGTCCGATTAATGACGCAATTACAGTTGTGTCCACCTCTAGTATGTTAGTTTCCAGTCCTCGTGAATACTACGAATATCAGGCCTATGTAAAGTAATGTTGCCACGTTTCTCAGTGTGCACGTTATTCCATTGTAAAGTCCCCGTTTCCAGGCCTCAAAAGGGCCCGGACATCAGATTCAGCTCCTGTCTCCTGAAAGCCTCGCAGAGGAGCGATACAGCCCCCACCTGTGTCCTCGACCCTTCACTTACTTCCTGCTTCGCAGTGCCCGGTGCAGCCCGGCTCTGCCTCTGAGTCTGCCAAGAGTATGTTATGATTCCAGCTATCAGTTCAGTTCTCCTCTTCTGCATTTCTAAGCTACTGAACTGCATCAATAGTTTCCGTCATTGTCTAGCCTTCTCGTCTCCACGTTAGAGAAATACTGTATTTAATGGTCATTTAGTATTCTTCATCACGCACTACATGTAGAATAATGCATGGTCCAGTCTTAGAATCCAGTTAGCTTTTCCCCTCATGACTTCTAGTTTATATCAACATGTTCCCTAAACATCAGATACCAGATAGGGTTTAGGTACATGTCGCTCCGACCCTCCAGACTCTAGTCTCTGCTCCTAGCACAGAGTTCGTAGCCCCCAGCTTCTCCTAGTAACACGTCATTGCCAATTTTCGCGCACCATTAGGTTAGAGGTCCCGGCTCCTTAGGTAGCCCCCTCCTATGTTTCCGCCCATTCATGACATATTCTGTTACGTTTGCATCACATGTCTATGTATACTCCCAGTTACACCTACTTTTACTCTTATCTTTCGCGACTGCTACGCGTCACGCCTTCTGCTCCACCCACTGCTACGCCTACTGCAATGTAATGCTATGTGTTTGCGCTATGTATATAAATCGATGTATTGTTATTAAAAGCTAGCGCGCTCATCCCAGACCTAGCCCCAGCAGCTGCTGGGTCATCCTATGCAGGTTGTCCTGATCCTGTCCTTATGCTGTAATAAACCTGCAGAAACTCCTACTACCTCGAATCTTGACTCTTATTTTATTGAGCTATCTGTTATGCTATAAGTCTAGTCAAAAATAGGGTATTATTTATTTATTTACCACATAATGGCGCCCGAATAGGGACTTGCCCTTTCCCCACGCGTCGGTGAAGCCACGCCGACCCCCTGACCCTCTGCAGTCGTGACGGAACCCTTCTGCGCAGTGGCAGATATTTCTGCTCAAGTATCCCTCAGGCCCACGGAGGAGACGGAGGAGGCGGTCCAGCATCCGAACGAGACGGTGGAGGAACGCGGCGAGTCCCGACCAGAGCCCAAGCCGAGAGTTCAAGGTCCGAGGTATCCGGAGGCCCACCTGTAACCGAAGTCCGAAGTTCGTCGTCCGTCGTCCAGTCCAGTCCGAGGCCTTCCGTTCCGTGCTGCCCGGTGAGTACCATTGCTGGGGTAGTATCTAGACAGGACCAATCTAAATTGACTCCTGGTCCGTGGGTTGGTGGTGCCCAGACTCACAAACGAAGTGTTCACCTAGGTGGATACGGGTCTTGATGCGTCCCTTTGTGGGACCGGTATGTTCCGTACTGTTACAGCAGTGCATCCAGTAACTCTAGTCTGTTCCGTTCTCGAGAAAATTCTTGTATTTCTGTTCTCAGTATTCCAGGTAATATTCTGTTCAACCTGTTATTTCATAATGTTCTTCATGTATTTTAATGTTGTGGTATGAGTGTGATGTGATTTCGTGTTTTTATTGTGTATTGTATTGTGTCTAGATTACAGTTCAGTCATGCCTATATTTTCCAAGTTACGTCAGTTAAAAACTAGAAAGGGTCTGTTAGAGGAAGCGGTTCCTGTCCCGCCTAGGGACAGTCCAGGTCATTTTATGTATCAGAAACATGGCATAGGCGCCATAATGTATCTAGATTTATGGGTAGAGTATACCAAACAGTTAGAAGAAAAGTATAGATGGCCCGTATCGGGTACATGGGATGCTGAATGTATCATACGAGTAGAAGAAGCATTATGGAAAAAGAAAGCCAGACAGTCACAGAAAGATGCCATCGAGTTATGGCGTAAGGAAGCGCATAGAAGAACGGAAAAGGAAGTCAGAAAGTCAGAATTAAGTAGAGAATCCCAGGAACGAGCCCAAGAAAGAGAATTAATCGAGATAGGTGAACAAGTCAAAGCCGAACAGTCAGACAGACAGAGGCATGCCCTTATTAAGGGTATGTATCCTCTTCTTGCCGAAGGTGTACCAAAAGCGACCCCAGAGGCATCCAGTAATTTCCCGCCACCATTAGTTCCGACCAAGCTACGTCACAAACCGACCGCAGCTGATATTTTTATTTCGTCCTATCTGGACGACACAGTCCCCGAATATGCAAATCCTGTTCGCGCTCCGCCAGTCCCTGTAAATCAGGCACTTCCTGCTCTTCCAGACACCGGGGTGCCCTTAACAGCTCCCCCGGTCCAGTCCGCTATACAAGTCCAGCCCACGTTACAATTACCGACCCTGCCAGGACGAAGAATGTCAGTCGACGATTCCAGTTTAGGGGCCGCGGGAGGAGCTACTCCTCAAACCCCGCCGCCACACAAGCGTTTATCGGCACTCGAATTACATGCTCAAGCATCACAGCGTACTCCTAAAAGTAATAAGTCTGTTACAGAAATCAGGCAAGCCCTTAACGAATGTGTTTATGATCCAGTTCCAGGCGAATATACTATGGTTTTATATTCCTTACGTGTAAGGAGAGTGACCGAGTATCTAGTCACCTTGCCGAACATGAAAGAAGATCTGGACAGAATATATCGTTTCATCCGTACAGGGGATGATCCAGAAAGTATTGGTGAGATTATGTCTCAAAGGAAAGCCGAAATCCAACTCATGATATTAAAGTTCCTGATCAATTGTCTAATAAGAGAACAAGATTACCCGTCTAAAGATCCCGCCGAAATGAGAATCCTGACAAGGTGGAGTGATAATATAGCCGAGGGTAAGCACAAGACCGTCGGTGCCATGGAGAGTATGTACAAGAAAATTCGTAAAGAAATAATAAGGTTACACGAACAGCGTAAAGCAGCACAAGTAAGCGAGAAAGAAAGTATCTCTGACCCTGAAGAAGAGGACGAGAATCCCGCCAGAATAGCGTATGTAGGAAAATCTAGATTTCCAGATCGCCATTTACGCCTAGAACACAAGTCTATTTTTCATCATTCAGCGTCAGAACAAGGTTCCCTAGAACAAGTATTTCAAGCTACCGATCACATTCTGAAATCACGAGTCGGTTACAGTGAATTAAGTACCATGCATGAACAAGAACTAGCCCGATCAGCAGTCCGATGGATTACTGATTCTACCACTTTTCCAGACGAAATAGTGGCACAAATGTTTCTGAAACTGCCCCCAGCCGAGCAACGATTGGTGGGTATGTATATGATTCAGCACCTCATTACTTTGTATGAGGATCAACATTCTGATCCAGGCCCGTTGCATGATATCCTGAACGAGTTACTCCAGTATAGATGGAGAGGTCTAGGTACCGATTTAATTAGTGTCATCCTAGAACAGCGTCACAAATATAGAACGTTCCTGAACCCGCATTTTGTTCATGTCTCACCCCCAGAAAGTAAACCATTCTACATAGACAGACAGAATCCGTTACGAGAAGTCCACCCAGTCCAAGGGGCGGGTGGCGTAATGCAACGAGTGTTTGTATACACTCCGATTTCAAAGATGGAACTTCTTGAAATGAAGAAATTAATTCCCTGTCATGACAAAGATCCAGCAGGGTTCCATAGAGAATTAAAAGACATGCTCCGTATGGGAGAATACACTTACCCAGATATCATTAAAATGTTAAAGGTCCTGTTACCCGCAGGGGTGTATGAAAAGTTAAAGGAAAAAGAATGGGAGGTGGGAGAGAAAAAGATCGATTGGGCAGCTCTAGAAGCTGAAGACAAGGCACGAGTACCAGGTACCGGTCTTGGAGATAAATGTAAAGAATTACCAGAATTATTGATTCAAGTTTTACCCAGATTATTGACAACTAGGAAGGAAGACTGGGATGCAATCTCAGCCTGTAAACAGAAACTAGATGAAGATATTAGTGATTTCTATTCTAGATTCGAGAAATGTTTTAGTATCAATAGTGGTCTCAAGACAAGTAGTGAGTCATACCCTCATCTTTTCGTCACCAAATTAGTCGAGAATTCAAGTCCACAAATTAAAAATCGAGTTTTGAAAGTCGAAAGCACCTGGCAAGCTAATACTCCGTCCCAGATGCTCCAGATGCTCCAGTACCACCAGAATAGAATCAGAGAAGAGCAAGAACACGAGAGAAAACGTATGAAAGACACGAAAATGAAAGTGCTAGTTGCACAATCTGTTCCTCAAGACAGTCAGAAGAGGGGTCCGAATCAAGCCAGTCATCCTGTAGCTCCCGTTAAAGGGAACTGCAATTATTGTAAACAGCCAGGTCATTTTATAAACGAGTGTGCAGTTCTGAAACACAACATAGCTACCGGTAAGACTAAAGAAAGACCACGTCCGCCTAGACAAGAACAAGTTTCACAGATTCCTCAGTCACAGAATGCACAACAGACAGTTTCCGCACCGCAGCCTATTGCTGCAACACAGCACGTTACATCACAGATGTACCAGTATGCGCAGTCTGAGTATCCAGAGTACCAGCCATATTCATGAAACAGCCTAGAGAGGGAGGTAGGCTTGCCTCTCATCGAGATACCTGTAGATCAAGAAGGTCCCTATGTTCATAGTCAAGTATTAGGGAAAGACAGAAAGTTTTTGATCGATACAGGGGCAAGTAGGACCACAATTAGTCACGCCGAAGTTCCAGGGGCTCCGCTCTCAGGCTCAAGAAATGTTTCCCTTGGATTTTCAGGAAAACCCATTATAAACGAGATCTCTAAGCCAGTTACTCTAGAAGTAGGTCCATTGTCCCGTACTACTGATCTGTTACTTACTAAGTCGTGTCCAGAAAACCTATTAGGCATTAAGACACTGAAAGAGTTAGGTGCAGTTATTTGCTGTTCCCCAGAGGGAATACGTCTGTTCCTACGTGACTTTAAGGGTCACTATGTATTACGAGATTTTGATTCAAGATTGTCTAATGTTCCGCAACACTTATGGGCGCAAGGTCCAACTGATGTAGGTTACATGCAAATCACACCCCATCGTGTGACTCTCAAACCAGGTGTAGTGTTACCCCGAATCAGACAGTATAGATTGCCACCTGAGGCTGTAGCAGCCTTATCCAAAATTATTGACGAGCTCATGGCTCAAGGAGTAGTTGTAGAAACTGACTCCAATGTATGCAATTCCCCGATCATTCCAGTCATGAAACGTACTGATCCAAATGCACCCCCAGTATATCGATTAGTGATTGATTTACGAGAGCTTAATAAATGTATTATTCCTCAGTACCCAGTTGTCCCAGATATTTCTTCCCTGTTAACTGCTATTGATTCCGAAGCCATGTTTTTCACTGTCATAGACCTCAAGAATGCATTTTTTAGTGTTCCAATTCATCCAGACAGCCAGTTTCTTTTCGGATTCTGTTTAAATGGAAGGAGCTATATGTTTACACGCGCTCCTCAAGGTTTCACAGAAAGCCCTAGTATTTACAGTCAAGCACTCAAGAGACAATTAGACAACATTCACATGCCAACTGACACTGCCCTGCTCCAGTATGTTGATGATCTACTGATCACAGCCCGTTCTGAACGTGCTTGCGAGCGTGCATCACTTACAGTTCTGTATTTTCTGGCCGAGATGGGGCACAAGGTGTCACCTTCGAAGCTTCAATTCTGTGTCCAGCAAGTGGTATACTTAGGACACTTGCTGTCCAAGAGGGGTAGGCAGTTGACACCAGACCGTATCCAGTTAATAGCGAGTCTTCCCCAGCCCAGAACCCAGAAGGAGGTACGTGCCTTTATCGGCCTTACTTCTTATTGTAGACAATGGATTCCCCAGTATGCATTTCTAGCCAAGCCACTGATACAGTTAACGACACAGGAGGCAGCCGTATCGACTGTCCTCCCTTGGACATCTGAACATACACTTAGTTTTAACGAGTTAAAGAAAGCCCTATGTCAAGCTCCAGTTCTAGCTACACCGAACTACAGTAAGCCTTTTACGCTTTTTGTTACTGAACGCGAAGGTACAGCATTATCTGTTCTCACACAAGATCAAGCAGGACAATACAAGCCCTGTGCTTATTTTTCGAGCACATTAGATCCAGTCGCCCAGGCGTTGCCTGCGTGCCTCAAGTCAGTTGCAGCCACAGCACTAGCTATCAGACAAAGTGATTCCATAGTTTTAGGACATTCCCTGACAGTACAAGTTCCACACTCCGTAGAAGTTCTTTTAAACCGAACACAAACTCAGCACTTGACAATTGCACGTTTAACAGGTTATGAATTGACACTGTTCCAGCCACACATAGAAATCAGACGCTGCAACGTTCTGAATCCTGCTACACTGTTACCATCAGTTAATTCAAATCCAGACCCACATGATTGTGTGGAAGTAGTTAACATTACGACAAAGCCAAGACAAGACCTGACAGATATTCCGTTATCAGATCCCGACCTGACACTTTATGTAGATGGTTCATGTATGAGAACTAGTACAGGAGAACTAGTCGCCGCGTGTGCAGTGACTACTGACACTGAAGTTATCAAGACACACCGTATTGACACCCTGTCCGCTCAAGCAGCAGAGCTAGTCGCTCTGACACAAGCCTGTATACATGCCAAGAACCTGAAAGTTAATGTTTACACAGATTCACGTTACGCATTCGGAGTTGTACACGACTTCGGAGTGCTCTGGCAGGAGAGAGGTTTCATGACTTCTCATGGAACCAAGATTCAGCATGGTCTCCTTATTCAAGCCCTGTTAGATGCCATACATTTACCGACATCCATTGCTATCATGAAATGCAAAGCACATACGAAAGTTACTGACATTATTTCCCAAGGTAATGATCTAGCAGACCGCACAGCCAAGCTTACAGCACAGACTCCAGACATTCCAGTAAACATGACACATACTCCAGATCCTATTACATGCATGACAGTTAAGGACCCTACACAAGATGTCATAGATATCCAGTTACATGCTACTCCCGATGAAATCAAGAAATGGTCTGAACAAGGAGGGGTTCAGACAGATCAAGGATGGTTAACGAAGGGTAGAGCCACATGGTTTCTCCCCGATTCTATGGTTCAAGTCATTATCAATACCGCACATAGTCCAGCACATTTAGGAGAAAAAGCTATGTTAGACAGTATCCAGAACATTTGGTTCAACAAGCATTTACGAGCTGCAGCCAAGCAGAAAGTCCGTACCTGTATGATATGTTGTCAGTTTAATCCAGGTAAAAGTGTCCCGGTGGAACAAGGTGGTTTCCAGCCCCCTGACCACCCTTTTGAGGTCCTCCAGATGGATTATATTCAGATGGAGCGATGTCGAGGTTTCAAGTATGTCCTTGTAGTTGTATGCGCTTTGTCCAGGTGGACAGAAGCATATCCAGTCCCAGATTACACAGCCGCGACCACTGCCAAGCAGTTGGTTCGTGAATTCTTCCCTAGATACGGACTCCCTAGAGTCGTATATTCTGATAACGGTCAGCCATTCTCCTCAGAGTTAATGAAGCACGTTTCCCTTTTGTTAGGGTACCAGTGGAAGTTCCATTGTGTACGCCATCCTGAAGCAGCCGGTCTCGTAGAGAGACATAATCAGACTCTGAAAATCCGCATTGCAAAAGTCTGTAAAGACAAAGGTGTGGACTGGTTAATAGCTCTGCCAGTTGCTTTATTTTATGTGCGCATGGTCGCACATTCTAGATCAGGTCTGTCCCCGTATGAGGTCGTATTCGGCCGCCCCCCTAACATGTGGGGTACTCCTAGACCCCGAAGTATTACCGATGTTTCATGTAATATGCTGACAGATTACCTAGCTTCCTTGATGTCTGCCCTCAACTCATGTCGTTCACAGGTTGCCGCCGCATTTCCAGACAATACCGAGGTGGCACCGCACGAGATCGTTCCAGGCTCCCTTGTGATGATCAGAAATTTTGACAGATCAAGTCCGCTGGAACCACGTTGGAAAGAGCCACGTCAGGTCCTCTTGACCACCCGTACTGCCGTCAAGTTGGAAGGCAGGAAGGGGTGGGTCCACCTTTCTCATGTAAAACTTTTCAATCCATTGAAATCAGTCTCCAAGAACATTTCCAAGGATTTCCAAGATTCGAAGGATTGCCAGAACATTGTTTTAAAGGACTGTCCCGCACAAGACATTATTACAACCCCTCCCTTGTTAGAGAAAACTCCGCAACAGGAGTATAAGTTAAAGCTCAGGTCTAGTAAAATAAGTCAGTCAGTTTGATTGTATAAGTCCTCCCCTAGGTGAAACGGTTAGACTGTTTCTGACATGTATAAAATAGACCCCCATAGTGAGAGAGTCAGTCGAAGTTCAATCAGATGTATCGTTTTTCTGAGTTTCGTATTATTCATCAGCATTATGATTTCCTGCACCAGCTATGCGTTCTATCTGTATTGTCCAGTTCCTCATGTAAATATGTCTGCTAATGCTACAGTAGAGCACATGTTTAGTGATCTGCCTCCTCACGAATATTCTTACCGCCTCGCTATGCGCAACAACACATTTATCCGTATGTTACATTACTCACACCAGACCAGCAATGCCACTAATTGTTGGGTGTGTGGTCGACTCCCCCCTTTCCAGACACCGAAGGGAGTTCTGCCACTCTTTCCTTATCCATTCTCACACAATGGTTCGTGTGGAGCATGGTCCACGTTAACGTCATCCTCAACAGATATGTCTTTTCTTAACAGTACATGTTTTCCAGACAAGCAAGGTCTTCCCCACAGAACAGGTTTAGATCTAGAAAATGAAGTATATAATTTAGGTAATTATTCGTCGAATTTCATGGTCCTGAATGTTCAGTCTGATACTACTCCAGACTTACCTGCTATTTCAGTACTACCAGTCAAAGGCGAATTATGTGTCCGTAGTTATGGTTCTGTACATATAGGTCATAGTGAATGTACTACTGTTATCCAGTATAGTGACAGTGGGAAATCTGTTTTTAAAGCTTCACGTCATTCTTATTTTATTTGTGGTCAAACTGCATATGTCCGTCTGCCCCTCGATTGGGAGGGAACCTGTTACATTGCCTTCTTACTGCCACCTGTTTTCCTAGCCCCATCTGATTATCACAGAAACACACATCTAGTACACATTAGACATAAAAGGGAGTCCCCAATTGTCGATTATACTGAAACTACTCTAGAACAGTATACAGATTTCAATAAAGGTTTCTTCTTCTTTGTAGGACCTGTCCAGAATAGTAAACTGATCCGTAGGTTAACAAGAACCCTTGAAGCTGTAGTAAATGAGACTGCCTCTGCTCTAGGTAACCTAACCGAAGAACAATCTGCTATGAGATTTGTTGTTTTGCAAAATCGTCTCGTCCTTGACGTCATACTGGCCGATAGGGGCGGGGCCTGTAGAGTCATCGGATCTAGTTGCTGCATTTTCATTCCAAATAACGCGCCGTCTGTTTATTCAGCTATAACCAGACTTCATAAAATTGCCCATCTGTTACACCAAGATCCAGGCACCTGGACATGGTCCGGTTGGTTCTGGAATGTAATTTCCGCATGGGGATGGAAAGTCCTGTCCTTTCTAGGTATTGCAGTAGCGATCATATTTAGCTGCTGCCTCTGTATACAATGTGGCCCTGCGATTTGCAGCATGTGTGCTACCTCTTGTATTCCTAGTCCCAAGCCCCGTTCTAAATCCCGTTCCAAGACAATTCGAGACGAGCAAATGGTACTGTATGAAATGATAGATGGTATCATGAAAATTGATGTTTCCTGATGGAAACGTAGTGACAAGGAGGGAATGTGGAAAAGTAAATTTTGCCATGTTCTGTGTCCCTACGCTTCATCCATCATATGTTATGTGTGCATGACCAATATGCATATGTTATTCCCCATGTCCGATTAATGACGCAATTACAGTTGTGTCCACCTCTAGTATGTTAGTTTCCAGTCCTCGTGAATACTACGAATATCAGGCCTATGTAAAGTAATGTTGCCACGTTTCTCAGTGTGCACGTTATTCCATTGTAAAGTCCCCGTTTCCAGGCCTCAAAAGGGCCCGGACATCAGATTCAGCTCCTGTCTCCTGAAAGCCTCGCAGAGGAGCGATACAGCCCCCACCTGTGTCCTCGACCCTTCACTTACTTCCTGCTTCGCAGTGCCCGGTGCAGCCCGGCTCTGCCTCTGAGTCTGCCAAGAGTATGTTATGATTCCAGCTATCAGTTCAGTTCTCCTCTTCTGCATTTCTAAGCTACTGAACTGCATCAATAGTTTCCGTCATTGTCTAGCCTTCTCGTCTCCACGTTAGAGAAATACTGTATTTAATGGTCATTTAGTATTCTTCATCACGCACTACATGTAGAATAATGCATGGTCCAGTCTTAGAATCCAGTTAGCTTTTCCCCTCATGACTTCTAGTTTATATCAACATGTTCCCTAAACATCAGATACCAGATAGGGTTTAGGTACATGTCGCTCCGACCCTCCAGACTCTAGTCTCTGCTCCTAGCACAGAGTTCGTAGCCCCCAGCTTCTCCTAGTAACACGTCATTGCCAATTTTCGCGCACCATTAGGTTAGAGGTCCCGGCTCCTTAGGTAGCCCCCTCCTATGTTTCCGCCCATTCATGACATATTCTGTTACGTTTGCATCACATGTCTATGTATACTCCCAGTTACACCTACTTTTACTCTTATCTTTCGCGACTGCTACGCGTCACGCCTTCTGCTCCACCCACTGCTACGCCTACTGCAATGTAATGCTATGTGTTTGCGCTATGTATATAAATCGATGTATTGTTATTAAAAGCTAGCGCGCTCATCCCAGACCTAGCCCCAGCAGCTGCTGGGTCATCCTATGCAGGTTGTCCTGATCCTGTCCTTATGCTGTAATAAACCTGCAGAAACTCCTACTACCTCGAATCTTGACTCTTATTTTATTGAGCTATCTGTTATGCTATAAGTCTAGTCAAAAATAGGGTATTATTTATTTATTTACCACAGGTACTCAAACTTTACAATGCTGGGGAATTTTACTTTTCACCTGGAAGCAGACGATACTCCCAATACAAAAAACTTTATAGACATTATAAACAACTGGGACTAAAACAACAGATAAAGGAGTCCACACACTGTGCAGGACATACACTGGATGAGATGTGTACCAATGCTGCCCATCTTACTGTCGACCCTCCAGTCACGATAACGTGGTCAGACGACAAGCTAATCCCTTTTAAATTTATCTATGATAATGTCCAATTAATAAAAAATCCCAGACAATCGGGTCCCACAGGGAAGTGGAACAGCATGGTCGCAAATCCCAACCTACGAAGCATGGCAGAAGCCCCAAAACCTACTCATACAGGAATTCTGGAAATTGACAATAATTAGCTCCACTAAAGAATGTCTCTATCAACAACAAAAAATCAGCGCCTTGGTTTACCTCCCATCTAAAAGCTATGCAAGGAAAATGTAGACAAGCGGAAAAACAATGGAGAAAACATTATGAAGCAGAAGACCTGAGACTTTTCAAACTAGCACTCAGATCATACCATCAACAAATTAGAATGTAAAAAAAGACACACTATTCTAATTTAATAAATAGGGCAGATAATCAGAAAACTATTTTTTATATCGTGAAATCATTTACCAATCCAACAAGCCTAGATCAAGGAATCCCTCCTTCACATGATCTATGTGACAGAATCGCTGAGTACTTTCAGAACACATCATCTCAGCAAAATGAAGCGCAAGCCATAGGAACAAAAAGGGAACTCACATGTTTTAAGGAGGTCAGTTTAGAACAATTGAGGCAAGCTATCTGTAGTAATTAGGTCCATAGACAGTTGATGTAGTTAGATGGTTTATTACAAGATTAGTAGATATGATGGTATAAACCATAAAGACCCCAACAGGAACATCCTGCAAGATGCTCAGCCCCAAGCCAACTGCCAGCCTCAGCCCACAGACTGCCAACATTCCACAGAGCATCATAGTCAGAACGTTCTATAATAAAAGTGCAAGGATACTACATTATCCTCTCCTGTAAGTCAGGTTCACCTTTCGATCCATGCCCACCAAAAATCCTACACGCATTTTTGGACACTATAAATCCCGTAATCAATCAGATTAATAATTCCACCTTCAGGCTAGCAAAAATCCCTGATATCTGGAAAACCTCTGCGGTGAAACCTCTTCAAAAAAAGAAACTGGCTGACCCTACCACCCTCTCCAACTTCAGACCAATTTTACTACTGCCATGCCTGAGTAAAATTGTGGGGAAATTAGTCAATACTCAACTTAACAATTTCCTGCAAGAAATAAAAACCCTACACCCTAGGCAATCAGGTTTTAGGCCAGGTCACTCAACAAAATCAGTGCTGCTCCACACCACTGACAGCCTAAAGTTTGCCGTGGTTCAGGGAAAGGATGCAGTGCTGGCTCTGTTGGACTTGTCGGCAGTGTTCGATACTGTCTCTCACTACATCCTGAGGGACGGGCTGGCACACAGCGGAGTCACAAACAAGGCATTGGCCTGGATCACATCTTTTTTTGAAAACTGGCATCAGATCTTAACATTGGGAAGTCACAAATCGGGAGAAAAATGGTTGTCATCAGGGGTTCCCCAGGGCTCATCCTTGAGCCCAACCCTTTTCAATCTTTATGTGACACCACTCCTCTCTCTGATGGCCAAGTTTGATGTTGAAACCATTGCATACGCAGACAACACCTAGCTGATTCTCATTCTTGATGAAAACTCCACAGTGGTGGAAGACATGTTTCACCACTGTTTAACTGCAGTGATGGACTGGATGAAACTGAATCATCTTAAATGTAACAGCTCTAAAACTGAAATTATGCTGTTTGGTAAATCCAACCTATTTAGGCCCAATCAATGGTGGCCTTCAAATTCGGATGCACCTCCCTCAACAGTGCACACAGTCACAAATCTAGGAATAATCTTTCCACAAGCAAGCACTTGCTACGGCAGGCATGTGTTTCCAAACAATAAAAACTCTGTGAAAATTCCTAGACCTGCTCCCGATGCCTGCTAGGAAAACAGTTGCAGCAGCCCTAATCTTATCACGCCTAAACTACTGCAATAGTCTATATGAAGGGACAAAAAGATAGTAGTAAAAAGATCGCAGGTGGTCCAGAATGCTGCAGCAAGGTTGCTACTTAAACTGCCTAGAGACTCCTCATCTGCCGCAGCACTAAAAACCCTTCACTGGTTACCGGTCCATAAGAGGATTCTTTTTAAAATCCTGACCATCACCTACAAAGCCATAAGCGATACCGGACCAGAGTATCTAAGATCCAGAATTAAGCCTTACACCACCCAATGTACTCTGCGATCATCCTCAGAGAATCTGTTAAAAGTCCCCGATTTCAAATTGAAATCCAGAGGTGGAAAGACGATGGCAGTTCTAGGTTCTAAAGCATGGAACGCCCTGCCTACACAGATGAGACATGCACAAACAGAACTTACCTTTAGGAAGCTTTCAAAGACGTGGATTTTCGCCACTCCAGATCCCAGAGTGTTATCCTACATCTAAAGCACCATTACCCAGGTGTCCTCCCCTCTGCATTTTGCCAGTTTTCATTCATTCATTCATTAGTTGTAATTACATGAAACAATAAGGAAGTCAGATAGGGACCAGGGAAGAAGGTCCTGATGTTGAGCAGAGTGGTTGTACTCCCTCAATTACCCGCTGTTGTAGCTTAAACACACAAAAGACAGGAAGTCATGAAATCCATTCTTTTCTGGGTTTCAGTGATATCTGTAAACCCCTTCCCCCAATGAAGTCTTTAACTACCTGTGATCAACAGGGGAATGCTGGGTTGTGAGTTGGTTTTGCTGGTTTGTGATTGTGGTTTCTCTAATACACTCATTCCCATGTTTCTAGGGAATAAACATATATATATATATTAGTGATCATCTACATGTACATTTAAATGTTCAGACTAATAATCAATATCCCTTATACATCTCTAAATAATACCTAGGGTCTTTGTAGTACCAGTATTATTCTCTTTTGGCATTGTTGACTCTTGTTGATTCTGAAGATGTGTTCACCCCTTGAAAAGTCATGATGAATCAGCCTATTGTGCTAATTCGTTAATATTGTCCAAATAGTCTCTTTCCAAAAACAATCTGATAGTCTCTAATGTTCTTCCTTGTTAACAGTTAACAAGCACGCTAAAATAACATTGTACCTTGTATGTGTTCTCATGTTTTAACAGGTCTTTGTTTTCCTACAGGATTTTCTGGCCTGTTGGATCTTTGTCGATGCAAAGATTGAAGTCCCCGATGCTTGAGCTGGGGAGACCAGGATCAAGAAGTTGCAGGTAAGCGGAGCATCAATGCAGGCCCCTCTTTGGTCAGGACACTCGAGGCAAAGCAAATCTTGTGGTCCTAGATGCAGTTTAAATATGACCGCACACAAGCTGACCACTGAGATTTGCCAAGATCTTGCAAGATCTGGGCAGATCTCCGTGAACTCAAAAACAATGAAGGAACACAAGGAAGTAAACATAAACAACATAAACAAAGACATCAAAAGTGCTCTTGGGTTGGGATGTGGGTGTACATGTGGCAGTAAGAACAGTCCTCGGAAGCTGAGATTAGGATAACATCGCTGATGCAGTAAGATCAGTGATCAGGGGCTGAGATAACGGCACCATAGCTGTGGTGGTTTAGAGCAATTCTCAGGGGCTGAGATAAGGACACCATTGCTTTGAGGGCAGCTCTCGGGCTGAAATAAAAAACACCAGTCATGCTTACCAACCGGGACAGGGCTCTACAGGGCAATGAGGGAGGCATGTGGCTGGATCGTGGTTGGATCACACCAAACTATTCTACTGGGCCTTACAGAGCAGTGAGTAGACTATTGTCACTTGGCATCCAACCACTGTCCATTGCTCTGATGCTCATCCCAACTTAAACCTGAGCAGGGAGAAAGCTACAAGCGGCACAGCACCGTTAGTCCTAAAGGTGGAGTGACAATGATTTAGTACAGAGTGCAGATGTAAGAGTGTGGTACAAAAGTAGGATTGAACATTAAATGATGTGTTTCCTCAATCACAAGTAGAGATAATTACAGCTCTTCAGTTCATGCTGCCATTACTGGGGTTCATGCTCCCACCCGAAAACAAATACTCCTGGCTACGGCCCTGAGCAAGGTCAATTAGCCAGATCCAAACCCAACGCACTATCCCATTTCTTATTGAACAAAAAAAGTGCCATCACGTGAGAAGCTGGCCTGGTATATGATGTCCACTAATGTAAGTGGGTACCTTGCACCAGTCCAGACAAACCTTATGGCGATTTAAGAGGTCTTAGATAACTTTAGAAAGCTCTTTAAGTGGTAGCAGTGGAGAGCAGCCTTCAGGCTTAGTCTAGAAGGAATGTAAAGCAGCTTGTTTGCTTGTTTATTTTCTGCAATCTTATAGTATAGATTAATTGAAAAGAACCACACCAAGCATTTATAAAAATATGTATTTATTATATAATAGCCTCTAGTACGTTCCAATATCTCCAACATGGAGAGAAACACAATGCACACAAAACTTTAGCAAAGAAACACAGTATATAGCACAAAATACACAGTGGACCCCAGGGGGAGACCAAACCATGTACTAAAAAAGTGGCATAAGAAACACGACGTGGATCAACACTTAGTCAGGTGGACGCAGAAGTGCTGGGACCCCAAGGAAACACCCAAGGTGAGTAGATAGGGACCCCACGAGAGCGTGTGCAGAGTGGAAACACGACTGCATGCTCCGTACAACTCTTTGTGCAATTCGCAGTTGATTTTTAAAGATTAATGACCCTTCCTAGTGGACCCTGATGAAACCTTGTGAAGAGAGAATGTTGGAGAGCCATCTCACCCATGTATACCCTAGTACCCACATTACCTACACCAGTGCATACGTATGAAGTTGTGCCGGAAACCGCTGTCGAACCCAATTATTATTATTATTATTATTATTATTATGTTTCTTATACAGCGCCTGAATCGACCCCCAAAGGGGTATCTCCGCGCTTGCCTTGGGAACCCGTCCTGGCTTTTCCCTGTGAGATAGCCCCTACAGGGCATCCCCAAGGTGAAAGCCAGGCATCCCGCCGCAGGGGGGCCGTTGTGGAGATTAAGCAAGCTTAATGCCCAGAGTTGCAGAGTGTGAACCCATGATTAGGTCAGGCACCGAAGCGAGAATTATCGAGTCCATGGACATTTGAGCTCAAGACCCTGCCGCGTCGGGAATTGAACCCTGGTCCCGGGTCTGACCTCTGCTTCAGGGTCTGCCTGCTCTAACCAGTGAGCCACACTTCTCCACATGGAGGACTTCAGGAAAGTGCCGCTGTGCAAGAAGTGTCGGGTGGAATCTGAGGATTGATTCTGGGTGAGAGGTACATGCAAGCAGAGGGGACATAGTCTATGTCACTCAGGAGTGACCAGGAGACATGGAAGACGAATGCACTCCAATTTCGGGTGTTGCAGGATGGATGACGAGGACCTTGACTCTGCAGCTGTGAGGACCAGGCGATGCTGAGGAGGACCAGGAGCCATGTACTAGCTGTCCAACAAAGGATGTTGAGTGCTGAGGTGTCGGTGTCTGATGGGAGGACCAACAAGCCTTGGCAAATGCAACAAATGCAGGCATCAAAGAAGGAGCAACATCGGGATTAGCAAGGTCCATGGGTCTCACCAACAGCAGGAGAGTCAGGGTAGACCCCGAGCAATCAGGGTAGATCAAAAGATACAGGTGTGACCCTCAAGTGGACCCACACTGGAGTCTCGAGAGAACCTCAAGCAGGTCACCAAAAAATGCAGGCCACGAGGTACACAATGCGGTGTGGCTGAATATTCTGGTCACGGGAGGTGCTCAAGGTTGGGGCTACTTGGAGCCCGAAGAGCTTCTTGAAAGGAAGCCAACAAGCTTTTGCAACTGCAAGTTGGATGCGGTGCACAGGGATTCAGTTATTGTAACCCCCACAAGGGATACTGGCCTCAAACTTGGTGTGAGGGCAAGGCAGACCTTGGTAGCTGTGGTAAACCACGACCTGTGTTGCAGAGTCCATGGAGTGCAGAGAAGCTGAGGATCTGCAGACCGGTCGACGTAGTTACGGTGCCAGCGAATGCAGGGGAGTGACTCCTTCACTCCAAGGGATATTTCTTCAAGTGTCTTTAAAGCTTCACATGCATTGGATCCTGTATGATGCAGCAGACTGAAAGGGAGATGAAGTCAGGCCAAAACAAAATCCAGCGAAGTCCAGGGTGCCCAGACGGTGAAAGTGCAGAGGTGTCTGATCTAAATCTTAACCCACTACAAATCTAGGGACCTACACCCAAGTAAGGCCTTAAGTACCCTAGGGGTGGGAAGAATCAGGAAAGGGTCTGGGCAGGGGGTAGGTTACTCCCATGTCCTTTGTCCAGTTTTGCGCCAGAGCAGGAGCCTATGGCTTCCAGAACTGGTTTCAACAGGACTATGCACAGGGACACCAAATGTGCCCTTCATGCAGACTTTCTGATGCTGGCAAGCGCACCCACCCGGTCCCAATACACCAATTCCTGTCTGGGAGGTGGTCACACCTCCCTGTGACAGGATGCCTATTGTTCCACCTTCCTCTGCTTGAGCTTGGCTCAGCAGCAGGAGGGCAGAAATGTGTCTCTGGTCGGCAGCAACCATTCTGTTCTGTCGGGGTCTAGAAGGTTGTTACCAGGAACACTGAGAGCCTAACGGAGGGCTCTTCCAGTGCTTGGAATCATACCTCCCACCCTGTTTACGGTGTGGGAGGTATGATTCCTACATGTTTGATACCAAACATGATAGGATTCGTTGCAGCCATTATCGAGATGGTCATCTCGTAATTACGCATTGCCTCTCTATATAGTATATAGCCGCTTCACCAACAACACGTGTGAATGGACTGCCTAGGCTGCAGGGGTGTCCTGCTCATGCAGGGGCACCGTCTCACTTAGAACCAAGCACCCTGCCTTCAGGATTGCAAAGGCCTTCTATTGGGGTGACTTATAGGTTTTAAGTGCAGTGATTTAGCAAATGACGTGGTGCAAGCACCAACTTACACAGGCTGCAATGGCAGGCATGTTGTTCCATTTTGCATGTTCACTCATGGGTGGCATAATGCATGCTTCAGCCCATGGGAAACCTCTGGGGTACCTATGCCCTGGGTACATGGGTACCATATACTAGGGACTGATAAGGATACCCCAGTATCCAATCTGAGATTGTACCTAGGTACTAACAGAACAGTTTATGGAGAAAGTAGATAGACTGAGGACCTGATTAGCAGGATCCCAGTCAGACTAGTCAATAACAGCATCACTTCAAGCAAAAAGTGGGATTAACCATAGAAGCAGATACTACTTTCCTACACATCACCTTACAAGAGCACCCCCTATACTACTCCTCACTGAACATCTCATATCTAGGAGAGATCAGATGATCTCGGTGTGATTTCCTTCTGCAGGATGTTTCACCCAATGAACATCACACCATAGGAAGTCATCACTGCTGCACTTTGAAATTCGTTTTGATGTAGTTTGGAAAATTCATAGAGCTTCGTCAAGGGTGAAGTTGTACGACATGGCAGAAGATCTATATACCTTAGCAAGCCGTAGTGACTTTAAGGTTGCAAAATGAAGTCATGACGAAATCAGTAATGGGGAATTAACTTATGAGCCTCTGGCCAGAAGAGTATACATTTTGGAAAAGAGGCAGAAATAAAAGACCATATATGTTCAGGGGCTCAAAAGCATAAAACCAGTTTTTTACATAAGAGAATGTATGATTCATTTACTTAATAGGACCCCATTAAAAATAATGATAATGATGGCATAACACAGAAACTCAAGGCGTTCATATAATACCATATATGCTGAATCTGAAAATAGTTAAGCTCTGGAGAATATTGATTATTTTCTACGTTTTACAGTCAAAACTATTAGACATTTTAAAGGCAATGAACTTACATCAAAAAAAGGGTTTGGTCTCTCATACATCGTAAGATCACGTCGTTTGGTTTACGGTAGATAGGCAGTGTGTAATGGGCAATGTAAATAAACATTTCTAGAATATAAATGCAATAGTAATGGCTTAGTTTCCGATCAGATTAAAAGTAACCACCCATAGCAATAAGACTCAAACATTTATGACCTCAAGTGCTACTAAACTTTTGATCAGGGTGATGATGGATTAGGAGAAGGAATAAGGGTGGAGGTCAGTCAGATAGAGGGGTGCTGAATAGCCAGAACAGGAAACAAAATTAACTATCACCAGCGTATCAGGGTTATTGATATTATGAAATATATATCTCCACACAGGAAAGGGTCAGTGCCTTCAGTGAAATCACCATGATAGCAGCTCCACTGAGGGCAGAGAGATCTCCGCCACACAGGAGGAGAGCTCTAAATATGGCAGAGTACTTCCCTCCGCTGACCTGGCAGGACAGAGCCCTCCTTACCTTAAATAAGGTCCAATAATAGATGAAGGATCTATAGCACTGAGGAAACTTGAACAAAGGAGTGCCTCTTGGGATGTCAAAGTAGTGAGGGTGAGGGAGAAGTGTAGGTTGGTTCTAAAATGGTTACATTCTTCTACAATTGAATTTGTAACATTACCTGGGCACCACATAAGACATGATGAGGTTTCAAAACCATTTTAGAAGGGGGTTCACTAGTAATCTCAAAGCACAAGAGGAGTCACTCTGTTATTTCCTAGTGAAACAATCAGGAGATCTTGATCAGATTATTGATTCTTTAATGACACTGGAAGAAGTACTACCCAGATGAAAACACCACTTGTCACATCCACAAGTGTTGGTAAAAAGCTACTATATTCCAATACAAAAGGAATACCCCTAATCCTGCATTGTCAAAAGCAATTACTCTTGCAAAGAACTCTTCCACCCACATCTCTCAGAAATAGATCACTGCTCTTCCTAACTTACTACTAAAGCCACCCATCTCAATATAATGCTTCTTAGGTAAAGAAGTACTGTGTTCAGGGCCGATCTGGGCATGAGTGGCATGGCTTTTGTTAAGTGTTTACAAGAAGTTACACACAGCCTAGGAGTAACTGCATATCAACATGGCTACTGTTTGGCCGTTGATATGTATGATAATTGTTTATAGCATAAGAGAATAGGTCATTCAATAATAATATGGGCATTTCAGTTTCTAATATATTTATGCACGTCACATATTTTTCTGTAGCTCACTTTATTGGGCCACATAAAGGATTTCTTTACTATCTCCACCAGCTTACTTTTGCTTTTAGTAGTGCAGCTACTCAATAGCTATAACAACCTTGCTACGTTATATAGTAGATGGACATTAAATATACAAGAGCGGCAGCTTCTGTGGGCTTCCTGAAATCTTAATAAAAGCATTATTATTCAGTTTAGATGAAACAAGAGTCGAGAATTAGCAGCCATCTCTTCGTAATATAGGCTCCCAGGTAAGAAAAAAGGTATACAAGATAGCAGTATTTGTGATGGGGCAAGGCAGATTGAACTGCTTCTAGAGTGATGCTGAAAGACAAATCTCTGTCTTCAGGCCTTAAACTGTAGACTCGGCTATACATGACATAGATATTCTAAAACAAACTACGCTACATATGAGCTAGTTTTCACAAAGGTAAAAATTTGACTAAATGTGATTAAATATGATTAGGTTATATTTAGGTTTCACCCATCCATTCATTTTATCCCAATATCAAGCCTTAAATTCTCTCCTCAGCTGAGAAAATTCACTGTTTAGGGCCAATCTGGACTATGCTTATACCAGTTAGCCAGACTTAATTACTCCAGAACCCAACAGACCCTTCTTAGGCTAGTTTACTTCTGTTAGTGAAGATAATGTCAACAAGATCACCAAACCCTGAAACATACCATCACACCCTTAGATTTTTCAATGGAAAAATTATCAATGTTATCAAGTCAGCCATCACGGGGCGTGGCTGGCTGCCTAAGATGGTGGTCGTGGTCCGATAGAGCTCCGGACCTCCTGGGGGGAATAACTTCTCCTGAAACGCCGCATTGCCCAATACTGGACCGGAACGTGGGTCCTGCGCCGCTGGAGCCCCCCTGTACAGGGAAATTTCTCGTCCGCCACAAAGACGGTGAAACGCCAGAGTGAGGGATCGGGGTCTACCTGACATGAGACTAGGACAGAGACCGAGACCTGCTATGAGGCGCGGTCCCGTGCTTGCGTGGGCGGCCGTGGCCGCCCTGGCCTGAAAATGAACGCTGGCCGAAATGGCGGTGGCTGTTCCTGGCTCCTGGGGAGTACACTTCTACCTGCCCCTCGCACATCACCGGGGAGCGGCTGCGCTGCGTGGAGGACCCCGGGGGGGGAAGCGGTGCCGCCGGGTGCGGAGGCACTGGGATTGCTGCATGGAGGCACTGACCTGCACGGAGGGAGCCCGATTGTTTCTGGAGGCTGCGCCGCGGGAGAGGTTCCAACTGTGGCCTGCCTGCTGCTGGGTGCAGGCGGAAACTGGGGTCCGCGGTGAGTGGTGGGCCCACGCATGGCGCGGATGGCGGTGGGCGCCGAGACGTGGGATCGGCCTGTGACTGGGTGGCGCTGCGGCCACCCGGCCTCCGCCCACTGAAGAACTGCCGGCGCTTTTGCGCCATCGAGGTACCACTGCACCGTGAGGGCCCCCTGGTGTGAGGCGGTGGAGACGGGAGCGGAGTGGAGGTCGGGGCACGGCGACGAGGCGGTAAGCCCCTCCGGTGGATAGTGTGATGGACGCAGACAGGGTGCGCTCCCACGCTGGCCTTGACACCTCGCCCTTGGGATTGAATGATGGACTGCACATGTCTGGGTGAGCCCTTGGTTCCTGGTGGGCAGATGGACTAGTCTTCTACAGATATCGGCTGAGGGCTTTGGGGGAGTGCCAGTATACTACTTTGGAATCTGGGGGTCCGGACTGAGGCAGTTCTTTCTTCCTCCACCCCCCCCACCTACGGTGGAGTGTGACTTCACGCAAACCGCCTGCTCTATTTACACCCCCCAGCTGCTGGGCCTGCCATTCCGATGCGAAGGGTCTGCATCTACTGGGGGGACTCAGGAGGGTTTCTTCTTTGATATGCACCATGGCACTTTGTAAGGAAAGACACAAGGGCTGGCCTTAATCAGTGGTCCTGTATGACAACTTTGATGCACCACTAGCTATACCTGCTAGAACATTTAGGCCTGCTGTGCTGGGCTCAGTGTGGGACCGGCTCATCTAACACTGTGGGCGGTCGGATTGGCTGACTGCTACGTGGAGGGAACAATCTTGCAGGCTTACGAAGAGAAGCAGGCTCTGGCCCAATTGCCCCCATTCGAGGATTGCCTTCTCTGGGGATCGCGGGGTCCCCACGGCGGTGCTCCCCTGGCCTCCACTATCTGGGAAACAGGGGCATATGTATACTACTGGTCAGGGCATTGCGAACACCCCTCCTGACAACCCACAGATACGGGCTAGGGCTGAACTGGGCCTAGGATCCACACCATGGGCAGAAACCAAGCAAAAATGCTAGAAGGCCAACAAGGGACTGACCCCCCACTTTCTGAGACTGAACACACTAGCCGCCCCCCCTCGCTGGGAGCAGCTTCTATGGGCCACACTGATGGAACACCTGATAAGCTAGACCTTATCCTTAAGGAGATCCGGGACTCTCGGGTGGCGCTCAAGATGCAGATGGGGACCCTTACCACAGGGCTGACACTCCTCAGCCCTGTGGTAAGGCAGAGTATGGCAAGCTAGCTGACACGGTCAAAGAACACAGACAATCTATCACGGACCTCACCCCCAAGGTCGCGGACCACTCGTCTACTATCCAAGAGCTACAACAACAGATGATGATGCTCCTGGATCGGGTGAGGATGCGGAGGGCAGGAACAGATGCAATAAAATACGCGTTATTGGCCTGCTGGAACGCAGCGAAGGGGATAGGGCAGCAGAGTTTATGGAGCAATGGTTCAGAGACCACATAGACCCTGAGGGACTCTCCCCCTGCTTCTGTGTTGAAAGAGCCCATAGGATACCGACTGGACAGACCAGACCTGGCGCACCACCCCGCCCCCTGATAGTTAAAATCCTAGATTACAGAGACCGCGATACACTGCTCCAGAAGGCGAGAGAAAAGTTGATTATACAATTTGAGAACCACCATATATCACTATACCCCGACTACACTGTTTTAGTACAGAGGCAGAGATTGTCTTATCAAGCCGTGAAGAAAAAACTTCAGAAGGCACAACTCAAATATACTTTGTTATATCCTGCCCAGCTGAAAGTTATTCACGACAAAAAGACTCACTTCTTCGAAAGCCCGGCGGATGCCGAGGAGTGGATGGAAATAATGTGTATTGGTTCTAGCCAACTCAGCCACTCGGAGCTTTATTCACAGGAATCAGGTAGACTTCCGAAATGGACCCTGCATCGATCCCAGATATCCAACAGGAACAACGGAGGCGCTGGCCCCTCATGAGAACAACAACTGCGCGATCAGGAAGGAGCCATTGCTATTGCCGGAGCCTTCCGGGAGGGAAACAACCTTTACAACACAACTTTTACAACGCACGACCATTACAATGAAACTTTTACAACGCAACATCCATTACATCGCATGCCATTACAACACAACCATTACAACGCATGACACTACAATGCATACCACTACAACGCATGTCATTACAAAGCATACCATTACAACGCATAGTACCCTTACACTATCCAACACTTACCCTACTGTTGCACCCCCTGGAGTTAGAATAGTAATTTTTACCCCTACACTATCCAACACTTACCCTACTGTTGAACCCCCCTGGAGTTAGAATAGTAATTTTTACCCCTACACTATCCAATACTTACCATACATGCAATGTAATGTTATGCATTGTAAAGGTAGTATGCGCTGTAATGGAATGCGTTGTAAAGGTAGTTTTTTAAAATTTGTTGTAATGGAATGCGTTGTAATGGAAAGCGTTGTAATGGATGTTGCGTTGTAAAAAATGCGTTGTAAAGGTATGCGTTGTAAAAGTATGCGTTGTAACGTCATACATCCTTTCGGGAAACCCCAACAAACTCCACACTGATTCGGAGGATAGTACGCTACACTCAGAATCTGAGCATAGCATAACTCTTTTCCCCACGATCACACCTCGGGCTGCTGATGACATAATTGATAACATTCGACTCTGAGACCTGCCCTGCAATGCTAGCCTACCGATGTGATGGACCCTACACCCTGGAGTCTGTTATATCCTTTTCTCTTCCCTCCTCAATATGTGTCTTGTGCATGTTATTACTCTGTTCTGTACTGCTTCCTAATGTAACTGCTTGTAAGATATGTTACGACACTATAGGTTATATTGCTTTATAAATTGTGAATGCGGTTGTTAATTTGTGGGGCCTCCGGAATTGTCCTACCCACACTCGGCGGAGATGGGAACACTGTTCTCTGACATGTCTGGCTACAGCACCCCGCCCGCCCCCCCGTAGAACCGTCAGATCACGGACCTTTGTATGAACATGACCACGTCTATGGACAGCTACCCCCCTATTGGCATATGCACCGTTATCTGTTATGCATTGTTTGTACCATATTGTCACGCACAGCGCAGTTTTGGCGGCGCGCCAAGTTCCGTTGATGTTTTGGCGAAAGGGTACTCCTGGCCAGCAATGATATATTGCCCCACATGTGGGGGAGCCCCACACTATACACAGCAGCATGCCCAGGACTGTTAACACTGTAGGGTTTTATAATTTAATGACTTGGAACGTATGAGGGTTGGGGGCTTTTCAGAATCGACATCGCATTCATGCTTATCTCCTCAGGTATAAGACACAGATAGCATTCTTCCAGGAATCTCATCTGACTGTGTCTGAAACTCAGAAAATGCACAGGAAATGGAGGGGACAGATTTACTCTGCTAAGTATTCTGCTTTTGCTAGGGACGCCACTATTTGGGTACGCCACGGGGTCCCCTTCCTGGAGCTAGGACGCCGGGTAGATGACCAAGGGCGATATATTCTGGTGAAAGGCACATTGGATGGCACCTTGGTGGGTACGCCCCCAATTTTGAGCAGGAGCGTTTCTTACACCGTTTGGGAATTGCACTAGTGGATTGGGACGGTATCCCTTGGGTCCTGGGAGGGGACTGGAATAGTGGGTTAGATACTGTCCTGGATAGGTCACACCCGCCCCTTCATGGCCAGAGCGCTAGCAAATTGGCTGAACAATTCACGACTTGGGCTACGGGGTGGTCACTCTCTGACACATGGTGATGCCTCTACCCTACCCACAAGGAATATTCTTTTTACTCTTCAGTACACAGTCTCCACACCAGGATTGATAGATTCTTCTGTTCCAGATCCATTACCACCCGGACTCAGCAATCCACATATTTAGCAAAAACCTTCTCCGACCATAGCCCCTTGCAGATCACACTCAGCTGGGGTAAGGTGTCCACCCCTGTGCCCACCTGGAGGCTCCATCCACAGTTACTAGAAGATACTCCCTTTCGCACAACACTTTCTGACACTATCACTAACTACTTAGCGGAAAACTGGAACATGGCCTCCTCTAATTTAATTGAGTGGGACGCTTTGAAGATGGTGGTTAGGGGTGTGGTGATCAGGCAGTTGGTAGGGGCCAGACATGAGATACACCAACGCTTAAAGGACGTAGAACACCGTTTGGATGATCTAGAGCAGGAGGCTCCGAACAAACGAGAGGAGTTACAGGCCGCTAACATAAACCATGCAGACACATTAGAGGCATTACAGACTATAGACCTCAGAGCATTCCTTCAAGGGAAATACACAGAGGCAGAAAGGTCTGGAGCGCTGCTGGCCCGTATAGTGAGGAATAGACCAGATCCACCGACTATAACTAGTATCCGTACACCTGAGGGACACATGGTTCACACACAAAGTGAAATAAACAATGCCTTTTATGATCACCTTGAAGAGCTTTATGCACCTCCAGCTCCTGTGGATGACCACTCTATCGAAGAGTTTTTAGAAGGTCTTCCCTTTCCGGTAGTCTCAGATGCTATGCGAAAAGACATAGATGGTCCAGTAACCCAGAAGCAGATCCAAGCCGCGATCAAGGGTCTGAATCATAACAAAGCGCCTGGCCTAGACGGACTCCCGGTGGAGTTTACCAAACCTATTTAGAGACCATGGCCCCAACACTGGAATCGATGTACAAGGTTCCTTTTGAGACAGGTCACCTGCCGACCTCTACCATGCAAGCGCTGGTCACATCGATACTTAAACCGGGGCGGGATAGCACTGAGCTGGCTAACTATAGACCCCTCTCCTTGCTAGCCACGGAATATAAAATTTTAAGTAAGGCTCTGGCCAACCATATACAGCCATTTCTCAATACACTCATACACGGGGACCAATGCGGGTTCCTGCCAAACCCGAGCACTTCCCTTAATACCAGATGGTTACACTATGTAATGACGGCTACCCCCTCTATGTACCGGTCGGCAGGATGCATAGCGCTGGACCTTAGGCAGGCCTTCGACTCCCTCTCTTGGGACTTCATGTTCGCAACGCTGCGATGGTTCGGGTTCCCAGATACGAACCTGAAATGGTTGCGATTATTGTATACATCCCCCACGGCCAGGGCACACTCTAGCCAGTACATATCAAAACAATACACTATTCACAGGGGTAAACGACAAGGGTGCCCACTATCTCCCCCATTATTTGTACTAGCGTTAGAACCCTTAGGCATAGCTTTGTGAGGCTCAGCGACCCAACTTGGCATCCCTATTGATGGAGCGGACCACTTGTTATCCATCTATGCGGATGACATGTTTTTGTTCTACGGGATCTGGAAGCTAATAATGCGCGCTCCCTGATGTATTGGCCAATTTTGCATGCCTATCGGTCCTAGCTATAAATCCTGAGAAGTCGATAGCCTACTTCTTCCGGGAAATACCATACCCCCTTAACTTACAGTTTGGTGACTATGCGCTGCCAGTGGTCCCTGACTCCTTTGAATATCTAGGTATTCGTGTCTACAGACGGCAGGCAGATCAGATTGAAGGCAACATAGGGCAAGCTATGATGGCTATTCGAGCCAGCATGGCCTTCTGGTCGACTCTACCGTTGTCGGTGATGGGGAGAATCGCAATATCGAAAATGGTGATGCTGCCTCGCCTTTTATATTATTTCATAAACTTGCCTGTGATACTTCCACATTCCATTTTTAACTCACTAAATACTATACTGGTGAACCTCATCTGGGGCACTGGCCGCAGGTGCATAGCCCTGCGGAAACTACAGCTGGGGGCCCGAAATGGCGGCCTGGGTGTCCCTGAATTCAGAAGTTATTATTATGCCAGTCAACTCCAGTAGCTCTCCTTCTGGATGGCAGGGATAAATCTGCAGGAGATTGGGTTTACGCCTCAAAGGTTGGACCGGGGTGAACTACACTCTTTACTGTTACCAAAAGCCAAGATTCTTATAGATAGCCCCCCCTCTTGAAAACAGCTTTACACTGCTGGAGGAAGGAACTGTCTTACACCTCTGCGACGACCCCTTACGCTCCTAACATCCCCATCCTGGGGTTCCCTACACTACAAGGTAAGCTTACGAGGGCCAGGATACAGGATTGAACGGATAGCGGAGTGGAGGATATTGGTGCGTTCTTCGGAGAAGGTATTTTACTTGATCATGACTCCTTTGTGAGGGCTACGGGCGTACCCTCTCATATATACTTATTACACGCCACAGTGACACATTACATTAGGAACACAAGGGCCCCACAATGGACTGAACCCAACCAGTATGACCTAGTACAACTTTTATACTATATGGAACCTGGAGGGCTTTTGGTGCGGTGGCTGTATACTGCTGTCCGAGCGCATGCAGCGATCACGCTCACCTCCTTAAGAGGGCAATGGTCCAAGGATGCGGATGATGAACTCACTGATAAGGCTTGGAAATGTATGTTAGAACACCCTAGAAGGTATCACGTAACGCGAAACTGAAGTTCATCCAATCGATGATTCTTCATAGATCATACCTTACTCCTAAGAGGATTCATCGCATGTTCCCTGACTCCCCTCATTGCTGCCCCTGCTGCAGAGGAGAGGAGGCAGATTTCCTGCATATGTTATGGTCTTGCCCCTGTCTCCGAGCCTACTGGGTCGGTGTGTGCCACACACTAAATACAGTCACACAATTACCGGTCCCCATTGATGCTTTGAACTGCCTCATAGGTCTTCATAAGCGCTCAGGAGTACAGAAGGTACGGCTAAAATTTCTAGACCTAGCGCTCATATTGGCAGTGCAAGCTCTCACCATAAGGTGGAAATCCTCCAGATGTCCCGCGATCACTGTTTGGCAAGCTGATCTGCTTCAGTGGGGAAGAGCGGAGGGCTCAGCTCTTCGCAGAGAGGAAGCGAGAGGCTGAGAAAACAGCCTATATCGCTGGAATGGGAGGCTATGCTGATTGAGCTGGAATCAATGGACTTACAGCTAGGTTCATCAAAGTCCCGTTTTGCGAGTCTGTAATAGCGATTCATAAGGAATCGCTATTAAGGACTTGCAAAACGGGATTCATGTAGGAATTGCAAAAAATATTGCGATTCCTACATCTTCCTTATTTGCGATTAGCAAATTGCTAATCACAAATAAGGAATAACTCCCCATTCATTCCTATGGGCCTAAAGGCCCATAGGAATGAATGGGGAGTTATTCCTTATTTACGATTAGCAATTTGCTAATCGCAAATAAGGATGCGATTTCAAGGGTGCCAGGGGTGTCCAAAGGACACCCTGTAGCACCCCTGAAAAGCAAATGTAGCCAGATGTTGCGCACACACATGTCCAAAGGACATGTGTGTGTGTAACATACCACTCAGAAAAATGCACCAAAGTGCATTTTTCTGAGTTTTTGCTATTTACCACGAAGTCTGACTTCGTGGTAAATAGCGGCCAGGAATAGCGAATTCGCTAATAGAAAATGGTTAATAAATTGCATTTAAGGAATCTCAAATAGAGATTCCTTAAATGCAATTCCTCGCAAATATGCGATTTCGCAATTAGTGATTTTTGCATTTGGGATGATGAATCCCAAATGCAAAAATTGCACTCGCAAAGGGCCAGATTCTCAGAATCTGGCCCTTTGCGAGCCGTTTTCGGCTTGATGAATCTAGCTGTTAGTACCCCCGCAGGATACCTCACCTACATAGCACATAATGCCACATAGTAATTCCTCTACCTCAGACTCTATGATATACGCCCGCCCTTTATACCTCAAGGAAGCTACAGCCTGTAGAGCGTTCTGTTTATAATGTGTCACCCTAGTTTTCTTCGCAGTAGAGAGCAGAACTGGTCAGGAGTGGGTGGGTTAGGGGGGGGGAGTTGGGGTTATACAGGTTTATTATTGTTCAACAGAAATGTACATGGCTTTGTGTTTGACGAATCCTATATCGAGTCTTCTTAATTTATGCTGCCAACGGTATTACTTGAGATTGTGATTGCTGGAAATGCAACTTTCACCGAATGAATACACAGAATCCGTATACAGCATATGCAATGTAATTACTCTTAAAAGAAAAAGACTGCTTCTGTGCAATTTTTTACTGTATTGTATACGATAATAGAGTCATCAATAAAGTCTGTTAAAAAAAAATCAAGTCAGCCATCACTCTGATCAGTACAACGTTTGTGAGTGCCTCCCTAATCTCTCAGACAAGCCGTCAAAAATCTAAATACATGATCCTAACACTTTATATTAAGAAACGGGTCAGTAACGTATCTTGTCTAATAACAAACATATCTCTGGCTTAGCACTCATCACCAAAATTATTGAAAAAGAGTTACCTTTCAATTCACTATCTATTTGAACTAAAGCAGCCCCTCAGTGATTTTTAATTTGGGCTGGATACCTTGGGGACATTTTCAAACTACCTTAATGAACTTCTACAAAGTATACTAAATGCCATAGACTGGAGATAGGAGGACAACCCTCTAGCAGCCTCCTGCATTTGATGAAGCGGACTTCAAATGTCTCCAAACATATCTGATGACCTCATTTGGTATAAAGAGGACTGTCCTCCAGTGGCTAAAATCATCTCTCTATATTTCTACCCAACAGCTAAAGCATGTTATCTTATGGTTGAAAATTGGGTTACTGACTGAGGGGGTACAACCCTACTTCAGCAGCAACCACAATCATTGGAAGGGTGAAGTTACAAGCAAACCCCAGATTAATATGTGAACAACCCTCTGGTAGCTTGGCACAAAGCAATCAGACTTAACTTAGAAGCAGTGTGTAAAGTATTTATGCAGCATTTCAAACATTAATACATTGAAAATATAACACAAGAAAAATCCCAACCCAAATTAGAAACAGAAAGTAAAATGTTATAAATAAATTTACACCAAAACAACAAAACTCTAATCAGTAGAACCAGAGATATGCAGTTTTAAATATTGTAGTGAATATAGCGCCAAAAAGCACAATGTAGCAGCTGTGGTTATCTGGTCACGCCGGACCTGGACAAAGTCACAAGTTCAGGCCGACTGTGATGGAGCATGGGCAGGCCACAGGGATCCAGGTATGACCCATTGAACAAGATTACCTTAAATCCTGGTTCCAGAGTAATGCTAGTCCTACTATTGAGTTGCGCTGGCCAGTGTCAAGAAACCGTTGAAGTGGAACTTGCGATGTGAGGTCCTGTACAAAGATGCATCACACAGCTAAGTCAGTGATCATCAACAGGAACTTGCGATGCGAGGTCCTGTGTTGTGATCAAGGAAGCTGCTCAAGATGCATCGTGCTGGGCTGAAGAATTCACTGGGGATTGCAAAGACTTGGGTCGAGATGCGACTTGCTTCATCGAGCTGAGCCGATTGTCTGTGTCAAGATGCGTTGAGCTGTTTTAATGTTGAGGAGCTGTCAAGCGGATGCACGGACCTGCGTCACAGATACGTCGAGCTGGGAGGCCTGTAGTGTCCTGTGACTTGAGAACAGGAAGTCAGCCGACTGATCTGTGGAGATCTTGGACAGCTGAGACACACAGGAAGGCTGGCAGCAGAAGAGTCTTGGTGCTCCAACAGCAGTCCTTGGGCAGCAGAGAAGTTCTTAGGCAGCAAAGCACGTCAGGCTTCACAGGTTGGCAGTCCTTGTTCCTGGCAGACTGCAAAGGTCCAGAAGAGATCTGAAAAGTTGGGGGCTGAGATCCAATATTTATACCTGGTGCCTGCTTTCAAGCAGCATAAACATCTAAAGGTTTCCACTCCCCTGAGGTGTCAGGCATCCCTTCCTCCCTGTCCTTGCCCCAGCTTTTCTGGGGTCACAAAAGACCAGCATTAGACACTTTGAGAGAGTGCTCAGGCAGGGTCTTTGTGATGTGTAAGTGTAGTAGGTGACTGCTCCCCCCCTTTTTTAACTCAGAGTGGCTCATCCTGCCAACACCTATCTTCCCTTTGTCTCACTATCTGGGACACATATTACAAGGACCAACTGCCAACTAAACCTAGTCATGTGAGCCAGAATACAGGCAGCAAACACCCAAGTCTGACTTCGTGGTAAATAGCGGCCAGGAATAGCGAATTCGCTAATAGAAAAATGGTTAATGAATTGCATTTAAGGAATCTCAAATAGAGATTCCTTAAATCCAATTCCTCGCAAATATGCGATTTTGCAATTAGCGATTTTTGCATTTGGGATGATGAATCCCAAATGCAAAAATTGCACTCGCAAAGGGCCAGATTCTCAGAATCTGGCCCTTTGCGAGAATCTGGCCCTTTGCGAGCCGTTTTCGGCTTGATGAATCTAGCTGTTAGTACCCCCGCAGGATACCCCACCTACATAGCACATCATGCCACATAGTAATTCCTCTACCTCAGACTCTATGATATACGCCCGGCCTTTATACCTCAAGGAAGCTACAGCCTGTAGAGCGTTCTGTTTATAATGTGTCACCCTAGTTTTCTTCGCAGTAGAGAGCAGAACTGGTCAGGAGTGGGTGGGTTAGGGAAGGGGGAGTTGGGGTTATACAGGTTTATTATTGTTCAACAGAAATGTACATGGCTTTATGTTTGACGAATCCTATATCGAGTCTTCTTAATTTATGCTGCCAACGGTATTACTTGAGATTGTGATTGTTGGAAATGCAACTTTCACCGAATGAATACACAGAATCCGTATACAGCATATGCAATGTAATTACTCTAAAAAGAAAAAGACTGCTTCTGTGCATTTTTACTGTATTGTATACGATAATGGAGTCATCAATAAAGTCTGTTAAAAAACAAATCAAGTCAGCCATCACTCTGATCAGTACAAAGTTTGTGAGTGCCTCCCTAATCTCTCAGACAAGCCGTCAAAAATCTAAAGACATGATCCTAACACTTTATATTAAGAAACGGGTCAGTAATGCATCTTGTCTAATAACAAACATATCTCTGGCTTAGCACTCATCACCAAAATTATTGAAAAAGAGTTACCTTTCAAATCACTATCTATTTGAACTAAAGCAGCCCCTCAGTGATTTTTAATTTGGGCTGGATACCTTGGGGACATTTTCAAACTACCTTAATGAACTTCTACAAAGCATACTCAATGCCATAGACTGGAGATAGGAGGACAACACTCTAGCAGCCTCCTGCATTTGATGAAGCTGACTTCAAATGTCTCCAAACATATCTGATGACCTCATTTGGTATAAAGAGGACTGTCCTCCAGTGGCTAAAATTATCTCTCTCTATTTCTACCCAACAGCTAAAGCATGTTATGTTATGGTTGAAAATTGGGTTACTGACTGAGGGGGTACAACCCTACTTCAGCAGCAACCACAATCATTGGAAGGGTGAAGTTACAAGCAAACCCCAGATTAACATGTGAACAACCCTCTGGTAGCTTGGCACAAAGCAATCAGACTTAACTTAGAAGCAGTGTGTAAAGTATTTATGCAGCATTTCAAACATTAATACATTGAAAATTTAACACAAGAGAAATCCCAACCCAAATTAGAAAAAGAAAGTAAAATGTTATAAATAAATTTACACCAAAACAACAAAAATCTAATCAGTAGAACCAGAGATATGCAGTTTTAAATATTGTAGTGAATACAGCGCCAAAAAGCACAATGTAGCAGCTGTGGTTATCTGGTCACGCCGGACCTGGACAAAGTCACAAGTTCAGGCCGACTGTGATGGAGCATCGGCAGGCCACAGGGATCCAGGTATGACCCATTGAACAAGAATACCTTAAATCCTGGTTCCAGAGTAATGCTAGTCCTACTGTTGAGTTGCGCTGGCCAGTGTCAAGAAACCGTTGAAGTGGAACTTGCGATGTGAGGTCCTGTACAAAGATGCATCACACAGCTAAGTCAGTGATCATCAACAGGAACTTGCGATGCGAGGTCCTGTGTTGTGATCAAGGAAGCTGCTCAAGATGCATCGTGCTGGGCTGAAGAATTCACTGGGGATTGCAAAGACTTGGGTCGAGATGCGACTTGCTTCATCGAGCTGAGCCGATTGTCTGTGTCAAGATGCGTTGAGCTGTTTCAATGTTGAGGAGCTGTCAAGCGGATGCACGGACCTGCGTCACAGATACGTCGAGCTGGGAAGCCTGTAGTGTCCCGTGACTTGAGAAGAGGAGGTCAGCCGACTGATCTGTGGAGATCTTGGACAGCTGAGACACACAGGAAGGCTGGCAGCAGAAGAGTCTTGGTGCTCCAACAGCAGTCCTTGGGCAGCAGAGAAGTTCTTAGGCAGCAAAGCACGTCAGGCTTCACAGCTTGACAGTCCTTGTTCCTGGCAGACTGCAAAGGTCCAGAAGAGATCTGAAAAGTTGGGGGCTGAGATCCAATATTTATACCTGGTGCCTGCTTTCAAGCAGCATAAACCTCTAAAGGTTTCCACTCCCCTGAGGTGTCAGGCATCCCTTCCTCCCTGTCCTTGCCCCAGCTTTTCTGGAGTCACAAAAAAACAGCATTAGAGAGAGTGCTCAGGCAGGGTCTTTGTGATGTGTAAGTGTAGTAGGTGACTGCTCCCCCCTCATTAACTCAGAGTGGCTTATCCTGCCAACACCTATCTTCCTTTTGTCTCACTGTCTGGGACACATATTACAAGGACCAACTGCCAACTAAACCTAGTCATGTGAGCCAGAATACAGGCAGCAAACACCCAAATGGTTGGGACAAGAAAATGCTAATTTTTTAAAAGTGGCATTTTCAGAATTGTCATAAAATGTTTTACTTTGCCATTAAAGCAGACTTTTCAGGTAAGGATCTATCCCACAAGATATTATCAGGATAGTTAGTGAAACCTCAAACCCTCTTTCATTATGGCATTACACCCTTAAGAACACTAGAAAACGAGAGATACGTTTTGGATATTTATTTAAAATCAGAATCCTGTGTGCATCATATGAACTGTAAGCACAATAAAGACAAATACATTGGCAGCAGCTGCATAAATAAGAGGAACCCCTATACCATGGTTGTAGTGATGTCTACAGCAATCCTACCCTCATTCTGCTACTTCTAAGTGCTAATTTAACTCTAGCGCAGCAGAATCTAAAATCTATTTCGAGATTCAGAGAAGGTACATATGTCAAATGCAATTGCAGGGCCTGCTATTCTCATCTGGCGCACTAATAAGTCAGCAAGTCTAGACTAAATGCCTCCTATCCCAGTAGCCTTCCATTGGAACCAGAGATAGGATTCTGCATGACCTGTCTCAATGTCTTGGTGTTAAGACCCCCTGCCCCCCGTCCTTCATTCTCTATGGCCGACGTTTATAACATAATGTCGTTGTTAGAACTCCTGGCAAAAAAAATTAACATAAAGTGGTCTGATGCCCTTTCAATTACTTTCATTCTGTGAGATTGTGTTCTATTGAAATAACAGCAATTACCCAGACATGTAGTAGTCACCCTTCTATAAACTCTTAGAAATCAGTACAGCGACAGCTCCTCCGCCAAGGTGGGGGAGCATCGCTCCACAGAGCAGTTGAAAGAGGAAAAATATAATAATAATAACGCAGCGTTATTATCGGTTTATTTTTCCAACTGCAGTGGCTCATTTAGGGCAGAGATGGGTTCCATGACATCAGACCAATGCAGGGGGGGAGTGGTGAGTGCACTCTGTAAGTACAGATGATGCTTTGGCTGGTCCTCTTGGGCAGGCCAAAGCGCAATGCACACTTTGCATGTTCTCCACCCAGGCTGCATTAGAGAACATGCCCTGCCTCCCATTCCCTGGCTGAGCACCAAACCACGGCACTCAGACCAATATCAATGCTGTATTGTAGCATTGTGATTGACTGTTGGGAACGTGGAAGCCTGAGTGCTTCCTGCTGCTGGACTCGATGAAGACAAAGAGGACCGGGTAAGGGCGGTGGCTGGCGCGATTCCAGGTAAGCGTGTGTTTTTTTATCCTCCTCCCCGCCTCACCACTCCCGTCTTATAGCAGCCGCTACTGAATGAATAACAAGCTAATGTAAAATGAAGCAATCAGTGGTCAGATTAAATACTGCGAATATATTCACATAAGCTTAGTTATCACATTGCAGAACATAATATAATCTAAATGTGTGTCATATTTTTCACAGCAATTGAACATTTTACTAATCCTTATTCACTTTTTGATTAATTGACTGTCAAATGTAACTCAAGCAAGGGAATACCCAAAATAGAAAAGACATAATATTCATAACAACCTAGGGCTGATGGCTAATATTGGCTGTGTCAGAGTGCTGATTTTAGTAGCTCTATTAGCAGCCTTCACCGCTGTCATCCATCATCTTTTGGCCCAGTGTCTCAAAGTGATTCTCTACTGTGAACCCCATCATTTCTTTGTGACAATGTAAGCAGTTCAATGGGCACTGCGTGCTTCTAATTTAATGCTGGTTTACAGGGAGGTAATACAAGTATCAGCATAATCACCTCTAATTTTTCATCTGTATATCTACATTTATTTCATCATTTTAAACGGATGTCCCTAAATGTAGGCAATTTACACCCACATTCGATGTGAATGGGGGAGGTTCTAGGTGCTCTGAATGCAATGAAGAACCATCTTCTAGCTTTAGAACCTGTCTGGTATTGCAAAGCAGAGAATGTCTTAAAGCCCAGTCAGTCTAAGACTGAGTTCATGTTTAAACTTCACCCAAATGTGTGGAATGCAGTATTGTGGCTTAAATCTTATGGCACTCACTGTGAGAAATCTGTGATTCGATGGATTATGGGCTTATTTTAATGCAACAGGTGAGTTTAGCTAAACATTTTTACCACCTTAGAGTAATTCATGGAGGCTTCCCCTTTGTATTTTCTTTTGAGGATCATAAAAATGAAATCTGCATTGACTTTGACTCAGTATACTTTGGCTTACCCAAAATGATTATACCAAGGCTACATTACATACAGAGCATAGCTGCCAGTATTATCTATCTTTTAAATAAGTTTGCAGATGTATTAAACTCTCTACAATATCTTTATTGGTTGCTAAAGAGTGAGATAATAACTTTAAAAGTTGTGAGTAAGATGCAATTCTTACTGTCAGGGTATTTTTACACCTGCCATCCTTGGCGTGGTTTCCACGGACATTTTGCCTTCTGACCTCCTGTTTGACTGACTGTAGGATTCTGACCATTTTACCACTGCAACCAAGTGGCGGCTAATAGGGAACGGGGGGGAAGGGGGTATAAAATTATTTTTTTTAAACGCTTACCTTTTCCGCCATCTCTCCTCATCGTCTCCGCTTCTCTTCTCTTCCTGACTCCAGTCCGGAAGAAGCAGGAAGGACACAGGCTCCCAGAAGCCAATCACAATGCTGCAATGTAGCATTGTGATTAGTCTGAGCACCAGGCCGTATCTGTAATACCAGTGGGGTATGGTCTGAAAACTCTCTGGGGTGTCGGTCGATTCTGCTTTTTCCCAAAAGTGTAGATGAGGCAAGAACATAGTCTAGCCTCAGGTGCTTCTGATGTGTGATTGAGAAATAAGCAAATCCATGATCTACGAGCCTCTTTAAAGACCAAACATTGCCCAGGTCGTGCACCTGACATAGGTTGCATAGTGCTTGAAATACTCTAGGCTTCCTTCCCTTATACCCCTGATTTAGTCCCCAATTGGAGTCAAGGTTTATATTACAATCTCCACAGACAATTAACGGCAAAGACCAATCTGCTAATTTATTAGTTAGCCATTCCAATAAGGTCGGATTATCCACATTGCTGCCATATATGGAACATAAAGTAAAAATTAAGAAGCTCTGGGGCCCTCCCGCTTGCAATTACCCATCGTCCTAGTCCATCTGAAAATTGAATTGTTCCATCCCCCGGATGGTATTGTGACCCCCTTTGTATGGGTTCCCTGTGTTGTTGCCCCTACAACCATGTAGCCATGGTAGTTCAATAGATCATTTTATGTATCATCTAGGTAGGTCTCTTGCGGACAAACAATGTCTGCTTGTAGCAGCTGCAGTTCTTGCGACACTACCTGTCTCTTTTTTACATCATTTAGACCACAGATGTTCAATGTAGCTATACCTAGTCTCCTCATTCTCTTGGTTTCATTTGTTTACCCCATTTTTTGACTTCCTTATACATACAGCAGAATATCCTAACTGCCACCCACCTCAATGCCTTTACCCAAACTGCTATCTCCCTTTGTCCACCCACACCACCCTTAATGTGAGCCGCCAACCCCCTAGCCACCAACACCCTTGCCTCCCTCTCCTCCCCCGACCCCCTAGCATAAAGACAATCAGGTCTGGTCTGATTGATCTGCGGCTGACAATCTGCCCCTCCATCCGACCCATCATCCCCTAATTTTCTGACTGTTCAGCCTCTTTTCCTCCCAGTCAAAAAAGGTTTGTGGTACGCCAGTCATTCTCTCTTCTACATTCTGTCCGTCAATTGTTCTTTTTGCATTTGTCACCCCGAGTGGGACGGGTATGCCCGGACGTGGGTCCCGTGCTCTCAAAGCCACTGGAGTCAAGCTATCCTGGCTGATGAGGGCTGAAAGCCCGAAACCGGTCCTAGGATGCTTGTTTCCAGTCCAGGGAGGACCTGGCATGGCAGTTTGGGCTAGACTTATTTGCATGTGGCTGGGTCCAAACTGGAATGGCATGGTGAGCAAAAAAACGATGGATTTAGGCCAGATCTCTGTACTGGGATAAATGTATGACATTGTTCTGTATCTGTCCATCAATTGTTCTTTTGCATTTGTCACCCCGAGTGGGACGGGTATGCCCAGACGTGGGTCCCGTGCTCTCCATGCCACTGAAGTCAAGCTATCCTGGCTGATGAGGGCTGAAAGCCCGAAACCGGTCCTAGGATGCTTGTTTCCAATCCAGGGAGGACCTGGCCTGGCAGTTTGGGCTAGACTATTCCCATTGGGCGCAGGGTCAAGACTGATTTGCATGTGGCTGGGTCCAAACTAGCGTGTGTAGGCGCTGTCCCCGTTGACGTGGGCTGCGGGGCCTCCGCGGCGGAGCGGAGCCTCGTGAGGGCTGGGCACCAGCTGCAGGCCTCCGCGGTGGCTAGACTGCGGCGGGACGGGGTCACGGGCGTTGGCGATGAGGGAGGCTCAAGAAGTCTCTGCTGTGGGTGCAGCCTGGGTGCGTCCTTTGCTCGTACCGGGAGCGCCCGGGGCCTCAGATCTGACACGGCACTGAGGGATAGTAGCAGACCCTGCGCCGGGGCCTCAGGGGTAGCGTCTGTGGGCGGGAGAGCAGGCTGCTGTGGGTCGCGCCCCGGTTTTGGGGCAATTATCACCGGCTATGCTGCCCTCAGCGAGGAGCTGGGGCGGGGTGTAGGTTGTTGGCGCCCGGCGTGCCGAGCGCCGTCGCGCCGGCCGTGTCCGTTTTCGGCGGGCGGGCCCCCTCCGCCTCCTGTGTAGGCCCACGCTGGGGTCTAAAGTAGCGGGAGTCCCTCTGGCGGTGCGCGCAGGGTTCAGGGGTATGTCCGCCCAATGTCCGCCGGCAGGCCTCCGCCGGGAGCTAGGCGCGTCTCACCTCTGTCCGCGCTCAGCACTGCAGGATCGTAGGCTGCCTCTCTGTCAGGGAGCTCCGTTGGGCAGTATCAGTCCCCCGCCGCCCTTACTCCGCCCACGCCGGCGGCAGGCACGGCGGGCCACAGGCGGTCGCCGCTCCGTAGAAGCCCGGCGGGGGGTGTCCCGCGCCGGCGACCTGCTCCTGGGGGAAATTTGAGCAAGTTGAAGGGGGGGCCAGGCGCGTCTCACCCCCGTCCGCGCTCAGTGCACTGGTTCGCAGGCCGCCCCTCCGCCAGGAAGCTCCGGTGGGCAGTATCAGTCCCCCACCGCCATTGCTCCGCTCTCGTTGGCGACAGGCACAGCGGGCTGCAGGCGGTCGCTGCTCAGTAGGAACACGGCGGGGAGTGCTCCGTGTCGGTGAGTTGCTCCTGGGGGAAATTTGAGCAAATTGAAGGGGGGATTCAGCTTATAATGCCGTGCAGTGGGGCTCAGGGCCGGAGAGCCACAGGAGGCACGTCCTTTCAGGCCGCCATCTTAGCCACGCCCCCAAGGGATTACTTTTTAACAGAAGAGACGCAAAACAGCTGGAAAAGCAAAAACACTATGTTCGCCGTGCTGCCTGCTAAATACGTAGCGAAGTCGAAAATCACAGAACCTCAGACCCTCTTTTTGCCATTACTCAGGCAAAACACAAGAGACTCAAGTTAGTCTGAGTCAATGTCAATGGTCATGAGGTCATTAAGCTGTTGCTGCAACATCATTTTAATGTTCTCTGTTTTCTGTGACACAGGCTTCGGGACACACAAGGTGGCACAAAGACCACAGATGGCGGGTCCACACTGCAAACAAAGACAGCAAGAAAAAATGATGGCTAAAATCATTCCAAGGAAAGTTAACACTTTCCATCCCCATGTGGACAGTAGTCCCCAAAACCATCCCATCACAGACCAATCTCCGGTGTCCTGATGAATGGACTCGGAAATCACATGCAACTTAGACATAGCTTGGTATACTGTAGGGGCATTATCAGGAATATAAATGCAGCAACTAGACCCAATCAATTTACAGACTCCTCTATCTGCAAGGACCATGTCTAAAACCATTCGGTTTTGCAAAGTCATAAGACGATCCACCTGAAGTTCAGCTGTCAAATTACTCAAGGCTCCGGAAGTTACATTTATCGTAGCCTCGACAACACGAACTAGCTGTCTAATGTTTCTGCTATTGGCCATTGGGCCCCAAAAAGGAAGAAACCCTTTGATAAAGTCTCCTCCCTCTTGTACAGCTGTGTCCTTAGAATCAATAACCCCTCTGCCATATCTTTTTCTGTGATGACATGAAGGAGCAGTGTATGTAGGGGGAAGAAGGAAAGCCACATAACATGTTCCTGAAAAATAGGTGGGAAGCCATGTATAGGCTCTATCATGACAAATAAAATATGTACCTTGAGATGGTACCAATGGTGAAGAAATCAAGGGTGAATAGATGTATGTATGGGAACAAACACTCTTTTCCTGTTTATTCTTTTTATTCTGATCATTTATCTGCAGACATAAGTTACCTTTATGAGGTATGGTCCAGATTGGCAAAGATCTTCTTTGTCTAGCCTTATCAGTAAAGCTAGTAACGTAACGAGTCACGTTCCAACCATCATATGCTCGTTTCTCATCAACGGGAATCTTATCAATTTCGGCAATTTTTGCCATAGTCGCTATTCCCTTTATCAAAGAACCATGACTAAAATCTGCTCCACCATTATATGGACCACCAAGAGGATGTCGAAGTTGATTTTGGTATGCATTAGAAAACATAGCCAAATAAGCCCAAGCGGAACCTTCATAAGAAAACGGAAGGACTAAATATGGCATCCCTTTCCCAGCGTTATGGGGCATAAGCCCACAAACCCAACAATTAGTAGTTATGACTACCAGTTGATACTGATGTAACAACTGGATGAATGAATTGTTGAAGTATTCTGTTCTCCTAACTTGCTCATGATCTGGGAGTGTATAGAACTTGTGCGGGGAGGTAGTAGGAGAAAAAGGCAAAGAAACAGAAATTGGAGCAGGTGCTTGCTGCATAGTGTGGACAATCCAACCCACACAGGCTAATAAAATACATAAACATACTAAAATGCATAGTGCTATGCCACATCGACTAAACAACAATTTCTTATACTTAATTTTCATTGCAACTTTCTTATCATTCCCTTCCACTTTATTATCCATTCTCTAAAGCGTTGCTCACGGTAATCTTCCTGGATCACTTAGTTGTGGTTATTAGCCGTCCTATGATACTGCAAGTCCTGCTGACCTAGGTCACTACTCAGGTCACAGCCTAAGACTCATACCGTGACCCTGCAACTTGATGGATAGTGAAAAGGTAAAGTTCAATTGTCTTTTGTCAACCTAGGTCTTAGGTTGTACCGTGTCTTGCCAGGTATCGTTTGGTCACGAAACAGTCTCTGGGTTCATTGTATTCAATCGCAACTGTGTTGGTACAGCTTCTTGCAACATGTCGTCATCTTCTTTCTCAGAACTTGTCACCTACGCCTTCTCGGACCAACTGGTCATAAGGTAAAGGCAAGGGTACAGTGCACGCCGTGGACCCAATTTTTCTTCCCGAAGACCTTCACTGCTGTACGTGTGACGAGAAGCACCTGTCGCGGGGGTCTCCAACGAGGTTCCAGATTCTTTTTCCTCTGGAAATTCTTCAAACAAACAAAGTCTCCAGGTTGAATGGAATGACCTGGATCTGAGGAAGCCTCCGGCAAAGCAATTTGAACCTGTTGATGAATAACACGTAATTTAGTGGTGAGGTCATGCAGGTAATCAACCAACAATGGGTATGGAATATCGGAATACTTTTTAGGTCGAGGGATTCCCCAAACATTGGCTGGGCACCCAAAAACGACCTCATAAGGACTAAGTCCTAAACGAGAATGTACAGTTGTTCTTGTAGAGAGAAGTGCTAAAGGTAAAGCATCGGGCCAAGCAAGACCCGTGCTGGCCTGAATCTTTGCTAATTTGAGCTTGAGAGTGCCATTATAGCACTCTACCAAACCCGCTGACTGAGGGTGGTTTGCTACGTGGAATTTCTGCCTAATACCAAGACCCGCACACACCTTCTGCATAATTTGCCCTACAAATTCACTTCCATTGTCACTCCAGACAATGCGCGGCAAACCAAACCACGGGAAAAATTCCTTCAAGAGGACTTTGGCAGTGGACAAAGCAGTATTATCCTTTTGGGGGTAGGCCTCTATCCATCTGGAAAAGGCACAGACCACCACCAGAACATACTTGAGGTTATTGGAACGTTTCATATGAATGTAATCAATTTGCAAGACCTCAAAAGGATACGTAGGGGAAGCAAAATGTCCTGCCGGAGTTGGGGTTCCCTTTCCTGGATTATACATCAAACAAACAATACAATACTTTACCACATTTTCCGCACATCTGGGGATACCTTAATTCTGCCATACTGGAGCCAAAAGCTTACATATTCCTTTCGCACTGATATGCGCTGGACCATGCGCCATAGTAACTACAGGCAGTACATAGGCATCTGGTAACAACCAACGTTGGTGTTCTGACAATTCCGTCCAACACCCTGTCACGTCCAACATTTCCGTATTCTCTCTCCACTTACTTAATTCCTTTTCTGTAGCCTCTCCTTGAATCATTCTCAAAATTTCTGTTGTGTCCTCACACAGTCCTGCTTCTCCAACCCATCTTGCAGGGCCTGCAACATACTTGCGACTTGTAGCATCTCTCGCTGTTTCTTTCGCTACCTCGTCTGCAAAAGCCTATATCATCAGTGATCCTTTTATGTGCACTGAAGTTCACAATCGCTATCTGAATAGGCAAAGCAAGTGGTTCAAGAAGGTCAGTTAGCAACTGACCATGCTGTATTTTAGTCCCATGAGAAGTAAAGAATCCTCTTTCCTTCCACAAACGACCGAAGCTATGAGCCACGCCAAAGGCGTAGTGGCTATCGGTGTAAACAGTCACTCTCTTTCCTTTTGCCAACACACATGCTCTCGTCAGTGCAATCAACTCAGCTGCGTGTGCTGAATTCTGTGGAATGCGTGCAGTCTCTACTACTGTATACAAAGTAGTAACAGCATAAGCTGCAGTCGTTTTGCCATTAGGAAGCTTGAAACAAGACCCATCCACCCATGGGATCCCATCCGGATCCACAAGTGGTGTGTCTTTTAAATCTATCCTGCCTTTAGTTTCCTCCTCTGTACGAAGAAAACAATCATGCTGTTCTTGTGTATCTTTCTCTTCTGGAATAGGTAACAATGTTGCTGGATTTAAAACATTACATCGCTTGATATGTATGTGACTAGCCAAAAGCGTCAACTCATACCCAGACAAGCAAGCACTCGTGAGATGTTGCGTTTTCGTTCTATTCAAGAGAGTATCCACTGCATGTGGTACCATAACAACAAGAGTGTGATCCAATACCAATCCAGCAGATTGACGAATGGAGATCGCTGCTGCTGCTGTTGCTCTGAGACAACTAGGCAATGCCTTGGCTATTGGATCCAATGTAGCCGAAAAATAGGCACATGGCCTTTGTTTGTCTCCAAATTGTTGCGTTAAAACTGACAATGCACAACCTTCTCTTTCATGCACATAGAGTGTGAAAGGCTTACTATAATCTGGAGTACCCAACACAGGAGCAGAACACAAAGCAGTACGTAAATCAGAAAAACTCTTCTGACATTCATCAGTCCAAGGAAGAGGTTGGGGTGTATCTTTCAGAGTAAGTGCCAACAAAGGTTTAGCCAACAAGGAGAAATTCGGAATCCACTGTCTACAATAAGAGGTAATGCCCAGAAAGGCACGCACCTCCCTTTGTGTGGATGGTACAGACATTCGTGCAATTGCATGAATACGTTCTGGGGTCAATCGCCTTCTCTCCTTCGACAAGAGATGACCTAGATAGGTAACCTCTTGGCGGCAATATTGTAATTTAGAAGGTGACACCTTATGATGTAAATCGGACAAATGACGCAAAAGCGAAACAGTCGCATTTTTACAAACATCCTCTGAATCGGCAGCCACTAACAGATCGTCCACATACTGAATAAGAGTAGCACCTGGAGGCAAAGAAAAAGCGTCAAGCTGAGATTTCAAAGCCTGACTATAAATGGAGGGACTCTCACAATAGCCTTGAGGTGCACGTTTAAATCGAAAACTTCGGCCTCCGAGAGAGAAACCAAAGAGATCCCTACTTTCCTCAGCAATAGGAATGCTAAAGAAAGCATTTTTGAGATCAATAACAGAGAACCAAACAGCCGAAACAGGTATCATTGTGAGAAAAGCAGTAATATCGGGGACAACAGGAAACTGAGGGACAACAATTTTGTTGACCTCTCGAATATCAATCACAAAACGGTATACAGGAGGCTTAGAAGGATCAGAACGTTTAAGAACAGGCAGAGCAGGACTATTGCAAACATTTTATCTCGTTTCTTCAACAACACCCTTCTGAACTAAATCATAAACAATAGCCAACAGAGCTCTTTAGCCATCGTTATAAATCTTATACTGAGGAATGCGTGGCAATTTAACATCAGGCTTGACAATAATCACGTAAGGTGGAATCTTGAGCAAACCAACATCATTCGGACCCGTAGCCCAAAGCGTAGCAGGAGGTGAACGCAATTCAAGTGGCAGTTGATCCTTAGACAAATACATAGGAGAAACCAATTTATCACCCAAAGTAAGATGTACACCAGAGGGGGAACAATATAATGTTGCATGTAGACATTTCAATAAGTCCAAACCCAACAAATTCTCACCGCAACCAGTCATTAAAATGAGCGGGGCTTCCAAATCATAAGGACCAATGGAGATAGGCAAAGGACAAGAAACCGGGTTGCGAACTGGGGCGCCAGAGAATCCTACAGAAACATTCGTTAAGCCAGACAAAGGTGCCCCAGGGAGTTTGGAGTGAATGATAGAACTTCTCATTGCACCAGTATCCAAAAGAAATGGCTCTGAAACACCCAATGCAACAACGTCAACATAAGGCCCATTCTGATCCACTGGAACTGATACCACTCCCTTGCTTTGTCCATGGCTGTCCTAGCTAGTATGAAAATCCTGATTTTCGCTTTCAGTACAATAATCGTCATTGTAATATTGTGCAGACTGAGAATTCTGCTGATCAAAATAATTCATAGAATTCTGAGGGGGAAAAGAACGCTGTCCCTGAGAAAACGCACCTCGCCCTCTACCCCTAGGTGCTGACTGAAAACAACCACGGCCTCGTGGCCCTGGCAGTCCACCATTACGCTGCAATAAAACCGGACAACTACTCTTAAAATGACCTTCCTCTTTACAATAGGCACATTGATTAGGACCCAACAAAGGTCGCGGAACAAAAGGTGCAGGTTTCTGTAACAATCTTTGAAACTGTGGAGGCTGTTGCAATTGACGCTGAGCAGAACGAGGGGGATAAGCTTGTTGCAAAAGGACCTTCGTCTTCAACTCTTTAGTCTTTTTCTCCATTTTATCCTTGTCTTCCTTATCCCTATTCTCATAGTACTGAGCAGTAGCTAATATCTGGGCAGACGATGAAACAGCCCACGAACTCTCGGAGTCTTTTAATTTATGCGATAATTCTGGAAGTAAATTAAATACGAATTTTTCCACAAATAATCGCTGTCCACCCTCAGTACTCATATCTTGACCACTATGGTCAATAAACGTCTCCTCGAAACGAGTAAAGAAATCGGAGACACACTCATCTTTCTTCTGTTTACACGCAGCTAACTTATCCCAGTTAACACGTAAGGCAGGCATAATTGTTTTCATTAAGGCAATGATCCTACGGGGCAATTCTGTAATCAAAGCATCGGGTTTAGCCCCACCTACTTGTACTGCATCTGCGGCAGTTATAGCAGCCCACGCACCACCTAAAGCTTGATCATGGTCCTCCTTACGAATCCGAGCCCATAATGCTTGTGGGGCTACATTTCCCATCAGCAAATCAATATCGGCCAAATTCATGACATACGCATCAACAGTCTGGGACAGCTCTTTATAATACCCAGCAGGATTCTTACGAGGGTCCGGTAAAGACTGTTTAAGCTCCAAGACTTCAGACCGTTTCCAGGGGACATGTACCCATATACACTGGAAATTAGCAGGGACAGCTGGAACAGCGCCTGCCTGTGGAACTGCATCTCTCCATATTGGAGGAACTTCTCTCATAGGGTAATGTTTCACTTTTTGTCTCACTGCAGGATCGGGTTCAAGAGAAGCCTGAGAAGAAAATTAAGACCGAAAGGTGACAAGTGTCCTTACAGCGTTTCAACCTCAGAACCCACAATGAGTCCCTTATCAAACGTAGCCTGTACATCTAACAGTCCCTGGGGAGCGAGATCCAATTCCATATCTTCCCAACCTTGAACCAGAGTGTCACACATGACATTAAAAACATATCTCTGTCTGGGCTCATCCCACTGGGAAAAGGTGCTCATGATATCGGGCACACTATACTGTGGACCACTCGTGATCCATATATGGGCAAGATTATCCAGCACAGTTAGTTCGTCAGTACCTGAAAGTTGACTACGAGACTGTCTTTGAGACAAAGCAGGAGTCAGGTTAAAGGATCCAAAGAGAGGGGAGAAAAGGCCAGAGACAGTATCGACCAATCGTCTTTGAGCTGTAGGGGAATCTGACAGTAGAACGGGAGACAATGTATTAAGAACAGCAGGAGAAGAACTAACAGTTGTAAAGGAAACTGACAGTAAAGGAGACTGAGGTACAGAAGTCGAAGGTAAAGGAGGCGGGGTGGCAATACTGGAAGAGTTAATTGTGGAAGAACCGGGACCTGTGGCAGACCGACAGGTGGCTCAACAAGCGGCAACAGTGGGGGAGCATCAGCACCTTGTACATAGGGCAGAGGCAATCGCAACAAATGGGACATTAAGGGATCTACGTCAAGATCTTTATTCTGTGGGGGAGTAGGCAATACAGGATAACATCTATCTATTGCCATACGATGCTGTCTTTCTGATACTTCAATCATCTGATCAGTCTCATTATTCTTAAGCTGTTGGGCAGCCTGTAAAATTGTCATATCTTGCGCTTTCTTATCTCTTTTCGCCTGTTTAATTTCTTTCTGTTTGACTTCCTTACGCCATTGGCGGAAAGAGTCAAACATTGCCGGCCGGGCTTTTCTCTTAAACAAAATTGCTTCTAGGTTATCTAATATGTCAGACTCAAAGCTACCATTTTGTGGCCACTTCAGAACACTATCTTTCTTCGTATATTGGATCCATGTTTCATTAAAAATAATGGGGCCAAGACCATGTTTCGAATAGAGCTCATAAGTGGGAGTTCCAACCGGAGGAATTGGACAAGAGTCCTCTAGCCGGGAATCCCTATTACAGTCAAAGCAGCTAAACTTACTAAGCCCAGGCATTTCGTAATGAACTGGACTGTTCACAAAATTCAAGGGGTTAAAACAATGATCACAGCACAAACGTACTTACCCCTTGGCTTCGACTAGTGCAAAAGTTGAATAACAAAAACAAGACAAAAGAGTGGGCGCTACCCACGAATACTTAACTTTATTTATTTATTTATTTATTTTTGACATTTCTAAAGCGCGACAAATACCCATAGGCGTCTCGGCGCTGAAAATGCACTTACTTGTGAAGAGGAGAGCTAAAACAAACAATGGGGACTCATTGGTCAAACAGCCAAGTTTTTAGAAGTTTACGGAAATGAAGAAGGGAAGGACTTAGCCTGATATTTTGGGGAAGAGTATTCCACAGTTTCGGGGCAGCTACTAAAAAGCGGCGATCGCCCCAGGACACTGTTTTGGCGCGTGGAATAACTAGCTGATTGAGGGTGGCTGATCGTAGCAGTCTGCTTGGTTTGTAGAGTTGGAGTTGCTCTTTCAAGAAATGTGGTCCTTGATTTTTGAGTGCCTTATAAACTATACATAAGGACTTAAAATGTATTCTATTCCGGATTGTGAGCCAATGATATTCCTTTATGATTTTTGATATGGGCTCGTGTTTTGTTTTTCCAGAGAGCAGGAGAGCTGCCGCATTCTGAATGGATTGTAGTTTCCTTATGACTCTGGATTGTGCGTTAAGGAATAAACCGTTGCAGTAGTCCAGAGTTGACAGAACTAAGGAGCTGACCAAGGTTTTGATGGCTGTCTCCGGGAGAAAAGGGCGAATCTTCCTAATCATCTTCAGTTTGTGATAGGCTGTAGATACTGTTTTATTAGCATGGTCCATGAAGTTTAGTCCTTCGTCAAAAATGATTCCCAAGTTCCTGATCTTGGCTGTCGGGCTCGGGGGAGTGCCAAAAGTTTCTGGCCATCAGCATGATGGCCAGGTTGGGAGAAGAGGTCCAAAGATGACTACCTCTGTTTTTTCTGAGTTCAGCCTCAAACAGTTGGTGGCCATCCATTCTCCTATGTCTAGCAATCCCTTTTTGAATTTCTTTGCCACTTGAACTCCATCGCCTTTAATGGCTAGCACCAACTGAGTGTCGTCAGCATAGGAGGTTAGGCTCATCCCGTGTGCTTTGATGACATTAGCAAGGTCCGACACATAGATGTTGAAAAGTGTCGGACTGAGGGATGAGCCTTGGGGAACTCCACATGGTGACGAAAGTGGCGCCGATTGAAAAGGTCCTAAAGTGACCGCCTGCGTTCTTCTAGCTAAAAAGGAGGCCAGCAGGTCTCTGGCGGAATGACAGATGTCGAGCCTTTCGACACGGTCGACCAGGATGGTGTGGTCAACCGTGTCGAAGGCTGCGGATAGATCCAGCATTACTAGGATCGCTGTCCCCCCTTGATCCCTGATTGCCCTGATATCGTCAGCAGCCTTAATCAAGGCTGTTTCGGTCCCGTGGTACTTCCGAAAACCGAATTGCGTGTCATCCAAGAGGTGATGTTTTTAAATGTGTTCCGATAACTGGGAATTCATAGCCTTTTCAATTACTTTAGCTATGAACGGGAGACTCGCAATGGGCCTGTAGTTTTTCAGTTCATTTTTGTCAAGGGAAGGTTTTTTTAATAGTGTATTTTTTAGCGGGTCTGGATATGTACCTGAGAGCAAAATAGAGTTGCAGACTTGTGTAATTACTGGAATAATGGACTCCATTACAGGCGGGAGAACTGAAAAAGGACAAGGGTCCAAAGCCGATCCAGTTTTAATTGTTGACACGATTGTTCTTATATGGTCACTTGTTACTGCTTGAAAGCCAGGAAACGTTTGCCGGAGGTGGCGTGGGGGAATTGGCTCTCCTTGAAGGTGATTTGGCAGAGAAGGCTTGATAAATATCATAAACCTTAGTGAAGAAAAAAGTGGCTAGAGAGTCACATAGTGCTTGTGAAGGAGGGGGAGTAAGATCTGGGGTGTTGCCTGACAAAGATTTGGTAATTTGATACAGTCGTCTGCTTGAGTTTTTAGCTTTATGGATTTGATCTGAATAAAAAGCTTTTTTCGCCTTTATAATCATAACTTTATAAAGTGCCAATGACTCTTTATAGCACATTTTGCTAGCTGTGTCGTAAGTTTTCCTCCATAGCCTTTCCTTGTTCCTATTAGTTTGTTTTTGTAGCCTTAATTCCTCGGTATACCACGGGGCGGTGGGTTTAGCTCTGTTTCTAGATAGTAATTTGGTAGGAGCTAATTGATTCGTTGCCTGGCCCAACCAGGTCTGAAATTGTTGTAATGCAGAATTGGGGTCGGTAGATACAATTGGGCGGGTATGGTCCAAGCTTGTTCTGAGATCATCCTGATTTATATTTTTCCAGTCTTTAAAAGATTTTTGAGATGTTAGGGCTAATTTTTTCTTGGGAAGGGTGTTGATAGTGAGCTTAGCGAGTATGGCGTGATGATCTGTCCACGGCATGGGCAGGATGTTAGTTATTTGAAGACCTTCGACGTTAGAGAATATGGCATCCAAAGTATGGCCCGCCAAGTGGGTGGGAGAGGTGACCAGTTGTTTTAACCCCAGTATTTCCATATCGTAAATTAGAGTGGCTGTGTCTGTTTGATTACCTTGGTCCAGATGAAAATTCAGGTCACCTAGGACCGTGAGCGAGCTTTCGGTGGCAACTGATTCCATTATAGTATTGATATTAGCGAGGAATCCTGTCTTCGTTCCAGTGTTTTCTCACACCAACAGATGTCCGTCTAACGTCTCGCGATAACAATCATCACCAGAGGGCCAAGACAGGGCGGCAGTCAGGGCAGCAGTCGTCAGCAGCCGTCGGAAAGGAGTAGCCGCGCTGCAAAAGACTTTCGGTCCACTTCGACATACAGGGGTCGCTTGACGTGGTTCGCGAATCCTCCAGAATTTTCTTGCGAGGCTCCTCACGACCCTCGGGCTGAACCGCTACTACTGAAGCCGCCCACACGTTGGGTGCCAGTTGGAGAACCGGGCCTTATGGGCCGAGCGGTGCAGGGCACGCCTTATATCTCCGGGTTCACCTGCCTTGTCAGACAGAGACACGAGACACTCTGTTAGGCGTAGAAAATCAGGTTTATTAGCTGCAGCTAAGCAGTTATCCAAGAAGTACAGTTGTATATTCTTAAGAGACTGCCACTTAATTCCGTGGAGCACAATCTTTTATAGTAGACACGTTTACAATGTCTACTCCCAAAACATACAAAGCTAACAAATAGGACAAGTTTGAAAACAAGCTATCAAGTATCTTGAATACGCCCTTCTTTCAGACCCCGAGTTCTCTCCTCCCCTCAAGTTAATCAATGCTAGTGCATGTAATTCAATTTTCAGGTGGCAGGACGTATTTGTGTGTCTCAAAGGATAGTTGTGTAATAGGAGAATACAAGAAGAGAATAGCGAAGGCCAGTCAAATAAGATAAAATAAAGAAAGAATGGTGGGACCCAAACAGTCAACTTAAACAAGGATCAATCAGTCTAGACATGGATTAACAAACTCGGCCAGACCCTGACATCAGTTTCGTAAACAAGGACAAGGGATTACTTTTTAACAGAGGAGATGCAAAACAGCTGGAAAAGCAAAAACACTATGTTCGCCGTGCTGCCTGAGTAAAGGCAACACAAAATGGCGACGGTCACAAAATGGCGGCTAAATACGAAGCGAAGTTGAAAATCACAGAACCTCACTTGTAAGAATGTAATATCACAAGGTGTGCACACAGTTAGTTGGAAACTGCAGCAGAGAGCAAGTTTCCACATAAATGTTTGGAGGTTCTGCGCAGCCGATGTCCACTGAGAAACTTCCCCAGGATATGGGAGGCAGGCCGAAAAGCTCAGTTCTGTGGCGTTGGGGGGTGAGCAGTGAATTTAAAGTCCTCTGGCTTTGCTTGCACTAATCGTCTCCCCCTTCAAAGCCCTGCCCCCTTTTCATACAGAGAAAAAAATTTGCAAGTTGCCAGATCTAGGAAAAGGACATCCAACTTGAGGTGATAAGGCTCATAGTGGGACAGAAGAGATGGGTGAGTATGAAGATCAGAAGGCAGCAGAAAGACCTGCTGTAGCTTAAGACAACAAGGGTTAATCAGGAAGATGTGTGGAGAATTATACTACACAGAGAGGAAGGATACCCTACAATATTATTAAGTTCAAAAGAAAAACTTTCGAAGTTAGAATATCAACTTGTTTATCATGCCCCATTGAAATGCCCTGAACATCGAGGACCTGATACAAAGGGGAAAATGCATGTAGAGAGTGAGTTTTAAGTCTCATACTTGAAATCAAACACCAAAAAGAGGAGAAAAATTTAGAAGCATAGACCAGGAACCTAGCCAGGGAACAGGGCGAAATCTGATGCAATGAATGGGCCAAGCAGAGGAGCTGGAAATCATGCAAGCAAATGAGACCCAAGCGATACAAAAGGGGATGATGGACGGAGAGCTTCAACAAATCAAACACTCACCCCCAGTCAACTGATCTGGGTTTAATCCATCACCATTCTTTAGTTCACTCAGCCACCCCAGTTCAGACATGGCTATATGCAAATCAGTCTGACCCTGTGCCTTATGGGAACAGTCCAGCCCGAACTGCCAAGCCATGTCTTCCCTGGACCGGAAACAAGCATCCTGGGACCGGTTTCGGATTCATAATCCTCATCAGCCAGGCTATCTTGAATCCAGTGGCCAAGTGAACAAGGGACTCACGTCTAGTATACCCTGCCACACTTAGGGCGAACAAAGCGATACAAAAGGGGATGATGGACGGAGAGCTTCAACAAATCAAACACTCACCCCCAGTCAACTGATCTGGGTTTAATCCATCACCATTCTTTAGTTCACTCAGCCACCCCAGTTCAGACATGGCTATATGCAAATCAGTCTGACCCTGTGCCTTATGGGAACAGTCCAGCCCGAACTGCCAAGCCATGTCTTCCCTGGCCCGGAAACAAGCATCCTGGGACCGGTTTTGGATTCATAATCCTCATCAGCCAGGCTATCTTGAATCCAGTGGCCAAGTGAACAAGGGACTCACGTCTAGTATACCCTGCCACACTTAGGGCGAACAAAGCGATACAAAAGGGGATGATGGACGGAGAGCTTCAACAAATCAAACACTCACCCCCAGTCAACTGATCTGGGTTTAATCCATCACCATTCTTTAGTTCACTCAGCCACCCCAGTTCAGACATGGCTATATGCAAATCAGTCTGACCCTGTGCCTTATGGGAACAGTCCAGCCCGAACTGCCAAGCCATGTCTTCCCTGGACCGGAAACAAGCATCCTGGGACCGGGTTTGGATTCATAATCCTCATCAGCCAGGCTATCTTGAATCCAGTGGCCAAGTGAACAAGGGACTCACGTCTGAGTATACCCTGCCACACTTAGGGCGAACAAAGCGATACAAAAGGGGAAGATGGACGGAGAGCTTCAACAAATCAAACACTCACCCCCAGTCAACTGATCTGGGTTTAATCCATCACCATTCTTTAGTTCACATAGCCACCCCAGTTCAGACATGGCTATATGCAAATCAGTCTGACCCTGTGCCTTATGGGAACAGTCCAGCCCGAACTGCCAAGCCATGTCTTCCCTGGACCGGAAACAAGCATCCTGGGACCGGTTTCGGATTCATAATCCTCATCAGCCAGGCTATCTTGAATCCAGTGGCCAAGTGAACAAGGGACTCACGTCTGAGTATACCCTGCCACACTTAGGGCGAACAAAGCGATACAAAAGGGGATGATGGACGGAGAGCTTCAACAAATCAAACACTCACCCCCAGTCAACTGATCTGGGTTTAATCCATCACCATTCTTTAGTTCACTCAGCCACCCCAGTTCAGACATGGCTATATGCAAATCAGTCTGACCCTGTGCCTTATGGGAACAGTCCAGCCCGAACTGCCAAGCCATGTCTTCCCTGGACCGGAAACAAGCATCCTGGGACCGGTTTCGGATTCATAATCCTCATCAGCCAGGCTATCTTGAATCCAGTGGCCAAGTGAACAAGGGACTCACGTCTGAGTATACCCTGCCACACTTAGGGCAAACAAAGCGATACAAAAGGGGATGATGGACGGAGAGCTTCAACAAATCAAACACTCACCCCCAGTCAACTGATCTGGGTTTAATCCATCACCATTCTTTAGTTCACTCAGCCACCCCAGTTCAGACATGTCTATATGCAAATCAGTCTGACCCTGTGCCTTATGGGAACAGTCCAGACCGAACTGCCAAATGAGACCCAGCATGAAGCTTTTAGACCTGCAGAGAAGTTAAAGATAAGTGCGGGAGCAGGATGTTCAGTCGTGAATTCTGAACTATGTGTTGGACACACAAATCAGTTCATAAATGTACTGTTCATAGTATGCGCACAACGGGACATTCCCTTATCCCCAAACTCCTTCCCATTACCGCCCGCTACGCCAGTGAACTCTCGGAATCAGGACATGGTGTCTACGGCGTAGCCTTTTAATCACATCAATTCAACTGAATCATCATAGTCCATTGCCAAATAAAAGTATCCTTCTTGTATATATAAGACTATTCACAGTCTCACACTTTATCTGCATCACATGTCAACGGCAGTAAGGAAATTAGGTACGACATTGCACTTTAACATTTATCTCGGCTGTACACTAAAACAACTTGGCCGTACATTTCGAACTTACACTTTAACTTTTAACTCAGCCGTACACAAGAACTTGGCCGTACATTTGAACTTGGCTGTCTAGGCCGCCAATCTCCCACTCGGCTGCGCACATTGCGCTGGCAGGCCCCAACGCGCTACAGCCAACAGTTACATTACTTGACATCAAGGACACCTCATACCACATCAGTCCTCCGGGATACCTAAACACTGGCATCTTCCCCACAATCCCCAACTTGGCTGCGCACATTGCTCTGGCAGGCCCCAACGAGCTACAGCCAACAATTCCATTACTTGACATCCAGGGCACCGCATACCGCACTGGCCCACCCGGCACCTGAACACAGGCATCCTCTCCAAGATTCTATTCAGTCCATACATGGTGGGTTAAGCCAGTAGAGTCAAGGACTACCGGCAGGCCAGTCCCTCCTCCCCGCCTACCCACTGCCTCGTGGAATCTACCCCTTTCAGGGGTCCATTGAATGGCTGTACCTCCATTGCTGTGCATCCCCCTTTGTTGTAAACTGTCAGCGCACTGCCTTATGAAACCTTGGCCTTCTGCCGGGTGGGTGGGTGGTCGATGCCACTCCTTTAGCCAGGCTATGGTCCAAGGAGACAAAGAAAACAACAAACCCCTGGAGCACAGCCTTAAATACCTCTGCTAAGTTTAGTTTATGATAAGTTTAGTTTTTCCACACCGCCAGCCCTTCATTATCCAGCCAGCCCTACCTTCTCTGATCCACGGAAGAGGCTCAGCTCCGCGGCGCAACCAAGGACGCCCTTCCCCTAGTCGCGGGGGGGCCTGTTCAATCCTGCAAAGTCCCAAACAGAGATGCTTAAGCTCAGAAATAGATGTTTAGTATTGTAGAGGTGTGGGCAGTGGCAAGAGCGACAGAATCCGGAGCACGGGGCTCACTGTTTGATCGTTGGCGGCGACACAGCTCAGCATCAGATGGCTCTGGGCAAAAGCTCCCTTAATCTCCCAATGATCCCCAGCGCCTAGGAACCTTAAGGGATGATATGTTCGTGTTTTAAAAATATGGATTATTTATTTATTTGTTAGAAAAGAAAGCAATCGTGTACAATGAATAATCATATGCTTCTAGATCACGATTGCCCTTCCTAAAGAGGTATAGTAATTAGGTACATGGGTGTAGGCCTCCCTTGTGTCTGACACCTTGTCCATCACTTACTATCGTCCACTGTGAATGGAGGTGCAGCAAGCACTCTGCCTTGCACAGTATGCAAGATGTGACATACATCAGTGAGCATTCTGATAAGGAAGCAGTATGAAGTTACAACTACACAGATTCTACTTTTTATTCTATGTGCAAACTATAAACACTGGAACAATAAATGTGTGCCTGGAAATTAGAGAAGAACATTATATTAGGTAAACAGATTTTAATATAAAGCTTTAGACCTCACAATCGTATTTTATGAAAAATGGGTAATGCTTCAAAATGGGATGGCTCCTGCTTCAATGATGAAGACATTTTGAACTGAAAATGTTGAAGAAAGAATGCATTACTCACTGTAAATAACCACCTTGTAGGCTCTAAGAACCTACTGAAATTGTACCTTACCGTACCTTTTTAAACCAGGGTGTGATCAAAATATTGAGGGGCATATGTAAAAGAATTGCCGCTAAGTTAGCGGCAGTAATCTTAACGCAGCCCAATGCAGAAACCTATCGCCCTGTTAGCGATGTATTTAAAATATGTCGCTACATGGCGCTAGGTTCAGCTAGCCGTGGTGAAAACTCCTACTAACACTAACGTGAAGGCGATATACATTCTGACGTTAGTGGACTAAAACTGACGAAAGGCTAATTTGTAGGCAAAATCTCACGTTAGTCAGCCCAATGTAACTTTTTTTTACTCTAGAGGCAAAAATAGCGTACAAGTTCACCTCCAATGCAAAATAGGATATAAAACCAATGGAATGTGGAATGGAGCAGCCAGGGCCAAGTCCAGTGAGGGTAAACAAACCCCCCAAACCCGCCAAAAGCCAAAATGGCCAGTCAGAGTCCCAGGGGAAGAGGAAAATCAGGGCTACATTAATAAAAAGAGGCGCATCGCTGGGAAAAAACAGTGATGCATCACTTTTCATTGCACACTTCCTGCAACACCATGGCTTCCAAAACTTTGTACGTGCGGACAGTCTTCCGGAGTCCGGAGGCCTCACTGGGCCTGTGTCTGGGACCCGGAATGGGAGGCAGAAGTGCAGGGGAGTAGCTGGGTTATCGCGGTAGACACTGAGGCATCTGTGATCACCCTTACCTAGAGGTGAAATCTGGAAGGTCACATGGAGACACGTTGCTGACCTGTGTGAGAAGACCGCCTGGTGCCCCTTGGAGCTGTGAATGGTAGAGGCTCTCCTGCACACCAACATAGAGAGGTATGCATCGCATACCAAGCCCAACCATTACACCGGGGTTCAGGAAGGAGATTTGCCAATGGTCCGCCGCACCTCTCTGCATCACAGGCCGCAGGATATTGAGCTGGCTGGAAGCTGTGGAGGGTGAGGCCCCTGAGCTGCGCCAAACTTGTGAGCTGGGAGCGCTGCAACTTCATGCATATGGGAGCCCTGTTGCATCACCTGAATCTGAAGGTTCCCCAGCGGACTTGGTGGTGACTGCTGTACCCAGGCTTGTGAAATCCTGCCTGGCTGAGGCTCCTGCTGGCTGAGTCACAGATTTGAAGCGAGTGCAGTGGATTGTGCCACAGTGTCAACGTCCGGGTGAGGAGAATCTGGGATGCATGGTGGAGGAGGCTCAGGGGTAGAGTTGAGTCAGGCCAGGCCTAGCTCCTGGGATGACGCACCCCCAATGGTGGCTCCTCCGCGGTGGTGCTTTTAAGCAGTACAAGAAGAGGAAACATAACATGATGATAGCGTTCTGATATTCTCATGCTATTTTTCCTTTGCAGGCGGGAGGGTGGGTGGGGCTGCTCTAATCACGGAGCAGGGCTGGGGCAGAGTGGTATTTCCACTCAAGTGCACAATGACAGTTTGGTCGGCCCTCTCAGGGCACCCAAAAAAGTCATTAGCACTTCCCTGTTCGCAATGCAGGCTGACAGTTTGGTCTGGACTGTTCCAATGAGGCACAGGTTCAAGACTGATTTGCATATGGCTGGGTCTAAACTGGGGTGGAATGGTGAGCAAAAGAACGATGGATTTAACCCAGATGTTTTGGCTGGGGGTGAATGTATGATTTATTCATCATTCCATCCATTATTTGTTTTCCTAGCACTTTTCACCCTAAGTGGGATGAGTATGCTCAGACGTGGGTCCCTTGCTCACTGTGCCACTGGATTCTAGCTAGCCTGGCTGGTGAAGGGTAATACCCAGAAACCGGTCCCAGGATGCTTGTTTCCCGTCCAGGGAGGACCTGGCTTGGCAGTTCGGTCTGGACTGTTCCAATGAGGCACAGGGTCAAGACTGATTTGCATACGGCTGGGTCTAAACTGGGGTGACATGGTGAGCAAAAGAACGATGGATTTAACCCACATCTTTTGGCTGGGGGTGAATGTATGATTTATTCAGCATTATGTCCATCATTTGTTTGCGTAGCACTACAACTGCATTACAGCCAGCATGGAGAACATGCCAACCCATCCAGCCCCTGGCTGAACGCCCTGTCACGGCGCTCAAGGACACTCACAATGCCACATTGCAGCATTGTGATTGGCTTAGAGGAAGGAACTTGGCTACCTGCTTCCTGTTCCTGGTAGCAGACACAGGAGAGCAAGAGTACAGAAGACGAGGGACCAGGCCTCGAAGTAAGCTTAAAAAAATATATATTTACCACCCCGCTCCCCGCCCCATCCGGTGTCCTTTCCAATGTTTCCCACCTCCCAGCTGTCTTGTTCCCCCTGCAGCACTACTTAATGGTGTCCGCTGTGTGGCCATGTGCAGCAGGCATACCACTGCTGCGCCAAAGTTAAGCCTGTCTGTGTTTGTCTGCCCCTGGACCACGCCCAGCACCAAGGACACTTCCTCTCGGACACTCCACTGCTACGACGCCAGCACCCTCCCCACCATCAGCCCTGGACACCACACCGCCTGTCATTAGGCATCATTGTAGAATTCCCTTGCACCCTGAGCCTGCCGAAACTGCAAACGCACCTTCTGCCACATCAGCAGACCAGTGCCTCCTACCGCCCAGCCGACCAAAAGCACATCAGATCGGCTCAACTGAATCCTCCTTAACATGCAGTCCCTCCACAAAGACGCAAGAGAAATCTGGGACCTCCTCAACGCCACCTCTTCAGACATCGCATTGTTCAGGGAAACCTGGAGCAACCTTTGCTCCGGACCGGACATCGCCATCACCATCCACGACAGCTAAAAATTCCCCCGCACAGACCACCCCGTGCACCCAGGAGGAGGGACTGTCATTGTCTAAAAAAGCACACTCGAGAGGGCACGCACTCTAATGACCCGACGGCTACCATGGAACATCTCCACTTCCAGATCCGGGCCTACCCCAAACCCACCCTACGCGGCACCCTCGTCTACAGGCCCCCCGGCCCATGAACCTCCATTCACTGATGCCATTGTAGACCTCATCATACCCCAGGCTCTCCAATCCACTGACTACATCCTAATCTGACACTTCAAGTTCCACCTGGACAACCCCAGTGACCCGAACACTACCACCCTCCTGGCAAACCTCACCAACATCGTACTCAAGCAGCTAGTCACCACACCAACCCACATAGCCAGACACACGCTCAAACCCGTCATCTCTGCCAGCGGGAACTTCAACTACAGCCACACCCCTGAACTTTCCTGGACCGACCATCATAGTATAAATCACACCTTCACCACGCCCACAGTACACCACCACCATCACTGGCCCCCCAGCAGCAGCTGGATCAAGGCTATCATAGAACTTTTTGGCAACGCCCTCAGTACCACCACTTTGCCACCGCTTACAGATGCCAACATCGTAGCGCACAAACTTCACTGATGGAGCTCCAACTGTGCCGATACCCTGTCATCTCCTCCGTGTCAGTGGACCGAGCATCTGGAGGTCGCTGGCCATCTGGGAAGGTGACAGCAGATACCCTGGATGGCAAACTAGACTCTGCACAAAGGGACACATATTGGTGACCTTGTGAACTCCTATGCCACATTATACATGCGTCAGGTAGGATGTATGCTGGGTGGGCGTCCACATTCAACAAAGCCTCAAAAGAGTGGCACAGTGAAATCTATGAAATTTCACTGCGACAATTCTAGGAAACCACTGTGTCAAAACCTTGCGCCTGCCTCATGGCGGGCTTATGGGTGATGCAGTGCCATAGGGATAGGCCTGCCCCATGCATTGCTGGAGTTTTTCATGCTTGCGACACAATTGCAGCAATGCGTTACTTTACCGCTGACAGATACGCCAGGAATACTAACATATCTGTAAATCCATGCGACATGGAGTGCTGTACAGTAAATACGGCACAACCAGGGTGTCGCAAGGAGGGTGCAATGAAAAGTGTCGCAACGCTGTTTTGTCACAGTGATGCAACACTTTTCACGAATGAGGCCCAGGACTGCGCCCTATCGTATTGTGGGGCACATTCCTAAGCTTCTGTTTTGGCACAGGACAGCGCAGCATATTCTTTGCTGCGCTGTCTTGCACCAATACCTCTGATTTGAGGCCCCAAGTGTTTACACCAATTTTAAGAACAGCTATTTTCTGGTTTAAAAAAAACTGCCTCTAACTGAACTTAGAGGCAGTTTTGGGGATTTTTCACCATACAAGGAATTCCTTGTAAATATCACAAAGTGGGGCTGGCTGCAGTTTTTGCACAGGAAAGCTCACCTTGCAATTTATTTACGTTAACTCCCGCTAACAGAAGTGGGGATCTTTAAAATTCACATTTTCGCTGGAAAGGTGCCGCTAACTTCAGGTAGCGGCAACTTGTAAATAAGGCGATAAAAAAATAGCTGCCTTAACGCAGAAATATGTACGCTACAGAGGCGTTAAGTACTTGTACATATGCCCCTGAGTTTTAAATGTCATGCTACAAAAGTATCATGGCCAGAATATCTACTACAAATAGATTTATTACACTTGACTCCACATATATGTAACATTACACAGTCATATGTTTACGTTACATAGATTTTGCATTAAGCATAGTAAATCTATGCTTATTCCAACATACCCACCTTCACAGTATTCTGTTTATCGATATTCTTTCTGATTACCATATCTCTATAGCAAGGTATTTTGGTGCTCGATAGTCTGACAGACAAACATTTAAAACCTGCTCAGGTTTGACTATTCAATGACCAGTCCGCTGCAGTGTAAACCGCCTCAAACTAGATACACCACTTTTTTTATACGCTTTCTGAATGTCTCAGAGAAGCTTGCTCAAAAATATTTTTAGTGAGCAAAAGCAAAATGTATGGATTAGTCAGTGTCTGGTTTATTAGTATTGAGATTACAGACAGGCTACCAGTAAATGAAGCTACAGATCAGATTAAATGTAGCTGAGATGAAGAGCGGATTAAGGATGCATGTGAAGGTAGCAGGGCATTGTATACTGGGATTTAGCATATCGTCAGAAGTCACCAAAAAGGGTGTTAGACTGGGAAAGAAGCTGGAGGCATATTAGCAAGAACCTCATTAAAATTATCGCCGTTTTTGCGATAATAGGCTTGTTAAAATGCGTTATAGAATGCCAATAGAAGCCCAGGTTAGATGTGCAGGACATCTAACCTGGGCTTCTATTGGTATTCTATAACGCATATTAGCAAGCCCATTATCGCCGTTTGAGCGGCTGTTTCCTGCCGCTAAAATGGCAAAATTTTAACTAGGTTCTTGCTAATATGCCCTGTAGTATTTTGTTTCATACAACATTTTAAACAAAACTAATAAAAGGTCAATGGGTATAATAGTCAGTGACATGGACAACTTCTGCTAATTAATCTCCAATGTTGAAACTACTTGGAGTTCAAGATTTGGATCTCATCAAAACATTTCTCCAGCTTTACTTCTCGCTTACTACAGCCCATTCACACAGCGCCTGGATGCCCTCAAGGGTGATTTGCTCGCTATAGAAACACCACCAACATAACATAACATTCTGATGATTTTGTTCAACAGCTGACAGGCTCGCCCACTGCACCAACCCACCTTTGAGATTTATTTCGAAACAATACGTTTACTACGTCCTTACACACTGTTGGTTGCTTTCAAGGTCTCCACATTTGTGTCCGGCTTGCCTGCTTTGTTTGGATGCGGCCTCCTTGCAATACCAATGCCTTTCTGAAACAGTGCATTGAATCCTGGGAAATGTAACCCATCATCACTCAGTGACTGGTGTCAAGTAAGACGTGATTCCCACGATGTTTATCGGTACAGTACCGAGTCTGCATTGTTGTAAAATGACTCGTTATTCTGCCAGAGCAGGGAATGGTTAGAATGCAGCCTCCGTGCCCTCTGACATTGGACCGGCAGAGGCGAAAACGGATCTGTCCTGCTGGTATAACCAGTCAAACACCCTTTTGGCGTTTTCTCTGACGACATACTAAATCCCAAAGTGCAATGCCCTCCTACCTTCAAATTCATATTTGATGTCGCTCTCATCTCAGTTACGTTTAATCTGGCCTGTGGTGTTACTGGTCTGTGATCTCTGTCCAAATAAAACAGACACTGACTAAACCAAACATTTTTGCTGTTGCTCACTGAAAATATTTTACAAAGTTTGTCTGAGACGTTCAGAAGGCGCGTAAGAAAAAGTGGTATATCTTGTTTGATGCAGTTTGCACTGCAGCGGACTGGTCATTGAATAGCAATCTTGAGCAGGTTTTAGATGTGTGTGTGTCAGACTATCGAGCACAAACATAGTATATGCTACAAAGATATGGTAATCAGAAAGAACATCGACTACCAGAATACTGTGAAGAGTATGTGTATTACAAAAAGCATAAGCTTACTATGCTTACTTAACACAACATCCATATACCTTTTAAAAAAAAGATATATATATATATAAATATATATATACACATGTTCATATATATGTGTGTGTGTATGTATATATATAGATATACATACATACATACACCGTCATGGTACATATATTTGGAGTCAAGTGTAGTATATCTGCTTTTGTAGTCGAAATCCTGGACACAATATTATTGTAGCATGATATTTAAAACTGAGGTCCTCATTTATGAAAAGTGACGCATCGCTGGGAGAAAACAGCGATGCGTCACTTTTCATTGCACCCTCCTTGCAACACTAATTATGCATCATATTTACTGTATGACGCATCATGCTGCAAGGAGTTACAGATACGTCAGTATTTCTGACGTATCTGTAGGCGCAAAAATGATGCATTGCTGGAGTTTGTCACAAATGTGACGCAACTCCAGCAATGGGTCATTACACATGGGCAAATCCGATGTGAAATGTGCCTGCGTCAGTCTTATGCCTACCATGACGCAGGCGTAAGTTATTTGCGTCCTAAAAGTGGCGCAGTGAAATCCTATAGATTTCACTGTGTCACTTCTACAACCCTTTCTTGCGTCGGAACGCCCCCCGCATACATTAAACCTGGCGCAGGTGTAATGTGGCGCAGGGGTTTACAAATTGACGCATCTAGATGCGTCACTTTGTAAATATGGTGCAACAAGGCTCATTTTTTATGCTGCTGGTGCGTCACAAAAAGTGACGCACCGGCAGCGCAAAAGTGACGCAAGGGCTCAAAAAATAAGCCCATCAATATTGTAGTTGTATACTGGTTTAGAAAGGTGCAGTAAGATATATTCTCAGTACCTGCCTGTAGCACATTAAGATAGGTACATGGAACATGTAGAACATGGGCAGCAGTAATACCAGCATCCATAACACACACACACAACCAAGTAGAGCCATGTCCCATTAGTGCAACCTTTGAAGCATCAGTGCATGATTAATGTTTCCATAAACATCTGTAAGTTCTTGTGAGAACATGTCTCTTTTTGTGTGGTACAAAAGGGGGTGGTGATGGACGGAGCATCTGAACTAATCAAACACTCACACCCAGCCAAAAGATCTGGGTTTGATCTATCACCGTTCTTTAGCCCACTCTGCCACCCCAGTTCAGACATGGCTATATGCAAATCAGTCTGAACTGTGCCTCATGGGAACAGTCCAGCCCGAACTGCCAAGCCATGCCTTCCCTGGACCGGAAACAAGCTTCCGAGGACCGGTTTCTGGCATGAAGACGGCTGTAATGCCAGAAACCGGTCCTCGGAAGCTTGTTTCCGGTCCAGGGAATGCATGGCTTGGCAGTTCGGGCTGGACTGTTCCCATGAGGCACAGGGTCAGACTGATTTGCATATAGCCAAGTCTGAACTGGGGTGGCAGAGTGGGCTAAAGAACGGTGATGGATTAAACCGAGATCTTTTGACTGGGTGTGAGTGTTTGATTGGTTCAGATGCTCCGTCCATTACCACCCCCTTTTGTACCGCTTTTGGCTGCCATAAGTGTGGCAGGGTATGCTCAGACGTGAGTCCCTTGCTCACTTTGCCACTGGATTCAAGCAAGCCGGGCTGAAGACGGCTGTAATGCCAGAAACCGGCCCTCGGAAGCTTTTTTCCGGTCCAGGGAAGGCATGGCTTGGCAGTTCGGGCTGGACTGTTCCCATGAGGCACAGGGTCAGACTGATTTGCATATAGCCAAGTCTGAACTGGGGTGGCAGAGTGGGCTAAAGAACGGTGATGGATTAAACCCAGATCTTTTGACTGGGTGTGAGTGTTTGATTGGTTCAGATGCTCCGTCCATTACCACCCCCTTTTGTACCTCTTTTTGTGTGGTCACACTTCATTTTTAGGTTAAGCCTACCAGAAAGCGAAAGCTGTGTGGTCACTAATGATACATCGTCAGCCCATCAAGAACTTACAGTGTACTTTAAGCCAGTTGTGTAACAAACTTGAGACCCCCCTCCTGCAAAGTACATGGAGGGGGCCCCCCATATTGTTGGCCCAGTCAGGAGCTCCTAGCTCGCCTCTTGTGCACAGCGCCAGAGGAGGCCCCATGGAGCTAGAGGCCCCCCAACACCGCAGGGGCTGCGGCGGCTATTGTTACGCCATTGCTTTAAACCTGTCCATTTCTTACCATTGGTTGACTTTATTGTCATTCTTGTTTGCTTGCTTCTTATTGAATGACTTGCTTATCTTGTATTTATACCTACCCATAGGGCATAGCCTCTTTACTTGTGTTGTTCCACTGCTCACTTTTATGCAATTGCCTTTTGCTTCTTTCTGCTTAAGCTCTCCATCAGACTGCATATGTTTTCCAGCTGTCCCCTTTGTGAGTTTCTCTCCCCCTGCTCTGTATTACTCTCTCTTGTCTGTATGTTTCTCTCCTTTTTCTCCCCCTGTGCCCCATCTTGCTCTCACCCAGATGCTTCTCCCTTGTGTTACTCTGTTTCTTGTGTGCATCACAATCTTTTGTTGCTTCCTCTCTCATGTGCTTTACATTTCTCCACTCCTGCTCCTCCAACTTCTGTTGAACTCCACCCCTTACAATTGTTTTTTTATATAATTGTATCTTTTTTGGGGGAGGGCCATGTAGTAAAATACTGCTTGTTCTCCAGCTTTCTAATTGCTTTCACGCTACGTCATTTTCATTTTATTGTATTCACCAATCCATCACCTACAAAATGACACAGCTGTGTATTCCCCCTTTGTTCATGATGTATAGCATTCACCAATGCTGTACCCATGAACAAAAGATATTGGCAGAACCAGTAGGTCTCAATAGCAAGACCTATTGGCTTTGTCAATGCTTTTGGGGACTAACACACTGATTCATCAAAGACCCGTTTTGCGAGTTTTTAATAGCGATTTATAAGGAATCGCTATTAAGGACTTGCAAAACGGGATTCATGTAGGAATTGCAATAAATATTGCGATTCTTACATCTTCCTTATTGCAATTAGCAAATTGCTAATCGCAAATAAGGAATAACCCCCCATTCATTCCTATGGGCCTGTAGTCCCATAGGAATGAATGGGGAGTTATTCCATATTTGCGATTAGCAATTTGCTAATCGCAAATAAGGATGCGATTTCAAGGGTGCCAGGGGTGTCCAAAGGACACCCTGTAGCACCCCTGAAATGCAACATTACACAGGTGCTGCGCACACACATGTCCAAGTTAAGTTTGCCTGCCGAAAGTGGGATGGGTTTACCAGCTTTACCAAAGCAGCTGTCCCCAGTCGTATGGGGAGAGCTAAGGGAGGCCTTTTAATTCTGTTCTCCCTAGACCTGAAGGGAAGTTGTAGGCAGATTAGCACCGATTCCCATAACATCTTAATGGTAGAAAGAGTGACCAACAACACTAGCAGGACCATATATATAAACTTTTACAACTCAGGGAACAGTGACCATAGAGGATGTAACATCACTAATCTAGATAGCATTTTAAAATTAGCCAGCCAGAATACCAAGTATGACTTAGAGTATATTTTATTAGGCGATTTTAACATTCACCCATGTAACCTAGTCTGTAGGATAAGTAGCGATGATGGGGACGAAGGATTAGAGGGACCCCACTTCGAACATACTACAGAGGGAGAGGAGTTAGAAGATTTTCTTGCTAACTTCGATTTGCACGAACCAGATAGTGGCCCCAGATTGCCAACTTTCACCGGTGTCCACCAAGGTACAATAATAGATTATATCTTTGTTACCCAAGGTATTTTAAACCGGGTCATTGCCTATCGCACGGTACAAACACATTTTAGCGATCATAACCCGGTAGTACTCGAAGTGGCTTGGGGAGTTCACATGGGATTACCCCCAATGATAGCAAGGCCCGTTCACCCCCTGAGGACTTCTGACCAAGGCAGGCGAGTGAAATGGGCAAAGGTGGTCCCGGAAAAATTCTATGCAGAAAATTTCCTTAAGATCAAGGACCAGGTCGAGATTTGCAAAAATCCTTGTGCCCAGGGCCAAGAAATTGTAGAGGCATTCGAGGCAATATGTGGGCAGGTGTCACAGGATCTTTTAGTTAAGCCAAAAAAAGGAACCCCAGGAAATAAGTGCTGGTTTGACTCAGCATGTTCTAAAGCTCACAGATTACTGCTGGCAGCCCTAAAAAATATTCCTAGGGTAAAAGATGAGATCACCAGACTAAGGAAAATTTACAAGCTAGCCGTAAAAAAACGAAAGGACACCATTAAACGTGAAGCGTGGGAAAATCTCCTTTCAGTGGCAGTCCTGAAGGATAGTAGGAAATTTTGGGAGATTATTAAACAGCCCTTCTTCTCAGATGACAATAACGAATCCATGGACTGTGTTATCCCTGACGAAAAATGGTTGTCTCATTTTAAAAATGTATACGGGGATAATGATGAAGCAATCAAAGGTGTTCCGTTGGTAACCTTAGCCGCCCGTCCCATCCTTTTCAACTATCAAGAAGTGGAAAAAGCTATCTTGGCTACTACAAAGCACAAGGCACCCGGTCCCGATGGAGTCCCTGCTGACTTTTTTATGTATTCACCAAAATTGTGGGCAGAGGTTTTGGCAAACGTGTTCAATGCAGTCAATGGCAACCCAGCACCTGCCTCATGGGACACCTCCACCATCGTCCCTATTTTTAAAAAAGGCCAGCGGGATGATCCCGGCTGTTATAGGCCTATATCCCTCCTGGATTCATCTGTAAAAATCTTAGGTAGAGTCCTTTTATCTAGGTTGAGGGAAAATGTTGAGAGCTGTGGTGGGTTGTCTGAGATCCAATATGGTTTTAGAGAAAGAAAAGGGACCATTGAACAGTGCGCCAACTTGCACTTGCTCATCTCCAAATACACCGTGGCCAAGGAGGGGTCCGTGTTTCTAGCATTCATGGATCTCTCCTCGGCTTTTGATTTGGTCAACAGGACAAAGTTGTGGGCCATCCTGTTGGAGATGGGTATTGACGAGGCATTGGTCACCTTTATGGCCACTCTGCACCAAGAGCTCTTTGCAGCCGTACGTGTAACGAATGAGGGTAGGTGTACCCCCCTCTTTAGATCATTAAAAGGGGTACGGCAAGGCTGTATTTTAGCCCCCTTGCTCTTCACCATTTACATCAACGGCCTGGGCGCACACCTAGGGGAGCAGGAAGCCGACGTCCCGCATGCAGGAGCCGTTAAAATCCTGGCGCTCCTGTATGCGGATGACGCCGTACTGATCGCTCGCACGGGTGTTGGCCTTCAGCACCTTTTGAATGCCTTTGGTTCATTTATGGAGCGATTGGATCTTAAGGTAAACGTAACCAAGTCACATACAATGGTGGTGGGCCGTGAGTGTAGTAAGAAGAGAAGTAAAACATTCACATGTAGGGGGGACACGGTTTCCAGGGTATCTACATTTCCCTATCTAGGCGTATTGTTTGATCAGAAAGGGACCTGGGGCCCGCAGGTAAGAGTAAAGAGGTTGGCTGTCATTAGGTCATCATCAGCACTCCTGGGCTTTGCTGGTAGGCTAGGGGCTAGGCCTATGGAAGCTCTGTTAAAAATATATAAGAGTAAATCTGTGGCCATTGCGCTATATGGTTCCGCATTGTGGGGTTATGTAAACTTGGAACCAATCCAGAGAGCAGAGAATAGATTCATCAGAACCTTGCTTTCTGTACCACAGTCGACCCCAACCTACTCCATCCATAAAGAAGTGGGCCTACATTTCTTGTCTGACACGCTGAGCATGGCCCCTCTGATCTTTTGGTTAAAAACGTGGATGAACGAAGAACTCCCATTAAATCATAAGATCATGTCTGACGTTCTGTCCCTGGACAAATCTAATAAGATCCCCTGGTTGGCCTATCTGGCTAAGGCATTTTCAGACCTGGGACGTCCGGAGCTTTTTTCCTCCCCCGAGAACATCAAGGTACATGACATTGATTTTGTAAAAAAGTCCTTTATGGGAAGGAAGGAAGCATGCCGTGAAGAATGTGAACTGGCGAAACCGTCAGTGAGGGAACATTGCCTACTTGTTAACTCATTTTCACTAGCACCTTACCTTGGTTTTGTTACAATTCCCTTCCATAGGTTCCTTTTAACTAAGTTTAGATTTAATTTGTTACATTTTTATTTAGGCTCTTTTAAAAGTTGGCAGAAGCCGGAATTAGCCTTGCCCTGTAGCTGCGACCTGTTCTCTGTACAAGATACAATGCATTTTGTCATGTTTTGTGGGTTGTATTTAGAGCCAAGAAAAAAATACTTGTTGCCCATTCTTAAAGAGGCTGGCTTCACTCAAGTGAGACCGGCCCTGCTCTTTTTACAATTACTGCCCAATCCCCACATTACTTTTTGTATAGCTAATTTTCTGGTAGCCGCTTCAAGGGTGAAAGCTGTCTGCCTAGATTCGCCTTAAAGCAAAAGTTTTACTATTTATACTCATTTTTTAATGTAATACTTTTTAACTGTCTGTAATACTTTTTAATTGCCTGTTTGTATCTACCGTTTTTTAAGAAAAAGGAAAAAAAAACTTGTATGAAATGTTTTTAACTTTTTCCCCTCTTTGTATGGCTTTTAAATAAGTCGAATAAAGATATTCTGACTAGCCTGCCGAAAGTGCAGCCTGTCAGAGCTGCCTTTGATGTGTGAAATAATGCTGTCAGAGCAGAGACATTGGCTTAGGCCTAGCAGAATGGTTTGGCTGGAAAACTGAGGAATGTGACCTAGCTTGACCCATACAAGGCAGTGAAGAAAGGTCCAGGAACTTCACTAACTTCAAAGGGGCAAGGGGAAACCTGTACTTTTATAGCTTAGTGATAAGGAAAGCCAGGAGAAGAAGAGTGTTCTGATAATCGGATACACTTTAGCCCTCTTAGCTTTATTCTCAGTGGACAAGGGAGATGGCCCCAGAGATCAGTAGTTGAGTGAGAGTGGGTGTTCATTACCTTAGACAAATCCTAAGTGAGCCATAAACTCCATCCAGGGGTAGAAACGTTCTGACATGTTGGATTATACTGATAATGGGCATACCTAGGTTTGTTTCGGTTAGAAGGGGACTTCGACCTCTTCACTGGCTCCCAGTAAAACAACGTGCACAGTTCAAATCGCTTTGCACAGTCTTTAACTCTTTCGATGCTGATGACGGAACCGCTCCGTCATCCGCTGCGGTGGCGCTGTGCTGATGACGGAGCGGTTCCATAATGGCCCGGCAGCCGCGCCTGCGCTGGGCGTTCTAATGAGCAGGCGGGGCCATGACGGAACCGCTCCGTCATGAGCACAGCGCAACCGCGGCTGGTGACGGAGGGGTTCCGTCGCCAGCATGCGCCCACCGCACGGCCGCCCCGCCCCCTTAGTGCTGCGGCAGAATAGCCGCCGCAGCGATGTGGTTAAGTCTTTGAGGGGCAGTGGCCCTGATTATCTGAAAAAGCGCCTTCAATGGTACGTTCCTGAAGGAAATTTGCGTTCCATGGAAGCAAAGCAAGTGACCATCCCAAGAGTGAAAAAAGTTAAGTGGGGCAGCAGTAGTTTCATCGTCTGTGCTGCAAAAGCATGGAACCTACCAGTGCATCTCAGGAACACCACCGAGCTCCTTTCTTTCAGGAAGGGGCTGAAAACATAGCTGTTTTCTGAATAATCATCTTTTTCTGGAAACGAGTTAGGCAGTGCTCAGCGTCAGGACAACCTAGGGTATAAGTGCGCTTTAAAAGCTTCACTAGCATAACATAACAATGGTGTACTGTGGGATAGTTTCAATGAGGAAAACAAGGCATTCAGAAAAAGTGGGAAGGTTTGCCCTTGGGAACTTTTCGTTCATTTGTCAGTGAGTGTCTAGGAGTCACCCCAAACCCACAGGCTAGTGAACTAAGCAAAGGTAGCAATTCACCCCTAGCTCCTCAGAACACCTTCTGATACTGTGACAGAACAGATGAGGACTCAACCTACTGTTTGTAATCTGTATGAAGACCTAAAGGGCTGGATATGCGCCCACTTGTACCCAGGACTGAGAAGTGCAGTACAAGGGTCGGTAGATTGATCTTTTGCGTGGCTACAGGGACAGCAAAAGCTTCAAAAGGCCTTTTTCCTGGAGTGGCCACTTAACCAGTTACAACTGCCCAGACTAGACATTATAAGTTGTCTAGTCTGGACTGTGTCCTGGCTCCTAAGTGCTGACCCTGAGGTCCTGGGAGTCTTTGAAGTGGCTGAGAGGGACTGATCCAGAAGGTCTGCAAAGTTGGGACTTTAGAATATTTTTGGACTTCCAACACATTTAAAGCTTCAGCGGGACCTCAAGGCAATGGTGTCTTATTTTGAGAGGACTTCATCGGATATAGCATCAGGCTTGCCTTGCTGGAAAACAAAGACTAAGGGCCCAATTAGGAGATAGATGGTCCAGTGTCCCGACAGCTGCCTTATGATATGCCATGAAGCCTCCTGGGGGTCAGATGCACTGTTTCCCTGCAGTATGGTCTGCAGGAGAAACAGTGTGCTTCACAGTGCAGATGGCATGAGGGCACACACAGCATGCTGCAGGAACATGACTCCAGGGCACACTCACACTGGAGACATGTTTGTACCTTAAAACCTGCCATTCCGCCGACCTTTTCATGACAGAGAGGCAGGTTGTAACCTGGAAGGTGGAGTCCATGCCAGCGCCACTACCATCAACTGCCACTCTCCCCACTGCCACCTCTGCGGGAGCTCTGATCTTGGCGGAGGCAACAGTCTAGAGGCGGTATTGTGGTGTTCCCACCGCTAAACTTGTGATCAGGCAGGGTGGCACCCGTGGTGGTGGCTGGACTGCCAACAAGGGTACGGCAGTCCCAGGACCGCCATACTCATAATCACACCCTAAGTACTAATATAGAAATCTTGACCAGTCAAAGACACAAAAAGTATCCGACCAACAAGAAGGCTTCAGTGGGCACACAATTAAAATGTTTCCACTCTAAGTTTACCTTGCCAAAATCAATGGCTTCAGTGATTGGCTTGAAATTACACCTAGGTCCCTGTCAACCGGATTGTGGTTTGTAATTGGTGCTTTACTTTTTATGGATACTTATTGCCTTTAAACTTTAAAACTTCATATCTCTAATCTCCTTCATGGGATTTTAGTCAGGTTTGTGTCATTTTTCTTATTAAATGCTTCTTGATTTTTAGAAATTGGTTGTGGGATTTTATTTAGTCATATTTTGACTTTTTTGACTGTTTTAGTGTTGCTAAATACTTTACACATTTTCTTTTTTTTATTTCAAAGTATTTTATTGATTTTTATAAACAAGTACATTAGCATTTCTGTTACGAGGTTCTAGCCAAACATAGCTTGTGTCTTAGTAGTTGCAGGAACTTTGGCATACATGTTTAGCTAATCCCCTCTACAATGACTTGCTGGGAAATTAGGCAAGGGATTAACAAGAGAGAGAGAATAGGAAAGAAAGGGTGGCGAGAGGATACAAGAAAGGTTCTATAGCAGTGAGCCTAGTTTGGGTGTGTAGCCCTGTGTCAAAGCCGACACCCCACTAGGGGGGGGGCGAGGGAGTCAGAGTGGCCTCACGGGGGTTCGTAGGACTATGGATACGTGTCGAGTGACTTCCACAACCCCCTTGTTGCTGGTCTCCAGGGTGAATGCTGCAGGGCAATGCTATCCGCACCTCTGGGGTACGTCACCCAGTTGACCAAGCTTTTGTATGAGGTCTTAATTAGGTCCTTCCAGTTGGACAGGACCAGTTTCACTGCCGCGGTCAGTAGGAGGTCTAGCAGGTCTCTGACATGCAGTGATCTTAGTCCTGTAGTCATGAATGCGGTGGTGAGAGAGGAGAATTCAGGTGTTAGTGTGCACCCCAGTACCTTATTTATAAAATCCAAGATTTTGTCCCAGAACATTTTGAGTTTTGGGCAGTAGAAGATAAGATGTGCTAGATCCCCTTTCTCCTTACCGCAATTAAGCCTGTCTGCTCTGTGCTGTAGCAACCAGGGGTTGAACACAGGTTTAAATTGACCTGACACGATTTTGGAACCTATTATTTCCGTAAGACTAATTTTTCTCAACCACTAACCAATTTTCTTACAGTTCTCAAAGTACATGACCTCACATTTGTTAGACAGTATGAAAAGGCTTTTCGGAGAAAAACAGGAATGTTGGTGTGCAGAATAAGAAAAAAGAATCCACCAGAATTATCGGAGTGTTGCACCTGTACTAGTCGAAGCTGGTTATCTTTGACATTTTTGGGATGTACATCTTACCCGAACGTAAGCAATGAAGCAAGCTTGAATGCTTCAAAGAGGTTCTGAGAGGGGTAGTTCTGACCCAATCATATATTTTTCAGCATATTTGTGGATAAATGTGTTGAAAAGTCACAGCCTGTGAAAGGTCATTATTGACATAGTTGAGTTATTTAATTGTGTGCTAACTAAGCCTGACCGTCCCAAAGTTTGAAGCATGTGTGCCATTCTGATGGTCATTTTGAGAAAATTGTGGCATATTAGCACATTTGTAGCACAATTTTCCATCAAAATGTCTAAAAAGTCATTGTTGATAAAGGCAAATCAGAAAGGGCAAATTTGCAAGGTCCGTTATTCACAATAGCTTCAATCTCTGGTTCTTTATTTAACTTTTCACTCTTTTTCCGCCCTGCTTCTTCTGAGTAGATTTACAATGATATGTTATGATGGAGAATCTCCTTGCTAGGGGCAAGGTGGAAATATAAAAGATAAATACATAACCCTCACAAAGCTAGAGAGATTTTGCAAGCTCATACAGAAGTGCAATGCTCAGGTTTTAAAGACATAACAGGTTTGGACAGTAGATGGGTTATAACAATTATACAATCTAGAAACTAGGACAGCAGTCTTGATTATCACTGAGATATCAGATTTATATATAGAGCTATGGAACTCAACTTACGTTGTCACCAAACATCAGCTCATCAGTTTATAAAAACACATCCATTTTGCTATTTACGCATTGCCTTTTGGAACAATAAACCTGATTTTTATCCATGAAAATGTTAGCCATTTTCCATAAAACTATTTTTTTATTTATCCGAAAAGAAATTTTTATATCTTTTAGTAAATATATCTTTAGAGTTCAAACATCGATTCATCAATCTTTTCCAACATGTGCTTATATGTGCTACTACCACACATCAATAGATTATACGTTGCACGCACGTGTACCATCATCTCATCTGTGTCATGGATGGCCTTTATAAGTTGAGAATGAAAAAGCAATGTGTAAGGGCCAGTTTATTTCCACGTTTGGGCGCAGTGCTCCTATGGATGGCTCCAAGATGCCAACAATTGCCACCAAAAATGTAAGGCTCTGAGTTTTGCCAAGGATGAGCACCATGAACCTGAGGGTGGCAGTCATACCAAGGTGCTACCAATTATCAACAATATGACATAACCATCACCAGCACACTAGCACACACACATGGGTTTACGTACTCACACAATCACATAGAGAGGCACCGAGCGAAGCATGGATGGTGGTAGTTGGCGAGGGGAGAGCCCCCAAGGATGTAGAGGCACAGAAGCTAGATCTGGGGTATTAGGACTGCCAAAACCAGAATGGGTCATTACCACCTTCCTTAAAGCCCCTTGAACTCTTTGACCCCTTCTAGCCTCTCTGAGCAGAAGCAGCCCATGAATGACCAGTGTGACTCTGCAAACAACACTCTGGCCAACATGAACACTCCTCGGTCTATGATCCCTGTCCAACAGTTTGTCTCCAGTAACCATGCAGCTCTCTCCTTCCATACACAGATCTAACATCTCCTGATGCGGTCTGCAAGGGTGATCTTGGACTTGCCCTAACCACGCAACAACCAGTATCCAGATAGCAGGACTCTATGTCACAACCACTGGGTCCGGTCTACACTCATCCCCTGGGAATTGCTTTAATTAGTTCTTTCCCATTGGACCAACTTAGAAAAAGCTCTGGGCCTTGTTTGCATCATTTATTCTCCGCACTGGATCTACCAGGACTACCTGACGATAAGCCTGCTTCAACATCCCTCTCAAGAGCACCTCCCTCCAATAAATACCTATACCAGCCTGTATCATCTCACCTGTTCATAGGTCCTACCTTCAGCAACAACCAGTAAGATTATGTCTTACCCCCAGATCACTGGTTTACATAGTATTCTCTCTCAATTGAACAGCTCTGCTACAGAATCCAGGATCTGCCTGAATCGCTTGCCTTTCCAACCAGAGGACCTGCCTGTCAGGACCTGCCTGCATTTTACATCCATACATAACAACAGCACTGCAACAGATACCTTAACCACTCATTCCTTTACCACACATGCCTTTACCATGTAATTTCGTGGCATAGGCATGAATGGTAAAGGGGTATGTGTGCCTAAGGTCGCCACTACCCCGCCTCACCCCGACCACCCTCCCACCGCTTCCTCCCCAGCGCTATCCCTTTAACTACCCCAACCCCTTCACCTGCCTTAAACCTACCCGATTCCTCAACCCTGAAAACTACCCCAACTACACATTTCCCTCCCACTGCCCTAAGGCCTAAAACCCTGCAATACCCCGCCATCCCCACAGTCCCTTAAACTACCCCAACACCTTCCGCTGCTCTGAAACCTACCCAAACCCCGCCCTAAAAATGAACCCAGCTACCTATTCTAAACTACTTCCTCCCCTTCCACTGCCCTAAAACCTGTCCCAACCCCTTCACCTTCCTTAAACCTACCCGACTCCCCAACCCGGTACATCCAATAACCCCTCAACCTCTGTGGAGTTCCCGGTACATCCAATAACCCCTCAACCTCTGTGGAGTTCCCGGTACATCCAATAACCCCTCAACCTCTGTGGAACCTAGGACCATTTGGACAGGCCCAGGCAGCTACTCCTTTTGAGTGGGGTTTGGGTACTGGCAACAGATTTGCTCCCTTGTCAGACTTAAATTCCTGCGACTGACTCGAACCTGAAGCAGCCAAAGAACGGGAGGACGCGTCCGACTCATTGGTTACAGGTAGCGGTCAGGTATCGCAACAACCAATAGCTGAATGTGCAGAGGAGATTGCGATAGCATACACAGAACCATCCACTGACCACTGTAAGATAATGAGCTGGAACGTGGCGGGTTTAAACGCCAAACGCCAGGATCATGCATGGCTAAACTTTATTTCTAACCATCATATTATCGCCCTGCAAGAAACCTGGGATACGGCGTATAACCTTTGGTGGGACGGGTACATTAGTTTTACTAAACCTGCAGTCCCTAGTAGAGCGGGTAGAGCCAAGGGGGGTTTGGTGTTCTTGTTCTCACTGGCTCTAAAAGGTAGTTATAGGCAGATTAGCTCTGATTCCGACAACATTTTAATCATCGAGAGGGTGACCAGTAAAGCTTGTAAATCACTATATGTAAACTTTTATAATTCTAGGAACAGCGAATATTATGGTCGTAATATCGCAAGCCTAGATTCTATTTTAAATACAGTACTTCAGGATAAAAACTTTGTTTATGAGTTAATTTTATTAGGCGATTTTAATATTCATTTATGCGAATTAGCCTGCAAGGGTAGTGATGCAAAGGATGCCGAGGATGTAGCCATACAGGGCCCTCATTTCGAACATTCTGCAGAGGGGCAGGAGCTTGAGGAACTCCTGGCCAACTTTGATTTAATCGAACCTGACTGCACGCTGAGAATTCCAACTTTTACCGGCACCCTACATGGCACAGTGATCGATTATATTTTCGTAACTCGGGGAATTTTAAGTTGGACTATGGCTTATTGCACCGTACCCACTCACTTCAGCGATCACAACCCAGTTCTCCTTGAAGTGGCCTGGGGTGCCTATATGGGGGCACCCCCAGCAATGGAAAAAGTGGCACATCCTTTGAGGTCTGCTGATCAAAACAGAAGAGTGAAGTGGGCTAAAGTGATACCTGAAAATTTCTATAAAAAATGCTTCCCCAAAATTGAAGCCCAAGTTGAGCTTTGTAGAAACCCGGGCACACACGGGCACACCATAGTCACAGCATACGAGGCAATCTGCACCCAAGTTTCGAAGGATCTCCTGGTCAAATCCACCCCGGGAGCACAAGGTCACAAGCGCTGGTTTGATCACGAATGTTCGAAAGCACACAGAGAACTGCTAGCGGCACTAAAATTTGTACCCAGGGATAGAGCTGAAATCTCTAGAAAAAGGAAGATCTACAAGGTGGCCACAAAAAATCGCAAAAACGCAATCAAACGCGAAACCTGGGATAATCTCCTTTCCGCGGCGGTTTTAAAGGACAGTAGGAGATTTTGGGAGATCTTAAGGCAACCGCTATTCGCGGAAGATAACAACGCACCCATGGACTGTGTGATCGCTGATGAAACATGGTTGTCCTTTTTTAAGAATGTATATGGGGGAGATGATGACGAGAGCAGAAATAGGGGCCAGCTGTCTAGGAAAAACGTACACCCCATTATCTTCAACCCGCAAGAAGTTGAAAAAGCGCTCCTGGCAACCACTAAACACAAGGCACCTGGCCCGGATGGGGTCCCGGCCGATTTCTTCATGTTCTCTCCCAAACTGTGGGCCGTAGTTATGGCAAACTTGTTTAATGCAGTGAACAGCAACCCGGCGCCTGCCACCTGGGCCATATCCACGATCGTCCCCATTTTCAAAAACAAAGGGCGCAGGGACGACCCTGCTTTTTATAGGCCCATATCCCTACTGGACTCGACTATAAAAATATTGGGCAGAGTTCTGTTAGCTAGATTGAGGGAGAACCTTGAGGACCGTGGAGGCCTATCAGACTTGCAATACGGCTTTAGAGAGAGAAAGGGAACCATCGAACAGTGTACCAACTTACATCTCCTTATTTCCAAGTATACTGTAGCCAAGGAGGGGTCTGTGTTTCTTGCCTTTATGGACTTGTCATCGGCGTTCGATCTTGTCAACAGATCAAAATTGTGGGTGATTCTGTTGGAGCTGGGCATCGAAGAAGCCTTGGTCTCGTTTATGGCCACTATGCATCAGGAACTCTTCGCAGCAGTCCGAGTGTCAAACAATGGCAGATGTACCCCATTATTTAAATCCTTGAAGGGGGTACGTCAAGGCTGCATTCTAGCCCCCACGCTTTTTACCATCTACATCAATGGTTTGGGGGCTCATCTGCGCGGCCTAAAGGCGGACGTCCCACGTGCAGGGGATGTGCAAATTCCGGCACTCCTGTACGCTGACGACGCCGTGCTGATTGCTCGAACTGGTGTTGGCCTCCAGACTCTTTTGGACGCATTTGGCATTTTTATGAATAATTTGGACCTGAAGGTGAATGTATCAAAATCGCACACTATGGTAATGGGGCGCGAGTGCACCAAAAAAAGGCACAAAACTTTCTTTTGTAGTGGGGTCCCCGTCTCAATGGTAACGACATTCCCCTATTTGGGTGTTTTATTTGATCAAAAGGGAACATGGGGACCACAGATAAGAGCCAAAAAGTTGGCGGTAATTAGATCCTCTTCAGCGATCCTTGGTTTTGCAGGCAAACTGGGAGCCCGGCCCATGGAAGCCCTTCTAAAGATCTATAAGAGCAAGCCAGTGGCCATTGCACTTTACGGTTCTCCATTGTGGGGCTATGTTAACCTTGACCCTATCCAGAGAGCTGAAAACAGATTTATTAGATCTCTTTTATCTGTTCCTCAGTCTACCCCAACTTACTCAATCCATCAAGAGGTGGGCCTACCATATTTGTCAGACTTACTGAGTTTAGCACCCCTGATTCTATGGTTGAAATTATGGTTAAATGAAGATCTCCCACTAAACCATACAATCCTGAAGGATGTTTTATCATTAGATAAATATAGCAGTATCCCATGGATGGCATACCTAAGTAAATCTTTTACTGACCTGGGCCGCCCTGAGCTCTTTTTATGTCCAGACAAAATAAGGGTTGAAGATATAGGTCATGTAAAAAAGGCATACATGTATAGAAAGGAAGCGCACCGTGAGGACGCAGAATTATTGAAGCCATCAGTTAGGTCTCACAATCTTTTGGTTAGTGCCCCCTCAATTGCACCTTATCTTATTTTTGTAACCGTTCCCTACCACAGGTTCCTGCTAACCAAATTCAGGTTTAACCTGATACATTACCATCTTGGCTCATATAAGGGATGGCAGAAGCCAGAGGAAGCCCCACCATGTAGATGCGATGACTTTTCGGTGCAGGATACACTGCACTTCGTCATGTTTTGCAGCTTTTTCCAGGAGCAGAGGAAAAAATATCTATTCCCTGTCCTGAAAGAAGCAGGCTTTACTCAGGTCCGCCCAGCCTTGCTTTACTTACAGCTTTTGTCAAATCCCCGCACTACCTTTTGCATCGCGAATTTTTTAGTTTCCGCAGCGAGGGTAAAAGCTGCTGGTCAAAACTCGCCTTAGTAATTTTTAAAGGTTTTCTTTTATTAGATTTACTTTTGCTTTTTATGAATGAATCTGTATAGTCTTAACATTTGTATAGTATTTAACTTTATCTGTAATCTTAATGACTTTTATGAAAATGCTGGGCTATGTATGTATGGGCATATGTATCCTATGTTATGTTTTATTGTTTATTGTGTGTGTTTCTTTGTATGACTTGTTAAAAGTCGAATAAAGATATCCTGACTGACTGACTGACTCCCCAACCCTAAAAACTACCCCAACTACCCATTCCCCTCCCACTGCCCTACGGCCTAACACCCTGCACTACCCCTCCCCCCTCCCCCCCACAGTCCCTTAAACTACCCCAACCCCTTCCACTGCTCTGAAACCTACCCCAACCACGCCCTAAAAACAAACCCAGCTACCTATTCCCCTACCACTGCCCTAGAGCCTAAAAGCCTGCACCCTAACTTACACTACCATGACCCCTGCACTGTCTCTTAGACTACCCCAACCCCTTTTACTGCCCTAAAGCCTGGCCCGACCTACTCCCAGCCCTAAAACTACCCCAACTACCCATTCCTCTCCCGCTGCACAAAGGCCTAAAACCCTACACTACTCAGCAGCCCCAACCACTGTGCTGTCCCTTTAACTACTCCAACCCCTTCCACTGCCCTAAAACCTACCCCGACCCCACACCCTAAAAACTTCCCCAACTACCCATTCCCATCCCACTGCCTTAAGGCCTAAAACCCTACACTACCCGGTCCCCCATCCTGTGCTGTCTCTTTAACTACCCTGACCCCTTTCACTGTCCTAAAATCTACCCCGACATCCCATCCTAAAAACGAACCCAACTACCCATTCCCCACCCACTGCCCTAAAGTCTAAAACCCTGCCCCCTACCTTACACTTCCCGGACCCCCTGCCCCCCTGTGCTGTCCCTTACCCTGCCCCCAACCCCTTCCACCGCCCTAAAACCTGCCAGACCCCCTACCACCCCATAAAAAAGACCCATTCCCCTCCCACTGCCCTTAGGCCTACCACCCTACTCTACCCATCCCCCAACACCCGAGCTGTCCCTTTAACTACCCCAACCCCTTCCAATGCCCTAAAAACTTACCCACACCCCGCCCTAAAAACTTACCAAACTACCCATTCCCATCCCACTGCCCTAAGGGCTAAAACCTTAACTTACACTACGCCGAGCCCCCCCCCCCCCACCCTCCCCCCCGTCCTCCCTGCACTGTCCCTAAACTACCCCAACCTCTTCCACTGCCCTAAAACCTGGCCCGAACGCCTCCCAGACCCACTTACCTCACCGCAGCATCTCCCTCTTTCTGTCTTTCTGCAGCTACACCAGGCACCACCTTAACCAGGCAGTGCGTGGTATAGCTCGCGTAGTCGGAACACTTGTGGTTCAGAACACGGTGTTCTGACTGTTTCCCTTATTGTATTTGTCCAACAATGTCAAAAAATCCTCACTCTGGGAATGTTTAGTCTTTGTCCACAGTGACAAGCACAAGAACTGTGTGCATTTGTGTCAAAAACTCGCAGCACCCTCTCCTCGCCATTTCTTCAATTTTCCTTACATTACAGGTCTGTGTCAGAATAGGGGAATGTTATTTAAGAGGCTGTGACAGACAGCAGAGTACAGCGCAATACGGGTAACTATTTGACGTTGCATCCCTGTGATTATATGAGGTGAACAGGGCCGTAGAAATGTACTTGACATGACTTGAAGGGGCGCATGACCTGCCTGGAGTGATATCATCCACTCCAATCAGATAGTTCTCTGGAGTGAGAGGTGTGGCCTGGATACCATACTAAGCACCACAGCTTCTCCACAGCCTGCATTCCACTCAAACACTCTTTCTCCACCTTAACTCTTCCCCCCACACACACATACGTCTTGCAGGGCGTGTTTCCGGTTTCTACATGCCGCTCCATCATTACAATTTAACTTTGGGCTTGTGCACCTCTTGTTAGCGTTTGCATTAAAGAGTACATCACATGCCATGTGTAGGGTGACCAACCGTCCGTAAATTTCACGGACAGTCCGTAATGTTGGCCGTCTGTCCGTTGTCCGTGAAGGATTCTTTAACGGACACCATTTGTCCGTAATTTTAACCGGGCACAGCTTCCACCCGCCTCCCTCTTTAACTCCGATGCTGTTCCAAAGCTCACATACTCAGCAGCATTGGAGACGCACAGCGGGATGTTAACCCTCACACCTTCAGCCCTTGATGAGCTGTTAAAAGGTGCTTGAAGGTGACAGAGGGAGGGGCTGCAGCTTCAAGAGCAGGGGCATCTATTCAGATGCAAACAGACCCATGTCTGCAATTTAGAGGGGCCTCACACATTCCATTTCTACCCAGGGCCCCAAACATCCTAGACTCGGCCCTGATTACACAGATTACACGGAGGCAGCACTGGTTCTCTTCACAGAGCTTAATTACTGTCACTAAATTGTAAGCAACGCTCGGTTCTTCAAACATGCAGTCTATAACGTAATAAAATTAAGAAACAATCGCACCCACACTGATTAACAAAGTAAGGAGGACAATCAGTTAAACCATTTCTCTTAGAGTATCTCCTGTAAGTACTGTAAATCGCAGTGGGGGATGGCATTTTAGACAGAGAGCCTGTCTTCTTGTTGTCTCGTGCAGGAGGGGGCGAGGAGCCCAAGATGATACTAGAATACTGCATGCCCACCCCTGTGTCCACCCTGGTGGATCCTGTTCCCCTCCTGTGATGGCTCCTGCCCCCCCCGCCTGTGATGGCTCCAGTCCCCCCCCGTGATGGCTTCTGTCCCCCCACTGTGGTGGATCCTGTCCCCCCCTCCTGTGATGGCTCCTGCCACCCCCCCCCCCCGGCCTGTGATGGCATCTGTCCCCCCCCTGTGGTGGATCCTGTCTCCGCCCTGGGTGGCTTCTGTCCCAGTCCTGGAATGGCTCCTGCAGCGAGGGTGAAGTTCTTGATGGGCCTCTTCTCAAAAGGGCTCAGCTCAAAATTAATATGGAAAGGTGGGTGAGTAAGTAAGTGAAGGGATGTGTGGATGGTTGGATGAATTAGTGAAAGGGTGAATGGACGAATGAAAGATTGAATAAATGGATAATGAGAGAGGATGGATGGATTGATGAGTGAGGGGAAGGATGGATGAGAAAAAATTTAAATAGCTGAATGTATGGGTGGAAGGGTAGCCGGATGATGGATGAGGGGAAAGATGGATGGATGAGTGGAAGGATGGATGGATGAGGGGAAGGATGGATGATGGATGGATGGAGGGGAAGGATGGATGGATGAGGGGAAGGATGGATGGATGGATGGAGGGGAAGGATGGATGGATGGAGGGGAAGGAGGGATGTAGGGAAGGAGGGGAAGGATGGATGGATGAGGGGAAGGATGGATGGATGAGTGGAAGGATGGATGGATGAGGGGAAGGATGGATGGATGAGGGGAAGGATGGATGGATGAGGGGAAGGATGGATGGATGAGGGGAAGGATGGATGGATGGATGGAGGGAGGGGAAGGATGGATGGATGATGAGGGGAAGGATGGATGGATGATGAGGGGAAGGATGGATGGATGGATGATGATGGGGAGGATGGATGGATGAGTGGAAGGAAGGATGGATGGATGAGGGGAAGGATGGATGAGGGGAAGGATGGATGGATGAGGGGATGGATGGAGGGGAAGGATGGATGGATGGATGAAAGGATGGATGGATGAAAGGATGGATGGATGGATGATGAGGGGAAGGATGGATGGATGGATGGATGATGAGGGGAAGGATGGATGGATGATGAGGGGAAGGGTGAAAGGATGGATGATGAGGGGAAGGATGGATGGATGATGAGGGGATGGATGGATGATGAGGGGGTGGGTGAAAGGATGGATGATGAGGGGGTGGGTGAAAGGATGGATGGATGGAGAGTGGGTGGGTGAAAGGATGGATGGATGGATGATGAGTGGGTAGGTAGAAGGATGGATGGATGATGAGTGGGTAGGTAGAAGGATGGATGGATGATGAGGGGAAGGATGGATGGATGGATGATTGGGTGGGTGGATGGATGGATGGACAGTGGGTGGGTGAAAGGATGGATGGATGGAGAGTGGGTGAAAGGATGGATGATGATGAGTGGGTGGATGGTGGGTGGGTGAAAGGATGGATGAGTGGATTGGATGGTGGGTGGGTGGGTGAAAGGATGGGTGGGTGGGTGGATGGTGGGTGGGTGGATGGTTGGGTGGATGATGGGTGGGTGGGTGGATGAGTGAAATGATGGATGGATTGATGGATTGATAAGTGCAAGGGTGAATGAATGTACGTATGAGTGAAAGGGTGGATGTAAGGATGGATGAGTGAGTGAAAGGGAGGGTAGATGGACAAAAGGATGAATAGATGTGTGAAGGAGTGAAATGATAGATGGATGAGTGATAGGGTCAATGGATGGATTCATGAGTGGATGAGTAGATGGATGGGTGGGTGGGTGGATGGATGGATGGAAGGAAGGATGGCTAAGTGAAAGGGTCGATGGAGAGAGAACGGGAGGATGGATGGATGACTAAAAGAGTGGATGGGTGGAAGGATTAGTAAGTGAAAGGATGGCTGGATTGGTGAAAGGGTAAATGGCTGTATGGATGAGTTGGATGGGATGAAGAGTGGATGGATAAGTGTACAGATGGATAGGGTGAAAGGGTGGATGGATGGATAATGGATGGATGAGTGAAAGGATGGATGAAGGGATGGATGAAGGGATGGATGAGTTAAATGATAGATGGAAGGATACATGATGGATAGGTTTGCAAATGGTTGAATATGTTTGGAAATGGCTGGGCTTAATTATATACTATTGCACGACCTCTGATGTGTCTGTAAAACTTACCTATTGTCCTGAAGTTTTGTCCTGAATTTTGACCTCCTGTCCTGAATTTGTGTCCTGAATTTTGACCCTTTGTCCTGAATTTTTACACTCACCGTCCTGAATTTGCACCAATGCCAGTTGGTCACCCTATGTGTATCCAGCATGCAGAGGACAGTGCTTTCAAATAAGGGTCTTATGTGTAACTCAGATAAGGCGATTGATGGATATAATGTTTTTTTCAGTTAATTATACCTCGCTGTCATAAATCAATCTGCAAAACACCCAGACATTGTGTGCCAGCCTGCTTATGCATGACAATCCTGGTTTACTTTAGTTATAGACATTGTAGAAATCGTTCAAATTTAAGTGTGTATATTAACGGTGTGTATTATTTCTTCAGAGTAAATTTCAATCCTATACTTACTACATCAAATCTGCTAGTGCGTGGCACAATGCAATGCCCTTCCCCACTGTACAGTGCACTTCTAGTTAGAGAGACCAGCCACATGCTCCTGCAATTTGTGGCGACCCTCTCCAGAGGCAGACAGACCCCAACATGCATCACCCATGCCTTAGTCACCATGTGCCAGTGCGCTCTTTTTCATTCGTGGGTTTTATGATTTCCTTACTATAGTCAGGGATGCTGTTCTTGTTATTCTTTCTTTAAGATGTCATCTAGACGCCACAAAATTTGAAGGAGAGGGGTTGTCTGATGCAGAAAGCATAGCTCGGCCTGTACATTCATCTGCAGTCGCACACACTCACTCACCTCACCCAAAATCTAACTTACAAGCTAACCAACATTCAAACAACACTCATTACATCTCAGTCACATGCACACACTCATGCACATATACACTTACACTTACACTCACACACATGCACATTCATTCAACTCTTGGCCCCCAGACCCCAGGCCACCCTACCCCTTCCCAATACTTTTTATTTAAACCTGTCTTTATTCATGACATTGCACAGGGATCACATTGCGTATTCGCCATATACATGGTACAGTGTGTCGTTGACGGGACTATTGTTAACAAGTTGTTACTTTCCAATCCATTAATCTATCCTTATGTGCCACTCAATAGTACCGTTGCTAAGCACATTATAGCTATTTTCATTGTTTACGAACCCCCCTTTTACGCATCGGATCAGTGTGTGCAGCAATATACTCTTCAGAGTTATTAACAAGAAACATTTAAAAATAAAATGCTAAGAAGAAAAGTAACCAAATCGTCTAGGGCTTGGTCTTCGGGGAATCCAACATGTTGTACTTTACACTCAAGTGTGAGGACTATCCACGTTCTCTGAGTTAGGCACAGGTGTAGTATAGTTCTGCGTCTGTGTAGAGCTGACCTCTCTTTCAGTTCAGTTGAGTTCATGAAGCTTTATTCGGTACATGATAAAAATGACCATAAAAGCATAGCACAGGCAACAGAATTAAAAATACAAACGTGATTAAAAACTCATACTTTTTCTAAAAGCCATTGATTTACATATAAAACTGGCAGTATAAAAACATACATCAGGGTGGTCCAAGTTATATAACAAACACATAGCATCCTCCACATTTAAAACTCCATACTTAAGGAATAGTGGTTTTAAAATGGAGATCCTAACATTCTGAAATAGGGGACAAAAAAGCATAAAGTGCATTGTGCTTTGTTTAGAATGTCCATCACATGGACATGGGCCCACAGGGGGCTTTTTAGGGTGAGGGAAGGCCACCAATACATGAGCAATACCAACTCTTAGTCTGGTTAGTACAAATCTGTGAGTTGGCCTAGTTACAACTTTCAGATAACATTGAAATCCCTCAGTAGAGATATATTTATTGTAAATCTTAACAGAAGCGATGGAATTGGTTATTACTGAACGTTTTTGGGCTTTAAGTAACATAAAGATATTTTTAAATTCCTGTTTCGCAAGGCCTCTAGGGGGACAATTTTCTGACAACAAATTAATATCAAAGATACTTTTGTAACAATCTACCACATATTTGAGCCAAGGTATCTGCATACAGTTGTCTAATGCAAGGCAATCCCTGATTATAAGTTGATTGAACTCTGTCTCTTCCTTAAGCCAAATTGCACGATAAAGTAATAGAGGCCTAAGTGAGGCGAGCTCAGTCAGGTGAAAAACCCCCGCCTCTCTATGGATCAGCTCTGTTGGAGCGGACTTAGGGAGGCACAATAATTTCTTCAGAAAGTTATTTTCTTCTAACTGTAGGCAGTCGGTTTTGCAGTAACCCCAAAGCCCCGCCCCGTAAAGGGCAATGGATACGCTGCGAGCCTTGTAGATTTCCAGCATATCCTTGATACGTCTGTCCCCTAGCTTAGATGCAAATTTAAAAATACCATAAGAGCTTTTGCTCATCTTAGATCGAACATTCATTAATTCATTCCCCCACCTGCCATCACTGGTAAAAGTTACCCCCAGGTAACAAAAACTACTCACATTCTGCACTTTAACCCCTTCTATAAAGAAGGAGTGGTTTCTGCCCCCTTATTTCCACATATCATCGTGTGAGTTTTGTTCTTATTGATCAACAGTCTCCTGCTCCCGATAAATTCAGTGAATTTATCCATTAAACGTTGCAGACCAACGGGTGTCCGTGACAGGAGCACCGCGTCGTCTGCATATAGCAGGACTGGTACACTATCCCCTGCAACCTGTGGGGAATCGGCCTTAACAATTTTCAGGGCGGCTTCAATCCCATTAATAAAAAGGGTAAATAAAAGGGGCGCAAGGACACAACCCTGCCTAATTCCCCGTTTCACATAAAAATTTCTTGTACATTCCCCACTAGCACCATAGCGGACACATGTTTCCAGCTTGCTATAGAGTCTGGCGAGGAAAAAGATAATTTCTTTCGGGGCACCCATGTCAAGCAGAACTGACCAAAGAAGTGAGTGATTAACTAAATCAAAAGCACTGCTAAGGTCAGCAAAACAGAGATAGATGTTCCCAAGTTTGGCTCTGGTGTACTTGCCTATCAACAGCTCTAAATTCAGGCATAGATCAAGGGTCCCTCTTCCCTTCCTAAATCCATATTGGGAGTTTGCAAGAACTCCATTTTCATCAGCCCACTCCTCTAGTCTGATAACCAGAACTCTGCTCATGATTTTGACAGACAAGTCGAGCAGGCTGATGGGCCGGTAGTTACTTGCCAGGGCTTTATCCCCTTTTTTATAAATTGGGACTATGATAGAATCGCCCCATGTTGGTGGAATCATGGTGGTTACGGCAGCGTTGAGTACCAAAGTAAGTATTGGACCCCAAAGTTGCGGCTGGTCCCTATAGACATCTATCGGGACACCATCTGGTCCCTGGGCCTTACCACCCTTACTATTCTTAATTCCATTCTCCACCTCTCCCAATGAAATATCTAAAGGCACTACAGGCCACCTTCTATTTTCATTGGGCGTCATATCATTATCTGCGAAAATTGCGGTGAAATGGTTCACCCAATCTTCACTCCCAACGTTGGATGAAAGTTGCGGGGTTTTATCGTCTTGGAGGAAGGGTGAATTAACAGTGGACCAAAACAGGCGACTATCCGCAGTTTCTGCTGCCTGAGTAAGATGCTCCCAGGCCTCCTGCTGTAGTTCCCTCTTTCTTTTAGACAGCGCCTGTTTATAATCAAATCTTAATAGTTTGACTCTATCCTTATCCCTTGGGGTAATAGCCAAAGCTTGTTTAAGTTGGGAGAGAAGAGACGTACAGGCATGGTCAAACCATCCAATCCCTTTCCCTCCTTTATCTAGTTTTTTCCCCGTAAAGATGTTACTAATAGCAGTGTTAATTTTAAGAAAATGAGTCATAACCTGATAAGACGGACATCCTAGAGATAGAATATTATCAATGTCCATCTTACATTTATTTATGATTAAGGGTACCACTGTAACCGATTTTTCGCCTTTCCATCTTAGCCTAACCCCGTTAGGCCTGTGAGGCTCTATATTTGCCAATACTCTAATGGGTGACTCAGTTCTAACCATCCATGTAGTTATTTGCAAGCTAATACAATTATGGTCGCTCAGGGAGGATGTATCCCTCACTTTAATTATGCAGTGGGGTACCAAGTTAGATGAGACCATAATATGATCAATGATGGAGTTCACATTCCTACCAGTAAAGGTCGGAATTGAACCCTCACTTCCCTCCTGGACAGTGCTCAGTAGCTCTAGATCATACGAGATCATAGTGCTATTGATGGCCTCTCCATAAGCATTATGCGGGAAGTGGTACATATTCTCCCCATTATTCGTTAGGATCCCACAGACACTAGAGGAGGATAAACTACAGACTTGTGCATTAAAATCTCCCACCCAAATGAAAGTAAAATTGCATGTTGCTTTGCTTACCAGCTTCATGAGGGCACAGGATAATTCATCTATCGCTTTGTGCCGGGAATTAGTAAAATTATTATTATAAAAATTAATTAGGAGCACATCAGTACCATCCGGTAGACGTGCCCACAGGATTTGCGAATGAGGTTCAACTACCAGATGTTTAATAACAGTCAACTTTACATCTACTGAAATAAGGATTAGGAGACCGCCCTTGGCCCTGCCATGGCTAGATACGGATGCATCTAAACTGTAGCATGTATACCCTTCCATGTTAGGTTTATCTACACACCACGTCTCTTGCATGCACAGTACATCATATGACCTTACAAAGTCCTCCCATTCTAGTTTATGTGCCTTAGATGCCCATCCGGCAATGTTCCAACTTGCCAAATAAATCCCCGCAGAGTGGTTGTTGTTGACAGTATCAACAGTATTATTGGAACCATTACTCATCTTACTATGTTCGAATACCGGCCCGCCTATGTGAGTACCTATGGCACTCCCAATAACATTCCCAGAATCCTCAGTAATCTCAATAGCACGCTGAACTACTAACCCACTTTCGGGATTACCCATAATGGCAGGGGATAGATCTTCTTTTACCTCACTTAAGTTAATCTTGTTAATACTCAATATAACGTCCCATTCAGTCCCAGGTCCTATCTGATGTCAATCGTTTTGGTCCATGAAACTCAAGGACTGGTACCTGTTCTGAACTGGGACTTGATAGACCATCCCATTAATAGGCGAGAAAATACTATCACAGGTGGGTACAAAATTGGGAGTGTGTGTTACAAATCTGTTCCCACCAGGAACAGGGTTCGACATAGGCATAGGCATAGGCAAGATGGGTCTGCCCCCAGTAAGATCAGGGCTGAAAGTGGGCAACAAAGATCTATTTCCAGTGGAGAAAAAATTAGAGTTGAAAGCCCCCTCTCTACAATTAGCAGAGGGCAACCTGTTAAGGTGGTTATAGAAATAGCCCAATGATCTTGCGACGACCTCAGTCTCTGACTGCGTTAATGCAGCTGCTCTAAGTAAGACCGTCGCAACATGTTGCGGGTGTTGGAAATTAATAATCACACAGTCACCCCCGCAGGTCTTCCGAGTATTCCCAATCCAGTTAACCCTTCTGATAGATAAAATTTGATCAGAGTAGCCAACTGGATAACCGCAATGGCGGTTTAACCATGATACCGTTTTGTTTTTTAAAGAAACTCCGGACTCCTGGGGATATGGGGCCTGGTCTAAAGCCGGGACGTTAGTTAGGACCACAACATAGGGCACACACTCTGGGGGGAGGTCTACTGGTCGACTACTTATGTTTGCAGGCACCCCATCGGTGCCCCCTATGGCAGCTGGCTTAGCTGACACAGCTGGCGCCGGCATGGTCCTGGCTCTATTTGGTACTGGTGATGTTCTTACAACAGAATTTACACCTGCAGGTGCTATGGCCGCTGATGCAACCACCGGCACCTGCATGGGTCGACCCGTATTACGTGCTGGTGGAAGTTTGGGGAAGTTCAATATAGGTGTTGTCTGTGATGGTTGTTTTCCCACATTAGTGCCGGGGGGGCAGTATTCACGTTGCGAGGCCTTTCCTTATCTTGATTAGGTACAGATTGAGGGCATGTAACATCTCTTACAGTTAGTATAGGTTTATCAAATTTGGCTACATGCTGGTCCACCACAGCCCCCAATCTCAGTACTTCAGCCGACAATGCATCAATTTTAGCTAACAAAGGCTCCACAACCAACTTCAATTTGTCATCAATGGAACTCACTAACAAATCGAATTGGTTAATATTAATGGAAACACCGTTGTCCTTAGTCGGGGCCCCTTTATCGCCAATATTCTCCTTGTGTGGTGTCCTTTTTTCCCCTAGCCGAATGGCTTTCCCGTTTGAGAACAGGTTTCCTGCATGCTCTCATAAATCGTGTAGCCCTGGCGGATTGTAGCGGGGTACCTTCCGGAGTCTCAGATGGATTTGGTTCGCCTTCCACTGCAGTAGGATCATCAGGGGCCTCAACAGCAGTGGATTCAACATTAATACAGGTATTATCAGTCTCGGCTGGCATATTAGTGTTATTAGTGTCAATATTACCCTCGTTAGTGGGATCCAATGGTGAGGCCAAAGGGAGATCAGGTAAGTTATCTTTACCTAGCGATTTCCTTCTGTCGCCATTAATTCTGGTGACTACTTTCAGCAGGTAGTTATCTGGTAGGGTAGTTTGAATAGACATGTTGGCGATATCTCAAAAGCAAAAACAGTTAGGAAGCCATACACAAGAGTTTAGGCAATTGTTGGCCCGTGTAAACAAGCACTGGTACTCACAATTATAACCAAGGGGGCTGGCCCGTCCCGTCCCTGGTCGTCCCCGGACGGCCACAGACGGCCCGCCCTTGACCCGGGCTTCACCCGGGCGCTCCTGCGCGCGACTCGCGGGGCGAGAGGAGAGTGGTGCTCTTGAAGCGCCTCCGGGCGCACTGCTGGCGTGTCAGGTGCGCCGACCCCCAGGTGTTGCTGGGAAGTGTAGTCCCCCGACTACAGCCGTTGCCCTCACGGCGTGGCGGTTCGCCTGTCTGCCTGCCGTTCCCCTCACGGCGCTTGGCAATCCCCGGTATGGTTGTGCTCCCCCGCTGGCCTCACGGAGAGCGGTGCTCTTGAAGCGCCTGCGGGTGCGCTGCTGGCGTGTCAGGTGCGCCGACCCCCAGGTGTTGCTGGGAAGTGTAGTCCCCCGACTACAGCCGTTGCCCTCACGGCGTGGCGGTTCGCCTGTCTGCCTGCCGTTCCCCTCACGGCGCTTGGCAATCCCCGGTATGATTGTGCTCCCCCGCTGGCCTCGCGGAGAGCGGTGCTCTTGAAGCGCCTCCGGGCGCGCTGCTGGCGTGTCAGGTGCGCCGACCCCCAGGTGTTGCTGGGAAGAGTAGTCCCCCGACTACAGCCATTGCCCTCACGGCGTGGCGGTTCGCCTGTCTGCCTGCCGTTCCCCTCACGGCGCTTGGCAATCCCCGGTATGGTTGTGCTCCCCCGCTGGCCTCGCGGAGAGCGGTGCTCTTGAAGCGCCTCCGGGCGCGCTGCTGGCGTGTCAGGTGCGCCGACCCCCAGGTGTTGCTGGGAAGTGTAGTCCCCCAACTACAGCCTTTGCCCTCATGGCGTGGCGGTTCGCCTGTCTGCCTGCCGTTCCCCTCACGGCGCTTGGCAATCCCCGGTATGGTTGTGCTCCCCCGCTGGCCTCGCGGAGAGCGGTGCTCTTGAAGCACCTCCGGGCGCGCTGCTGGCGTGCCAGGTGCGCCGACACCCAGGTGTTGCTGGGAAGTGTAGTCCCCCGACTACAGCCGTTGCCCTCATGGCGTGGCGGTTCGCCTGTCTGCCTGCCGTTCCCCTCACGGTGCTTGGCAATCCCCGGTATGGTTGTGCTCCCCCGCTGGCCTCGCGGAGAGCGGTGCTCTTGAAGCGCCTCCGGGCGCGCTGCTGGCGTGTCAGGTGCGCCGATCCCCAGGTGTTGCTGGGAAGTGTAGTCCCCCGACTACAGCCGTTGCCCCCACGGCGTGGCGGTTCGCCTGTCTGCCTGCCGTTCCCCTCACGGCGCTTGGCAATCCCCAGTATGGTTGTGCTCCCCCGCTGGCCTTGCGGAGAGCGGTGCTCTTGAAGCGCCTCCGGGCGCGCTGCTGGCGTGTCAGGTGTGCCGACCCCCAGGTGTTGCTGGGAAGTGTACTCCCCCGACTACAGCCGTTGCCCTCACGGCGTGGCGGTTCGCCTGTCTGCCTGCCGTTCCCCTCACGGCGCTTGGCAATCCCCGGTATGGTTGTGCTCCCCCCTGGCCTCGCGGAGAGCGGTGCTCTTGAAGCGCCTCCGGGCGCGCTGCTGGCGTGTCAGGTGCGCCGACCCCCAGGTGTTGCTGGGAAGTGTAGTCCCCCGACTACAGCCGCTGCCCTCACGGCGTGGCGGTTCGCCTGTCTGCCTGCCGTTCCCCTCACGGCGCTTGGCAATCCCCGGTATGGTTGTGCTCCCCCGCTGGCCTCGCGGACAGCGGTGCTCTTGAAGCGCCTCCGGGCGCGCTGCTGGAGTGTCAGGTGCGCCGACCCCCTGGTGTTGCTGGGAAGTGTAGTCCCCCGACTACAGCCGTTGCCCTCACGGCGTGGCGGGGCGCCTGTCTGCCTGCCGTTCCCTTCACGGCGCTTGGCAATCCCCGGTATGGTTGTGCTCCCCCGCTGGCCTCGCGGAGAGCGGTGCTCTTGAAGTGCCTCCGGGCGCGCTGCTGGCGTGTCAGGTGCACCGACCCCCAGGTGTTGCTGGGAAGTGTAGTCCCCCGACTACAGCCGTTGCCCTCACGGCGTGGCGGTTCGCCTGTCTGCCTGCCGTTCCCCTCACGGCGCTTGGCAATCCCCGGTATTGTTGTGCTCCCCCGCTGGCCTCACGGAGAACGGTGCTCTTGAAGCGCCTCCGGGCGCGCTGCTGGCGTGTCAGGTGCGCCGAACCCCAGGTGTTGCTGGGAAGTGTAGTCCCCCGACTACAGCCGTTGCCCTCACGGCGTGGCGGTTCGCCTGTCTGCCTCCCGTTCCCCTCACGGCGCTTGGCAATCCCCGGTATGGTTGTGCTCCCCCGCTGGCCTCGCGGAGAGCGGTGCTCTTGAAGCGCCTCCGGGCGCGCTGCTAGCGTGTCAGGTGCGCCGACCCCCAGGTGTTGCTGGGAAGTGTAGTCCCCCGACTACAGCCGTTGCCCTCACGGCGTGGCGGTTCGCCTGTCTGCCTGCCGTTCCCCTCACGGCGCTTGGCAATCCCCGGTATGGTTGTGCTCCCCCGCTGGCCTCGCGGAGAGCGGTGCTCTTGAAGCGCCTCCGGGCGCGCTGCTGGCGTGTCAGGTGCGTCGACCCCCAGGTGTTGCTGGGAAGTGTAGTCCCCCGACTACAGCCGTTGCCCTCATGGCGTGGCGGTTCACCTGTCTGCCTGCCGTTCCCCTCACGGTGCTTGGCAATCCCCGGTATGGTTGTGCTCCCCCGCTGGCCTCGCGGAGAGCGGTGCTCTTGAAGCGCCTCCGGGCGCGCTGCTGGCGTGTCAGGTGCGCCGACCCCCAGGTGTTGCTGGGAAGTGTAGTCCCCCGACTACAGCCATTGCCCCCACGGCGTGGCGGTTCGCCTGTCTGCCTGCCGTTCCCCTCATGGCGCTTGGCAATCCCCGGTATGGTTGTGCTCCCCCGCTGGCCTCGCGGAGAGCGGTGCTCTTGAAGCGCCTCCGGGTGCGCTGCTGGCGTGTCAGGTGTGCCGACCCCCAGGTGTTGCTGGGAAGTGTAGTCCCCCGACTACAGCCGTTGCCCTCACGGCGTGGCGGTTCGCCTGTCTGCCTGCCGTTCCCCTCACGGCGCTTGGCAATCCCCGGTATGGTTGTGCTCCCCCCTGGCCTCGCGGAGAGCGGTGCTCTTGAAGCGCCTCCGGGCGCGCTGCTGGTGTGTCAGGTGCGCCGACCCCCAGGTGTTGCTGGGAAGTGTAGTCCCCCGACTACAGCCGTTGCCCTCACGGCGTGGCGGTTCGCCTGTCTGCCTGCCGTTCCCCTCACGGCGCTTGGCAATCCACGGTATGGTTGTGCTCCCCCGCTGGCCTCGCGGAGAACGGTGCTCTTGAAGCGGCTCCGGGCGCGCTGCTGGCGTGTCAGGTGCGCCGACCCCCAGGTGTTGCTGGGAAGTGTATTCCCCCTACTACAGCCGTTGCCCTCACGGCGTGGCGGTTCGCCTGTCTGCCTGCCGTTCCCCTCACGGCGCTTGGCAATCCCCGGTATGGTTGTGCTCCCCCGCTGGCCTCGCGGAGAGCGGCGCTCTTGAAGCGCCTCCGGGCGCGCTGCTGGCGTGTCAGGTGCGCCGACCCCCAGGTGTTGCTGGGAAGTGTAGTCCCCCGACTACAGCCGTTGCCCTCACGGCGTGGCGGTTCGCCTGTCTGCCTGCCGTTCCCCTCACGGCGCTTGGCAATCCCCGGTATGGTTGTGCATTCTGATCTATCACTGATGACAATCCGTCCAGCATGGGCCCCCGTTCCAATAGGTCTCCCTCTGTATTATCATCCACTCACACTGCCCTAAGGCGACACTCTTCCGCCATACCCCACTCCCGCATGTCTGCACTCCATTTATCTGGGTTGGTGGGGGGAGGGGGACAGTGTGGGTCCAGTGTATTGCGATTCAACACTTAGCTAGAACTAGGCCTAGGAGTATAAACTTGTGTCGTATGCCGGTCCCCTTTTGTGGCGTCGCAAGGACACCTAGAAGACATTGTTTGATAGAGGCCTCCACTTGCACAACTGTACAGAGCGTCTGAGTTACTTGATGCCAATATGTTTATAGGCGCATGCAACTCCAGGTCATATGGATAAATGTAGCAGGGTCCCTACCGCGTCTTGGGCATGCTGAGGATTGCCCTGGGGTGAAACGGGACACTCCTTCCCAATACTTAACTTAGAGATACCATACAGGAACCACAGTGTTGCCCCAGGCTCTGTTGTTGTTGTTGGGGTGCACACTGCGCCTAAAAGATGGAATTTAGACGTGAAAGAGAAGAGGGAGCTGTGCGACCTTTGTAAGCTTACGTGCTGCTAAGCCTCTCGCTGCTTCAGGAGACAGAGAGTTGCATTGGGCAGCTCTCCTCTCCCAAAGCATGGAGAGCAGGCCAGGAGGCATAGGAAAGGTGATGGGAGAGGAGGGCGGGGCTGGTTAGTCTGATAAATTAATGAGCATCTGCCCAACACTGCTGCCTGGGGAAAGATCAGGGGGCGACTTCTCCAACTCCACCTTTACCTAGCTTGTTCCAGACCTGGGGAGGATCAACGAACTTACTGACCCCATACTAGTGTGTGACAAGATGAGCAAAGGGGGAGCCATAGGTGGAGCATAGACCATGAGCATGCCTCTTCCTTAGGCCAGGCAGTGCAGCCCCCCAGAAGATCCAAAGCTTTCAGCTATAGCAATGCGAGCACTTTCTGTGCTTGAATGGGGATGTTGTCGGCTTCTGAAGCCGTAGGCTCAAACATGTGTAGAAGGCCTCTTCACTCTGGACCCAATAAAGGCTCAGGGCGAGTGGAAGATAGGAATGACAGACAGCCCTACGGTGCTCAGTAAACACTGCAATGTGTACCAAACACGAATGGGCTGAAAAATAATTGGTAGTCCGCAGCCCAAATGTCATTAGAAACTAGCGGCCAGTGAGCTGTGCACTGCACATTGTTGAGCAGGCCTAATGTGCAGTACCTTGTCCAATTCTGAAGGGCTCATGGGCAATAATGTGTCTTCTCCTCACTGTCTCTTCTAAAGCATTTGCACTACGTTCATAGACTACAATTGGCATATTACGTCCAGTTCCGGTGGCTGAGGGGGATATACACAAGGAAGTGGTTTAATGCGTCTCTCCGACACTTCGGAAAAGCAAGGCTGCACCATATTCACAAGGACATGGTGCAGCCTAGCTTTCCCCCCCTGCGATGGCGCTAAGTTTCACAACTTAGCTCCAACGCAGCCACCCTTGCACCAGAGTGCAAGGGTGTTTGCAAGCAGGGAGTTTTGTTTATGTACAAGAAGGTGTCCCTTCCTGCACATAAAAAAACCTAAAATGCCAGTTTGTAACTTACAAGTGTGCTGCTTCATGCAGCACACATGTAAGTTACAATACGGCATTTTTAAAATAAGGTTTGCTTATGTACAGGAAGGGACACCTTCGTGTACATAAACAAACCATGGTATTTTGCATTTTCCATGTGTGCTGCACAAGGCAGCACACATGGAAAATGCGAAAACGAGGAGAAATAAAGCAGTTCTCCTCATTTTGCCAACTAAAGACCAGGGTTTTCCTGGTCCTAAGTTTGGCGTTAGCTCCTGTTTACGCTGCCCTCGGGATTAGGGGGCATTGTAAATACCAATGGGTGTTGCGGTGGAACGCCCACCACAACACCCACTGAAAGCCCCTTTCACACTAAACACAGCATGAAAAGGGGCCTATTCACAAGGCAGCGTTAAGCCACGTTAAGTGGCTTAACGCTGCCACGTTAAGTGGCTTAACGCTGCCTTGTGAATAAGGCGATGCCCCTATTGCCACCACAACATCACTGAAAGTGACGTTGTGGTGGCAATAGGGGCTTGTGAATATGCCCCTATGTCTGTAGAATTGTGTTCATTTCTGGAGGTCTCATCTGGTGTGTTGTGTTAAATGCTTGAAGCTCCTTGAAGTATTGTAGCCAGTTCTTGATGCCTCACCTGTAGTAACACTGCTGCTATTAGATGCCCTCTCTGGCTTATTATTTTGGTACTGGAAGACACCTCTGAAGAATTGTGGCTAGTGTTGTAGACCTCCTCACTGGTACTGTGCTTAGTTCTTCAGGCCATATCTGGATTATTGCATTTATATCTGGAGGTCTCTCTGAGGCACTCTGTTCAGTTCTAGCAGCTTTAAATTAAGTGTTGTGCTCAATTCTGAAAACTACCTCTGGGTAAAAGTGTCAAAACTGGTTGCAAACTACAGTGCATTGTGTGCAACTCTGTCACAATATTTCAGTTCTGGGGCCATTTTAGGAGGTCTTTGTCGAGTTCTGGGTGCTTCAGGATTGTGTCCAGTTTATGAGGCAGCAACTAAAGCCCTGATTTGCATAGGTATCTAGGGCTTGGAACTTGGGTGCAGCTTGGTGTCCTTGCCAACGAACTAGTGTTCTAGGTACCACAAATGTGATTCAGTCTAACCTTGAAATCACAGATACAGTTATGTGTTTACTGTTGTATGCTATTGTCGGCCTATGCTAATTTCTAATCGTAATGTAGAGACTGTGGAAAGAAACTCTTCTCTTAACACTGCGGTTTCAAAATGTTATGACTATCCCCTTAAAGTGTGGAAACCAAGCCTTTAGTCATTCAAACAAGGAGGTATTGAGCAAGGCAAGACTAGAATAAATTGTTAGAAAGTAAGAACACAACACAGGAACATTAATGCCAAATCTTGAGACTGCAATAGGTAGGCATTAATAGGCTAAAATACAATCTATGGAAGTTGGCAGTGGAAAACAAGAGGTGAGGTAAGGTTATAGGTGAAGTGAGCATAAGTTCACGCAAAGGAAAGGTAAAGTTTGAGTTTAAGTTGCATTGTGTTCCAGGCGAAGAGGGAGAGGCTGTTTTGAAGTTGCTTTGTGGGTAACAGGCCAGGATGAAGTGATGATGAGGACAGGTTGAATTTAAGGTGAGGGTTAGATAACATTCATTAGCAGTGAAGAGGTGTGAGGTGGTGAGGTGAGGACAAAGTGAGACATGGTCGGGATGATGTTAGTTGAGGCGGGGGCAAAATGATTTGGGTGAAGTTGAGTTAAGAATGGGTTGATTTGAAGTTAAAGTGAGGAGCGAAGAGTATTAGGTGGGATTAAAATGAGGCTGCTGATGATTTAATAGCAAAAATTGGTTAAAGGTGACATGTCAGCTACTTCCCACTCCAGGAGATTCGGGTATTAGAAACAAATATACGGCAGCTGCCAGTGCCTGCAGCACACACCAAGCTGTCCAGTCCTTCCACCGCCTCTTGCAAGCAGGCACCCACATCCTTCCTGATGTACCTGGTGCTTTATCAGCAGTTACCTGGCACACATGATCAATTCTCAACATTCAAGAAAATATGTTTATTTTTTTTATTCACCCTGGTAGAATCTTCTGGTGCATAAACATCATGTTGGAGCAGGACCGCAAGTGATTTCCTGATGGCTGGATTCTGTCTAACGTTGTTTAGTGGATGCAAAAAGGATGGACTAGAATGCAGCCAAGAGTAATTGCCAATGCCGGAGATTAATTCATGCAATCCACCATCACCTTTTGTGTTTCTAAGTTAACATCCTCATACGGCATCACAGAAATAAGATGGAAGCTAAGGATAGTCTCTTGTATTTATTATTTGTATTGCTATATCTCAGCAATTCCTGTATTTTGCAGAGTTACCATGAATCAATAGAGCAGGTGGCTGATGCAAATGAAGTATTCTTTGCCCCACAATAAAGAAAACAGCCCAGCACACTTATAAATATCACAGATGTGAAATACACAATAACGTAAATTCAGGACACAACTGTTTTCCCAAGAAAGAGTCGAAGTGGTCTTGTCAAATTATACTTCATCCTTTATTCATTTTTCTTTAAAAAGCGTTATTTTTGCAACCGCCAATGCGTTTCGTCCACAATCGGACTTCTTCATGGCTCACAATGTATGCTTTATGTGTTTTCACAACTCCATTGCTAATACCTTGGGTCAATGAATTCAAAGTAAATATTGCCAGACAGTGATATTGTGCCACTCCAAAGACCTCAATAATACACTTGTAACGGTGAGTGAATGCACCCGTCTCCGCACGATCGTCTGTCGGGGGCAAAATGATTTGGGTGAAGTTGTGGTAAGAATGGGTTGATTTGAAGTTAAAGTGAGGAGCGAAGAGTATTAGGTGGGATTAAAATGAGGCTGCTGATTATTTAATAGCAAAAATCGGTTAAAGGTGACATGTCAGCTACTTCCCACTCCAGGAGATTCGGGTATTAGAAACAAATATACGGCAGCTGCCAGTGCCTCCAGCACACACCAAGCTGTCCAGTCCTTCCACCGCCTCTTGCAAGCAGGCACCCACATCCTTCCTGATGTACCTGGTGCTTTATCAGCAGTTACCTGGCACAGATGATCAATTCTCAACATTCAAGAAAATGTGTTTATTTTTTTTATTCACCCTGGTAGAATCTTCTGGTGCATAAACATCATGTTGGAGCAGGACCGCAAGTGATTTCCTGATGGCTGGATTCTGTCTAACGTTGTTTAGTGGATGCACAAAGGATGGACTAGAATGCAGCCAAGAGTAATTGCCAATGCCGGAGATTAATTCATGCAATCCACCATCACCTTTTGTGTTTCTAAGTTAACATCCTCATACAGCATCACAGAAATAAGATGGAAGCTAAGGATAGTCTCTTGTATTTATTATTTGTATTGCTATATCTCAGCAATTCCTGTATTTTGCAGAGTTACCATGAATCAATAGAGCAGGTGGCTGATGCAAATGAAGTATTCTTCGCCCCACAACAAAGAAAACAGCCCAGCACACTTATAAATATCACAGATGTGAAATACACAATAACGTAAATTCAGGACACAACTGTTTTCCCAAGAAAGAGTCGAAGTGGTCTTGTCAAATTATACTTCATCCTTTATTCATTTTTCTTTAAAAAGCATTATTTTTTGCAACCGCCAATGCGTTTCGTCCACAATCGGACTTCTTCAGGGCTCACAATGTATGCTTTATGTGTTTTCACAACTCCATTGCTAATACCTTGGGTCAATGAATTCAAAGTAAATATTGCCAGACAGTGATATTGTGTCACTCCAAAGACCTCAATAATACACTTGTAACGGTGAGTGAATGCACCCGTCTCCGCACGATCGTCTGTCTTGAGAAGGTATTCTCGAGACAGACGATCGTGCGGAGACGGAGACTACACATTCCACAGTCTTGAGACTTCTGCAGCAGTATAGTGCCATTAGTTCACTCGTGTGTAAGTGGACTTACTTGTGAAGTGCAGACCTAGTTACAGAGCAGAGGAGTGCTGACCATGGGCAAGGTCCTGGGAGTTAGCTCCCTCACAATGAACGTGGGCCCTGGGTGTTAGTTTGCTCAGTGCTAGAGTGCACTAGTGAGGAGGGAGCAAAATGAGCATGAGAACATCGATGTGCATGTGCTCTCACTGCAGTCAGCAAAAAAACGGACTGCCTGTACTAGTCCATAAAACAGAGTCCTGGTTGTATCTAAATGAAGGGAGTTGTTATTTCTAAAGTTGCTTTGCCCACCAGAGATAGCTAGCAGTTGCAGCAAAATGGTGGCTTATTTTAGGTGGATTGCTTTACACATGAGGCAGTATATTTTAAGTATGATCCTACCCTCAATGCAAAGCAAGTGTAATTGACTGAGTGTAGGAGAGATACGATGATATTTGCTTGTGGAAAATGTGCTTGCTGTACCCTTTTACCCACAACCCCTCTCCCACCTCTCTTGTTTTTTCATTCAGTCTGTGCCTATTCTTGGCAATGATTAGTGTGAATTCTTTTGTTTGTACCAGAATACACGCAGTTTTCCTCCACCCGTGTCTTGTTCCTAGGGTCATTGAAAATGGTTCTAGTACCTTATGTCCCTACATTAACCCAAGAGTCACTACACCACTGAACCAAATTGTGTAATTTTGCATCTGGTGTACTTAGTAATGTATATATTTGCTATATTTATTCTTTCGTACAATGGAAGGCCTACCACATAGCAATTGATACCACATATCACTGCTCCACAAACTGTCCTATGCCTCTTTTTTATTGATAGTTGTCCTATTGTGAAACGCTTCTGATTGAAAGGTTATTTAAAGATATTGTAAAATAAACTAAGCGTCTGTCCTTGGGGATTTGAGGACGCACTCATTACACTCATCAGCCTTGGTAAACTGTAGACCAGCTTTTCTTGTGTCATTGTTGTTGCTGACACACTTGTACATCATCTGTTACAACCATATGTAGAAGATAATCTTCGTTTACTGCCTACAAAATGGTGCATCGAGTTCAAGGTATTATACATTGCAAATTCAGGAGTGCGTGCTAAAGCCTGTGTCAATCATAGGAATGAATAAAGTCAATATTGTCACAACAGATCTATCACTTCTGACTACCAGATGTACGAAACAAAGGTATGGTGGACAAATCCTTTCTACAGTGGGTGCAAACTTCTGGAACGTCCTGCTGGTGGTATCTGAGCCACAACAAATTAGTTTCGTATTATGTTTTCATGGTTTATTTTATTTTAATTGAATGTACATGCATATACATGATCTTTACGGGGAGCAAGATTTAGTTACACAAGTATATACAAGACAGTAGAAGTATAGTCTTAAGGGTATGGTTCAGAAAAGAATCAAGTGCAGCATCGGAGGGTAAGGAAGCGAGTGGTGCAGGCGTGACTTAATTATTAAGGGTGGTGAGATTGGAGAGCACGCAGGCTACTGTTAGGGTAGAGCAGCTGTCAGATACTGGGATACCACAACAGTAAGAATGATAGTTCACTGCTGAACTGAAAGAGTGGAGGAAAGTCTTTCTCCTTCCTCCCTGCCAAGACTTGAAACACCCTACCCTCCATCTCAGACTATCTCCCGTGCTATCCTAGTTCAGGAAGGACCTCAAGACCTGGCTCTTCAAATGACTCCCGCACTTAGACAGATTGGCTCCCCGCCTCCCCCAGCACCTTGAGACCCTCACAGGTGAGCAGATGTGTTTTATCATTAATTGATTGTTCCTTACATTTGGTATGCATGCCCTAGGACACGGCTAAGGGCACACACATGCAAGATTGAAAACACATACATGTTGGTAAAAACAGGTATTCTGCTTCTCTTCTTCTTTGATGAACTGAAGTCCCTCGTGTTTTTAATCCTTACACGCTATCTATTTTCTAGCTCTCTCACGTTTTAAATCATCTTGTATTTTTTGTTTATTAAAGATGATTTTGCAGAGCCTTGGTGATTTGTTTTACTAGAACACAAAGATAATATTGCAAGACCTTCCAGATCAAATTTTGCATGCCAAAGAATGTGTGGGATAGGGTAATTAGGAGGAATACATAGCAGCAATGCTTACTGTCATTATTCAAGAAGAACATTGACAGTATTGGTTATGATGTGGACAGCGATTTATGGCAGTAAAGATTGGCAAATGAATGATAAGCTTGGCAAAGGTTATGGTCTAATGTTATCTTGCTCTATATACTGTAATACTTATTTCTGGTATGTAACCATTTTTAAGATAAATTGAGTAACAAAATACTTTGACCTGAATCATATTTAACCCTTGTAGGAGTTTCGGTGAAATGCGGTGGGAACAGAAAGCGCTGAACGGAAGAGAAATCTGTGAAGAGCTAGAAGAAGAATAATCCTTCATGTATTGGATTGCAAGGATGACATAAGAGAGGGGAGGAGATACAAGCAGCCATGGAAACACAATTAAAAAGCCAGTTGTCTTAGGATGCAGCTAAGATGTGAATCACAATGTCTGATGCAATGGATAAAAGAAGAATACAATAAGCAAGAGATTGAAGTGGGCTGCCGCGATCTACTCTGTAAATGAAACCTAAAAACAAGCAGTGCACTTAAGTGAAAAACAATATAAGAGATATTGTTATGTAATGCTAGCAGACCCTCTCATTAACAGCTAGAGACAGCCCCAATATACCATACAATGAATATAGGAACATCATGGAAGTGATGTAGTAAGCATGACACAAACAAATCTAATGTAAACCCAATAAATGTCCTTAGAGTACCAAATCAGAGAGTAGGAGCAGTGAGGAATATTTGATGCAAAAAAGTGGATTTGGAGGTACTGTCAGAGATACAATATGACACAGAAGTAGCTTGTACCTTGTCAACTAGCAACTAATAGACAATGGAGACAAATCGCCTGATTTAATTTGGGGTACAGGCCATTGTTCCTCCATCGAGGAAGAACTGGACCATATGTTAGGCTGACGGAATACCATCCACTGTATTTAAAGTTCGTGCTGAAGGATTTCTGCCCGTCATGATGGAAGAGGAACCATCCGTCAATCCTCAGTACTCTTGTGTCGGTTTTAGTACCTTATGTCCCTACATTAACCCAAGACTCACTACACCACTGAAACAAATTGTGTGTTTTTGCATCTGGTGTCCTTAGTAATGTCTATATTCGCTATCTTTTTTCTTTCGTACAATGGAATGCCTACAGCATAGCAATTGATACCACATATCAGTGCTCCACAAACTGTCGGTTTCACAGTCCTCCATCGATATGGATGCAACTCCGTCAGTGTTGGTATGGCGTCCATCCGTCCACCATATTTACAGTTGTTTGCCGTCCGGAGTGGGACTGGGAACATTACGACAGAGTACATCAATTTCAGATATGTTTTCAGAAGGTGGATGTGCCCGTCAACACACACACACAGATGTTCTATATGAACATATCAATCACACCTGCACTTCACACTACAAAACCTACTACTCTGACCATACAAACCATTTGCCACTCTCACCTTACACCAGCAGCAGCAGATCCACTTCTGTAACTTTTCTTTTGTTTTTAAAAAACATCTTTGATAGAAGAGCACATAGATTTTCGGAGAATAAGTTAACAGCAATAGTAATGGTAGATGAGATAGTGAGATAGTTAAGCCACAGTTGCTTTGAGCCCTGGTCTGGACAACAACCATGAGTTAGAGAAGCCAAATGTGAGACAGAATAGTGGACAAAATGAATGCTATCTTTAACACCAGGTGCTCACAGGAAGTGCTGGAGTGATCTGTGAGGAACAGTACATTCCCTCACTGCCAGGGCACAGAAACAATCAGGAGCTCCAGAGCCTCAGGGTGACCTGCTGTCCCATCTGACTAACAGTTCCACAGCGTCCGATTGATTTTCATATTTGTCCCAGTCCAAAGGCACCTGCATCTCAGATAAAAACACAATGAAGTCCCTTTATGCTAGAGACCTGGAAATATTTTCATCAAAAAACTCAAAAGTTCCAGAGCTTTGGCAGGACCAATATACTTGGTAGATTCAACCTGGGCTCCATCATGAGGCGTAAGTCCTGGGCTAACTGGCACTTTGCACTTTTGGGACCTATAGTTATCTAACTTCAAAAAATCATATCTCCAGTTCAACGTATTGTGTTGAAGTCATTTGAGTCTCATTTGGTTCATGATAATTTACTCTATTTAAACAAAATAGGTTAGGGATTTATCGACTTTATTACTAATTTTGGTGCTGCAATATTCTAAACAATACCTTAAGTTAAGACTGTCTGCTCAGTGCCATGACTACCAGGGGGTGGAATGACAATAGAAGAATTACTTTGGGGGTTAAACCTGATAAGATTTGTTATTATTCATTGAGGCGGGCAGTCACCTAACAAAAATAAGAATCCAATTGTTTACAATGGCACAGTAGGCGCTGCAGTCCAAAAGTGGATTTAACCTACAGGCCCTGGGTGCATTTTCAACACCATTACCAGGGACTTATTAGCAAGTTAAATGTGTAAATCAGGAATAAGGGAATGTAACCATGTTAGAGAGAAGCAAAGACACTTTATCCATGTTGGCAGGTGTTTGAAATGGGGTCTCTAGTTGGCAGTGGTTTGGCAGTGGTGTGCACCCTGTCTAAGTTGGGACCCTTCCTTCTAGACAGGATGAGTAAATTACACACCTAAGTTTGCCTGTGCTCACCCTCTGGTAGCTTGGTACAGAGCAGTCACGCTCAACTACAGAGGCAATGTGTAAAGCATTTATATATAACCCAGAGTGAAGACACCACAAATGGACACCACACCGGTTTAGTAAAATAAAGTATCTTTATCTAAACCAAACAAGACCAAATTAACAAAACTCCAGCATACAGATATCAAAATATGACTTTTGGAAGGTAAACACAGTTCTGTCCTTAGGAAACTATAGATGCGTTGCTCTCATCACAAAGTACCTAGGATGCATCAAAATCACAAGCAAAAACAGTTGCAGGGAAGATGATGCATTGGTTCCTTACGTGCAGGGAAGGTGATGCGCCAGTTCCTTGCTCCAGGGGTGGTGATGCGTCGGATCCTTGCTGCCACGCAGGAGGGGTGATGAGTCGATTCCTTACTGGAGAGGAGGTGAATTGTCGGTTTCTCACTGTGCGGGGAGGTGATGCATCAGTTTCTTACTGCAGCCCCAAAATTTTTGTAGATTCAGTGCAAAGGTGCGATGCGTGGAAAATCCAGACGTGCTGGAGGTGATTCAGCGAGGGTGAACCAAGTGCTGGTTCGATTCCTTAAGCCGCCGACTGGCGATGTGTTGATTCTTCTTGCCGCCAAGCAAGGCCCTGCATCAGAGTTTTTCTCATGGAGTTTTATATAGCGTGAACTTGACCCGGTATCGGGTATCAGAGCGTTTTACATAGCACCATTTTTTTATTTTTTTTATTTTTTATTTAAGGAGTTTTATATAGCTCTGGCCGGACCCAGGGGTATCGGAGAATTTTACAGCAGGTTTTCGCAAGAGTCATATAATAGAGCCTGTTATCTTGTTATACATATTGGTTCAGAAGTCCAAGTGTGCTGTGCAGTATTGAGATAGTATGTGAGTGCTGAGATTAGCCTCGATTAGTGCATGTTGTCTTTGGTTGAACCACAGCAATTTTTCGCAAGAGTTATAAAGTAAAGCAGTGGTATACATATAGGTTCGGAGGTCGAAGAGTACTGTGCAGTATTGAGGTAATATGTGAGTCCTGAGGTAACCTTGATTGGTGCACTTTGTCTTGGGATGAGCCATTAAGGGTGAGGCGGAGGAACAGGAGGAGGTTAGAGAGCAGTGTTATACATATAAGATAGGGAAGTCCACGTTCTCTGTGCAGTATTAAGGTAGCACGTGTGACCTGAGATAACCTCGATTAGTGCACTTTGTCTTGGAATGAACCCTTAGGACGGGGAGGATCAGGAGGTGGTCAGGGGGCAGGTAGGAGGTAGGTCTTTTGTGATATAATGCCAGGGGTACGACGACGAGTAGAGATTTGCGTTGAGGCGGCGGTTATCCCTTTGGGAGGGAGCGGTTGAGGAAGAGGACTTTAGGTGGTTTTTGTGAAGGACGCGATAGTCCTGATACCTGCTGGGATTGAGTTCCAGATTTTAGGTGTACTTCCAGCGAAGGATTGTGCAGCGGTTTTTTGTTTGCGTGTTTTCATAGGGATGAGGAGTAGGGTATTTGAGCTCCTGAGGTTTCTAGACTGACCAGCCCTCTTGAGTTTCGCAGCCAGGTAGTCGAGTTTTCCTGTGTGTAGGGCAGTTCTGAAGCTGGCACGCCGTTCGACTGGGAGCCGCTTTAGTTCTCTGAGTGCTGGTGAAATGTGATCGTATTTCTTAATTCCGGTGACCATTCTGGCTGCTGCATTGAGTATAGTTTTGATGGGAGCTGGGTGGAATTTTGGTGTACCAGTGAGGGTTGCATTCCCATAGTCAAGTCTGGATAGTACCAGTGATTGGGTGGATTGTTTGAGATCTTTGGTAGGGATAAATGGTTTAGTTTTGTTGAGTAGCTTCAGATTGAGGAAGGCACTCTTGGCAGAGTTCTTGTGTGTTTGGCTATGTCGAGTTTTGGGTCTAGGGTGATTCCTACTGATTACTGAGTTTGCCAGAGTGAGATTCCATTGAGAGCATCCATCCTTTTTAGCCATTCTGCAATTTGAGGGTTCTCTTCTTTGTTGGAGATGAGGAGTATCTCAATTTTGTCTTGATTGAGTTTTAAGTGATTTAGAGATAGCCAATGTTGGATTTCTTTTAGAGTGACATTTAGTCTGTGGATGTCATCTAAGGAGGAGGTTTCTAGATAGATCTGGGTGTCATCCGCATATAGGTGGGAGGAGATGTTGGTATTTTTAAGAATGGTGGTGAGGGGTTCCATGTATATGTTGAACAGTTGTGGTGAGAGCACTGAGTCTTGTGGGACGCCTCTGCTGGTTGGGTGAAGGTCGGAAGTAAAGTTTTTAATTTTTATCCTTTGCGAGCGGCTGTGTAAGAAGGAGGAGAACCAGTGTAGGACCACCTCATCAGCACCTACCCTCTCTTGTAGAGCCTTGATGAGTAGTTGCTGATCAACCATGTAAAAGGCTGCCAATAGGTCCAGGAGAATGAGCAGGCAGCATTGACCGGTATCAAGGGATTTGTGGATATCGTCTGTGATGTTGAGGGTCGCGGTCTCAGTGCTAAAGCCTTTTCTGAACCCCGACTGGTGGGGGTCCAGCAGGTTGATGTTGTCCATGTGCTGAGTCAGTTGTAAGAGGACACATTTTTTCGAGGATTTTGGATAGGAGGGGGAGATTGGAGACGGGTCTGAAGTTATTCAGGTCCTTGGAGTCAAGGCCTGTTTTTTTAGTAGTAGTGTGACTTTGCCAATTTTGAGGCATTCAGGTATGATGCCGGTTTCCAGGGAGCTGCTTATGATTCTGCACCAGAAAGGGGCAATGGAGATTTTTAGTTTTTAGGTCAGTTGGGTGGGTATCGGGTCAAGGACATGGGAGGCGGGTTTGGAGGTGGATATCAGCTTGAGGATCTCGGCTTCCGGGATGGGGGTTGAAGGACTTCCATGTTTTCATGGGGTGCATCCTCGTGCTGTCTTTTGTTACTGGGGGCAAGCTTTTGCAGGCGGGGTTGGCATTGATGTCTAGTGAGAGCTCAATCTTGGTGATTTTTTTCTTCGAAGAAGACGGAGAAGTTTTCGTACAATTCTTTGGAGGCCAGTGTTGAGGATTTGAAGGGCTTGGAGGTTTGTTGCTTGATGATTTTAAACTGTTTGTTGGGCTTATTTTTTGCGTTGTCCAGGGCAGAGCAGAAAGAGGTGGGTTTCACACTGCTGATGTGTTTTTTGTACTTCCTTCGGGCTACTTTGAGTTGTTTGAGTAGGCTGCAGAGGGGCTGCTCCTCCTTAGTCTTTCTGTAGCTCTCAGTTGTCTCCTTTCGTTATTAATATCTGTGTTAAATCCATGATCTAGATGGGATGTTCCTGGGTTTTTTTTAGTTTCAGTGGGGCTGCTTGATCTAGAATGGATGTCAAGGTTGTGTTGTAATGGGCAGTGAGTTGAGTGATCGGAGTGAGGTTTCTGGTCCATTTGGAAGGGTCTTGGGTGGGGGATTGGAGAGTGGTCGATTGAGTGAGGTGCAAGAGGATTAAGTGGTGATCTGACCAATCCACGGGTAGGGTGTGGTTTATCGTGATTGTGTCACGTTTGGCAATAATGGCATCTAGGATTGCTCCTTTGTTGTGAGTTTCCTCTATGCAGTGTTGGGTAAGGTTGTTGTTGTGTACAGCTTGTTCAAGTTCTGGATTAGCAGGTTATTTTCTTCATTCCAGTGTAGGTTGAGGTCGCCCAGAATTAAATTGTTTGCATCTCGGAGAGAGCAGTGGGCAATCAGGTCAGACAGGTGTTCAGTGAATGTGGTGGTGTTGCCTGGGGGTTGGTAGAAAAAGTGGCAGATTACTGTTTTGTTATTGCTAGTGTTAATGTTGACGGTTAGGCATTCAAAGGTGTTTTAGTTGAAGGAGTCTATTTCCATCACAGAAATAGTGTTTTTGTGGATGATTGCTATGCCTCCACCAGTTACGTTGCATGAGGACACATTCATTTTTGTTAGGCACGGGGAGATTAAGTGATTTGCCCAGAATCACAGGATGTTCGGCGTCATTGCTGAGACTCGAAACCAGTTCCCCAGGTTCGAGGTCGACCTCCCTAGCCGTTAGGCCAACTCCTCTCCCCAAGTTGGTGTGGTGATCTTCAACGTCGGCAATCGATGCGCAGGACTCAGCGTGCAGTGGTTTCTGGGGCCACTGGCAGGCCCTGCATCAATTTTTCAGCCACACGGGGCTGTGCATCAGGAATTTCTCCCAATCCGCAGTGCCATGTTGGAAAATTCAGCTGCAAGGAGGGGAAGCGTCGATTTTCTTCAGCTGTCTAGTTCTTGGCAGCTTCCTGCTGTGGGTGAAGGCTTTGTGGCCCTGAGACTTCAGAACAGGAGCCAAACACACACAAGTCCTTGGAGAATCTTGTCATGCAGGTTTAAAAGCAATGTCCAGTCTTTCTCCTCTCCTTAGCAGAAGCAGCAACTGCAGGCTAGCCCAACAAAGCAGGCAGCACACAGCAAAGGGACAGTACTCCTCCTCATAGCACTTCAGCTCTTCTTCCTTGGCAGAGGTTCTTCTAGATTCCAGAAGTAATTTAAAGTTCTGGGGTTTTTGGTCTACTACTTATATCCCATTTTCGCTTTGTAGTCTTTGAGCTCAATAAAAACCAGTTCTGTCCTCCTTGGTCCAGCTTTACTACAAGAGGTAGAGACAGCATTGTGCAGAGGAGACAGAGCCTATTCAGGTGCTATGGAAAGCTCCTCCCACCACTCTAAATGGAAAAATGTCTACTCACCCTGACTATGAGTTACACACTTGAACCCCCCATTGTGACTGTCTTGTGTGAATGTACATCTCCCGCTCCTGTCACTCCAAAACCAGATGGTGAATGCACAAACAAGCAGAGGCACACTGAATGGTAAAGCAAGAAAATGTCCACTTTCTAAAAGTGGCATTTTAAACGACCCAATTTAAAAACCACCTTACTAAAAGGTGAGTGATTAAATTCTGAGTTCAGAGAGCCTAACCTCCATTGCTTCATCTTGTCCCAGTGGAAAGTTACACTTGTAAGATGTTCCAAGGTAGCTCCCATGTTAACCTCTGGGTCAGACAGCCTTTCAATAGTGAAAAACAAAATACACAGTATTTCACTATCAGGACATGCATCAGTTCATGTCCTACCTTTCACATACACTGCACCCTGCCCACAGGGCTACAGTTGGCCATGTAAGAAAAGGGAAGGTTAGAGCCTTGCAAGTGGGTGCACTTGCCAAGTCGACATTGCAGTTTAAAACTGTGAGCACAGACACTGCAGTGGCAGGTCTGAGGCACCTTTGAAAGGCTACTTGTGTAGGTGGCACAATCAGTGCTGTAGGCCCACTAGTAACATTTGATTTACAGGTTCTGGTCACACACAGTGCACTTTACTAGAGACTTACTAGAAAATCAAATATGGCAATCAAGGAAAACCAATCAGAAAAACAATTTACACAGAGCACTTGCACCTTGGGACTGATAAGCAATGGTAAAGTGCCCAGAGCTCCTAAACCAGCAAAAACAAAGTCCAGCACACAGGCAAAAACATAGGAAGCAGGGGCAAAAAGTTAGGGGATACCACGCCAAGGATGCCAGGTCTAACAGCATGGGTAAAGGGTACAAACTTTAAAACATTGCAAGACTGATAGGCCATGTTCATACAGTTTTTTGCTGGAGAACTATGTCACAAATGTCACATATATCCTCTCAACATTAATATAAGTGCAATAGCACTAAAGTGCTTATACTAAGGGTAGCAGAATACACTTGACGTTTGTGAATGAGCAAGCAGTATAACAAAATCTTGATTTGGTCCTTTAAATTTATTTTTGTAGCCTTTAAATTTAATTTGCCTATAAAACATCAACTCAAGGAAGATGGAAAGCCCCAGAGCAGGATAATGCTACACATGTTGTGAAGGCAAGTGCTATGCATGTAGGCATATGAGAAAACTATTCTGAAACTGTGAAGTGCATTTTTTATTTCCCCTGTATGTTACACTTCTTTTGTTCAAAATTCTCCATAGAAAGTAGATTTCAGATACCCATTTCTTGATTTAAAGATTTAAACATTTTAAAAAGTGCCTGTTGTTTCTATCAAAATATATTGTCTTTTAGAAAACTGAACATAACATCCCCCCCCCCTTTTATGCATGGTCACCCCAGATTATTATGCTATTTCTGAACACTATTTTATGGGGATTTGTATCTCTGTGCAGTGTACTCTTGCTAAACAGGAGTAAAGTTGGTATACTCCCTGTGAGAATTGTCCCTTTTTGTATAGTCACCCCCGTTATTTGCTGATTTGCATTGGTGGTTTCCAGACTCTGCACACTGGTGTACCGCTATCCAGTGCCCAGTGTAAGTGCTTTGACCCCTGAAACATGGAGAAATAGTTTGTTTCCTGTTTGGAGTATTTCACTTTCTTATAAGGCCATAGTATATGGTGTAGAAAAAACACCCAAGACATAGGAAGGTAAACATCATGCGTGGACTGCAGAACCTATTGTGCCATTCACTAGAGTGACCAGGAAACAAGGCTTCAGGCCCAACAATATAAACCTACAGCCTGACTTGTAAAATAACCCTTTTGATAGGGTACAATCCTTTTAAATATTACTATGTCACTTACATGGCAGGGTCACTGGTATTTAAGTGTGGGACATGTAGAACATTTATGTTGTCATTTGCCTGCAGTTGCAAACCCTCAAAAGCTATTTTCACTATAAAAGGACCTGTTCGTCCAATGAAAAATCTAGAGTGCTGATTAAAATAGTAATATTGCAATCTCAAATTTGGGACCAGATAAGAAAATAATTCTACCATTCTTTTTATTATTTATTAAAATTCAAAATCGTTGTTGAAGTTGGATTTTTAATACAGATTTAGGAAAGGCTTCTTTCCTTTAGCTAACTTTTCCCTCACTGAAGGTCTTCAAGGGTAATCTGCATACTCAAAAGCAACTCACAGACTGCACCTGCCTGGCCTGAATGAAGTGTGAACAAGATGAGAAATTCCTTCCAGGAGATACACACTAAGTCACTGTGATTCATAAGTCGACCAGAATGTGCAGGGAAGACTCCTTTGAGCTCCGCAGAAGGTTGGGGGTCCACCATTCTGTTGACATCATGATGTCAGTTTGAGCCACATGTAAGAATTTGGCATACTTCAAAGTGGGTAAACAGGATGCCAGGCAAATTCTTGTGTATCCCGTGTCTAGGGCTGCTTTTGGCTTAACAGGCCTCTGTCTCCTGGTTTGTTGAGGGTAGAGTACCTGCATCAAACTGGATTTTAGTGTTAGTTGTAGGTGGACACTGGTGATATCCATAGATCGCTCCCCTAAATACTCCCACCCTCAAAGGGCAAGTTTGTTGTGACTGAAAACCTGGGTACGGTCCACCTGGCAACTTTTACCCTATTGGTTATGGAAGAGCCAGGATTCACCATCCCCCACTATTAGGAGCCAGGTAAATGTAGCACCCCAAAGCTCCTATACAGAACATTGCCTGGTCCAGTGGAAAATTAAAGAGAACTTTACCTGCTCCCTCTTGTACCCAGGACAAAGACATTGACTTCGAGGGTGAGTTGAATAACCTCTTATGTAACTACAGGGACCTAAACATATGTCAAAGTCAAATTTTCTGAAGGAGCCAGTTGACCAGTGGCAACTGGACCTGGACTTGAGTGTTGTCCCAGTGGTCCTGGAGAGCCTTAGAAGTGACCCAGAAAAGCTGATCAAAGAAGTTGAAACTTTTTTGGTTTTAACTTCCATTCTTTCACCAGGTCCAATACACTTGGTATATCCAATCAAAGTTGCATCACGGCTGACCAGAAATGTCCAAGTCTAATGCTTCCAAAGACAATTATTGAGGGTTTGTGCTTTTTGCCACTATTTAAGTTCAAACTTGCAAACAAAAATATATATGGTTGTCCTTCTAGTATCTGACACTTTTTGGTGTCCTTATGATATGTAAGAGAAATCAGAAATCTTACCTTTCACATTTGTAGTATTTGATGTTTTTACTTATTTTCTGTTTAGAAAGTGCAAAAAATGTGTGAATATTGTCAGATGTTACGTGTGTCTGTTCTGTGTCCTACCTACAAGGGATTAATACATATTTTCTTTAAAACTCATAAAGTATAAATATATTTAAATATTGCAGAATGAATATCTAGTTGTGAACATTAAGTTTAAGTAAAAACTTTACTTCACAAACATACTTGAGGTGTGGGGGTGTTGAAAAAATGACATAGGTAAGTATTTGATATGGGTGTGTAATATGCACTAGACATGTTTAATGATAAATGGCTGCCTTGCATTTCAATAGTTATTTTTTCAACTTTGCATTTATTAGCATTGATATTAAACATTGTGCATATTTGCACTAAGAAAATTAAAATGTACCTTCTATTTTGTGAGAGATTCAGTTGTTCTCTATCTAGCAGTGCCTGATAGAGACCCACACATTGGAGAAGCAGAGACACACTGTTTCAGTCGTTCTACTGGTTGTTTTGGGCAAGGTTTGGCTACTTATACATTTGTTTCTATCAACTAAAATGTGGAGGTTCAACCAGCATGCTGACATCAATGGAAAGCTAACTCCAAAAATAACAGGTGGATTTATGGCCTTGATTACTAAGTATGTCATGTTTGGAATGTAACTCAGGTGATGAAGATATGCGTAATGGAGTCGGTGGATATTTTACTGAGTTTAATCTGTCAACTCTCCATTCTCTAAATCAGACAAACAGACCTCCATGGCTGCACATGGGAAAAGAGGATTTTTTGGTGGGCCATATGCATCTGCTGTGGGAAATTTCTTCAGGTTCCCAAGGGGTCTCTTATGACCATACACTCCAACTTACAGTTTTCATCCCTTGGAAATCCTGTTGGCTTCCTGATAGGTCAATGGACCTTTGCCACCGTTTTGGAATGGAGCTGGAATGAGCGGATTCAAATCATGCATGTATCATAAACTGTCAGATCTTTTATGTTCAATCAATGGTGAGAGTTTTATAGAGTTTTCAAAACATTTATATATCTTAAAGTATTTGTGTAGTTTCTCATCTTTATTCAGACTAGTCCAGTTCACAGAAATGATGAATAAAGGATTGATTAGTGACACCATAAATCAATACAAAGTGTTCCATAAAAGAAGATTGTAACTAAACCAGCTAAGAGCCTACTCTTCTCTAAGTAGAACCCATAAAGAGTTCCTTTTTCTGAAAACAGCAAGATAGAATGCCTCATGAAGAGTCGTACTAGAAACTCAGCTGAGTGCTCTACAGTAACTGTAGCAACCATCAATAAATCAATGAAGAAGGAATGATTGGTGCAGTAGCATTGATCATGAAAGGATTTGGATAAGGTAAAGAATAAAGTCTCCTTTAGCAATAGCTGTCGGTAACAAAGAGCTAGGATAAGAAGTGACTCTCTGCAGAGTCACAAGGGGTCTGGAGTTCACAGTTCTTCTCTACTAAGACAGGTCTCTCTAGGTAGGAACACTTATTAATATAAAATCACAAAATAATGTACTGAAATGTATGAATCATTAAGCTCTCTTCCAATGGAAACCTCTCATCAGATTGTGTCGTCAACTTCCAAAGCTTCTACTCTCGATTCCCACATTAACCATTCATGCTCGTATGGAGTAATACATTGTTGCATTACTTTTGTAACATGGAGGAAAGTTCTAATGAGAACCTTCTTGCCTAAGCTAAAAGATGTGCTCTATGTCCATTGGGTTTACAACAGTGAGTTGAATATGTTCAGACAAAACAAGCAATAATGTACTGGTGAGGCATACATAAAATATCTAAATCATTATTTATTCTAACAGTCACAGCAGGGTTCTTTGCTCAACATAAATGAGCTAATGTGGTGTGATGAATCTAAGGACACATAAGCTTGAAGTAAGCACAGTCTCAGGTAAGATCCTGGTGTTAGGCAAAATGTCTTAAATAAATATCTATTAACTTGTGAGTGAGAGTTGAATGAAAAGGCTTTTTGGGCCTACTAAAGGGGCCCATTTAAGAATGATAGCTTAGTAGAAAAAAATTATTGGAGTTAATTCATATACATGTAGGTTGTGACATTAATAATGCATTTCAAAGAATTATTTCACGTTATAAAGCAAGCAGATTTTCCTACGTGTCATGTTCTATGTGAAAATATTTCAGCAGCAGTTTAAATGCATTCTAATGTCCAATTCTAATATTGTTTGTAAGTCGAAATTTGATTTTTTGAAATTATCTCACACAATTTAATTGGGCCCCAAGTCACTGCAGCAGAGGAAACAGTAGAGATGATCCTCAAAAACTGGCAGGTGGAAGGAAACCAAGTTAAAACTGAATTAATTCATTCCTGAGAGATTATACTCAAGTGTTCTGTAGTCTCACCTTGCATGTATGTGTGCACTCAGTATACTGTGGGGTCCCTCTTGGTTTGCCAACTCCCCTCCTCTTTATAACCTTCATATGGAACTGTTGGGCAGTCTTTTTTGCTCATTTGGGGGTCCATTAGGATGGCGGGCGGATTGCCCCCGCCAGGCAGGCGGTAGCCACCGCCGGCCTGGTGGGGGCAATCCGCCCGCCATCCTGACTCAAAACACCCCCCGCCATATTTTGATGGCATGTTTGGCCGCGGCGGACGGAAAGACCGTCCGCCGCTTTTCCGCCCAGGTCGCCTTGCGGCTGGGGCGGAAAAGGGTTTATATGGTGGCGGTGTCTATTAGACACCGCCAGACATATTAGGATAGGCATATTAGGTGGCATTGCCGCCACGGAAAGGCATGCGGAGTCCCCCTGCGGGGGCCCGTTGCGGGCCCCCAGGAACTCCGTGGGCATGGGGGGTGCACATGGGGGGTACCTACGGTACCCCCCTGCATTTCAGTGCACAACATGACAGGCACCTCATGGTGCCTGTCATGTTGTGCATTGAAATGCACAACGTGCATTTTTAGCATTGTGGCGGGCGGTGCTTTCAGCACCGCCCGCTGCAATGCTACAAATGCGGGAAGCGCCCGCCACTGTGGCGGGCGCATCATAATATGTAGCACAGGACCCCCGCCCTTATGGCGGGTGGTCCCATACACCGGTAGGATGACAGGCGGACAAAGTCCGCCTGTCATCCTAATGGACCCCTTGGTTTCAAAGACTGGATAAGACACATTCCAGTTCCTTTGGTGTCTGGGAGAGACTTTTGCACCATCCTGGATGGTTACTTATTTTTTAAACATGAATGGGAAGAAGATCAAGGTCACATAAACTGAGGGGCATATTAGCAAGGGCGATATCACCGCCTTAGCTGGACTTTTTCCCGCTGAAGCGGCGATATTTTTATCGCCCTATTAGCAAGCTGTCACTAACAGCAGTTAGCGACAGCTTATAGGCGATAGCTACAGTTTGGGACCCGCTTTGCATGTCAGTGATATTTATCGCTAATGACATGCAAAGTGGGCATACCCAACCTGTTAGCGACTGAAAGCAGTCGCTAACACAGCTATCGCCTATTAGCAAGGCAGGCGAAGCGATAAAAAAATTCACGCTAGGCGCGAATATCGCCAGAACCTAACGCCTGCTCAGACTAGGACTTAACCTGTATATCCAATGGGAGGTGGATATTCAGGTTAAGTCCCCATTAGCATTAATTCCTGAATATCGCTGTGTTTCCAGCGATATTCACGCATTTAGCCGCTATCGCCGGATATTTTATCGCTTTAGAGATAAACCTTGCTAATAGCACGATTTCTTTGCGATAATATCCGGCGATAAAAAAAATTCGCTAATCGCATTTAGCGATAATTATCGTATTTGTTGGTAATATGCCCCCAAGTGTTATTTTCGCTCTGGCCCTTCAAGTTTAGCCCAACGCTCTCTCTGGCTTGACAGGCTAAACAGGTTAAAGATCTTGGGGGCATATTACCAACAAATAGCGATAATTATCGCTAAATGCGCTTAGCGAATGTTTTTTTTTATCGCCACCTATCGCCGGATATTATCGCAGAGATAACGTGCTATTAGCAACGTTCATCTCTAAAGCGATAAAATATCCGGCGATAGCGGCTAAATGCGTGAATATCGCTGGAAACCCAGCGATATTCAGGCATTAACGCTAATGGGGACTTAACCTGAATATCCACCTCCCTTTGGCTATACAGGTTAAGTCCTGTCTGAGCAGGCGTTAGGTTCTGGCGATATTCGCGCTTAGTGCGAATTTTTTTATTGCTTCGCCTGCCTTGCTAATGGGTGATAGCTGTGTTAGCGGCTGCTTTCAGTCGCTAACAGGTTGGGTATGCCCACTTTACATGTCATTAGCAACAATTATCGCTGACATGCAAAGCAGGCCCCAAACCTGTAGCTATCGCCTATGAGCTGTCGCTAATTGCTGTTAGCGATAGGGCGATAAAAATATCGCTGCTTTAGCGGGAAAAAGTCCCGCTAAAGCGGCGATATCGCCCTTGCTAATATGCCCTTTGATGTGGCTCTTAATCGTGAACTTTCTGCATGGCACAGATACAAAACCTTGATATGTCTGCTTCACGTATCTTTTTTGTAACATTTTATTAGTCATCTTCGCTACACCCAATGAAAGCAAGAGGTGAATGGCCCATAGATGCTATAGCACCTGAAATACAGGAATGACTTGTATCTCAGCCTTCTGGAGGCTGAGATGAGACTGCTACAATGGGTCTGAAAGGTGTAACAACATCCATAAATTCGACAGTGTATTGGAAGCAAGGTGCTCTCTACACTGGCTTACGGTTAAACATAAAATCCATTTAAAGTACTCTAAATGATCCGATGGGCCCCAGTATGGCTTTGTTAGTCCAGTTTGCAGGCTCTTCTCCCAATTATGCGCCTCAGGTTGGGGCCGAGATTTTCGCATATTTGGTCCTCTGTCCTAGTATCTTCCAGTGCTCATTAATAACAGACTATGCTAGAAAGAACTGAAGACTTTTTTAATTCTGTTTCTTGGTGCTTTTGGTTGCTTTTCTGATTTTTGTTTTGTGTTCCTAGTTCCAATATAAAATTTTTAGTAACAGCGCGCTTTTGAAATAAAATTCATTCGGAGGAAATTACTTCCTGGAAAGATAAACAATATGGGCCAAAATCACATATATGACATCACATCTGAAGAATATTATCTTGCCCAAAATACAAATTAAAGTGATTGATGTATACTCCCGGGACAGCCTGTCCCGGAGATGCTTCATCAGCATGTTGGTACTGGACAAGAGCACTCAACTTTCCCCATAAATTCTTCTGAGTATTCTAAAAAAAAAAGGAGAAAGCTTGATGTATTTCCTAGACAGATATTAAAGTGTGGATGTGGAGGCTGTTTGAGGAGCTCACCTTTGACAGAGACACCTAGCAATCCAACAAAGATCCTTTCCAAAAAATGATCTGCCTTGTTAATGAAACATATTTAAATAGTTAGTGAAGCCATTTATCCCAAAAGCGTTGCACCATGTGCCTAATGCCAGGTGGCAGTAGACTGGATATTGGCGGCATTTATTAGCACTGCACAATAGCATTTTACAGAACCTTATAAGCTAACAGAGTCCTTTTTTGACAACTCAACCCGAACAAACCCAGACTACGATCATATTTCTTCGAAAGTATTGAACCAGAACATGAGAGGCATAACATCATTCGTTTAATAAAAGATAGCTCATTACATAGACCATGAAACAGTGAGTTTGGGAAGTAAGGCTGCAGGTGCACTCTATCATGTATTCTCACATGTCATTGTGAATCGGCCCGATACATCTAGTTCTTATTAGTAAAAGTGGAAAGCGGGGCTAGTGTTATCTATTTCTACTAATTGTTCATGACTTTTCTCTTAAATGTTCACATTTTATTCCCATTTTAGGTCTTTTGGGGCACATTTAAAAAGTAATGCATGAGCACGTGAAACGGTTATACCGAATACTTTTTTATATACTCCTTGATGCCTTTGTGATTCAGAGCCAGATGTATGACCGTTTTTTGCGGTCGCAAAGGAGCATTTGACCCATTTGTGAACGCAAAAAATGGATGCACAATGTACTAACCCTATTTTGCTAGTCACTAATCTATTAGCAACTCGCAAAATAGGGTTAGCGATTCGCTATTAGGAAGGGGCGTGCCAAGGTCGTCCCTTCCTAATAGCGAGCGCAAATGCCATGTATGAGTGTTTTGTGGTCGCAAAAACTTGCAGTTTGCCACCTACTTCAAGTAGGTGGTAAACCATTCGCAAACAGGAAGGAGACCCCTTCCCCTTTGTGAATTGACAAGCAAATATTTTTTGAGAGCAGACGGTTGTCCCAGGGACCACAGCCTGTCCTTAAAAAATGAAACTGAAAAATTTTATTTTTATTTTTTAAATGCATCCCATTTTCCATTAAGGAAAATGGGCTGCATTAAAAAAAACTGCTTTATTGACAAAGCAGTCCAAGACATGGTGGTCTACTGACCCCAGCAGGCCACTATCCCTGGGAGTGCTAACTATTGGGGTCGCAAATTGCGACAGCCTCATTAATATTCATGAAGCATCCAATTTGCGACCCCATTGGGAATCGCAAAAAGTGTCTCCGACACTGTTGTACATTGAATTTTGAGCCTCACAAATTTTTGACTGGCGATTTGTTGCAATTTGCGAGTTGCAAAGTTCAATGGTCGTACATCTGGCCCTTAGTCTCCGTGTCTTTCTAGTTTCATACCTGAAACCCATGTACAGGTCAGACCCTAAGAAGTCTCCCTGGTTTGAAACTCATCAGATCCTATCTTACTCTTCAGATCCCTGCATGCAATGGGATGTTCTGGCCCTCACTGTTAAACCTCAAACCATGGAAGTCCTGCACAAGGTGATCCTGATCATGCCTTTGATGGTGATGTAGCACCTGTTGATAGAACACACAACCAAATCCACATTATAAGTTGTCCTTGTACTCCTAACAATATGTTGCCTCAAAAATCTGGAAACACGTGCTTATAGAGGCTATCATGCTCCACTGAATGGAAGGTAAGCTGAAGCACCAAATACTTTATCTACTCTAAACCCATCAAAGTGCAAATACTGTCAAATTCACTGCCACAATTGACTAATGAAGTCTCAAATGCCAGATTCCTGAGAATCCCGCCAGACACTGAGGGCCTTATTTAAGAGGCCTTGCATTAGTTTTGCGCTTCCGTTGCATCACTTTTTGTGACGCATCGGCGACGTAAAACATGCCTCCTGTTGCACCCTATTTACAAAGTGATGGATCTAAGCAGATGTGTCACTTTGTAAACCCCTGCGCTACATTATACCTGTTTAAGCAGATGTGTCACTTTGTAAACCCCTGCGCTACATTATACCTGTTTAAGGTATAATGTATGCTGGGTGGGCGTTCCAACGTAAGTAAGACTCGTAGAAGTGATGCAGTGAAATCTACCAGATTTCACTGCGCCACTTCTAGGGTGCAAATGCGTCAATATCTTACGCCTGTGAAAGTACACGTTGCTGGAGTTGCGTCACTTTTGTGACACACTCCAGCAACGTATCTGTAACTCCTTGAGACATGATGCGTCATACAGTAAATATGACGCATCAATCATGTCGCAAGGATGAAGCACTGAGAAGTGACGCATCGCTGCTTTCACGCAGTGATGCGTCACTTCTCATAAATGAGGCCCTGAATTTTTCCAACTGTACATCATGTTAGATGCACCCGTTCTGCAAAGTTTTTTTTTTCTGAAAACAAACTCCCAAATCTAGAGTTTGCTTCAGAAACAGAAATGGCACTGATGCACAGCTAGTTTTCCCAACGAGCATGAGAACATGGTGTCTTTTCTCTACCTGCCATTAAAGGTGGTCCCAAGTAAGGAAAAGGAGTGAAGGCCATCCAGTCCTAACGGGGCAAGACTAGAATCACTATGACCTAACAACCCATTGGCAGATGGGCCATCACGTCACATTTTTACACAAATGTTATGTTATGTTAATGGGTGACTTATATAGCGCACGGCTACTCCAAGGAGTGTCCCGGCGCTTTCTGACCCATTACTGAAAAAAGGAGAAGGACAACAAAAACATAACAGAATTACTGATTAAAAAGCCAAGTTTTCAGGGCCTTTCTAAAGGCAAACAGGTTGGGGATGCGGCGGAGATCAACGGGAAGGGAGTTCCATAGTTTGGGGGCGAGATGTTTAAAGGAACGTCCACCAATTCTGGCCTTCTTAATGGGAGGCACCATTGCCAGGCCAAGATTTTCCGACCGGAGAGATCTGGTGGGCTTGTAGAAAGAAAGCCGTTTCTGAATGTAGGAGGCCCCTACCAAATGGAGTGCCTTATGGGCCAGTGTAAGAGCTTTGAATGTGATTCGCTTCTTAATCGAAAGCCAGTGCAGGGAGGAAAGCAACTCAGATGATCTGGCTTGCCGGGGTAGGCCGAAGATGGCTCTGGCCGCAGAATTTTGTACAACCTGGAGTTTGTGCAAGAGATAATCCGGCAAACCCAGGTAGAGGATATTTGAATAGTCAAGCCTGGAACAAATCAGAGCTTGTACTGTCAGCTTCCTATGGGCTAGAGGGAGCAAAGGAAGGAATTTACGCATCATTTTTAGCAGACCAAAACAGGTACCCGTGAGACCTGTGATCTGTGTTTTCAAAGCAAGGGTGTTATCAATTTTGACCCCAAGGTTTTTGGCGACCAAAGAGGAAGAGGAAGGGGGGGACATGCAAACCGGCCACCATTCCTGCCGGGGCGGATCTGCCTGACAGCCGAAGAAGAGCACCTCAGATTTATCAGGGTTGCACTTGAGGCTGCTTCGCTGAAACCAGTTGAAGACAGCCCCAAGGCAACCACGGATGCTCTCCCCGTCGAACTCCATGCCCTTCTTGCAGGTGAAGAGGAGCTGGGTGTCGTCAGCGTATGATATGATCTGGGCACCCATTGACTCCGCCAGTACCGCCAATGGAGTCATGAAGATGTTGAAAAGGGTCGGGCTCAGCACCGACCCTTGTGGGACTCCGACATCCATAGGCGGCATCTCGGCGGAGTACGGGGGGGCCCAGACCACTTGTCGACGACCCGCTAGGTAAGATCTCAGCCAGCTCAACACCGTCCCTCTGAGACCGATCTCGTGAAGTCTTCTCAAGAGGGCATCATGCGGGACGGTGTCGAAGGCCGCCGACAGATCCAACAACACCAGCATTGCTCTTCCGCCTGTGTCGAGAACTTCCTTAATGGCTTCGTTAACTTCCAAAAGAGCGGTCTCAGTGCTCAAGTTGGAGCGGAAGCCAGATTGGGTAGAGTGGAGTAACCCATGGTCTTCAAGGAAGGAAGAAAGCACAGAGTGAATGTGCTTCTCGACGATCTTAGTCAAACTGGGCAGGAGAGATATGGGCCTATAGTTAGCATGTATCTCTGGATCAAGGCCTGGTTTTTTTAGAAGGGGAACGACCATTGCCTTCTTCCAGGCTGGCGGAACCATGCCGCAGGACAAAGAAAGGTTCAAGACAGAAGAGATTAAGGAATTCAGAGTCATGGCATTCCTGGCTAAAAAGCTCGCCGGACACGGGTCAAGCGGAGAGCCAGATTTAATCCTGAGTAGAAGATCCAGAGAATTAGATTCCAATAAAGGAGGAAACTCCGATAGAATGGGGCAGGAATCAGGAGATAAGGACGTCAGATTGGAGTCATGCAATGATGCAATAAGGGCAGCTGATGGAAAAGATTCTTGAATCAATTTGATTTTAGTGTTAAAGAAAATGGCCAGCTCCTTTACCCAAGGTTCGGAGAACTTGTGCTGGACTATGCTAGATTTGGGAGAGATAAACTCTTTGACAATGTTAAAAATGTCTTTACTGGAATTTGACGCAGACTCAATTCTATCTGAAAAATAGTTCTTTTTGGCTTCAAGAATGTCAAAGTGGTAAGATTTAATAGATAGTTTATAGGCAGACTTAGCTTCTTGATCATAATGCTTCCGCCAGAGTCTTTCGGCTACCTTACAGTTACGCCGTGATTCTGGCCAGCTGTGATTCTGCCGGAGTGAAATCAAGCATTGGCAATGCATTGGTTTTGCCTATGTAATAAATAAAGAGCTGTTTTCATTAATCATCGTCCCGGAGAAGGAATGAGCTCCCTGACAGATAACACGGGAGTGGACAGGATGTGGCGCAATCACCAGAGCTGCTGACTCAAGAACTGGGGATCCTGGCTTGAGTCTCGGTGGCACCGCGCAACATCCTGTGATTCTATGCAAATCACCTAATCTCTCTGGGTAATAAATTGTTATATAAATATGCTGCAAGATTAAAGGCAAATCTTTATGAAAATATAGTTGCGCCAAAGTGGATGTTAACAGTATTTTGGCAGCGAGAAACTGATAAGAGAAGCAGACGAGGAACAAGCATTGGTAAATGCAGGAAAATATGCTACAGCCAATAGAAATGGAGGAAAGGTAAGTGGCACGCACATGAACCAATTAGAAGCCAGGAAAGAGAGGAGGTGACATGGAATTCCCTCTTAAGTTTATATTAAAAACAATAGGTTTCGCAAGCACAGCACAAGCGCTGTGCATGCGAAACCAAAAAAGAGCCAGCAAACCATGAGTTTGTTCAAATGAATGCATTTTACCTCCAGGAATCAACATTTCACTGTGCACAGTCCAACACATGTTGAGATATCAGGTAAATGACTCATCATACCAATACAATTCTTTTTTTTTATTTTGTGACTATTCTTGAAATACACAATTATACTTGTCAAAGAAAGATTCAAGAAAATTAATTTCTATAGAATGCCTTCACTAATCTCACATCATAAAGGACATATATTCGAAAGCATTTTAGAATATAATTATCCATAATCTTAAATCTACTTGAATATACAACATTTATATGCAAGAAAATGTCTGCCTGCAACAAATCCTCAGGAGGAGACATATCTATGCCTTGTAAAAGCAGGTTTGTTTCATGTAAATGTCTTTTCCCAAAAAGTACAAATTAGTAAGGCTTAATGCATACTTTATCCATTGACTCTCGGGTTTTAAAATCAAATCATTTCTTAAGTTTCAGTTGTATTGCATGCCAGATGGACATGCCAAATTCTGCAATTAGCAGCATTCCTGGGCATATGTACAAGCCCCTATCGCCACCGCAACGTCACTTACATTGAAGTTGTGGTGGCAATAGGGGCTGCGCCTTATGTACAAGACAGCATTAAGCCACTTAACGTGCCAGCGCCAAAATTAAGACCAGGTAAAAACTGGATTTAAGATGGCGAGAAATGCATTATTTCTCCTCCTTTCTGGCTTTTTCCATGTGTGTAGCACACATGGAAAAAGCAAAATGCCATTGTTTGTTTATATGTAGGAAGGTGTCCCTTCCTGCGCATAAAACCACTTTTTCGTGAATGCCATTTTTTACTTTCATGTGTGCTGCATGAAGCAGCGTGCATGAAAGTGACAAGATGGCATTTCAAGGATTGTTTATGTGCAGAAAGGGACACCTTCCTACATGTAAACAATCCTCCCCTGCACGCAGACACCCTTGCAGTTTGGTGCAAGGGTGCATGCACTGGCGCTAAGTTGCGAAACTTGGAAAAAACAACACAGGGTCCTGGCTTTGACCCAGTAAGGCTAAGCCAAATATAACAAGAGAACAATACAGTGGCCAATACTGGACCTGATTTTATATATTCAGACGCTAACCTTTATGAATAAAACATACCGGTCCGTTTTTGTCTTACGTCACTAGTTACATTTTTATTTTCTTCACTAGTAAAGCATTTTAATTTTTAGATCATATCAAGGAATATTTATGCATGTACAAACAATTATAGGACTAAACATATCAAAACAGCAAATTTACACATATTTACAAAGAATTCTACACATCCTACCCAAAACATTCATACTTCACTCATACAACTGTACACAGAAGAAATAATGTGGCCCTTTGTCAAAAAAACAAATCCTTTGTCCATATAGATGGTATTACTTTTCTAAATTCGCAATTTTATTTTGTCACAACTGTACTTTGAAAACAAATCCTTGTTTTAAAGCCAAAACAAATCCTTTGCTATTTCTGATTGACAAAGAGTCCAGTCAGGTCAACGCGTTTCAAACCCCTAATTATGGGGTTCTCATCAGGACCAACATTTTCTACAACACAAAACCAAAACAAACTGGTTAAAAAGTCTGCTAGGACCAATTCAGATTAGAATAAACATGCCACCAGTCGGCAAAACCGCCATACCTTATGAATATGGTCTAACACCATTGACCAAAATAATCGTGGTAGATAATCACCAGTGTCCGTTGTCAAGCTAAACAGAAAATACAACATGAGACTTTGTATCACAAACATTGTTTGGAAATGGTCTTTGTGCATTCAGTAAGTCGAACAGCACTCACCTCTTTAGTTGTGAGAAGCCATATCAACCTAATGAAAAAACAGAAAAACAGCGTTTCGATGACTTAGTGTAGCCAATAATAGGGTCGCGGAAAGGCAGAGAAAAGCGCTTCGAATATCGGCTTACCGGGCAATATGACGGCATTGAGTTTATCGCCCGTCTAGTTTTTCAGTTGAACAAAGTCAGAAATCCACCTGCAACGGAAGAAGGCAGAAACCGGAGTGTAAGCAACTGTAAATACTCAGGGGATGTAAAGCGATATGCCCGCAGAGCTGTTTCTTCTTACCTTTGTGGGAATCGCCGGTCGCGTCTAACAATATAGTGCAAGTGTACGCCATGAACTTGGTCTTTCTTCTGTATTTACCAGGGAGAATGTTCCGATCACGTGACCGCGATGACGCGGCAAGTCGTTTTGTCTTTTTTTGTTTATTGTTTATTCAGCGGTCCGTGAGCAGACACAATTACGGGAATAGTCCAAAAATTTCGGATGAACTTTGTATGACACAGGTTATTGATGCGTGAAAAAATGGCAGGAAGAGAACCTTGGCTAGAATGGTAAATCTACTGAATCCTAATCCATCGATATCCTCACGGCGATCTTTGCAGGAGTTGAATTAGAGTGCAATATTAAAGTATAACGATGTAATAGTTGAAAAAATAATAATGATTCCAAGTTGAACAAATACTTTTACTGCAACTCTTACAAATCAGGGGTTCATTCTGAATATCTCTGAGATTTCATTCAGGCCATTTATTGCGGTATTATATTTCATTATAAGTAATGCCTCTCGCTGGCTCAGTCTTCCTTCGATATCTCCGCCTTGTGGATCTTTATCAATCTTTGAAATAATAGTCCATCTTAGGTCCTCTTTCTTTTTTTTTTTATTTCAAATCATTTTTATTGAAAGTTTAGGGTAAAACAAAGGAAAGACATTACAGAAAACAATCTTCAATTACATAGATGGATTGATACATGTTGATTAAATGACACTTACACTTAAGGAAAAGAAACTTAAATTAAGAGAACCAAATACATGGCATCCAAGCTAGCAGCAATAGGGTCGAGCAGACGGCCAGATGCAAGCTGAATCAGTAGGGAAACATACAAAAGGAGAACACAGTTACACCCGTCGCTTCACGGGGGGTCATATTGAAAATGCTTAGCATCGAGGGATTTCCATAGTTTTGCACTTGAGGGATGCGAAGTAGTGGACTGCAACGCTGGGTTGTCTGCCCCTCTCAAAAAGAAGAGCCATTCCCGCCATAATGCAAAGGTAACTTCTGTCGAGCTTTTCCACTTACACAAGATGACCTTGCAAGCCAGTGTTAGCATTAAATCAAGAAGTTGGCGGTCCTGAATGTCACGAAGCTGTGGGTCTAGTGCTCCTAAGATAACATAAACAAATTCCCTAGTGGGATTGACGTGGAAGGTTTTGCGAATATAATCGAAAATCTTCCCCCAGAATGTCTGTAGTATAGGGCAGAGAAAAAGCATGTGTGCGAAGTCCCCTACCCCTTTTTGGCAGTTCCAGCATTTAGGCGTGTCTCTCAGATGACATTTAAACAATCTCTGTGGGGTCCAGAACGCCCTGTTCAGTAACATATATTTTGTCTGACAGAGAATTGGGGACACTTTGTTAGCCAAGGCGGATTTATAAATCATGTCCCAATCCAACATTATCCCTGTCGTGTTGGGTTCAGATTCCCATTTACCTTCCGCTTTTTTGTGGGATTTCCTTGGTAGTGGTAGGAGTAATTTATAGACTCTAGATACAAAGTGGCCAACATGAGTAAAGTGTGGAAGATGCGTCATAAGCCAAGGAGTGTCAGTAGTGAGATTACGTTTGGAGATGATAGCTTTCAATTTTAGGAAGTGGTAAAATTCTATGGGGGACAAGTCATATGTCGACTGTAATGTCGAGAAGGGAATGGGCTGCGTTCCCTCGTAAAGATCTTTAACCATGTTAATGCCCCTTCTAGACCATGATTCCCAGAAAAGGGTTTCTCCGTCTATTTTGAACATAGGGTTCCTCCATAGTGACAAACTAGTGGTTTTTTTAATAGTGAGGTTAGTTTTGTGGACTTGATCGAGCCGTAGTAAAGCCCTTCTGGTATTCAGTAGGATATATTTAGAGTGAGGTAGATGTGACATGTTCATACTAACGAGAGTCGGTAAAGGAGCATGTGCTATAATAGCCTTCTCAATAGTTAACCACACTGGAACATATGGTGGGGAGTCCACTAACCATAAGGATCCTTGCTTGCAAAGAAAAGCTGTCTGGTAGTTCCGGAACGAGGGGAGACCCAGGCCGCCTTTTTCTTTTGCCATCTGCAGCTTTTTCATAGATATCCTGGCTTTCTTCCCCCGCCACAGAAACTCACCAAACAGCCTGTCCACTTTTTTAATAAAGTCGTCCGTAAAAGTCATAGGAAGCATGCTAGCAAGGTAGTTCACCAGGGGGGTGGACATCATTTTGAGGGTCTCTGCTCTGCCCCACCAGGAGAGGAACTTGGGTGACCAACCATCTAATAATGTTGAGATCTTTTTCAGGGTCAGTTCTTCATTGACTCTCAGTGTTGAAATTAAATCCTTCCCAAAGTCAAGGCCTAGGTATTTGAAACAGTGTGGTTGCCAGGTGAGGCCGGAGTCTCCAAGGATCTCGCTACTTCCAATATTGTTTAGGAGTTTGACCTCCGTTTTGTCCTTATTAAGCTTGTAGCCTGATACCTTGGAGAATTCATCGATGGTTTGCATGAGTGCCGGGATAGCCTCGTCCGCTCTTTCAGACAAAATTAACACATCATCCGCGTACGCGGTCAGTTTTATGTTGCAATCCTGGAACGGAATACCAGCAATTGCATCATTATGCCTTATATGAAACAAGAACGGTTCAATCGCCAGCAAAAACAAGGATGGGGATAGGGGGCATCCCTGTCTCGTACCCTGCTTCAGGGGCAGGGAAGAGGAGAAAGAACCACCCGCCCTAACCTTTGCAGTGGGGCAGGCGTAAAGTGACATGACAAGTTTCGTAAACGTCGCCCCTAGATTGAATTTATTTAACACTGCTTCGAGAAAGGCCCAGTCTACTTTATCAAAAGCCTTCTCGGCATCCAGTGTTATTGCCGCCGTTGGAGTATCTAAGAGTTTAGCTTTCTCCAGAACGTGCGCAAGTACTCTGGTGTTATCACTGGATAATCTGTTTTTAAGAAACCCTGCTTGAGAAGGGTGGATCAGGTTAGGGAGGACACGTTGGAGGCGTGCCGAGAGAATCATGGCTAAGATCTTGCAGTCAAGATTAATTAAGGAAATAGGTCTGTAATTTTTTGGAAGGGAGGGGTCCTTGCCGTCTTTTGGGAGGACAGCAATAGTAGCTTCCGCCAGAGTTCCTCTTACCGCCCCGTGTCGCTTATTTCATGGAACAAATGGAGTAGGGGTTCCACCAAGAAGGAGGTGAAGTTTTTGTAAAATTTGGCAGTGAAGCCATCAGGGCCGGGAGCTTTACCACATTTTAGAGCCCTAATTGCTTTTTCTATTTCAATTGCCGTAATTGGATCGTTGAGCCTTAATTGATCATCTAGGGAGAGTTTCGGTAGGTCACATTCGTTCAGGTAGTCCTGAATCTTGTCCTCCTCTACAGATGGATTTTTTGCATAGAGGGTTTCGTAGAAGTCTTTGAAAACTTCTGCTATTTCGTCTGGTTCAGAGTGGCCCACCCCCGATGAGTCTTTTATGATGTTAATTGAATTCCTTTGAACTTTAAACTTTAGATAAGCGGCCAAGCTCTTACCCGCTTTGTTGGATTCGCAAATTTTGAGTCTACGTCTCCTGTCTAACCATACGCCCGCTCTTTCACTAACAAGTTTGTTGTATTCATATTTCTTAGCTGTCATTGTGTCGAGAAGTGTCCTGTCTCTATCTATTAGATGTTTGTTTTCCAGATCCGATATCTCCTGCTCTAGTGTTTCCAGTTTAGCATTGTGTTCTTTGTTCATTGCTGAACGGATTTTGATACATACCCCCCTGATCGTGCTTTTTAGTGCTTCCCATCGAACCAAGTCAGATGTATCCCCTCTTTCATTCAACTCCAGATACGATAGAATGGCAGATTGAATAGCGAGGCGATGATTATCTTTATTCAGTATTTCGTAATTTAAACGCCATGATGTGTGTCGTGAAGAAGGCTTGGCGTTGGTTATGGAGAGGGAGATACACGAATGGTCGGACATAACCCTTGGTTCAATAGAAGAGTCTTCTATTCTCGGAACCCCATTCTGTGTGATTAGGATGTAGTCTATACGCGAGTAGGAATCATGTGGTGACGAGTAAAACGTATAGTCCCTTTCTGTGGGGTTTTGTAATCTCCATGTGTCAACCAGATGGAAACGTTGGCACATGTTAAGGAGAGCCTTGTGAGACTTGTTAGACTTGAAAGTGCATCGTGAGTCCCTATCCAGGAGTGGGTCCATTGGAAAGTTGAAATCACCCCCTAGTATGTGTATAGCAGAGTCTGGAATAGTCTCGACCTGTTTTGCTAACCCCTCCCAGAAAGTTAGGTCACTAGTGTTTGGAGCGTAGATGTTGGTGACATAGAACTCTGTGTTGTCTCTACTTAGTTTGGTTGTAACCCATCTACCCTTCTCGTCTGCTGATGAAGAGAGCAACTCAACTTTTGAGCGTTTAGCTATCAATATCAACACTCCATTTTTCTTCCCCACCGCCTCAGAGCCCACCACTTCAGCATAATATTTATTTCTGAACGTGTAGAATTGTTTGCTGTCTAATCTGGTTTCTTGTAGCATCACAATATCTCCTTTCTGTCTGCGCAGATAGTCCAATATCTTTTGTCTTTTGACGGGTTGATTGAGACCCTTCACATTTAAAGACATAATTTTTAGTTTGTCTGTTGAGGCCACCCCAAGTGGCGTATCAATAGTAGAGTGCGTCATTCCAAAGAATCACAGATATGATATATGATAGCATGATTCTTAGAGAAAGTCGCTCTATGAGGCACAGTGAAATCATGGAGTGGTGTAGACACAATGACCCGTTCAGTGAAGCACCCGAACCAAAGAAATGTCGAGTAATTGAGCAAGCTTATAAGGATGACATGCAAACGCCAAATCTTGTCGGCATAAGTAAGGAAAAGGAAAAGGAAAAAGCAAGAAAATGAAAACCAATACATACAACACACACCCCTCCCAATCCTCCCACCCCCGCCCACCCCCCCTCCCCAACCGCAAACAGAAGCATGGTGACTTGAGGAAAACCGCAGTACTCCCTCCCGTATACGTTAATATAGTGGTAACATCGGAACAATTTTGTGAACATTCAACTTAGCGCTAATTCAAGTATTGCCATGTGAGAAATGATACAGGTTTAACTTCAGGGTAACCCCCTTCCAACACTCGAACATTTATGCATAACAATGAGAAAACAGTTTTTATACTGCAAAAGGAGCAAATGGAGCAAACGGCCCCACACATAAGCCAACTGTAGTCAACAATATTTCTGAGATTGCGCCCCCTAAACTCTAAGAAAGTAGAATTGGAAGGGCATACTCGATTTAAGGTAAAGAGCTCCTATCAGGTCTAACATGCCATCAGGATCTAGCACGCTATCAGGCTACTGATGTAGAGCAACAGTGAGCAAGCTGAGTGCTGAGTTAGTATATAGTCTATTCCCAAATTATCAGCGTTGCGGTAATCCTGGGCAAAGAGAAAGAATAGCTAACTGTCAGACCTTCCTGCTAAAAGTCAAGAGACTCAAACTTGCAAAGATTGTATGCAGAACATATGTATTGACAGGCATGTTAGGTTGTAAGAGCACAGTGAAATTGTCTCGTAGTTAAGGCAAAAGGATACTCATTTGTAGCCTGAGGCCGAAGCCGTCCCATTTTCCATTTTGTTGGTGTCCATGTCACGTTCATCCAGATCAGACAGCATACGTCTGAGTTTCAGGGGGTCTGAGAAAATGTGTGGAGACCCCCGTACGATCACCCTGTATTTTGCTGGACCCACAAAGCCAAACTGATAGCCCCTTGATCTCAACTGTGGTCGAAGAGCCAGAAACGCTTTCCTCACATCCACCGTTTCCTTGCTGTAGTCTTGTGAGATGTAGATCTTCGCATCCTTCCACAAGATATGATTGTGTTTCCGGACAAAGGCAAGGATTTGCTCCACGTGCTGGTAGCGCAACGGTTTACACACTATAGGCCTTGGGCCTTTTTGCGTTTTAGTGATCCTTCCCGGTACTCTATGGGCCCTGTCGAATTCTAGAGGGTGAACAAAGGTCAGGTTTGTAGCTTGTGCGAACCAAGATTCCAGGAATTGGATACATGAGCCTTCCGAATCTTCGGATCCCTCCGGAACCCCAAAAATGCGCAGGTTCCCCCTTCTATTCCTGTCCTCCAATTCAGCCAGCTTCCTTGTAGTGGAATCCGAGGATATGCACAGTTATTTCAGTGCCGCAGACGTATTAACTTCGATGTCCTCGAGTCGACTAATCCTTGATTCCGTCTCCGTCAGGCGAGCGTTGGTGTCCCTTATGTCCTGTCTGATTGCCACAACTTCTTCTTTGGTGGATCTGGCAAGGTCTTTCACCTCATCCAGCTTGCTTAGGATCATGTCTATCGCGTCTGGCGTGACCTTTTTGGTCTTGTTAGGAGATCCTGGGTTTGAGTGGTCGGATTTGACTCTCTTCAGAGAGTTTTGCTCTTTGGAATCCATTGTCCCAGTATCAAGTCTGGTGTTTATGTGGGCCCTCGTGAAAGACAGTATTTATGTGTGAATAGCAGAGACCTGATCAAGATGGATCCTCTGATGCTCTTCTCCACTCTAAATTCAGCAGCTGAGATGAATCTACGTCGCCACCCTTTGTGCCCAAGTGGAACGAAGAAAGTGATTAGGGGGTTGTATGAGGCTTACCAGTGGCAGAGGGTCAGTAGGACACCACCTTATTCGTGTATTCAGCGTGGAACCCCACAGGAAAGCAGGAATCAGGAAGCGCCTCAACATCAGCTGTAGGGCCAATCCGCCGTCATCTGCACTCATTTACAATCCATTTGTACTTGATAAAGTATGTCATGAAATGTGCCCTCTTGTCTGAGTGCCCGGGTTTACCAAAAACACGTGGTCACATCAATAATAGCGCCGAGCGCCGTGTGCTGGGGGTTCGTGCCATACAATACCAGGAATGTGTCCTTTTAATGCCCCATTCACTTTAATCATGATGCGGAGCTCATTGTTAGTGCTGGTTTCAGCCGTTGCCGCATGGGCGCGTAATGGGGGAATTGATTTTCAGCAAGCGGCCGCCATCTTGGTAAAGGTTTTCGTCCCCGCAAAATGCTTCGCGTGTCACTGTGCTGGCCGTTACTCGCCGGTCTGAGCGCGAGTGCACTCACTGGTCTCCGGATCCTGGCTGCTCCAGATCTCCAGACTTGCAGCGTAGTGGCGGGTGCATCGGTCGCGGGAGCTGGTCTTGGGGATCCCGTACGACCGCTCCTCCGTCAGCGCTGCCTCAGCATGGGCGCACTAAGAGTCCTCCAGTTTCTTGCGTCTCCGAGCTATTTCACCCTCGTGACTCGGCCCGCCACAGTCCCCTCACATTCCGGTTTGATATACCGAGAGTCCCACCGAGGCGAGGTAAGGTGGAGAGGTTCCGATGCTTAAAGTTGAACACCGTTACGGGAGGAGAAAAGGACTAAGGCGCCATTTTCCTCGGCGTCCAAACCACGCCCCCATCTTAGGTCCTCTTTCTGATGTTTCTGCACCTGCCAATGTAAAACCAGTGGTGCATTCGGCGTTTCCTTCCTTATACGCGATTTGTGCTGTGAAATGCGCTGTCGTGCCTCCTGGGTTGTCTTCCCTATATACAATTTCGGACAGGGACACACAATTCCATAAACTACATTTTTTGTCTGACAGTTAGTGAATGTTTCATGCTTCCAGTGGATCCCATTGAATGTAAATAAGGACCCTTCATCTGTTTGTGCGCAGCATGAACAATTGCCACACTTGTGGTGCCCTATTACTGGGGGTAGACCCAGCATGCCTCTTAAGTTAAGTTTTGGAGCAATAGGCAGTGCTGCCCTGACAATGTGGTTGGCCACACTTTTGTCTTTTTTGAAAGCGAAAAGAGGTGGATCCTCAAAATCACTATGGAGATCCTTAACCAGGTGCCAGTTGGCATAACCATCTTGCGCAGCTGGTGAGTCTGGGGTCCAAACGTTGTAACACAGACAATCCTGCTTTGTTCTGGTCGTCCTTTCTTTTGAAGTAGCGTATCTCTAGGGACCCACCAGGCTCTCCTTACTGAATTTTTTAACAGTTTCTTTGGGTAACCTCTTAAAATTAATCATCCCATTAGTTCATTAGCATGACGAAAATACTCCTCTTTGTTTGAACAATTTCTCCTTATTCTAGAGAATTTTCCAAATGGTAAGTTTTGTTTAAGGCTTCTGGGGTGATGGCTGGTAAAATGAAACGCTTTATTTCGGTCTGTGGGTTTCCGAAAAAGTGTGGTTCCCAGTGTCCCATCCACGGCGTATACTTGTACATCCAGAAAAGTGATGTTGTTGTTGGAAGAATTGAAGCTGAATTTAATATCTTCCTTCCTCTGGTTTAACCAAATCATAAACTCATTCAACTTTTCTTTAGTCCCAGACCAGATCATAAATACATCATCGATGTATCTCATATATTTTGTGATGTATTCAGCATATGGGTTAGTGTTGTAAATGAACTTGCTTTCATAAAGTCCCATAAACAAAACCGTTCTGGCGCAAATGGGCAGCCCATTGATCTGATAGAAAAAATCACCGTCAAACTGGAAGTAATTTCTTTCCAAAGCAAATTTAGCTATTCGAACTATAACGTTCGTGGGGACTCTAGCTGGCCGTTCCCTTTGATCTAAGAAAAATTTTATGGTTTCCAGTGCTAGTTCCTGAGGAATCTGCTTATATTGTGAAACTACGTCCATAGTCACTAATAGTTGTTTAGTAGCATCGAATTGGACTGATGTAATTTGGTTAAGGAATGCTGTTGTGTCTTTCAGGTGCGCTGGGAGCTCTTCAATAAACGGTTTAAGAAAGTAGTCAATATATTTTGAAACCGGTTCAATCAATGAGGAACACCCCGAGACTATCGGTCGGCCCGGCGGGTTTGTTTCGTCCTTATGCATCTTAGGAAGGACATACAACATTGTATCCTTGGATATTTGTTCTGGAGAAATGTGAATTCCTTCGGTCCTAGAATCCCTGAGTCATGTCCCTCTAGGAGAATACCAAATAGTTCCTTTTGTAAATCAACAGTTGGATCTTTATTGATCCTCTTGTAGCAGTTTGGGTCATCCAGTTGGCGGTGGACTTCCTTTTTGTATTTGTTAATGTCCCAGATTACTACCGCCCCTCCTTTGTCCGCCTGTTTTATTACTAGTGATTGATAATTTTTTTAAGGAAAAAATAGCCTCTTTCTCTTCTTTAGATATATTATAGTGAACAAATTGTTTTTTACTTTCAAGGGCTGTTATTCCTGACAATATAGCCCTCTCAAAAGTGATTACCTCCTTAGGAGTCTTGGAAGCAGGTGGACAGAACGAAGATTTGTTATGGAGGCCCGTGACCTCGATGGCAGTTTGTACAGGGGTATCATTAAAAAAACATTTTCAAGCGTATTTTTCGACAAAATTCCAGGGTGTCTACTTTTATTTTAACAAAATCAGTTGATCTCACCGGAACATAAGACAATCCTTTCTTAAGAATTGATATTTCTGAAGCTGATAATACTCGGTCTGACAGATTGAACAGAGGTGATGGTTCTAACTCCTGTAATACTGCTGCCTGGTTCTCATTTCCCATGGTTGGTAGGTTGAGCGGGTACGACCCCCGTGTCCTTCGTTGGCCCCTGCCTAAAAAAGGCTGGGGGCTTGATTGTTGGTTATGTTGATTTCCTCTGTAGGTCTGATTTGGCCTTGTGTCACTTGTATCTGTCTCTCCTCCGGACGAGGGGGACGTGTCTGAAAAAGTGAGAAACTTATTACGAGAGCCGCCTTGATTGTCCTGGAAGAATCGCCGTTGGGCTGGTTTTGAGTAGAAGTCCGGTTGTAGGAATGGATAGACGGCTTCCAATGAAAAATTGTTTTGATCTAAATCGAATTTATTGCCTTTTTGCGTAACCGTATAATCTTTAAATTCAAGAATTTCTTTTTCTATTTTCTCCAGCAATCCTTTCGCATCCGTAATTAGTTGATTATTTTGAATTTCTAGTTCCAAAGCCGAGATTTCCGCTAGCTCTTTTAAAGAAATTCTGTGGGCTGTTTCTACAGTAAGGACCATCAGGTCCCTACTGCACTTAGTTTCGATGCCACTGAACCCTTTCTTGTATTCTGGGTCATCAATAACAGCCATAGGTGTATTGCGAATTTGTAGGCCTGTTGGTATTGTACCTGCGCGCAGATGTTGGAGTAGAAAATAACCGTGTAAATCGGTTCTGATCTGTTTTTTCTTTAGCCTGATCAACCTATCAGACTCATCTTGTGTCTTGGCTGTGACACTTAAGGTGGCGGAAGTGAAAACTGACGGTGCACTGATTAATCATTGGATGTGATCCTCGCTATACGAGAATGTATCCTTTTGAGACATAACAAATAACAATTGACTTCAGACAAGACTCACAAACATGCACGACAAACAAAAAGTCACACTAAGTCAAATATGTCCTCAATGAGACGAGGTGCAATCCTACCTCTGCCAACCTCGCGAGCCAGCGCCCACACTAGAACTGGAAAAAACAACACAGGGTCCTGGCTTTGACCCAGTAAGGCTAAGCCAAATATAACAAGAGAACAATACAGTGGCCAATACTGGACCTGATTTTATATATTCAGACGCTAACCTTTATGAATAAAACATACCGGTCCGTTTTTGTCTTACGTCACTAGTTAAATTTTTATTTTCTTCACTAGTAAAGCATTTTAATTTTTAGATCATATCAAGGAATATTTATGCATGTACAAACAATTATATGACTAAACATATCAAAACAGCAAATTTACACATATTTACAAAGAATTTTACACATCCTACCCAAAACATTCATACTTCAAGTTGCGAAACTTAGCGCCATCGCAGGGGGAACGCAAGGCTGCACCACATTCTTGTGAATATGGTGCAGCCCTGCGTTTCAGAAGTGGAGGAGAGAGGCCATAGGCCAGGAAGGTTAACCCTCTCTCATCCCCTTCCTTGTAGACATCCCCGTAAGTATTTTGATTGTCAAGTAGAGGACATACCTGCATTCCTGTTTGGGACTGTGGGTAAACTAAAAAATTCTGTGGAATAATATGTCAGGTGCTCTGGATCTCTTTTTAACAGGTCCAGAGCATTGCCGGGGGAGTTGAAACAGAAAATAGAAAGGATTATAGCTTTATGGTAATGTCAGTATCTTGGCTTGAAACGTGATTCCTACAGTTTAGGAGTGGAAGGCATGATTCATTACTCATAAACTAATAATCTGTTCAGCAGCTTGGGTTCGTCGTACAGGTTGTCATTTATTCATCTTAGATACATTGTTCAATTTTTAAGCGATTCAATCTCAGTTAGAAGGTCAACAAATAGAGTTGTTAATAAAAATGGACTGAAAGATATCGATATCAATTTTTCAAATTTGCATATCACCATTGTTCAGAAAACTACTAATAATTGTGAGAATTTGTACGAAATGTACAATGTTTGACCTAAAATTTGCCAGCATCTGAGAAAATGAAATAAATACAAATATTTATTCGTATATTCATAACAGTTTAAGTCTGATCTGTTTAAAAAAAATAAGTTTGAACATGTACTTTATATATTATGGCTTTATTTACGTGCCAGTGGTTTATGCTTACAGAACTATTCCCCACTCCGCTGAATTCTTCAAAGTATTTTATCTTTCTAAATGAACCACCAAATAATGTCTGGTAGACACCAACACCACTCCTTTTTGTCATGTACATTTCTGCCAAACGATTCTTTGTTCTTTCATTACAAGGAATGCCTACCCAAATGTAAGTAAACATATCACACTAGGAAACTGTGAACTGATGCAGCAGACATAAGAGGGTTGCACACTGAACTAAGGAAAAGGGTAAAGGGGCAACTACAGAAGTAGAGGAAGTTTAAGAAATCAGGTAGTATTGAAATAGCACTAGCCCAGGTAATGGAAAGCTGACAAATGCTAGCTCTGGAGTTGAAGAAACAAGAATACACTGCTAAGCAGTTCAGCCAGAAGAAACAAGGATGCGCTGCAAGAGAGTGCTGGTTCGAGAAATTAAGATACATTGCAAAATCTTGCAGGCACAGGAAAATATAACTTGATATAGCTCAGCAATCAAGATTATCTGGAAACAGAAGGTCAACAAAACAAGAACAATGCTTCAATGACCAACACTAGACTGAAGCAAACAAAGGCTTTAAAAGGAGCTCATTAATGATCACACGCCTCAGGTGTGATAAAGTCCGTATCAGCCAGCTAGAACCAGCCAGCGACAGGCATGCTGATTCCTCTGCATATCCTTTGTTTGCAAGGATGGTGATAAAGAAGTGATTGGGTGATTCAAGGAAATGCAGCCTATGGCAGGAAGAGCAAAAGCAAACGGGATGAAACACAAGCGGGCTTCACAAATCCCAGTGTGGCTCTGGATTGCAAATCAAGCACAAGAAGCTGGAAATCAGTACTTGGTTACGCCACAAGGTCTGGGCTTCTGGGAAAGGAGGGAGGAAAAACATTCTGGTTGCCATAATCCCACGTAGTATTTATTAAGCACTTGGTGTAGATGTTCAGAGGATGTCTTTGTACACTTTTAAAAGGTTGAGACTTCCTCTGGCATTGGTTGATGGGAGTGTGTTGCTGAGGTCGCACTGAAAAAGGCCTGGGCTGTGAATGTGTTCAAAATATATAAATTGTGATGTTATGAAGAGATGTCTTCTTCAGAAGATCACATATGAACCTTTCACAGTGTAGTACCATTGGAAGAGGATAGGAGACTTGTTTTTGCAGCTTGCTTTTCCCTTCTGACTTTCCACTGAAGTGATAACTGAGCTTGTCCAAGGAAACTATAGAACAGACATGGGTTAAATGCTCTTAGGGCTTTCAACCCCAGGTACACTGCATTAATTAAAACCCTCCAAAAATTGCATTCACTACAAAGCATCCCCGCATGGGACATATTTTCAGTAGCGGCTGCTATGGGGCAGTAGTGGTGAGGCTGGGAAGGGGGAGTTTAAAAAAGGAAAATATGAAAACAAGTGAAAAAAATCAGTTCGATGCTGACCTCTGTCCTCTTAGGTCGACGCAGGAAAAAGGAAGCACACAGGCTCCCAAACTCCCATAAGCCAATGACGCAGCTGTCATAAGCTTGACAGCTGTGTCATGATTGGCCTGAACGCCGTGGTTCGGCGTTCAGACAGGGAGTGGGATGGTGTGCCTGTTCTCCATCCACGCTGTGCAGTACAGTCAGGTGGTTAAACGCTAAGTGTGCATAACTCTTTAGCTGGCCCAAGACGACCGGCCAAACCAACATGCACACTTAGGAAGTGCCCACCACTCCTCCCCCTGCTCTAAGGGCAGCGCAGCCCCACCCCGCCCCACAGCTACAGAGCCAGTAGAAAAAATATATAATGATAATAGCACAGTGTTATTATCATTTTATTTTTCCTGTGAGGCGACGCTCCTCCCCTTTAGCAGAGGTGCCACTGCTGGTTTCTCTCATTATGTGCCGTGTGCCTTGTCAAAGGCCCTTGCCAGGAGCGGGCCTTTTATGGCCGGTATAGCTTGCTACGGCAGGCTATAAGGCTATTATGGAGTCCTTGTAACAGGGCAGGTCATCATAATGTTAGCCACAAAAAAATGGTAGTTTACTACTAAAATATTAATATTTAAATATAGAAATGCCAAATTATATCAGTTAAAATAGTGACTACCAGCATATCATGAAGGCAGGTATGTATAGCTAAGCATAGGTTTACTAGACTTACAACTACGTATAAGTACCTTGACAATATATCCCTAATACTGTTATAACAGTTAATTACAAAGAACAAAATCGTTGCCTGTGCATCACTGTGCATGTATGCATGACGGTGCATTCATGTGTCACAATGCATATGCGCCACTAGGTATGGACACATACTGGCAACTATCTTGGAATCGGTCTCCTTCATTAGAAAATCCATTGCATAATTACTGGCTATGTGTCTGCGTGTGTATTATGCACCATGACGCATATCAATGGCAGTACAAAGTATTGGCAAAGCCAATCCCTCAGCCTTTAAGAGATCTATTGGTTTTGTCAAAGCTTGTTTATGTTGACATAAAAGTAGGTGTCTGTCTTCTCACTTATGAATAATACAAATGATATTGTATGCTGCTACATTGTAGACAGTTTCGAAAACATTCTTGTGCAGAATACAGCATAACGTTACGTTTAGAGTTTAGGTTCATGTACGTTGTCACGGGCAATTGTGTTGATGCAGTAAACACGGCCCTTATTTCCGTCTCTTTGCGGTCTGTCCTGTTTTATTGTTTCTGTTTGGTGTTTTTTTTTTTTTCGCTCGTTGACAGCACAGCAGCAAATATTAACCTCGCACAGTTTTGGCACAGGGATTTGTCTGCCGCAGTTGTTTTATTCTTAGGTTTTGGAACATTTGACTTTTCTGTACTGCAGGTCGGGACTGTTTTAGTGCCAAAACGGGACTATCTTGTGGCAGCTTTCATACTATGTGTAGTGCGGTTAGCACTCTAGTCTGCCCACACATGCACCCCTACATCCGCAGGCCAGGCGTGGCCTGCGGGGAGGTAATAAAAGGAAGGCGTGCGCTCGGGCACGTCACTTCCGACGGTGACTACAGTGTGAGCCTGAGTGGTGTGAGCAGCGCGTCCCCACCCCTGCGCTACCTCATTGTGGCCTGGTGCCCCAAATTGGCACAAAACTACACTGGCGATGAGCGGAGGGGGCCCAACCCTCGCCCGTGCACCTGGTTCCTGCGTGGAGCGATCTGCTCCCCCCCGCGGTGGCGACCGCGTGACCGCTGGCTGGCTCGAGCCCTGTGAGCCCACCTCCTCCGGTGCACCCTGCTGCTGCCTGTGATTTGCCCATTGGGGCACAACATCGACCCCCCTGGCTGCCCCGGTGTGGGCGCGAGCCTCCGGCTGCCTCCCGCGGCGTCCCGCTCCGAGGTTTGCGACGCCTTGCCGGACCTCACGCATCTCGCGTGGTCCGCGGTGCCGGCGCCCTACCAAACCTCACGCATCTCGCGTGAGTGCGGGAAACACCTTGCTGAACCACACGCATCTAGCGTGCAACGCGTTTTGGGTGTGCTGTGCTCCGGGGGGGTGTGACGTCGCCTGGAAGGCATGCTGCCATCACCTGAAGGCCCCGGAGGTTCGCCCTGAGTGGTCCCTGACCCTCCAACGTCCCGCCAGAAGCGGCACACGTGACGCAGGGAGACGCTGAGACGCATGGTGAGCGGACGGCGCGGATCATCGCTCAGGTACACGTAGGTGCGACGCAACACCGAAAAGACTGTCCAAACCCAGTAACGCCCCACCCTAGCCGGGAATCGACGTCATGGGGGATGAAGCCGCGGCAGCGCCCGTTATTACCATCCCTTTCCAGCACGCCGCGACTGGGGTTCTCCCGCCATTCAGTGAGGCGAGTGACCCGTCCACGGCGTCGCCTCGATGGAAAATCTGGCTGGAAAGACTTGAGAACTACTTTGTAGTTACGCGTGAAACGGATGATGCAGTCAAAAGATCCTTACTACTCCACTACGCAGGGGACGAGATCTTCAAGCTCTTCAAACATCTCCCCAACTCGGGTGCGGCGGCTAGCTACGCGGACGCAGTCGCCGCCCTCAACGGACACTTTGATCCCCAACTTAATGTGGATTTCGAGGTCTTCAAGCTGGGACAGGCACGTCAACGAGACGGAGAAACCATGGACCAATTCCACACGCGAGTCAGGGAACTGGCCAGTTCCACTGACGAGGATCAACCCAGAGCCATTAGGAGGCAACTGATTCAGGGATGCAGGGATAAGACACTGAGGGGCCAGATTCTCCGAAAACCTGGAATAACCCTGGAGAATATCCTCATCTTGGCCAGATCCCACGAGCTTTCAGATGCCAGAGCGGCGGCCATGGAACAGGCCCTACATAAGACCCCGATCAAAGTGGAAAATATCAAGAAAGAACGTGCGGATGCGGTGCGGCCTCGAACACGTGGTCAGGCGCCGAAGGGATTTAGGAAGAAATCACCTCAAGCCCGTTGCGGATACTGCGGCCATGAACCACACGCAGCCAAGGACTGCCCGGCCCAGGGACAGACGTGTGGGAACTGTGGGATCCCGAACCACTTTGCAGCTGTCTGCCGCAGGAAGAACCAGTCCAGGAACCCCAAGAAGTCGTGGACACCCACCAAAGCGGTCCGCCAACTGTCACTAGCCACAGCTGACCCGGGCCCAGAGAGGTCAGGAAAACACCTGCCCACGGTCTGCGACGACTCGGATTCGGAAGACGAGGAGGCGTATGTCGTCTCGTTTGCCCGGGAACTCAAGCAGCGACGGCGTCCGCAGCCCACATGTGTGGTGCAAATGGGACAGAACGAGGTGAAGGCGATCATCGACACGGGGGCCACCGTGAATGTGATGGGACTCCAGCAATTCAACAAGTTACGTCCCCGCCCAGAGGTCCTACCGTCCAAAACGAGGATCTTCGCATATGGCGCGGATACGCCTCTACCCCTCAAGGGGAAGATCGTGATACCGGTTCGGGCAGATGAGGAGGAGATAACGGCAACCATTCACATCATCAACCGGGAGGCTGATACTCTCCTGAGTAGTCACACGGCAGAGGATCTGAAACTGATAGCTTTCGCCAACCGGATCCGAGCCCACCAAGTGGACGAGCTGTTGGAGCGGTTCCCTGAGCTGTTCAGGGGACTAGGATACATCAAATGCGACCTCATTAAACTCCACATCGATAAATCAGTCTCCCCCACGGCTTTGCGCCACCGCCGGATACCATTCCACCTCCGACCCCTAGTGGAGAAAGAACTGGAGAAGTTGGAGAATCTTGGGGTAATTGAGAAAGTGACGGGACCCACCCCCTGGGTGTCGCCCATGGTGATAGTCGAAAAACCCAAGCAGCCGGGCGAAATTCGGCTATGCATCGATATGCGGCTACCCAACACAGCTATCCGAAGGGAGAGGCACCTGACGCCTACCATGGACGACATAGTGGCCGACGTGAATGGATCCAAATGGTTCTCTAAAATTGACCTCAACGCAGGATATCACCAGCTGCCCCTTGCGGAGGAGAGCCGATTCATTACCACATTCAGTACCCACCTCGGCCTACGACGATACAAACGCCTCAACTTCGGCATATCATCGGCAGCCGAGGTGTTCCAAAACACCATTAGAGAGCTCCTATCAGGACTGCCAGGAGTCATCAACGTCAGCGATGACATCCTAATACACTCATCCACTGCATCTGATCATTATAAACACCTGCGGAACGTCCTGAAAAGACTGAGTGAACATGGAGCGACACTCCACAAGGACAAATGTCAATTCTTTCAATCATCGATTGAATTCTTTGGCTACATATTCAATCAGGAGGGGATTCAGGTCGACCCGAGAAAATCCAAGTCCATCAAGGACGCACCAGCACCCAGATCGCCAACGGAGGTGAGGAGTTTCCTGGGGATGGCCACGTACTGTGGCCGGTTCATACCGGGCCTAGCCACCAAGAGCGAGCCATTACGAACTCTCACAAAATCAGATGCTGTATGGCAGTGGGGCACCAAAGAAGAGGAAGCATTCCGGAGCATCAAGGATGCCTTGTTGGAAAACGCAACATTGTCCTACTTCGATCCCGGGAAGCGCACCGAGGTCATCGTCGACGCCAGCCCGGTAGGCCTGGGAGCAGTCCTGACCCAAGAGCACGAGCCCGGACAATGGACAGCCCTAGCGTTTGCCAGCAAGGCCCTGACCCCCACCGAGACCAGGTACGCCCAAATAGAGCGAGAAGCCCTGGCGATCAAGTGGGCCTGCAGCCATTTTCACCTTTATCTCCAAGGCCACCCGTTTACCATGGTTACGGACCACCAACCCCTGGTACATCTTTTCAGGGGCACCGCGCCACACCCACCACCACGCATCGAAAGGTGGGTGATCCAACTACAGTCGTATGGGATGGAGGTGGTCTACCGACCAGGAGCCAAGAACCCGGCGGATTACCTGTCACGCCATCCATCTCCCCAGGAACCGCCCTCCTCCGATGATGACTGTGAGGAGTATGCCCGGTGGATAGCACTCACATCATGCCCTCTGTGTATGACCATCGACGAGATCAAAGAAGCGGCCGCTGATGACAACCCGTACATGCGATCAATACAGGCCATTCAGGAAGGCACATGGGCAAAACTACCTACATCCTCCCGACACCTGGACGGCAATGGACAAGGAGACCCTCACGAAATTCTGGCACGTCCGTCATGAACTCAGTGCCACAGATGATGGCGTGCTGCTGAGGGGAACACGACTGGTGATACCGCAACGTCTTCGAAATCGGGCTACCCAGCTGGCCCACGGCGGCCACCAAGGCACCACGAAGATGAAAGCACGCATGCGGGAGAAGGTGTGGTTTCCCGAGCTGGAGACCATGGTCGAGGACTACGTGAAAAACTGTCTATCTTGCCAGCTGACCAGTGCTCCAGAGAGGCCGGCCCCAATCATCACGGAGGAGGCCTGCACAACGCCATGGACCAAAATAAGTGTGGATTTTGGAAGTTTCCCGGGAGAGGGACACACGCTGGTGGCCATTGACTCGTACTTAAAGTACCCGTTGGTTGAAAAGATCGACTCCACAGCTTTCTCACACGTAGGACCCGCCTTAGAGAAAATGTTCTCCATGTTTGGCTATCCCCAGGAACTGAAAAGCGACAACGGACCACCGTTCCAGGGAGTGGAATTCGCCACTTTCCTAAAGGCCAGAGGCATCAAGCACCGACGCATAACACCCCAATGGCCGCAAGCAAATGGGGAGGCCGAAAGGTTCATGCGAACCCTAAACAAGACATTCCGCATAGCAATGGTAGAACAGGCAGACCCTGAACAGAGACTACATGATTTCCTACGAGAATATAGAGGGACTCCCCACTGCACTACACAGAGAAGCCCCTGGGCACTCATGTTCCAAGGACACCGCAGAGATCTCCTCCCCACTGCCCCGGGGGCAACACCACTCCCGAGTGACACAGAGGGGACCCAGGAGCGGAGACGGCAGAATAATCAGAGAACAAGCCAGCGCCGGAGGGCGACCACGCGACGGCTGCGCCAGGGAGATCACGTGGTCATACGGAACCGGCGTCCTGGAGGAAAGTTCCAGACGCCCTATGAACCGGGGCCGTGGATTGTGACGGCCACAAAGGGAACCATGGTGACCGCACGCAAGGAGGGAGAAGAAGTGTCGAGGAACACCTCGTGGTTTAAAGCAGTAACCCCGGGGATAACCAACAGTTCGGAAGTGCTGGAAAGCGCGGAGATAGTGCCTGAGGCTCTGACCCAAGAGGATGGAAGCAACTCACCGATAGGGACACAAGGAGGTCTGCCAGAATCAGAAGACGGACTTCAAACGTCGCAAACCCCCACCAGGAACACCCCACACCATCGGGAACCTGAGCGAAGTCAGAACCTGCGATACAACCTACGGCCCAATCCACCCCCAAGTCAGAAGCTAAAAGACTATGCCTGTCAGCTAAGCCCCTGAATCCATCAGCAAAGGACACGCAAGTACAGCATTTTGTTTTGCTTGGAGTTATGAGAGACTTGGTTATCCTACTTCGAGAATGTTTGATGCAGATATAAAAGTTTATAAAGTTGGATAGGGATGTAGTGCGGTTAGCACTCTAGTCTGCCCACACATGCACCCCTACATCCGCAGGCCAGGCGTGGCCTGCGGGGAGGTAATAAAAGGAAGGCGTGCGCTCGGGCACGTCACTTCCGACGGTGACTACAGTGTGAGCCTGAGTGGTGTGAGCAGCGCGTCCCCACCCCTGCGCTACCTCATTGTGGCCTGGTGCCCCAAATTGGCACAAAACTACACTATGCCAGTAAGTGAAAGATTTTTTTGCCTTGTAGGTGTAAGAACGGCGATAGCCACGCGCAATTGTGATAGAACAGGAACCATGAACAATAGGCACTCATGCCAAAAACAACTATTCCAACAATGGCAGACTCCACCACCGATACAGTATACAGAATTGAGGGCAGGCCTTGCAGTGGCTCCTGGACGAGCACATATTTAGTGTTCCATCCAGCTGTTCCTAAAGAACCCAAAACAATCATTTAACCAACATGCAATGCTTAGCATAAGCAATGTTTTACATAAACATTAAACATCCATTGGTCTTTTTTCCATGCCTTTTTAGAAAGACACCTTTTAATTCTACCCTCTAAAAATATTTCGAAGCGCGTGTTTTTCAAAGTGTCTGTTATTCAATCGTGCTCGCAGGGTTTGCCGCTGTCACTTTATGCCTGATAACATCGCATTCCGAGACGAGTATAGCACACTCTTGTCCCCAGCCATCCTCGTCCTCGTTTCCGCTCCTAGAGCTGAGTCACTGGCCTGACTCATTTCTTCAACATGCTGCACTTACTAGGGCTGTTTACAAAAATAATCTTACACCAAGCTGCTACATCTTGTTCTGCTACTTTTTTTTTTGCATCCAAAACAGCGTGCATTCTCGACTTGAAAATCAGAATTCAGGTTCAGCTGAATTAGACAAAAGACGGTGGATTTAGATTCGCCCAACTTTTTTTTTTGGTTCAATGAGCTCTTTTAGCTTATTTTCTGGTTCCTGTTTAGCCCGAGAGAAACCTCTATTTCTGCGGGGAATTTCCTTTCAATTGCCGCGTAACAAGTTCGGAGCGGTTCTGCTTCTGTGGGCCACATGACATTTCAGACGTCAACACTGCATGCAGGAAAGGGCATCCGGTGACGGTTTTTAGGCTACTTTCTTGTGCAAGCCAGATGTTCCAAATGAATGGAAACTATGTTTAAAACCACTTGTCACGAGATTCGCTCCAAAGCTCCCGACTTTGGATACAAAAAAACATAGACTTGATTGCAAGAAGAGAAAATTCAATAAAATATTAGCAATCACATAACGTTATAGACAAAAAAAACAAGACACTATTAAACAATGGCTAGAGTAAAGGAGAAGAATTCGACCACCAAAGACATAAACCGAGTGGGCTACACATGGAGGTCCCTCTCTTGCTGGAAAGGTGCTCTAAATCCTTTTTCACGTGCATTCAACACCACCCAACGAGGCTAAGTTTCTTTAATGAAGCGAAACATCTTAATGTCACAAGAATGCCTTTGTGAAAAACGAACGAAATTACAATGTATACATGAAGGAAGATTACCTTGTTGGAAATTGATCAACATTTTACTGCCTGAAAAAGGAAATGAAAGCTGTAGGGACCAACAGCCAGATTGATGAAGCAAAATCACGATCGCAATAACTGTGAATTAGCTATTGCGATCGCAATTAACAGAAAAGCAATTCATCATGTCAAAAACACAGGAATTGCGAATTCGCAAAAAATAATTTGCGAAATCGCAAAATAAATCGCAGAATCCAGGATGAACCCCTATAGCGATTCGGAAATAGCGAGAATCCATGGATTCTGCGATTTGTTTTGCGATTTCGCAAAATATTCGCAAACGCAATTCATGACAACTCGCAATTTGCGAAAAAGCTGAAAATCGCTATTTGCGAGGCGCAATTTAAGGAGAACCAAAAGCAGGTGGTAACCATTAACTAAAAAAATAAAAAAAATACTAACGAGCCACAGGTGCAGTCCTGAACAAACACACTTAAGGAAACACAGTAGTAGCATGAGGACTCTCACAATGCCAGGACTCTACATGGTAGTCAGGCGGCGAAGGCTCCAGGCTGCAGCACGGAACAGACGCAGGATCCAGGAGTGAATATTCCGCCTGCGGGTCACCCTGCTGGGCCAAACTGCGGAACAAATTTACTCTAAGTACCGCCTGAATGGGCCAATGATCATCAAGCTGATCCGTGACCTGGACCCCCTGATGCAGCACCCAACAAGGAGGACCAATGCCGTGCCCACCCATGTCAAGGTCTTGTGCTGCCTGCACCTACTGGCCCTCGGAAGCTTCCAGGGGATAGTCGCTGTTGCAGGGGGGATCTCCCAGAGCACCATGTCCCGCTGCCTAAGGAGTTTCCTGGAGGCTATGCTGACCCGGCTACACCACTACATCTCATTCCCGACCACCCAACAGGACTTGAATGAGACCAAGCTACATTTCTACAACGTTGCGCAATTCCCACATGTAATTGGATGCATTGACTGTACCCACATCCACATCTGCCCACCAGCACAAACGGAATACATGTACCGCAACCGCAAGTCCTACCACTCCCTCAATATCCAGATGGTGTGCAACGCTAAGACTTTCATCACGGACATAGTGGCACACTACCCGGGGAGCACACATGACTCCTTCATATTTCGGCACAGCGGCATTCACACACGACTGGCCAGGGGAGACTTTGGCGAAGGACACCTACTAGGTAAGTACACATGCCCCCAAATAGTACACTGTGATCATGTAGCTGCGCAAAACAGGCACTCACCCTCTGCTCCTTTCATTTAGGTGACAGCGCCTACGGTCTCCGTGAGTACCTCCTCACCCCATACCTCAACCCTGCCACACCACAGCAACGGCGTTACAATGCTGCACACATACGCACAAGAAATTGCATTGAGAGGACATTTGGCCTTTTGAAGAGCAGATTCCGCATACTTCACAAGACTGGTGGGGCCATCAAGTACGAGCCTGAGGTCTGCTGCCGCATCGTGGCCGTCTGTGCAATCCTCCACAACATTGCTACCAAGCGCAGGGTACCAGTAGAGATCTCTGGTAGTGAGTCGGAAGGGGACAACCGACCACCTGCACATGTGCGTCATGCACGCGGGGTGAATCCTGTAGAAGGACACAGGCGCCGCAACCATATCACTATTAACTGTTTCTAGTGCACCCACTCCCCTCACCCAACACTTCACTCATGCATGACAATAACAATAATGACATGAGTCAGATTGACTTGAACAGAATATTTTTTATTGTTTGTTGCACAATAAAGTGGGAATTCCTCACACAGTAAAATGTGAGCCATATTGATTCATATGTCCCATGTATATGAGGAGGGCATGCTTGTCTCAGCAGCATGGCCCTTCATGATAATTTACAAATGTTCAATGGCGCCTCCGGGCGGACGCTCCCAATCTTCTTTCCTACTCTTCCTCCGGATTTGCCCGTGAGGCAGCAGAGGGCCTGGTGCTGCGGCGGGGTGCTATCACCAGTGGCATGGACTGGCTGCTGTGGCTAGAATTAGCCTCACTAGTGTCATGCTCCCCACCCGCCTGGCCATGGCCAGTTGCCTGCATACCCTGCACTGCAGTGGTCACTTGCTCCAGTGCCCTTGCGACGTCCTGGCAGCACTGGACGTCGTGAGAGCTGGAAGGTGGCATTCCCTATTATATAATTTGACCGCGTGTTCGCAGACAGGCGGGTCAGCAGCTGCCGGTTTCTGCGCCGGTTGACCTCCCGCTGGCTATACATGGCCTGGGTGTTGGCCTCCACTGCAGTGGTCATCCTCTCCATCCTGTCTGACATCAGCCCAATATTCCTAGCGGTCGTGTTGAGCTGTAGATGTATTGCAGCGAGATGACGGGCTTGTATCTGGTGGACGTGGAGCATACGGCGCTCGATAGAGAGCCCAGGTCCCCGCACATTCACCCCCTTGCCAGTGCGTGGTGTGGTATTGCATGGCTCCCACACAAGTCCGCTGGACTGGCTCCTCACAGCGGTAGTGCGGCGGGTTTGTTGTCGTGCTGCAGCTGTTGTTGTCAGCCCCACTGGCGTGTGAGTCACACGCTGTGGTTGTGGTGCGCCTGCTGGCGCAGAGGTGGCACTGTCCACAGGTTCAGGTGGTGGCACTAGCGCTGGGACGGCAGCTTGCCCTGATGGTCCTGGTTGTGGGGATGGATGGACCTCTCCCTCGGTGTCCTCAGTAATATCTTCAATTTGTAGAGCGTCGCTATCTGTACTGGGTACTTCAGCGCCACCTGTGATGTAAAGTGGACGTTGATTAATGACATGTATCTTACACATTGAAAGTTGCTACATGCATGCAGGCTACCATTCCCTGACTCGCTGCAGGATTGACTCGCACTGAACAGGTCTGGCTGTATGGGGCTAGATGGTAATTGTGGTCAGACTACATGTCCCACAATGCAATAGGGCTTTTGTGGTGTGCTTTGGCTGCATGACTGGGCTTTCTAATGGGATGATCTGGAGTCACGGCCATTGTTAGGGGACAGGCTCGCAGTCGCATAGCACTTACCTTGTGAATCTTGGGTGGGTCGGGAGGAGTCCAGCTGGGTTACCCCCACGCATGCCTGGGTATTCAGGGTGTCCTCTACTCGGTCCTCAAATGGGGTGTTGGGTGGGACAGTGGGCTCTTCTCCTCCTGTTGCGACACGCTCACCCAGCCTCTCTGCGATCCTCTCATTGGCCCGCCCTCTGAGGTCGTACAACCGTTTTTTCAACTCATCCACAAAGCGCTGGGTCACTCCCACAGAATTAACTTTTGCGCGGATGCGCACCCAAATCCTCCTTTTGTCGGCCTCAGGCACCCTTCTTGAGTCCTTCCCAAAGACGCGGTGGTGGTCCTTGCACACTCCCTCTATGAGATACTCAAGTTCTTGTTCCGAAAATTTTATTTTCCTTTTCCTTCCTGAGGAAGTTTCCCCTGCAGCTTCCTGTGACTTCTGCAGTGGGGTGTCTCCTGGTTTTCAGCTGGAGGTACTCTGGAGTGGAGCTCTGAGCAATGCTGCTTCCACTTCAGGCTCACATGCTGATTGAGGGTGGAACCTGCCTACTTCCTGGTTGTGATGTCATCACTGTGCTCAAAATGCAACTTCCTGTTTTTGCGATCTCGCAATTAGCGAGATCGCAATTTGCGATTTCAGTGGTTAGAGGCGGCAGACCCGGAAGCTGAGATCGGCTGTGGACCAGGGTTCGATTCCCCGCCTCGGCGGGTCTCGGGCTCTAAAATTCCACGGACTCGATAATTCTCGCTCCGGTGCCTACTCGTCTCACGGGGTCACACTCTGCGACTCTGGGCAATAGCTTGCTTAATCTCCACTACGGTCCCTCGCGGCGGGATGCCTGGCTTTCACCTTGTGGATACCCTGCCGGGGTATCTCACAGGGGAATACCAGGACGGGTTCCCTAAGCAAGCGCTTAGATACCGTGTCGGTGATTTGCGCTATATAAATACATGTACATTTACATTTACAAAGGCAAGACCTATTGGCTATGCCAATGCTTGTTGGTTATGGGGTCTGTGGGTTGGATGATGTAGTCTGAAAGATTGAGGACATCAAGTAAGCGTGTGGAAGATAAGTGAAAACCGTATTTCTACGCTGAAGAGTACATTTAGGTTGTGTTCTATCAATGTGTTAGCTATGTCAGGAGCATGGATGACGGCAGAGAGTGTATTGATGAGCATGAGTTAAAAAATGTGTGCTGTTGGTGGAGTGTTGGAGTTATGTGGACAAGGATGTTGGAGTTACTTGAGCAGAAATGGCGTCTGTGTCTTTATGGGCTGTGTGTGAGTGTGGCTATGAGGAATGCTGCAATGAAAGTACGGTACGTTAGTTTTAGCTTATCTGACAGCAAGAATTCTGGGGCAAGGAACATCCAGGCCTGAACGGGAACAAATGTTCATTCTTGGAATGCTGGAAATTGAGGATCGTATAAAGAATCCATCATAAGAAGAGATAGAAACAGACAGCCTACAATAAGTTTTTCAGTTTTGATGGAAGAGATTTAAACGCAATACTGTGTTTTTAATTGGGATACTTTGTAGATTTTCTGTGTTTCGAGATGTGTAGTAGCCTGTGTGTGAAATTCTTGTTGATGGTCTGACTTGTGAACATAAGAAAGGTCTTGCATATTTTAGCATTTATGATTGCTGTCCTAGCAGACTATTTCTTAGAACATGATCGCCAAATTATTAGCCCCAAGCCTCATTGTCAGATGTTATCTACATAGAAAGAATATTTACATTTCTCATTATGGAGTGACCCATATGCAACAGCGATAGTTGGGAAGCAGTGACAGTAGGGACAGAACAAATATTGGCTTCAATGTGCAAACACATGCAAACACCGACTTACAAAACACTGTTTACATGTGTTAACAGAGACTGCCTAATAATTGTTTAGGAGAGCTGTATCCATGCCAGATACTCAGACGCACCACCGACTATGTAACTGAATTATATTTAGGGTCATTGTATGTTAATTTATCTTACATGCATAGCCGAAAATCTACCATGGATCCAGCCCTCCTGCCCCTAGGCTCGTATAATAATGCCAGACCTGCCTTTGTTGTCATTTTTTATTATGTAGAAATGTATTTAACTACACCTGTGCTGTTCGTGGCAATGATGAAAAAGAACATACAAGTTGAGGTCAACTTGTAGGGTGAATGTCACAGAGAGTTCCACTCACAAGAGGCTACTTCAGAGGGCATTAAAGGGATTTTCAAGGGTTCACTTTGAAGAACTGCAGGGCCAACAAGATCAAAGCCAGTTATGACCGCCACCGCATTCTAACAATTTAAACTATGTTTAATCAAAAAGAAGTGCATACTTAAAACAGTGATATCTAACACTTGGCGACATGTGGCTTATAATGCAGTGGCTGCAGTGACATCAAGGCCTAAGAGTGTTAGGATCACAGTGCCACCCCTGTGGCCAGTCCCTACTGCATACTGCCAAAGGCCTTGCACAACAGGGATTGGCCACGCTGTGACAGGTTGGGTGCAGGGATTTGCCGCAGTCCCGTGTCTGCAATCAACCCTCGCTCTGCATAGCCGCAGACCAAAGTTTTTGGATGCTCCCTGGTTGGTCAAAGGCAGGCCCGGCTTTCTGGTCAACCTCCACTGCACATGACCAAAGGCTGTGCACAGCAAGAGTTGGCCTTACTCACCTGGTTGAGCACAGGGCTTGCCGCAGTCCAGGTCCTGCTGCCAAACCTCTGCTGCACACAGCAGAAGGCCTTTGAGCTTCTACCAAAGTTTCTCTAACTGTGAGCATGGATGAGGTCAGTCCTAGTACCAGGCATAAGATTTTCCCTAGAGACCTGAAAAGAAATCAGTGTCTTAGAAGTTGCTTTCAAATCCAACTGAGCAACAAAAAAATGAATGCATCTGACCGGGCCCTGAACTGAGCCCTGTGCATGCAGCCAATCGATGTTATGGACCGCCTTTGACTTACAGTGTGGGGCTTGGCTGAAAGCCCTGTAGCCAGACGACCACATACGGTCAAGCTCCAATGTGCATGGCCTTTGGGTGGGTACATTGTGGGTAGCCCATTCAAGTTATCCGCAGTTAGGTCTTGTGCCAAATATTATACAACCAAGCAACTGCAGCCCTTCTGTGTATGGCATAAGACTGTCTATGGCATAAGACGTATTGTCTTATGCCATACAAAGCAGGGTTTGCCAGCACGGATCGACCTGCTGCCAAGTCCTGCAGACAAATCACTGGGGTAGCCAAATTAATGTTATTTTTCTTGGTTTTTTATCTTTTTGTTTTTTTATTTTGTGTGGGTTTTTATGGTTTGTAAGTTTCTCATTGTGGAATTCTTATTTGTTTATTTTTTTATGTTAAACTGTTTTCAAACATTTTTGACCATTTTTAGTAAAGATTTCTAAAACATTTTGCGAAAGTCTTTTTCCCTTTTTAAAACTTTCAGGAAATTCCTTGTGTAATTTTTTCAAGTGTTAATTCACTGCCCGGTAGTTTACATTTTTGTTTATTTTCTTAAAACAACCGTCTTCCATTGGTTGCAGTATGTTGAGAAGAATCACAGTCTATGATCTTCTTTCTCTTCTGTCGCTTGGAGGACTCCCAGTTCAAGGTTTCTTATTCTCCTTTTCCATCGCTGCCTCTGCATCTCCACTCAAGAGTACTGGTTCAGGGTCATGGCTGCGAGGTGTTTCATGATGCCACTGGTGCCAAATGAGTAAACTCTTGAGATTCACCCTGCAGCATAAGGTTCAAATAAAGGTCACAAGACCTTTCTGACATTCACTTTCTTGTGCTCACACCTGACATTCTTTGGAGTGAGGAGCAGCAGCCCCTAGATGTTGCCGCATCTCCACAACATCTTTGAGAAGAGCAGTAAACAAGAGCAACCCAAAAATCCCTTGAGAGTTTGGGTAAATATAAACCACATAGCAAAAGGCTGACAAGATAATTATTCAAAACCTAACTCATGAAATATAAATACATAGAGATGTCTCTTAATACTGAGCATCAAAGTGATTAAGTAAATAATTCAATACGCAGGCGCAAATGTGTTTAACTTAACAAAGTCAAACAAAAGACACATACAGAAATGAGGGTTTACACAATTTCCAGCATCCAACAGACCAATGACCCATAATTGTACCATCAAGTCCATAGATAGGACCAAAGTACTGATGGTTTACTCTTATGAGAAGGTAATTCGACCAGAACCGAACCCATTGATAACATAATACCCCATGGGTTTCACAATTCTGTATCCCCTGTCTTTAAAATATGCAGAATAATGCACATAGTAATTACAATTAGATTTATTTTGAATTTGAGCTCACCCTAATCATTGTTATTGCAGCATGAAAAGTAACAATTTAACTTTGAAGAGTGTTCTGATCAATTAGAACACAAAATGTGGTCTAGTAAGTCTATTCAAGAGAACCAATATAAAGGGTAATTTTTCATTTTCTTGATGCACCCGAGTATTGAATTATTTTCTATATAATTTTGATGCTTAATACTTAGCGATATCTTTATGTATATACTATTGATCAAATCTATTTATATTTAATGGGTTAAGGTTTGAAAGATCCCCCTGTCAGCCTTTTGTTATTTGCTTATGTGTCGGAAAGTTGATGGTTTCATTGAGATATCCACACTGGCATCAAGGGCAAGACAACGACACCTAGAGCCGATGTGTAGCTTATGGCCCCTCTAAGGAGCAGGAGACTTTACCTACGAATGCTGACGAGCGCTAGGACGGGTTTAAGAGTTAAAGTGAATAGTAACATGGTTGACCTAGAGAAGATTAAGGAGGATAATCCCATACGTGTTTCTGAGCAAAGATATCATGTTTTTTTCTCTTTGTCTTCTTTCTTTTGTGTTAAAGCTTGATATAAATAATTGGATTAGTTATAAGGGAGTGTAGGCTAATAGACAATTAGGGCCTGAGTATGATTTTTGCCGCAGCAGGAGTGGGCGGTACGCCACTGCTATGCTTCCGGTACATCAACGCTGTGGTCGGGCTACCCACCAGATTAGGAGCTTCCACCGCCATGAAAAACGGGGTGGAGAGGAAACTCGTATTATGCTTGGCAGGACCATGGCGGTCCAACCTAACATATTGCGGACTCAGGACCACCACACCAACACCAGCAGCGGCAGTCCCATTGTGATGCAAATTCCCAAATCTTAATGGGGCATTGGACCACCAGTGCAGCGGTGGCTGGACCACCACCACCTCACCACCACCAGTCTGGCTGTCCTTGGACCACCAGACTCGTAATCTAGCCCATAGTGTTATCTAGTAAGGTCTATATCCATCGCATTAATCTGTAACTGTCTTTCTATGTAAAACCAGAATAAAATATAAGTGAGAAAAAAATATATTTGACACATTGTGAAAGACCATGGATCTTACTATGATGGTTCTGTTCATTTGGCAGAGAGTTATCACTGTGCTCCTATAGATGCATATCAACTCAGTCTGCTCTTTTAAAAGTAAGCCATTTCATATTCAGCAGTCAACATCTTAGCTGTGGAACCATATTATGTTACTGTTAGGCAAGTACATTCCATGGAGTTGCATCACACATAATTATGACATATCAGACACCTTAGCATGGCGGTGTCTGGTGACCTTATGTGCTGGGTCAGAAGAGCATCAAGTACGCAAAGCTCTGTTACAACTCACTAACATTACGGAGCTGGCGTTAGGTTTATTAGTTCGCAGCCAGTCGAGAAATGCCTTTGAGAATGTAAAGAAATTCTGTCTGCCGATGAACATTTAGCTTCATCAACTCGTGGACTTTCACCGGAGTAGAAAGCTTCCTGTGTACAAGGACAGAAGCCATGAGCCACCTTCGACTAAGGCATGCAAATCGCAAAAGAGAGCTGACGTGGAACCCAGTTCACAAAGAAAACGCCTCAGAAACTGACTGTGCAGCAGTCAAAAAACGTTGTTGTTAGGCCTGTCGACAGTAAACCTTCTGGTGCTTTTTCGTGGTAGCACTGCAACAGAGCTTCAATCACGTGATCACAAGTACAATATGTAAGCATAATAATTTATTCCAAAGCACTATGAGCAGGACCACTGAAATTATGCAATTTTGCAGCTGCAACATTTTCTGCATATTTACGGATTTCTCTTGTTTGCCGCATGATCCATTATCTGCTGCATAAACTTAAGATTTTAACAAAACAAAAAAAATCTTCCTGAAGCGTATTGACAGCTACTAACAATACAGCTACAATTCTTACTGTGAAGTGAGAGACCCTTTGGAAAGGTTGACTGGTCACCTTTCTGTTGCTTATTGCTGTATTTGTGTGTTAAACTGGCACTAGTGCGGTGAATTGTGTGCCCAGAAACTGTTAGCATGTTTAAAAATGACAAAATAATCAGGAAACGTATTGCTTTATACTGCATATTTTGCCTTTGGTTTTTGCATAATTTAGTCAACCATGCCACATTATTTGGGCCTCTGCTGATGCATAATTAAAGTGGCCCTGACAATAAGCCATCGCTTACCATATTTGTATACACTGTTGTAATGGACATGGCCACTGGAACCATGCCGAAGCGGAGGCCAAAATTGTGCATATAGGTTGGTACTTTACTCGGCATGAAAAGGTAAATTACGCGGCATAAGGGAGCATATTTTTGGATAGCATTACTTCATTATTTGACATTTTTGCACTTAAATAATACAGTCTCTGAATTGGTTGTACCTCATTAGTGTCTGTCTACCACCCACATATAGCAATAAGCAACACAAAGTAAACCAGTCCAGCTTGGCAAGGGGCCTTCCTCTGCACGCAACAGGTTTTTGCTGTGTTTTTGGTACCTTTGCACCGTAAGAGGTAGAAGCAAAAAGAAATTTGGGGTTAATATTTCCAGATTATGCCGCAGATGATGGATAATGTGGCAAATGCAACAAATCTATAATTATGTGAAAAACGTCACAGCGGCACAATCACATAATTCCGATGGTCCTAGTTATGGACATAAGCACATCATAAGGAGCTCTGCGAAGTGTCACTCATCAGGGGTAAAGTTCAGGCACCTGTTTTACTATTTCCGCATTCCCACCAAAAATTGATTTGTAACACGAATCAGAGCTTCACCAGTCATTTATATTACAGTGCCTGTCCATTTTTTTTCCGGTGGTGCACTTAGCCTGGAGACCCACACTGCCTGTACATGTTCACTATTAGCTTCCTCTTCTGCCTCTCTCGGGCTGAGGAGAGGTCAGGTTTATTTTCCTGAATATGCCTAATTTCTGCCGCCTATTTCATCCGATCCGGTCACAGGATCCGAACTCTCATGGTGGCAGCTTTCAAAAGCTGATTGCAGTCTGCAGTGCGACAAGAAGCAGTAAAACAGGACAGGAAAAACATCCAGAATGTAGTCCCGGCACACGTCACCTCTCACCTGTAAGTAAAGAGGCAGTGAAAGACCTAACGCCCCCACACAGTGATCTGTTGTGCTTCTGTGCCCCCATTTCAGGACAGACCACCTCCAGCATTGTCCGAGAATCCACCAGCCAACTGTTGTCATCACTCCTGTGGACAATGGTTGTTTTTTAATTCATTTCCAGTCACGTTTTCTATAAAAGATGCATTTCAGGAAGACACGTTGTCTCTCAAAGATTTCAAAATGCTGAATATAAAAAATATGTAAAAAGATAAAAAGAGATGAATATGCATGGATTTAAAAAGTGTTTGTCCAGAGTATTGGGGAAAAATACTTGCTTTGTATATGTGAAGCCTGTACAAATATATTGCTTGATTGTACATATTGTTTTTTTAGGCACGTCAGTGCTAGCATAAGGTTGTCAGCAAAATTAAATAGCTCACTGTAGATGTTTACATGTTCAATCTCCGTCTGTTGCACTAGTGATGTGTACCTTGTGCAGACTCTGGTATTGTCAAACGTGCACAATTGACTTTCCTTCTTTTGTGATGAAGCTATAGGAACATTTTCTGGTTTTCAAAGTTTTGGCATTGGAATCAAAGATGCAAATCTGAATTTTAAGTCAACACCAATTGCATACTAGATCTTTGAAGCCAACGTCTTAAAAGGAGAAGCAAAATTACGTGCTCCAGAATGCAGTTTGTTTTTGACAAGAGATGTCAGAAATAGCAGTTACCATGCATTACATTGAGTCAACTTGGCAACTATTCTTTGTCTCCAGACCACACTAAAAAGATAGATTTTACATCAGTTTTAAGACAGGCAGGCCAGGTTTCCAAGCTTGTACCATAAACAACTGTTCTGTGTTCTGTGATGATGGAAGTCTTGTACCATATATTTTCCTCAAAAGTACCAAATTAATTTTGTTGGTTTTAAGTTTTTGTTTGCAGGTCCTAAATGTAGCTTGAACGAGCTAAATAGAAAAAATTGCATAGTGTGGCGATGAGGTGGGAGAACGAAAAATAAGCCCATTGCAGAGTAGCCCTGTGACTTGTGAACAATACCTTCGGACAGTCCAAGCTTTATAGCCAACGTCACTTTGCATTCTGGATTTTTTTGTAGACCACTACTTGAACAAAAGTGTGCTTTTCCTAATATTTTTCTCATTACATTGACATAACAGCTTTGTTCTACTCACAACGAAGCGGCACTCAAAGTGGCCGCATACGGCCGGAAAGCTCCCACATAAGCACACTAAAACAAGAAAATGTCACTCATAGTCAAACTATAAACTTGGCAGCTATGCTCCAGATAAGCCGTTATATGGCACTGAAATGACTTGTTCATTTTATGGAAAGCATAAAGTCAGTGGACGGAAAGTATACTTCGCAGCACGTTATAAGGGGAACAAAAGTGAGCGGCCTCAAATCTGTATTTTAGAGAGGGGATGTCAACGTCTTAAGCTAAGGTTAAGAGAACATTTCATTATGAATTGAGTAGTATGGATTTATGCTCTGCCACAGCTATTGAATAAAAACCTTTACAATTACTTTTCTAAAGAATAACCTCAACATAGAAAACAGCCTTGTCGCCAAATCTACTTAACAACCTGGCCATTTTAAGTAAAATATTCTAAACAAATATTTTTTGTTTAGTGTGTGTGTTGCAAATACAGTATGAAATAATATAAAAACCTATTTATTACCCTGAAATATAGAAAATATTTTATGGCTTCCAGTAAACTACGTATTTCATCATCATAATGATAGCCCCCAAAACAATCTGCAGAGCTTTAACAATGACAGGGCTAATATGATTATGCACTATGGCGGGCCAAATTATGCAGCAAGGTTAGCCAAATTGTGCTGCAAAAATGCAAATGATGTGTCACATCCTCTGCCAGCAATGTTTTAATCTAATTGAGCTTGAAACATTTTTGGTTTGATCTGCAAATTATGTGGCAAATATGGCTCATCCACAACTACATAGTAAATGTTGCTGCCATAGAATGTCCTAAATCCTAAATTACCTGATTCCACCTTAGCATATTAATTCAGTGTACCTCCACTAGGTATCATAAAGTTGTGCACTTTGGTCATACTCTTCTGCAAAAGTTCTCAAGAACAGAGTCAAAAGCACTGGTTATGAGGTTATGGATTTCCTGTATAGGGCTGCTCTAGAGTTGGATCCAAAGAAAGACTATTCATCTGCCTTTCATGCCAGATTGCTGACATTACGCCAGGGAGATGAGTGGCAAAATATTACTGTGGCAGAGGCACTCAATGATCTTTGCACTGAGCCGAAGCTCCTCTGTGTGAAGTAATCGGCCTCTCAAGCTAAATTCCAGCATATTATCTGCTTTCCACTAGCCACTGTGAGCTGGCATGCTGGAAGTTGATACCACATCAGGGATCTAGAGACTTGTTTTTTTCCCCTGACCTTCTGAAAGCCCATTTTTTCTTTGTGTTATTCTCTGCGGTCCTCAGGATCGGGTGATGCTCAGAGGAGTCCAACTTTTGATCTAACCAAGCCTAGATTGCTGTAATAGCATAGGTCAGTGGAAGGATCAAGCGAGGGAAGGTAAGGAAAGGAATAGCAGGGAGGTAGATCTGAAACGACAAACAAAAAGTCATGTAGCCTTGCACTCTAGCATACCACACTATATTACTAAGACAGGTTCAATTCTATACTTGAAAAGGAATAAAGAACAGCTATGATATAAGATAATTCCTTTCTTATATAACGTGTCTTCTGAGTGGCGATATCATGGACTACATCCGGCTGTAGCAAAAAAAAGAAAAATGCAAAAAACACACTGTCTATCAGTATGAACCCTGTTAACATGCAATGTTATCATAGGTACCGGAATGACATGGATGCTGAGACATACCCTTCATTGGATCCTAACAGCTTCAAACAAGCCAAGTTGAACCTGATGAAACCCTGTAGTGCAGAGGTTGAATAGCCCACATGATATGCCAGCATGATGCAGTTTTAGAAGAACTACCGTGGTGATGGATTATAAAGGGTTACGTCACCCATAAGAACCATCCCAAGTATAGGAGCAAGACAGTACCTCAAATGAGCCTTCCCGGCCGACAATACCTGGCGAGTCCAGCTATGGCCACACAACTGTCGTCTGCACGAGTTGGATTCTGACAGCTCACCAACAGAGGGCAGTACTCGGCCGGCAATGCCAAGTGGTAATGAAATTAACACAAAAATCATCAACGGAGGACACCCAGGGTCTTAACGGACGAAAATGCCATTCGATATCCTCCGGTGTGAAAATACTCCCACTAATGATGTGGCTTGCGGCAAAAGCAACCATCCTCCGCACGATTTGCAAACCGCAGGCTCACCAACGGAGGACAATCAGGGACCTAACGCCCGACAATGCCGTTCGAAAGGGATCAGGTGGGTTTCTCCTTCGCATGAGTCACCAGGAAAGCTCTCGCCAACGAAGGCGTAACTGCCAAGAGATCGGGACAAGAACATGAAGAACTGAGGCAAAAGCACTCCTCTTTCTTTGGAACCCAACTTGGTACGAAGAATTTCCAACATGGTTTCCGGGTACGGGTGTCCTAAATAGGAAGTTCTTACAGCATCGTGCGTGCCGCGCAAAGCATTATGGGAGGTGTAGTTCATCTCCAAGGGACACGGTTGCTCTGCGATAATAATGTAGTTGGGTGTTCGTTATGTTGCGCTCGAGTCCGGCGCATGTAACACCTTGAGTCCAGGCAACACGCTGATAAAGGAAGCAGCGCAGAGGAGTATTCTTGGCATTTCGCCAATCATGGCTCTGCCTTTGTGGGTCTGTCTATATGAAAACAATAAATTAAAGGAGATTACACAAAGAAGGAGCACTTCTCTTACGCCAGGAAGCCAAGGAGAAGTAAGACCTGTTAAGTCCTAAGAATTTATTGAGACCCCAAATACTCTTGGTGCGTTGTATGTCCAGAGGTTAAGAATTCTTTAGGATAACAAATTACAGCCTGATTCATCAATCTCCCGTTTTGCGAGCCCCTAATAGCGATTCATAAGGAATCGCTATTAAGGACTTGCAAAACGGGATTCATGTAGGAATTGCAAAAAATATTGCGATTCCTACATGTTCCTTATTTGCGAGTAGCAAATTGCTAATCGCAAATAAGGAATAACTCCCCATGCATTCCTATGGGCCTACAGGCCCATAGGAATGCATGGGGAGTTATTCCTTATTTGCGATTAGCAATTAGCTACTCGCAAATAAGGATGCGATTTCAAGGGTGCAGGGGTGTCCAAAGGACACCCTGTAGCACCCCTGAAATGTAATCCACATTGGTGTTGCGCACACACATGTCCAAAGGACATGTGTGTGTGTAACATGCAACTTAGAAAAATGCATTTAAATGCATTTTTCTAAGTTTTTGCTATTTACCACGAGGTCTGACCTCGCGGTAAATAGCGGCCCAAAATAACGATTTCGCAATTTTAAAATGATTCATGAATAGCATTTCAGGAATCTCTAATAGAGATTCCTGAAATGCTAATCCTCGCAATTTAGCGAATTCTTTAATAGCGAATTTTGCATTTGGGATGATGAATCCCAAATGCAAAAATTGCACTCGCAAAGGGCCAGATTCTCAGAATCTGGCCCTTTTGCGAGCGCATTTCGCTTGATGAATCAGGCTGTTAGACTTTTGTATGAAAAGCCAGGTCTTTAGGGCTTTTAGAAATGTAAGGCTGAGAAATTCCACCCTAAGTGAACTGGGCAGAGTTACAGCATCTGTCCACCTACACACTGATGATGCTCCATGGAATGTGTCAAGCTTAGACTCTAGGATTGTCAGTTTGAATTTAGTCAAAAAGTTAAGGAGTAGCTGGGCACATAGGCTGTGCAGATTGTACCTCTTTTAGTAGGAGGACCAATGGAGAACGTGCCTGGATTTTGATTGAATATGCTTATTCAGTGTGAGCCAGCGGAGACAGTTGAGTTCCAAATGAGATGAGATCTGGTTTCCCGAGTTTAACTAAGTAAAAGCTGAAGTATTTTAGATACTCTGAATACGCCAGTGATTGACATGTAAGTTTTAAAATAGATGATTTTCCTAATCTTGCTGATATAAATATGTTAACAGGTCCAACTTGGTGGGGGAATGAAAGACAAGAAAAACAACATTTCAGGAACACGATACAATCTGGAAAACCGTTTTAGAATTCCGTCCTAATCGTGGCATTGAGAGAAAGAAAGCACTTCATGATGAAAACCGGTTGCAGATAACTGCCCCAGGCTTAATACAGGGAGAGTGGATATATCCAAGTTTCCCACTTGTGGAATCAGTATTATGTATCTCCTATATGATAGGGTTTTGTTTTTGGAAAGTTGCTCACTTCTATCAGAGGATCTAGGAAATACAGGAGTATTGGCACGAAAAAATGTGTATCTCTTCAGCATACATAAAACATATTGTACCTCAGACATATGCAAGTTAAATAGAGGTTGGGGATAAGAGTGGTTGAGCACAGGGCTTTGAATAAATAAATCGGTTTACGGTTTCAATCGAATCAACTGATTCGGAGGAAAAAGTCCCCGTTCCAACTGGGCCTTTGGTCGTTTTTTTCATAGGAAAGATTAATCAGAAGCTGCAAATCAAAGTCAGCTTATTCATCATAATATCCGTTTATCTTATGGGGAGAATGTTGAGATTTGGTGTGAGTTTAAAGGTTTTATTAAATCTTTTAATAAGTATTACTTTATTTTTAAGTTCTCAAAATAGGTAAATAATTTGGCAATAATACAAAGCAGAACAATTGATTAAAGTGTGTTCTATATAAGTAAATCTCTATTCTAAGTCTAGGATATGAGGGAAAGGTATTTGTTAGAACACATAAAGAGTTCCAAATCGACAGGGGAAAGTATAAAGTTGTAAGCAATTCTAAATTGAACACCACTTCCCATGAAGAGAAGTTAAAGTATCTCACTAGAGCCTCTGAACCGCATAAATTCAGGCAACGGAAATGAATGGATCTCTCTGAGATAATCAGAGCAAAGGACTCTGCAGAGAGTATGGATAGGGACTAAAGGATCTCTCATAAGGAATCATTTTTACAGTCGAGCCTGGGCAGTGCATGCGCTGCTCTACGAGGCATGCTGTATTCAGGTATGGACATAAAGCGCCACCCACTCTCCAGACATCTTTTCTATTTTGTTACTGTCCTTTCTAAATGGTTGCTTCTGATTCGTTAATAGGCTTGTTAATCCTTCCTTAGTAACGTCTTGTCTGCATTTGTAACCTCCCATGAGGACTGTACATTTTACTTGTGTTGTTACTTGGTCTGTTTTATCTACAGTCTGTGAGCACTATTTCTTTAATGTCTTGAATCTAGCTGCTTTTGTAGGCACGACAGGCACGACCTAACCCACCCACGCTTTATCTTTCAAAAATGCTCCCTACACAGCCCATCGCTTTTGCACACGCTATGCTGCTTAGCAAATGCTTTTTATTTTTAAAAGAGCCCCATACCGCGCTTTTACTTTAATGGCTGCCGCACTTTTCTTTATACGAGTCGCTTCTTGAAGAAAGGGACTTGACTGACATTGAAGTGAAAACGCAGCATGGGGTGCTTTTACACAAAAAAAATAGTTTGTCAAGTTTTCTTTGTGAAAACACCCCATAACGTGCTTTCATTTTATGACCCAGGTCGTCTAAAGAAAGGGGCGTGGCCACCATTTAAAGTAAAAGTACGTCATGGGGTGTTTTTACAAACAAGTGTTTGGAATGCAAAAGGTCTCGCATTTGCCAGAGTTAAATCTCTTGACATTGTAAATGACAATGCATATTATTTCAATGTTTTAAAAACCAAAACATATATAAAAGGCATTGTCATTTCTAATGCCAATAGCAAAAACTCACGTAAATGTGAGATCTATTGCATTACAAACGCTTATATAATGTTTTGATATCTATCTATCACTAGGGTAAAATGTTGCATTCTTCTGTCTTCTCAGCAAATCAGTGTCCAGTGTGGAAAGTTTCCATCGTCTAAACAACTTACAGATATAAAGTATTAAATGAAACATTGTATTAACATTGTACAAGTCGAGGTTTGGTTCCCACTGTTCATTTTACTACAAGGCAAAACAGTTCATGGTTAGATCTCTCTATGCACAAATTAAATCATGCCTTTCTCACACATTCTAACTTCCAATTTCTATTTAAGAAGAATCATTTAATAGAATTTAAACTACATAATTTAATACATTATTGTATTCAATGAGGCCACCTCTATGGGAAGGTCGAAATCTAACTTTTTTTCTATTAGGTCTTGTTCTAATCAGCACATTTGTTTCATTGAACCCTTCCCGTCCTCAGATTACCGACATTATTGACCTAGAGTCCGTGTAATGGAAATTTAAAAAATGCATTCAGAAGCATTTTTTATTTAACACACATAGCTATGAAAGCCTAGTACCCCCATTTGCTTTTAAAATGTGAATTTCTGTTTTGAGACCTACACATAATTTTTACAAGTTAATTGCATACATTTTTATTTATTAAAATGCTCTAACAATAGTAACGTTAGGAAAGTGAGATGTAAATGATGGGTAAGAGGGCATGAAATTGGCCATATTTTAAGAAAAAGAAACACATTGAAAGTTCACAATGGAGATTGACAATATTTCCCGGTAAACAAGATAAAAAAGAGATGATCGCTGTCTGAGGTTTACAGATCATAATCCTTCGAATGGAAGCAGCAAAAACACATCTATAAACTCGGTGACCATGTTTGCTTTCAATTGCATGCTCAAAAATGCAATATTACTGTAAACAATCTGCCAAAAAGGATGCGATCCACCCTCTCTAATTAGTATAGCTGCCAAATGTATATTTTAATATCAATGTACTGTTAGCAAATTTATAATGATAGAAGTGATCAAAGTAAAATTATCCAGGCCAATAACTAGTACTTAACATTGTTGCAATTAGGTTATAACTACTTCAAGGCTTTCACTGAAATATAGTGCTGTCCATTACACACAGTTCAAATGGCAACAACCTAAAGTTCCCATTATATACCTCCATGTGTTGATTTTTGCTGCCCTCAGCCACTGCTACTCTGATAAATAGCCTCAGAATGTTTAGAGAAAAAGCAGCCTGAAGGTAAAGCAAACAGTATAGTAAAAGAAACTCTAATAATCAACACTGGTTCTTGACAAGAATTTTGAAGAAATGCAGTGCGAGTCAACAAACATAAAGGAGCAATACAATAAAAGAGATTATAATCTCTTAGGAAGCAACCAAGTAGCAGCACATCTAATTAAAAAAGCATGCCAGTCTTACTGTAAAGCTCCAAGTTTGTGGCAGCAAAGTTGATGCTCCTTTATCCAATGGTGAATTAAGGGCATTTCTCCAAGAAACACAACACAAAATTTCTACCTTCAAAATAGAACGTGGTGGAGTTAAAGATAGTATCTACCCTGCCGCTGACTTTCAAATCAGAGAAGGGCCCAGAGGATTTGTGCCTTTTATAGACAAATGGTGCAGGAATATTATTAGTTTTATATTAGATAATTACAGCTTTTTGTAAAGATTGATCACACTACATTGAATTTTGACCTTTGGGTCTCTCACACATACCACTGACTCTACCGTATTTGACAACATTTGATTATTATGAGGAGCTCGGGGAAAGAGAATATCTAACCTCTTCCAGAGTTATGAGCTATGAGAAGTTTTTGTAAGTTCAGCCTGTGAAAGCCTGGATCACAGCAAAAAAAATAGTCACGTAGAGTTGATTTGATGAACAGGATAACGTTAGGTGTTCTCTCATTATCTCTGCAATTATATAATTCACAATGAGACATCTAGAACAAATTTACCATGATCTTCCACTGCAAAATGTGTTGATGACATTTTGCCATGCGTTTTGTTTTACCACATTACCAACTTAACATATTAATAAAGAGTGTTCTTTTTTTTTTTAAACCAACTTTTGGTGCATCAGCATTGTCACTGTGCACTACTATCTGAAGGTCATCAATGATCAAGATTATCATACTCTCAGCACTCATACCAAACTAAATGAAAATGGTCTAGGGTTTAAACATTTTGGGATGTGAAAGGACTTGATGAGGCCACCAACCTTAGCCAAATATCCGGAATCAGTTCTTCCCCAAAGTGACAAAAATACAAGTGGTCGCCTCCAATCTCTGTTGGACTGATCATAATCGAGAATGCAGTTATGGCTGTAGAGTCCTAGAGACAGGATTCTATTGAGTTGAAGTAAATGCTCAACTTTTTCCCCAGGACCTACCTCAAAATGTTGGTACTGTGGATAGCTAGTGCGGCAAGGAATATTTGCAGGTTGATGGTTTCTTGGACATTCAGAAGGGCAAACAGTTCTACAATTTTAAATGCTTAAAGAAGGAAAACATTTAGTTGCTCCTAAAATTCTCTGGCCCAGAAAACATAAACTGAGCAGTACATTTTTCAAGACTGCATCTCCCTTGAAGACTCAAGGCCATATGTGCAGGAGAACTAAGACAGATTGACCCACTGATATTGAAGTGTCCCTGATTGCATCAATCGCTATGTCCATAATAATGTAACTTTTTGAGGTATCAAAAGAGGTCTCCAATCTCAGTCAGAAGCATCATATTTGGAGACTGTGTTATGGCTGTAGAGTCGTAGAGAAAGGATTCTATTGCGCTGAAGTAAACACTTACCTTCTTCCCCCTGATGCCGAGACCCCCTTGACAAAAATGTTTAGGTGTAAGGACCCCCCCGACGAAAATTTCAAGAACTTGGTAGTGCTCATCATTGACAATTATCGACAACCATAAATGCCCCCAATTTCCGCAGAAAATCATTTTTATGGTGGGGAAATAATATTAAACAGTGTTTAGCAAACCAAAGGTTAGTGAGCCCGGGGGTGTGGTCAAAGGTGTAGCTAAATACAAAGGGCTTCATTTTTGAGGAATTGGCGTAGGGCAGTGCCACAAGTCTTTTTGATGCACTGCCCTATGCAAATATAAAAGGGCAGGAATGCACCGTATTTATAAAATAAATGCGGGTGCATTCCTGTTCTTTTCCCTTGCGTTAGCGCATAAATTGCTGCCTAGCACCAACATAGGCAGGATTGTTTTTGTGTAGGAAGGGGCACCTTCTATCACAAAAATAATCCAGAGAGGCGTTTTCCTCTTTCCATGTGAACCGCAGAATGCAGCACACATGGAAAGAGGAAAAAGCAAGAAGAAATTTCTCCTTGTTACGCCTCCGACGAGGAGGTGTCTGTTTTTGTTGCTGCCCCAGGAATACGTGATTTTGTAAATCTGGGGCAGCGTCAAAATCCATGGGAGTTCCCACGCAACCTTCTTGTTGTAGAGTAAGACTACGCAGTGACTTGCGCTGCTTTGTCTTACTCCAGATCTCTGAGGCCATACAAAGCCATGCAGGGTGACTTTGCACTGCCTCTTAGGTATGGTTGAGACGCTTGCGCCGCAGGAGCATCATAAAAATTGATTCTCTGGAGACGCAAGCCTCTCGGATTATGTACGTTTTTTAGGTCTTTCACCATCAGGTAGCTGCTTATAAAATAATGAACAGCTTAAATGAAAAATTCATGTTAAATGCTGTTACTCAGTGGGAAATGTACGGTAGTACATTATGAAACCTCTATTCGTTAATGCACTGCAGAGGTGTGTGTAGCCTAAGAGCCACAGAATTAAATCTTGGTTGGTGCAGTGGCGAATAGTGACCTGGGTATTTTTGGTACTACGAGGTCATAGTCTTTGGCAGACAGCACTGTGAATATATAAGTCATTATTTTATACTTGCATTATGCACAGTGTAAGGTAGACTGCTACAAAATGTGCAAATATAATGGTGCGTCCAAAATGTTGATTTTAGTAATACCAGGGCTATGTAACGCAATTTTTACATAACTGTCCCTTCAACACCTCCTTAGGGTTACTAAGGGTGGTGCAAATACAATTATGATTAAAAGCATGCACTTCAAAGCCCAGTTTTTAAATCTTTTCACTACCACTAAAAATAAAAACATATTTTGTCATCACAAAGCTTGGAGTGATTCGATCATTTAAAGCCAGTACTGGCTCCCAAGCACCCTTAACACTTGCAGATTAACTAATAGTGCACATTTGAATTTCATTCAGGCAAGCAGGCACCTTGGCAGGAAGGTTCCGATCCCTGCCCCCACCACATCTTCAACAAAGCGAGCTCCATCATCGCACCTCAACTCTGAAAGATCATCAACAGCTCCTTCAATACCACCACCTTCCCAGAGAGCTGGAAACACGCCGAGCTCAACACCCTACTCAAGAAACCCATGGCAAACCCAAAGGACCTTAAGAACTTTCAACCCATCTCCCTGCTCCCGGCGAAAGTAATTGAGAATACTGCCAACAGACAACTGACCCAATTCCTGGAGGAGAACAAAATCCTGGACTCTTCCCAATCCGGCTTTCGCAACAATCACAGCACCGAAACCGCCCTCATCGCTGCCACAGACGACATCATAACCCTGATGGACAACGGCAAAACCACTGCCCTCATCCTCCTAGACCTCTCGCCCGCCTTCGACACCATCTGCCATCACACCTTGCACACACACCTCCACGAAGCAGGGATCCGAGGCAAAACCCTGGACTGGATCACCTCCTTCCTTACTGGCAGAACCAATAGAGTCTGCCTCTCCATTTAGATCCGAAGCCACCACGATCACCTGCGGCGTACCCCAATGATCATCCCTCAGCCCAACCCTTTTCAACATCTACATGGCACCGCTCGCTAACATCGTCCAAGCACACCACCTCAACATCATCTAGTATGCCACCCAGCTTATCCTCTCCCTCACCAAAGACCCGGCCACCACCAAATCCAACCTCCACGAAGGAATGAAGGTCGTCACAGATTGAATGAAGACTAGCCGTCTGAAACTGAACTCTGACAAAACGGAAGTCCTCATGCTCGGCTCCATCCCCTCCGCATGGGATGACTACTGGTGGCCAGCCACATTGGGAAACCCCCCGACACCCACCGACCACGCACGCAACTGGGATTCATCCTGGACTCAACGCTCTCCATGACTCAGCAAGTCAACGCCGTCTCCTCCTCCTGCTTCAACACCCTCTGCATGCTCCGCAAGATCTACAAATGGATCCCCACCGAAACCAGAAGAACGGTCACCCAAGCCCTCGTGAGCAGCAGGCTGGACTACGGCAACGCCCTCTATGCGGGAACCACGGCCAAACTCCAGAAATTACTCCAACGCATATAAAATGCCTTCCGCACTCCTCATCCTCGGAATGCCTCGCCACAGCCACACTACCATCCACCTGAGAGACCTGCGCTGGCTCCCAGTCAACAAGAGGATCACCTTCAAGCTCCTAACCCAAGCTCACAAAGCACTCCACAACGCCAGACCAGCATGCCTCAATGATCGACTCACCTTCTACACCCCAAACCGCCAGCTCCGCACCGCTGACCGCACCCTCGCCGCCATCCCATGCATCCACCGAACGACCACCAGTGGTAGATCATTCTCCCACCTCGCTGCCAAGACATGGAACAACCTTCCCATCCACTTGCGTCAGACCCAGGACCTGCTGACCTTCAGAAGACTTCCACACCCCCCTCCCTCTAGTGCCTTGAGACCCTCACGGTGAGTAGCACGCTTTACAAATGGACTGATTGATTGATTGATTGATTGAAATTAACCTGTGCTGAAACCTTGGGTAGCTTGGCACAATGCAGTCAGTCTGAACTCAGAGACAATGTGCAAAGTATTTGTGCAACACTACAAATAGTAACACAGTGAAACCACACCACAAAAGAGCCCACAACAGAATTAGAAAATAGAATACTTTTTAATAAATAAAAAAGACCAAAATGACAAAAATCCAATCAGTAGAACCAGAGATATTCAGTTTTAATGATTTTAGTGAAAATAGTGCAAAAAAGCACAAAGAGCCAACTGTGGTTATCTCGTAACACCGGACAATGACAAAGTCATGAGTTCAGGCTGACTGTGATGGAGTGCAGGCCGGCTTATCTGACCCACATAGGTCCGCTGAACACAGTTCCAAAAATCCTGGTGCACAGTCTGTGCGGCGTGGCTTTGCGTCGTCCTGCGTCGGTTCCAAGGAAACTGTAATTAAGTAATTCCAATTTGTAAAGCACAAACGTACCACCACCTTAAGGGTTTCAAGGTGCTGGGGGCCGTCGGGAATATTAAGTGAGCTATTGCCCAGAGTTACATGATGCTGAGCTGATGTGAGCTGCGCTTCCATCGGCAATCGAACTGTGAACCCCCCGCTCTGTAGTCACCTGCTCTGGCCATTGTGCAACACCTCTCCCAACTGTGTGGTGAGCATTTGTGGAGTTTGGCGCTCCTTGGTGGAGCTTTGCGTCACGTTGGCATTCACTATATGGCAGAGTGGGGGCAAGACAGGAATAACCCACTACGTCTACCTCTTGACGTATGTGTGACTGCAGGGCAGATGACCCTGTTCTGAACCATGAAGTCCAGATATGCCCCACAATAGTGGCTTATTGCTGTTAAATATCAAACTCATCACTTTTTTGCTTACCTTACACTCACAGAATAGATAGGGAGTTATGTAGTCCTATAGAAGAACAGTGACCATCTTTTGGCAATTAAATTGGTCAAGACATGTTGGCAACCTTTTACAGTTGAGTGAAACATTAATTTCACTTTTGAACCATTTTTCCACTTGTTTTTATTTCATATCAAGGGTACCCCATCATAAAGAAATACTCTTGGGGTATACCCTTAGGAATTTTAGCTAAACATCTAGACATTGTTGTATTATTCTATATATTAAAATCAAAGAATTCCCAGTTCTGGTTGAGTCCGCTGGTGTCATACCATCTTTCTCCAGTAGGGGGGGGGGGGAGATGGGGGGGCTGATGACGGTGCATGCCACGAATAGTTGTGTGTGAGGCGACCCCTAAAAAATTCCTTCAAGTATCATATACCCAAGCATCTAGTGTGTGTAGACCAATTTTTCATGACAACTTTACTATGCCCCTATCCAATAGTTTTGATGTCTTTAGTCCCTTGGAGCAGGTTGACTGACTGGGGCCTGAGGCCTCCATGCTTATTGAGCAAACTTCAATGCCCCCTACAGAGGTTTTCCATGACCTAAACATCCTAATAGAACCCCCACACTCCCTGAGGTTTCAAGCTGGAATATTGATGCATTGGGGTCTAAGAAAGATGACCCAATATGGCTGAATCTCACTAAGTGGTAGAGTGTCAGTCTTAAACCCAAACTGAGAATTGGTGTTAACCCCTGTTACTCCAACTATGAAGTAAAAAGAGTAATGATCAATAGTAATAGGAAATGTAACTGTTCTCTGGGAACAACATGTGATTTAGTACACATTTTATTAGATTGCCAAATGGTTTTAGATATACGGAAAGTAATTTTACATCCAATTTTGATCAAGTATAGTATAAACAAGCATTGGCATTGCCAATAGGTCTCGCTTGTGGGACCTTATAAGTATTTAGTTTTGCAGCACAATATCCGATTATGCAACAAGGATATTGTGCTGCAAAACTAAATACTTATAAGGTCCCACAAGCGAGACCTATTGGCAATGCCAATGCTTGTTTTTATTTAATGATATTTTATATAGCGCGAACATTGCCCGAAGGTGTCAGAACGCTTCAGAAAAGAACCAGTTGCATTATAAGGACTTTGGATTACATCAGTTACAATAAAAGATACAAACAGAAAAAATGTCAAATGTACAAGTTGTAAAGTCACTCAAGGAAGAGATGTAAACAAAAAACTGCAAATGTCCAAGTTGTAAAGTCACTTAAGAAAGAGACACAAACAGAATTTTTTTGTGCAAATGTACAAGTTGTAGAGTAACTCAAGGAAGAGATACAAACGGGTAAACTATAAAATCACATAGGAATGGTAGTAAGTATAAAGTACTACATATACTAGTGGGTAGAGTACCTGTAAATCCCGAATGTTTTTCTGACTGACGGTGAGGGTGGCGCTAGAGAGCGATTGCGATTGCGAGACTGAGCAGTTTGGGCAGGGGGCTGATCTCTTTACCATACAGGCAAAATGTCCGTCCAGCTGAAGGGAGCTGCTATTTTTGTGACTGCGCGGCTGAGACTGTTATTGGAAGAAAATGAAGAGATGCAGGTGCTCTCCAGCGCCGGCCCGCTGGGAGTGTCTGATGGCCGCTGCTTGAAAAGAAAATGCACATGTTTCCCGAGTCCAGCAGCAGCTGCGAGACAAGGATTTATGTCGCTCTCAGAACTCGGGCCTTTCAGAATGCTACATTTAATCACACGCACAGAAAGCAGAGCAAATGTTAAAGATGTTGCATATAAAAGGCAGGGGGCTGATCTCTTTACCATACCGGCATGCTGTTTATTTTTCCAAAGCTTGAGAAAACCTGTTCGATAAAAAGCTGAAGGAGGAGGGGGTGCGGGGGATGAGGGAACACGGCCTGGGGGAAGCTGGCTGGGGAGGGGGAGGAGAAATGCAAGGAAGGCTGTGTGCGGCGTAATTAGGGGAGGAGAAGCCGAGAAGCCGCAGAGCGCACGCTGGGCGAAGCCCTTTGATGTGCTGTGCGGCAAATGGAGGGAGGCTGATGCGCGTTCATGTTTGAACACGTGGTTCACGTGAACTTCATGAAAACGCCAGCAAAAAGCTGGTGGTTTCATGATGATTTTCGCTACTTGAATTCTCGCTCCGCTCGATGCGCATGCGCGCATCGATAGGTCGCGAGACCTAAAAACAGGGCACAGGGAGCAGAACTTTTACTGGAAATGAAGGATGTAGATATAGCCTGTGCTTTGGGAAGGTTTATACAAAAAGTAAAAGAATTTCTGAAATACGACTAGCATCTTAAATTCTCTTGCCTACAGGATATGTGTAGGATACATGGTCGAAAAAGTATTATTGTTCTTACCTTGGAAATGCAGGATGATGCATTTAAAGTCATTAGGGAGTATTTCTTGAGTGTCAAGGAAATAGAATATCTGTTTACCTGGATAACATGAGAGATTTTACTGTTTGCCCCTGTGTGGATAGCTTTCAAAGGTACAATGTTATGTTGATAATTACATGTATCAAGGGAAATGTTAAATACACGTGTCAGGAGAAAATATTAGATTCCATGTTAAATTATTTTAATCCTATGTTTAGTCTCAAGGAGAGTGACGTTTTAAATGCTAGGATGGTTTAAATGCTAATTTGCTCAAACCTACATTTACGGAAAGAGGCTGTTTGTCAATTCTTGATTTCTTTTTTGTGTCAGATTCTCTGGGTCAAATGATTACTGATTTATGACTACATGGGGTGGGTTCAGTGACCATAACCAAATTAGCTTGTCCTTGATTTGGGAATAGAACCATAAGAACCATGTGCACTTACCAGGCACAGCGGTAAAACCGAGCGACCAAGGTTGCTGACTCAAGGTGAGTCCATGTAACACAAGTTTTTTTGTAGCAAGGTATGTTAGGGATGGGATTATAACTTTGTAGTTTGTTTGAATACACAATCGGAGGCTCTTGACATTTAATCAATCTTCTGACGAATCTGTAGAAAGGTAAATGAGAATTTATTTTCACCCTGGAGTAACTACCACCCCAAGCTCTCAATGGTTTAATTGATTTCGCTCCAGGGCTCATCCTGACATTTTAAGGGCATTAAAAAAGAGACCACGACATAGAGGGGATGTGAGACGTCTCACGCAAATTACAAAGAAGTGGCTAAGGACCGAAAATACTTCTTCAAAGAGGACGCATGTGGACTTTTGCTTCTATCCAGTGTGCTTGACCATAGTTCAGTATTTTGAGAGATTTTCAACAGTCCAATGTTAGCTACGGGAGAGGGACCAGGAAGAATCTCACAGATTACTGAAGATCGCTGGGTGGATCACTTTGAAGGAATACATAGCAATGCAGTCATCCCTTCTACAAACTGTGATAATGTCTCATCAGATGATTTTTTCTTTGGATGCAGTTCTGGAGCTATATAGGAACAGGTCCAGATGGTCTATGTAATTCAGATCCTCTTATTTAGGACCCGCTCTGGACTCAGGTCTTAAATACCACTAGCAGTGCTGGCTTCCATTCCTTGTGGGCTCATTCCAGATTTATTCCAGTTTTAAATAAAGTGAATAAGAATGACTTACGTTGTTATAGGCCCTATTCACTCATTGATAAGTAGTTAACGTGCTTGATCAGGTGATCCTTAACTGGTCATCTGCTTGGGCAAACGAAAATATTATATAATATCGAACATACAATAAAGTTTTCGGACTGGGAGGAATACCATTGACCAATACCTTAACTTACATCTTCTGATCAATAAATGCATTGGATCAAGGCAAGAATAGAAGCACGTGGTGTTTACGGACCTCACCTCTGCTTTTGATAGGGTAAACATGGACAAACAATAGAGCTTCACACTCACCCTAGGGGTGGACTCTGACATTATTTATTTCCTAAGAGATCGTCATCAGAATATATCTGCCTCAGTGAGGTGAGGTCGGAATGGTCTAGGTCCTCGGTCCTTTACATCAACAAGGATGCATTTTAGAGCCCCATTCTCTTTACATTAAAGATCAACCATCTGGAGGCATCTCTAGTGACGGAGGCACTAGAAGAACCCTGTGCTTGCACATGACCCACCCCCCTTTACTCTATGCAGATAATGCTGGTCTAATATTTTGGACCACTAAGTGGCTGCAACACCTACTCGATTTCTTTGCAATATTTATGAACTCACTGGACCTGAGCACCAACTTTATCAAATCAGATACTATAGTTATAAGCCACAGATTGACCAAAACTAGACTTCCTAAATTTCGAGGGAGTTATAGTAGGGTGGATACATTTAGTTATCTGGGTGTGTTGCTTGACCAAGCCAACACCGGCTCTCCGTTAATTAAGTAAAAAACCATCTATTAGCAAGCTCTGTGGCATCCATCCTTCATTTCAGTGCCAGAGTGGGCAAGAGACCCACAAAAGCCCTTCTGAAAGTGTATACAGTTAAATATGCTTCTGCCGTTATTTACAGTATCGATATTCGGGGATATATTGATACCACCAAAATCCAGATAGTGGAAAACCGTTTTTACAGGCACCTTTTTCCTCCCCCAGGCACACTATCCTTCATGAGGAAATAGGCCATTGTTATATATTGGATGTGTTGGCTCTTCTCCATCTTTTAAGATGCTTTACAGCATGGGGTAGGGAGGAAACAGAATTCAACTGACTGATTTTACACAACAGTCTCAGTCTTGACAAAGCCTATAAGATTCAAGGGCTGCACTACATAAAATCTCACTTTGCAACTCTTGCCCGCCCGAGCTGTTCACATACCCTTAACTGATCTTGTAAACAGTAAGGGTGGGTGGCGAACTCCGCCCTGCCAGCAGAGTTTGCGGAGTTTTACCAACTCGCAGGGAATGTGGAGTTCAGCAAAAACTCTGATTCGGCGGCTTAGCAGAGTTTGCCCCGGCACCCACCCGAGGCCGCTGCAGGCTTACCTGGTCACGGTGCTTCTCCACCATGCCGTACCGTGCCCAGGCTGTCCTCCTCCTCGCTGGCTCCGCTCCACTCCAAGCTCGTCCATGGCAAAACTCTACGTCACTCTTGGGAGGAATGCTCATGCACGCACGTACGCACGCATATGCACATTCCTCCCAAGACGTAGAGCGTAGGAGTTACGTTTTGCCATGGACGAGACTGGAGGAGACAGCCAGGAGGAGGAGCACAGCCCGGGCAGTGCAGGGCATGGCAGAGAAGCACCAGGGAAGCCTTGTCGGTGGCTGCCTCCATTACGCTGCATGCAAGCAGGGGGCGGAACTGAGCGGGCGGAATTCCACTGAGGTTCTAGCCAATTTTGTGTAATTCCACGAAGTGGCACTCTGCCAACTCCGCCCAGGGTTAGTAATCAGATCTGAGTTGGGTTAAATGTAATTTTTTTCTCCCTTCTTCCTGACCAGAGGTAATCTAGTGAACTCTAGAAGTTCTATGTCAGTTCCTATGTTTTGCTGTAAACTGTGGAATTTTCTGAACCCTATCTCACACTTGTTACTAATGACAATCATCGATATTTTAAAACAGATTTAGGTTAAACCAGCTTCGCTTGTTGCAAGCAGTACCCAGAGGTTTGTTTACGAGTTAATACTAACAGTGGGCGGAGAACTCCACCCCGCCCCCGGAGTGTGCAGAGTTTTGCCTACTCCGCGTTCCACAGAGAACACGGAGTATGCAAAACTCAGCAGCTCCGCAGCGGAGCGGAGTTAGCCCATCGCCCGCCTCCACCCTCTATTATTAATATAACTTAAAACTTTATTAAAAAAACATACCTTTAAACCACGGCGCCCCCGGGCTGCCCTTCTCGTCTTCTTCAGTGTTAGAAATACTGAAAACAAAACTGTGCATGCGTGCACGCCCGTGCATTTTCATTTCTCGTAAGAAATGCGCATGCGGGGGCCGTGCGCGCATGCGCTGTTTTCTTATCAGTATTTCTAACGCCAAAGAAGACGAGAAGGGCAGCCCAGAGACACGCGGTTTAAAGGTAAATCTTTTTAATATACTTTCAAGTTATATTAATAATAGGGGGGTGGAGGTAGGCGGCGTAGCGGAGCTACACGGAGTGCCATAGAGTTTATTGCCAACTCCGTGGTACTCCGCGTAGCCCTGCTATGCGGACTCCGCCCACCCTTAATACCCTAGGTCCGTGTAATTGAGAAAGCACCCCACAACGAGATACTTTGCACTTTATGATGTTTTGTGCTCTCTACAAGCAACCTCCTAAAACATTTTTAATCCCTCTACTTAAGAAATTACATTTTAATCAGGTAAGACCAGCACTGATATATTTACAAATGCTTGGTGATTAATAATCTTGTTGTATGTGACTCGTTTTCTAAGCAGTGCTGTTAAAATAAGATTAACGATGGACATGTAATTACGTTTCTGATTTGTTCTCTTTTATGCTAATTTATTCTTTTTATGGTTGTCTCGTAAAACCGAGATAAAGATTTAAAATTTGGTTAAATTGGTTAAATGATGTGCAAAGTCTGCGCTCCGCTTCATTGCACTAAATTTGTGTGACTTTTAATGTGGGGCCTGGTGAGCACTGTTGTTTCCTGCTACGGAAAAGCATCAGGGACAGCTTTTGTCAAGAGCGAGCTGGTCACAGGACCAGAGCATCAATCTTCATAGGGGCTTAAGGAGCTGTCTACATTAAGGTCATGCAATCAGTAGCATACAACTCACTTGGTTCAAGTGGTTCCATTTAAAATGCTTTAATCAATAACATGTCACAAGCACTGTGCTTAACAGTCCATCAGCCTGCATCCTTGTCCTCCCGCACCCTTCTCACTCCCTGTTGGTCCACACCAACAACACACTTCCTCTCCCAACAAGCAACTTGGCACCAGCATGACTGAGCTAAGCTATTAGTGTGTCAGGTGAGTTAGTGAGGTGTTTGTGTTCAGAGGCCAGCTCTGATGTAATCAGCCAGGGACTGACCTGTGAACACAGCAGGAGTCCCTGGCTGCCTCATTGTATTCACCAGCAGCAGTTGGGGCGCTATCCTTGCAAAGGTAGACTCTAAATAGCGGGGGGTGTCGATTTGTACAGTATTTGTAGGGCCTGGGTTGCAGTAGTGCTTCTTTTGGATACTTTCTGTGTATTTTGTGCTTTGAAGATTTCTTTGGATTTTAGACTCAATCATTCCAGTTCGAGTCTGTGAAGACAGCTCCTGGGCCCTGACTTCTGCTAAAAAGCAGTGAGATTTATTATTACCTCCTGGTTTATGCCATTAGGTCCGTATTCCAACACGTGAAACTAGAAATACTTGTCCACGAATTACTACAGCACCAACAAGGATTTTTTGTCGGAGCTTTACTGTGCTCCCGTTGTGTTGAAATATGTTGATAAAGCAAATGCGGTCTGTCCTGGACAAGCTTCAGTCTTGCACATACATGTCTTGGAAAATTGAATAACGTTGCTCTGCTTCAAGAGTGAGACTAGAAAGCACTTAGGGGTCCATTAGGATGGCGGGCTGGCTTTGCCCGCCCACCACCCTAGCGGCAAACGGGACCGCCCGCCATAAGGGCGGGGGTCCCTTGGGGGTATTAGGATGTGCCCGCCACAGTGGCGAGCACATCCTGTATTTTTAGTATTGTGGCGGGCGGTGCACTCTGCACCGCCCGCCACAATACTAAAAATGATTTGCAGCATTTACATTAACAAAGCGGCAGGCACCGTGCGGTGCCTGCCGCTTTGTTAATGCAAATGTGGGGGGGTACCACAGGTACCCCCTGTGTGCATACCCCTACTCTGCTTCACTCTGGGGGCCCACGTGGGGCACCCAGAGTGAACACCGCCTGCCTTTCCGTGGCGGCATTGCCGCCGCCGAAAGGCATGACACACAGCCCATTGTAATATGGTGGCGGTGTCTATTAGACACCGCCACCATATTAAACTTTTTCCGCCCCCGCTGCAAGGCGACCGGGGTGGAAAACAGGCAGGCGGTGTTTACTGCCGCTGCAGTCCCCTCCGCCATTGTAATGTGGCGGGGGGGAATGCAGGGATGGATGTCGGGCGGATTGCCTCCGCCAGGGTGGCGGTGCCCACCGCCACCCTGGCAGAGGCAATCCGCCCGATGGCCTAATGGACCCCTTAATGTATTCATTTATGTATTGTGTTTAAAAGTAGTTTTATGTAGCACAAACTTCTCCCAGCCAGGTTTCAGAGGACTGTACATTGCATCCTTAAATAGACCATCGTAGACCATTATACACTGTTCAAGACAGACAGAGTGGGTCCAGGTGACATGTACAATACTCTATCCTGGGTAACAAATGTCATTTAAACCTGAGCGAGTGGTCTGCCAGGTTACCAGAAGACATAGCCTCTCTTCCCCTGGCAAAGGACCATCCACCATATGAGGAGAGCCTGACTGTCGGCCCTTTGGTGGATAGGTCACTGGTCGAAGGTAGCTATGGGCAGAGCCAGCTGAGGCACCAACGTCGAAAACAAGGTGCTTCTCCCACCTCTAAGCCAGGCTCCACCAGTTTATAGAGGGACTCCTGCTCAGGAAACCTTGTAGACGGAGTGAAGTGGGGGATAATAAGTGAGTCCTCGGCAATTTGGTAAGAATATCTGCTTACTCAGCCTAATAAGGCAGTGATCATAAACAGTTTTCAAATATTCGTTTCAAGGAAGAGACTGTATCCACGGCAAAGAGAGCAGGGCAGTGATGTGGCGCACGAAAGCGATGCAGTCCATGGTGAGGAAACTGATGAAAGCATTATCTTTATTCTCCCTTGCACAGTCCCAATTGCTAAAGCTACTTCGTGTGTTTCTTGCTGGCATGTGGGGAGGGCTCAGAGGTAAGTTTAACGAATCTGCAGGGAGTTGAGTTGAGGCTGCTGTTCCTTGAACCCCATCAAAAAAAAAAACTACTATTGGAAAGGTGACATGTTCAATTGTTGCAAATATTAAGTACGTTTATTGTATGTTGTTAATTAGTGCAGGGCACATGCTGCCTGCACACTTGTACCTGTCCATTCCAGCAGTAATTGATAAGGCAAAAGAGATATAAGGAATACAATAATAACATATCTGCTACCCGCATGTGTATGTTTAGAAGAGTATTTCTCTTGGAATAACTCACATGTTTACTTTACAGGTCTTGGTGGTTCACAAACAAACGATACCAATGATTACGATGTGGCACAGACTTGTAAGCTTACAGAAGCAGGAAATCGACCAAGGCTATGCTTTCTTTTAAAGTGGATGTATGGATGGCAATCGATTTTAATACGCATCGACAATACTTGCCATTTGCTTTCACTCGAAACAAAATTTAGACATAAATGGCTCGGCAAATGCCAATCGCTTTGCTTGTAATTGAATGGCCCTTCGGGTGCCACCTTCTGAACTGAAAATTGGCATTATTGTTTCCTTTCGTGTTATCTTATTTGAATGTCATTTATTTTAAATCTCTCAGTGGGTTATTGGGCTGTAGTTTACTTACATATGTCAGTTGATGATGTCACTAATTCACAGTCTCGGGCACTTATGAATGTGCCTTCCACATGTTTCTTCTAGACCAGTTTTATGTTAACAGTGGGCTCGTGGAAAGTAAGGTACATTCTTGAAGCTGATGGTTTTGCTCATTGCCAGAAACAGAAGCACTTGTGCCACACAGATGATAAGTGACAGATCAAAGGTTTTAATTAAAGGAGAGGTGCAACAACAGGTGCATAACTGGCGCAATGACAGGTGAGGTGCAGCGATGGGGTGGAAAAATACACGGTGACAGGAGGCGAGAGAGCAATTACAGGAAAGGAGCAATAGTAGGGAGATTGGAGCAATGACTGACGGGAGACGGACCACAAGAGAGGAAAGAAAAAAATAAAGAAATAAACAAACAAACAAACAAACAAAGAAGAAAACAAGCATTTGCAATGCAACAGGTCTCGCATTAGTTAGAGTTAGAGAATTTGGCACTGTTTATATTTAGCTGGATATGTTTGCTGTTTTGCTTACTGTATGTGTTAGGGAATGGCAGGTTTGTATGTACGTATATGTGTATTATACTTTATATTATGTATTGTGTACGTGTATGTTATATTACACAAACCTTGACCCACCCCAGAGAACAACTTTGTTCCATGCTCTGACCAGTAAATTATGACTATGGAAAATCCACCATTCTGGCTTATTTTCTGCCATTGTAAAGTTAACAAAATCCAGTTTCATGAATTACAATATGAAATTTATGGTGAGCAAAACAGTTTGTGAACCAGACTCTGTAAAAAACCCATTATGCAATTGCATTACAAACATATATAACAAATTCAGACTTTCAATTTAATATATCCTGAAATGAGTCATCATCACCATAACAATGAATATGTTAGTAGGAAGAACAGCGTAAGTGAAACACTCTCGAGGTTTTCAAGGACCCAAGGACCTGTTCACACTATGGAGCATATTAAACCTCATGCTGTGCATTCGCATTCTCCACGTTTGTTTGGTTAGTAAACCTCATGCTGTGCGTTTTCCCGTCTGTGTGATAGCTTTCATCTATTCTACAAAACAAAAAAAATGAGTTTAAGCTATTAGCATTGTAAATGACAATGCCTTTTATGTTTTAAAATACAAAAATAAAAGGCATTGTCATTTACAGTGCCAATAGCGTAAACTTGCATAAATGCGAGACTTATTGCATTGCAAATGCTTGTTTATACCCTTGTCAGTGCATAATATTCCAACAATGTTGCATCACATTATTATTGACTTTGTATACATTCCTAAAGTTATTAACAGAATGGCAAATCATGACTTTTGTGTAATTACCAATGCATTTCGGATTATTCCACCCTTCTTCAGGGGCAGCTGTAAAGCCAATAATATGCCAACTACCACATTGAAAGTACCGTGACTCGTTTCTAAAATAATCTAGTTCTATCAATGGCATGAAAGAGCGAAATGCCCGGAACAGTGTAGTAAACCAACTCTGCAAATCAGTCATCATGCGCTGTAAATATTCAGCACACCACCAGTTTGTGCTTAGAACCATGTGCTCAGACACGAACATTATAGTGCCGCTCCTTATTTGAGTACCCCAAAAACACTGTAATGACTAAAAAAGGAAGAAAAAGGCAACAAAACCCTTGCTACCAGTGCTAATAATTTTATAAAAAAAGAAATGTCTTTCTGATACGGAGTGCAGCATACTACAAGATCCAGCATGCATCAGTAATCTTACTTGTGCACTGAAACGTGCTGCCTGAGTCTCAGCGCAAAAACCTGTCCTTGTGCATTACAAGCATACATTGACAGCCTATGGCCATCAACCATTATTGGGCACGTTACGCCTCCCTTCCCCCGGGGCCACGGCTGCTGCTGGTTGGTATGCAGTGCGCATGCTCTAGGGACAGAATGAGTGATTAGATCTGTGTCCTCTCAGTTTACCAACCAGGCACTAAGATCTGAAGCCATGTGATCACTGCAGGGATAACCTCTGAACACAGCCTTTGGCTCAGTCCTGAAGACATCATTATCGCTAATGCGCTCCTTCATGGCGCTAGGCATGTAACAGCCCCCCTCTCACCCTCTGACATATTGCATATTTTATTTGCACATGATTTAAAGGCTAGAGCGTTTCTTCCGTCCATTCATTTACAGCGCTTCGTGGCTGCTGCGGTGCTGTTAGACACTGGGCGCTGCCGCAGGGGGCTGTGACGCCGTCAGACTTCAGATTTCAGATCAGGATGGGCCCCCCTCTGACACATGCGGTCGAGGGTTCCAGAATTATCCTGCTATATCGTAGTTGCATGATATAGCACTTAGCACCCCTGACGAGGATTCAGCTATGTCCTCATTTTCTGGGCTCACCGAAGAGGTGTGTTGCCTGCATCTCGGATATCAGATATGCCCCTGGTCAGGTACTTGTCTTAATAACCCAAGTATTCTCACCAATGTTTGCCCTTTGCAACATTTTTTTGTGCAGTTTTGTGTAGCGGGAACTCGACCCGAAGGTATTGCAGCCCTTTACATGAGCGCCAGTTACGTTACACAAGGACGCATTAATTGTGTTAGGCACGGGGAGACCACATTCAGATACCCGATGTAGACTTGGGGGCAGTGCCAGTGATTACAACAGATCCCCTTCGAATATGGAGGCCTACCTCACCAGAAGTGAACATCATCGTTGCTAATGTGCTCCTTCAAGGCGCTAGGCATGTTTTAGCCCCCCCCTCTCGCCCACTGACAGATTGCTTATTTAATTTGCACTGGATTTAAAGGCTAGGGCATTTCTTCCATCCGGTCATTTACAGCACTTCACGGCGGCCGCGCGCTGCAGCAGGGGGCTGTGTCGCCGTCAGACTTCAGATTTAAGATCAGGATGGTCCCCCTTCTGACACATGCGGTCAAGGGTTCCAGTATTATCCTGCTATATCGTAACTGCATGATATAGCGCTTAGTACCCCTGACGAGGATTTAGCTGTGTCCTCGTTTTCTGGGCTCACGGAAGAGGTTTGTTGCCTGCATCTCGGATATCAGATATGCCCTGGTCAGGTGCTTGTCTGAAAAACCCAAGAATTCTTGCCAATGTTTGCCCTTTTCAACATTTTCTTTTGCAGATTTATGTTGCGGGAACTCGACCCGAAGGTATTGCAGTGCTTTACATGAGCGCCAGTTACGTTACACAAGGACGCATACATTTTGTTTGGCACGGGGAGACTACATTCAGATACCCGATGTAGACTTAGGGGCAGTGCCAGTGATTACAACAGATCCCCTTCGAATATGGCGGCCTACCTCACCAGAAGCAAACATCATCATCGCTAATGTGCTCCTTCAAGGTGCTAGACATGTTTTAGCCCCCCCTCTCACCCTCGGACAGATTGCTTATTTTATTTGCACAGGATTTAAAGGCTAGAGCGTTTCTTCCGTCCGGTCATTTACAGCGCTTTGTGGCTGCTGCGGTGCTGTTAGACACTGGGCGCTGCCGCAGGGGGCTGTGACGCCGTCAGACTTCAGATTTAAGATCAGGATGGGCCCCCCTCTGACACATGCGGTCGATAGTTCCAAGAGTATCCTGCTATATCGTAATTGCATGATATAGCGCTTAGTACCCGTGACAAGTATTTAGCTGTGTCCTCATTTCCTGGGTTCACGGAAGAGGTTTGTTGCCTGCATCTCGGACATCAGATGTGCCATGGTCAGGTGCGTGTCTTAAAAACCCAAGTATTCTCGCCAATGTTTGCCCTTTGCAACTTTTTTTTGCAGTTTTATGTAGCGGGAACTCGACCCGAAGGTATTGCAGCACTTTACATGAGCGTCAGTTATGTTATGCAAAGGACGCATTAATTTTGTTAGGCACGGCGAGACTACATTCAGATACCCGATGTAGACTTGGGGACAGTAAGTAAAAAACAAGAGAGGGAGGTAGAGCGAAAGTCTGGATTCTTGCTCCACTAGGGTACTTAAGTAAACACAGAGAATCCAACAAGAAAATTGGAAGGGAAGAGAGTGATCGACAAATGTTGAAGCACTCAGTGTTTTGTAAAATACCCCTCACACACCAAAAGGCCCCTTGGTGTCATGCTTCATCATCGGGGTCTTCGCACCCCTCTATCGGGATGCGGCGTGCTACGACCTACGACTACGCGGGAGCACTAATAGTAATGACTATGTGTGGTGTTAGGTGTGTGGGGTGTATTATTTATAAGTGAGTGGTGGGATGTGGTGAAAAAATTTAAAAAGTACCTGGCGCATGAGTTTGAAAGAAAATGTTTTTTATTCTGAACTCTGGCTGGTACTATTAAAAGAAGTGCAGTGTGAGGTCAGATCTGTTATATTAGGGAACAGGACCTCTGGTGTGCTTTGTCGACATGTTTCGGAGTCAAGCTCCTTCTTCAGGACGGGGGCACGACCTCCCCACCTTACTCACGTATTTTTAATTAAAAAGTGTATTATACAGAAAAGTGACAATAAATAGGCTAAGTGTGCCTACAGCGGTCTGCTACAAGTACAATGACCTGTAGAAAGACAAAAAAGAGAAAACAATAATGGTTACCCTTGTAGCGGGTAGTTCAAGCAGGTGCAGTCACCTGGAACCTCACCAAAATGCTTGTTTTAAAGCCTGTGGAAGGAAAAAGTACTCACAGCACATACAACATAAAACACAAAAGGTACTAGGAGTTACTTATTGGTCATACTTTTGAAGCTTGCTTGTGGGCTTCATGAGCAAAATGGGACGTCTGGGGTGTTGCTTTTATTGCAATCTGTTGGGAAGAATGATGCAGGTTTTAACAAATCGTTCTCACTTACTTAGGTGTCAAGGAGACGGTCTTTTCAAGTTGATCTGTAGAATACTCACACTGACAGGACGCTCTGGACACTGTCTACCCCCAAACGCTGCTCCGCTGTTTGTGAGGCGGTGAACATGCAGACATGTTATTTATACCCTGTTAAGTAATTGGGCGGAAGCATCTGTCTTGCCTAACATGGGTGTTCCGCTCCATGTTAATTGATGAATGCCCATGTATGGAGCGTCCGCTCGTTAGCCATACATCATGCCCCTCTGTCCGTCATGGACAAACATGGAAATAGCGTCTCGTTTGTGCCCCATGCGCGCGCGTGGAAGAGGTTGTTTTGCGCATGCGCCGGATAGCGTTTGTAGCGCATGCGCGTAGGGTACTAGCGCTGCTAAATGGCCAGTGGGTACCGCGCATGCGCATTGGGTATTAGTGGTCCTTATGATAATTATCTACAATGGATTAACTGTATTTGTGGTGACAGCGCTGAGTTTTTGAGATGCTCATTGTTGAATAGTCATACTGATAGGCTAAGTGCCTAGTTCATGAGATGTTCATTATTTAGGAGTCATTGGCGGCCCACTTTTTGACATAGAAGGTGGTTGCATCAAAATTGTCATTGATTATTGGATAATTGAGTCCAAGGCACATTGTCATTAAGCCCAATTAAATGGGTCCCAAGTCTAAAAACCCATCTTTGTTCTTTCTGGAAGAGCCCGGCATCTGAGGGGAGTTGTTCTATAATTGTCCAATTGAGGTCATTTACACAGTGTCCTGCGGTCAGGTAGTGTGTCGCCATTTTCGTTGTACTCTTCTTACAGCGCACATTGCTCTTGTGTTCATTCATTCTTGTTTTTATGGCCCTCGTGGTCATACCCACATATTCAAGGTTACAGGGGCACTTTATCAGGTAGACCACGTTTTTTGAATTGCAATTGGAAAATCTCCTTTGTTCCCAGGTTGTTCCATTTCGGAAGGAAAGTTTTTTACTTTTCTTGGTCAGGTGGCAGCTGCTGCAGTTGCCGCAGGGGAAATGACCCTGGATGTCAACAGTCGGTTGCATCACTGCTGTTGTTGGTTTTGGTCTTGTATGCACCAGCATGTCTCTCAGGTTTCGTCCCCTTCGGTGGGCAAACATAGGTTTTTCAAAGTTAAGGTTGCCACATGTTAGTATCCTCCAATGTTTATTGACAATCTTTGATACTTCATTGGACATGGTGTTGAAAGTTGTTACACATATCGGTCGTTTCTTCTCATTGGCTTCTTTTGTTCGGTCCTCCAGTAGGGCCTCTCGGTTGTTATTCTTGGCCCTTTTCAATGCTTTGTCAATAATCCTCTTGGGGTACTCTCGTAGTTTTAGTTTTTCACTCAGGTCTTTTGCCTGTAATTTGAAACTGGACACATCTGTGCAATTGCGTCTTAGACGTAGGAATTGCCCATACGGTAAGTTCTCTCGCAGGTGCCTGGGGTGAAAACTGTCGTATCTTAACAGACAATTCCTGGATGTTGGCTTGAAGTGGGTGGTGGTTTTTAAACCCCCATCTTCTGCGTAGATATTCAAATCCAGGAAGACCAGTAGGTGGTCCGATATGGTACTTGTGAATTTTAGGAAGGCGTTTTGATTATTCAGCCATATTTGGAAATTTTCAGCAGATTGTCGATCACCTTCCCAGATGACCAGGACGTCATCTATATACCTCCTCCAACATTTGATGTTTGCTCTGTATGGATTCTGTTCATGGAGAATCTTGGTGGTCTCGAGGTGGTGTACATAGAGCCCAGCCAGGCTCGGAGCAAAGGTGCTTCCCATGCTGGTCCCATGGCACTGCTGGTAAATCGTGGTCTTGTATTGAAAAAAGTTTTTTTGAAGTGCCTATGAGATGCATTCTAGAACCAGCCCTCGTGGTGTCTGATACTTCCATTGTGTTGAGAAGAGAACTTCTTCAATGATCACAAGTGTTTCGTCATGAGGAAGGCTGGTATAAAGACTTTCGACGTCTAGGCTGATTAGGAGTTGACTTCCTGGGTCGAAAGTTATGTCCTGCAGGAGTTGTAAGACCGCTTTCGTGTCTTTAAGGTAGGTGTTTGTTGATTGTACTAGTGGGCGCAGAAAAGCATCCACGAATTTCGACAGGGGTTCCAAGATCGAACCGATACCTGATACTATCGGTCTCCCTGGAGGGTTGGTGAGGTTTTTATGAATTTTCGGGATGCTGTAAAAGTACGGAATGCGTGGTTTTTTCTGCTCCAAAAATTCACCTTCTTTTTTGCTCAACCAATCGTGTGCTAGGCCTTCTTCGATCATCCCCCCGATTTTAATCCTCAGGCTCTCTGTTGGGTCCTGTTGTAGGATCATGTAATTGCGTCTATCCGACAGGAGTCTCAAGCATTCATTGTCGTAGGCATCTGCAGTTTGTAGGACGATGGCTCCGCCTTTGTCCGCTGGTTTTATAATGATGCTTGTGTCTTCTGATAGCGCTCTTAGGGCTTGTTGTTCCTCCCTCGTTGTGTTGTGAAAAACTCGTGTGGACGACACATCCAGTTTATTGACTTCTGTCATGAGGGCTTTTTCAAAAGCTAGTAGCTCCAATGGGAGCAAGGAATCTGGTGGGGTGAAGGTAGACTTAGGTCTAAGGCCGGTATCAGTTCTCAGTACTGGAGATGGTTTTTCCATGAAGTAGGCCTGTAGTTTCAATTTGCGTATGAATTCTTGCATCTCAATGTTCACTTTAAAGATATCTGGTCTCTGTGTAGGTACAAAACCCAAGCCTTTATTTAACACTTGTTTTTGTAGTGTTGTTAATGGTTTCAGAGTGAGATTGACCACTAGGTCCCTCTCTGGTTGCTGGTCGATGGTTGGTTGGGTAGGGAGCCTGTCACGCTCCTGGTTTGCCGGGGGTTTCCTTGGTTCTGGTCCTCCCATGCGACATTGTTGCCCTTCCGGTTCCTTCCCCGTGTCCCGGGGCGGGTACCTAAAAAAGGTTGTGGATCATAGAAAGAACCTTCGAAATCCTGGTTCCATTGTGGATATCCCTGAGCATTCGTCGTCGGGCCAAACTGAAATTGTGGGAATGGTGGAGGTCCCATGTATTGTGGGAATTGAGGATACCCTCTCCACCCACGTTGTCTCGGGAATTGTTGTCTTTTTTGTCTCCATCCTCCTCTGTTTGGGCGATACCTTTGACCACTGCCAGAGTTAGAGCTGGCTGAACTGTTATCTGACCCATCACTGTCTATATCACTATTTTGATTCTTGGGCACGTAGTCGGCTTTTGTGTATGGATAAGCTCCTTCTGGTGTGAATTTGTCTTTATCCTTTCTTAATTTATTAAACTTGCTTTGTTTCAGGGTGTACTCAAACTCGGTCATCTGTTGGTTGAGTTCATCTAGTCTAGTTTTAAGGTCGGCAGGTGAGATGTAAGTGCTCAGTTGTACCTCAATTTTTTGGATTTCAATTTTTAATTCTTGTGTTATTCTGGCTGCTGTTTTTACAATGAGGACTAACCAGTCCCTGGTGCAGTGCCAGGAAATTAGTGACCACTCCTTTTTGAATTGGGCGTCTGACTGGAATATAAATGGTTCGTTTTTGACGATCAGACCTGGTGGTCCCATTTTATTCCTAAGATATTCCGTCATTAGTAAACCATGCAGTGCTGCTTTGATTTGATTACGTCTTAGGTTCACTATTTCGTTCCAATCATTAATGTTGGGACCAGTTTCTGGGTTGCTAAGGCCCTCAAACGGGTTGATTGCTGTTAGAATTTTGTCGATCTCATCGTCCCCAAACGTGAGGCCATGTTCGTCCTCCATTTTGAAGACCGCTGGTGTCTATAACTACCTAGTGTGTGTGATTTTATGTGTTGTGGAGAGAGTATGACTCCCGCAGCTGTGCGCTGCCTGAACTAAGTAAAAAACAAGAGAGGGAGGTAGAGCGAAAGTCTGGATTCTTGCTCCACTAGGGTACTTAAGTAAACACAGAGAATCCAACAAGAAAATTGGAAGGGAAGAGAGTGATCGACAAATGTTGAAGCACTCAGTGTTTTGTAAAATACCCCTCACACACCAAAAGGCCCCTTGGTGTCATGCTTCATCATCGGGGTCTTCGCACCCCTCTATCGGGATGCGGCGTGCTACGACCTACGACTACGCGGGAGCACTAATAGTAATGACTATGTGTGGTGTTAGGTGTGTGGGGTGTATTATTTATAAGTGAGTGGTGGGATGTGGTGAAAAAAGTTAAAAAGTACCTGGCGCATGAGTTTGAAAGAAAAAAACTTTTTATTCTGAACTCTGGCTGGTACTATTAAAAGAAGTGCAGTGTGAGGTCAGATCTGTTATATTAGGGAACAGGACCTCTGGTGTGCGTTGTCGACATGTTTCGGAGTCAAGCTCCTTCTTCAGGACGGGGGCACGACCTCCCCACCTTACTCACGTATTTTTAATAAAAAAGTGTATTATACAGAAAAGTGACAATAAATAGGCTAAGTGTGCCTACAGCGGTCTGCTACAAGTACAATGACCTGTAGAAAGACAAAAAAGAGAAAACAACAATGGTTACCCTTGTAGCGGGTAGTTCAAGCAGGTGCAGTCACCTGGAACCTCACCAAAATGCTTGTTTTAAAGCCTGTGGAAGGAAAAAGTACTCACAGCACATACAACATAAAACACAAAAGCTACTAGGAGTTACTTATTGGTCATACTTTTGAAGCTTGCTTGTGGGCTTCATGAGCAAAATGGGACGTCTGGGGTGTTGCTTTTATTGCAATCTGTTGGGAAGAATGATGCAGGTTTTAACAAATCGTTCTCACTTACTTAGGTGTCAAGGGGACGGTCTTTTCAAGTTGATCTGTAGAATACTCACACTGACAGGACGCTCTGGACACTGTCTACCCCCAAACGCTGCTCCGCTGTTTGTGAGGCGGTGAACATGCAGACATGTTATTTATACCCTGTTAAGTAATTGGGCGGAAGCATCTGTCTTGCCTAACATGGGTGTTCCGCTCCATGTTAATTGATGAATGCCCATGTATGGAGCGTCCGCTCGTTAGCCATACATCATGCCCCTCTGTCCGTCATGGACAAACATGGAAATAGCGTCTCGTTTGTGCCCCATGCGCGCGCGTGGAAGAGGTTGTTTTGCGCATGCGCCGGATAGCGTTTGTAGCGCATGCGCGTAGGGTACTAGCGCTGCTAAATGGCCAGTGGGTACCGCGCATGCGCATTGGGTATTAGTGGTCCTTATGAGGATTATCTACAATGGATTAACTGTATTTGTGGTGACAGCGCTGAGTTTTTGAGATGCTCATTGTTGAATAGTCATACTGATAGGCTAAGTGCCTAGTTCATGAGATGTTCATTATTTAGGAGTCATTGGCGGCCCACTTTTTGACATAGAAGGTGGTTGCATCAAAATTGTCATTGATTATTGGATAATTGAGTCCAAGGCACATCGTCATTAAGCCCAATTAAATGGGTCCCAAGTCTAAAAACCCATCTTTGTTCTTTCTGGAAGAGCCCGGCATCTGAGGGGAGTTGTTCTATAATTGTCCAATTGAGGTCATTTACACAGTGTCCTGCGGTCAGGTATTGTGTCGCCATTTTCGTTGTACTCTTCTTACAGCGCACATTGCTCTTGTGTTCATTCATTCTTGTTTTTATGGCCCTCGTGGTCATACCCACATATTCAAGGTTACAGGGGCACTTTATCAGGTAGACCACGTTTTTTGAATTGCAATTGGAAAATCTCCTTTGTTCGCAGGTTGTTCCATTTCGGAAGGAAAGTTTTTTTACTTTTCTTGGTCAGGTGGCAGCTGCTGCAGTTGCCGCAGGGGAAATGACCCTGGATGTCAACAGTCGGTTGCATCACTGCTGTTGTTGGTTTTGGTCTTGTATGCACCAGCATGTCTCTCAGGTTTCGTCCCCTTCGGTGAGCAAACATAGGTTTTTCAAAGTTAAGGTTGCCACATGTTAGTATACTCCAATGTTTATTGACAATCTTTGATACTTCATTGGACATGGTGTTGAAAGTTGTTACACATATCGGTCGTTTCTTCTCATTGGCTTCTTTTGTTCGGTCCTCCAGTAGGGCCTCTCGGTTGTTATTCTTGGCCCTTTTCAATGCTTTGTCAATAATCCTCTTGGGGTACTCTCGTAGTTTTAGTTTTTCACTCAGGTCTTCTGCCTGTAATTTGAAACTGGACACATCTGTGCAATTGCGTCTTAGACGTAGGAATTGCCCATACGGTAAGTTCTCTCGCAGGTGCCTGGGGTGAAAACTGTCGTATCTTAACAGACAATTCCTGGATGTTGGCTTGAAGTGGGTGGTGGTTTTTAAACCCCCATCTGTTGACATCCAGGGTCATTTCCCCTGCGGCAACTGCAGCAGCTGCCACCTGACCAAGAAAAGTAAAAAACTTTCCTTCCGAAATGGAACAACCTGGGAACAAAGGAGATTTTCCAATTGCAATTCAAAAAACGTGGTCTACCTGATAAAGTGCCCCTGTAACCTTGAATATGTGGGTATGACCACGAGGGCCATAAAAACAAGAATGAATGAAAACAAGAGCAATGTGCGCTGTAAGAAGAGTACAACGAAAATGGCGAGACACTACCTGACCGCAGGACACTGTGTAAATGACCTCAATTGGACAATTATAGAACAACTCCCCTCAGATGCCGGGCTCTTCCAGAAAGAACAAAGATGGGTTTTTAGACTTGGGACCCATTTAATTGGGCTTAATGACGATGTGCCTTGGACTCAATTATCCAATAATCAATGACAATTTTGATGCAACCACCTTCTATGTCAAAAAGTGGGCCGCCAATGACTCCTAAATAATGAACATCTCATGAACTAGGCACTTAGCCTATCAGTATGACTATTCAACAATGAGCATCTCAAAAACTCAGCGCTGTCACCACAAATACAGTTAATCCATTGTAGATAATCATCATAAGGACCACTAATACCCAATGCGCATGCGCGGTACCCACTGGCCATTTAGCAGCGCTAGTACCCTACGCGCATGCGCTACAAACGCTATCCGGCGCATGCGCAAAACAACCTCTTCCACGCGCGCGCATGGGGCACAAACGAGACGCTATTTCCATGTTTGTCCATGACGGACAGAGGGGCATGATGTATGGCTAACGAGCGGACGCTCCATACATCGGCATTCATCAATTAACATGGAGCGGAACACCCATGTTAGGCAAGACAGATGCTTCCGCCCAATTACTTAACAGGGTATAAATAACATGTCTGCATGTTCACCGCCTCACAAACAGCGGAGCAGCGTTTGGGGGTAGACAGTGTCCAGAGCGTCCTGTCAGTGTGAGTATTCTACAGATCAACTTGAAAAGACCGTCCCCTTGACACCTAAGTAAGTGAGAACGATTTGTTAAAACCTGCATCATTCTTCCCAACAGATTGCAATAAAAGCAACACCCCAGACGTCCCATTTTGCTCATGAAGCCCACAAGCAAGCTTCAAAAGTATGACCAATAAGTAACTCCTAGTACCTTTTGTGTTTTATGTTGTATGTGCTGTGAGTACTTTTTCCTTCCACAGGCTTTAAAACAAGCATTTTGGTGAGGTTCCAGGTGACTGCACCTGCTTGAACTACCCGCTACAAGGGTAACCATTGTTGTTTTCTCTTTTTTGTCTTTCTACAGGTCATTGTACTTGTAGCAGACCGCTGTAGCCACACTTAGCCTATTTATTGTCACTTTTCTGTATAATACACTTTTTTATTAAAAATACGTGAGTAAGGTGGGGAGGTCGTGCCCCCGTCCTGAAGAAGGAGCTTGACTCCGAAACATGTCGACAACGCACACCAGAGGTCCTGTTCCCTAATATAACAGATCTGACCTCACACTGCACTTCTTTTAATAGTACCAGCCAGAGTTCAGAATAAAAAGTTTTTTTCTTTCAAACTCATGCGCCAGGTACTTTTTAACTTTTTTCACCACATCCCACCACTCACTTATAAATAATACACCCCACACACCTAACACCACACATAGTCATTACTATTAGTGCTCCCGCGTAGTCGTAGGTCGTAGCACGCCGCATCCCGATAGAGGGGTGCGAAGACCCCGATGATGAAGCATGACACCAAGGGGCCTTTTGGTGTGTGAGGGGTATTTTACAAAACACTGAGTGCTTCAACATTTGTCGATCACTCTCTTCCCTTCCAATTTTCTTGTTGGATTCTCTGTGTTTGACTTGGGGACAGTGCCAGTGATTACAACAGATCCCCTTCGAATATGGCGGCCTACCTCAACAGACGCGAACATCATTGTCGCTAATGCGCTCCTTCAAGGCGCTAGCGGTACAAAAGGGGGTGGTGATGGACGGAGCATCTGAACCAATCAAACACTCACACCCAGTCAAAAGATCTGGGTTTAATCCATCACCGTTCTTTAGCCCACTCTGCCACCCCAGTTCAGACATGGCCATATAAAATCAGTCTGACCCTGTGCCTCATGGGAACAGTCCAGCCCGAACTGCCAAGCCATGCCTTTCCTGGACCGGAAACAAGCTTCCGAGGACCGGTTTCTGGCATTACAGCCGTCTTCAGCCCGGCTTGCTTGAATCCAGTGGCAAAGTGAGCAAGGGACTCACGTCTGAGCATACCCTGCCACACTTATGGCGGCCAAAGCGGTACAAAAGGGGGTGGTGATGGACGGAGCATCTGAACCAATCAAACACTCACACCCAGTCAAAAGATCTGGGTTTAATCCATCACCGTTCTTTAGCCCACTCTGCCACCCCAGTTCAGACATGGCCATATGCAAATCAGTCTGACCCTGTGCCTCATGGGAACAGTCCAGCCCGAACTGCCAAGCAATGCCTTCCCTGGACCGGAAACAAGCTTCCGAGGACCGGTTTCTGGCATTACAGCTGTCTTCAGCCCGGCTTGCTTGAATCCAGTGGCAAAGTGAGCAAGGAACTCACGTCTGAGCATACCCTGCCACACTTATGACGGCCAAAGCGGTACAAAAGGGGGTGGTGATGGACGGAGCATCTGAACCAATCAAACACTCACACCCAGTCAAAAGATCTGGGTTTAATCCATCACCGTTATTTAGCCCACTCTGCCACCCCAGTTCAGACATGGCCATATGCAAATCAGTCTGACCCTGTGCCTCATGGGAACAGTCCAGCCCGAACTGCCAAGCCATGCCTTCCCTGGACCGGAAACAAGCTTCCGAGGACCGGTTTCTGGCATTACAGCCGTCTTCAGCCCGGCTTGCTTGAATCCAGTGGCAAAGTGAGCAAGGGACTCACGTCTGAGCATACCCTGCCACACTTATGGCGGCCAAAGCGGTACAAAAGGGGGTGGTGATGGACGGAGCATCTGAACCAATCAAACACTCACACCCAGTCAAAAGATCTGGGTTTAATAAATCACCGTTCTTAAGCCCACTCTGCCACCCCAGTTCAGACATGGCCATATGCAAATCAGTGTGACCCTGTGCCTCATGGGAACAGTCCAGCCCGAACTGCCAAGCCATGCCTTCCCTGGACCGGAAACAAGCTTCCGAGGACCGGTTTCTGGCATTACAGCCGTCTTCAGCCCGGCTTGCTTGAATCCAGTGGCAAAGTGAGCAAGGGACTCATGTCTGAGCATACCCTGCCACACTTATGGCGGCCAAAGCGGTACAAAAGGGGGTGGTGATGGACGGAGCATCTGAACCAATCAAACACTCACACCCACTCAAAAGATCTGGGTTTAATAAATCACCGTTCTTAAGCCCACTCTGCCACCCCAGTTCAGACATGGCCATATGCAAATCAGTCTGACCCTGTGCCTCATGGGAACAGTCCAGCCCGAACTGCCAAGCCATGCCTTCCCTGGACCGGAAACAAGCTTCCGAGGACCGGTTTCTGGCATTACAGCCGTCTTCAGCCCGGCTTGCTTGAATCCAGTGGCAAAGTGAGCAAGGGACTCATGTCTGAGTATACCCTGCCACACTTATGGCGGCCAAAGCGGTACAAAAGGGGGTGGTGATGGACGGAGCATCTGAACCAATCAAACACTCACACCCAGTCAAAAGATCTGGGTTTAATAAATCACCGTTCTTAAGCCCACTCTGCCACCCCAGTTCAGACATGGCCATATGCAAATCAGTCTGACCCTGTGCCTCATGGGAACAGTCCAGCCCGAACTGCCAAGCCATGCCTTCCCTGGACCGGAAACAAGCTTCCGAGGACCGGTTTCTGGCATTACAGCCATCTTCAGCCCGGCTTGCTTGAATCCAGTGGCAAAGTGAGCAAGGGACTCATGTCTGAGCATACCCTGCCACACTTATGGCGGCCAAAGCGGTACAAAAGGGGGTGGTGATGGACGGAGCATCTGAACCAATCAAACACTCACACCCAGTCAAAAGATCTGGGTTTAATAAATCACCGTTCTTAAGCCCACTCTGCCACCCCAGTTCAGACATGGCCATATGCAAATTAGTCTGACCCTGTGCCTCATGGGAACAGTCCAGCCCGAACTGCCAAGCCATGCCTTCCCTGGACCGGAAACAAGCTTCCGAGGACCGGTTTCTGGCATTACAGCCGTCTTCAGCCCGGCTTGCTTGAATCCAGTGGCAAAGTGAGCAAGGGACTCATGTCTGAGCATACCCTGCCACACTTATGGCGGCCAAAGTAGTACAAAAGGGGGTGGTGATGGACGGAGCATCTGAACCAATCAAACACTCACACCCAGTCAAAAGATCTGGGTTTAATAAATCACCGTTCTTAAGCCCACTCTGCCACCCCAGTTCAGACATGGCCATATGCAAATCAGTCTGACCCTGTGCCTCATGGGAACAGTCCAGCCCGAACTGCCAAGCCATGCCTTCCCTGGACCGGAAACAAGCTTCCGAGGACCGGTTTCTGGCATTACAGCCGTCTTCAGCCCGGCTTGCTTGAATCCAGTGGCAAAGTGAGCAAGGGACTCACGTCTGAGCATACCCTGCCACACTTATGGCGGCCAAAGCGGTACAAAAGGGGGTGGTGATGGACGGAGCATCTGAACCAATCAAACACTCACACCCAGTCAAAAGATCTGGGTTTAATCCATCACCGTTCTTTAGCCCACTCTGCCACCCCAGTTCAGACATGGCCATATGCAAATCAGTCTGACCCTGTGCCTCATGGGAACAGTCCAGCCTGAACTGCCAAGCCATGCCTTCCCTGGACCGGAAACAAGCTTCCGAGGACCGGTTTCTGGCATTACAGCCGTCTTCAGCCCGGCTTGCTTGAATCCAGTGGCAAGGTGAGCAAGGGACTCACGTCTGAGCATACCCTGCCACACTTATGGCGCCCAAAGCGGTACAAAAGGGGGTGGTGATGGACGGAGCATCTGAACCAATCAAACACTCACACCCAGTCAAAAGAACTGGGTTTAATCCATCACCGTTCTTTAGCCCACTCTGCCACCCCAGTTCAGACATGGCCATATGCAAATCAGTCTGACCCTGTGCCTCATGGGAACAGTCCAGCCCGAACTGCCAAGCCATGCCTTCCCTGGACCGGAAACAAGCTTCTGAGGACCGGTTTCTGGCATTACAGCCGTCTTCAGCCCGGCTTGCTTGAATCCAGTGGCAAAGTGAGCAAGGGACTCACGTCTGAGCATACCCTGCCACACTTATGGCGGCCAAAGCAGTACAAAAGGGGGTGGTGATGGACGGAGCATCTGAACCAATCAAACACTCACACCCAGTCAAAAGATCTGGGTTTAATAAATCACCGTTCTTAAGCCCACTCTGCCACCCCAGTTCAGACATGGCCATATGCAAATCAGTCTGACCCTGTGCCTCATGGGAACAGTCCAGCCCGAACTGCCAAGCCATGCCTTCCCTGGACCGGAAACAAGCTTCCGAGGACCGGTTTCTGGCATTACAGCCGTCTTCAGCCCGGCTTGCTTGAATCCAGTGGCAAAGTGAGCAAGGGACTCACGTCTGAGCATACCCTGCCACACTTATGGCGGCCAAAGCGGTACAAAAGGGGGTGGTGATGGACGGAGCATCTGAACCAATCAAACACTCACACTCAGTCAAAAGAGCTGGGTTTAATCCATCACCGTTCTTTTGCCCACTCTGCCACCCCAGTTCAGTCATGGCCATATGCAAATCAGTCTGACGCTGTGCCTCATGGGAACAGTCCAGCCCGAACTGCCAAGCCATGCCTTCCCTGGACCGGAAACAAGCTACCGAGGACCGGTTTCAGGCATTACAGCCGTCTTCAGCCCTGCTTGCTTGAATCCAGTGGCAAAGTGAGCAAGGGACTCACGTCTGAGCATACCCTGCCACACTTATGGCGGCCAAAGCGGTACAAAAGGGGGTGGTGATGGACGGAGCATCTGAACCAATCAAACACTCACACCCAGTCAAAAGATCTGGGCTTAATAAATCACCGTTCTTAAGCCCACTCTGCCAACCCCAGTTCAGACATGGCCATATGCAAATCAGTGTGACCCTGTGCCTCATGGGAACAGTCCAGCCCGAACTGCCAAGCCATGCCTTCCCTGGACCGGAAACAAGCTTCCGAGGACCGGTTTCTGGCATTACAGCCGTCTTCAGCCCGGCTTGCTTGAATCCAGTGGCAAAGTGAGCAAGGAACTCACGTCTGAGCATACCCTGCCACACTTATGGCGGCCAAAGCGGTACGAAAGGGGGTGGTGATGGACGGAGCATCTGAACCAATCAAACACTCACACCCAGTCAAAAGATCTGGGTTTAATCCATCACCGTTCTTTAGCCCACTCTGCCACCCCAGTTCAGACATGGCCATATGCAAATCAGTCTGACCCTGTGCCTCATGGGAACAGTCCAGCCCGAACTGCCAAGCCATGCCTTCCCTGGACCGGAAACAAGCTTCCGAAGACCGGTTTCTGGCATTACAGCCGTCTTCAGCCCGGCTTGCTTGAATCCAGTAGCAAAGTGAGCAAGGGACTCATGTCTGAGCATACCCTGCCACACTTATGGCGGCCAAAGCGGTACAAAAGGGGGTGGTGATGGACGGAGCATCTGAACCAATCAAACACTCACACCCAGTCAAAAGATCTGGGTTTAATAAATCACCGTTCTTAAGCCCACTCTGCCACCCCAGTTCAGACATGGCCATATGCAAATCAGTCTGACCCTGTGCCTCATGGGAACAGTCCAGCCCGAACTGCCAAGCCATGCCTTCCCTGGACCGGAAACAAGCTTCCGAGGACCGGTTTCTGGCATTACAGCCGTCTTCAGCCCGGCTTGCTTGAATCCAGTGGCAAAGTGAGCAAGGGACTCACGTCTGAGCATACCCTGCCACACTTATGGTGGCCAAAGCGGTACAAAAGGGGGTGGTGATGGACGGAGCATCTGAACCAATCAAACACTCACACCTAGTCAAAAGATCTGGGTTTAATCCATCACCGTTCTTTAGCCCACTCTGCCACCCCAGTTCAGACATGGCCATATGCAAATCAGTCTGACCCTGTGCCTCATGGGAACAGTCCAGCCCGAACTGCCAAGCCATGCCTTCCCTGGACCGGAAACAAGCTTCCGAGGACCGGTTTCTGGCATTACAGCCGTCTTCAGCCCGGCTTGCTTGAATCCAGTGGCAAGGTGAGCAAGGGACTCACGTTTGAGCATACCCTGCCACACTTATGGCGGCCAAAGCGGTACAAAAGGGGGTGGTGATGGACGGAGCATCTGAACCAATCAAACACTCACACCCAGTCAAAAGATCTGGGTTTAATCCATCACCGTTCTTTAGCCCACTCTGCCACCCCAGTTCAGACATGGCCATATGCAAATCAGTCTCACCCTGTGCCTCATGGGAACAGTCCAGCCCGAACTGCCAAGCCATGCCTTCCCTGGACCGGAAACAAGCTTCCGAGGACCGGTTTCTGGCATTACAGCCGTCTTCAGCCCGGCTTGCTTGAATCCAGTGGCAAAGTGAGCAAGGGACTCACGTCTGAGCATACCCTGCCACACTTATGGCGGCCAAAGCAGTACAAAAGGGGGTGGTGATGGACGGAGCATCTGAACCAATCAAACACTCACACCCAGTCAAAAGATCTGGGTTTAATAAATCACCGTTCTTAAGCCCACTCTGCCACCCCAGTTCAGACATGGCCATATGCAAATCAGTCTGACCCTGTGCCTCATGGGAACAGTCCAGCCCGAACTGCCAAGCCATGCCTTCCCTGGACCGGAAACAAGCTTCCGAGGACCGGTTTCTGGCATTACAGCCGTCTTCAGCCCGGCTTGCTTGAATCCAGTGGCAAAGTGAGCAAGGGACTCACGTCTGAGCATACCCTGCCACACTTATGGCGGCCAAAGCGGTACAAAAGGGGGTGGTGATGGACGGAGCATCTGAACCAATCAAACACTCACACTCAGTCAAAAGATCTGGGTTTAATCCATCACTGTTCTTTTGCCCACTCTGCCACCCCAGTTCAGTCATGGCCATATGCAAATCAGTCTGACGTTGTGCCTCATGGGAACAGTCCAGCCCGAACTGCCAAGCCATGCCTTCCCTGGACCGGAAACAAGCTACCGAGGACCGGTTTCAGGCATTACAGCCGTCTTCAGCCCTGCTTGCTTGAATCCAGTGGCAAAGTGAGCAAGGGACTCATGTCTGAGCATACCCTGCCACACTTATGGCGGCCAAAGCGGTACAAAAGGGGGTGGTGGTGGACGGAGCATCTGAACCAATCAAACACTCTCACCCAGTCAAAAGATCTGGGTTTAATCCATCATCATTCTTTAGCCCACTCTGCTACCCCAGTTCAGACATGGCCATATGCAAATCAGTCTGATCCAGTGCCTCATGGGAACAGTCCAGCCCGAACTGCCAAGCCATGCCTTCCCTGGACCGGAAACAAGCTTCCGAGGACCGGTTTCTGGCATTACAGCCGTCTTCAGCCCGGCTTGCTTGAATCCAGTGGCAAAGTGAGCAAGGGACTCACGTCTGAGCATACCCTGCCACACTTATGGCGGCCAAAGCGGTACAAAAGTGGGTGTTGATGGACGGAGCATCTGAACCAATCAAACACTCACACCCAGTCAAAAGATCTGGGTTTAATCCATCACCGTTCTTTAGCCCACTCTGCCACCCCAGTTCAGACATGGCCATATGCAAATCAGTCTGACCCTGTGTCTCATGGGAACAGTCCAGCCCGAACTGCCAAGCCATGCCTTCACCTGACCGGAAACAAGCTTCCGAGGACCGGTTTCTGGCATTACAGCCATCTTCAGCCCGGCTTGCTTGAATCCATTGGCAAAGTGAACAAGGGACTCACGTCTGAGCATACCCTGCCACACTTATGGCGGCTAAAGCGGTACAAAAGGGGGTGGTGATGGACGGAGCATCTGAACCAATCAAACACTCACTCCCAGTCAAAAGATCTGGGTTTAATCCATCACCGTTCTTTAGCCCACTCTGCCACCCCAGTTCAGACATGGCCATATGCAAATCAGTCTGACCCTGTGCCTCATGGGAACAGTCCAGCCCGAACTGCCAAGCCATGCCTTCACTGGACCGGAAACAAGCTTCCGAGGACCGGTTTCTGGCATTACAGCCGTCTTCAGCCCGGCTTGCTTGAATCCATTGGCAAAGTGAGCAAGGGACTCACGTTTGAGCATACCCTGCCACACTTATGGCGACCAAAGCGGTACAAAAGGGGGTGGTGATGGACGGAGCATCTGAACCAATCAAACACTCACACCTAGTCAAAAGATCTGGGTTCAAGGTGCTAGGCGTGTTTTAGCCCCCCTCTCGCCCTCTGACAGATTGCTTATTTTATTTGCACGGGATTTAAAGGCTAGAGCATTTCTTCCGTCTGTTCATTTACAGCGCTTCCTGGAAAATGCAAGGGTAGATTCCTTCCAACGCGGGGAGCCCAATTAATAGCCTGGACTCTGAAACGAAACTGGCACAACAGCCCTGTTTCGAAAGTATGCCCTGCACAAGTGGACGGGTATGCGGAAGTTATCGCCTGTGAGGAGAAATGCTCTGAAGTATGCTTCTCTAAACACCAGTGGGGCGCGCTCACCACAGTGGAGCAGGGCCGGGAATGGAAACTAGTGTTGCGTGCGCACCACAGAGGAGCAGGGGAGGGAGCGGACAGCGAGGCGAATGCGCGCTGCTGCGCGTGCTGGCCACCGTCGGGAATGGGCGGGACAAGCGCCCGCCTTTGCCCAACTGCATGCCTTATTTCTGTCAAAAAGACACGCTCAAGCTAATGGCAGCGGGGAAAGCATGATCACACGCACTAGCGTGTGGTCAGCTTTCAGAATCCCTTTCAAGGGGTCTCGCACTGCACGACAGTGCTGCGCACTACAACGTTAGGCGCGAGACCTAAAAAGGAAGTCAGCGTGAGCAGTGACAAGAGAGGGGGCAGAGATAGGAGACTGGAATGGCACGAGACAAGGTCAAAGAATGGAATGAAGAGATCATGAATAGTGCTGATCATAGGAAAGAGATGGTTACTGTATGGAATGGCAGTGACACGAGAGTAAGGACAGAAAAAAAGAAAGGGGGAATGAAAATGAGAAAAAGGTCGGGTTTGGTGGCTCAATGCAACCAATGCAGGAATCTGTCTTTGACCTCAATGTCTTAGGTTCAAATCATGATAGGTCTACTCAGCCTTTTAACTCTCGATGGTTGATAAAAATGAGTATAATTTAGTTGAGGACAGTGCAGGAATGAGAGATTCCAGCGGATCTGGCAGCTATTATTGAGCCGGATTGGGGCACCCCCTAACCCCAGAGAATTATGCTGCATTTATCCTGGTGTAATTTGCTGACACCGGAACACAATCAGCAGTGCTCGCTCTTGTCTGTTTCCATTTCGAGAGGTGAAGAGGCCTTCTTATTTTCAATTCCAGTTGTGCCCAAAACAAAGACTGAATTTAAGGTGCCATCAGCCCTCTTTTTGTTGCAGTCTCATTCTGGGTGGGAGCTATCTGGAGCCTGTCACCTGGATGCCAGTACAATAGAGGGAAACAAAGGCACACAGCTTGTTTTAACTCTACAACTACTTAATCGAAGCTGAGATTTGAAGGCAGGTTTCTGACTTTGTTAACTCCCTGTATATAAGAGATGTTCATGCAGAGTACGAATATAAAATGCATCAGTCTGTATGAGGAGTCACAAGAATAACAATTTAAATAGCACATACTGATTAATTTTTTTTATTCAGTTCTTTATAGAGCTACCCATCTCAATATAGGGAGCCAGTGCACTTTACATTATACACATTATACATTGACAATAAATCATACAAGTATGAACATCAATGTACAGGATGTGGTATATTAGCCAAAGAGGATTACAAGATGTAGGAGTCACATAGCATCCTTACTGGTAGGCATTATTTGTTTAGTGTGCAAGGCCAGGAAAAACAGAATGTCAGGATTTAACGTAACACAATGCTTGGGGTTGTCGGTAACGTTGTTTTTTGTGAAAGAATGAGTGCCTGTTGCCCAAGCTTTGATCAGAAGCCTGCAACGGTTTAATAAAATGTTGAATACCAAAGGCTGCATAGTCCTGAAACCACATAATTCTTCCTTAATCCACTACCGGGTTCTCTGTGCCCCTTTGTTGTGGCTCTTGCTATCATATGCCTTCTCCCCACAGTCTTGATGTTCCCAGCTGCTCAGCCAGTGAGTGAGGTCATTGGATGGTTGGACTGTTGAGAGTGTTGGTGCATGGATGAGTGGACAGTTGAATTGAGAAGGGCTGAGCAGCAGGATGCTACTCCTGGTGGGGCTTAACCTGATTTACCTGTAACCTGATTTAAACCTAATAAACCTACATCTGTTGTAACCTGCGAAACTACATCTTTGATTGTAACACTGGCGATGAGCGGAAAAGAAACTAAGTGTAAGGAACTAGAAATTATGAAGAAACTAGAGAAACTTAGAAGTAACTAGAAGAATTAAGAGGATTACAAAGAAAAAGAGTTTGAAACCTGAAAAGAAGAATTGCACCTGGCAGCCCCACCAGTGTCTCTGTAGATCAGACAGCCAGCAGTCCAGGGCAATTGATCAGGACAGCATACTGTGTACAGAACTCAGCTGCTGAGTTGAAAGGACTTTGCTGTCAACTAGATTGAAATTGGTATGTACAAGAAGATTTCATAGGTTTTTTTTTCGTTTTTTTTTCCATTGGCAATTCAAATAGTGTACAATTTGACATCCATGTCATTTTTTAACAGAGTAGATAGCAGGTATAACAATGTATAACCAAGCAATGGCAAAATATTACATAAATGTCACATGTCCTGTAAGCTGTCCTTGTTGAAGTGATTCATGAAGGTTTAACACATTAGCTTGTCTCTGTACCAATGTATATTTTCCGGACTTAGGCATCAAGAAGGCTATCTAGGTCACATCCTGCTCGTCTCCAATCTGTGTTGTATTCTGTCTCATCGCCCCCAGCCAGCCCACAAATGGGACCCCAAATGTCTTAACGTCTGGATGCAACAGGCATTAACTCCCAGAAATCAGTGAGTTGTTCTTGGCAGAACGTAGCATCTCAAATCCAGTCTTTCAGCTTGGGAGGGTGCGGCCTACCCCACTTCATGGCAAACCTGCATTTGGCTAATAATATCAGCATAGCTAAGAGTCTGCAAATTCCCACCGGGGCTTGCTTTACGAAGCCCAGTAAGTCCAACAGTGCCCAGGGCTCTATTTGAATCATGAGTATCTGGCTTATTATCAAAAATATCTCCTAGCAATATTTTGCTATCTTGAGGCACTCCCAGGCCATGTGTAGGAAAGTAGCCTGATCTGTGTGGCATCTCGAGCACTACGCATTTGGCCTTGTGCCCATCCGGAACAATTGTATAGGTGTGCAATAATACTCGTTTAGGAATTGAAAGTGAATTAACCTGAGCTTATAATTTGGGATAACTGTTCAAGTTGCGCACAGCAAAAGTTGCATTCCTCATCTGTAATTTGTGGGTGTAGCTCTGCATTCCATTTCTCTCTATGATTAGGGGATGCTACAGGATAGTGTGTTTGCATGGATGAGTAGAGTCTAGTAATAAGTGCCTTTGGTGAGAGGGTGGTGAGTATGTTTTCCAAGGGCTGTTAGGTATGTGGGGGCTCCAGAAATGTACTATGCAGATGCCAGCAGACAGTCATTGTGCAATTTCCATCCATTATTATTAGGTATGTTTTTTATCACTTTACTTATGAATACGTCATCTGCTATCTGCTTTCTACCACTTTGCTCAGTTTCTTTCCATAGTTTTCAGCAAGTGCCGCTAGAGCTAACTCATAGACATCCTCTGCTTCTTCTGTTGTATCATTTCCCATACTTCTTAAATTGATGACAGGTTTGGGCAGAGTTTTTAGGACTTTTCTCCCTTCTACACCTAGGTTCAGTTTCAACATTGCTAATTTCTTGCTAGCAACAGAAACTTCTCCACCAATTGCTTCCAAATACGTCGTGAAAGCATCAAGCCAATCTTCCCAATCCATACACATAGGCCAGGCTCCTCCAAAATACAGGCGGTGGAAGAATGGATTGAGTTGTCATAGTGAAGCAGCAGTTCCCAGTGAAGAAAAAATTCAAATGAGGAGATATTACTAGAGATAGTCTTAAAACGTGTGAAGAGAAAAAAAATCTCACATCAATTGTAAAGGGCATCCAATCTCCAATATCGGAATATTAACAGATACAAGGTAATTTAATGAAGAAAAATCTCACCCGAAAAATCTCACCCTGTGCCACAAAGCTGAAGTCTGTAAATAGCACCGCAGCGTTAATTGCAGAGTTTAGAGGCGAAATTTGCTAATGCGGCGAGATTGAAATTAAAATTACCGATGTTGACATACAAACGCTTTTTCCGGAATGTAAATTCGCGCTGTGTGATCTCCTCAGTAAGATTCACTCCAGTGAGCAGTCAGCGTAATCGGAACACAGGAATACTTGATTCCCCCAAGATGGCGGCACGTTGAACGTCATGAGTAGCACGTCATGCGTCATACGTAGTGCGCGACTCCACCATCACACAGAATACTACTATAATCAGAGCTCCGGTGTATTCATCAAGATGACGGCACACACATTCAGCACTCGCGCCTGTGTGATGATTCGAAATGGCGCGGGTGCACACACAGACTCCAACGACTCGCAGAAAACTGCCAAACACCTAAATGTACGTTTTTTACGCTACTTACATGCGGTCCTCGAGGAAAAGTGGTTCCACAATATCTGTGCTATACACACGCTGCCGAGGGTCTTCAGGGCTTCCAAGACGGCGATCAACCGATTTTTGCCTCAATGAAATACCCAATCAAAAGTCAAAAGTGCTAAAAGTTTCGCTGTTCTCCTCTTCTTTTTCATAAGGTGCATCCCACCCTCATCACCATTTTTAAGGAGGGAAAATAGCTGTATTCTTTAATGAAGTGTTTTATTAAGCATAAGAAGAGTAACCCCCAGAAGCCGTTTCTCATCCATCTCAGCTAGTACTGTCCCTGGATTCCACAATCCAGAATCCAGTGACAGAGCCAGCAGTTGCTATGGAATCACTGTCAAAATATCGACCTACAAAATATCGACCTACAGGAATATCGATGCAGAAATATCGAAGGCAAGAATATCGACATCCTATCTACAACATGGTACGTACAAAAATATCGGAAAAAATATATAGATGTTAAAAATATCGATGTTAAAATATCGGGTTTTTTTCTGTAAAAATATAAATGTAAAATAAAGCAAATAACACTAATAAATAAAATAAACATAATTAAAAATATCTAATAATGTTTAAAATGAATAAATAATACATATATAATAATAATACATTAATTAAACATATACATAAAATATATATTATATACATACGTAAGTTGTAATAATTAATTTAATAATTTATAAATTAATAAAAAATATTATAAATTACAAATACATTTACAAACATAAAACAAAAACATCAATAAAAAGTAAAGAATTACATTGAATAAATTAAAAAAATTAAATATACATTTAATATTTTTTAAATTAATTATATACTACATTATCTAAATTTATACAAAAAGAATTAAATATCTAAATAAATAAAAATAATATTCAAAATCCATAAGTAAAAAAAATACAGTAATAAAAGTGTTGGATAGCATAGAACTTAAAATTACCATTCCCACTCCAGAGAGCGCAACAGTAGAGAAACTGTTGTATAGCGTAGAGGTAAAAATTACTATTCCACCTCCAGAGAGTCCAACAGTAGGGAAAACATTGGATAGCGTAGAGGTAAAAATTACTATTCCAACTCCAGAGAGTGCAACAGTAGGGAAAGCGTTGGATAGCATAGGGGTAAGAATTACTATTCCAACTCCAGAGAGTGCAGCAGTAGGGAAAACATTGGATAGCTTAAGGGTAAAAATTACTATTCCAACTCCAGAGAGTGCAACAGTAGGGAAAGCGTTGGATAGCGTAGGGGTAAAAATTACTATTCCAACTCCAGAGAGTGCAACAGTTGGGAAAACATTGGATAGCGTAAGGGTAAAAATTACTATTCCACCTCCAGAGAGTCCAACAGTAGGGAAAACATTGGATAGCGTAGAGGTAAAAATTACTATTCCAACTCCAAAAAGTGCAACAGTAGGGAAAGCGTTGGATAGCGTAGGGGTAAAAATTACTATTCCAACTCCAAAAAGTGCAACAGTAGGGAAAGCGTTGGATAGTGTAGGGGTAAACATTACTATTCCTACTCCAGAGAGTGCAACAGTAGGGAAAGCGTTGGATAGCGTAGGGGTAAAAATTACTATTCCAACTCCAGAGAGTGCAGCAGTAGGGAAAACATTGGATAGCTTCAGGGTAAAAATTACTATTCCAACTCCAGAGAGTGCAACAGTAGGGAAAGCGTTGGATAGCGTAGGGGTAAAAATTACTATTCCAACTCCAGAGAGTGCAACAGTAGGGAAAGCGTTGGATAGCGTAGGGGTAAAGATTACTATTCCCACTCCAGAGAGTGCAACCGTAGGGAAAACATTGGATAGCGTAGGGGTAAAAATTACTATTCCAACTCCAGAAACTGCAACAGTAGGGAAAGCGTTGGATAGCGTAGGGGTAAAAATTACTATTCCAACTCCAGAGAGTGCAACAGTAGGGAAAGCGTTGGATAGCGTAGGGGTAAGAATTACTGTTCCCACTCCAGAGAGTGCAACAGTAGGGAAAGCGTTGGATAGCGTAGAGGTAACATTTACTATTCCAACTCCAGAGAGTGCAACAGTAGGGAAAGCGTTGGATAGCGTAGGGGTAAAAATTACTATTCCCACTCCAGAGAGTGCAACAGTAGGGAAAACGTTGGATAGTGTAGGGGTAGAAATTACTATTCCAACTCCAGAGAGTGCAACAGTAGGGAAAGCGTTGGATAGCATAGGGGTAAAAATTACTATTCCAACTCCAGTGAGTGCAACAGTAGGGAAAGCGTTGGATAGCGTAGGGGTAAAAATTACTATTCCCACTCCAGAGAGTGCAACAGTAGGGAAAGAGTTGGATAGCGTAGGGGTAAAAATTACTATTCCCACTCCAGAGAGTGCAACAGTAGGGAAAGCGTTGGATAGCGTAGAGGTAACATTTACTATTCCAAATCCAGAGAGTGCAACAGTAGGGAAAGCGTAGGATAGAGTAGGGGTAAAAATTACTATTTCCACTCCAGAGAGTGCAACAGTAGGGAAAGCGCTGGATAGCGTAGGGGTAAAAATTAGTATTCCCACTCCAGAGAGTGCAACAGTAGGGAAAGCGTTGGATAGCGTAGGGGTAAAAATTACTATTCCCACTCCAGAGAGTGCAACAGTAGAGAAAGCATTGGATAGCGTAGAAGTTAAATATAACATACTTATAAATAATTGTTGAAACTAAAATATTTAAAAATGTAATTTTTAAATAACTACATCATTTGCAAATACCCATTAATAATGACTAAAAACATATTTAAAATTGAATAAATAATTAACACTAAATTAACAATAAATATCAATAAATATGAATTAATAAATATAAATTACCAAATAATATATATTGAACACTAAAATATTTTTCAAAACAAAAATCATATTGATAATAAAAAATTAATTAACAATTAAAAAATGGTAAACAATACATTTATTTTTAAATAAAAAACATTTTTATTAAAAATTAATTCCCAATTAATAAAATAAATTTCCAAAAGTAATTAACAATTAAAAATATCAATTACCAATTGTAAAAAAATGATTTACCAATTTAAAAAAATAATTGCAAATTAAAAAAATGTATTTTCCAATTAAAAACCTTAATTACCAATTACAAAATAATTGCCAAATAAAAAATGTAATTTCCAAATAAAAACCTTAATTGCCAATTAAAAAAATTAATTGCCAATTACAAAATGTAATTACCAATTACAAACCTTAATTACCAATTTAAAAATTAATTAGCAATTTAAAAAAATATTTACCAATTAATAATTAATTAGGATTAAAAAATTATTAATACCAATACAAAATAAATAATGATTACTTAATTACAATTAAATTACTTCCCACCCAATTCCCCTATAAACCCACAACCTGCTACAGAACTTAAACGCAAAAAATAATTCAAATTAAATTACAATTACTCAAAATTAATAATTAATTTACTATAATTAAATTACTTTCCACCCTATTCCCCTATAAACCCACAAACCGCTCCAGTACTAAAACATAAAATTAAATTAAAAGTAACATTTTTAATATACAAAAAATAGTACACATATAATTTAAAAACAAATAAAATACTTAAAAAAACATATAACACATACATATAAAAAACATAATAAAATACATAACAACAAACAAATATCGATATTAGTAACATCGAAATTAGTAACATCGATATAATTGATATCGATATTACTAACTTCGTATTACTTACATCGATATAAAAAAATTTGATATTACTTACCTTAGGGTCGATATTCTGTCCAACGATATTCTTGACCTCGATATTCTTCACCTTCGATATTTTAAACTCGATATTACTGTAAGTCGATAATTAAGAATCGATATTTTGACTGTGCACCGTTGCTATGACCCAATTACCAAAGCAATAGAACACACATGACTTGTTACAAGTTATTAGTACATGACAGATTTCCCTTCTCTTTTTGAAACTCAGGAGCAGCAACATTGTCGTGGTGTCACCAGGGCTGTTAGAGGAAGCTTTTTCAATATTATGTACAAGCCGTAGTTGCTGCTTAGTTATCTTATGCAACTAACAACCATTGACAAAGCCAATAGTCCTGATTTGGTGTTATTTATTATGTTACTTGTTGTATCATATATCTGGATGCAATGACCGAAACAGCAAAATACAAGTCAGACTGCACACTATGCTAAGCACAGATTTTTATCTAACGTTTTTTAAGCCACGCCCTTAATTACATTGACCACGTTCCTTTGAGAGAACCCCTTTCAGTGCAATATATGCTGAGTTTTGTTATGCCAGTAGGCTTTGCCACACAGCTAACTCTTTCTGTAGTTACACCTAAAAAAATAAATGTAAAGAGTTTGAAACTGAACGACAAAGGACAGGATAAAGGGGACTGCTGTGGCAATTTCTTAGTAAAATGGCATTAACAAACAAGAAAATGTACGCAGGTCACCAAAGATCGAAAATCCATTTGAAGACATTGTGCCTTCCTCCTCCATCGGTTTTGCATTATGTAGAAAGCATTTAATATTACTTTGTGTCATAGGCATACCCATATTGTTGTAATATATTCTTTCGGAATTAAAATTCAATTATGATTTGCAAACTTGCTCTGCAGAAAACATGCCTCGTCCGAAGGTTAGGTGGTGCATAAGCAAAGTTCTACATTGCATATATAGACATGTTGATGTCTCAAGACGGGTTCAACTAGAGTTTGAACATGGGCAGAATTACACCTTGCATTTTACTGGTTTGCAGTCCTGCCAAGTATCACGCATCCGGCGCGACTCTAACGCATTTCAGTGTGGTGATCCGCATCACCGCACTGAAATGCATGATCACGCATTTACATGGTGTCTCAGCCTCGGTGAAGTGCTGCCTAAAGCTGTAATATCATGGAGTTTGGCAGCTGGCAGCCCCCGCCCGTGGCATGTGCGGCGCTTCTCTTGCCGGCTCCTATCTTAGCTGAGGCTGCTGGCAGGCAGCTCAAAGTTACAATCGTGCATCACGTGTCCACCGGCGCAGTTCTCAAACAGCCTGACTAAATGGAGGTGTGCAATGAAAGTCTGGCACCCCGGGGTGACGTCACATCCTGCTGCTGCCTAGGCGGGGAGATTGTTTTGGAAGGAAGTAGCAAGGGCCTGGTTATCGCTGGAGCCGGCGCTGTAATTATAGCGCTCGCAGAACTGTCTTATGCTTGTCCCGGCCGGGCCGCCAAAAATCGCCCGCATGGAATTAAATTCCATTATAGGCTGTGCGTGTCTTTCACTCTGGTACAGTGCAAGCGAACCCGGCTCAGAGTACCGTGAGGGTTCAGCAACTGAGTGTGGACTGGACTTAGTGTCTGTGGTGTGCCTGCACATTGATCCAGACAATGAACGCAGCCCCAAGCTGATGTGAAGCAGAGCACCTTATGACTATTGCCTCTGTACTGGATCTCTCTTTTAGCACGTCTTCCCATTACGATTCGGAGGCCCGCGTCCACTTCCGATGTCAAGCCTCCCGCTCTCTGCAGCAAGGAAAGAACCTCATGGAGGAGCCCGGCCTCTGCTAGCTCTTTGCTCTGACAGACCTACGGGAGAATCAGCCGAGTCATCACCTATACTATAGAGATCCTTATCATACACAGAAGAGGGTGGGCGGGAGCGCTGAGCAGCAAACAGAAAGGTAGGTGCGAGCTAGAATATGCACTGAGGGTGAGGTCACAAACTGATTATTTTTTAGTTTAATCAATTCTTTTGAACTTACTTCGTTATAGTAACATTTTTATTGTGTACATCGTGTATTTAGATTAAATGCAAGTTGAAGGCAGTTGCCCAAAAGTCGCTTCACAATCCTTTGTGAAACTGAAGCTGGCCTGCTTTCCTGTGGCAGATGAACCCAAAAAGGCCTCATCATAATCAATACATTTCATTCATCATTATCAAAGTGAAATGTGGGCTTCTGCACAAAATAATTTCTATGAACATTTTTATTGTCTTTTATATTCCCATGCTTTTAGGGCAGTTATAACTATTGCAGGCACACTGCCTACACGACGTGTTTCACTTTGTTTCAAACACAGACACAACCTGTTTCAGGTTGTTTTAACAATTTTGCCTGGGTATCTCCAAGATGAGGTACTACGGTCCGGAAAGGGTATAATATGTAAATAGATTTTTTTTTAAATGCAGTCCTGCTTTATTTCTGCTTCAAGAAAGACTTTTGTGTAGCAATCTGTTGTTTCTTTCCATAATGGTGAGTGAAGTGCTTTGATTGGGAATGATGCAAACTTGCTCAGGAATCCATACACATTGAAAAGGTGCTTAATTCAAAAATGTTAAAACAATTTAAAAATGCCCATACTCTCCTAGTATGACGCACTACCGAAATTAAGACCAATGCTCCTTCAGGAACTATTTTCTACCATGCACATACCTGCTAAGTATGTCCATGCCATGTGAGACTCCTGCGAGTTCTGCCTTTTTAGTGCACAACACACTGTAATCTGGCACTTGTGGTTTTACTTAAACCAGTGTAAGTATGTGCTTAAAATACCATCATAGAAAGTGTTGTAGCCCAAAAAAACGGAATTAGCTATGGTTCTTTATCATGACATGGGCTTGTTTAGCTAAAAGAGACAAAGATCCTCATCCTTGCCCCAGATAACAATAGCGTCTGTCCTACTACTTTAACCCCTTCGGGGCTAATGACGAGCTGGGCTCGTCATCGCGCTTACCTGTCCTGCGCGGATGACAAGGCCAGCTCGTCATCAGCCCCACCCTCGGGGGAAGCGCTGGCGCTCCCCCCGAGGCTCTCAGATCGTCATTGTTTTGCTGGGGGCGGCAGTGGAAGAGCTTCCGCTGCCGCCCCCGCCCCCCCCCATGGTAATCCCTGATGACGTCAGCGCGCACAGCGCGCGCTGACATCATCAGGGATTCCCAGCGCTCGGGAAGCCATTTGCTTCCTGCGCGCTTCAGAAGAAGGTAGGTTTTGGGACTCCGGCGGGGGTTTGGGGCAGCGAAGAGGCATCAGGGGAGAGGAAAGAGATTTTCCTTTCCCCTGATGTCTCTTTGCAGGGCATTTCTGCCTCACGATCGCGCACAGCGTCGCGATTGTGCGGCGGAAATGCCCCCACTAGACACCAGGGATATACTTTTAGTTTTTAGGAAGTGACCCCTTGGGCAAGGGTCACTTCCAGGCTGGCTGGCAATATGTTTTCGTTTTTCTGCCCCCCCTGGGGGGAAATCGGCCCGTTTTTTCGGCCGTTTTGCCCCCAGGGGGGGCAGAAATTCCCCACTAGCACCAGGGATATAGATTTGTACAAAGATGGCGGCCATTTATTTTGTTTACGTTTTTCTGTCCCCCCTGGGGGCAAATCGGCCCGTTTTTTTTTTGCCGTTTTGCCCCCAGGGGGGACAGAAAATGCCCACTAGACACCAGGGATGTAATTTTAGTTTTTAGGAAGCGACCCCTTGGGCAAGGGTCGCTTCCAGGTGGGGTCTGAGTATGTTTTCGTTTTTCTGCCCCCCCTGGGGGGAAATCGGCCCGTTTTTCGGCCGTTTTGCCCCCAGGGGGGGCAGAAATTACCCACTAGAACCAGGGATTTTTGTTGGGGCAATGTGTTTGTTTTGGGAAGCGACCCCTTGGGTAAGGGTCGCTTCCAGGTGGACATGATTGTGTTTTTGTTTTTCTGTCCACCCTGGGGGCAAATCGGCCTGTTTTTTTTGCCGTTTTGCCCCCAGGGGGGGCGGAAAATGCCCACTAACACAAAGTTTTTAGGAAGCGACCCCTTGGGCATGTTTGCTGGTGGTGTGTGTGGGGAGTGGTACTTGGCTGGATGGTGTGCGTGAAGCGGTGCTTGGCTGGCGGTGTGTGTGGAGTGGTACTTGGCTGTCGGTGTGCGCTGAGTGGTGTTTGGCTGGCGGTGTGCGTGGAGGGGTACTTGGCTATCTATGCACAGAGTGGTGCTTGGCTGGCGGTGTGTGTGGAGTGGCGCTTGGCTGGTGGTGTGTGTAGAGTGGTACTTGGCTGTCTGTGCACGGAGTGGTGCTTGGCTGGCGGTGTGTGTGGAGTGGCGCTTGGCTGGTGGTGTGCGTGGAGTGCTACTTTGCTGTCTGTGCACGGAGTGCTGCTTGGCTGGTGGTGTGTGTGGAGTGGCGCTTGGCTGGTGGTGTGCGTGGAGTGCTACTTTGCTGTCTGTGCACGGAGTGCTGCTTGGCTGGTGGTGTGTGTGGAGTGGCGCTTGGCTGGTGTTGTGCGTGGAGTGCTACTTTGCTGTCTGTGCACGGAGTGCTGCTTGGCTGGCGGTGTGTGTGGAGTGGCGCTTGGCTGGTGGTGTGCGTGGAGTGCTACTTTGCTGTCTGTGCACGGAGTGCTGCTTGGCTGGCGGTGTGTGTGGAGTGGCGCTTGGCTGGTGGTGTGCGTGGAGTGCTACTTTGCTGTCTGTGCACGGAGTGCTGCTTGGCTGGCGGTGTGTGTGGAGTGGCGCTTGGCTGGCGGTGTGTGTGGAGTGGCGCTTGGCTGGATGGTGCTTGGCTGGCGGTGAGTGGTGCTTGGCTGGTGGTGCTTGTGGAGTGGCGCTTGGCAGGTGGTGTGCGTGGAGTGCTACTTTGCTGTCTGTGCACGGAGTGGTGCTTTGCTGGCGGTGTGTGTGGAGTGGCGCTTGGCTGTTAGTGTGCGTGGAGTGCTACTTTGCTGTCTGTGCACGGAGTGCTGCTTGGCTGGCGGTGTGTGTGGAGTGGCGCTTGGCTGGTGGTGTGCGTGGAGTGCTACTTTGCTGTCTGTGCACGGAGTGCTGCTTGGCTGGCGGTGTGTGTGGAGTGGCGCTTGGCTGGATGGTGCTTGGCTGGCGGTGAGTGGTGCTTGGCTGGTGGTGCTTGTGGAGTGGCGCCTGGCAGGTGGTGTGCGTGGAGTGCTACTTTGCTGTCTGTGCACGGAGTGGTGCTTGGCTGGCGGTGTGTGTGGAGTGGCGCTTGGCTGTTAGTGTGCGTGGAGTGCTACTTTGCTGTCTGTGCACGGAGTGCTGCTTGGCTGGCGGTGTGTGTGGAGTGGCGCTTGGCTGGTGGTGTGCGTGGAGTGCTACTTTGCTGTCTGTGCACGGAGTGCTGCTTGGCTGGCGGTGTGTGTGGAGTGGCGCTTGGCTGGTGGTGTGCGTGGAGTGCTACTTTGCTGTCTGTGCACGGAGTGCTGCTTGGCTGGCGGTGTGTGTGGAGTGGCGCTTGGCTGGTGGTGTGCGTGGAGTGCTACTTTGCTGTCTGCACGGAGTGCTGCTTGGCTGGCGGTGTGTGTGGAGTGCTGCTTGGCTGGCGGTGTGTGTGGAGTGGCGCTTGGCTGGTGGTGTGCGTGGAGTGCTACTTTGCTGTCTGTGCACGGAGTGCTGCTTGGCTGGCGGTGTGTGTGGAGTGGCGCTTGGCTGGTGGTGTGCGTGGAGTGCTACTTTGCTGTCTGTGCACGGAGTGCTGCTTGGCTGGAGGTGTGTGTTGAGTGGCGCTTGGCTGGTGGTGTGCGTGGAGTGCTGCTTGGCTGGAGGTGTGTGTTGAGTGGCGCTTGGCTGGTGGCGTGCGTGGAGTGCTACTTTGCTGTCTGTGCACGGAGTGCTGCTTGGCTGGCGGTGTGTGTGGAGTGGCGCTTGGCTGGTGGTGTGCGTGGAGTGCTACTTTGCTGTCTGTGCACGGAGTGCTGCTTGGCTGGCGGTGTGTGTGGAGTGGCGCTTGGCTGGTGGTGTGCTGGAGTGCTACTTTGCTGTCTGTGCACGGAGTGCTGCTTGGCTGGCGGTGTGTGTGGAGTGGTGTTTGGCTGGCGGTGTGTGGGGAGTGGTGTTTGGCTGGCGGTGTGTGGGGAGTGGTACTTGGCTGGATGGTGTGCGTGGAGTGGTACTTGGCTGTCGGTGTGCGCTGAGTGGGGTTTGGCTGGCGGTGTGCATGGTCTGGTGCTTGGATGGTGGTGTGGGTGGACTGGAACTCTGCTGGCGGTGTGTGAGTAGTTACTTTCTGTTGGTCACTACACACACTGCTAGTTGAGTGACACTCTACGCAGTCCATCATTTTCTGTAGTTGCTATGTCAGATATGTGGGCGTGTGAAAGTGATGGGCGGCTGGCGGTGTGAATGTTTTGTATGTGTCACACGTACAAAAGGTGTATGAATGTCCTTACTGCCCCTGTGTGATATGGGTACTGGTAGTAGCAAAAGACTGACTGGCACCAAAGTGGTCAGGCACTTTACAAAAATTCAAAAAATTATCCAGTGTCTTGATGTTAAAACTCATCTAATCTCATTTGGTCTAAGCCCTAATTGATGGCCCATCTGGCCGAATTTTAATTTGGGGGGCAAATTTGTGTGTTGTTTTTTTAATTGTTATATTGTTTGTGAAATGTGGTAGTAATTTTTTTTTCTTCTCTATTTTTGTCTTGTTCCAGGCTTTTGCTGTTTGGATTGTTGTAGGTTGCGTGTCTGTTTGCAGCTTGTGTAGTTGCTTGTGCTTGGTAAGTGAATGTATTTTGTACTACTTCTCCTTGATGTTTGTCTTTTTGAAAAAGGTTGTACCTCTAGCAGTTTGTGTGGCTCTGTGTTTTTTTTTTCAGGATTAGTGTTTGATGTGCACTTTGTTTTCTAATGTCATTTCTTTTTTTCTTTCTAGTGGGATTTCATTTCTTTTCGCTGTGTCTCAACAGAGTAGGTGCTGGTGAGTGTAGCTATATTTTGTAAGAGTGAAATTGTTTTGGATTGTATTTATCTTTTAGTGAAAGCCTTACCTTGTTTACTTCTTACTTTGCACAGTGTAGGTTGTTGTTCACTTGTGTGTGCAGTCTTCTTGCTTTGTAAGGATAATGGCTAGTCGCAGGATTACTGCTCAGCAGGTTCTTGGTTTGCTTTTTGAGTCTTCCTCGGACCATGGTTCAGAGTCTGAGTCCGATTCGGACTCCCAGGAAGTGGCAGAAGATTCAGGCAGTGAGTTTTCTCTTCGCATGGAATCATCATCATCGGATGATGACTCTTCTTCTAGTGCTGATGAAGGGCCTATGGTACAGGAGGACATTGTGTTGCCGGTAGTGGGCCAAGAGGCACCTGTGCTGCTGCCTAGGGCCGCAAGGTTTCCTTTCTTTTTACGTCGGCAAGAGGCATGTGGGCTGGAGCCTGCACCCAAAAGGCTTCACATTGCTGTGGTGCGCAAAGGGGCATCTGGTGCTTTTCGTCTTCCTGCTCGTGTAGTGCAGCAAGAGGCATCTGGGGCTGTTAGGCTTCCCATTGGTGTAGAGCGGCAAGAGGCATCTGGGCCTGCTGGGTTTCCCGGTGGTGTAGTGCAGCAAGAAGCATCTCAGGCTGCTGGGCTTCCCGTTGGTGTAGTGCAGGAAGAGCCCTCTGGGGATGCTACGTCTTCTGTTGGTGTTGTGCAGCCAGAAGTATCTGTGGCTGTTAGGCTTCCCGTTGGAGAACAGCAGCAAGATGTTTCGGTGCTGCAGGCTGGGGTGGCTGCTCCCCCCGTTGATAGGGATGGCCTCTGGGTTCCCCCTGGCTTGGTGCAGCCGGCATTGCCAGAGTTCACTGGTGTTCCTGGGTGTAGAGTGAATACAGAGAATTTTCTGCCAATTAATTTTTTTCAGTTGTTTTTTGACGATGTGTTTTTGCAAAAGATTGTTGAGCAAACCAATTTATATGCAGAACAATATTTGAGGGCCAACAGTGCCAGCCTTAAGCCCTATTGTAGAGCAATCCGGTGGACTCCCACCAATGTTGAAGAGATGAAGAAGTTTCTGGGATTAACTTTTTTGATGGGCTTGATAAGGAAGTCATCAATTACTTCATATTGGTCCACTAGTCCCTTGATGGTAACAGCTGTATTTCCAGCAGTCATAAGTCGTGATCGGTATACGCTTCTTCTTCGGATGATGCATTTTGCTGATAATAGTTTAGCGTTGTCACGCGATCACCCTGATTGTGACCGTTTGTTTAAAATTCGGCCTGTCCTTGATCACTTTGTTGATCGTTTTTCTGAGATTTTTGTCCCTGGTAAAGAAATTGCAGTGGATGAGTCTTTGGTGTTGTTCAAGGGCCGCTTGGTTTTTAGGCAATACATTCCTAGTAAGAGGTCACGCTATGGAATCAAACTGTATATGCTGTGTGACAGTGAGACTGGATATGTCTACAATTTCAGGGTGTACACTGGTAAGGAGTCCCGCATTAACCCTCCCGGTTGTCCTTCTACTTTTGGAGTAACTGAGAAAATTGTGTGGGAACTAGGTAGAGGATTATTTAACAAAGGCCATCATTTATATGTAGATAACTTCTACACTGGTGTGCAGTTGTTCAAGGAGTTGGCCAAAGTGGGCACTGTTGCTTGTGGCACAATGCGCAGTAACCGTAAAGGTTTCCCAAAGGAACTTGTTTGCAAAAGGCTTGTGCGGGGACAGTCTACGGCATTGCGATGTGGGGAGCTTTTAGCTGTGAAGTATTCAGACAAGAGAGATGTGTACATGCTGACTACTATCCACGATGAAAGTACTGTACCTGTGCCTGTTTGGGGTCAGGGTGCTGAAGTGCGCAAACCTGTGTGCATTCTAGCTTACAATAAGTTCATGGGTGGTGTTGACAGAGTAGATCAGAGGTTGGAACCTTATGCTGCTCTTCGAAAGGCTTACGTTTGGTACAAGAAGTTGGCTATCCATCTGTTCCACTTGGCATCATTTAATGCTTTCGTTGTGTACCAGAAGTCTTGTTCTGGGACGAAGATGACTTTTCTTAAGTTTCAGGAGTCTATAATAGGCAGCCTTGTACTTGTGCAGCAGGCAAGTGTTCCTAGATTTGGAGTGGTGGAGGAAGTGGCTAGATTGCAAGATCGAGGGATTAACGCAGCAGCGTTTGCACTCAATAGTCTAGTTAATCATGTACTCAAATATTCTGTTCTACATTCAATGGTTTGACCATGGCGTGCATCGGTTAAAGGGGTTCTGCTGAGACCCTTATTCTGAAAGTATAATGAAATTCCTGGACGCTGTCCAGGACACTGATGCACTGCTCTAATCACTCATACAGAGTGTAAATCCAAAGTTCAACTAGTTTACAGTCTGTTCAACTCAAATTCATAACTTTAAACATTGTAATCATGTATCAATAGACATTTCGAAACATTCTTGTTTTATTCAATTTATAATTCCTTTGAAGATTTTCTAGAAAAAACATTATATGTTGTTGACAATTCACAAGCATCAATGTTGAGCAGCATTGTTATATAGCGCATCCCAATGCATTTCGGGCAAAGTCTGGTGCCCTTCGTCAGGGGAATCTGCAGGACAATACAACATGGTTTTAAATCTCTCATAGCGGCAGAGGATACAGGGTTACACTAGAGAGGGGTCAGGATTGGTAGAGCATAACCTTGTTACATGCATAAACTAAACACCCGGAAAGCATGATCATTTAAACATCACATTCTAAGTGCGCAATATCACATGCTTAAACGTAGGGAAAAAGTGACAGGGGAAAATGTCCCGTGCTTGAGCCCTTGTGAGGGATTACCTCGTCTGTGTTAAACTCTGCTTATGACGTACATTATCTTGCCATGCTTTCAATGTACACGAGTGACACTAAGTGTTTTCATCATGCCATGCGTAACCATTAAAAAAAGCGGGAGTGATGTCTAGCGAGAGAGAAACTTTGTGAGGGACATGCATAAAAAACTTACATGCGCAAAAGACTTTTAATGCGCAAAAGACGTTCTAAGTGTCGGACGATAAACCTTCCCAAATCGAGAACCTGCGGGGGATAAATTAACCCAAACAGTTATGGTCGAAATTACTATTAATGTGCACCCGTGCTCAAAGATTGAAAAGCGATATTACCGCGTTGACTTCCTTGAGTGTCTCTCTGTGAAAAACAAAGAGTACGAGGCTATTACTTGTCTCTTGTCGATAAAAACAGAGGCGACTAGGTGTAAAGTCGGGGAAGTGTTCTTACCGTTATTCGTAGACGCGTGTGTTCATGCAAGTGCTCAGCAGTGCCGGTGTGGTAAACAACTAGCAGGAAATGACTCGCTAGGGGGAAGTTATGACCGCGAAAAGATAGCAAACACAAATGAAGGACTATGTCTTGGGCGCACCATGTTGGAATGGTACAGAATGTGAATCGGAACTGAAATTGAAGGCTGTACTGTGCGAAATGCCGTAAATAGGTCAGAAACAAAAATTATAAGGACTGTTCATTAAAATCTGCCACTGTAAGTGTGCACACTCTTTTTTATCACCCAAGTCTGATTCTTAACGCATTGGGACACTTGTACAAGAGTGGAGGACTGTGAGTTTAACACGCCATGTTGACACAGGGTGGGAAAAACATAAATGTTAGAAAATTAAAGAAAGTGACTATGTCACAGCAGAATACCAATTCTCGCTAAAAATAGCATGGCAATCTAAATTCAGAGACATTATTATACAGAATGTTGCAGTTTGTGAGAAGTGGATCGTTATAAAACACCATTCGTACCCAAGCTGTTACAGGGACTTTTAAGTTAAATCTGCCACTGTAAGTGTGCACAATCTGTTTGACTGAGTTAAATGCAATACTCATTCACATAAAACATGCCAATTCGAACTTATCATTAAGCCCTGTCGGTATCAATGTTTGTAAAAACCAGATCCAATGTGACTCACGTTGGGACAGAATCTTAGCGCGGTCATGTTCAGTATTTGGTTCAATGGCTTGGAGAACCCCGAATCTCAATTGAGATATGTTGTGTTTCAGTGAAACCCAATGTGTTGCCAAAGGGGAAGTCGTGTTCTGTGTGCGTATTCGACTCTTGTGCTCTGTAATCCTTGTGCGCACACTGCGTTCTGTCTTCCCAACATAATAAAGGTCACAAGGACATTTAATGTAATAAACAACGAAGTCACTGTTGCAATTTGTTGTGTGTGAGAAGGTGATGGTTTTGCCCGATCTCGGGTGGTTCATCGTTTTCCCAGTGACTGCATTATTACAATTAGAGCAGTTGAAACATTTATTGAAACCTTTGTGTGTGGCCTTAGGTTTAGGTTGTTTCTTATTGAGAATCTCCTTTAAATTACTCGCCCTTTTGTATGCAAATAGTGGGGGAGCATTGAACATGCCAGCAAAATCAGGTTCTGATTGCATGAGAGACCATCGATTGAGAATGATGGATTTTACGTGTCGTGATTGGGTCGTGTATGTTGACACAAAAACTTCTCTATTGGAAGTCGTAGTCATTTGTTTCTTCTCAAGTAGTGACTCACGGGTCACTTGCGTAATTCTGTTTGTAGCTTGGTCTAAGACAGGGTCAGGGTAACCTCTCTGTCTATATTTGTTTCTGGCGACTTCAACCATCTGCAGGCCTTCACTATACTCTGAATGGATTCTTTTGATGCGAAGAAACTGAGAATACGGGAGGTGTTTTTTCAAAGGCCAAGGGTGAAAACTATGGTACAGTAAAGCGTTATTCCTGTCAGTGGGCTTAGTATAAATGGAGGTGGTTATGCTTGAATTTGATAGTTTAACCAACACGTCCAGAAACGCTATTTGCTCATTGGAAATGTGGTGAGTGAACTGTATCCGGGGATTGATGTTGTTGAGCTGCAAAATGTTTTGTTCCAACTCATGCTTCGTGCCCTGCCACATGATGAAAATATCATCGATATAGCGCTTATATGTAAGCAATTGGGTGTTCCATTGGGGCTGAGAGAGGATGTGATCTTGTTCATATTTCATCATAAAGATGTTTGCGTAGCTGGGAGCTCCAGAAAAACCCATGGAGGTCCCATTGGACTGGAGGAAATAACAGTCCTTCCAAGTAAAGTAGCTATGGAACAAGCAAAACTGTAAAATTTCCATCAAGAAAATTTGGTTTGCTTTCACAGTGTCTGCTCTCAGGAGTGCCCATTCTACAGCCTCCAATCCCTCATTATGAGGGATGGAGGTGTACAGTGCGACAACGTCAATTGTGCACAATAGAATTTCTTTATTGTTGGGTAGGTTGATGTTACCTAGAATATTCAAAAAGTGGGTTGTATCTTGTATGTACGTGTCTCCTGCTTGAACAATAGGTTGTAAAAACGTGTCCAAGTAACGTCCCAACGGGTCATGTATGGAACCGCACCCTGAGACTATTGGTCTTAGGGGGGGGTTTTGCAAAGATTTATGGATTTTTGGCACCATATACAGCCTTGGTCTACGTGGAAATGTAGTGTGTAAGTACTCTTTAGTTTTCGGGCTTATCCATTTCATTTCGAGAGCATTATCAAGGATGGTGTTCAAGACTGCCTGAAATTCATGGGTCGGATCTTTCGGTAGTGGTAAGTAAGTGTTAGTGTCAGATATCATAGTTGTAACCTTGGTTTCGTATTTGTCTTTATCCATGATGACCAGGGCTCCACCTTTATCTGCCTTAGTGAAATGTAAAGTTTGATTGGCCTGCAGAGAACGTAGAGCTGACTTTTCGCCAGCACTCATGTTAGGCGTTGAATTTGTCTGTTTAGGTAGTTTGGAAATGTCTTGTTTAACAAGAGTCTCAAATAGGTCAATGGTCTTGTGCGAGATGGGCGAGATGAATGTGCTTTTCGGTCTAAATTCTTGGTATTCTATCTCTTTTTCGGTAGGTTTAGTGCTGTCGATGGTAGAGAAGAAGTGTCTTAATCTTAATTTTCTAGTAAATTTAAACACATCAATTTGTGCATCAAGACTCTTCGCTTGGTTAGTGGGTACAAAAGAGCAACCTTTGTTTAACACCTGTGTTTGAAGTGGTGTAAGCGGTTTAGACGATATATTCACTACTAGCGATTCTTTTTCCTGCTTGGTTTTCCTGAACCTGCCGCCTCTCCTTGTTTGGTGTTTGACCCTTGAGGTGGTTCGTTGGAGGCTGGGCTTTTCGCCAAAAAAGCCGGTTGAGCAGTGGTCGAGGTGGTAGGGGGGTCTTTTTCTATGCTAACTCCTACTTTAGGTGGTGGACGCGTAGTGCGAGTGTCAGTGTCAGATACTACACTTTCCTCAGAGGAAGTTTTCCCTGGTTGACTCCAAGTTCGCTTTTGTGCATACACTTCGGCCCACGAGTAGACCTCGTCCAGCTTATAGTCGATAGTGTCCCGGCGGAACTTTCGTACCTTACGTTCATGGATGTCTTTTGCATAGCCATCTAATCTGTTGTTAATCTCTTCTAACGTGGTTGTCAACACATCGCTTTCCATGCGTTGTGTAAGTACATTTTGTAAATCTTTGATTTCTGTCTCTAACCCTACTAGTACTTGAGATAACTCTTCTACAATTAAAAGAATTAAGTCGAGTGAACACTTGTTCAAAATGGCGTACCATTTATCCATGAATTTCTTATTCATCTTGAACAACATGGGTTTAATAGCCAGGCGTAATCCTCTGGGGATGCGGCTGGCTCGATGATATTGGATTAATGTGGTGGCGTGCAGGCGTTGGTTGACTTCGCGTCTCATGAGGTATTCTAATTGTTTTATTTGTTGTTGTACTGGACCTGCTGTGACATCAAATTTCCTGACCTCTTTAATGAGACCATATATGTCTGTCGCTTCTTCCGCTGAATAAACTTTAGTTTGTGCTTTATTTTCTGTCAAGTGTAAGATGTCGTCGAAAGTGGCCATATTTAAACTGTGAACAAAGTGGTGCAGTAGCTGTCTGCTGAGCAGTAAACGTAAAACAGAGGGATTAACGCAGCAGCGTTTGCACTCAATAGTCTAGTTAATCATGTACTCAAATATTCTGTTCTACATTCAATGGTTTGACCATGGCGTGCATCGCTTAAAGGGGTTCTGCTGAGACCCTTATTCTGAAAGTATAATGAAATTCCTGGACGCTGTCCAGGACACTGATGCACTGCTCTAATCACTCATACAGAGTGTAAATCCAAAGTTCAACTAGTTTACAGTCTGTTCAACTCAAATTCATAACTTTAAACATTGTAATCATGTATCAATAGACATTTCGAAACATTCTTGTTTTATTCAATTTATAATTCCTTTGAAGATTTTCTAGAAAAAACATTATATGTTTCCTTGAGTGTCTCTCTGTGAAAAACAAAGAGTACGAGGCTATTACTTGTCTCTTGTCGATAAAAACAGAGGCGACTAGGTGTAAAGTCGGGGAAGTGTTCTTACCGTTATTCGTAGACGCGTGTGTTCATGCAAGTGCTCAGCAGTGCCGGTGTGGTAAACAACTAGCAGGAAATGACTCGCTAGGGGGAAGTTATGACCGCGAAAAGATAGCAAACACAAATGAAGGACTATGTCTTGGGCGCACCATGTTGGAATGGTACAGAATGTGAATCGGAACTGAAATTGAAGGCTGTACTGTGCGAAATGCCGTAAATAGGTCAGAAACAAAAATTATAAGGACTGTTCATTAAAATCTGCCACTGTAAGTGTGCACACTCTTTTTTATCACCCAAGTCTGATTCTTAACGCATTGGGACACTTGTACAAGTGGCAGATTTAACTTAAAAGTCCCTGTAACAGCTTGGGTACGAATGGTGTTTTATAACGATCCACTTCTCGCAAACTGCAACATTCTGTATAATAATGTCTCTGAATTTAGATTGCCATGCTATTTTTAGCGAGAATTGGTATTCTGCTGTGACATAGTCACTTTCTTTAATTTTCTAACATTTATGTTTTTCCCACCCTGTGTCAACATGGCGTGTTAAACTCACAGTCCTCCACTCTTGTACAAGTGTCCCAATGCGTTAAGAATCAGACTTGGGTGATAAAAAAGAGTGTGCACACTTACAGTGGCAGATTTTAATGAACAGTCCTTATAATTTTTGTTTCTGACCTATTTACGGCATTTCGCACAGTACAGCCTTCAATTTCAGTTCCGATTCACATTCTGTACCATTCCAACATGGTGCGCCCAAGACATAGTCCTTCATTTGTGTTTGCTATCTTTTCGCGGTCATAACTTCCCCCTAGCGAGTCATTTCCTGCTAGTTGTTTACCACACCGGCACTGCTGAGCACTTGCATGAACACACGCGTCTACGAATAACGGTAAGAACACTTCCCCGACTTTACACCTAGTCGCCTCTGTTTTTATCGACAAGAGACAAGTAATAGCCTCGTACTCTTTGTTTTTCACAGAGAGACACTCAAGGAAGTCAACGCGGTAATATCGCTTTTCAATCTTTGAGCACGGGTGCACATTAATAGTAATTTCGACCATAACTGTTTGGGTTAATTTATCCCCCGCAGGTTCTCGATTTGGGAAGGTTTATCGTCCGACACTTAGAACGTCTTTTGCGCATTAAAAGTCTTTTGCGCATGTAAGTTTTTTATGCATGTCCCTCACAAAGTTTCTCTCTCGCTAGACATCACTCCCGCTTTTTTTAATGGTTACGCATGGCATGATGAAAACACTTAGTGTCACTCGTGTACATTGAAAGCATGGCAAGATAATGTACGTCATAAGCAGAGTTTAACACAGACGAGGTAATCCCTCACAAGGGCTCAAGCACGGGACATTTTCCCCTGTCACTTTTTCCCTACGTTTAAGCATGTGATATTGCGCACTTAGAATGTGATGTTTAAATGATCATGCTTTCCGGGTGTTTAGTTTATGCATGTAACAAGGTTATGCTCTACCAATCCTGACCCCTCTCTAGTGTAACCCTGTATCCTCTGCCGCTATGAGAGATTTAAAACCATGTTGTATTGTCCTGCAGATTCCCCTGACGAAGGGCACCAGACTTTGCCCGAAATGCATTGGGATGCGCTATATAACAATGCTGCTCAACATTGATGCTTGTGAATTGTCAACAACATATAATGTTTTTTCTAGAAAATCTTCAAAGGAATTATAAATTGAATAAAACAAGAATGTTTCGAAATGTCTATTGATACATGATTACAATGTTTAAAGTTATGAATTTGAGTTGAACAGACTGTAAACTAGTTGAACTTTGGATTTACACTCTGTATGAGTGATTAGAGCAGTGCATCAGTGTCCTGGACAGCGTCCAGGAATTTCATTATAGATTGCAAGATCGCCACTTTCCTGAATCTATTCCTTCCACTACTGCTAGAGACTTTCCGACTAGAAGATGCAGAGTCTGTTGGCGAAGAGGCGTGCGGAAGGAGTCTCGTATATACTGTCCTGACTGTCCTTCTAAGCCTGCATTGTGTATGTCAGCTTGTTTTAAATCGTACCACACGCAAAAGAACTATTGGGAGTTTGATTGAGCTGTAAAGTGAATTGCTTGGTCTGCATTCTGTAAAACATTTTTAGTTTGTTTCAAGGATTGGCATTAGTGCAAAGTTTTTATTTTAAGAATTTGTGTTACCTGATTTGTAGGTATTTCCATTTGTTTAGTGTCATTTTCAAAAAAAGAATTCTAAATGTGTTTGTGGTGTGTGCCGGCTGGTGCTTGGCTGGCGGTGTGTGTGGAGTTGCGCTTGGCTGGCGGTGTGTGTGGAGTGGTGCTTGGCTGGCGGTGTGTGTGGAGTGGTGCTTGGCTGGCGGTGTGTGTGGAGTGGTGCTTGGCTGTCTGTGCACGGAGTGGTGCTTTGCTGGCGGTGTGTGTGGAGTGGCGCTTGGCTGGTGGTGTTCGTGGAGTGGTACTTGGCTGTCTGTGCATGGAGTGGTGTTTGGCTGATGGTGTGTGTGGAGTGGTGCTTGGCTGGCGGTGTGTGTGGACTGGTGCTTGGCTGGCGGTGTGTGTGGAGTGGTGCTTGGCTGGCGGTGTGTGTGGAGTGGTGCTTGGCTGGCGGTGTGTGTGGAGTGGTGCTTGGCTGGCGGTGTGTGTGGAGTGCTGCTTGGCTGGCGGTGTGTGTGGAGTGGTGCTTGGCTGGCAGTGTGTGTGGAATGGTGCTTTGCTGGCAGTGTGTGTGGAATGGTGCTTGGCTGGCAGTGTGTGTGGAGTGGCGCTTGGCTGGTGGTGTTTGCGGAGTGGTACTTGGCTGGAGGGTGTGCGTGGAGCAGTGTTTAGCTGTCTGTGCACGGAGTGGTGCTTGGCTGGCGGTGTGCGTGGAGAGGCGCTTGGCTGGTGGTGTGCGCTGAGTGTTTGGCTGGCGGTGTGCATGGTCTGGTGCTTGGCTGGTGGTGTGGGTGGACTGGCGCTCGGCTGGCGGTGTGTGAGTAGTTACTTTCTGTTGGTCACTGCACACACTGCTTGTTGAGTGACACTCCACGCAGTCCATCAATTTGTGTAGTTCCAGTGTCAGAAATGTGGGCGGGTGAAAGTGATGGGCCCTTGAATGGCGCTGTTTGCTGGTGTGAGTGTTGAAATGTGATGGGTCCGCGGCTGGCGGTGTGAATGTTTTGAATGTGTCACACGTACGAAAGGTGTATGAATGGCCTGTAAAGAGGTTGGTGCCTTGACGTGGCTTTACAGCTCACGAGCTGTGAGTCAGTGGTTCAGTTTATCATACTTGCAATTATACACAGTGTATTTCATTTTTGTGAAATTACTTGCGTATACAATTGTATGTACTGAATCATCACTCACCCTCGTGCCAAATCCAACCAGTATGTGTGTGTGCTTGCGGATTAGATGGGTGTGCAGTAATAATTGTTTTTTTTCTCTTTCTGCATTAGGGTGTACCTTGTCCCTTATTGTGATTGTTGTAATGTGTTGCTTTTATTCCAGATGGTGTCAGTGGTCTTGTTTGTATCAGGTATGAAAGGTGCGTGAATGGCCTGTAAAACGGTTGGTGCCTTGTCGTGGCTTTACAGCTCACGAGTTGCGAGTCACTAGTTCGGTTTTTATGCATTTATTTATTGACAGAGCATTTCATTTTTTGGAAATATCTTGTTAATAAAATTTTATATACTGAACCATCACTCGCCCTCGTGCCAAATCCAACCTGTATGTGTGTGTCTTTGAGGAATAGATAGCCGTGCTTGAATGTTTGTCTTTTGAGTAACTCTGTTAAGGTGAGGTACCCTTTTACTCGGGAGAACAAGGGGAACGCTGGGTGGTAGGACATTTTTGCCGGCACGGCGATCCCACGGCAAAATTTTTGTAAAAGTGCTATTTTTACCTAATTAAGGTTTGCAAGGAGTTCTGGGTAGGAAAACATTGGGGGACCCACGCATGCCATACCTCCCTGGACTCCCCCGGGTGTCTACTTTTCAGAAATGTGTGGGTTTGGTAGGTTTCCCTAGATGGCTGTCTCGCACGGGGCCAGAAACCCAGGTAACCCCTCTTGCAAAAGCTGGAGAATTCATGTCCACCAGCTTTTGCAAGAGGGGTTACCCGGGTTTTTGGCCCCATGCGAGACAGCCATCTAGGGAAACCTACCAAACCCACACATTTCTGAAAAGTAGACACCCGGGGGCTTCCAAGGAGGTATGGCTTGCGTGGATCCTCCAACGTTCCTTTACCCAGAATCCCTTGCAAACCTCATTTTTTGCTTGGAAATAATCATTTTTTTTCACACGTTTTAGTGTGGGAAAGCGTGGCATCACTGGGCTCACACAAATTACCTCCCACCCAGCGTTCCCCAAGGTCTCCCGATAAAAATGGTACCTCACTTGCGTGGGTAGGCATAGCGGCTGCTTTAGGAAAAGGCCCAATTCATACTGTGGAGACAAAAACATTACCTTTAGCCAAATAATCTTATTTTTTGAGGGGGTCACCTGAGCTTTTGGCCCGGGGCTTGGCAGGCATCTTTGGAAACTACCAAACCCAAACAGTTCTGAGAACTAGACACCCGGGGGAGTCCAGGGTGGTATGGCATGCGTGGGTCCCCCAATGTTTTCCTACCCAGAAACCCCTGCAAACCTGAAATTTTGGTCCAAAAACCAACTTTTCCATACTTTTTTGGGTGGGATCTCGCTGCCGGAACAAATGTCCTACCACCCAGCGTTTCCCTTGTTCTCCCGAGTAAAATGATACCTCACTTGTGTGGGTGGGCCAAAGGCAAGTGACTTAGGCTGGGGTGCTTAATTTGTAAAACGTAAATATGAGTAAAAACTACCTTTTTCAAAATTCATTTTTGGGGTGTTCTACTTTGGGGCACCCACACAAGTGAGGTATCCTTTTACTCGGGAGAACAAGGGGAACGCAGGGTGGTACGACTTTTTTGCCGGCACGGCGATCCCACGCCAAAAAGTTTGGAAAAGTGCAATTTTTACCTAATTTTAAGGTTTGCAGAGAGTTCTGGGTACGAAAACATTGGGGGACCCATGCATGCCATACCTCCCTGGACTCCCCCGGGTGTCTAGTTTTCAGAACTGTTTGGGTTTGCTACTTTGCAAAGAATACCACCGAGCCCCGGGCCACAAATTCAGATCCCCCCCCCCCAAAATCAAGGTAGTTTTGCAATAAGGTAATGTAAATTCACCACCGTACGATTTGAACCGTTTCCTGTTGCAGCCACTATGTCTACCCACGCAAGTGAGGTACCGTTTTTTTCGGGAGACCTGGGGGCATGCTGGGTGGGTGGAAATTTGTTGATCCACGCAGATTCCAGAACTTTCCACCACAGAAATGTGAGGAAAATGTGTTTTTTTGGTCACATTTTTATGTTTTCAAGGAGTTCTGGGTAGGAAAACATTGGGGGACCCACGCATGCCATACCTCCCTGGACTCCCCCGGGTGTCTACTTTTCAGAAATGTGTGGGTTTGGTAGGTTTCCCTAGATGGCTGTCTCGCACGGGGCCAGAAACCCAGGTAACCCCTCTTGCAAAAGCTGGAGAATTCATGTCCACCAGCTTTTGCAAGAGGGGTTACCCGGGTTTTTGGCCCCGTGCGAGACAGCCATCTAGGGAAACCTACCAAACCCACACATTTCTGAAAAGTAGACACCCGGGGGCTTCCAAGGAGGTATGGCTTGCGTGGATCCTCCAACGTTCCTTTACCCAGAATCCCTTGCAAACCTCATTTTTTGCTTGGAAAAAATCTTTTTTTTTCACACGTTTTAGTGTGGGAAAGCGTGGCATCACTGGGCTCACACAAATTACCTCCCACCCAGCGTTCCCCAAGGTCTCCCGATAAAAATGGTACCTCACTTGCGTGGGTAGGCATAGCGGCTGCTTTAGGAAAAGGCCCAATTCATACTGTGGAGACGAAAACATTACCTTTAGCCAAATAATCTTATTTTTTGAGGGGGTCACCTGAGCTTTTGGCCCGGGGCTTGGCAGGCATCTTTGGAAACTACCAAACCCAAACAGTTCTGAGAACTAGACACCCGGGGGAGTCCAGGGTGGTATGGCATGCGTGGGTCCCCCAATGTTTTCCTACCCAGAAACCCCTGCAAACCTGAAATTTTGGTCCAAAAACCAACTTTTCCATACTTTTTTGGGTGGGATCTCGCTGCCGGAACAAATGTCCTACCACCCAGCGTTTCCCTTGTTCTCCCGAGTAAAATGATACCTCACTTGTGTGGGTGGGCCAAAGGCAAGTGACTTAGGCTGGGGTGCTTAATTTGTAAAACGTAAATATGAGTAAAAACTACTTTTTTCAAAATTCATTTTTGGGGTGTTCTGCTTTGGGGCACCCACACAAGTGAGGTATCCTTTTACTCGGGAGAACAAGGGGAACGCAGGGTGGTACGACTTTTTTGCCGGCACGGCGATCCCACGCCAAAAAGTTTGGAAAAGTGCAATTTTTACCTAATTTTAAGGTTTGCAGAGAGTTCTGGGTAGGAAAACATTGGGGGACCCATGCATGCCATACCTCCCTGGACTCCCCCGGGTGTCTAGTTTTCAGAACTGTTTAGGTTTGCTACTTTGCAAAGAATACCACCGAGCCCCGGGCCACAAATTCAGATCCCCCCCCCCCAAAATCAAGGTAGTTTTGCAATAAGGTAATGTAAATTCACCACGGTACGATTTGAACCGTTTCCTGTTTCAGCCACTATGTCTACCCACGCAAGTGAGGTACCGTTTTTTTCGGGAGACCTGGGGGCACGCTGGGTGAGTGGAAATTTGTTGATCCACGCAGATTCCAGAACTTTCCACCACAGAAATGTGAGGAAAATGTGTTTTTTTGGTCAAATATTTATGTTTTCAAGGGATTCTGGGTAACAAAACCTGGGGGTAGGCAGACGAGTCACCCCATCCTGAATTCCCCTGGGTGTCTAGTTTTCAAAAATGTATAGGTTTGCTAGGTTTCCTTAGGTGCTGGCAGAGCTACGGCGCAAAAACAAAAGGTAGTCTTTTTGTCCGAATCGTGCAAAATTTCACTGGGAAATTGAGGTGCGACCATGCTGCGTTTTGCGCTGTTTCATGTCGCAGCCACTATGCCTACCCACGCAAGTGAGGTACCATTTTTTTCGGGAGACCTGGGGGCACGCTGGGTGGGTGGAAATTTGTTGATCCACGCAGATTCCAGAACTTTCCACCACAGAAATGTGAGGAAAATGTGTTTTTTTGGTCACATTTTTATGTTTGTAAGGGATTCTGGGTAACAAAACCTGGGGGTAGGCAGACGAGTCACCCCATCCTGAATTGCCCTGGGTGTCTAGTTTTCAGAAATGTATAGGTTTGCTAGTTTTCCCTAGGTGCTGGCAGAGCTACGGCGCAAAAACAAAAGGTAGTCTTTTTGTCCGAATCGTGCTAAATTTCACTGGGAAATTGAGGTGCGACCATGCTGCGTTTTGCGCTGTTTTATGTCGCAGCCACTATGCCTACCCACGCAAGTGAGGTACCATTTTTTTCGGGAGACCTGGGGGCACGCTGGGTGAGTGGAAATTTGTTGATCCACGCAGATTCCAGAACTTTCCACCACAGAAATGTGAGGAAAATGTGTTTTTTTGGACAAATATTTATGTTTTCAAGGGATTCTGGGTAACAAAACCTGGGGGTAGGCAGACGAGTCACCCCATCCTGAATTGCCCTGGGTGTCTAGTTTTCAGAAATGTATAGGTTTGCTAGGTTTCCCTAGGTGCTGGCAGAGCTACGGCGTAAAAACAAAAGGTAGTCTTTTTGTCCGAATCGTGCTAAATTTCACTGGGAAATTGAGGTGCGACCATGCTGCGTTTTGCGCTGTTTCATGTCGCAGCCACTATGCCTACCCACGCAAGTGAGGTACCATTTTTTTCGGGAGACCTGGGGGCACGCTGGGTGGGTGGAAATTTGTTGATCCACGCAGATTCCAGAACTTTCCACCACAGAAATGTGAGGAAAATGTGTTTTTTTGGTCAAATATTTATGTTTTCAAGGGATTCTGGGTAACAAAACCTGGGGGTAGGCAGACGAGTCACCCCATCCTGAATTGCCCTGGGTGTCTAGTTTTCAAAAATGTATAGGTTTGCTAGGTTTCCTTAGGTGCTGGCAGAGCTACGGCGCAAAAACAAAAGGTAGTCTTTTTGTCCGAATAGTGCAAAATTTCACTGGGAAATTGAGGTGCGACCATGCTGCGTTTTACGCTGTTTCATGTCGCAGCCACTATGCCTACCCACGCAAGTGAGGTACCATTTTTTTGGGGAGACCTGGGGGCACGCTGGGTGGGTGGAAATTTGTTGATCCACGCAGATTCCAGAACTTTCCACCACAGAAATGTGAGGAAAATGTGTTTTTTTGGTCACATTTTTATGTTTGTAAGGGATTCTGGGTAACAAAACCTGGGGGTAGGCAGACGAGTCACCCCATCCTGAATTGCCCTGGGTGTCTAGTTTTCAGAAATGTATAGGTTTGCTAGTTTTCCCTAGGTGCTGGCAGAGCTACGGCGCAAAAACAAAAGGTAGTCTTTTTGTCAGAATTGTGCAAAATTTCACTGGGAAATTGAGGTGCGACCATGCTGCGTTTTGCGCTGTTTCATGTCGCAGCCACTATGCCTACCCACGCAAGTGAGGTATCATTTTTTTCGGGAGACCTGGGGGCACGCTGGGTGGGTGGAAATTTGTTGATCCACGCAGATTCCAGAACTTTCCACCACAGAAATGTGAGGAAAATGTGTTTTTTTGGTCAAATTTTTATGTTTGTAAGGGATTCTGGGTAACAAAACCTGGGGGTAGGCAGACGAGTCACCCCATCCTGAATTGCCCTGGGTGTCTAGTTTTCAGAAATGTATAGGTTTGCTAGTTTTCCCTAGGTGCTGGCAGAGCTATGGCGTAAAAACAAAAGGTAGTCTTTTTGTCCGAATCGTGCTAAATTTCACTGGGAAATTGAGGTGCGACCATGCTGCGTTTTGCGCGGTTTCATGTCGCAGCCACTATGCCTACCCACGCAAGTGAGGTACCATTTTTTTCGGGAGACCTGGGGGCACGCTGAGTGGGTGGAAATTTGTTGATCCACGCAGATTCCAGAACTTTCCACCACAGAAATGTGAGGAAAATGTGTTTTTTTGGTCAAATTTTTATGTTTGTAAGGGATTCTGGGTAACAAAACCTAGGGGTAGGCAGACGAGTCACCCCATCCTGAATTGCCCTGGGTGTCTAGTTTTCAGAAATGTATAGGTTTGCTAGGTTTCCCTAGGTGCTGGCAGAGCTACGGCGCAAAAACAAAAGGTAGTCTTTTTGTCTGAATCGTGCTAAATTTCACTGGGAAATTGAGGTGCGATCATGCTGCGTTTTGCGCTGTGTCATGTCGCAGCCACTATGCCTACCCACGCAAGTGAGGTACCATTTTTTTCGGGAGACCTGGGGGCACACTGGATGGATGGAAATTTGTTGATCCACGCAGATTCCAGAACTTTCCACCACAGAAATGTGAGGAAAATGTGTTTTTTTGGTCAAATTTTTTTGTTTGAAAGGGATTCTGGGTAACAAAACCTGGGGGTAGGCAGACGAGTCACCCCATCCTGAATTGCCCTGGGTGTCTAGTTTTCAGAAATGTATAGGTTTGCTAGGTTTCCCTAGGTGCTGGCAGAGCTACGGCGTAAAAACAAAAGGTAGTCTTTTTGTCCGAATCGTGCTAAATTTCACTGGGAAATTGAGGTGCGACCATGCTGCGTTTTGCGCTGTTTCATGTCGCAGCCACTATGCCTACCCACGCAAGTGAGGTACCATTTTTTTCGGGAGACCTGGGGGCACACTGGGTGCATGGAAATTTGATGATCCACGCAGATTCCAGAACTTTCCACCACAGAAATGTGAGGAAAATGTGTTTTTTTGGTCAAATTTTTTTGTTTGAAAGGGATTCTGGGTAACAAAACCTGGGGGTAGGCAGACGAGTCACCCCATCCTGAATTGCCCTGGGTGTCTAGTTTTCAGAAATGTATAGGTTTGCTAGGTTTCCCTAGGTGCTGGCAGAGCTACGGCGCAAAAACAAAAGGTAGTCTTTTTGTCCGAATCGTGCAAAATTTCACTGGGAAATTGAGGTGCGACCATGCTGCGTTTTGCGCTGTTTCATGTCGCAGCCACTATGCCTACCCACGCAAGTGAGGTACCATTTTTTTCGGGAGACCTGGGGGCACACTGGGTGGATGGAAATTTGTTGATCCACGCAGATTCCAGAACTTTCCCCCACAGAAATGTGAGGAAAATGTGTTTTTTTGGTCAAATTTTTTTGTTTGAAAGGGATTCTGGGTAACAAAACCTGGGGGTAGGCAGACGAGTCACCCCATCCTGAATTGCCCTGGGTGTCTAGTTTTCAGAAATGTATAGGTTTGCTAGGTTTCCCTAGGTGCTGGCAGAGCTCCGGCGCAAAAACAAAAGGTAGTCTTTTTGTCCGAATCGTGCAAAATTTCACTGGGAAATTGAGGTGCGACCATGCTGCGTTTTGCGCTGTTTCATGTCGCAGCCACTATGCCTACCCACGCAAGTGAGGTACCATTTTTTTCGGGAGACCTGGGGGCACACTGGGTGGATGGAAATTTGTTGATCCACGCAGATTCCAGAACTTTCCACCACAGAAATGTGAGGAAAATGTGTTTTTTTGGTTAAATTGTTTTGTTTGAAAGGGATTCTGGGTAACAAAACCTGGGGGTAGGCAGACGAGTCACCCCATCCTGAATTGCCCTGGGTGTCTAGTTTTCAGAAATGTATAGGTTTGCTAGGTTTCCCTAGGTGCTGGCAGAGCTACGGCGCAAAAACAAAAGGTAGTCTTTTTGTCTGAATCGTGCTAAATTTCACTGGGAAATTGAGGTGCGACCATGCTGCGTTTTGCGCTGTTTCATGTCGCAGCCACTATGCCTACCCACGCAAGTGGGGTACCATTTTTTTCGGGAGACCTGGGGGCACGCTGGGTGGGTAGAAATTTGTTGATCCACGCAGATTCCAGAACTTTCCCCCACAGAAATGTGAGGAAAATGTGTTTTTTTGGTCAAATTTTTTTGTTTGAAAGGGATTCTGGGTAACAAAACCTGGGGGTAGGCAGACGAGTCACCCCATCCTGAATTGCCCTGGTTGTCTAGTTTTCAAAAATGTATAGGGTTGCTAGGTTTCCCTAGGTGCTGGCAGAGCTACGGCGCAAAAACAAAAGGTAGTCTTTTTGTCCGAATCGTGCTAAATTTCACTGGGAAATTGAGATGCGACCATGCTGCGTTTTGCGCAGTTTCATGTCGCAGCCACTATGCCTACCCACGCAAGTGAGGTACCATTTTTTTCGGGGGACCTAGGGGCACGCTGGGTGGGTGCAAATTTGTTGATCCACGCAGATTCCAGAACTTTCCACCACAGAAATGTGAGGAAAATGTGTTTTTTTGGTCAAATATTTATGTTTGCAAGGGATTCTGGGTAACAAAACCTGGGGGTAGGCAGACGAGTCACCCCATCCTGAATTGCCCTGGGTGTCTAGTTTTCAAAAATGTATAGGTTTGCTAGGTTTCCCTAGGTGCTGGTTGAGCTACGGCTCAAAAACAAAAGGTAGTCTCTTTGTCCAAAGAGCTTAAGATTTCACTGGGAAATTGAGGAGCGACCACGTTGCATTTTGTGCCGTTTCCCGTGGTAGGCACAAGGCGGACCCACACAAGTGAGGTACCATTTTTTTTGGGAGACCTGGGGGCACGCTGGGTGGGTGGAAATTTGTTGATCCACGCAGATTCCAGAACTTTCCACCACAGAAATGTGAGGAAAATGTGTTTTTTTTTTTAAAATCTGAGCTTTGCAAGGGATTCTGGGTAACAAAACCTGGTGGTAGGCAGTCGAGTCATCCCATCCTGAATTCCCCTCGGTGTCTACTTTTCAAAAATGTATAGGTTTGCTAGGTTTCCCTAGGTGCCGGAAGAACTAGGGTGCAAAAACTACAGGTAGGCACTTTGCCAAAAAAGGGTCAATTTGTAACTGCAAAATTTAGGTGTGACCACGTTGCATTTTGCGCCGTTTCCTGTCGCAGGCACAAGGCCGACCCACACAAGTGAGGTACCGTTTTTATCGGGACACTTGGGGTAATTCAGATTTGTAAATCAACTGTTATTACCAATTGAGCTTTCTTGCATTTCTCCCTTTGAATGAAAGATATTGTGTAGAAAAAAAAACTTTATGAAAAATGACCAATAATTCTCATGCTAGTATGAGTATTCCCAACTTTGAAAATGTGCAATTATATACTGTTTCTGAACTCTATAATTTGTACCCAATTCATACATACATAGGTGTCTTTCATGCAGATTATTCCATGTGTACATTTTCCAAGACAAAGTGCACTATACCCAGTAAATGAAAAAATACCATTGCAAGTTGCTGCTCAGTTTTTGGATCTGGGTTCGTCGGGTTCTTGGTGAAACTACAAGTCCCATATATCCCCACAACCAGGAAGGTCTAACGGATGTAACGGTATATTGCTTTCCAAGAGCTGTCAAAATTAGAGAAAGTTATAGGTGAAAACGTTGAGACAAAAGGCCGTTGTTTTCAACAAATTTTCAAATATTCCAATATCTAACTGTTAGTTTCTATAACGAACCCTTCATGGATTTAGACAAATGACCCCTTTCTGAATTCAGAATTTTGTCTATTTTTCGGAAATGTAAAGCTTTCCAGGATCCATTATTGCTTTCAAACTCATTTCTACCATTAACTGGAAGGAGGTGGAAAGCTCTAAAAATAGCAAAAATAGGCTATGTCCCAGAAAAATGCCAAAACTGAGTGGAAAATTTCGGTTCTCTGACAAAACACTGTCATTCTCTAAAAGCTGAGAAAATGGAGAATTCAGCCCCACAAACCCTTTTTTGATACCATATTCAGGGAAAAAGCCAGAGGCTTTCATTTGCAGCCCGTTTTTCCCATTTTTCTGAAAAAAACAAAAAAAACACTATATTTTGGTTAATTTCTGGGACCCCTCCAAGGGAATCCACAAACCCTGGGCGCCTTTAGAATCCCCATGATGTTGGAAGAAAAGGACGCAAATTTGGCGCGGATCCCTTATGTGGTCAAAAAGTTACAAGGGCCTAAGCGCGCACTACCCCAAAACACCAAAAAAAGCCTTAGCACAGGAGGGGGAAAAGGCCTAGCAGCGAAGGGGTTAATAAAAGCTTCAGTACTGGTCTAGCAGCTGCCTTATCAGTACTGCCCAACCATGCCATGCTGTGACTCTGCGGCAGCCAAAATCCGATAGTCAGTTGACTTCTGAAATCCGTGTTGACATCTCTCACGCCCTGTTACAGACTTGGTCGGGTCCAAAAATGGGTGTAATTTATATTTGTAAATTTCCCTCGTTTTCATGCTTGATTTTAATTGCAAGAAAGTGTCACTCATAGCCATTGAAATGTCACTCATAATTACAATGAAATTATGAAAATGTCACACATAGCAATCTGAAACCTTGGCAGCTATGGGTTTGTGAGCGTAAAATGAGAATAATCAGGCGAATTTGACAGGTGATAAGCACTGTAATCTTTCAAAAACATATAGCTCTTTCTCAAATTCAGTATATCTCCTCAAAGAAGTCATGTTTAAAGGGCAGATTGTGAAGCATCGGACAAGCACGTCTGAAAATTCGGGAAAGTGCAGGAAGAACGAAATGCGACGCATTTTACTCACCGGACAGAACTGCCGTGTACTCAGCGGAGCCAGCGCTGACGTCACACGCGTTCTCCCCCTCGCGCCCTCCCGCCACGAGCGCAGGCCATGCCCCTTTAGGCCACGCCCCCAAACAAACACCCGCGCATAAAAAGCGCCGTGTTAGGGCACCTAGCAAAGACTAAGGGTCGACTCCTGAGGCGGAAAGCCGGGAGTAAGGCTATTTGCTTTGTAAATAATTTTGTGTCACTGAATAATCTGTTTTTAATATCTATTGTCACAGAATACTTGTGCTTTGATTTTACTCACCGGACAGAACTGCCGTGTACTCAGCGGAGCCAGCGCTGACGTCACACGCGTTCTCCCCCTCGCGCCCTCCCGCCACGAGCGCAGGCCACGCCCCTTTAGGCCACGCCCCCAAACAAACACCCGCGCATAAAAAGCGCCGTGTTAGGGCACCTAGCAAAGACTAAGGGTCAACTCCTGAGGCGGAAAGCCGGGAGTAAGGCTATTTGCTTTGTAAATAATTTTGTGTCACTGAATAATCTGTTTTTAATATCTATTGTCACAGAATACTTGTGCTTTGATTTTACTCACCGGACAGAACTGCCGTGTACTCAGCGGAGCCAGCGCTGACGTCACACGCGTTCTCCCCCTCGCGCCCTCCCGCCACGAGCGCAGGCCACGCCCCTTTAGGCTACGCCCCCAAACAAACACCCGCGCATAAAAAGCGCCGTGTTAGGGCACCTAGCAAAGACTAAGGGTCGACTCCTGAGGCGGAAAGCCGGGAGTAAGGCTATTTGCTTTGTAAATAATTTTGTGTCACTGAATAATCTGTTTTTAATATCTATTGTCACAGAATACTTGTGCTTTGATTTTACTTACCGGACAGAACTGCCGTGTACTCAGCGGAGCCAGCGCTGACGTCACACGCGTTCTCCCCCTCGCGCCCTCCCGCCACGAGCGCAGGCCACGCCCCTTTAGGCCATGCCTCTCTGTCCCACAACCCCAGAGCATTATAAAATATGTGCAATTCTCGGTCGCGCAGCGGGCGAGCGCAGCGGGCGCGACGTTTGCGCGCCGAAGGCGCGCCTAAGGCAAGCCCGTCTGCGCCCGTCCGCGACCGACCGGGACTAGGGGCAATACCCCCTGCAGGTTTCAGCTCGTCCATGGTCAAACCCCTCTGCTACACCCGCAATGATTTACTAACTCTCAACAAAACCACCACGGTTGCTAGATCGCATCCGTGCATCCAAATCGGCCCTGGCCTATCCTATGGACCTACCTCCTGCCGCTCATGCCGATGGACAAGCCTGGGTCAACTCCCAACTGTTCACCACACAGTTACCACCAGCAATCAGTTGGAACTGGACTGCCTATATTTTAATGCCAGATCTCTATCTAAACATGCACTAGATATCTGGGACATATTGACATCCAGGAACCCTGACTTGGTTTTTATTACCGAAACATGGTTATCTGACGCCAGTGCTCCAGACCTGGCCAACGCCCTTCCACCTGAATACAAAATAATCACACAAAACAGACAAAGTAAAAAGAAAGGAGGCGGAGTTGCGGTGATTTTCAGAGACCACCTAACATGCCTCACGGAGACGACAACCGCCTACCCCGAACATGAGATACTACCATTTAAAATCCTCGTAGAGAACCTTATCATATTAGCCGGTGCTGTTGTCTATAATCCTCCAGGACAACAAGCTAGCATCGGCACTAAACTACTGAACCAACTGCTTCCATTCTGCCTGAAACATAAAAATTACATGGTCATTGGTGACTTCAATGTTCACTATGAAAATACTCATGCTCCTGGATCGTCACAGCTAAAGTATGACATGGAAATCTTGCAACTCAAGCAGCTGGTCGAGGGCCCCACGCACTCAGCAGGACACACCTTAGATCTCCTCTTTACTAATGTGGAGTCGATTACCATGAAGGAAATCCTCCCCCTGTCCTGGTCTGACCACTCCATGCTATCTTTCTCTCTTAAACTTCTCGGTAAACCCGCGAAATCCAGACCCACCCTCCCCACCACCAACAGAGCTTGGAGACTAATCAATGACTCCAACTTTCAAAGTCACTTTCTGGAGATAGACGTCACTTTGCAGGATGACTCCCCCATCTGTAATAATGTCACTCTGCTAGAAACCGGAATTCGCCAAACGCTAGACAAACTAGCACCCCTGCGGGAATTAAGGAAAAAAACAACCACTAGAGAAAAATGGTATACCCCTCTCCTCAAAAGCCTTAAAAAGGAATGCCAAAAAACTGAACATCGATGGAGACAAACTAAAAACTCAGAAACTAGAGCAAATTATGTCACCAAGCGGAAAGAATACATTCTTGCCATTCGAGATGCGAAAAAAGCATTCTTCACGAAACGAATCCATGATAACCACAACTCCACAAAAGAATTATTCAAAATTGTAAAGGAGCTTAGTAATCCATCCAGTACCTCACAAACCCTCACCCCCTCAACTGAGGCATGTGAACGTATTAGCACCTTCTTTTCCGAGAAGATTAATAAAATCTACTCTACCTTCACTCCCTCACTTTCCCCTTCCCTGCCCGGCAACCCAGATGAAAATTTGCCGACATCAGACAAAGATAATGTCCATTCAGATGCAGGCAACTCCCCACGTCTAACTAACTTTCAACCATTTTCTGAGAACGAGGTATTATCAGTTTTAAAGACAATCAAATCTGGCTCTCCCGCAGACCCATGTCCCCATTTCGTGTTCTCCGAAATTGCACCGACACTTTGTCCTTTCATCACCAAACTCTTTAACCAGTCCCTCTCCACCGCGTCCTTCCCAGAAATTTGGAAACACGCATCTGTAACCCCCCTCCTGAAGAAAGCCGGATCCGACATCCTTAACCCGGAGAACTACAGGCCAATTTCTAAGCTCCCTTACCTCTCCAAGGCTTTGGAGAAAATGGTTAATTTACAACTATCCAGATACCTGGAAGACAACTCACTTCTGGACCCCACCCAGACCGGCTTTAGAGCCAACAATAGCACCGAAGCAACGTTGCTGGCAGTGTCGGACAGTGTCAGATGCATCACAGATCAAGGGGGATCTGTGGCTCTGATACTGCTGGACCTGTCAGCGGCGTTTGACACGGTATCACACGATTGCCTACTAAACATCCTCCTGAGCAAAGGAGTGCAATCCTCTGCGCTAAGATGGATTGAATCATTCCTTAGCAATCGCACCCAAGCAGTGCACATGGGTCAATTCCATTCTGTCCCATCAGCTGTGGGGTCCCACAAGGGGCCTCACTAAGCCCCACTCTCTTTAATGTCTATGTTTCATCTCTGGCCGACATTGGAAGAAAGTGGGGCATCGACATATGTTCTTATGCCGATGACACACAGCTGATGGTGACAATGGAGGAAGGGTCGGAAACAACGAAGAAAAAACTTCACAGTTGCCTCTCCGAAATGGCAGAATGGATGCGTAACCATTGCCTAAAACTAAATGCCGGGAAATCAGAGATACTACTGTTCGGAGGAGCCAAACTCTCATGGAATGATACGTGGTGGCCACCGTCTCTGGGATCAGCCCCCATCCCGAAACAGTACGCCAGAAACCTTGGTATCATGATGGATGACGCTCTGTCCATGAAGGACCACATACGCATACTCTGGGGCAAAGGTTTCGCAATTCTCAAACTCCTAGCAAAAAATTTCTCCTGGATACCTCTGGATTGTCGACGCACAATCACCCAGGCCCTCCTGGTCAGCCGCCTGGATTACGGTAATGCCCTGTTCGAAGGGATGAACGAGCAACTGTTCTCCCGTCTACAGGTCCTACAAAACCAGGCGGCTAAACTGGTCTGTAACAAAGGCAAGCGAGACTCGGCTTCCGCATGCCTTAAAAAACGTCACTGGCTACCAATGCGTCAGAGGGCCACCTTCAAACTACTCTGTCACGCGCACAGAGCCCTCCACAAAACGGGTCCTACCATCCTCCAAGGGAAAATCGAATTTTACATCCCTAACAGGAATCTAAGATCTAACAACTCAGCCCTGGCGAAACCCAAGCGCATTTACAAGGTAAGGACAGGCGGACGCGCCTTCTCATATTTAGCGGCCAAAAGATGGAATGAGTTACCGGCGGACCTCAGACACACCACAGACCCCCTCCAATTCCGCAAAAAATTAAAAACCCAACTCTTCCCCGAAAAATAACGTCCCAGCACTGTCTCAGCAGTCTCCTTTTTTCTTACAGCGCCGTGATATCCCACGGGATGAGTGTTGCGCTTTACAAATACAAAATAATAATAATACGTGAAACAAGATAGAATAGAACATAGCAAGTAAACACATTCATTGACAACACACATAAAGGCCAAGCCCGGGGAAACGTGCATTAGAACTGGGTAAGGTAACCTGGCTTCAGTGCTTACCACTGAACTCTGGGAGTCTGACTCCCAACAAGGCTGACTCAGCCTTCCATCCTTCTGAAGTCTGTAAATGGAGGCTCAACTAATTCCTGAAAAGAAACACCCTGTACAGTACTGAGAAATAGTAGAAACGCGATTTTTAGCACTACAGAGAAACGCCTTTATTAAATAAATAAGTGATTGAAATAAGAATTTTTCCCTCGTGGTCGTCTCTCGAAATCCCCCCAGCTGGCCCCACCGCCCCACTGCTGCCGCGGCCGCGGCTGACTCGCCTTACTGATAAAAAAGTGTATCTCGAAATTAAAAACATGGGGTTAACTACAGATGAAAACAACCGTGCTGAACGTGAATTTGAGTTGGAAGTGAGAAAAAAAAATACCCAAATAAAAGATCCGTCGCGCACTGGAAAATAACTCCTAGAGGCGTTTTTGGCGAGTCAAAGGAAAAATGTCATAAGTCATTTCAAGAAATGTTCTTTAACAAAACAAACTATGCAAGCACCCCTTACCTTCCCCTGCAGCTCCCTGAATGTTGCAACTGAAATATCTTCAGAGAGCATCTGCTCAAATGTCCTATGGACTGGGACATTCCGGCAGACACTGCAACGACGCCCTGAAGAGAAACTGTCTCACAAAAATGCAACCCTACTAGAAATGTCACCAGCAGCGGCTCGTGCGGTGCGTTCACTTGATCAGATGTACCGAGGAGCGCTGTTAGGTCCATTCTGGAAAGCTTTAAACCATGGCCTGCATGACACATCAAAGAGGAAAACCCTGGCCCTGGACACCGTCACTTTCCACCAGTTTCTTGCATTCACACAGTGAGCTAGTAATCCGTCAATAGCAACTGCCCGGCTTGGTATAAGGTTAATAGGCACATTGTTCATCTTCGACCTATGTGTTAAAGACATGACTACCATTCGGCAAAAAACAAACATAGGCAAAGACAGAAAGTCTGAGGTCAGGAAAGCAATTGGCTTTGTCAATTTACGGACTGCACATGGGCGCTTGCATAAAGATGCATGCACATGCATTGCTGCCAATCTTGACATCGGGTTTGTGATATGAAAAGCTCATTCCAAAAGGATGACTTGTATGCCATGATGTGTATGTCGCAGCACCTGCTTCCGTATGTGCCAGGACGCAGGTGGCTATTGTAACATTCCATTCTAACATGGTGCACCGTCATGTTAAAACAGTCAATTAAAATGTAAAATAATAGAGTAAATAGAAAAATGGGTGCACATTAAAATGAATGCAAGCATGGCTGTAGGGTATAGGTAAAAAAATAAATTGAAAATAAAAAAAATGCTCAACTTGAGGAGCGAGATGGGAGCGAGCATTGTGGATTGCAGAGAAGAAATAAAGAAAGGGTGGAGAGGGAGAGACAGGGAGAACAGGGAGAGAACAAGGAAACACATGCACTCTGAAAGTGCTGAAAGTACAATTGCCCCTAGGTGAGCAGCTTTGAATGTTCCCTTTCATAGTAGCCCTCACGCACCTCTTTAGTTTTTTACTAACTCCAATTAATGCCTTGCAGTCCCCAGGAATTCCCAGTCCTGAGGAGACCCCCATATCCTTAGTTAGGTTGAAACGTTGTCGGCAACCATCAAGGGTAGTCTTAAAAGGACTAGAAAATAATCTGGTCCTTGATCTGGAATATTCAATCAGAATCGTCAACACATCCTTTCTGTCCAACAACCTGTCGTATTCAAAATAAATGCAGTCCCTTTATGTTTTAATACAAATTGGTTATGGTCACTTCACTGGGGTCACAATTGTTACTGTTTTTCAACTACTGCTAATGCATTGTAAATACATTTCGCTATTTGTGTGTTTTTGGAAAAAATCTTTTAGTAATGATGAATAAATAAATTACTCATTTCGGCTGAAGTGAGTATAAATCAATATACTCTTCGGGCTACCTTTTTCATAATATTAAGTTATATTGCAATTAATTAACTAATTTAGTTATATGGATTGTAACATATTCTAGATGCATTCTTAAATTCTAGTTTATGATTATATATTTGAAAAGGATCAAAACTTGCAGAAATGAAAAAACATTGTTTCTCAAAATGAGTTTCTTGTGAACAATTGTTGCTAGCAACACAGCTAATACACAGTTCACATGGACGTATGGGTCGCTCTTGTGTTTTTGGAATAATTATTAAAATGGTCGCTATGTGCAGGGCCAGAAAGCTAGTTTATAACACTCGATGCCAAACAACACCCAGTCATATATTCCTATGCCTTATTTATATGCCAAACAACCCCCAATCACATGGCACCTACAGGTGGTCATCATGCTAAGCTCAAGTCAAATGACATAGCCACAGTCATGACATACATCATGTCAGTCTTCATATCATGTACATACTACAAGGTCCACGCCTCCTCATTATTTCCCTATCTGGCATACAATACATTTATAGAGTTCCATGCCTTGTGTAATGCTATTCTACACCTTAAGTGATTATTACGACAAGGATACTGCAAATTCCATAAAGTTAAGTATATATAAGTAATTACTGTACAAGTGACTGTACTTTAGCGCATAGGTTCTGGTTCTATGCACTTTATATGTGAGTATAACCTTAACCCAAAGTTTCTGGTGCTTTAAAAAGGATGATAGCATGCACATTAGTGATGCATAATAATGTCTCAATTGTTTACCCTTAATCTCATTACTGCAATTTCACATCTTGTCCCGGTCCTTACATCCAGTTATGTTATGATTTGTGTATTTGTAAAGTGCACTCTCACTCTTAATGATATCCTGGCACTGAGCAGATGTGTGTGCCAACCACTGTCTAGGGTAGGTTGGCTAATTGAAAAGTCAGGTCTTCAGCTTCTTGCAGAATTCAAGAACAGAAGAGCGAGCTCTGATATGGAGAGGGAGGTCATCCCATGCTTTAGTAGTACATTTATAGAGCACCCTTCCTCTTAATCTGGTTCTCTGTATGCAAGGGATGCAAGTTAGTAAGAGTCCTGCAAAGCAGAGGTGTCCGAGTGGTTGGTGGAAGAAGATGAGTCTGATCAGGTAAGCAGGGCCTAAGTTCTGTAGTGCTTTGAATATGTGTGTGAGCAGTTTGAAATGAGAGCTTTTGTGTATCGGGAGCCAATGGCGCTCCCTGAGGTATGTTGTAATGTGAGTTTTGTGTTGGTGGTTGAGGATGAGTCTGGCTGCAGAGGTTTGGATTATTTATAGTCTACAGAAGAGTTTCTTAGTGATCCCGACATAGAGGGTATTCCCGTGGTCCACCTTGCTTGTGACTAGAGCGTGAGTGATGGTTTTCCTAATGTTGCTTGAGATCTATTTGAAGATATTTCTCAACATCTTCAGGGTGTGAAAGGGGAATACAGTGATGGCATTGACTTGTGCAGTCATGTCCAATTTGCTGTTGATAATGATTCTGAGGTTATTGACATGGGTGCTAGGTGTGGGTCCCATGGCAAGGTATTTTTGCCAAAGATCACTACTTTTGTCTTGTCAGTGTTGAGATAGTTGACTTCCATCCAGTTAGCACCGTCAGTTTGTGACTTTGTTTCTTGTGTTGGAGGTCTTGTCTGAGAAGGAGAGTATAAGCTGCATGTTATCAGCATAAAAGAGGATGTTGATGTTGTGTGAGCAGATGACGATGGCCAGAGGGATCATGTATGCATTGAAGACAGTGGGACTGAACAATGAACCTTGAGGCACTTTCAGATGAGTTTGAGGGCTGCCGAGGAGTAAGGTGCTATGCTGACATCTAATGTTCTAGCTATTATTATAGAGCAGATCCAAGCAGGTCCTTGAACGCCATTCTCCAACAGGCACCTGATGATGATGGGGTGTGAAACCATGTCAAGTGCTACAGACAGGCCCAGGAGAGTGAGGGCTGCCATGTCTCCTCTGTCGAGAATCATGCAGATGTCCTGTATGGTGGGAATGAGTGCTGTTTCTGTACTGTGGTTGGGTCTGAATCCAAACTGTGGGGCGTTGAGGAGCTGGTGGTTGCTGAGGTGGTCTGTGAGGCGTCGGTTGATTAGTTTCTCCAAGACCTTGGCAGGGTATGGTAGGAGGAAGATGGGTCTGAAGTTGGAGAGTGTGACTGGGTCAGCAATGGTTTCTTTAGCAGGGATGTGATGGTGGCGTGTTTCCAGGTGTCCGGGAATGTAGTTGAGTCAAAGGAGCGTTAAATGCTTCAATGATCAGTAGGAGTCCTTGGTGAAGGCATGGTGAGACAAGGGTCAGACGGGGCCACAGAATAGATGGTCTTTCTGGTGGCATAGGTCTGACGGTGGTAACAGCAGGCCACAAGGTCAGGTTTAAGGCCATGATGAGAAGTTGAGGTACAACAGTGATGGGTTCCTGTTGGTGGTCGAAGTGGCTTATATGGAGGTGATTTTGCTGCAGAAGAATTCTGAGACCTTGTTGCAAAGGTCTTCGGAGGGGATGAAGTTGCTACAGGCGCAAATAGATGCAGTGAAATACTGTTTATGCCGGCATCGATGTGCTTTCACAAATTCAAACAAAAATCTCAGCTCCACCACAGGGGGATCATGGATGGTTGTGGAAAATTTCACTCATCTTTCCACCGGGACCCCTAGCCCATGCTATACTTTAGTAAAGGAAGCCCCAGGGAAAAGGGAACTGTGAAGATATACAACAGCCAGTTGTTTACTGTAGCACTAGACAAGTGGTAGTTACCTAGGGAAACAGAAATACACTGATTCCTTCAGATATTGTAGAAGATGTGAATTTATTGCACACAAAAGAGTCTTGACACTAACCTTAATGCTATCTGAACTTTCTTGGCTACCTGCACTCTGTACTACTTAAACTGTGTGTTTTAAACAAAAACACATTTGTTTAGAACAAAGTAATGGTTGCCCTGTTGCAGGGCAAGGGCACCGGCCCTTAGGTAGTAACTGTTGGTCCTACCAGTTCACTGTCTGCAAGGAATGACCTACAACACTCTGCAAGGAAAAACATTGAAAGAACTCACATCTCTAGGTTTTGACTGCCTAAGTGTGTGTTTGTCATCACTGAGCACCAAAATAGCCACCGGGGCAATTCCACTGTGATCACTTCATAGCAGTACAGTATCAAAAAGTGTGGTTGCGGCAGCAAACAAACCTTTTCATGCAATTATAGTAGCACAAAACCACAACACAAATTTAAATGTGGTCTAAGTCCACTTCTGTGACTTTATATTGTTCAAGGATATCTGATGCAATTCAATTCAAAGCAATTACAGATAGGAGCCATATAATTGCTCATTGAAACAAAAGTGCAATATTTTACGGTGCTCTGGGTGAGGTAGGAAAAAGGAATGGGGATGCAGTGTTCAAGTGTAGGTGGGGGACAAGGAAAGGTAATAGTGACATATATACATCAACGTAGTTTGTTGTATACATTTCCATACATGGTCAAATGTTCCCAATGTAATACATAACTCAACAGGACCCAGAATTGGTTTTATGTGGTGTCACTAGAGTTTGTATTTCGAATGTTGTAGACGTTTCAACCCCTTAAGTCAGGACAGGTAGTGGTCCTTGGGGTGGGGTCTCCATCAGGACTGGTGGAGCACTTGTGGAAAGGACGGGGGATGAAATCCGCTGTATTCACCAAAAATGTTGGGCATGGGTAAGCTCTTAAACTTATTCAAAATGGTCAGAAGCTGACTGGTAAGGAACATATACGTGTTTCCTAGAATAAAGATTGGGGCATATCAATGGCAACACTGCAGCACGGTCCGCTTGCAGGTGCTGGGAACGATCCCTTCATGCTTCTCCGGACGGTCTCGCCTCAAATGTAGCCACACTTTTTGATACTGTACTCATTGACCCAGGGCAGGTAGTATATATTGGTTACCCCCTTTATATACAACACTTTATAGCAATAGCCTAAGAACTCCCACCCAACCCCACAAAGAAAGAAATTTGTAATAGGAGGGTAAAGCCTGCTTTTGAAGTTCGATTGGCCATGGTTGCATTATAAAGTATTGGCCATGGTTCCATTATAAAGTATTTAACTCCATCCTGCCTTATATTTTCCATATAACTGTTTTTGGGATGCTTCACATTTACAATTTTTTAAATCTATTTCACTTTGCAAAGGGGTAACATGTCAACGAAGTATCACTTTTGAAGTTGTTCTGCCATTCTCTAGTGTTTTTTTGAAATTCATGTGTTCACTGGTCACTCAGTCTCATATGTCCCATGCAGGCCCATGATTGTTTTCCCTATGTTAACATGAGTACGATGCAGACTGCCCTCAGCTTTGCACACACTACTATACCAGCCTATTTTGCTTTGTGTCACACTGTACTTAAACACAGAACCTTTCGTTGTTTTTGCGTTCTGTTCCTTCCAGGGATTTATTCTGAACACTATAGACAAGGTCAAACAACAATGCCCCTTGTTATTTTGTTCTGGTCAGGCCTTAGCGCCTAGACAAAACATGAAAATTCAGCAGTTGTTTGGGAGGGTTAGGTTACCATGTCTTATATAATGGACGCCTTACAATGCTGACCGTACTTGTGTTAGGCATTTTCTTACTTATTGTGGCACGTACACGGCATACTAGAGCACAATAGTTAAAAATAATTTCTTTTAACTTTTCTCTTGTCTCTGTCAGATCGTATTGTAGACTAGTACCAGTGTGAGGGCAAAAGGTTGTTTCCTGCAAACGCAATTTCTGAGAGGGTCAGGAGTGTTGTGTTCCGGTGTGTCTAATCACTTGTTCTTCAGTGAGTGAGTAGGAGGGCAAGTGAGACACTATAGCTAGTCAGTCCCGGGCACATGGGTACTAAGGTGGTAGGATTACTTAGTCCCTGCCTACTAAGGTTCTTGATCCCAAACATAGTTCTATGACTCCTCAGAATCCATGCAGTATCTGGGGTGCTACACTTACTGCTGAATGTGACTATTCTGCCCATACCTGGCAACTCCTGGCCACCCCTACAACCACACCAGGCCATTTACAACCAATTTCCATTGCCAATCATAGATTATCAAATTAAGCATTTGGATTCATTTTTACCAGGCTCCTGGACAGCATTTGTGTCTAATTCTCTGTAACCTCTCCAGTAGCATACCACTAAGGGTGAGGCCCCCTTAATGAGACTTTAATTCACATGGACAAGCTTTAAAACTTACATTCACTTAGGTAATACAAATATGTTCTACTCCTTGTGACATCAAGTATTAGACAATGGGTTTTTCTTTTAGGGTGACAGCATATATATTTGGCATGGTACACTTGTGTTAAATTTACCAAAATTTGACAACGTTTTCTATTGTTTCAAAACAGCTAGTGGAACATTTTTCGTAATCATACAAACATATTTATTGTAACATGCCAAAATCTATTGGTATCAAGCATGACTCTGACCCACATGTGGAGTTTTGCATACTCAATGACAAACTTGGTGTATATCCTGTGCTCTGTATACAATTGCCTTAGGATATAAATAAACATGTATATAGTGGATCGCATCTACGTCATGTTTGGAATGGAGTATACGATCTGATGAACTCAAAATAAGGAAAACCTACTATACCATATCTGTCCCTTACCCACACATAATGGACGGCATTCATATCTATCAGAGTTGCTATTCAACTTTTATTAAAAATCATTGTACACAGGTGATCATTTATTGAATGTTTTTCAAGATAAGTCTGTCTTTCATCATTCATTTATTGCTATATCCAGTATCATTGTAGGATCCTTAGTAAGAGGGGAACTTCAGCAAATCACACAACTCCTGCATAAACCTTCAGTGGGCAAACATCTTCTGCATGGTGTTGACCATGAGGAGGAACAGCCTAGCCCATCTCAGCAAATATCTGCTGCAACATCATGTAGTGTAGTCCGTGTGTTTGTTTAATTGAACTAACCCCTCCTGAGGCGATAAGCCGGGAGGTAGACTGCCGCTAAATTTTGTGTGTTAACCTGCTGAGTACGAGCGTGTGTTAACTGTAATTTTAGACGGCGATATTTTAAATTCTATTCTTTATTTAGTTGCACATACCTTAGTATTCTGCCCTCGTTTATCCCTTTCCCCGCACTTTGACGGTCACAGCCGATTTTAGGGCTGTGTACCGAGACCAAGGGAAATATTCCCAACGGCAGACATCTTGGGTGGGAGGCGGCAGCTTTGACAGCGCTCTAGCCATCCCTACATAAGGAGCCCATTTGGGAACAAACGCGAGATTCGTGTGTTTGTTTATTTGAACTGGACCCCTCCTGAGGCGATAAGCCGGGAGGTAGACTGCTGCTGAATTTTGTGTGTTAACTTGCTGAGTACGAGCGTGTGTTAACTGTAATTTTAGACGGCGATATTTTAAATTCTATTCTTTATTTAGTTGCACATACCTTAGTATTCTGCCCTCGTTTATCCCTTTCCCCGCACTTTGACGGTCACAGACGATTTTAGGGCTGTGTACCAAGACCAAGGGAAATATTCCCAACGGCAGACATCTTGGGTGGGAGGCGGCAGCTTTGACAGCGCTCTAGCCATCCCTACATAAGGAGCCCATTGCGAACAAACGCGAGATGCGTGTGTTTGTTTAATTGAACTGGACCCCTCCAGAGGCGATAAGCCGGGAGGTAGACTGCTGCTGAATTTTGTGTGTTAACCTGCTGAGTACGAGCCTGTGTTAACTGTAATTTTAGACGGCGATATTTTAAATTCTATTCTTTATTTAGTTGCACATACCTTAGTATTCTGCCCTCGTTTATCCCTTTCCCCGCACTTTGACGGTCACAGCCGATTTTAGGGCTGTGTACCGAGACCAAGGGAAATATTCTCAACGGCAGACATCTTGGGTTGGAGGCGGCAGCTTTGACAGCGCTCTAGCCATCCCTACATAAGGAGCCCATTTGCGAACAAACCCGAGATTCGTGTGATTATTTAATTGAACTGGACCCCTCCTGAGGCGATAAGCCGGGAGGTAGACTGCTGCTGAATTTTGTGTGTTAACCTGCTGAGTACAAGCGTGTGTTAACTGTAACTTTAGACGGCGATATTTTAAATTCTATTCTTTATTTAGTTGCACATACCTTAGTATTCTGCCCTCGTTTATCCCTTTCCCCGCACTTTGACGGTCACAGCCGATTTTAGGGCTGTGTACCGAGACCAAGGGAAATATTCCCAACGGCAGACATCTTGGGTGGGAGGCGGCAGCTTTGACAGCGCTCTAGCCATCCCTACATAAGGAGCCCATTTGGGAACAAACGCGAGATTCGTGTGTTTGTTTATTTGAACTGGACCCCTCCTGAGGCGATAAGCCGGGAGGTAGACTGCTGCTGAATTTTGTGTGTTAACTTGCTGAGTACGAGCGTGTGTTAACTGTAATTTTAGACGGCGATATTTTAAATTCTATTCTTTATTTAGTTGCACATACCTTAGTATTCTGCCCTCGTTTATCCCTTTCCCCGCACTTTGACGGTCACAGACGATTTTAGGGCTGTGTACCAAGACCAAGGGAAATATTCCCAACGGCAGACATCTTGGGTGGGAGGCGGCAGCTTTGACAGCGCTCTAGCCATCCCTACATAAGGAGCCCATTGCGAACAAACGCGAGATGCGTGTGTTTGTTTAATTGAACTGGACCCCTCCAGAGGCGATAAGCCGGGAGGTAGACTGCTGCTGAATTTTGTGTGTTAACCTGCTGAGTACGAGCCTGTGTTAACTGTAATTTTAGACGGCGATATTTTAAATTCTATTCTTTATTTAGTTGCACATACCTTAGTATTCTGCCCTCGTTTATCCCTTTCCCCGCACTTTGACGGTCACAGCCGATTTTAGGGCTGTGTACCGAGACCAAGGGAAATATTCTCAACGGCAGACATCTTGGGTTGGAGGCGGCAGCTTTGACAGCGCTCTAGCCATCCCTACATAAGGAGCCCATTTGCGAACAAACCCGAGATTCGTGTGATTATTTAATTGAACTGGACCCCTCCTGAGGCGATAAGCCGGGAGGTAGACTGCTGCTGAATTTTGTGTGTTAACCTGCTGAGTACAAGCGTGTGTTAACTGTAACTTTAGACGGCGATATTTTAAATTCTATTCTTTATTTAGTTGCACATACCTTAGTATTCTGCCCTCGTTTATCCCTTTCCCCGCACTTTGACGGTCACAGCCGATTTTAGGGCTGTGTACCGAGACCAAGGGAAATATTCCCAACGGCAGACATCTTGGGTGGGAGGCTGCAGCTTTGACAGCGCTCTAGCCATCCCTACATAAGGAGCCCATTTGGGAACAAACGCGAGATTCGTGTGTTTGTTTATTTGAACTGGACCCCTCCTGAGGCGATAAGCCGGGAGGTAGACTGCTGCTGAATTTTGTGTGTTAACTTGCTGAGTACGAGCGTGTGTTAACTGTAATTTTAGACGGCGATATTTTAAATTCTATTCTTTATTTAGTTGCACATACCTTAGTATTCTGCCCTCGTTTATCCCTTTCCCCGCACTTTGACGGTCGCAGCCGATTTTAGGGCTGTGTACCGAGACCAAGGGAAATATTCCCAACGGCAGACATCTTGGGTGGGAGGCGGCAGCTTTGACAGCGCTCTAGCCATCCCTACATAAGGAGCCCATTTGCGAACAAACGCGAGATGCGTGTGTTTGTTTAATTGAACTGGACCCCTCCTGAGGCGATAAGCCGGGAGGTAGACTGCTGCTGAATTTTGTGTGTTAACCTGCTGAGTACGAGCCTGTGTTAACTGTAATTTTAGACGGCGATATTTTAAATTCTATTCTTTATTTAGTTGCACATACCTTAGTATTCTGCCCTCGTTTATCCCTTTCCCCGCACTTTGACGGTCACAGCCAATTTTAGGGCTGTGTACCGAGACCAAGGGAAATATTCCCAACGGCAGACATCTTGGGTGGGAGGCAGCAGCTTTAACAGCGCTCTAGCCATCCCTACATAAGGAGCCCATTTGCGAACAAACGCGAGATTCGTGTGTTTGTTTATTTGAACAGGACCCCTCCTGAGGCGATAAGCCGGGAGGTAGACTGCTGCTGAATTTTGTGTGTTAACCTTCTGAGTACGAGCGTGTGTTAACTGTAATTTTAGACGGCGATATTTTAAATTCTATTCTTTATTTAGTTGCACATACCTTAGTATTCTGCCCTCTTTATCCCTTTCCCCGCACTTTGACGGTCACAGCCGATTTTAGGGCTGTGTACCGAGACCAAGGGAAATATTCCCAACGGCAGACATCTTGGATGGGAGGCGGCAGCTTTGACAGCGCTCTAGCCATCCCTACATAAGGAGCCCATTTGTGAACAAACGCGAGATTCGTGTGTTTGTTTAATTGAACTGGACCCCTCCTGAGGCGATAAGCCGGGAGGTAGACTGCTGCTGAATTTTGTGTGTTAACCTGCTGAGTACGAGCGTGTTGTAACTGTAATTTTAGACGGCGATATTTTAAATTCTATTCTTTATTTAGTTGCACATACCTTAGTATTCTGCCCTCGTTTATCCCTCTCCCCGCACTTTGACGGTCACAGCCGATTTTAGGGCTGTGTACCGAGACCAAGGGAAATATTCACAACGGCAGACATCTTGAGTGGGAGGCGGCAGATTTGACAGCGCTCTATCCATCCCTATATAAGGAAACGGACGCTCTCCCCGCTAGCGGACACGCTTGGGGGACGCGCCTCGTTCAGCGCCGGAGTCACGCCAGAGTCAGCCCGTCTGCGCCCGTCCGTGCCTCGGACGAGCCTTAGGGCCATGGCACAAACTTCACTTCATCCCAAGAATCTACTGCAGGTACCATCTTTGGGAAAGTTATATAAACCTAAGTCTGCACCCTTATCCATAAAATATACCTCTGAGCAATTGCAGGCTCTGAGACCCCCAAGACTACCTTCCTGCAGTCTTCTGGAGTTAGGGAGGGAGAAAGATGCATGCCAAAGTTGCATACTTGCCATTGACTCAGTAGGGACGAAAGCTATGGAGATTAGAGTTAGTAAGAACTATCTTGATCATGATTCAAAATTATTCTCATTTCTCAGTCTGAACTGTCGTTCGCTACCTAAGCACAAAACCGAGATATTCAATTTACTACTAGACCAGGCACCAGACGCCATGTTCATAACTGAAACATGGCTTCAGGAAAGCTCCGGACCGGATATTGTTGCGGCTCTTTCGGACTCATACGCCATTACGAGACTAGACCGGAAAATTAAGTTAGGTGGAGGAATAGCAATTGTTTTTTAAAAAGCTTACAATTGTGAATTCAACAGACTCCCATGTTCAGGTTGTGAAGGTACTATTTTTAAACTTACACTCGCCCCAAATTTCACCTTTTCAGGAGCACTTATTTATCGACCACCAGGCGCGACGTCAAATTGGTTGACAAGCATGTCAGAACTTATCGGCCCCTTAGTAATGAAAGCTGCAAATTTTACAATCATTGGTGATTTGAACCTGCATTTGGACAAAGGGGACTGTATAACTGCCACTGAATTTATAGCTGATTTAGCGTACCTCAACCTGATTCTTAAAAATTCTGGACCTACGCATATTGCCGGCCACTTGTTGGATCCTATTTTCTCCAACATTAATGACATCGTCACCTTTCCTGCCCTACCTGTTCCCTGGTCAGACCATTTTCCTATCAAATTTTCAATTCGAGTACAACTGTCGAATAAGGACAAAACATCAGTCCCAACCTATGTCATTAGGAAGTGGAAAAAACTAGACATTGACATTCTCAATACTTTTTTGGAAGCTCACATACCTTGCACTAAGTCAAGGGTCCAAAATCTATCGACATCAGTTCAAAAATGGCTTATGACAGCCATTAATTCATGTTTGCCTAAAATGAAATTAAAAGGTAACAATCACCGCCCCCCTGCTCCATGGTTTAACGAGATATTAAAGCAAGAAATAAACAGATGTAAAAACGCTGCGCGTCAGTGGAGGAAGACCTATTCTCCAGAAGCCAAGAAAGAATATAAAATAAAATTAACAAACTATCAAACGATGTGCAGTAAAGTTAAAGGTGAATTTGTATGTATCAAAATTACAGTGGTCCTAAATAAATCTAAAACACTCTTTAAAATAGTGAAAGAGCTGGCTGGCTCAAATACTTCACAACCCCCACCTGACCTCAATAAAACACAGTGTGACCAATTGGCTACTTTCTTTGTAAATAAAGTTGATAAAATATATCAGGGCATTGAACAAGCACAAAATGAACAAAATAAGGCAAACATGAACGTTCTTAATACCTTTTCTGAGAGACAGAGCAATCATACCGACACACTAGGCCCTAGCGTCCGTGATATTTCTTCTGTCACACTAGAAAATTGGCCTATGCTTAACATCGATATCGTATTTGAGTTACTCAATACGATCAAATCGGGTTCACCTAAAGACCCTTTGCCATGCTCAGTCTTAAAACAACTTAACAGGGGAGCTATGGCCATTATCACAGACCTTTTAAATGCATCCCTTCAGGAGGAATATGTGCCAGATGAATTGAAACACGCAATGATTCATCCGCTGCTAAAGAAAGCTGGTGGTGACCCAAATCTGCCCTCTAATTTCCGGCCAATCTCCCTTCTTCCCATTTTTGCAAAAATTCTGGAGAAACACGTTCACCGGTCCCTTTCGGAATTCATAACTACACATGACCTGTTACCCCCCTTCAATCAGGCTTTCGCTCAGGCTTCTCTACGGAGACAACCTTGTTAGGTGTAACATAGAGCATCCGGGCCATGTTGGACAGAGGAGAAACGGTGGCACTTGTGCTTTTAGATCTAGCGCTACGAGGCCTTCGGGTAGTAATGCGCTTTACAAAACCCACTTTCATTTCATTTCATTTCAGATCTTAGTGCCGCATTTGACACGGTGTCACATGCGGCACTTATGCGGACACTCCACTCCATAGGCATTCGTGGTGCAGCCATCAACTGGATTAAATCATTGCTGGAAAACCGTACATTCCAAGTTTTCTCTCAATCTGCCTGTTCAGACACCCGGATTTTTAAGCATGGAGTACCGCAGGGCTCGATTTTGAGCCCGCTACTCTTTAATTTATACATGAGCCCACTTGCTAAAGTAGTGGAAGAGTCTGGATTGCAAATGTTTTCCTATGCTGACGATTCTCAGCTTCTTTTCTCCCTTTCCTCTGCAGAAAGGGATACTCCCTCCACCTTAAAACTAGGACTGGGAAAGATTGCAGGGTGGATGCAGGAAAACGTTCTCAAACTGAACGGTGATAAGACCGAGTTAATTGTCCTGGGTAAAAATAAAGAATTGTGGGGACCCCAACATTGGCCATCTGAAATGGGCACTCCCCCGACTCCGGCTTCGCAAGCCCGAAATGTAGGTGTCATCGTTGATGACTCCCTGAACATGCACCTGCAAGCTGTGAAGACATCGGCCACTTGCTTTGCAATACTAAAGTGGCTCAAAAAAATCTTCTGGATGCTACCCGAATCCACTAGAAAAACGGTCATCAATGCCTTAATAACATCTAGGCTTGATTATGGCAATGTGCTATACTTGGGGGCAAAAAAGGCAACGATCCGCAGATTGCAGACAGTGCAAAACGCGGCGGCGAGACTGTTATAGAAAATCCCTATTTCCTCATCAACCTCCAAATATATCCGGGAGTTACACTGGTTGAGAATAGAGAATAGGATTAAATTTAAATCCCTGTGCTTTATGCATAAGATTTCCACCAGAAATGCTCCCAAGTACCTACAAAAACTAGTCCGTTCCTATCATCCCTCCCGGACTCTTCGATCTGCAACAGCTAATCACTTTGTCATTCCCAAAATAAAACTATCATGCATGGATGGAAAATCCTTTGCTTTTCTTGGACCCTCATTATGGAATGCTATGCCACACGCAATACGGAACGAGGGGAGCTATATGAAATTCAGAAAAGCCTTAAAAACTTGGCTGTTTAACATCTGAAAATGCCCTGTCCTGTAACACACTACTGAATCATAGCTGTTGCGCTATATAAATAAAATAAATACAATAATAGTCCTGTGCCCTCTTCAATAATCAGGTGCTGCATCTGCTCTCTGTGGCCCTACAACCAACAGCTCCCCTCTAGTGTGCACTCTAGTCCTGGCTCCTGTATTTCCTACAGCAACTACATCTGCTGTTGAGCCAGGACCCATTGTAACGATGCACTCAGTATCAAACGTACAGAGTAGTGAGGTTAAGGGTAGGCCTGAATTGCCTAAGCTGAATCAAGCCACAGAACCCCATGGAGTTTAAACAACTAAGGGCCAGAACATCATTGGTGCAGCCTCCAGACATTATAATATGATGGGGCAAATGGTAGTTGTCCTCCAAAAAACCAATGGCCTCCTGGGGGAGCAAAATTAGTTGGAGAGGACTCTAAAAGAGGACCAAGTCCTATTTCCTTCTGCGAGGCAGCAGCATTCACTTTTGGACAATGTCTAGAACACATTTGACTTTCAAAAGGTGGTATGTTTTTTACATGGACTTCAAAGAACTGTGAACTCATCCAAATAATATCATTCTAACCTACTAGTTAATTCTGTCTCTGCAAATGTTTTTTTACATTACAATAGTTACTTGATCCTTCAAAAAGTATTATATCTTTTATCTTCTAATGTGATGAATGTATAATAAATCTTTCTTCATTTGAAAATGTATATTCATTCCAAGTAACATTATAGTTAGGTGTAATAAAAAGATTTGTGTTTGTTTAAAAAATAACCTTAGAAATTCACTGAATAAACCAAAGGTTAAAGTAATGTTATAGTTATGTGAACTTGTCAGTGACAACGTTAACGTTTCGCACTATAAAAAACACAGTGCTAACTATAATTTGTGCTCCCGTCATGCACTGCTTATGACCTCATTTATGACATCACTCATAAAATGTGGTATGACATAATTTATGACATCATTGATGATATCTAAAGTGACATCACATCTTTTTATTACACATAACTATAAAGTTATTGTAACCATTGTTTTTTTTCAGTGAATCTCTAGGGATTTTTTAACATAAAGTGATAGGAATCATAGTACTAATCAGAGTCCTGCCTCCAAAGTGGTGGGTGCATTGCTAAAAGAACAGGTTAAGCAACCTCACCTGCTTCTTAATGGAAAAGAAGCACAATCGGGGAGATCACTATGGCAAAGGTGGTCTCACAAGATGACGGCCACCACCGTAAATAAAGGAAGTTACCGTTCTAGCGGACTAATGCAGCTGCAGTCGCTCAAGGACCACAGAGAGTGTGAAGCATGCTCGCAGCCTCAATAGTGATGTGCTTCACTGAGGAGATTACCTGAGATGGCAGCTCTTTTTGGCACATATGCCGTAATTTCTAGAGAAGTGTTTTGATGGACAGAATCTGTTGCACGTGTTCGTTGAGTAGTGTTAGGAAACAGCTTTTAGCATTGGTTCTCGTTACAGGAAATAATTGTAATAAGTACTTAGAAAGTATTACGTTAAGGCAGAGACTAACAAAAAACAAAAAGATACTCCTCAGAGATATTGGGTCGTCTTCACGAGCAAGTCAAAGCTACAAGAAACTCAAATAGAAGAGTCAAAGACAACTGAATCCGGAATGCTTTGTGACAGTACAGTACTTTCTCCCGTAGTGGTCATGCAAGTATTTCTAGAAGACAAAAAATAAGAGACTTGTTAAATTTCAAATGTTGTGATGTTTTAAAAGACCAACAAATGATAACAACTGTGAGCTTACTAGTGTACCACAGTAAAAGTATACTGTTACATCAAAAGTAGTTTATACCAACATTGAGACTGGATAGTATATATAAATAGAAGAGAAGCACAAACATGATAATCCAGAAAAGATAGAGGAGAAGCAAAGGTTTCGATCAAAAGGGGTACGAAAATATTGCTTAGAGCATATAACATAATTCAAGGTAAAAATAGAGATAGTGGAAGCGAAGAAGTGAAGTGATTGTTTGCTTGTTTTACAGCTTTCTCATCAAATAAAAAAACACTGCAGTGAAGAAGACAGGCAAGGTGATTTGCAGAGGCCCTAAGAATTAGAAGAGGGAGTCTCCTCTTTATCTCCCCATTCCCTTCGCCCCTGGAGACCTATTTAATATCTCAGGGTATATACTAGAGATTGGAAGGGGTTTGAGCGGGGCACTGGGTTTAAGCACTAGTCTGCTCCTGAGAACATAGGGAACTCGAAGATAATGGCATAAAGTAATATTTTATTACCATAAGTAAAGCCAACCCTCCGCAGGTAGCCTTTGACTGTGTGCGGCGTGGGTTAACTGCATGGTGATAAGGATGCCTAGTAGAGCATGTGGAGGGACTTGCCTCTCCGCTTACACCCCTCCCTTGAATGGCAGGTGTACATAGTAGGGTGTGAGAAGGGACTGACCTGGCCACTCAGCCTCGATCTTTGATGATTGGTGTGCATAGTAGTGTCTGGGCAGGACTAACCTCTCTGCAGAGGCCTCTCTTTTGGATGATGGGTGTGCATACTAGGGTGTGAGGAGGGACTGGCCTCTCTGCTAAGACCTTTCCCTCAGATGACAGGTGTGCATAGTAGGATGTATGGAGGAACTTGCCTATCGAATGAGACCACTCTTTTGGATGATGGGCATAGGTGGGTGTGCGAAGAGCCTTAACTCTACTCACAACTCTTCCCAAGCCCTTGGGCATAAATAGTAAACTCCGATAAACACCATCTCCACTAAGACTATTTCATACAATAAAAAGTGTGCATTCCATGGTATATTCAACGATTACCTACTCCTTTCTATTTTTCACAATACTGCAAGAGTCTCACAAGATCATAACATTAAAAAAAAAAAAATTAAAACATATTAACCTTCTACTCATCACAGTACTTATGTCTTGCATACTTTCTCTCAATAACAAGGGCCACAATATGCATTTCTACCAGTTGAACGTATTAAGAACTCATCTACTCCTTTTTACTGTTTGTGATCCTGCGAGAGTCCTGAGAGATTGTAAATTGTTACTTAAAACAATGTACATTTTTTTTCATCACAGCAGTTATGCCTAAGTGACATCCTTTCCAAATCTAGGGGGACAGGATGCCTTTCTGCTGATCCCTTGTCTAGCTTTTTTGCTTTATTTCCACAACACCTGCAATTTTTCACAGTAAACAGTAATGGTAGCCACATAATTTCTAAAACTCTAACAGTCAATCAGAGTGCTCACTCTTGCGAGACTCACTTGATCCTTCTCACAATCACAGCGCTCCAGTTTTTAAATTCACACTCTCATGGGACGCTTGCAAGACTCTCGCGAGCCCAACCGTACAAATATATATATTTTTGGCCCTTAATATCTAAAACACTACTGAACGGATTTATACCAAATCAAACAAGCATTGGAAATGCAATAGGGTCTCGGATTTATTTGAGTTTGAGCTAATGGCATTGTAAATGGCAATGTCTTTTTGCCATGTGTTATGGAGTGTATGCATATGGTGTGTAGTGGAATTATGTGGGCTGGATTTGAATTGTAGCAATGGTGTCATGCTGCGCTTAAGATGAATATGTTTAAAAGTAAAGTGTGCTATACTGCGATTGCTACAATAGTTAATTGTGGATGCGTTAACAACTGATGTGTGTACTGATGGCTGGTCGTTTGTGTGCCTGTAGTAATTGTGCACTGATGGCTGTTGGTGTGTGTGCCTGGTGGAAGCGTGCACTGCCGGCTGGCGGGTGTGTGTGCCTGGTAGAAGCGTGCACTGACAACTGGTGGTGTGTGTGCCTGGTGAAAGCGTGCACAGACTGCTGGTGGTGTGTGTGCCTAGTGAAAGCGTGCACAGACGGCTAGTGCTGTGTGTTCTTGGAGAAAGCGTGAAGTGACGGCTGGTGTTGTGTGTGCCTGTTGAAAGTGTGCACCGACGGCTGGTGGTGTGTGTGTGCCAGGTGAAAGTGTGGTGGTGAGTGTGTGTGTGTGTGTGTGGTGTGTGTGTGTGGTGGTGTGTGTGTGTGTGGTGGTGTGTGTGTGTGTGTGTGTGTGGTGTCTGTGTGGTGTTGTGTGTGTGTGGTGTTGTGTGCGTGGTGTTGAATGTGTGGTGTTATGTGTGTGGTGTGTGTGTGGTGTTATGTGTGTGGTCTTATGTATGTAGTGTTATGTGTGTGTTGTGTGTGTGAGGTATTGTGTGTTTGGTGTTGTGTGTGTGTGGTGTGTGTGTGTGTGTGGTGTGTGTGTGGTCTTATGTATGTAGTGTTATGTGTGTGGTGTTGTGTGTGTGTGTGTGGTGTGTGTGGTGTGTGCCTGTGTGGTGTTGTGTGATCCTCTGTGAGACATCGGGGTCTGTCGTCTGGAATGGAAGCTTTGGTCATCTGGGGGAACATGGAAATGTTGCGCTCCTGTGAAAGAGCTGGCAGGTGACTGGGGTCCCCCTTAGGAGCCAAAGACTCTGAAAGCAGTGCCCCTGTCGTTAACACCACCACACCAGTGTGCCTCAAGTAACATGTGCCAGGTCTTCTAGGTGCCTAGAACAACTTCCCAGTGAAAGCACTGGACTTCACTGGCACCAAAGCACGTCATTTGTGCGCACCCTGCACACTCACACACTGCTCACCCTACACACTGCTCACCCTACACACTCACACACTGCTGGCCCTGGACACTCACACACTGCTCACCCTGCATACTCACACACTGCTCACCCTACACACTCACACACCGCTCACCCTGCACACTCACACAAAGTTCACCCTGCACACTCACACACTGCTCACCCTACACACTGCTCACCCTGCACACTCACACACTGCTCACCCTGCACACTCACACACTGCTGGCCCTGGACACCCACACACTGCTCACCCTGCACACTGACACACTGCTCACCCTGCACACTGACACACTGCTCACCCTACACACTGCTCACCCTGCACACCCACACACTGCTCACCCTGCACACTCACACATTGCTCACCCTACACACTCACACACTGCTGGCCCTGGACACTCACACACTGCTCACCCTGCATACACACACTGCTCACCCTACACACTCACACACTGCTGGCCCTGGACACCCACACACTGCTCACCCTGCACACTAACATACTGCTCACCCTACACACCCACACACTGCTCACCCTGCACACTCACACACTGCTCACCCTGCACACTGCTCACCCTGCACACTCACACACTGCTCACCCTACACACTGCTCACCCTACACACTCACACACTGCTGGCCCTGGACACTCACACACTGCTCACCCTGCATACTCACACACTGCTCACCCTACACACTTACACACCGCTCACCCTGCACACTCACACAAAGTTCACCCTGCACACTCACACACTGCTCACCCTACACACTGCTCACCCTGCACACTCACACACTGCTCACCCTGCACACTCACACACTGCTGGCCCTGGACACCCACACACTGCTCACCCTGCACACTGACACACTGCTCACCCTGCACACTGACACACTGCTCACCCTACACACTGCTCACCCTGCACACCCACACACTGCTCACCCTGCACACTCACACATTGCTCACCCTACACACTCACACACTGCTGGCCCTGGACACTCACACACTGCTCACCCTGCATACACACACTGCTCACCCTACACACTCACACACTGCTGGCCCTGGACACCCACACACTGCTCACCCTGCACACTAACATACTGCTCACCCTACACACCCACACACTGCTCACCCTGCACACTCACACACTGCTCACCCTGCACACTGCTCACCCTGCACACTCACACACTGCTCACACTGCACACTCACACACTGCTCACCCTGCACACTCACACACTGCTCACCATACACACTCATACACTGCTCACCCCGGACATACACACACTGCTCACCCAGCACACTCCGGTTAAAGGACTCTCGCTGCACAACACTGCATGTAAGCTAGGCCCGAGCCCTATAAACCCAAAGGTGAGATTTTCAGGTATCAGTATTCTGGATGCTTGAATCGGGAGGCGGGAGACTAGCCTTCAAATCGGTAGTCTCACGCCTGAATCGGGAGACTTGGCATGTATGCGGTAGTGAAAACAGCACAACCAAGTCTGGGCGTGCAATCGGTAAACCTAGCTGGTTTAAGGATTTGAATGCTATTAGCGTTTGTTCTATTCTGTATAACTGTCATTGTTAACTCAGACAGTGGTGTATTTTACTACCAGAGCCTTTGGGTGTCCAGGGGTGCAGCAGGTGCAGTGACACCGGGAACCAGAGGGTCCCACTTAACCCAGACAGTGCTGTATTTTAGTATCAGTGGCTGTGGGTGTCCAGGGGATGGTGCAGCAGGTGCGGTGACACCGGGACCCCGAGGGCCTCACTTAACTCGGACAGTGGTATATTTTGCTAACAGTGGCTGTGGGTGTCCAGGGGAGCAGCAGGTGCAGTGACACCGGGACCCCGAGGGTCGCACTTGTCTGACAGTGCTGTATTTTGCTGCCCATCCTTGCTTTCTCCAGGGCCCCCGTCTTGCACCCCGAGGTGTGCGGCAGGAGCCTCCATACTAAGTGCCTACAAAGGACACCACCCCTCCCCCGAGGCCTGCTGGGTGGGAGCTGGAAGCGCGGCCCCCGCCGCAAGAGCGGGACAGTTCTAAACATCCCTCCCTGGAGAGGGGGCAGATCCGTGCTTGCGAGACCCTGCTTCCTATCAGGCTAGCAGCAGCTTTCCATGACAAAGAAAAGCAAAACACAAAAACAAAACTCAAAAAAATACCAGAGGAGCAAATGACAGCAAGCGGTTGCTAGGTAATTTCGCTACCTAACCAAACATCACAGAAAAACATTTCCCACGCAATTTGTTGGGAATGGGGAAAAATATTTCAAACTCACCTGAACATGTTTACGCGAAGGCAACGATCATGAATTATTTACAGCGACGCGGGAAAATCTACGGAATACTCACCTCTTCATGACGTTATGGATACTGGCATTTTTTTTGTTCAAATTCTTTTTATTCATTATTGTCATATACATCGTCCTACGCTCAACAACAACCGTTTCTGTACATTTTGTATGTTTGTTCGTATTAGTTTTACATTCTCATCACGTTTGTTGTATAGCGCACAATAAGCAACTGGTAGGTTATCGAAGCACGTTCGTAAAGGAGGGGCCGTGCCAGATAGCGAGTGCCTGCATTTCTTTAACTTGCAAGTAAAAGTCCCAGCAAGGTTGTAATTCTTTTAATGCAAGAGTACCTGCACTTCTGAGTCAACCTGGTACTCGGCAGACAGTACGGTCTCTTACGGTAAAATACATACACAGGGACTGACGTACAGGCCCTCTCAGGTTTACACACACACGCGCACATATAGAGCTAATACGTGTCTGCAAACAATAATAACCACATACACACCAACGCGCACTGAGGTCAAAGATACACCGAGTGGCCAGCATACAACCTGATAGGTACGCAGTATTCCATGCGTGCAAGCCCCCCCTTCTCCGTCCCCAGATAGATGGCAAGGCAAACGCCGTTTACATTCAAGAATCATCTTTTTTCCTTTGGAAGTTGAGTTTGAGGCGGATGAGAGGCATACACTAGGGGGCAGACAGATACTGTACTTCTCCCAACCTTCTGCAGATTTCTACACCTCCGCCCCCACCACAGCCTTTTCTCTGATTTAGCGCTGCACATTGTGTCAGAGGATCCCTCCCTGACAGCCCCATGTGCTTTTCAAAGTACCACAAGCTAGTGGGTAAAAATGACATTGACTTGGAAGTTCAGAAGCGCACAATGGGAGTCACTTTCTACTATTCGCTGGGCTCTCCAGAGTGTGGTGGTGGGGAGTGGGGGATGGGGGGAGGGGCGAGGGTAGCACACACTGCTTAGATTCACTGAGAGGAGACACTCAAAGGCACCCGAATTCCCACCTTGCATCCGATGGGTTTGGGCTGAAGCCAGAGGTCTGACCCCGCCCTGTCACACATTGACCCACGCCCTGCCACGCATTTACCGATGTCCTGTCACGCACTGACCCACGCCCTGTCAGTCACAGCGCCGCAGTCTGAACACTGTGCTACTTAAGCAGAAGCAGGAATGCACCACTGACGGTTCAGGTAGTCCGCATGCTCTAGTATGCTGAAGCAGTTTCCTCCCACGGCCAGACTTCCCGACATATAACAGAGCAATGAAGGAAAGACGGTTGCAAAAATACACTGCAGCCAAGATCCCAGTGTGGCGTAAAAGCCGCGCCTCTCCCGATATAAATAAAGGAGTGTTCTCTTTGTGAGCAGGGTGCTTCGCTGCTGATGGCGTGGCTCTCTCTGGTTTTACCTCCTTTTTGTGATTTTCCTTCAGCATGGCAACAAAATACCCTTCACCCTCCGAGCGGCCAGTGTTTCCACAGTGCAGTGTAGATGCTGAATTAAACGCAGCAATGGAGTGGCCATTTGTGCCATAAAGGCAAGTAAAGCATGACATTCGAGAAACGTGGCTGTTTATATGTGACAAATGTGACTGTGTATTGTCTGTGATCAGACGCCAATGATTCAATTATTAGTCATATAAGTACAGACATCTCCAAAGTGTTCATATAAAAACTGGGAATTTTTTCATATGCTGTATTCTGTAACTGGAGTGAATGTAATTTGGGGGGGAGAGGTCGGGGGGCTTACTGATTTTAAATGTATTATTTTACCTCATACTACATTTCTTGTAAGACCTAGTGGAGGCCTTTAAGGGCTCCGCGAAGTGAAAACTGGACGTGCGTCTGTATATTTTATATAACGCACTTTCTACTTTTCGAATTTGGGAATGAAGGCACAAGGGGCCCCCTGAAACATTTCAAAGCCACAGCACTCCTTCTTGTTAGGTTCAAAGTGTTTAGGTTGTGTGATTACGTATTGCCCATGCTTTAACCCCGTGTCCGCGCGTGCCTCGTCGCCCTCTGCACATCGCCTCTTTCACAGAGCCTTTGCTTAAGAGTTTGTTCGGCTTTATAACAATCGAATACAGGGGTTTATATGGGTGATCGCTGCTCTGAAGACGTGAGGATGCAGGATAAAAGCGATTTTAATGGTAGATAGGAGTTCGCTTTAGGGAGATCTTGAAAGGGAATTCATACTTATGTATTTAAATATGTGTGCTTTACCTTCTCCTCCGAGTATCAAACTGATACTTTTGTAAAAAAACAAAAAAGCCCGCGAGTGGTGCGCACGTCACTGCGAGCATATGTTTTGAATTAGATAATTCAAAACATATGGCCTCTGGTGCGCGTAACAGATACCAATAGGCCATGGGCAGAGCTACACGACCGCCCATGGCCTATTGAGTTTTCTGTTTTAAAAACACACACACTGAAAGGCCAATGAAAATGGACCTAGGAAATAACACGCACGAGCTGCGTGGAATTTCCAGGTCCATTTTCTAAACGCTAGGAAAAGGACTCTCGCTGCGCGACACTGCTGCGCAGTGTACGCCAGGCCCGAGCGCTAAAAAAGCACCACCTGGAGACCAAGATTTAGCTTGCTGCAAAATTTGGCTTATTACGATTCAGCAGGTTTTGCTGTAGCTTTTTCTAAAGAAGTCCATGGAAAATGCATTGGTGTTTTGGGTTTTAGGACCCTCCTTTTTTATCACCCTCGCTTGACGCATCACCATGAAACATTCCAAGAAGGAGCTGAGGCGGACTCCCCTTTTTGGAGAAAGATTTGTGAAGATTCGTCAAACGGGACCAAAGGTATTAGTAAACCAAAAAACGCTCTACCAATGGAAAAGCAGACCTAACTATACCTACCTGGTGGCGATCAACACTGAGTAAAATATATATATATATATATATATATATATATATATATTACCTACTGGCGGTCGCCAGTAGGTATATATAGTTAGGATTTTTTCTCTATGGGATTTTTGAAAATTCTATGTCTAATAAGTTTGGCGTTTGTGGACAGAATTGGCTGAAATTTTCAGGAAAATGGAACATTTTGTTTCTGAGCAGCCACTGAAAATTTGGGGGGGTTTCGTCAAGGGGGGGCGAGAAAAAAGGGGGTCCCAAAACGCGTTTTTCCCATGTTAATTTCCATAGGGCGGTTGGCCTCACTTTTAGCCCGAACGGCTGAATGGATTTGCACGAAACTTGGCAAAATTGTAGGGACTGTTAGCCTGATGTGCCTTTGGTAGGTCTCAAGATATGTGCTCCAGTGGATTTTGAGAAATTAACGTTCAAAAAAAGATATATATCGGTAAGCGCGCTCCGGGTAGCGCCCCGGTTCGCGTACTTGACGCGTAACGGAACTTCGCGAAGCGAAGCTGATTGGCTCTCCGGTGTCTGTCAACATTCTAAACAGTCCGGAGCGGCCGCCATCTTGTCTCTCGGTAGGATCGAGAGACAAGAGGAGGCCAAAACAAAGGGGGAAATGACCATAAGGGGGCATAGTAGATCCTCCCTGACCCCCTAGGTTTGATGTGGAGGCTTTAAAAGGGCCCCACGGGGCAAAAAAAATAATATTTTTTTTCTTTGTTTTTGCGTGGGGAGCGCCCGGTACGCGCACCGGGAAGCGGTCCGAGGAGCGTACTATGAAGAAAAAAGAAAGACAGGGTATAAAAATTTGGGCAATTTTGTTATAAATGGAAGGTAGTTCTGAAAAGAACTGTTTTTTTATTCTTTTTATTTTTTTTATTAATTTTCTGAACAATTTTTTGATTTTTTTTTGATTTTTGAAAACTAGTTTGTGTTTTTTTAGTGTTTTTTTAGAGGAAATAACAAAAAAGCAGGGTTTGAACATGTCTCAACAGGAGCAAAAAAAAATAAAAAGGATTCATTGTTTTCTCATCTTGATGCATTTATGATTTTCTCCAGCTCGGTTAATCAAAGTAATACTCTTCTCTCTATAACAAATAGTTCCTCCACAATATATATAAACTATTTTGTAGTGTTCAAAAGGAGCTTGAATATTGTCTGGTCCGGCGAATGAGCTTTGTCCACTGGAGGTGCTGGGGATGACATTTGGGGGATTGGCAGCAAGATGGCTCTGCCTTGGTGTTTCTGGCAGGAACTGCCTTACTTGCTCTTCCTCCTCCTCCTCCTCTTCGTCCTCATTATCTTCCTCTCTACCAAAGTCCAGTGTTGGAGGTGGTCCTTTTGGTGGTGGTGGTGGTGGTGGTGGTTGCTGAGAAGCACCAGCTGCAGCTATTACAGAAGCCATTGTGAAAAATAGGTCTTGCTCTCTGGAAGTAGAAAGTAAGAATGAGGTAAAAACAAGGAGGGGTTTTCATCATTTGGGAAAAAAAATAGTTCTAAACCAATGAAAAGTGTTATTTTTAGGTCACATGACCTAGCCTAACAACATTAGGAAACCAAAAGTGAAATGAACCAATGAAAAGTGTTATTAACAAGTCACATGACAAATCACATGACCTGTTATGCTTACGGTACGCGCTCCGCGCCGCGCCCCGGATCGCTTCCGGGAAGCTGCGCTTCGCGCTTCGCTTCGCGGACCGGAGCGCTTCCGGGTGCGCTGAAGCGGCGCGTCATATGACGCATTACGCAACAACGCGATACTTCGCGATTACGCGATGCGTCACGATGTTATTTTCGAACGTGGCAGTTGCGCAAACGGAACGTTTACCAGTTCGCGGACCAGGTCGCGGCAAGAAATTGAGCTAACGGGAAGCTACCCGGTTCGCGACCGGAAGCGAAACAAAAAAATATATAAAAAAAAATACATTAAAAAATTGTATTAAAACATATAAAATATATATTTCGATTTAAAGAAGAATACATTTTAAAGCTTTTGATATTTGCTATTAAAAATCCATTGAAATTCACTGAAAAAACCATAGGTTATACACCATATATAGTTAGGAATTAGCATTTACAAAACCTTGAAAATTCACTGAAAAAACCATAGGTTATAGACCATATATAGTTAGGAATTAGCATTTACAAAACCTTATTTTACTCACACAAAACCATTGAAATTCCATATATAGTTAGTTGCACTAACTATATATCGCGCACCCGCAATCCATGCTGATGATGTCACATATTACATCATTCATGACATGGTCAGTGACATCACTGATGACATCACTGATGACATCTCAAATGCCGAAATGCATCATGCCTTAAAGCTGTGTGATTAAAGCGTTTCCACACTTTCTCCCCGTGTGGCCTCCTCCTTTTCCTGACTGGAGAGGTTCTTTTGTTTGTTTCCACGCTGTCCAGTGGCGTGTAAGGAGGTCCCGTCCTGCCAAGAGGTTGAAGTACTGCTGGAGTCTGCTTTTGCAGTTTGTTTGTTTCCCGAGGAATCGGATTACTTCAACCCGCCTCAAGGAGTGAGAAATTAAAGGGCTGCTGTTCACTACAGTTCGTGACTTCACGTGGGGCAGGTTACATTGTTCTCCTGCTCACAGCCTGATTGATCTCCATTTCACGAGGCTGGGACGTCTATGGGGAGATAAGGAGGCGTTTTTGGACACTACGTCATCTAGGATCCTTTCATCTCGGACACTCTGCGCCAGTCCTGCCCAGCAATAGACTTCACCTGGACAGAATTCATCATGTCCATCCCCGTGCAGCATCCATCCCGGTGAGGTGGTTTGTGGGAGTTGTAGTGTACATTACACTGCTTCAGATGCGCAGTCATGTGACAGGGGTGTGCTGGTGCTCTCACCAATAGGAGAGCACAGGACTATTTTAAAGCGCAGGTGGAGCAGTATCCTAATCTCTACAGTGGCATCCGAAGAAGGCTTTGTAAGCCGAAATGCATCATGCCTTAAAGCTGTGTGATTAAAGCGTTTCCACACTTTCTCCCCGTGTGGCCTCCTCCTTTTCCTGACTGGAGAGGTTCTTTTGGTTGTTTCCACGCTGTCCAGTGGCGTGTAAGGAGGTCCCGTCCTGCCAAGAGGTTGAAGTACTGCTGGAGTCTGCTTTTGCAGTTTGTTTGTTTCCCGAGGAATCGGATTACTTCAACCCGCCTCAAGGAGTGAGAAATTAAAGGGCTGCTGTTCACTACAGTTCGTGACTTCACGTGGGGCAGGTTACATTGTTCTCCTGCTCACAGCCTGATTGATCTCCATTTCACGAGGCTGGGACGTCTATGGGGAGATAAGGAGGCGTTTTTGGACACTACGTCATCTAGGATCCTTTCATCTCGGACACTCTGCGCCAGTCCTGCCCAGCAATAGACTTCACCTGGACAGAATTCATCATGTCCATCCCCGTGCAGCATCCATCCCGGTGAGGTGGTTTGTGGGAGTTGTAGTGTACATTACACTGCTTCAGATGCGCAGTCATGTGACAGGGGTGTGCTGGTGCTCTCACCAATAGGAGAGCACAGGACTATTTTAAAGCGCAGGTGGAGCAGTATCCTAATCTCTACAGTGGCATCCGAAGAAGGCTTTGTAAGCCGAAATGCATCATGCCTTAAAGCTGTGTGATTAAAGCGTTTCCACACTTTCTCCCCGTGTGGCCTCCTCCTTTTCCTGACTGGAGAGGTTCTTTTGTTTTTTATATATATATATATATATATATATATATATATATATATATATATATATATATATATATATATATATATATATATATATATATATATATATACATATACATATATATATATATATATATATATATATATATATATATATATATATATATATATATATATATATATATATATATTTGGTCACTGTGTAAACTACCTGCACACAGAATAACCTGGGAGTGTGTTTGTCCTGTGAGAGTTAAGTTTGAGGTAATTGGCTTTGTCGCAGCTTCACCGATACAATGTGACACCACTACATTGGTTCGCAGGTTAGGAGCAGAGAGCAGAAAAGTGGATTATATATCGATATATAATCCACCCTCTGCTCCAGACCTCTGAACCTCTGCAGTGGTGTCACGTTGTATCGGTGGAGCTGCAGACAAAGGCAAGTGAAGTAAGTGAATATTTTATTGTATGTGGTTAATTAAAACCTTTACAAAAATTTGCAAAGATAATTTTGCATAAAACCATTAAAATAAAGAAAAATAAAACAATTTGACATTTGCTGAAATCAAAGTCTTTTGTTATCCTCAATCCTTTAGTTTGGTACCATTATTCGCCATTTTTTCAGTTTTCATTAGTTGGAGGCTCACCTTCTGAAGGAATCTGGTGGCCCGACAGGCTGTCTGCAGCTGCTGGCTGTTCAATGCCAGCATAACTGCCGGCCGACATGTTCTGACTTGGAATGAGCGAAATATGTGCAAGAGATAGTAACGTCTCAATAACCTGTGTCCTGTGAGAGTTAAGTTTGAGGTAATTGGCTTTGTCGCAGCTTCACCGATACAATGTGACACCCCTACATTGGTTCGCAGGTTAGGAGCAGAGAGCAGAAAAGTGGATTATATATCGATATATAATCCACCCTCTGCTCCAGACCTCTGAACCTCTGCAGTGGTGTCACGTTGTATCGGTGGAGCTGCAGACAAAGGCAAGGACCTCAAACGTAACCCTCTCTGGCGTGACCTAGTAGGCTAACATGGTGGACATGCTGTTGGAGAGCTCCCCACAGTCCTCTAACTCTTCCATAATCATCCTGCCCACATTGCACCTAATTTCAACCCGAACAGCCCCAAAGACAGCTGTAGTAGAGTAGACTGCCCTGGGGCAGCGGAGTGGCTGGTTGTCCGTGCGAGGCCGGGTACAGACCGGTGATGCATGGTAGCGGTGACCTTAGGCCTGTGACTGGGGTCTGTAGCGGCCGCTGCAGGATCCTTATTTGGACACGAAGAGGCACTGGCAGCAAACTGTGCCTTGAGTAGCCGAGGGACTCATCTATTGACTGTAGACTGCAGCCGGCGGCGGCCCTATATGTGGAGTTTGCTTGGCCCTTGCCGCCACTGCGGCTGGAGGTGATCAAAGGGGGACCACTGCAGTCTGTGATGTCGGGGGCCCCTGGGTAACTGGAGAGCCCCTTGCGCTGTGCCTGGCACTGAACCACCTGGGCTGAGAAGTTGGCGTTGGAGTGCATTTGTAGTAGAGTGGGCCCCCGCGCTACATATTATATACAGCAGGGTGGGGTGTCCACACCCAGCTACATCTTCCCCTTGGTATAGATGGATTTGCAATACTCCTGGCACACTTTGCAGAGATCTTGGAGTGTATTTAGGGGCCAGACAAATCGTTGCTCTTGGAACTCACACTTGCTGGTGGCGATGAGTGGGCTGGTGAGAGTTCACATTCAAGAGACTTGTGTCCTGGGGACTGGGTGGAGGTGTACAGAGTCTGGCTGGAAACCCTGTTAGGTGGCCGTGTCACAGCCAGTCCTCTGGCTATGGAGGCAGCCCGGCCAGTTCCTGGGGCAGCTTGTAGTCGAGGACAGGCCGAGGCTAGGAGATCTACATCCGGCATATTCCTCTGTCTGGCCCCTTTTCAGGAGAGCCCACAAGGCCCTATCGGCAATAGAATAGAGGAGTGACACCCTTGATTGCAGACTGCTCGTGCCGCCCGTTGTAGTCTTGGTTAAGGGTGGGGCAGGTCATGCACAACCCAAGACATCAGAAGAAATACTCAGGAGGCAATTGCAGGGTGCGTCATTACCATGACCAAGGACAAATTGCCCAGCACTGCCACCAAGCAGAGAACCATGGATAAATTCATCGATGTCTGCACCCCTGCTCCAGACTCAGGGGTGTCTTCAGGGACCATTCCTGACAATGCTATGTTAGTTCCGATGCTACCCTTTTGCATCAAGATCTCTGGAAATCAGTGCAGAGGATCACGGAGGTGAGACTCGGGTGTCAGGTGTGGAAGATTCAGTGGTATCTCGTCAGCAGAAAGTCATCACTCTTGTGGTCATGGATAAATAATTGGCTGCATGAGTAGAAGACGCAAAGTGCTGTGCCCAACGCAATAACCTCTGGTTTGTGTGCTTCCCGGAGGGATGCGAAGGTACCTCCATGGCCAAATGTTTAGCACTATGGCTCCAATTGATAGTACCCATGGAGTCCCTCTCACCATGCTTCATGGTGGAGAGAGCTCACAGGGCATTGGGGACGAAAGCTCCCCAGGGCACGTGGCCATGTCCAGAGACCACAAAGATTCGTAATTTCAACAACAGAGATGCAGTTCTAAAATACATACGGAGGCAAGATAAAATCCTTTTTGAATTGAATCACATCATGATATTCCTGTACTATACAAAAATGGTCCAACAGCAGCACCAATCATTCATAGCAGCGAAGCGACTTCTGCAAGACCTCAAAATACAATACATGCTGCTGTATCCTGCTCATCTATGGGTTGTCTTCAACTCTCAGACCATATTCTTCGACACCCCAGAGGATGTCTTTACACAGACATATAAGAGTGAAATTGAAGCCTCACTCTCTGCCGCAATTGGACTCAGATACGTCCCTTAGCAACAGACGCAATCATTCCATTAGGTCTACAGTCAAGAGTTGGAACAAGTCCCTCTCGTCCTGGAGGAATATGAGCCTCGACGATTAACTTTAGAGGGCCATCGATGATCTAATGTACCAATGTACCATGACGACATCCCATCATGACATGTTCGATCTGATGCCAACTGCTTTGCCTAAGAGCCCGATGTTATCTGTATATTCTTACTGTGCATATATCTGACTGCACCCCTAGAGTAAAACAGGTGGAGTTTCTCTAGAAAGGACAAATTATTGGGTAACAAACATGGGTATTCTTTGGTGGGGTCCTATACCTTGCCCTCGTTGGGGTCGGGAGATGATCCCTTCTGCAACAGATACTTCTTTGTTCTTGAAGTATAAGGGATGCGGGATGGGGCATGAGGATTGTTTGAATGCTCTTTTTGTTATGACAATGCACAGCTCTGGTGCTCACTCACTCATCGGTCCATATGCAGATGTCCGATAGAGGCCCACATTAGTAGGTGATGACTGATGTAGATCCCGTAGAGTCTCTGTGTTCTTACATGGAATATCCGGGGAGTTTGGATAAGATTAAGCTAGGTGCTGTGTTGAAGCAAGCCTAGCGACTCTAGGTGGACATTCTCCTCTTGCAGGAGACACATCTCCAGGGATCCAAGGTCCCGTGCCTGGCCAGGTGTGTATACACACAGATGTTTCACTCAGGGTTTGTGAGGGGAACAAGGACCCTTTAAGTCCACCAAGGTGTGGGTGCATGGCCACAGTAAATATGAGATAGTGACTGGCACATTGTGTGGGGAGTCTCTTACACTCAGGAATGTGTATTCCCCGCCTCCATTGGGGCAATCTTTTGTGGACCGCATGCTTGGCCTATGGAGAGACCTGCCAGGTAGTGTCTCAGTGATAGAGGGAGACTGGAAGATGTAATGCAAGACGAGATTGACAGATGGCGGGCCGAGAGAGGGGACATGGGCACTTAGGGGTCCAGGTTGGGATCTTTAGCATTTGCGCTGGGCTGAACGGATGTATGAAGGGCTTATCATCCAACTGAAGCTGGTTATACATATTATTCGACGATTCATGGATCCTCTCCTAATCTAGACTACCTGCTAGTGCCCACCAGATTCACACACAGACTAGCTGAGGTCGATATATTGGCCGGAGGACTGTCTGACTATTTCCCAGTAGTACTTAAGCTCCATGTGGGTCTGGAGCATCCACCTTTTCGATGGTGCCTCTTACCCTGGCATCTTCGAAACCTGGCATACAAGACACTCCTCTACCGATCTATTACAGAATATTACTTCCTTAATACGGAGGTGGCATCCTCCTAAATGATAATTTGGGGAGCCATGAAACCAACACTCAGGGGGTTCATAGCAGTTTTTGCATGGGAGAGCGTAGGTGTAGAACCCTCACATTGTTGGAACTCGAGGCGCAAATGCACACATGAAGAACATGGCTGTGAGCGGGAGGGCAAGGTGGTGTGGAGACAACTAGACCTGATCCAATCGCAATATCACCAACTGCTACTAGATGATGTTAAACAGGCATGAAATTCCTCACAGAGCCACAAATATCAATGGGGGAACAAAGCAAGTAAGATGCTGCATCAACTTTACCAGGCCACGTATGCAGCCCCCCAGTAACAGTGATACAGGAAGTGCAGGGCTGATGTCCGGTTCCAAGGCTGTGGCACAAAGCTTTGCTGAGTACTTCAGGGAGTTGTATGCCCAGCGAGATGTGGTAGAAACAGAACATATAATTGATTTAAGTCAGGCTTTACCTCCCAGATCTCTACCCAATGCTGCCCAAGCATAGCTGGACGAGTTGATCACTTAGGAGGAAATATCAGTGGTTCTGGTGGAGCTGCGTGCTGGAAAGGCCCTAGGGCCCAATGTCTTCCCGGGCAAGTTTTTAAAAACATATTTGCCACAACTAGGGAAACATATGTAAGGAGTGATACATGCCGCGCTTGATGAGTCACAGCTTCCACCAGATTGGCGGCATGCTGAAATTTTCCTATTTCTTAAGCCAGGTCGTCCACCAGCCGTACACCCATCCTACCACCCAATTTCTCTTCTGAATATTGAAGTAAAACTTCTAGCGAAGACTACGGCCAGTAGGCTGATAAAACATATGCCTGACCTGGTCCACTTTGATCAGGCAGGCTTCTTGCCCCACCAACCTACATGTTACAATATTAGACGTATCCACAATGCTTGGGCCTTGGCTGACCGATTAAAGTCACCGCTTCCACTGTCCTTGTCATCTAGATCCGCCATTTTCAAAATGGATCTCCTTGCCTCATATGGTATACCAACTTCAGAACTACCTCTCCGCCATGCCTCCATCCTGGTTCCGACAGGTCAATACAGTTCTGAGTCAATTCTTATGGTGGGGAGGAGAATCGCGTATAGTCCTTCTGACCTGTTTTCAGTCCACATATTGTGGGGGCATTGCTGCTGCTGATGTTCAGTCCTACTATACTGCCTCTCACATACAGATTATTAATGATTGGTGGTATGGTCCTCAGGAGGATCCAGCCTATGCCACAGAACAATGGGCAATACCTCTGTGCTCACCTTTCTATACAGCGGAAGGGAAATGGCATTGTTCCCCCCTGTTACTAGGGTAGTGATCACCATATGGAGATGATACCTCCATAGGATGGGGTGGTGGGGAAGACTTAAGCAGGAGACACTGTTGTGGCAGGTCATCTACCTTCGTCAGTTGGCCCACTTGAGGGGGTTTAAAAAATGGGACACCATCTGCATTTCCACGCTAGGTGATATCATGCGATGCACAGTGCTTAAATTGTTTCAGGAGATGCAAACCAAATGCCAGCTGCACCGTAGCCAGTTTCATAAATACTTACAGTTGAAGCTTGCCATAGCCCTTTACCTATGAGACCTCCAGGACCTTCTAGAGTTTAGCCCTTTAGAGACCAAATTATTATTGAAAGATCTCGATACCCACAAGATTAGTAAAATTCATCAATCCCTTGTCAAGAATAGCTTGACTACACTGCCAGCTCTTCAAGCAGCATTAGAAGAGGACATTGAAAACATAGATGAGGATGACTGGACTGAAGCCTCTTGTGGAGTGGTGGTGTCTTCTCGGCTCTGTTTGAACCAGTAAAAAAGGGCCCGATGTAGGTGGCCCATTACCGGTCGGTAAACCCGAAATTCGGTAAATTTCAGGCTTACCGACCGGTATTGAGCCATTTCAGATGTGGGGGATTATTCGGTAAATACCGAATCGGTATTTACCGATTCTGTATTTACTGAATCATCATTTACCGATTCGGCATTTACCGAATCGGTAACTGACATGTTGGAAGCACTTTTAAGAGTGCTTTTGTGCTTTAAGGATTCGTTATTTACCACCAACAATTAGTTGGTGGTAAATACCGAATACCTTTGAAAATGCAAATCTGTGCATTTTCAACAGTGCCATGTGGCAGACATATGTGCCACATGTGCACACAAGCACTATTCAGGGATGCAACAGGGTGTCAATGTGACACCCTGCCACCCTTGAATGTTTCCCTATTTTACCGAATCGGTATTTACCTATTCGGTAAATCACATTCATTCCTATGGGGCTCCAGGCCCATAGGAATGAATGGGAAATACCGATTCGGTAAATACCGAATTGTACCGATTCAGTAATACTTACTGAATATTTAACTTCATAGCATTTACCGATTCTAGAATACCGAATCTGTAAAATTCGGTATTCTAGAATCGGTAAATGTACTTTACCTACATCTGGCACAAAGTCTATTATACTAGGAGCTGTCTGTGGCATATGGGACTTATTGATTCCGCCGTGTGTAGTCGTTGTGAAGCAGAGGAGGGTACCTTTCTTGACATGGTTCAGAGCTGTGCAACATTGACACACTTCTGGTGAGGGGTGACGTCCTCTCTTAGGGAGGATCTGGCCTGGGATATTCTACTAGACTCCAAATTAATGCTACTACATAGTACTGATGGTATAGAGGGAAACCACTACAAAAGATGCTCAGGCCATTGCAGAGCCCCCTCAGACAGCACGGCTTTCCACCCACCACCACTTGCCCTCCCTCTTTGGACTCTCAAACAACCCCAACCCCAACCCCAGATCCTTGCACTACAACCACAGCAACCTCCCACACATAAAGAAAAATGCAAGCACAAACTCTCACCCACAGCATTAGCCACGCATCAAACCAAACACACACAAACACAATACAAAACGTCATCTTAGCCCACACCCAAAAAAACACCCTCACCCAAACAAGCAGCCAAACCTACACCCTCACAAAAACACATATCCAAGCACCCAAAAAACCACCTTCAACCAAACAACCAAATAAACCCACACCCAAACACGCACTCGAACACCCCATCCCCACCCACACTGAAAGACCAAACCACATGAAAGCTGAAGCCAGCACAACACACACACCCTCACCACAATGCATACAGCCATTCCAAAGCACCACATCAATCCCAGCATCAGTACGTACCAAACACCCACTTCACTCACCTAGTCTCTCCTCACACCCAGTTCACAGAAGCACACTCCTGTACCCAAACCCTAAAAAAAAGCCCCAACACGCCCCTCATAATTCTTTGAGGAGCCTGAGCTACACCTACTCGTGGAGTGAGAGAAGCGCCTTCATGAAGAGGAACGTTCAATACAAAGCTATATAGGACGCAACAATCTTTAGCAGTACCAAACTGTTACAGATCTATGTTAATTATTGCTACCTTTTAAAAATATGTGATTGTTTATGAGGGAGAGAGAATTTTCTCAAAAAATATTATTTATCTTGTTGCCAAATATAATGTAAAAATGTACTAAGTTTGTTTTAAGCACTATCCACAACATATACATTTTGACTTTGACTTTACTTTACTTTTACTTTAAGCTAATATGATACTTTTATGTATATCCCTTAAAATGAATTTAAATATCATAGGATGTGAAAAACCAAAGGAAAGCCAAGAAAAAAATAATTAAACTAAGGAGGAGAAAAATGAGAAGGGATATGTATTTTGGCAATTTATTTCAACTGTACTGAAAATCAATATATGTTAACGTATTATATGTTAACATCAGAGGGCAAAGCTACCACAGGAATGTTGTACTAAAATATGTATTAACAATCAAATATACATGTAGGTGTATGTGGCAAGTTGTAAAAATATAAAGATTTATTTTAGCAGTACTTGAAATATATTGTTAACATTGTTTATTTGGTGTGAGCTTCCGTCATATTGACAGAGGCGTGCACCAAACTGACAATGGATAGTAATGAAGGAAAATAACAAGGATGTTGAAGGTTGCTTAAAACTATTGTTTTAAGTGTAAAGGCTATTTGTAAACATATAAAACGGACAAAAAGCACATAATAAATATGTTTACTTCAAAATATATAAATAAATAATGAACCTTTGAGTAAAAACATCACATTCCGGAACAGGGAAATATAGGGAAAAAAATGAACATATCATCAATTCTGCTGTCGACGTTGTGGTATGTTATCCATATCAAACAGAAGGTAAGTCAAGCCATGCAACATCAGATTCATGGTTAAAGATCAATTTGGAAATGTAAGGGGAGATGTCTTATCTTCTTTTATTGGTATGAGGCCTCCAGTTGAGGTGCAGAAATTTATCAGCACATACTCCATTAACGGAGTATTCTGAGAGCGATGGAGACAGCAGATGTTTGACAAAGTTTCACTCATCATACTGCTTACATATGTATCGGGCAGGCAGACAGATGCAACATTGATTCTTGATGATAAGGACACATCCACCAAGGTATAAATCGGGCTCTTAGTCTTTTAAGTCACAATCAACAACAGTAGTACACTTATAAAGCCTCTCTGAAGCTCAGTCCAAACACTTACAGATTCACAGGGTGTAAGGCAGAGACCAACAGCAGCATCCAGTCCAAGTCCAGTTACCACTGATCAGCTGGGAACATCCGGGAAAAGGCATCTTGTAGCATGTTGTTTGCCAGTAGATACACAGTAGCTCAGCCAACTGATCCTTGGAGTCCATTTCTTTATCCAAGAAGGAGCAGTTTCAGTGATTCAGTACTCCACTCAGGTCACAAATAGCAGTTCCAGCCCTATTCTGATCTTCCACAGGTCCAAAAAGTGTTCTGAAGTGGGTGTCTGGAGAAGCCACATTTATGGCTTGCATGAGCTCGTGGGTGGGGTGAATCCTGGTCCCTCGCTAACCAATAGTTTAACGGTCCCCAGGGCCAACCCTATCCATGTTTTCAGTAGTTCCTGTTTGCCTTACTACGCACTGGCCCAAAATGCAATGAATCATGGCATTTTCAAGATGGTGATTGTCTTCTGCCACACTAAACTTGGGCTCTGAGTGCTGGTCGCTTGTGTGAGCCATGTACTTTGGTAATCCTAGTGTCCTCCAATATCTAAAACTAAAATTCAGTGTGGAGCTGGTGCTGTACCCACAACAAATCCAGAGACAGAAGTGCAAAAGAGGGTCCTTCAGCAACTAGACAGTCGACACACAAGAATTGTCTTGGCATCCTGTTCCTTCTCTTTCAAATGTGCCTTAAGTGTTACATGTGGCTCAACAGACCTGCCAACCAGGATTTGACACTGTGCTGTCAAAAGAAGGCCCACAGACCCCACCCTTCATAATCTGTTGAGCTCGGATGAGTCATCTCAGCCCCAGTCAGGTCAGCTTATTGTTTACTCCTGAGAGGCATTTCACACATTATTTCAACCCATTCTAGGCTAATCACTGGCTGGCAGAAGTTGGAGAGCCAATGCAAATTAGCCTCCAGTAACTTCAGGCAGAGAAAAGGTAACTTTCTAAAAGTTACTTTTCCTTTATATGTATTCAAAACCTGACTTCTCCATTTAATTGGATTTTAATAAATATTACATTTAGTTGTTTCATTAATTTTCTAGCCAGTCCCATTCCTTAGATACAGTATTAGTATTTAATGTCGCTTGCCAGTGTTTCTCTATTGGCCAATCTGCCATCCTACAGTGAAAATAGCTTTTGGGTGATAGTCACTGTAAAGACATTTTAACATTAAATGTCTACATGTCCTAATTTTACATAACACACATCCTGCCTTCTGGGCTACAAGGCTTCTATAGATGACTTAATGATGGGGCTTATTTTGACTGGCCAAATTGATTGTTTTGCAATGTAGCAGTCGGTGCTAGAGTGGTCAAGCTGAAGCCATGCTTGCTTTGCCATTGTAGTGGATGGCACAATAGGTGCTGCAGTCAACTCGTGGCATGTAACTTCCAGCTCTGGTGATACCATGCAGGCATTCAGATTCTGAGGACCTCTGAGGAACCCTTTCACAGCAGCTCCGGAGGTGGGGCCAGCTGGGTTTTACTTATTGGCGCCTCCTGGCGCTGGTTAAAGGCTCCCTGCGACTCCCACATAATGGGAAGCCACCTTCACCCTTCCCTTCAGGAGGTGTTTCCCCTACTGTCCTTTACCGCGCTTGAGATCGATTCACCCCCCTCCCTCTATAGGAACCCTGAGGACCACATTTCCCAGCAGCCCCTGAGGTGGGGACAGCTGGAGTTCATTTTTTCACACCTCCCAGCAATGGATAAAGTCTCCCTGTGGCTCCTGCAATGTGAGACACATGCAGACTGAGCCTGGGCAGGCCCTTCTTCACCCATCAGAGCATAGAGGTGGCTGAGCTGGGCGCACCCGTCTTTCACCTGACCCCAGCTTAAGGTACTGTGCCTGCCCCGTCCCTGTGCTACCTGCTGTCCCTGTACTGCCTGCTGTCCCTGCGCTTCCTGCAGTCTCCACATGGCCTGCTGTCCCTGCACAGCCTAATGTCCCTTCATGGACTACTGTCCCTGCACTGCCTGCTACCGGCTGCCAATGTCCCTACGTTGCCTGCTGTCCTCATGCTGCCTGCTGTCCTGCATGGCTGCCTCCAGCTGTCCCTGTCCCTGTGCTCCCTGCTGTTCCTGAGCTGCCTGCTGTACTTGCACTTCCTGCTGTCCCTGCACTGCCTGCTGCCCCTATCCCGGTGCTGCCTGCTGTCCCTGTGCTGCCTGCTGTCCCTGTGCACCCTGCTCTCCCTGTTCACATGGAGGCCGCCGCACGGCCATGCAGTGGACGTGTGCAGCAGGCACACCACCAGCGAACCGCTGGTTGGACAACTCCCAGCACCAGGACCCTTTGCCCTCCCACCACCATATGGTACACTGCCACGAACCTCCTGGACCCGGAAGCCAAAACAACATATGTGTCTCCTCCTCCCCCAATCCACCAAAGGACCATTTACCTGCCAACCCTGCCACTTCTCCTGCAAGACAGCCTATGAATGATCCAACAACAAACCTGCTCACAAGACCAAGGACACACCATAACTACTCTGTTGCATCCTGCTCAATGTCGCTTACTCTGCAACATGCCATATAAATCTGGGACACCATCACCACCCTCTCCACAGATGTTGCCTTCATCACCGAAACGTGGGTCAACCCCTCTTCGAACCCCAACATCACCAATGCCACTCATGAAGGCTTCAAGATGATACATCAACACCACACCAACAAACCAGGCAGAGGCATCGCCATCATATTCAAGGAACCCATCAGATGCACCATGACCAACGATGACTGCATACCTCTCATGGAACACCTCAACTTCATACTAAAAACTGATGCGAAGACCACAATAAGAGGCACCCTCTCCTACAGACCCCTGGGACTCTGAGCAACATTCTGGTGGGTCACCCCCAACCTCTATCCCCCTAGCATTTGCCTTTCACCACTTCGTCCTACTCAGTGACCACAACTTCCACACTGACGACCACAACTGTGTCAACTTCATCACCCTCCTGGAGAACCTCAGCAACATCAGCCTCACCCAACTGGTCCTCTAACTCATGCACAAAACTGGACACACACTCTACCACATTTTCACCTCCAGCGACGGAATCAATTTCAGCCACCCCACAGAACTCACCTGGACTGACCACACCATTGTACACTTCACCATCACTGGGCATCAGATCTCCTCACATCATAGTTGGAGCAAGGTCACTGAAACTAAGTGATCACAGGCCCTCACCAACGACCAACCCAAACCTCAACAGACCTCAATCAGGCCATCCAGAACTTCACTGCCTGGATCACCGACAGCATCAACAGAGTCGCCCCACTGAAACCTACTACAAATCCAACAAGACCTCCAAATATCCCAGCTGGCACACCCCAGAACTCAGGACCACCAAGCGCAACTGCCACCAGCTCTAGAAACTAGGGTGCACCCCCAATAACCCTACCAATAGAGCAGCTCACAAAACAGCCCTTAGCAGCTATCACCTGCACATCAAAGAAGCCAAGAAAGCAGCTATCACCACCCACATCGACTCCGCGGTCAACCACACAAAGGAACTCTTCAAAATAGTCAAGGAATTCTCCAACCCAACAGCCTTAGAGAACACCGTCCACCCCTTCCAATAACTCTGTTACTCCCCCTCAGACTACTTCCACTGCAAGATTACCAACATCCACAAAAATGTCAACCTCCAACCTGTCACCCTCAACTCCAACAACCTCAACCAACCAGCAAACATCAGCCAAACAACTACCACCTGGTCTCCACTTACCGCCTGACCCACCTCAGCCATCATGTCTTCCATCCAAGCCAGGCTGCCCACCGACCCTTGTCCCACCATCTCTACAGCCTCACAAACAACTCAATCAGCACGCAACTCACCAGCATCCTTAACACCTCCATCTCCACAGCAACCTTCCCGGACAGATAAAAACACAGAGACGTCAGACCCCTTCTAAAGAAATCCTACACCGACCCCAGCGATCTAAAAAAGTATCGTTCAATCTCCCTGCTCCCTACCTTGGCCAAAGTACTCAAGAAAGCCATCAACCAGCATCTTACCGAATTCCTGGAACAAAACTATATACTGGAAGCCTTACAATCAGGATTCCATGCCAACTACAGCACAGACACTGTGCTGATTAGTGGCATAGACGACATCAGAACACTCCTCGACCATGGAGTAACTGTGGCCCTTATCCTCCTCGATCTCTCCACGGTGTTTGATATCGTCTTCCACAACACCCTCTTCAACAGACTCTACAACGTAGTCATACAGCAAGATGGCCTGAAGTGGACCACTTAGTTCCTTACAAGATGCACAGAGAGCATCCGACTACCTCACAGCACTTCCGCACCCAAAGACACCAAATGTGGGATACCACAAGGATCATCACTCAGCCTCACCCTGTTCAACATCTACATAACCCCCCTTGCAGACATCGTCACATGCCACAGACTCAACATAATCTCCAACAAAGACAACACTCAAGTGATCCTCTCACTCACCAAGGACCCCTCCAATGCCAAAACCAACTTCTCCAACTCCATGACCAACGTAGCCAACTGTATGAGAGACAACTGCCTCCAACTCAACTCCAACAAAACTGAAGTAATGATCTTCGTGAAGACCGCCTACACATGGGACCACAGCTGATGTCCTGCAGAACTCAGACCTACACCCACACTGACTGGCTATGCACGCAACCTCTGCATCGTCCTCGAAAGCCAACTGACCATGAAATGACAAGTCAACACATTACCCTCCTCCTGCTCTGAACACTTTGTGTGCTCTGCAGAATCTTCAAATGGGTCTCAACCAACACCAGAAAGATCATCACTCAGGCCCTCGTCACCAGCCACCACTCCGACTACAGCAACACTGTCTATGCCGGCATCTCCACCCAGCTCTTCAGAAGACTAAAGATCATACAGAACGCTGCAGACGGACTGGACCTCCCCAAACGAACCCACTTTGCCCCCCACCTGAGAGACCTCCACTGGCTCCCCAGCCAGAATAGATGCCAATTCAAGATCCACGCACATGCCTACAAAGCCCTTCACGATATAGGACCTGCCTACATCAACCATTGACTGAATTTCCACCAGCCTTCTAGACATCACCACTCCTCTTCATTCACCCTCGCACACACCATCCACATCCATTTCAGCCCTATGCGGTATTTTGTAGTGGGTGGAAGATAAATGTGATTGACACTAGAGCAAACCAATGGATAAAGAGGTTGACAGCCCCTATAAGTAAGTATAATGTAAACATATATTTTAGTAAAGTAAAAATGTCTTGGCTAATGCCAAACCTAAAAAGGGATCCTCGCCACATTGCTGCATCAGCCTCACTGGGGACTACAATTCCCGCCGCTGCCTCTTTCGGCCTGAGGAGGAGCCACAACATCAAGGACAGGCGCCGGAGCGCCATAAACTCAAAGGAGTTGTTCTGCAGCGTTGATCGCTTGAGGGACGGGTCAGTCTTAGCCTGGAATAGGCTGGGTTAGGCAATCCCTCCAAAGTCCCACTTCATACGTTTTGATTGCTCTGGTACACTGGGTCTCCTCCTGTTCATATTTTCCCCGCTGCTGTCTATGTGAACATGGGAAAAGGAAGGGCACTTCTGGGGCACTTAGCCAGTAGTGGTTCCTACATATTTACATTTAAAAATATAAAATAGATCGATCTATTTAGAGATACAATCGTATCTCTAAATAAATTGATGTATTTAAGTCTGGATTGTCTGTTTCAGGCTGCCTGCCCCGCCTCACCTCGTAACTTTCTTAACATTACGCATTACGCAGGGCTTTCTGTTTTTAAGCCCTTCATGGCCATTGGACTGTCTGGTTGTATGCACTTTGTGGGCCAGTGACGCATTAAGGGTCACGGTTTTGGGCGTAGGAGACTTCATCTCTGCGTGATTTCAGACGTCCGTCATTCAAAGACGTAGATTTCACCCTTTTGTCATTCATGAGAGTGGATGCAAGCACGTCTGATTCGGTGCCATGTTCTCTGTAATGGTAAGTTTTTGCAAGCTAATGCTATGTTCTGTATATTGTGCTGAGATCCCTCATCACTCTAACTTCCCCCACTGAGACACCCCAGGCCCTCACTGCACATTGCTTGGTCCTTTAGAAGTGGAGCTGCAGCATTTGCTCCCTTGTGAAATGAATCCAAATAAGGGGCAGGGTTCGCTCTTGTTTCCTTGCAAAATGGATCCAAATATCTGGCCCAAAGCGAATGACATGTGCTTACTGTGTAACATGTGCTTACGGTGGCCAGTTTCTCTGATGTATGGCATTAAAACTGGCCCTGTGTACATGCCCCTAAGTTTAACACTGATGCTAAAAATATGGATTGACTTGCAAACAATGAATGTAAAAACATCGAGGGAATGCATTTCAGCGTTTTAGTTCCTCTCTTATTTTACATGCTTTACTTAATCTTGCACTCCCCATGAGTTAGTTATTTAATAATGTTGTTGTTTATCTGTATTTTTTTCTGTGCATACTTTGAAGCTTGAGCCATGCCAGGTATTTATGAGGGGCTTTGATTTAGTGCTCAGGCTCTAAGGCTAAAACAAAACTAAGTGCCTGTCAGTGGGTTTGCCTCTCTGCAGAGCACACAGAACAATGTTTGTGTATTCCATTTGCAACTGGAATTCTGTGGATATGTGTGTGAAGGGGGTACACTGATGTAAAAATATTTGCAAGGCAAAAGTAAAGAGAAATTAAAGTGCTTAGATTTGAGGGAGTGCAGTGCATGTTGGGGGCGGTGAAGTGACAGAGATGCAAGGAAGGGCATTCGGGGTTGAGTGAAAAGACGATGCTGAAGAGCAAAGAGAGGGGGTTGAAAATGTGCAGATGGACAAGATATTCAGAGAACAAGAGGACACATATCTAACATAAAGCACACACAATTGAAGGCTAAACCTCCTTCCACAGGCCTTAATGCTATTTAATTCACTGACTCACTTATTCAGAATTTAAACATTTCCAATGTTAATTATTTCTAAGAAATTATTGTTGTTATTCATTTATCTTAAACAGCTCTAACACCCAAGGACAAAGTTAATCATATGGACAGGCTTTAGGGGTATGTCATTTGCTGTGCCATTTATCTGGATAAAATTACATCTCAGAGAGAAACCAAAATACCAGTCTGATGGCACACTATGGGAATCACAGAAATGTATTTGGCATGTTCCTTTATAGAGAGCACCCACTTTTTTCATCTCACTTAAATATCTGTCTGCACATATTTCTATGTGACTGGTTACAGCTAGCATCTGTGGGTGCTTCTGGCTGGTTAGAACATATTTTCCCAAAGTTAATGCTACATGCAGTGCAAGACACTGGGCAAACATACATTTTAATCCCTTGACCGCTGGAAAATTCAGTCACGGGGTTGGGTTTTTAATGAGTGGGCGGGGTTCGGATGGCCAGGGGCCATCCTCGGCACACGCCCACGTTGACGCGTGACGGCTCCCGGCCGTCACACACACGCAAGGGGTTAAAGGGCTAAAGTTGTCATGCAGAACAATTTACACATTAACAGTAACTGTTGAACTAATAATGCAAGAAGATATGGGGCAGTTTTTAATATGTTTAATATTTCAAGACTATATGTTCCCACTGCTTAATAAGCCTTGCTGTATCCATACATTCATTTTCTTTAAAAAGCACCACCTGCCAATCTTTTTTTCATTTCTTTCTCAGGAGAGGGATTCCCCCTGGACCCCAGGTTTGTCCATTGAACTTGTTCACATCGCTTGCTATATAAAAATCATGCCCAAAATTTACACCCCACCAATTTCAAATGTCACTATCCACCTGCTCTCAGCGTCCCACCACCATGTACTCATTCCACGATTGATAACTATCTGACATGGGTCGTGGATATGGTCTCCAATGAAATAAGACTGGTGGAGCAACATCTTTCCCTTACTTCAGAGGACTTTGCACCAACTCCATCCTCTACCCAGGACAACTATCATGTCTCTGGTGGCTCCCCCAAGCTTCCCTATTTGAGGTTGCCTAGTGCTCCTGCATCAAGCCCACCAGTTGCTCTAAAAGCTGACATTTATTCTGTGGTTAAAGGCCTAATTAAGGCCAGTTGGTCAGGGTGGTGAATTACATGCACCAGCAAAAGGTCTAGTAGATGAGTTAAATCCCACTTGTACGTTGGGCCCATACCAAAATGAAAGAGTAGGAGGAGAGTTGTGAGATCTGTAAAAAATAAACCTCCAGCGCTCCGTAAAAGATCTTGTAATGAGGATGTGCCCGTGCTACCATCTGCTATCTCAGAGGAATCCTGGAAGCGCTTGAGTAACCACATAGGCTACGGATACTAAATTGTGTCCTATCATCGATCGCCTTGCTCACATTGAGGCTAACTGACGAAGTCATCTGCTGCCAGGGTAACTACTTGTTCCCAGGAAACCCAGGACTCTCCAGTGACTCTATCATCTCAGGTCCACAACAATGGGGTGAAAGGTCTGTTAACAACCAAAACTCTGCTCCTGATAATGGTCTTGAATAGAACGGAGCCTAGGGTATAGTGAAGAGCAATCTTTTATAGTCAAGCAGGTTGCCAAGCAGGCTGAAAGATGTCACTCCAGTCTGGTCTCCCATCCTATGATCGACCAAAAAATATTTATTTAAAGGTAGGCAATGACTGACAGAGGGAAAACCATGAATTGTTAGAGTAGGATGTGCTTTTAACCTGAATCCTCTGCATTTCTTTGATTTGTACTAGTTCTGCAATGTATCTGTGATCACGATAGAAGACATTGCCTCACTCAAAGAGAAATGTTTAAATGGCAGACATTTGTCTGCATAGGATAGATTTACTGTTAGATGATTGCATACCCAATTTGTTAATGGTGTTTTTCTCTTAAGGTAATGTAACTGTACAACGAGTATGTTTCCTCAGGTCGTTTTCCTTAATTATGTTATACTGTTACCTTGTTTTTTTATGTTATTGTGAAGAATTGCTTAACAACATTGGAGTTTATGCAGACAAGAAAAATGTGTATTGACAACCTTGTATTATATTCTTCTTATATTCTTGCATTATATGTGTTATGTTATATTTAACTAGTGGAGACATACATTAAGGGTTTTCTCAAGACTCACATATCAGAGAAGCGCAGGTGAAGTCTGACCAAACCGAAAACTACCTAATTGGTGACTTGCTCCTGTGTTAACTAAAATAATTGAAACAGGTTAAGCCTACTTTCACCACATTGTCTCTTTCTTGCCCTAAAATATCATTCACTACTAATAATGACATTGGAAGTTGTTCTGGGAGGAAATTCTAGAAGGTCAATAGGGTGCCTCCCTATGTAAGCAAGAAAGAACAATGTTCTCTCGAATCTAAGAAGAAGTATTGTGCTGTTGGGGTGAAGATGGCAAGGTAACACTAGACTAGCCAACTACACCTTTCATTGTCAGAGCCATAAACGACAAAGTGATTCAGCTCTCACCCTCACATGTGAAGAGTGCCAGTGTGAAGAGAGTATGAGCCATGACCTTACTCTGGCTCACCGGATTGGTGCTCGTCCGCCTTTCAAAGCCTTCAAGAGCCTTCATGAGCTTGAGAGTGGTTTGGGCTTTATGTGGTGTAGTGATTTAGCAGTTGGCAGTATAGCTGCATTTTAAAAAGAAAATAGTAAAATGGTGTATGGCTATGTCTCATGTCACCAATTCCGGTTTTTCCTCTTTTTACATCCTTTTGCTCATTCAACAGTGTCTCTGCCTGATGCATGCTGCTATATGGATCACTGATCCTCCTCTTACTACGGCCTAGTTTCCTGCTGACCCTATGGCTTGGCTGGTGATGTGTAGTTGCCTATATGGTGCAGTTCTTATTATAATTATAGTTTGTCTATCTCTCACATTCTCTCCCCAGTGACACTGCTGGACGTTGTGCCCCATAACATGAAATCGCACCTTGGTTGTCATCATGCATAACATGAAAATCCTTCCCACATAGACTCAAAATAAAAACAACACCATTTTTAAAGCTTGAAAAAAACTAAAGACAAACCAAGCAAGAGACTGACGGAAGAGAGAGACAGCGGTCAGTGCCTAAATATCAGGAGGACAGCAGGAAGAAACAGTGCAGTGAGAGGTTAGGGTGGGCCACATTCCCATGCCACCTGCAGAGTCTCCAATATCAATTTATGTTATTGTTTTGTAGAGTTCTAAATGTCACTTTGTGGTTAGTTTAGAACACTGGCCCACCAGGTGGAGGCTAAGCAGGTAGGAAACTGAGCTGAATGAGAGAGTATCCGCTGATTTGTGGGGCCCAGTCCCTCACATTGCAGTGTGTGGGGTTGGTACTAGTACTATCATCTGGGAGTGAGGATGCATCTCACTTCTTCTGCCTAAAAAGACTGAGCATTCTTATGAGCAGGTAAGAGAATGTCAAGCGCTGTGAAGACCTTGGACATTGCCTATTTTCAACAGGCCAACATTATTTATATCAGACCTTTCAGTTCAAAGTCATGCATCATGCTGCTTTGGTGAGTTAAACATGATTGGCCAAGCCTTTTAGACCTGTTGGCCTCATAACTCACCCTCTCCCTATAATGCCTGCAAACCACCGTGTATTCTGGAGAGGTGTCCTGTATGGAGTTGGGGCATCTCCTAAAAGAAGATTGCCTCAGGCTGTGGGTCTTTGAAGAGCAAATAAATGAGCATGAGGCCTGCTGACAGTTTTGAAATCATGCTGGTCACTGCAGAGGTCGGGAGCAATTTCATTCTGGAGCTAAACTGCGATGGACATTATTTCGGTTTACCCAGCGTGGTCGTCTTCCTGATCACACTCTCTTCAATTGACTGGAGTTGTCCTACGCCACTAAAATAGACAGCAGTTTGATACCATGGCACAAAGGGACCTTCAGTCCGCTTGCTTGGATATTTTGTTCTTGTTGGTCATTGCTGGGCCCATATAGGTGAGGGCCATTGTAAGAAAAGAGTGAGTGACCCTAGTAGGGAAGAAGAGAGAAGTAGAATGACCTCAATGACTCAGTATATGAGTGAGACAATTAATGAATGAACGCTTCAAATGTCTGTGTGGGACAGAGAAGAGAGGATAGCATAGTGTCAAAACGTACTTGAGAACATCTGCTCATTTATAAGAACAATGTATTATTATAGAACGAATATTCTTGATTTTGTATTTTCCCTTTGTCAATGTGACCATCATTGCTTAGCGAAGACTCACATTCGGTTTTTATAGATTTCTCTCATAAAGTATTTGCACAATACTGTTTTTTGGCAGGCTTGCTACGGACAGATTTAGCTGTGGGTCATAGACAGCATTTTAAAAACTAATTTAAACATATAACAAAGAGAGCTTCTAGCCTGCCCCTTGCTTATGGCAGGATGGCTTGCTTGACTAGTTAAGCTCACTGCATCTGCTTTGATGGCTTTCCTCTCTATTCTTGTGTTTGTTTGTCCCACCAGGAGAAGCAGTCTGGTTTCCAGTATTCTGACTAGATGAGTTGAATCCTTTCACTGCTGGCATCAGATAACTATTTTTACTTTTGCAGGATTCTATAGCATTTCACATTTTGTATTCAGACGGCAATTTCTCTTCCTCTTGGCTGAACTCCCTCTATTTTGGTTCCCACTTTTCATTTTCCTCAAGCTACACACTACTTTCTTTCTTTCTGTGCCTTGTACCCATGTCCTCGTACCCTATGGCACCCTCTCTGCATTTCTTTAAAGCTTGATGCCACTGAGCAGTGTTCTATTCTCCCTGTGTTTAGGCTTAATGCTGTTCCTTGGACACAACAAATATAGCCTACTACTATCCATCACTTGCAGTATTACCTTCACCAATGATTGTTTGCTATTACAGAGTCATGTTACTTCTAGATGCCTCGTGTACGTTGCATCTAGACTCAACCAAAGTTAGGAAAAAACATTTAAACATTTAAAGATGGCTGCCATATGCTACTTCAGTCACGGCCGGCATGACTCGTGGGTGTGGGGTAAGCGGAATCACGCGGGGAGGGGGATCACGCTTTGGGTAATTTAATTTAAAGAAAATAATAATTAAACGTATCTTTCAGCCGCTGGCCGGGTACAGTGTCTTTTCTGCTCTCCTGCTCTCCGGGAACAGGAAGCAGGTAGCCAGGCTCTCTCCCTCTCCTAAGCCAATCACAATGCTGCAAGCCACGTTGTGATTGGCCGGGCCATCAGCTTATGAGGAGGACATTTTCACCATGTTGCAGCCTACAAGGAGAAAAGGCAGAGTGCGCATGAGTGGTTTGGGCGGCCCCAGGGGGCCGACCAATCAGTCTATCTGCACTCGGTAGTGGGCAGGCACACCACTCCTCCCCTGCCCAGCTCTCAGAGACCACTCACCCACCCGCAACCAAACATAAAATGGTAATAACGGAAAGTTATTACCATTTTATATTTCTGCAGTGGGGCAACGCTCCTCCGCCCTAGTGGATGAGCCACCTGGTCCTTGCCAGGGTTAGAAAAGCCCATACCAGTGATGAGCGGCTTGCAATGCTACAAGCATTAGCAAGGCCAATTAAGCAAGAGAGACAACTTGCCTATACCAAGGCTTGCTTTTTATAACTAGCGACATAAATATGTTTCAATACGTATTCACACCGTAAGCCCCAGCAGACGTGCCTAGCATTCCATCAGGTTTGACAACTTAGAACCAGGCTCGATTATGCTCGTTAATGAACACGGAATCAGATCTCCGTTTCAACTTCTTAAAAGCCGTCCCCAAGGCTAATCGCCTTATTAACGCTGTGTATTGACGCGCAGTCGCGCACAGTTTTACACTTAGGGATATATTTAAAATTTGGGGGTCATGATCGTGCAGAAGGAAAAATGGTCACGGAAATTCATTTATTTAGGACAATGGTAGTTTTAAGAATGGAGTGATGCAATGACTTTTTATAGATTTCATTTTTTTGTCTGTTCTTCAGTTTGGAAAGGAGCATTTCACAATCAGGGACTTGTTTTTTTTTTAAACATGTCTTTCGTTAGAAGGTATATTTGAGCAGGCATTTTTTTTAATGTTTTTGAAGCCACAAGCACTGCCATTTTTTCAAATAATATTACCTTCCATGAAAACATGGATTTTAATTTGATAAATAATTTAGCATAAGAATCCTGAAAGTGATACAATGCCATTTTATTCACCGATCGTAAGCAACATAAAAGACACAAAACAAGTTCAACAATATAGTTGAAAACTGTTTAAAGTGTATTTCTTTTTTCATTTGTGCAGAAACCCACCAACAAAAGTGCTGCTTTTCGTTAATACATAGGCTCTCCACGACCCTGTGCATTACTTTCCTTGCATATCATTACCTTTCACAATGTTAGACCTATATTGTTTCCTCTGCATTACCCAACGAATTCGCATTGTGATTACCAGCGTGATTTTTGATATTCTGACAATTAAATGTGCTGTGATGGCCTTATCTTCAGAAGCTCACACTCTGTAAGGCAAAACGTGCAAAGCTATTTAAAGTGCACCGAAGTAGAGGGATATTCAGTGCCATATAAAGTAATAAGTACACATTGGTATGTGCCTGGTACTTTAAGCCTGGCAGTGTCTTGCTGTTCCTATTAATTGCCATCGCAGGCCTTACTAAGTAATTATGGATGCTTTATCCGCTTATTTAAGCGTTTTAAGGGAGCTTTGCAATTTGAGAGAGTGCATTGTTGGAACGTATATCTAGATGCTCTCAACAAGACAGACTAACAGACTTCAATGTACTGAAAGATGTGTTCTGCCAGAGGCTTCAAGAGTATGTGTGCCCACCTCGGTTAACTGGTTCTAAAGCTTCTTCAGTGGAGTTTGTTTGAACTATGTCTTACAATATTCGTAGATTTGAAACCATAGATATCTGGTCATGTTTTTATCTCAACGGGTCTGAAGATATATAATATTCATAACAAGTCTTTTGTGCACTGACCTTGAAGCTAGTGACTGAGGGTATCTCCAAGATGTATAAATGGAGGTAATGTCTTCTATGGCTGCCAGAATATACAATAAAAAGACAACTCCTTAAGCTACCAGCCGTTCTAATGACATTAATTGGTATGAGCTCGCCTTGGATAGTTCCTGACTACAAAGTACGAAAGTCACTGGTGCATGGTATATATATTTAGCAATACAATTATTGTGCCTAGTCGGGTGGTTGTGTGTCACCTCATAGGCAGCAGATATCACAATTATAATGCAGTCCTTGGTGATAAAGAAAGGAGAAGCCTGCAAGCCCGTTACGCTCACAGGAAGTTCAAGCTCACTCCACTAAACTCCTTCATCAATGCACACAGGAAGTTCAAGCTTACTTCACCAAACTCCTTAAACCTATCAATGCACACGGAAAGTTCAAGCCCACTCCACCAAACTCTTTCATCACATCAACGCAAACAGGAAGTTCAAGCTCACTCGATCAAACACCTTAAACACATCAACACACACAGGAAGTTTAAGCTTAGTCCACCAAACTCCTTCATAAAATCAACGTAAACAGGAAGTTCAAGCTCACTCGACCACACTCCTTAAACACATCAACACCCACATGAAGTTCAAGCTCACTGCACTAACCTCCTTCATCAATGCACACAGGAAGTTCAAGCTTACTTCACCAAACTCCTTAAACATATCAACCCACACAGAAAGTTCAAGCTCACTCCACCAAACTCTTTCATCACATCAATACAAATAGGAAGTTCAAGCTCATTCGACCAAACATCTTAAACACATCAACACACACAGGAAGTTCAAGCTTACTCCACCAAACTCCTTAAACACATCAACGTACACAGGAAGTGCAAGCTCACTCCACCAAACTCCTTAAACACATCAAGGTACACAGGAAGTTCAAGCTCACTCCACCAAACGCTTTCATCACATCAACGCAAACAGGAAGTTCAAGCTCACTCCACCAAACACCTTAAACACATCAACACACACAGGAAGTTCAAGCTTACTCCACCAAACTCCTTAAACACATCAACGTACTGAGGAAGTTCAAGCTGAATCCATCAAACTCCTTAAGCACATCAACACCCACATGAAGTTCAAGCTCACTCCACCAAACTCCTTCATCAATGCACACAGGAAGTTCAAGCTTACTTCACCAAACTCCTTAAACATATCAACCCACACAGAAAGTTCAAGCTCACTCCACCAAACTCTTTCATCACATCAACACAAACAGGAAGTTCAAGCTCATTCGACCAAACACCTTAAACACATCAACACACACAGGAAGTTCAAGCTTATTCCACCAAACTCCTTAAACACATCAACATACACAGGAAGTGCTAGCTCACTCCACCAAACTCCTTAAACACATCAAGGTACACAGGAAGTTCAAGCTCACTCCACCAAACTCTTTCATCACATCAACGCAAACAGGAAGTTCAAGCTCACTCCACCAAACACCTTAAACACATCAACACACACAGGAAGTTCAAGCTTACTCCACCAAACTCCTTAAACACATCAACGTACTGAGGAAGTTCAAGCTGAATCCATCAAACTCCTTAAGCACATCAACTCACACAGGAAGTTCAAGCTCACTCCACCAAACTCCTTCATCGCATCAATGCACACAGGAAGTTCAAGCTGACTCCACCAAACTCCTTCATCACATCAACGCACAAAGGAAGTCCAAGCTCACTCCACAAAACTCCTTCATCACATAAACTGTGGTTGTACCCAGCTCTGACTTGAGTCCACCTTTTGAAAAGCAACAAGCGTGATTCTGCGTGATTCACCTTATCTCCCCGAGCTTGTTTCCCTTAATCATTGTTAGTCACCCAGGTAAATACTTCTGCTCCTCTGGGATGACCCACGGACTTTGGTTTTGGAGGTTTACTGAGAGGTAATCCCTGGACTGCACGCATGCATTTAGCTTTTCACAGCAATGGTGCCCAAGGGCCTGTTTTAGGTTGCTTCACTGCCCCCAGTGTGTGTTAAATTACATTTTTGGTGACTATTAAACAAACGCAGAAAACAACCAATGCTTCATTTTCACATTCATTATTGTGCTATCCTTTGCCTTGGCCTCATGACCTACCCACCCATGTGTTGCGATCTGGCACAAAGTTAACAACTACATATTATTGTAGTGCTGAACAGTGACACACAAAAAAGCATAAGACTACAACACAAGTACAAACCTTTTGGTCTTTTAGCAGCAGAGGCTGCTTTCTGATATGTTGAGCACACCAATTGGCACTTGCGCAACAGTTGTCCATGGGTCTATATTAAAGAAAAACAATTATAAAGCATGCCAGCAATAAAGTAAAGAAGCATTTGCCACAACCCACCGTCCTGTTCGTGCTGCAGGGGGAGAGGCTACAAAGAAACAGGAACAAATGAAAACAAGCCAGTAGCCTTGTTATTCCACTTTGTTTCTACAAGCAGGTGCTGCACAATGGAGGATAGAATGACAGCATTAAAATATGCCATTTTAGCTTACCTCCATGCCTTAGGGCGAGTAGGCTTCAAGTTATTTATTTATATTTATTTCAACAACTTATAAAGCGGACTGTCACCTTACCGACATCCTGGCGCTGGAGTTGAGTGCCAATACTTCCTATACCTATACCTTGGGATGAGAGTGGTATTGGACCAACAGAGCTACTGGGACATTAAAATACTCACACTCCTCCCCCTGGTTAAGTCTGTCCTTAGATCGTGGGTTCACACACCTTTATCCATGATGGGCCCTAGTGCACTCTTTAAGGTGATACCACTTACCTGCTTCCTAAAGGTCTTACATAAATATGTTTATGTTATTCTATGCAGATTTGTTTACTATCACCCAGGAGGGTATCCTGGTGCTGAGCTGGATTGAATGGGCAAAGCTAGGGCCTTGTGGGACTACTAAAAAAGCCAGGTCTTCAGCTTCTTGCAGAATTCAAGACGTGAGGAGTAGGCTCTGATGTGTAGCGGGAAGTTGTTCCATGCTTTAGGAGCGATGTAGGAAAAAGCTCAACCACCGGATCTGGTTTTCCGCATGCATGGGATTTGTGCAAGTAGTAGTACGGACGATCGCAGGTGGTTGGAAGGTTTACGAAAGCAGATAAGATTGTTGAGGTAGGCTGGGCCAGTGTTACGTAGTGCCAGTGGCCTGCTGCCCATTACTAAAAATTGTTACAGCACCACTGCACTCTTCCATGGCTATCTCACTCCTGACAGACATAATAAATTTGAACTATTACCTAGGATCGTTAATTCCTGGGCAGACCATGCCATCAATCAATTCAGCACTGTTGCTGAGGACCTGTTCTCACCTGATGCACTATGATAATCACTCTCACACTTTGCTAGGGATCTGCTCTCACCTGTTACATTAACTTTCGCTGAAACAGAATTCGCACTTTTCAACATAAAACCCGTTCTAATACAAGGTGAAGGAAATGCACAAAAAATTACAAAAGTATAATTTTATGAATAGTATATCTGCCTTTCAAATAGACAACTTATTTTTTCATTTTATTTTACAAACTGCAGCAAAAGTTGATTGTAGAATGCAGGGCCCTTAAGACTATTTCCAAGAAGAAAAACTGACAACTAACTCAAATAAATATTTATTTTTAACGAATGAATAGTTTAAAAGACAAAATCTAATGTCTTGACCTCAGGTATCAAACGATCTGCTCGATGCAGCAACAATTTTTTAGGCCCCCTCAAGTTATGTGATATTTTTAATATTCTAACAACAGATGCTAGTAAGAATCACCTCCCACAAAAATGATAATTCATTTTATCCAAAGGTTCGAGTGATTAAAATCCTAAAATGCAAATAAAACCCTGGTAAGCAAATTAAGGGCTACGAAAACTTTACAATGTTCTCCAGAAAGTGGTAATGCGAAAATAACAAGCATTGCAACTGTTCGTAGGGTGGGATAACATTTCCACCAATGGAGCCAGCGCCTGAGGTATTCTGCACCTGGCATTTACAAAACCCCACCTAATGTGTAATCATTTCAATTTAATCTAGTCGAACGGAAGTGACCAGATACAAATTTTGGAGCTAAAGTCAATATTATGTACCCTTAAAAATATTAAGTAGTAGGATATTTAAGGAGAGCCAAATAGTCATGTGCGTGCACTAAATAATTTTAACACAGAGAGAAACCCAACACAACATTTAATCTGAATGCCTTGATTCCTCAGAAAGACAAAGCAATTAACAAGAAGATAAGCTGTTTATATTTCTCATTACATCGGCCCACAGAATTAACGGCCAGATAAACTATGGGGCACATGCATCAACCTATTTAGGAAGTGCAAACGGTGCGAATCGGTAAATTCGGCCGTTTGCGCTTCCTAAATACGTTTTTGGGATGCATGAAACAATTTTTCAAAATTCGCTTTTTTTGCATTTCCTAAAAATGCGAATGCATTTAAGGAATCGCATTTGTGCGATTCCTTAAATGCAATGCATCCATTTTTTTAAAAATGCGAATTTTGAAATAGGAAGTGCAAATTAACACGAGGTTGACTCTCGTGTTAATTTGCGAAATTTTTTAAAAAAGCACAAAAATGCATTTTGGAAAGTGTCATGTTACACACACACATGTCCTTAGGACATGTGTGTGTGAAACATGCACTTTAAAATACATTTCAGGGGTGCAGGGGGGGGTCCTTTGGACCCCCCCGCACCCTTGCAATGCATCAACAAATTACGAAATGCAAAACGGCATTGATTCCTATGGGCCTCTAGGCCCATAGGAATCAATGTAATGCCATTCCTTAATTGCGATTCGCAATTAAGGAATCGCAATTTCCGAAAATTAAGAAATCCTAAAAACTTTTAGGATTTCTTGATGCATAGGATTTTGCACTTCCTAAATTGCGATTGCTTAATTTTCACAATTTAGGAAGTGCAAAATCCTACAATGATGCATGTGCCCCTAAGAGTTTTAGTATTCGCAAATCCTCCGAATTGGTAAATCAGAGGGTTTGCAAATGCTAAAACTCTTTTTTCTATGAACGAAACACATTTAGCAATTCAGAAACTCTAAATGTGTTCAGAAATTTAGACCAATTCAGTATTTGGAAGGGACATGAGGTTGGCATCCTTTCTAAATTCTAAATCAATATGCTATGCATCAATGCCTTGCAACCAACATTTGATCACAAATCATTGATATTTTACCGACACTTCAAAGGATGTGTTAATCTATTAGCAAAAGGAAAGGGATCCTCTGGTGACGCTTTTCCCATTGTGAATGTAAAAGACAATGTTTATTTCAGAGGAGGTGGACCATTGAATCCTCATACACACACAAAAGAAAAATGTGCTGCATTTACAAATGATAAAGATTGCTTTATTAAAAAGCAATCACAGACATGGTGGTCTAGTGACCCCAGCACGGCACCATCCTTTTAAAGCAGCAAATCGTAGTAGGTCAATTTGTGGTCTACCTCATTATTTTTCATGAGGGGCGAATTACTACCCATTATGATACTTTTAATGTGAATCGATCTATTTGTAAATAGTCACTTCTCAAAATACCACACTGGTTGTAAAGAAAATACCGATCGCAAATTTTAACCGATAGTTTTGACACCAGTGTTAGACCCTTACTCCCTTGGTAGTTGCTGTCATATCTGCCATAAGCTAAGATAAAGAATATTTCTGCTTTGATCCAAAGTTTGTTTCACTGGGTTTTTGTCTCTAAAAATCCTAGTGAAATGATAACGGCTAGAAGAATCTCATGAATCAGTTCAAGAACAAATAGGTGAAATGAGGCGTCTACAGTGCTGAACTTCTATGATGCCTCTGACATTAGACAGAACTTTGATAAAGAACTTTAAAAGTAACATTTCCATTTCAGAAAAGATTTGGTCATTAAGTTTGGACCAAGTTCACTAAAGCCAATCTGAAACATTACAAAAATCAGTTACTCAGTATGACAACATACAATTGCTATTTATGTAACCGTAGAAAGGTATTTGAAACCCCCTACCTTTCTGGGTCTTTCCTGTCACAAATAAATTCAAGAAAACCTCAGAAGCCTTAATCTCAGAAAGGTGAAGTGTTTATGAGGGATCGATGACTACCCAGTCAATTCATAGAGCATGCTTTGAGGCCACTGCCAAAATCTGCTGTGAATTTGTTGGATCTTTGCCAGCAGTGCAGAATAAATCCGGTGGAGGCCCACAGGCAGTTGAAATTTCGAGGCTCCACTCATGCAAATCACCTCCCAATATGTTATAATTTTACCAACCAACAATTTTAATAAACCAATTTTACTACACAAAACGAAACATTAACAATTATCGTTATCGAACAAAAAAAATATATTTTTAATTTTAATAAAGCAACAAAACTTTAAATATTAACTTTGCTCAATTTGTTTGTGGTGAAATCTTTTAGGATATCTTGGAAATAAATCTGCCTTTTGTAAAATCTCGTATTCTTTGGAGATTTCAATGTAAAGTTCTCATTTGTTTGAGTTGATTAATTTTTTTCTATCTTTTGGAAACAATTAAGGAACGCTTTATTGTAATTTTCTTTCAAGATCAAATCAATATTATTTTGATCTGTTGTCGCGGGCCCTTAAAAGGAGTGGGACCCATACCCTGGAGCTTACTTTGCCTTTTTAGAAATACGGAACTGTTTGCCAGTATTGTGACTTTCACTGCCATGCATTGCATCTGTCTTAGGTGGGTCCCTGTATATAACCATCCTCACATGCTTAGTATTGGCAGACCAACAGAAGAAACAGAAGCCTCGGCATTGATATCTGCTTAGCTTACAGAAGCAAACCTGGACCTCTGGTTGTGTGCGGCTATACGAGCACATCTGCGGGTTTTTTTCTGATTGAGAATCCTGGTATCGGAATTAGCAAGAGGCTTTGTTATCCGTGCGTGAGACTTATCGTATTCCTGAGACATCGTTGTGCATGTTTGGAACGTTGTAACATTCCTGAGATATTGGTATGCATGTCCAATGTTTTTTTGTATTCCTGAGACATTGTTGTAGATGTTATACCAGGAATCCAATCTGATACTTTCTTTATAAAAATATTTTGCAGCCCTGGGACCTCCTAAACTGTTCTTCAGCAGATGTATTTGGCTAACACATTGTACTACTTGCTGAGGACAGTCAAAAGGTCATTCCTTTGAATCTTATAAGTCAAAGTCCTGTGCACACGTATTGAACAATGTTCATAGGAAAAGTAACGGAGGTCAACATCCAGGGTTTCTTGTGGAAAAGATTTATATTTCAATTTGATCAGTACAAGAGAAACAAACCAACCGACACGTGTTTCGTCACACCGTGCAACAGATGTGACTCTTCAGGGCTGGGAAGGACATAAAATGAAAAACATGAATCAAACAAAAGGTGATGACCATTGAAATACATATTACGACAAGATATGGAGTGAAAAACTGTGAAACACACAAGAGTCACCAAATATACTGTGGAGACCCTGAAGTGTAAAAGGACATAAGTAAAGTGAGACCTATAACACAGAGTAGACCCAAATAAATACGTGTTTGTGAAATGTGAAAAAATCTCCACATTTTGCGAAAATTGAGGATGGTACCGCTAGAGAAACAAAGAAAAAAGTGGTAAGGTAAAATTAAAACAGCATATCTTCACTCAATCAATCAATCAATCAATCAATCAATCATAATACTTGTATAGCGCGCTACTCAGTCAGTCAAAGCGCGCTTTATTCGATTTTAAAAACCATAAAAAGCACATACGATACATATGCATTAAAATCACATTTCGTAATTAATACAAAAACAAGGCAAGCCCAAGTTTGACTAAGCTACATCATGTCTAACACTAATTTTAAAAGATACCTTATATACAATAAAATATTCATTGGTGCTCGTTTGTTTCTAATACGAAAAGCTTCTGCTAGGAAACTGGCGACACTAAAAGTAATAGAAATATTGCCCAATATCTGGAGGTAAATTAAAGCAGGTCTAACTTGAATAAAGCCCGTCTCCCTCAGCACAGGTAACAGATGTTTTTTCCTAGCAGCAGTATAAAACCCACAAAACATCGTAAAATGCATGGTATCTTGCTCAGAGAAATTATCACAATCACAAGGGGGGGGCATCTTTCGAATGGTTCCATGATGGATAGCAACCTAAAGAAAATTGAATCAAATTAAACCTGAATCTCGCTAATAAAAATCTATGAAGGGGTCTTGTAACAAAATTCAGGTATGGTTCCAGGGTTGGGGTAGTGATTAACATAGAGTGTGCTCTTACAGATGGTTTCATTATTTCCTTCCCCTCTCTATTAGGTGGACCCTGTCTTTAAAATGGACTTTAATCCACTTTACGTCCTCTCTCTTAATATTACGAGGAGATAAAAAAAGTTCCAATCTACCTAAGACTGAAAATGTATTTTTTAGATATTTCAACCAAGGTATTTTCATGGCATGGTCCAAAGACATGACGTCCTCCAGAATAAGATGGTTCAGGGTTAATTCTGGATTCAGCCATGTCCTTGCCCAAAGTAAGAGAGGTGCCAGATTCAGCTTATCTGTAATGTAACCCAGACCTACTTCCTCATGAATGGAAAACGTAGGGGTCGATTTTGGAACTGAGAGCAATAGTCTAATGAACCTATATTCTACCCTTTGGATTTTCTCTTGAGTAACATAGCCCCACAGGGCAGCCCCATAGGTGGCAATGGGAATACACTTAGTGTTATAAACCTTCAAAAGTGCTTCCATTGGCCTGGCCCCCAGCCTTTTGGTGAAACCCAACAGGGCAGTTGTTGAACGGGCCAAAGCTAAACTCTTCACCTTTAACTGTGGGGCCCATGACCCCCTTTCATCGAAAAGGACCCCTAGATAGGGAAAGACCGGGACCCTGGAGACCACCTCACCCTTACATATAAAAGTTTTGAATCTTAATTTTCCTCTCTGCTTACCCACTATCATAGAATCGGATTTTTTCGCGTTTACCTTTAGGTCAAGTTTTTCCATGAAGGAGCCAAAACAATCCAATAGTGACTGTAGACCGATGCCCGTACGGGCAATCAGTACCGCGTCATCCGCGTATAGGAGGGCCGGGATCTGCTGCCCTCCCACATGCGGCACATCTGCCCCCCCTCCTCAAGATTTTTTTCCAGCCCATTTATATAAATGGTGAAAAGGAGGGGGGCCAGGATACACCCTTGGCGGACCCCTTTCTCTGACCTAAAAGTGCCCGTGCACCTCCCCTCATTTGTAACCCTTACTTTGGCAAATAACTCCTGGTGTAAGGAGGCTATAAAAGCAACCAGGGAGGAGTCTATCCCCATCTCAAGAAGGATTGACCACAGTTTGGACCTGTTTACCAAATCGAAGGCCGAGGAGAGGTCCATAAAGGCCAAAAAAAGGACCCCTCCCCGGCCACCACATATTTGGCAATTAAAAGGTGCAAATTCAAACATTGGTCCAGAGTGCCTCGTTTCTCTCTGAACCCATATTGTATGTTTGAGAGCCCTCCACAAGCCTCCAAATTTTCCCTAAGTTTGGCCAATAAAACTCTGCCTAAGATTTTTATGGCAGAATCAAGGAGGGAAATGGGTCTATAACACCCCGGATCCTCACGTTGTCCTTTTTTTTAAAATTGGCACTATAATGGAGGTTGCCCAGGTATTAGGGAGCACCTTATCATTCGCTGCCCTAAAGACTTTAGTTAGTACAGATTTTCGGGGAATGTCTATATAGGTCCGCAGGTACACCATCCGCCCCCGGGGCCTTATTTTTTGAGGTCTCCAGGATAGCTTTTAGCACCTCCTCCTCTAAAAGGACTATCGGTGGGGAGATCCGCGCTGTCAATTGGCGGCACGGGGCTGTACCATTCTTATCGCCATAAACGTCTTTAAAGTGAACAACCCACTTCTCGTCCGGGATGACACAGTCAGCGGCTACATTTTGTTCTCATGCAAAAAAGGGGTGATTTATAATCTCCCAAAATTTCTTGCTATCACGCAAGACATCAACAGAGAGAAGTCTATCCCACGCTTCACTTCACTTTTAATTTCATCTTTTCTCCCCTTTAAGGTCCTTTTGTATTCCCTCCTCAAATTGGCAATAAGCAGCCTATCCCTTGGTATTGCTTTTAATGCATGCATTAAACGGGTATGTATTCGTGAGCAATCAGCCTCAAACCACTTTGATATACTAGGAAGTCTCTTAGTGGGCATAACTGTCAGATCCTTCGTTATTTGGACACATATGGATTCAAAAGCCCGAACAATTGTGCTATTGGAGGCCTCTTGATCCAAACATAACTCTATGTCTCCATCAATTTGAGGCAGTAAAGTTGCCATAAAATCATCTGGGATCACCTTACCCCACTTGAGCCTTCTGCCCTGATCGGAGGGCACAGGTACCGCCTGCGCCTGTGGGCGGCCCAGGCCCTCACGTTTAAGGTCCCCCCAACGCATCTCCAATAACACAGGGTTATGATCGCTATAAGGTGACTGGATTGTTCTATAAGTTAATACCTTTGTTTGTAGCACCGGAGTGGTAAATATATAGTCAATTATAGACCCTTGCGGTGTTCCTTTATAAGTGGGGACTCCTTCCCTCGCATCCGTGTTTAGGGATTCGTAAAGGTTAAAGCTAGCCAATAGAACTTCCAACGCTTCACCAGGTTTTGTATGTTCAAAATGAGGTATAGACGCCCCTGGTGGTCCCACTTGTTCACCCAATTGACAGGGAAGATTACATAAATGAGTATTAAAATCACCTAACACGATAAGCTCAAATGCAGTGTGCTTGTTAAGACTGAAATTATATAAAAATTTCTTCTTTTCATATGCCCTAATCCAAAAGTAGTGGCAGCCAGGACAAAATATTTGTATCCTATATACATTAACTGCCGTATCACCACTGTAAAGGACTTGATCATAGTATGTAAATCTCCACCCAATGAACTGGTTTGTTATAATTTTTATAAATTTTTAAAATCCTTTTTAGCTTTGTATTAATATATGAAATTTAATAGTATTTGTAACTGATTTTATCAAACAAAATTTGTGGTCCTCAGTAGAGTACCAAAACTTGAAACTTCTACTGCAAGTATAAAAATTTCTCTAGGTGTGCAATGTGATCAGTGTCCATTGCCCTCTCCCAGGAGTTATAAAAATTAATTAATAGAATGGAATAGATCGAGGAAACAGTCCATTCCACAATCAAAAGATTAGGGGAACCTGAATCTAACTGCTTAAAAGACCCCGCAAGATTAAGGGAAAAAAGAAAAATTAAACCCCCCTTAGCTCTCCCCGCTTGGGTGGGTGTCGCTGGAATAAAGAAAGTAACAAAACCATCCAGCCAGACATTTTCTGAGGTTTCCCAGGATTCTTGAAAAGCTATGACGTCAAAAGAAGTAATAAAGTTGATCCATAACGGGTCATCCCTTTAAGCTCTTAGGCCAGCTATATTCCAACTAAGGAATTTACATAGGGCTGTATCCTCCTCCTGCGTAGGCCCGTTTATGAGGGCAATTGGAGAAATAGAGCGGGTACTGGAGACTCGCCTCCATTCAGACCTGTTAAAGGAGGACCCCAACCGTCATTCACAGTCATCTAGACCGGAGAATGCTTCAAATCTATTCGATGTTTCAAAAGGGGTGAATGGCAACAAATGATTCATTCCCCTAGCGCTTTGCCAATGGTCCATACCTCTATAATTATTCCTGTTCTCCCTATGTGGTACAATATTCCATCCAAGTACATTTTTTGACATTTTGGGATTTGGATCCTGCCACACATATTGATTGTTTGACGTTCCGGGAGGGTTGTTCATAGGGCCAAAAGGTACCCCAACAGATGTTATAGCAGACACCTGGGATCTAGGATAGAAGTAGGTTAGATCACAAGGAACAATACGAGAACCAGTAATCCTTGGCATCCAATTAAGGATGTGTGTCACCGCCCCTGGATCTCTAAAATTTATAATTAATAAATCCCCCTCTATATCCTTTACTCTGCTCCCCAGCCAGGGGAGTCGCCTTACATGGACAATCTCATTATTAATAGAACATGGGAGCGGTCTATGCTGGCCGAGCCAGTGTATGGTTTAATTTTTTAATTGGCTGAAGCCTTCCCTCTTATTGTCTGCCAACCTGGGAACCCCCGCAAGTACAACCACATAGGGGACCGCCTCTGGTGGAAGTTCGACTTGGCGGCCCCTCTGGTTTCCTACTCTAACTGGGTGTTCTCTCCCCCCTACCCCCTGCTTATTTCCAGCGACCACTGTGCTAACCCCCTTATCAGCATCCTTCTTACTGATTTGGGTCGGTTGATGAACTGCCTTAGATGGATTTGCCCCTTGGTGAGTACAGCTCGCAAGGTTGCTTGATGGTTTTAAAGCCTTCTGTGTGGGGACTGTGGATGTCGGGACTGCAGCTACGAGGGATAAAGCTGGCTTCGCAGATGCTTCCAACTGACCTACTTTATTAGTAATAGCCGTTTCTATGCCCCCCAATCGATCCTCTAACCTCTTCAACCTCTCTAATATGGGGGATGTAAATGCCCTAAGTAAGTGTTCAATGTTGTCGAGGGAGAGTGTAGACAAGTGATCGTTAGGGGGAGAAATACTGCTGGGTGTTAAAATGGGTCCAACTACAATCGATGTAGGGGTGTTTAGGGAGGATGACATTTCATGTGAGGCAACCTGATCCAAGTCAAGATGTAAAATAAAAAATTTTGTGGGTGCAGGAATGGCAGTAACCGTTCTACCCTTTCCAAAATCGGTGTGACTGATTTTAGCTCTTTGCTGAGCCCCTCCCTTCCTCTGTCTCTTATTTGGTGGTGGTCCGACAATTTTAACAACCCCCTGCTTCCCAACTTTCTTTTTCCCAAGTGGTACTCGTAGATTATCAGGTATGGTTTCAATTTGAGTCGTGATGTCACTAGTACCCACAATGTTACTTTCTTCCGTACTGTTAATGTCAGACAATGAAGGGGTCGACTCTCGCAGGAGCGTGGGATATCCCTGCGTCGATAGCGGGTCCTCGTTTCCTTGTAACAATCCCACTCCCAATTGGTTATTTTGAGGTGATACAACCCTGGAGGATCTATTTTTAATAGATTCAATGGAACGTCGGCGCTCCGCCCTTCGTTCCGCCAAGTCACAATCCCTGTCTGTATCACCAACCGGTTTTCTGAAATACTTGTCCAAAGTGCCTTTGTTATTTCCCCCAACGTCAGGTGACAAACTTTTGCCATGCATAGCAGCCATAGTGTTTAAGGGAATCAATATATATAAATCAGTTTTGAGTGTAGGCAATCCCGCTAAAATAGATGCGATATGAGCACGCAACAGGAGTAGTGTAAGTCCAACGTAAACAAGTTACAAGCTTACTTGTAAAATACAATAAGTAGAAGGAGACGGTAGAAGTTAGAGGGCTGGCCCAGCCCGGCCTCCTAAGGCCCCCGAACGGCCACAAAACGGCCCCGCCCTTGTCCCGGGCTTCTCCCGGCGACGCTCCCACGCGCTCCCGCGCCGCGGGGATAATGTTAGCCTTAAATAGAATTGGAAGTGAACAGGGGGCGTGTCCTGCAGGGAGAGCGGCCCAGATGTAATCTGATGGGCGCACAGGGACTCCTGGGATACGGAGTCCCTGTCTCAACGCTCGCAGCCCTGCACCACGCCAAATCAGCCCTGGAAGGTCCTCGTTGCCACTCAAGACCCCCGGCGACTCCCGCTGATGGAAAAGCGCTGCGGGGCCCGCGCTGCAGGTCCGGCGAGCCGTGGAGGTCACAACGTGCAACGGGCAGAAAGGCAGCAAGCTAGGTCCAGCAAAGCAGTTCAGGTATCGTGAAGAGAATCCCAACGGGGGAAAGCAGGCAGCCGATTTTAAGTCTGAGGGCGGGGGGCGTGTCCTGCAGGGAGAGCGGCCCAGGTGTAATCTGATGGTCGCACAGGGACTCCTGGAATACGGAGTCCCTGTCTCAACGCTCGCAGCCCTGCACCACGCCAAATCAGCCCTGGAAGGTCCTCGTTGCCACTCAAGACCCCCGGCGACTCCCGCTGATGGAAAAGCGCTGCGGGACCCGCGCTGCGGGTCCAGCGAGCCGTGGAGGTCACAACGTGCAACGGGCAGAAAGGCAGCAAGCTAGGTCCAGCAAAGCAGTTCAGGTATCGTGAAGAGAATCCTACTCACCCGGAGGGTCTCAAGGCGCTTGGGGGAGGGAGTCCGCTACTGCTCGAACAGCCAGGACTTGAGTTGTCTCCTGAAGGTGAGGTGGTCCTGGGTCAGCCGAAGGTGGATGGGTAGGGAGTTCCATGTCTTGGCCACCAGGTAGGAGAAGGACCGGCCTCCGGCGGTGGCTCTTCGGATGCGAGGTACGGCGGCGAGGGCGAGGCTAGTAGATCATAGCTGGCGGGCGGGCGTGTAGAAGGTTAGGCGGTCGTTGAGGTACTTGGGGCCCAGGTCGTGGAGAGACTTGTGTGCGTGGGTGAGGAGCCTGAACGTGATCCTCTTGTTGACGGGGAGCCAGTGCAGGTCCCTCAGGTGGGTGGAGATGTGGCTGCCTCGGGGGATGTCCAGGATGAGTCGGGCGGAGGCGTTCTGGATTCGTTGGAGTCTCTTCTGTAGCTTGGCTGTGGTCCCGGCGTAGAGGGTGTTTCCGTAGTCCAGACGGGTGGTGACGAGGGCCTGGGTGACCGTCTTTTTGGTTTTTGTCGGGATCCATCGGAAGATCTTGCGAAGCATGCGAAGGGTGGGAAAGCATGATGAGGCGACGGCGTTGACTTGTCTGGTCATCGAGAGGGAGGAGTCCAGGATGAAGCCCAGGTTGCGTGCGTGGTCTGTTGGCTTGGGAGCGGTGCCCAGGGCTGGGGGCCACCAGGAGTCGTCCCATGCGGAGGGTGATGGTCCCAGGATGAGGACTTCCGTCTTGTCTGAGTTCAGTTTCAGGCGGCTGTTCTTCATCCATTCGGCGACATCTTTCATCCCTTCATGTAGGCTTGTTCTGGCAGTGTTGGGGTCTCTGGTGAGGTAGAGGATCAGCTGGGTGTCGTCAGCGTAGGAGATGATGTTGAGGTTGTGTTGGCGTGCGATGGCAGCAAGGGGTCTCATGTAGATGTTGAAGAGGGTGGGGCTGAGTGACGATCCTTGCGGGACGCCGCAGATGACTTCGGCGGCCTCGGAACGAAACGGGGGGAGGCGGACTCTCTGTGTTTTTCCGGCGAGGAACGAGATGATCCACTCCAGTGCCTTCCCTTGGATGCCGGTGTTGCTGAGGCGCTGGATTAGGGTGTGGTGCAGACAGTGTCGAATGCTGCAGAGAGGTCCAAGAGGATGAGTGCTGCTGTTTCTCCGTTGTCGAGCAGGGCTCGGATGTCCTCGGAGGCTGCGATGAGGGCGGTCTCCGTGCTGTGGTTGGCTCTGAAACCAGACTGCGAGGGGTCGAGGGAGCCGTTCGTCTCGAGGAACGCGGCAAGCTGTCTGTTGGCGATCTTCTCGATGACTTTGGCAGGAAAAGGAAGGAGCGAGATGAGGCGGAAGTTTTTGAGGTCGGTGGGGTCCGCAGTAGTGTGCTGAGCTCGGCATGCTTCCAGCTCTCCGGGAAGGTGGCGGTGTTGAAGGAGGTGTTGATGACGTCTCGGAGTTGGAGTGCGATGGTGGAGTCGGCCTTGTTGAAGACGTGGTGGGGGCATGGGTCGGTTGGAGATCCGGAGTGGATGGTGTTCATCGTGCGGGCTGTGTCTTCGGTGGTTACCGTGGTCCAGGTGCTGAGGGTGGCGGTGGGGTGCGTTGGTTCGACAGTTGGGCACGTTGGTTCGAAGTTTGGGTGCGTGGATGGTGCGCCGAAGCTGTTGTGGATGTCGGCAATCTTGCGGTGGAAGTACGAGGCGAGGGAGTCGCAGAGATCCTGTTAAGGAGTGATGTCGTTGTTGCCGGTGCTGGGGTTGGAGAACTCCTTGACGATGTTGAAGAGTTCCTTGCTGTCGTGGGCGTTGTTGTCCAGTCGTTCCTTCAGTGATTTCTTCTTGGTGGTGCGGATGAGCTGGTGGTGCTTGCGGGTGGCGTGTTTGAGGGCGGTCATATTGTCAGCGGTCTGGTCGAGGAGCCAGGCTTTCTCGAGGGTGCGGCAGGTCTTCTTGGAGACCTTGAGTTCGTCGGTGAACCAGGGGGCCTTCTTGCTTCTGGGTCTGTTGGGAGGGTTCTTCAGCGGTGCGAGGTCGTCGGCGCAGGCGGTCAACCACTGCGTGAAGTTGCGGGCTTCTTTGTTGGGGTCCGTTGTGCTGGCAGGTGGGTTCTGGCTGAGGGAAGTGGTGAGCTGGTCGGTGGTGATCTTGCTCCAGCATCTGTAAGGAACCTGTTGCGGGTGGTGGTGGGTTGTCCAGCAAGGCGGTGGTGTTGCGGTCTTTGTTGTTCTCCAGGTGGAAGTTGAGGTTCCCGAGGAGGATGTAGTTGGTGGAGGGAGGGCGTGTGGGCTGATGAAGTCCGTGATGTCTTCGCTGAATTGTGTGCGTGGTCCCGGGGGTCTGTAGATGAGGGTGCCTCTGAGGGTGGTCTTGGGGTCGGTGTGAATCTGGAAGTGGAGGTTCTCGGCGGCGTTGAATGCGTCGTTGGAGTCGGTCGAGATGCGGATGGTGTTCTTGTGGACGATGGCGATGCCTCCTCCGGTCTGGTTGATGCGGTCCCTCCTGATGATCTTGTACCCGTCCGGGATGGCGATGGCAGGGGCTGAGGAGGCATTCATCCAGGTTTCCGTGAGGAAGGCGACGTCTGGTGATGTTGTGTCGAGGAGGTTCCAGAGTTCCACGGCGTGTCTGTGGACGGAGCGGGTGTTGAGCAGGATGCACTTGAGGTTGTTGCTGGTGTTTGGCTTGGCGGGCGCGGTGCAGGATCGGAGGCAGGTGAACTTGCAGGTTCTGCAGGTGAATGGTCCATGTATGCGTTTCGGGGCGGCCTGGCAGCAGGTGGGGTGGCGGCCGGCATTGAGTGCGTTGAGGGCAGCGGCGTCGTAGGTCTGACGGATAGTCTTGCGTCGGTGGGGGCCAGGGGTCCTGGCACTGGGCGCAGTCCAGGCGTGGACGGGCGCAGACGGGCTTGCCTTTGGCGCGCCTTCGGCACACAATCGGCGCGCCCGCTGCGCGTGAACGCTGCGCGTGAACGCTGCGCGTACGTGCGGACTCTGCCATAAATGGCGAGTCGGGGGGCGGAGCAAGTGAGGAGCAGCTGGGAGGTGGGAGCGGGGTGGCGAATGGGAGAGGGACCAGGAGGAGAGGGGGCGGGGAGCGGGGAATGGCGGCTGAAGCGCTAGGGAGTCTAGGAGCTAAACAAACAGAGGCAGGGGATGCAGCGGACAATCAGGGGGCACAGCACAATAACAGGGCAGAAACGGCAGGAAATACAGTAATACAAATCAGGGGCACAGCACAGTAACAGAGGCGATAACGGCAGAAAAACAGAATACAAAATACGAGGCAGAGATACGAACGCTCAAGGGCAACGAGCAGGCGGTGGCAGCCGGGTGACCTCGGGAGGAGCCACGCGGTGGGTTGAGCGACCGGCACTGACGAGGTCAGGCTGGTCACAGCTCCCCGTCGCACGGCCGAGTCCTTAAGTGCCCAGTGGGAGGGAGGAGCAGCTGGGAGGTGGGAGCGGCGTGGCGAATGGGAGAGGGACCAGGAGGAGAGGGGGCGGGGCCGCGGGGAGCAGCGGCAGGGAGCAGGGAACGGCGGCTGAAGCGCTAGGGGGTCTAGGAGCTAAACAAACAGAGGCAGGGGGATGGCAGCGGACAATCAGGGGGCACAGCACAGTAACAGGGCAGAAACGGCAGGAAATACAGTAATACAAATCAGGGGCACAGTAACAGAGGCGATAACGGCAGAAAAACAGAATACAAAATACGAGGCAGAGATACGAACGCTCAAGGGCAACCAGCAGGCAGTGGCAGCCGGGTGACCTCGGGAGGAGCCACGCGGCGGGTTGAGCGACCGGCACTGACGAGGTCAGGCTTCGTTCGTCGCATTCTCGACGAGCAGTGCTCCTGATACGCTTCATATTTGATCTTGCCTTCTTCGTGTATTATAATTTTGTCTTCTCTTAGAACGCGACGAACGAAGATATGCTGTTTTCATTTTACCTTACAACTTTTTTCTTTGGCTCTCTTGCGGTACCGTCCTCAATTTCTCAAAATTTCACATTCCACAAACACGTATTTATTTGGGTCTACTCTGTGTTCTAGGTCTTTACTTATGTCCTTTTACACTTCAGGGTCTCCACAGTATATTTGGTGACTCTCGTGTGTTTCACAGTTTTTCATTCCATATCTTGTGGTAATATGTATTTCAATGGTCATCACCTTTTGTTTGGTTTATGTTTTTCATCTTATGTCCTTCCCAGCTCTGAAGAGTCACATCTGTTGCACGGTGTGACGAAACACGTGTCGGCTGGTTTGTTTCTCTTGTACTGATCAAGTTGAAATATACATCTTTTCCACATAAAACCCTGGATGTTGACCTCCGTTACTTTTCCTATGAACATTGTTGAATACACTTGGCTTTGACACCAGAACCTAACAACACTCAACACGTGTGCACAGGACTTTGACTTACACTTGCAGGAGTTGTTTCTCTTCTGGGTTTGTTCCCCCTGATCTGTTTGCACCGTGGACTCACGAGATATGATCTTAAACTTCTAAACGTACACGCTTGAGCGCCATCACTTCCTGTACCCAATCCAGACCCATCACAGTTACCCATTCCTTTGAATCTTATTGGGTTATGTGGTAGCAAGTTCTATGCAAATGAAAAAGTAGTAGTGTAGGCATGCGTATATGCACCTGTGGTGTGTGATATTGGCGTATCTTGCTTTTTGTGAGTGTAATACCATGATATTCCACCAAATGCAAAATTGACATTTAGCACTATATTGTAGAGTGAAATGCATCCTTGAGTCCATTTTGGATGTGAGAACACATCTCATACAAAACAATAGCACAAAAAAAGCAAGTGTCGCAAACAACAGTCATTCGCATTCTAGTTGTTTGTCTTGTTCCTCTGTTCCTACGCTAAGATTTTGTGGAAACATAATTACATCACATGGCGTTGATGGAGCAAGGTGGCAAAACAAAATTTTGTGTACCCCTTGTGAAATCAATGTTCCATAACGTTAATATTTACTAATGGTGTGTTGTGGTGAAATAACCAACCATAGTATAAGATGCACAAAACATGAACATTTGGGGAATACTCATTTTGCATGCATGAAGTAAAATAATTAACTAATTTGTATTGTTATTGTGTTGTGAACTAATGTACAGCTTAAAAATAAGTAACGCAATGTGAGTGTGCTTATGGTGCATGTTATTGTGCTAAAAGTCATCGGATATGTAAGTATGAAACGCATTTATGTGGCTTACCTGCTAGGTAATAACTAATAGGGAAACATTAGTATGGTGGGAGGTAAACAGAGGGGTTTCATTACCATAATTAACATGAATTTGTGTTTGTTTCTATGATAGTTCCAAAAGAGGCCTCTGAAGCCTACAAAATCTGGTTACTCTGGCTAACTGTGAGCAATTGCTGGACTGCGCATGCGTGCCTAAAGCCTGCCAGCGAGAGTGAGCTGCCTGTACTCGGATGGGAAGTTCAAGGCTGCTTAGCCCTGAAGTTAGGATGATTGCCAAAATACGGACATTCAAGTGTTCTAAACGTGAGAAAACGGGCCGACGTTGCGAGTCAAGGAAGTGACCAGGCCAGAGACTGTTTTAAACAAAGAACCATTATGATTCTGCTGATCCACCGTGAATTTGATGTTGTAATGGTGAGGAGATGCTCACCCACCCCAAATTGATTGTCCAATCAAAACCCGAATTGGTGATGTTAGATACTTTTTAGATAGATTAAGTTAGGAAATTAGTGTATAAAAACCCCTGATTTTGCTTAGAGGGTGTCGCTCTTTCGATTTCCTCTCGAAGTGCTGCCGGATTGCAGATCGATTCCTGGATGTAAGACTCTTTGATTTATTTCTTGCTTTCTTTGCAGGACTGAAGGATAAGATGAGGGCGTTAGTTAGGGATGTTAGGAGAGAATGAATTTGGAACTATCTATTCTTTGCTAAACTTTTAACTGATTTGTAAATGAACGACTGTTTTCTGAGCTCTAAATAAAATGATCATTTTGAAATATAGTTTAAGATTTACTTAATAAAGAATTAATCAATGCCTAAATGTCAGACATATTAAAGTTTTGCTTTTAATAAAATTGGGAAAATGGAATATTAAAGCCGGTCTTGTGATTTTCCTACGCCTAATTTTCTTTCTAGCAGATCCATTGCCACTATGGTGGTGCGTCTGAATAAAATTCATGTTTGAATAAAACCATGGTAAAGTGTATAAAACTGTAGGTGTAAATAATAACTGATTAAATAGGTTTAGACACTCCACCAAATGTTACAGCATTACTCCTTTGTGTTTCACCAAATTTCTTTTAGCCAAGTTTTAGTGAGCAGATTAATGTTCAGTGTTATGGGCCCCACTGATGAATGAGTGTGTTTTTCAGAGGTTTCAGGGAAATAGTAAGTACAAATAAAATTATTTTTGGAGTTCCGCTGTAGCAGCGTCATGGTTTAATTTCGGGAATTTTGTATAGTAAGCAAAACTGAAAATTCGCAAAATTACTTGGAATTATGTTGGCGTAATGGAAATTTCCCCCAGACTTAATATGCACTTGCAAATGTAAGTCTGGTCGTATTGTTTTAAGGGAATTCACAACTATACAGTCTACAATTCAAGGTACTAATTTTGGCAGTTGTTCCGACTGTGTTCTCCTGGTTAATTCAGTTATCTAACTATGTCTCAGATCTGCTATCTGAAGCCATTTTGAGTCATGTACTGGATTGCCCACAATGTATTATTTTGCCTACCTGTCATAAGGGCCTGCTTCCATGGGTTTAATGCACCAGACCCCATTTAGTTAGAAACTGACACCATCAGCCAGAGGCTCTTAAGTTGACAGCACATTGAAAGCTACAACATTCAAACCCAAACTTACAATTTTAAAGCCAGAACTACAAGTCCTAGAACGCAGTAGGCTGTTCACCAAAGAAACAAGTCTGGGTGAAGGTGTTCTGTGCCTGAGGATACAAATCAGAGCTCGGAAGATATTTTTTAAAAAGTGGCAGATGAAACACCCGCTGCTCTGCTTCACATGCTTGATATCTACGAAAGAGAGGATAGGCTAGAAGAAAAAGGAAGAGGGGTCATTAAGGAGAGAGAGAAGAGGAAAGCACAGGGAAAGTAGACTCATAACAAAGGAAGTCGAGGGGAGGATGGGTGGGGAAGAGGAGTCGGACTTCATAGTGTACATGACACTCCTGTGGGTCTCAAACTGTTGCCAGAAGTGAATTATCTGTGATCAGAGACCGAGTCCTGCAGTATGTACTTATTATTGATATTTCAGGTAGAGTAGCTCCTCCTGGGTGACGTGATTTCTTTTTCGGGAATGACTTTGCAGGTGTCACAGTCAAATGGCAACATTTCTGGTGACATCATCATTATATGCTAAAGAGTAATTTCGAAACCTAAAAATGATGCTACTTTTTTGTCAAGTACATGAGTACAGACTTCAGAGGGGGCCTAGTGCAGCACAGAGGACACAAAGCATTGACGGGTACAGAGAGAGAGTACTGTGGGGTCCAGGGAGCAGTGCAGGGCCAAAGGGGTAGGGAGCACTTTAGAATGAAAAGGTCAGGGGAAATAAAGTGGGCAGAGAGAAACACTGGGTCCACAAGGAGAGGCGGGATCCTGGAGAGGAGGGCAGAACAGAGCTCAAAGGAGGGGAGTCGCACCAAGTACAGAGTTGGGGAGCAGCACTGGTTCAGGGATGGGAAAGCACTCCAGGATGAAGCGCGCAGGGAGCAGAGCAGTCTCCATCGAGGAATGGAGCACAGGGTCAAAACAGGGTGTGCGGGAGCCAGTAAAAAGACCAAGGTGGAAAGTAATGCAGGGTCCAGGTGAGGAGAGCTTGTCTGGATAAAGCATCTTCTTAGGCCCCCATTGTGAGGCTGGAGTATTTTGGTGAGAGAATACCAGAGGGCCAGAATTTCAAATTCCAGACACTATTCAGCCACCAAAATGTAGCGATTGCATGTTCTTACCTAGAGAGGGGAATAACCACATAGAGTTGAGAATAGCAGGTCCTTTTCCATGTGGTTCCCCCAACTCCAGGGGAAAATGCTGATATTTCCTGCCTGCTCAGATCTGGAGACTAGTGTCAGCAGAATAACCAGTAAGGGTTAACGGAGTTGTGGAGGGGCGGGAGGGGCGGCAGTGCTGAGGCATTATGGGGAGCATTGTGTGCTCCCCTGCAGTGTTGCGTTTTCTTTTTTTTAATGTATTTATTTAATGCAGTTTTATATAGCGCAGACTTTACCCACAGGTGTCAGAGTGCTTTACAACAGAACCAAGTACGTTACACAGGGAGATTTACACGCTAACAAGTTACAAATATATTCAGGATAATTAAAAATTGTAAGATAAAATAAGAAGTGGCAAGAGTAGGTTAATACAGGTATAGAAGACATATTTACAGCGATAAGCTCAAATGAATGCCAAGCGGCCTTGAGGATCATGAGAGAGGGTTGAATTAACCTGGAAGTGTCTTTGGAAGAGAAGAAATGTAAGATCTGTTTTTGCGTCACTGCAGGCATCAGACAGAGGCCAAACTGCCCATTCCTGCAGCAGTTTTACTGGGTGCAGAGCTGCAGCTTGTGACACTGGGCCCGGACGTACTAGACTCAAAGCCACCAGGCTACTAATGATTGCCCGAAGGGGTATAGCACCTGGAGCTAACATTCCAGGTGGGATACCAAAGCACGCAAGGAGGGTCTTACCAGTACCATTACAACTCTTCTTTTCTTCACTGAACAGGTACACTGGGGCAACAGTGGTTCCAAAGAGCATGCAGCTCAGCCAACAGTTGTCCAAGGTTTTCTTCCTCGCGGAAAAGATATAGATCTGGTGTAACAGCAGCATGATATTCTCCGTCATTGCAGGACAGAAGCCATTCATGCCCTTTATATCAGGTTTCATCCTTCATGCAATAGGTGCAGTGCATTGAGAGGATTAGTTCAGCTGTCTATGGCTGCATATCTGTAACCTGAGAGGCAGTACTGCTATCTTAGGCCTGAAAAGGAGTGTTTTCCTTGCTCAGGGAAAGATTTGCTTTTCAGTGGCCTGAAACCATAAATTCTCTGTAGCTTAAGGGATACAGGGTTTCTGTATAATATCAAAGCCGATATTTAATTTGTACTGTCTCTGTTGTCTGCATATAGCTCTCCTACTTAAAGACAATGTCTATGAGAGTGAGGTAGTGCTCTTGTTTGAAAACAGAGACTGTACATTGTGTATAACACTCTTTTCTTTCTACAGAAGGTCAGTGGAATCTGTGAGACAGCTCTTTTCTCTACAGCTAAAGACTGTAAATTCCATGCCTCTTCTGAAGAGAGGGTGAAGGACTACCTGCATGCCTGGGAGCCCTGTTTGTCCCAAGAACAGTCCTGCTGATAATACAGCAGCCCGGTCACAATGTTCATAATAAGGTGTGTAGGTACCTAGCTTGGTATATCTGAGAACAAATGTAAAGGAATGAATGAATTTAAAACGTATAAAGCGCACTGCCACTCACAATGGAGCATCCTGGCGCTGAAGTTGAAACCAAGGCCCCAATGAGGGTGAAAATGGGAGGAAAACAAAAGATAAATTAGATAAAGGGCTAGCAGAGAGCTTCGGAGGTCAGGAAGCGCCAGGTCTTCAGGATTCTATGAACAGTGAAGGGCTGGGGAGTTGGTTCCAGGCCTTGGATCCTAGTACCGAGGAGGATTTGTCGGGTTTTAAGTCTGAATAGAGATGACTTAAGAAAATTGGCCCATGAGGAACTCAAAGTTCTTTGGGTTGTATAGTGAGTGAATCTGGCAATCAGGTATTTTGGTCCGGTGGCTTTCAATGCGCTAAAGAACAGTATAAGGATCTTAAAAGGGATCCTTTTGTGTACTGGTAACCAGTGTAAAGTTTTTAGAGCTGCAGAAGCAGAACTCCCTTCTGGGGAGCTTCAACATGAGTTTGGCTGCTGCATGTTCAACAATCTGGAGTTTGTCGAGTATTGGTTTTGAAGATCCTGCATTGAGACTATTACAACAGTTGAGTCTAGAAGTGATGAGAGAAAAGGTGACTGTTTTTCTGGCAGCAAGTGGGAGACAGCAAAAAAACTGGGTGGAAACAGAGGGTGGGGCCACATTTTACTCCTCAGTTTCTTGCAACTTCCACTGTGGCAGAGGACAGGGGCACAGATTTCGCCCACCTTTGGGTTGGGGAGAACAAGTGAGATTTGTAAAATTACAGCATCTCCATTTTATCTGTGTTGCTTTTTAGATGGTTTGATTGCATCCACAGAATAACTTTGGTGAGACAGTTTTGAAAGTTTAGATCAGAGCTAAGGGACCCTTTGTTAAGCGATAGGATCAGCTGCGTTCATCAGCGTAGGAAGACATAGTGGTGATCCAGCGCTCCTAATAAAAATCTGTCTCACCAACGCTACCTATCTCTACAATACTCACCATTAATCATAAATCACTTACCAAGGCCCATAAACCAATGAGACAAATGCTGAGCGACTGAATCATGTGACCTAATTAATCAGAACTATTCACAAAACTATTTACACATTTATATACAACTGCAGATTATCATTTCTTACCATGGTTTTAAATCATTTATCATTTTAATTAAGTCACTAAGGTAAATGGATCAACTAATGATAACTAGACATGAATAAACAAGACCAGCTTGTCGTTTAAAAATCTAATTTATTAACTTTATTATTCAAAGAAAGAGTATTTTCAATTAAATCTTTATTTTATTAGCAAATAATAAACAGCATTTATTGAGGAAAGGCATATTAGACTGGCAATTCAAAGCAAATCAATCAGCATGATTTAAGTAAAATAAACAGATTTCATCTCCTAAGTTCTATTTCCTTGTCTAAAACTCATTTCACCTAAAAAAAAATAATCATTAAAGACTGCTGTCCTTACGTGCGCCAAAGTGACCAACAGCACGTCACGCCCTTCAGGAATCAGAAAACGAGAAGCGCCCTCCTGCCCATGGGGCTAGGTTTTATACCTTTCTAACTAGCTAATCTCCACAAAAAAGTACACTTTTCTTTGCTATCCAGGGTCCTCGTTGGCTGATTGATGTCAGTCCACTACGTGTCATCACGTTTCCATACCAAAATCGAGCCTTTTCTTTGACTCTATTGTCCAGCTTAATACATAACTTTTGGCTTCCTCAGAAATGCAACATTTGACGAGTAACAGTCCGTTACTTCCTTAGCTTGGCAGATTTGCCGCATCCTGTCCTTGAATCCGTCACTCTCAAAGCACGTTTTGCACAGTTAATATTATTTATTTCTCTGATGAACGTCAATGAGGTAAAACTTTCCACTTCTTTGTGCTCAGCTCTTCACGACAGGATTCCAAACACCAACTAAACAGGCCTTAAACTCTTTTCTTAAAAACTGTCGTTTAAACAAACACAAGACATTAATTAATTAGAGAATTGAGACCCATTCTGTTACCCACCCCCTTTGCTAATTATTAACCCATTAATTTATGTTACCTAGCTGTGCACACAAAGCTGCATTTTTTATCTACCTTCTTCTTTTAGGCCGCAGAATCCTCCACAAGCTTTTGCCACAGAAAATACATAACATGAGCACACAAATAAGCACATGCCATTAGTTAAACAGCCGCATTTAATACTGACAAAGACAATAGACAAGGTTAGTTTATTATTTTCCACGTACTTGCAGTTTGCAAAATAGAGCACGTAAATTAGTCCCTTGTGTCATGTAAATGCATTTTAAAACTAAGTTGATTAGTACTTTTCATCTCGTGCTTATTAATACGGCTATAATATTATGGAAATTTAACTTTGCGAGTCAGAACAAAATATCATTCTGAACCTCGCTCCATCAACTCCCTCATCTGGTGATTTCAAAATCACCAAACTACACCCAAAAATTTTAGAATTTTTTTTAACCCTTGAACATGTATTGACATTCACTTTATTAGTGTTTCTAAAGTTTCGATTCAGCTATTTGTTTGTAACTCTCATATTGTGACCTACGAAACTCTTCTAATTCTATTTCTTTTTCTTGTTCCTTTCTGAGCTTATAAATCCTCTTCTTCTCCCTTAGATATTTCTTTCTCTTGTGTAACATGCAACTAATTTTTAACATGAGTAGAACAAAGACTATAAATAATAAAGGAGTCAATATTTTGCCTAAAATTGAACTACCAATCTCTTGAAACCAAGTTTTGATTGCTGCAAATATTTTACTCAAGCGTTCTGAAAAATCTTCATCTTCTAAAGGTACAATTTCTGAATGTATTCTGTAATATTTTTGATATGCATCTCAATGTTCTGACTCTTGTCAGGAATGTATGTGCAGCAATGCTGGACATGTAATATTCCACAAACTGTTCTGCATAACCATCGTTCTCATAGCAATAAATTCAGTATCTAATAATTGGAATCCACTAGCAGTATCAGTAGACAATCTGTCAACAATTGTAGACATTTTTCTGATTTTAACTGCATTCAGGGTTATACCCACCAAAGGTATTACTGCACCAAAAATATCTCCCAAAATTTCTGAAAAACTTTCCCTTTTGAATCTACTCAGATGATTGCTAATTTCAAATGAACCTTTTACATTTCTGTCTACATGAAAAATCTTTGGGAAAACTAGACCAACGTAACAGGTCCCATACCAATGATCTGGGAGATTGTAGTAGGCTTTGTTCCCACAAACAAAATATATTCCAGGAAAAATTGGATCTTTACCACCTTTAAAACCCCAACCCCCTAGGATTTGATAAGTATCTTCGCATTGACTAGCACCTACAAAATAATTGTCAAAAAGACTGTTGTCTCTTCTAATACAAAGTTTTCCACTAACAGGTTTATCTATGTGAATAGCAACATTCTCTGTTCTACCATTGAGCTTTTCATCCTCAATTTGCCAAAACTTAGCTTTGGTTTGTTTCAGCATTTCGTTTCGCTTATAAATTGCCCTTCTCTCTTCAACTAGGTTTAAGAAAGATTTCTCTTCAGTTCTCAACTTACATGTTAAATTGTTTCTAAAAGCATACTCATAAGTAAGTTCATTAGTTACAATGAAAAATTCTCTCATCTGTTTAGCATGTTTATGTTTATTCAAACTTTTATCAACTTTTAAATTTGCAAAAATGTCGTCATAGTTCGAGTAATAGTACTCTAAACGACCTGTGTGATAAAATAAACTAGCTATCACACTGCAAATAATGCCATAAGTAAGGGGAAGGATATTATAGGTCAACCCCTCCGAAACAGAAGCAGGTAATTTCACACAAATGTAACAGTCCTTGACATCCATAACCTTAACATATTCAGTTAAAAGCCTTGAAAAGGTATTACTAGAAAAATCACCAACAGATCTATCTTGGTGGATCTCTGGTTTGTGCTCAATAACTCTGTTAGACTTGCCAACTACATTATGGTTATCTTGTTTAGCCACGATTTTACTAGTCATATTAGTTTTGTACTCCTCTTTGTCAACTCCAACAGGAAAAATTACAGCTAAAATTAACCAAACTAAAATTATTAAAATCACACAAATAGAAGTCATTTTGCAACATCTTCTTAGAATATTACAACTTGAATTGCTATTACTAGAAGGCATCTTTATTAAATATACCCCCTATTTTATTATTTTTTTTTTATAGAAAACTACTTTCTAACAGCTTTTCTTCGACCTTACGTATTACATCAATGTGTTTTTCCAGCGAACACAATTTCTTCGACCTTGTGTCACCTAACACATTTTCTTCAGCCTTATGCCAAATGCAAATTACAACTTTATATTGAAACAAAATCAGTCATTATCACTTGTGTCATCTAAATCTTCTTGACTACTGCTATTCACTTCCACTACTGGTGGGATAATGATGTAAGTCCACTCAGGGGACTTGTAATTCTGATTAGGTTTTACTACTCTCTTTGCTCTACTGCTAATCACTTCTATTTTCTTCCCTGTTTGAATTTTCTTATCTGTATCTCCTTTCTGACTTGAGACTTCATTAACCTGCTCTTTTGATCTGTTTACCAATTTGAATTTCAGACCTTCATTCTCATTAGGCCAGTTATCTCCTTTTCTTGATAATTTCTTCTTTGGTTCAGTCAGGTTACACTCTGCTCTCCAGGCTCTTTTCCTTGAACTTTTCACTTTGGATTCATCATCACTTTCATCTGATTCAGTTTCTGAGATTTCAAATCTAAATCTAGGTTCTTCTTTACTCTGCAGTTTCACTCTGTTAGGAACATCATCCTTATAGCTGGTACTCGGAATTTCGTCTTCTTCTTCTTCTACAATAACTTCCAACTTCCCAGTTTCAGAACTTCCGTTCCTGCCTTCAGAGCTTCCAATCTGCTTTTCAATACTCTCCTGATCTTGAATCACTACTTGATCAGACTCTTTTTCTGCTTCTTTTTCTAGCAGATCTTCATCATCTTCAGAGTCTAGTATCACGATTTCTTCAGTATCTTCATTCAACGCCTCATTCGCAATTGAATTTTCCAGATGTCGACTTCCTTGTCGATCTTCAGAATCTGGATCTCTTTCAGGTTCTTCTTCAGAGTCTGAATCAGCTGTTGTGTCACCTTCGTCAGGGTTTTCAGGTGGTGGCACTCGAATGGTGTGACTAGCATGAATCCATCTCTTCAGACCACTACACTTTACTGCATTTGTTGTGACAAGTATCACCTGTCTTGCTTTTTGCCACCTGGGTACTAGACAATTTCTTCTCCGGTGTACTTTTGTCCTCACCCAGTCTCCTGGTAACAGATCATGAGCTTGTTCCTTCTCTCTGGTTATCACTTCAGTTCCCACCTGATGGAACACAGAAGTCACGACGTCAGAAAGGTTCCTGCAGTATTCCAAAATGACGCTATCATTAATGCTCATAAGTTTACCAACTGGTAAAAATGCTTGTCTCATGACTCTACCCATGACAATTTCATGAGGGCTCAAACCTGTTTTTTTATCTGGAGTACTTCTCAAAGACATCAAAACAAGTGGAAGTGCGTCAGTCCACTTCATTCCTGTAGCTAGACACATTTTGAATGAATGAATGAAATGTAATTTATTCACGCGCTACTATGCCCAGTGGGCGTCAAGGCGCCTAACTCAAAAAATTAGCTGCGGGCAGACAGAGACACGAGCTCACTGATAGGCTTTGGAAAAACACCAAGTTTTCAGAGCTTTCTTGAAAAGATCAAGTGAGGGCTGTAATTTGATCTCCAAGGGAAGAGTGTTCCAAAGTTGAGGTGCAAGGATGGAGAAGGCCTTGCTCCCCCATCTTGCCATCTTAGCGCGTGGGACTACCAGTTGATTAAGCTCTAACGAGCGAAGACATCTGGTTGGAACATACCTAGAGAGCAAAGAACCCAAGGCATCAATCGGGCCTGCCCTCAGGGCGCTGTAGGTAAGACAGAGAAGTTTAAAAGAGACTCTGAAAGGGATGGGCAACCAATGGAGACTCTTCCTTGCCGAGGTCGCAGAGGACATCCACGGCAGGGCCAGAACGAAGCGCGCCGCGGCATTTTGCACAACCTGCAGGCGTTGAAGAAGGCCCTTGTTGGCCCCGGCATAGAGTGAATTACAATAATCCAGCCTTGAGCCAACAAGGGCGATCACAACCTGTTTTCGTGCCTGTGGGGAAAGATAGTACGCGATTCTTTTCAGAATCCTGATAACACCCCAACAGGTGGCCACTGTCCTATTCACCTGCAGTTCCATGGAGAGCCGGGTGTCAAAAATGACGCCTAGGTTCCTAGCAGATTGTGTGGGTGTGGGGCAGATGCCTAAAGATGAAGGCCACCACTCACCTGACCACATTTCCTGGTCTTTGCCGAAGACCAGGACCTCCGTTTTGTCACCGTTCAACTTTAATGAGTTGAGAATCATCCAGTCTGCAACAAGTTGCATACAGGACTTAAAGTTGGACGCGGTGACATTCACGGAGTGAGTCAGGGACACCATAATCTGCGTGTCGTCGGCGTACGACACTACCTCCATCCCCTGAGATCTTACAAGTCTTGCAAGGGGGGCCACGTAGATATTGAACAGGGTCGGACTCAATGCCGACCCCTGTGGCACCCCACATTGCAACGACTTGACAGGGGAGAGGTGATCCCCAAGCATCACTCGTTGCTCTCGCTGATGTAGAAAGGAATTCAGGAGACTCAGGGCCGGTCCTGCTACCCCTGCCTCCCTTAACCTAGATGTTAAAGTAACGGGAGACAGGGTATCAAATGCTGCTGTAAGATCCAGCAGCACTAGCACGGTAGTCTGTCCAAGATCGACTTTCCGACGGATGTTATCTGCGACCTTCGTCAGTGCAGACTCAGTGCTATGTAGCTTTCTAAAGCCATGTTGGGACCCATCCAAGAATCCTGATACATCCAGGAAGTTGGAGAGATGACAATTCAGATGGGCCTCCAACATCTTAGCAGGAGCCGGCAAAAGGGATATAGGCCTAAAGTTCTTCAATAGACCAGGGTCAAGGGTGGGCTTTTTAAGGAGTGGTTTTACAATGGCCCTCTTCCATGCCACCGGGAAGATACCTTGCTCCAGAGCTCCATTCATAATTTCCAACATTGGAGGAAGAATAATGTCCCTACAGTCCTTTAGTATTCTCAAAGGAACCGGGTCCAAAGGAGAAGCAGATTTCGTTTTGTCTAACAGGAGGTTGAGACCCCCCAATGAGAGCAAGGGAAATTGGTTCAGGACTTGGGGAGAAGTCACATCCCAGGATTCCAGATGTTTAACTCGGGAGAGGTCTTCTTCACTAAGAGTATTCCTCTGTGATTGAAGAGCCACATAGATGTCATCTATCTTTTTATAGAAGAAATCTGAGATGTTATTACATAGCTCCTGTGAGGCAACCACGGGGTCGGGTACCTGGAGTGTACATAAGGAGTCGACGATCTTAAAAAGCTCTTTAGAGGACGTGAGGGAACAGGTTAAGTTGGTAAAATAATCCTGTTTCTCCTTAATGACCCTCTTTTTGTAGACTCGTAACAGGTCCTTGTAGACTTCTCGATCTCTAGGATCCCAAGACTTGCGCCAACATCGCTCCTTCCTTCTGCATTTTTGCCTGAGGAGTCTCAATTCTTCCGTGAACCATGGAGCCGTCGGCTTATGTCGTGCCACGTGTTTGAGTGAGGCGGGCGCTAACTCATCGACTGCTTTAGTAATAGAGTCAGCGAGTTCTAGAGCCGTCTCATCTACCATCCGCTGGGATGTGATATTCGTGCTACGAATAAAGGGGGCCAAGGCCTCATTCGTAAAATTCTTAAAGCTTCTTTTGAGGCATTTCTTAATAGTCCCCACCTTGACCTCAGAACGGGGCATATCCAGGGACAGTGGAATGGCTAAATGATCCGACCAAACTATCGGCACAGGAACGCCGACAGTTAATCTTTGATCATTAGAAAATATCCCATCAAGGATGTGGCCCGCCTTGTGGGTAGGGTGCATCACTCTTTGGACAAAGTCACAGGCTTCCAAAGAGTTAACTAGGGAGGATGTGTCCTTAGATGCCAAATCCTCTAGATGAAAATTCGTGTCACCTAGGATGGTAAAGAGAGATCTGCCAAAATATGGTTCCAAGATCCTGAAGAGCTCCGAGCAAAAGTTAGCTCTAGATCCTGGGTGTCTGTATAGGAGAATTCCAGTGAAGGAGCTCGAGGGGGCATTCACAATACAAAAATATAAGGCCTCAAATGAGTCTGTGGGAGTCGAAAGAGATTTTATAGTGCAGGAGAGTGTGGACTTAAAAAGAATGGCCAGTCCACCTCCTCTGCGTCGTACTCTATCTAGCCTCTGTAAGGCATAACCTTCTGGAATGGCTAAAAGGAGGTCGTGGCCAGAAGACTCAGAGGCCCAAGTCTCAGTAATAAAAACCCAGTCAGGTTGTCTAGTGCTTACAAAGTCATGGAAGTCTATGTTATGTTTGATCAGAGACCGCGCATTAATTAAAAAGCCCTGCTTGGGTTGAGAAATGGGCAGGCCAGGGGGAAGGAGAACAGGCTTCCTAGCAGCCTGTGGAGAGAAATTAAAAGACGTTTTACACGAAGGGCAAGACCTCGCCAGACGCAAGACCTCCGGAGAAAGCCGATGGTGGCAGAGGCTCACCGGGGGTCTAAAAGACGCCAAGGCACGAGACAGTACCTCGCTAACGGACAAATTGGACAAGTCAGACGTTGCGGGATCCAGCCTGTCCTGCAGCCCGTCCTCAGCGCGGACGGGCGCAGACGGGCTGAACTCAGGCGTAACTCCGGCGTCAATCAGGCGTCCCCGCTGCGCGTAACCGCTGCGCGTCTGCATGACTCACTTATGTACACGCCTAGCGTCCTTCTGACGACTAGAGCGTGAAGCCTACCTTCTAGCGCCAAAAAGCGGCACCATATACATCCAAGATGGCGCTACCAGGAAGAATGACGCCGGGAAGCGGACCCGCCCAACAGCGGTGGGTATCCCAAAGTTAGAGTGCAAGTGAGGGCCAGGCACTATTAAGAACAAGGGAAAAATGCTAAACCAGACAAATTAAAGAAAACGAGGTGAGTTTAAAAACGAGCAGCAGCTCTGGTCCTGAAGCGCACAGAGCGCATGCACAGGTCAAATATCAGCTAGCAAGGAGGAGCAGGCAATTTTCCTGACTTATGTACACGCCTAGCGTCCTTCTGACGACTAGAGCGTGAAGCCTACCTTCTAGCGCCAAAAAGCGGCACCATATACATCCAAGATGGCGCTACCAGGAAGAATGACGCCGGGAAGCGGACCCGCCCAACAGCGGTGGGTATCCCAAAGTTAGAGTGCAAGTGAGGGCCAGGCACTATTAAGAACAAGGGAAAAATGCTAAACCAGACAAATAAAAGAAAACGAGGTGAGTTTAAAAACGAGCAGCAGCTCTGGTCCTGAAGCGCACAGAGCGCATGCACAGGTCAAATATCAGCTAGCAAGCTATTTAGCTATTCTATTCTTGATTGTGCCATTTACTTGCACAACAACACCTGATGCTTCAGGTCTGTAAGCACAGTGAAGCTTTTGCTTTATGTTCAGTGCTTCACAAATCAATTTTAGCAATCTGTTTTCAAAATGTTTCCACGATCAGTCTCGACCGTCACTGGAAATCCATGCCTTGGTATGATTTCTCTCAAAAGCAATTTTGCCACAGTAACTGAATCATTGTGACGAGTTGGGAATGCTTCCACCCATCTTGAAAACAGACAGATTATCACTAAGACATATCTTAACTTGTTATGAGGTGGCATGTCAATGAAATCCATCTGTAATCTGGTAAAAGGACCACCCTCCCGTCCTATGGTTCCCATGCTCACAACTGTTTTTCTGTTTGGATTGATCTGTTGACAGATCAAGCATCTCTGACAAAAAGATTCTGCAATCAGTCTGAATTTTGGATTGTACCAAGTCTGCCTAAACAATCTAATCAATGAATCCCTTCCAATATGTCCTGGACCATGATACATTCTAGCCATGTCAGCAATCATGCTATCTGGCATTACTGGTCTGTCATCTTTGTAAACCCAAATCTCATCTTCTTCTCGCTGTCTGCAACCTGCTTTTAACCATGTGTCTTTTTCCTCATCAACTGCCTCATCTTGTAAATCTTTTACTCCTTGCCATGTCTCAACTACAGATGTTAGCATAAGTGAGTTCAAAACATGTTCATTGTCTTTTTCCCGATTGATGGACATATTATTTTTTGCACAGAACCTAGCGATTTCATCTGCATAAGCATTTCCCTTAGTATTATAGTCCTCTCCTTTTTTGTGCGCTGTACATTTCACAACAGCAATTTTCTCTGGAAGCTGAATACCATCGATCAATCTCTTGATCAATTTAGCATTCCTTATCGGAGTTCCCGCAGAAGTTAAATAACCTCTTTGAGACCAGAGCTGACCATACTCATGGCCTTCGCCATATCCATACTGACTATCAGTCACTATGGTAATTTTTAATTCTTTTGCTCTTTCACATGCACAAATCAAATCAATTAATTCTGCCACTTGAGCTGAACGAATTCCTTTGAGACAAGAAGCTTCAACTACATCTGCAACTGTGCAAACAGAATATGCTGCACTCAGAACACCTTCATCTGTTCTTAAGCATGAACCGTCAACAAAATAAACAAAATCTGATTCAGCTAATGGGATGTCTTTAATGTACTGCCTAGGTTTGGTACAATAATCTAAAACATCCAAGCATTCATGATCAATGTCGTTCTCATTTCTGATTTCAGTTACAGTACCATCAGACAACAATGTGGAAGGATTTAAATTCACACACCTTGCTATCGAAACGTTATCTGATCCCGGAATAACTTTTTCATATTTAGTTAGCCTGTTACTTGTCAAAAGCTGTGTTTTGCTTCTAGTAAGGAGAATTCCAACTGAATGGGGTACATATACTTTCACAGGAAATCCCATTATAATTCCCTCGCTTTGCTCTAGACTTACACTTGTTGCAGCTACTGCTTTTAAGCAGCCTGGTAATGCTTTTGCAACAGGATCAAGAACTGCTGAGAAATAGGCTATTGGCTTTCTCAGTTTTCCATGTCTTTGAATCAGAACTGATAATGCACAACCTTCCCTTTCACTGCAATACAGTTCAAACTCCTTCTCATAATCTGGCATACCTAATGCCGGAGCTTCACACAAACTTCTTTTTAACTGTTCAAAAGCTTCTAACTCAGTTTCTGTTAGAGTAATCGGGGGGCATATTACCAACCAATAGAGATAATTTTTGTCTCTAACTTATTTAGAGACAAAAATTATCGCCGCAAATCGGCGATTTTTATCGCAGCTAAACCTTGCTATTAGCAAGGTTTATCGCAAATGCGATAAAAAACGGCCGCAATGCATGAATATCGCTGAAAAGTCAGCGATATTCATGCATTATCGAGCAAATGCTCTTAGCCATGTTATCGACCTCCCATTGGATAACATGGCTAAGAACTGCTCCTGGGCAAGTGTTAGCTTTTGGAGATATTCGCGCTTAGCGCGAATATCTCCAAAAGTTGGTAATAGGAGATAGCGATGTTAGCGACTGTTTTCAGTCGCTAACATCTTGGCACGCCCACTTTGCATGTCATTAGTGATAAATATCACTGACATGCAAAGCGGGGCCCAAGATGGTCACTATCTCCTATTAGCTGTCGCTAACTGGTGTTAGCGACAGCTTGGTAATAGGGAGATAATTTTATCTCCGCTTTCTTGGCTTTTAAAGACAAAAAAGCGGAGATAAAGCCCCTTGATAATATGCCCCCGGGTCTTTTATGTCTGCTTTTGTCAGTCTCTGCAAAGGTTTTGCAATTACTGAAAATCCACTAATCCATTGGCGACAATAACCAACCATTCCTAGAAACATTCTGACTTGTCTCTGTGTTTTTGGAGGTTGCATTCCCTGAATCATTTTTATTCTCTCCATTGTCACTTGCCTGATTCCTTTTGCAATTTTTGACCAAGATATTTTACTTCTTGTTTGCAAAACTGTAATTTTGCAGGAGACACTTTATGTCTCTCATCTGCCAGATGATTCAAAAGAGTAATAGTATCTGTCACACAATTATCTCGTGTTTTTGCAGCCACAAGGAGGTCATCTATGTATTGCACTAATGTTGATTTTCCAGGCAAATCTAAGTTTTTCAAGGATTTCTTTAACAACTGATTAAAAATAGATGGACTCTCTGTATACCCTTGAGGGATACGACACCATGCTAATATACGCTCTTGGAACCTGAACGCAAACATTTGCTGGCTATCTGGATACAATGGAACAGTAAAGAATGCGTTACAAAGGTCAATAACTGTATACCATTCTGCATCATGCGGAATCTGATAAAGAATTATTGCTGGGTTTGGTACGACTGGGCAACATGGAACAACTATTTGATTAACCTTTCTCAGGTCTTGAACAATCCTGAAAGTTCCGTTTGGCTTTTTGATTCCCATAATTGGTGAATTACATGGACTGCTTTCGATTTCTTTTAGAACACCTTGTTTTATGAATTTATCAATTACAGGTATAACACCTTCAATAACTTTTGCCTTCATTTTATACTGAGGAATGTTTGGAAAATCTACTCCTTGTTTTACTGTTATTTTCACTGGGCCTACATTTTTCATCAAACCCATATCATTTCCTGTCAAATCCCAAATTTTAGCATTGACCGTTTCTTTTAATTCTTCAGGTAAATTTTCCTTATCAAATGCAGGAAATAATTTACTTTCCTCTGCTTCAACCATTAACATTGTTAACTTATAAAGCCCATCTTCCTCTTGAGTTTGGAGCTCAATACCATCCGGTGAGCAATATATTTTGCAATTCATCTTACAGAGTATGTCCCTTCCTAACAAGTTTACAGGACTGCTGTTACAAACTACAAATCTATGTTTGTCTTTAAATTGGCCAATTTCAACTTCGACAGGTTCTGTTAAATCTGTTTTAATTTGTTGATTGGCTAAGCCAACTACTTGGATGGTGTCACCAGAGAGAGGCAGGTTTTCTATTTCCATTGATCTAACAGTAGAACGGGTAGCACCTGTGTCCACTAGAAAAGTGATTTCTACATCATTCACTTTACCATTTACAAATGAACCGGATTGGTCTACCTCAAGAGTGGCTCCAAGTACACACTCTTCCTCCTCTCTCAGGCACCGTCATAAGTAATCCTCAGAATCATCCCTCCATTTTCACTCAACCAATATTGTTGAGAAACATTTGGCACATTCACTCTTTGCGGTCTATTTACCTGTTCACCTCCGCAGAATCCAGTTTCTGTACTGTATCTCTGCACATTCACACAGTTTGGAAGTGGCGGTTATGGAATTTGACTTTGCTGATTCACTACCTGTCGCTGTAGCTTTTGCTGCAGATTTATCTCATTCTGCATCTGTGGATTTATGATGCATTTTTAAAATTTCTGGGCGGATTCTTACATTCACGCTTCCAGTGTCCAATTCCGCCACAATTAAAACATGGGAGTTTTTGCTTTAACTCTTCAATATTACCCATCAATTTTGGCTTATTAAAATTACCTTTAAATTTACCTTGATTCTGGTGAACATTTTTATTTTCCAAAGTTGCGATTTGTTGTTCAGCCACTTTTACGTGTGCCCACATAGCTTTTTCTTTAAGCTTCTTTTGTTTTGCATCTATTTCATCACTGCAGTATTTTGCTTTTCTCAGAATATCATCAACTGATAGTGATTGCCAACCAACAATTCCATTTCTAATCATTTCACCAATTTCAGGTCTTAAGCCATAAACAAATCTATATATGAAGTGGCTCATATCCTTTTCACTCAATTTTTCATAGCCACTGTATTGTTTAAATACCTACAGTAACCTTTCATAAAATGAATGTACTGATTCTTTTGGCTCTTGATTTGTTCTGTCTATTTTAACCCAATCAACTTCTTTTGGGGGAATCTTGTTTTTCAACCACACAATTGCTTTATCATACAGATCCATAACATCTGGTGATGGAGCACCTGTTATTTTATCTCGAGCAGGTTCTTCTTTGGGCCAACTTATAGAAATTTTACATTCTGTCCAAAGATCCGATGGAACAACAATGTCAAAGAATCCATCAAGATCAATCCACAGAACTTTTGAGACCTTAATAAATCTATCCACCTGTCGATACCATTCCACAGGCTTTTCTCTCAGCCGAGGGAAATCATTTGTGAACAATAAGATGTCCTGTCTTGTCCAAGGAACATGCACATACCCACCTCCTGCTATTTCTCTCATCGGAAACTGATTTGCTACTTCTCCTCTTTCTCTTTTTTCTTCCTCTCTTTTCTTTGTCCATTTTACTCTCCATTTACTTAATTCACCTAATATTTTTAGGAACACAATTAATTCTTTTATATGAATTATTCTTCCTGTGGTGTTCAGGTTTTCAATGTCTTTTTCAGTAAAATCTACTCTATAATTCTTTCCCAAATTTTTTTGTCTAGTCAAATCAATTTCTAATTCAGTAGCTAACTCCTCTAATTGATCATACTTCATTTTTGTTTTCCATTGTATGCTTTTACAAATAAACAATAATTCTTCATCCTGATACAGCTTTAAATTGGCAGGTCCAATTGTGCCAATAATCAATTCCTCCAAATCTGCTTTCAGTTTTGCGACATCAAGTAATTTAAATTCTGGAGTCTTTGGGGTATGCGTTAAATCTATTTTATTTATGCTCTTTTCTGGAGTATCAGCATCAGATTCTGCACAAGTTGGAGTTCTACATAATGGACTTTGATTAAAAGTTAAATCGGGCATCATTGTTTTCTCTCGGTGAATTTCAGATAAATCTGAATAAAAATTTTCAGCCACTTTCTGGATTTCTGCATTTAATGGAACAGTTAAAGCTGAATGTCTAACTTCCCTTTGACTTTGATCAAATACTGGAAGAACAGGTCCTATCGTTACTGGTACTGTTACTGCTTCCATGCTTTTAGTTAACTGTTGTATTAATTCATCTTTTGATTGAAAATATTCTGAGGTATTTGGTAATTCCTCTCTTCTTATTACATTTCTTGGGGTTTCATTTCTCTGAACTGGAGTTTCAGGATAATTTCTATTTTCTCCAGATATACTAGAATTAGTTCCTATCTCTACTCTCTCAGGAGTTTTTGCAATACTCTGATTTAATCTGGGTGATGTCTCATCAATAATTTCTCTAGGAGGAGCACTTGGAGAAGTTCCTGGAGGAATTCTCGGAGAAGACCATGAACAAACTGGTGGAAAATGGTAAGGTGGCGGTTTCGGTTTTGTAATGTAAATCTCTTCTAAAACCGCGTCTTCTGAATCATTTTCTACATTATTATTATTTTTCTTTTGGGCATTCTTTTGACCTGGCTCTTCTGTAACCATCATTCTTACTGGGTACAAACCATCACACATGTCTGCACGTCTCAATCGACGCATTCTATCCTCATGAGTTTCCCTGTTAATGTCTAATTTTGGACCTCTTGTTACACCTCTGTTTTCTCGTTCTAATTCAAACATCTCATCCTCCCATTCAGCTAAAGCCTCAAATTGAGTAGGTCTAGGCTTTGGTACAAGACTCATCATTTGTTCTCTTAAATTTTTCAAAACCTTAATGTTAAATGACCCATCTTCTGGCCATGCTAATACACCTTCATCTTTGGTATATTCCATCCAATTCTCAATCCAAAGACAAGTATGATAACCATACTCACCTGACATATAAGCTGCGGGTGTTTTATACTTATGAAGTAATCTTCCACCTCGCGTTTCAATTTTCTTGTCGGGTTTAAAAATATTTTTCAATTTCTGAAGCCATGAAAGCTTCTTTTCCTCTTTCATGTAGTAATAACTCATGTTTATAAACAAATCTGCTTACTTCTGAATGATCGTAACTATTTCCTTGTTGTTCCGCAAAGCCAACCAATCCGTGCGCGAAACTCACCAACAAGCCAATCAGGTTAAGCTACGTCACCACCTTGCTCAACCAATAAAATTGCAGCTTACCAGGATAAGCCAATCAGCTGCAAGCCTGCCTAGTCACATGAGCCAATCAGTGCGCAAATACTGTGACGTATGCTAGCCAATCACAGCGCGACACTAGTGACGTACACTGCCGCTGCAGCTTCTCTGTCCTCGCTCCGCTCTGACAATGACACCTCCTTTACAAAATATTTTCACAGCGCCATTTTTACAAATCTTTTCAATGGAATTCAGTTAGTAACCACAGAAAAACAAACCATTTGTCTGTTTCACTAAAATAAAGTGATAGCTTTTACAGTCATTCAAGTATTCTTTTGCTTGGAATAGACGACGCTATTCTCACAGAATATTCAGATTCGTTGATAAAGTAAGGCTACTCTACCCTTCTAACAGGTAATAACGAACTCGTTTCCCTCTGAATGCACATATAGTGACAATTCAAAGTTTGACTTGATCATATATTACAAATCATTTACGCTCATTCAAACGGAAAGTATCCCTAACCATGTATACATGAATCTTGGTAGGACTTTAACCAACCATAGAAATCCTCGCTCGCTAGTAAGAATAGACGTCACTACCTTACCCTTCACTCAAGCTTGGATAAATTCTACTACTCTTTTCACAGTGAGTTTTAAAACAGAACAGATGTCCCTATACTCGAAAGGTACGATTTCATAGACAACCCTCACTATACATTTTACCTAACACACCTAAAATCCCTAAACTTGTGTTGTACGTCCACAACACTAGTGATATATGACAATACCACTATTTTGAAACAGAACAAATGCACTGTGCAACTTCACTTGTCACACTACTCATGCCGGCACAACTAGGAATATTCATACTGCTGGAAAAAACCTTTCGACTACATATAACGACTTGACAAACTTAACATATTTTAGTCATCATTCCTATGTATCTACCATGTAGCATGTCCGTTACCATAGTAACCGTAACTCTGCTACCAAGGAATTGATCCAGCGCTCCTAATAAAAATCTGTCTCACCAACGCTACCTATCTCTACAATACTCACCATTAATCATAAATCACTTACCAAGGCCCATAAACCAATGAGACAAATGCTGAGCGACTGAATCATGTGACCTAATTAATCAGAACTATTCACAAAACTATTTACACATTCGGAGTCAGGGAAACGGCCTTGGACTGGTTTGCGTCATTCCTATCTGACCGTTCCTTCCAGGTGCACGCCCCGCCGTACTCATCCAGCAGGCTCCCTCTTGAATGTGGGGTGCCTCAGGGGTCTGCGCTCAGTCCCACATTGTTTAATGTGTACGTCCGCCCCCTGGCCTTAATGGCCCGGGAACGTAAGATCCAGCTAATATCATATGCGGACGACACGCAACTTATTTTCAACTTCTCTAATAACAATGTGGTGGACCAAATTAAATTCCAAGAAGACATCCTGGATATATCAAGGTGGCTATCTAACAATTGCCTTCAGTTAAACTCCTCTAAAACAGAGGTACTTCTGATCGGCAATGGCATGCAGACATGGGACGAGCACTGGTGGCCTCTTGCGCTGGGACCAGCTCCCATACCCAAGGAGTCAGTAAAAAATCTGGGGGTGATGCTTGACAACTCACTCAACCTGGAGTCCCATGCCAAAAAAGTGGCAGGTACTTGCTACGGGCGTCTTCGCTCTCTTAAACCCATTTTGGGTTTCTTTGAGCCCCCTACCCGCCAGATTATAGTCCAGGCATTAGTCTTATCTCACCTGGATTATTGTAATGCCCTCATGTTAGGCTCCAACATGACTGCGATAAATAGGATGCAATGAGCACAGAACGCTGCTGCTCGTGTTCTGTTTGCCCTACCCAAAACTTGTCACACGTCCCCCATTCTCCGACAACTACATTGGTTGCCGATACAGCAACGCATTCAATTAAAGACCCTCTGCCTCACCCACAAAATCTTGTATAGCACTGGCCCCCAAACTCTGCAGGGACTTTGTTCCTTTTATATTCCCACGCGCGCACTCCGCTCAGCGGACCTTTTTCTAGCTCGTACTGTCAGGATTCGGAGGAGTAGAGCCGGCGGCCGCTCCTTCAGGTATCTGGACCCTAAGCTTTGGAATTCTATCCCCCCAAAAGCTCGGGACACTTCAAATCACCTGCAATTCCGAAAACATAAAAACTTGGCTGTTTGCGTCCATCTAGCACTTCCTCTGTCGTACTAGCTTCAGGCATGTCCGCAAGCGCTGGGACGCCCCGTTGCTGGGGTAGCCAAGCGCTATATAAGATACCATAACATTAACATTAACATTAACATTTATATACAACTGCAGATTATCATTTCTTACCATGGTTTTAAATCATTTATCATTTTAATTAAGTCACTAAGGTAAATGGATCAACTAATGATAATTAGACATGAATAAACAAGACCAGCTTGTCATTTCAAAATCTAATTTATTAACTTTATTATTCAAAGAAAGAGTATTTTCAATTAAATCTTTATTTTATTAGCAAATAATAAACAGCATTTTTTGAGGAAAGGTATATTAGACTGGCAATTCAAAGCAAATCAATCAGCATGATTTAAGTAAAATAAACAGATTTCATCTCCTAAGTTCTATTTCCCTGTCTAAAACTCGCTTCACCTAAAAAGAAATAGACATTAAAGACTGCTGTCCTTACGTGCGCCAAAGTGACCAACAGCACGTCACGCCCTTCAGGAATCGGAAAACGAGAAGCGCCCTCCTGCCCATGGGGCTAGGTTTTATACCTTTCTAACTAGCTAATCTCCACAAAAAAGTACACTTTTCTTTGCCATCCAGGGTCCTCATTGGCTGATTGATGTCAGTCCACTACGTGTCATCACGTTTCCATACCAAAATCGAGCCTTTTCTTTGACTCTATTGTCCGGCTTAATACATAACTTTTGGCTTCCTCAGAAATGCAACATTTGACGAGTAACAGTCCGTTACTTCCTTAGCTAGGCAGATTTGTCGCATCCTGTCCTTGAATCCGTCACTCTCAGAGCACGTTTTGCACAGTTTATATTATTTATTTCTCTGATGAACGTCAATGTGGTAAAACGTTCAACTTCTTTGTGCTCAGCTCTTCACGACAGGATTCCAAACACCAACTAAACAGGCCTTAAACTCTTTTCTTGAAAACTGTCGTTTAAACAAACACAAAATATTAATTAATTAGAGAATTGAGACCCATTCTGTTACTCACCCCCTTTGCTAATTATTAACCCATTAATTTATGTTACCTAGCTGTGCACACAAAGCTGCATTTTTTATCTACCTTCTTCTTTTACGCCGCAGAATCCTCCACGAGCTTTTGCCACAGAAAAGACATAACATGAGCACACAAATAAGCACATGCCATTAGTTAAACAGCCGCATTTAATACTGACAAAGACAATAGACAAGGTTAGTTTATTATTTTCCACGTACTTGCAGTTTGCAACATAGAGCACGCAAATTAGTCCCTTGTGTCATGTAAATGCATTTTAAAACTAAGTTGATTAGTACTTTTCATCTCGTGCTTATTAATACGGTTATAATATTATGGAAATTTAACTTTGGGAGTCAGAGCAAAATATCATTCTGAACCTCGCTCCATCAGTGGCAATACTGAACGAAGCTATCAGGGAGATTAGGGGGGCCATATGTATATTGAATAATGCATGGCATGAGAGATGAGACCTGCGGAACTCCTGATACCTTAGGTTATTGGGTTTGGGTTCTTACTAATGCACTGTAATGTTTGGTATGTTTATTCTTTTTACTCTGATTTTGTTTACCATTTATTACCATGATTATTCCAATCAATTCGTTCTACAATAGGTTAGGGCATAAGAAATCCCCTATGTTAGAACTACCAACTGTGCATGTGTTGTTGGAGGGGGGCAGAATAGGGTAGACTCCTTCTATTCCCTGTGACTTCTCTGGCAAGCATGTTGTCCTCTAACTGCCCTTTGCTCCTGTGTGTCTAGTTAACAGGAAGGGTTCAGAGATATCTGTCCACATTCCCTTCCTTAGCAGAGACACATCTGTGCAAAAGAGAAGCTAAAACCAGTTTTCAAAGCAGTGGACCATGTGATAACCATATTTTCTAAACTGCTGGTTATATATAGGTCCATAGAAATTTGAAAGTGACATTATGTTGGAAAGCCAATGATTTTCACCACCTTTTACGAGGTTTTCTCTCTGAGCGTGGGTCCGGAGCATGGGTCTCAACTTACCTGGATGGGTTCCGTTACTTTTTTTAAAAGATTTCTCTGAGAGGGTGGTTCTTAACATATCTTAGGATGGTATGGCGTGCCTATCAGACCACAAAGGAACTGGAATATTCATGAGTACCCTTTTAGAACTTCTGGATTATTGGCCAATTTATGTCAAAATTGTACTCCAAAATTCAACATTAAGTCCATTTTTTAATAATTTTATTGGGGATAAATATTGCAGAACCCATTAAAAGAGGTCGCGCTTGCTTCGCTCATTTGCTTGCTATTTTGAGGATGAAATTTACACTCACATTTTTCAAAGTTCCCCAACTGCTGCTGTCCTACACACACAAAATTATTTCGAGGGCTTTCATTCTGGGGGGTGGGTTTACCCTATCTATATCCCTGCCAGAAGAAAGTGTTACTGCATTTCCAAAGCTGGACATTACCTGTAAACATCTTGTGAACATCCACAAACTTACAGGTTTATGACTGCTGGCCAACATCTACAATGGGACCCACACATAAATGTGCAGATTCCTCCAACCAAACTGGTACAATTTATGTATTAACAAAGCTATTATGTGAAGATAAAAGTCGACCATTTCTACTTCTTGTACATATTTGCACTCAAATAGCTGGTTGGAAATGAATGATTTCTTTCTTTCTATAGGTTGTAGAAATATATAGTTGCTTGTCAATACTGTATCTAACATTGATAGTTGCAATTGCACAGAGGGGCAGATTTATGTTGGGAATGCACCACGTTTGCGTCACGCAACTGCGGCGTAAACGTGGCGCATCCCTACGACCCATTTACAACGTGACGCATCTAGGCAGATGCGTCACGTTGTAAAGCCCTGCGCCACTTGTGGGCGTTCCGGCGCAGGGTGGGCGTTCCGGGGCAGGTGCGCCTCGCAAAAGTGGCTGAGTGAAATCTATAAGATTTCACTCAGTCACTTTCAGGCCAATGCTGCATCAAAACCCTGCGCCTGCTTGAAGCAGGCGTAGGTCTTGACGCAGCATTGTAAAGATGGGGCACCCCCGAGCCTTGCCGGAGCTGCGACGCAACTCCAGCAATGCGCCACCTTTATGGCACAGATGCGTCACGCATCTGTGCCGTTTTTGCCCCATGGTGCGCGGCATTGTAAATACGGCACACCATGGGTGGTGGAGCAGCGGCGCAAAATAACTGGCGCATCCCCAGGGATGCGCCAGTTATCATAAATCTGCCCCAAAGTATTTTATCTTACAGCAGTATATTTAGCTTCTATGATATATATAAAAGTAACCTGCTAATATATTTAGATTTAGAAATATTACATTTTTCATATAGTGCGACTGCTGCCGACTTTCTCCTACTAATCAGGATCCCTCTTTCTGCAGAAAAGGCAAGTCGGTGATAGTTACCATTTACTCTCGTCTTCTCTTTTTCGCACCTTGACAGATTATATACAATAATAATGAAATGGTGGATGAACTTATGGCTGCGATTATTTAAAACAAATCAGTTATAAAAATTATAATGATCAGAGTTACGAAAGTAACTGAAACAGATATTTTTGTTCAGTTTTTCAGGAACACATAATTTTTGAGAAATAGATGTATTTCAGTATTTTCATCTGCTTATTTGCAACCATGTGACTAATTGATTCGTGAATCCATGACTTCATAATGCAAAATGTAAAAATGTTGGCAAGAAAATGCAATAAATAATGCTTCATATTTACTGCCTGCACAATCAACAAAGCATAAGATTCTGTGTTAAAAAGGTGTTTCCAAAAATAAACTTAAAAGTATGTTAAACAAATTGAATTGGCTTCTCTGTTCAAATGGATTCAACAGACAATAGAAAAATGGCTGCATGTTAGAGATAACAGTTAAAAGCAAGCAGTGGAACTACAAAGTGAAACGGGTTAGTCGGCCATAAAAAGAAATTGTCTATAGAATGTTGGTAAAATCCCGTACATAAATACCTTTTAAAAACAAGTGTTTCCATAACATAAAAAGCAGCATGAAATGAAATACCATAATCTTGATATATCCATAAATTATAAGCCTCTACGGTATTGTTAAATTCAAAATAGGTTAAACAGTATTTAGGTGTTCTTACCACACAAACACTTCTCTGAATTTCAACTAGTCAAGCTGTTGATAAGGTTTCATATTAAAGCGACACTTTACAAAATATTATTGTTACAATTATTTATTAGGTTATTTTTTTTACCACAATATATACTTGCAAGATGTTTCTTGTTGCTATTGAGAAAATCCAAGCATCCAGGGAGACATATGAGTCAAACAAATTGGTAAACAGAATACCTATTAAATATCCATATTTTAGTGCTTTTCTAAATTGCGGCTCATTGGCATTTGAATGGTGAGTTGTTCCAACCTTGCTCACCCTGGACTCGAAAGGTTCGACCACCCCATTATTTATATCTGATTATGGGATCTTAAAAAGGAGCTAGGTGCTACCTCTCAAATTTCAAGATGGAGCAAATGTATACAATTTTAACATTAAACACGTGGGACCAGTATCATAAAAGTTCCTGTGCGTGTTGGCTTAAACAAAGCTTCCTTTTCACCTTGGGAGTCAAGGAAATCGATGAACATGGTCAGTCACATGATCATTTATTTCAGGGTAAGCAAAGTCCTATGCCCATAAAATGTAATACCACATATCTAATAGTTCATCTCACAGCTTATTAATTTTGGGGCACTACATAGTGCAGTTCAACTTTACCTTTGCTTTTAAATTTGACTTACTAATGTGGCTCCCTTGTTTTAAAAAATATTACTTATTGTTATACGAATTAAAGCACATTGAGTGAGAATTCATTCAGCCTTATGAAGTTCACATGCTACCAGTCAAATTTTAACCATGATTATTTTGTCTATTTGTCATTTCTCATCAGATTAATCCTGTGTTTTTTTGGCCAAAGTTGCTTCGCACTTGAAATATTCATTCTGTCTTCCATTCTTTTCAATTAAAGCAATTTCATCAGCTCCCATCTGAGCCTCCACCGTTTATGATAGGACAACCAGAATATGAGGTACAGAAATATGTGACTCTCGAAAGTGTTGAGTTTGTCTTCAGTTCTTTATTTAAAAGAAACATTACCCATCTAGTAAGCATCCTTGGGTTCATATTCCCTGTTAGTTCCTTGTTTCTTTCATCAGCATCCTGATAAGTCAGTGATTCAGGATACCGACATACTGTCACATCCACCCCGAGAGATTAACAGAGGCTGTGAGGGCTCTGGTATTTGTGCTGGAAATTGTGCTTACTGTGCAGTCAGCATCACCTCGACTATTCTGGCACTGCTGCAGGCATGATAGCCCAAAGGGGATGGGAGCCCATGTGACTAACTGGGTCTCGAGAAGCGCATTGGTCAGATAATGCAGTTCTGCAGTTGAAAAAAGAAGTCAGACTCAGGCTTCTTCTTCCCGTACCATGTCAAAGTCATGAGTTAGGGGAGAGAGCAGGAACAAGCCTTTTGAATTGCTTGCTATGTCTGATCATAGGATTCTGAGATTCCCAATCCAAGGTGAATTTCCTGTTAGATTTGTAAACATAGGAGGCATTAACAAATGAAGGATGCATCACATCAACACATTCGTCCCTTACTTTACATCCCATTCATTGCACACTTACTACTATTTCCCCCCTGATTTTGTTGCTTTGCAGACAGATTTCCCTTTTAATAATGTTATGGATTACTTGCTTTTCTCCTTCCTTTTTACTGGTGGTAGAGAGAGCTTGGTCCATAGCATATCTATTCCTGCATTTATATGCATCTATTATTAAAAACATTTGGACTTGACCCTTTCTGCAGGGTTTCCTCCCAAACTTTTTGCCTTCACCCTACTGTTTTCTGAACACCTATTTGTTGGCTTTGAGAACTCTGGGCACTTTACCATTGCTAACCAGAGCTAAAGAGCTTATGCACTCTCTCTAACACTCTCTCTAACAGTAGCGGCCCGTGGTGGAAGTGCTGCCAGGCGCTGATGTGGGGAGGGGGAGGGGCAGAGTGGGGGGTAGTAAACTACGGATTATGGCTGATTAGAGGTAAGTAAACATACATATAAATAAAACTAATTTCATTGCGTGCGATGCATCGCATTTGGCGATGCAGCACGTGTAACTAAATTTGTTCTATTTATTACCGCACTTGCCTCTAATTGCCTTAATATATTGTTTCCTACCCCCCACCCTGCCCCTCCCCCTCCCCACATCAGCGCCCGGCAGCACTTCCACCACGGGCCGCTACTGCTCCCTAAAACAAGGTAAAATTGGCTTATATCCAATTGCACATTTAATTTACCGTTAGGTCCCTAGTGAAGTGGCACTACATGTACCCAGGGTCTGTAAATTAAATACTTCTAGTGGTCTTGTAACACCTTCCTTTTTACTACATATAGGTCACCCAAGGGTAGGCCCTAAGCATCCCACAAGGCAGTATGCACTGCATTCAAAAAGTTGGACATGTACTTTTAAGTTTTACATGTCCTTGAAGAGAAAACCTCTTAAATGTGTTTTCCCTACTGCAAGGCCTACCTCTCTCATAGGATAACATTGGATTACCCTATTACATTTACAAAGTCATAAATTGCAATTGGAAGCAAGTGGGAATATCGAGTTTGGTGTCTAAAGAATTGTAATTTAAACCACACCCGCCCCTTTTAATGGAAAAGTCGGATTTTAAGTCACAGTTTTGAAAATGACAATTTTAGAAAGTTGAAATTCTTTTGTCCTAACCATTTGGTGCCTGCAGCCTGTATCATGTGTCAAAGGACTAGTTGTAGCTGGCAGTTGGCCTTTGTAGATTACTCCGAGATGATGGGACTAAGGGGAAGTAGGTGTTGGCAGGATGGACCACCTCTGACTTGATGGGGGAGGAGCTGTCACCTACCACACATTCATATCACAAAGACTCTGCCTCAGAACACTCAGTATTTTACATTGACTTTTCTGTCCCCGGACAAGCTGGGGCCATGGCAAAGAGGAAGGAAATTCCAAACACCTCGGGGGTGGAACCCTCTAGAAACTTCTACTACTTCAAAGCTGGCCTAAGGATAAATAGTGGATCCTCAGACCCAACTGTTAAGCACACCTCTTGACCTGTGGAAGACTTAAAAGGAGTGCTGTGCTGCTCTGCTGCAAGAAGGAGTGCTAGTCTGCTGTCCTACTGCTCTGCTGCATGAGGGAGAAGGACTGGACCTGCATCTTGAACCCAGGACCACCAGAGTGAATCCAAACACTAATTGGCTGGCCTCCTGATCACAGCCTCAGGGACAGGACAGGTTCCAACCACCTTGAACCCTGCACCTGGACTCCGCATGCTATGAGTCCTGCCCCCCAAGTGGTGCCACTTCACTTCTAGACCCTAAAGAAGTGGGCCTGAAGGCACTCTACCAGCCCACCTGTTGTCCCCACCCTGCAAAGCCGTGCTGCAGCCTCAGCAGAATCAATGTCAAGCGTCGCATATCCAGACAATGCATCTCCGCACAGCTGCCAGCTTCATCGGAACTGACGCAGAGTGACGCAAAGTCTTGCCAAGCTCCACTGCACAGCTCATCAGAACAAATACAGAGCAATACAAAGCATCACCGCAGAGCTTCTTCGGAAACGACGCAGGACGACGCAAAGCTTCACAAAGCAAGGATGCGTAAACTGTGAACCAAGGACATACAATACTTTGTTCTTGGGCCTAAAATGGTCCCTGTATTCAGCCTGCACTCCATCGTGGTCAGCCGGAACATGCCACTTTGTTCTGGTCTGGTGTGACCAGATAACCATTTTAAGCACTATTTTGACCTAAACATTTAAAATTGCACATCTCCGGTTCTACTAATTGCATTTTTGTTGTTTTGGTCTCAAATAATTTATTACATTTTACTCTTTTTTTCTAAACTGGTGTGAGATTTTTCTCGTGTTGTGTTTTCACTTTAGTACTGTTTGAATTGCTGCATACATAACTTTACACCTTGCCTCTAAGTTATGCCTGAATGCTTGTGTGCCAAGCGACCAAAGGGGTAAAGTGCAGGCTAATTTGTGGTTGCTTGGGACTCTGACACAAATTGTGGTTGCTGCTTCAGTAGGGGTCACCCCTCTCAACCACTAACTAAATTTCCTAAAAGAACTATAAGCTTGCCAATTAAGTTTTTTACCCCTGTGTTTTTTCCTGCTACCGGCGACCATGTTAAGGACACACTTGACAGTATTCACATGCATATTTAAGTGCAGAGTGACTTTGTGGTTACTGGAAGAAGTTTCCCATTCCTCACAGAAATGAAAAGGAAACTTCTCAGACTTTTTCAGCATTCAGTCCCTGACAATGTCACCTCGATCCCACATTTGTTCATTCATATATTCACATTGACTTGGAGTGCATAAATGAACCATATTTATTATATGGAGGATAGGCATGCTTAGCATTTTCAATGAGTACTCCAGCACCATTATTGCCATTGTGCTTACAGCGCCTCTACACCCAGCTGATGAAACAAATATTATCTGTGTTTTTGTGGCAAAGAGGTTGATCTTAATGCAGTAGCTACACTTGTTGGTGTTAAAGTACTCACTTTGTAGGCAGCATGTAAGACTTGGTGAGCGCAGGGTAGTGATGATCCACATCCCCTTGCAGTAACTCCATCTCAGAGAAGGGAAGGCTGGCAGTCCTTGCCGAATGTCAGCACTATCAGGACTGAGCTTCACATGCACGGACAGCACATTATATGAATGTGCATGTGCATCAATGACGAACTGCATTTCCCAGCAGGCTGAGAATGCTCACATAGTCTGAAACAACAACAGCCATCTTGGATATCTGGGTATAACCTCTTTAAAGACCCATGGCATCCTTGCTAAGCAATCATAATACAATGCTGCTGGAGCCAGGACCTTGCTACATTGATCTAGGTAGGATTTCCTTTGGAGTTGTTTGACAGACATTAAGCTAATTCGGAAAGTCGAGATGAGTAGTGGAAACAAACTATTTAAACATTTAAATAAACATTTCTATGGACAATAAGATTGTTGCATTATACTTGGGGTTTATCGTATAAGTTGAACAGGAAAGTTTCTTAAATAAGTACTATGCTGCACATGCTATGAATATATGTCAAGGCATAAGGCATTAAGAGTTTCATTGGTAAACGTATATTTTAAACTCTCTCCTCTTTTATTATTAGTTTCAGGAATTATAAGTTCCACATCAAAGTACAGAGAGTTGGTTAAATAGAGGTATCACTAAGGTATATCCATTCACTCTTACAGTTAGATGCATTACGTTCACTGCAAGTTTCTAAAACTATCTTGTTGCCTTTAGGCACCCACAATGTCCTGCAAACATCAGCATACAATAGAGGTGACGAATCAGGGTAGAAAAGCTCTGTGTCTCTGTTTTCTCTCTTATCGCGTTCCCTTTTATCCATTGTTATCTCTGGCCCTCATATTCTTATGTATGTGGTCACGGATGGAATCAGTGAGAGACGAAAGATTACATTACTGCCATTGCATCCAAAGTAAAAGTTGGTGCTTTCTGTTAGTACTTTAGCTTGGTATATTTGTTTCCACAATCCAGGCGCTGTGATGCATTGTGGAAAACACATTGCTACCAGAAGAATGCCTGTACAGTGACCACACATACATCTCCTCCCTCCTCCCCCTTAAATATATATTGTGCTGTTCCCATTTCCCTGTCAATGGAGTGTTGATGTAGCACAACGACAAATGTGGAAATACTTCAATTAACATCATATCTATGGAAGTAATAACAGGCTTGCTTTGATGTTGCCTGTATAACAGTGTTATCTTTTGAGTCTAAATCTATCTTAAAATGCAATATACATATTTAAAACAATAAAAATTCTACAAGAAATAAAAAAAATCTATCCTTCACAGCGAGAAGATTATTAGAATACTAGATGTGATTATTTGAGAATTAGAGAAGTCTTTTTTTGTATTGTAAATCTGTTTATTGGTTTTTCATATCAAAACAGGAAGAAAGGCAGTGATATATGCAGAGGAACATATAAAGTGGACCCCGAAAAGAGGGGTGATTCAGACCTGTAGTGCTTTGTAATTCAAATCCAGTAAGCGAGAATAACAATTTTGTATTATAGTGAGTAACGGATACCGACACTAGAGTACACACCTTTGTACGTCACATGTGTATGCATACAGTACAAGATTATTGTTCAACAAAGAAGGCAAAGGATAGGGTTAACTGTAAGTGTTATGCTGCCTAGCGCTGCTTCAGTTGCCGCCCCTATCCTAAAGGAGTGCGTGCCAAATTCCTTGGGATCCAAGCCTGCCTGTCTCACCGTCAGTTCCAGGACCCGCCTAAACTGGTACCTAGTCAATGGTGTCCCATCGGCATGACACAACAGTGCACCCCCCGCCGTGCCCTCCCGTTGCCTGTGGAATACCTCCACATGAGAAACCGGGCAACAGGGGTTGGTCCCGGCCCGGTGGAGCACTATGGTGTGACCCCGAGATTCCTGATCAGTTTTTGACCTCTGGATTGTCACCCACATAGTATCTTCTCTGATCCTAACACTAGTCAGTTGTAGGCCGCCCAACTTATCCCCTTTTGACCCTGCCACCAGTTCACCAATTCTTAGGGCCCCATAGAAAGCAAGGGAAAAGGCGGCTTTGAACAGATGTATCTCCCATTCTGAGCTACAAACCTCGTGCAATGCCAGCAATAAGGCTGCTAGCCGCGCCAATCCTATGGGCCTTCTCGTATCCGCAGAGTGGCCCTGTAACCGGCGCCATCCCCTCATGGCCTTGCGCACCATAAAATTATTGGTGGGATCTCACATGCCCTTAGCCTGCGCAAAGAAGGAGACCGCCGCCCTATGTCTGCTTGCGGCTGCCACTGATCTCCCTTCCCTGTGCATCCATTCTAAATAGTCTGCAAAGCTGCCCTCTTGTGCCCACCTAGCCTCCCAATGCTGCCCTAAGAAAGCGTGGTAAGACAAAAACGCCCCTTCGTAAGCTGTCTTGGTCCTGGGGGCTAGGCTAGCAACCACGAGGTCCTGTAATCTGGGGCACCAATCTGCCAGAGTACTGCCAGGAATCGTGCTGGCGAGGGGTCTGCTGCAGGAAGATGTTCCCTGAAAACCTGCATTTTAAAGCGAGAAAGGGAGTCAGCTGCATTGTTGAGGACGCCTGGGACATGCTTGGCTCTGAAGAGTACATTCCATTTTAAGCACTGAAGCACAATCTCTTTAATCAGGCGCAAGATGAACGGACAGCGTGCCCCCTGTTGGTTTATGCATTCGACCACTGTCATGTTATCCGACCAGAACACCACTGATTGGTTACATAGATGTTCTGGCCAGACCTTCAATGCCACCCACACTGGGAAAAGTTCCAGGAAGCCAATGTTGGCGGTCAGGCCCGATCTTTTCCATTCCTCCGGCCACCGTTGGGCGACCCACTTGGTCCCTAGAATGGCGCCAAAGCCCACACTACCAGCAGCGTCTGTCCATAAACCCAGTTCTGCTGATGTAGCGGGAGGACCTGACCACACTACCCTGCCATTAAAGTCCACCAGAAATGCCATCCATATATGCATATCCTGGCGAACCTCAGCTGACAGCCTAGTGCGGTGGTGTTTCTCCCGTAGTCCTTTCATAGCCTGGGCAATAGAGCGTGAGAATGGGCGCGCCATTGGGATGACCCGCAATGCAAAATTCAGTTGCCCCACCACTTCCTGGAGCTGCTGCAAGGAAACCTTTCTTTTACATAGGCATTGACGCAGAGCTGCCCTAAACCTAGACACTTTGTCCTTGGGCAACCTGAAGCATCCCTGTACTGAGTCGATTTCGATGCCCAGGAATTCCAAGCAAGTAGCCGGGCCAACCGTCTTCCCGGGCGCCAGCGGAACCCCAAAAGCCCGCATAAGCACGCAAAATTCCTGCAGTGCCCAAGCACACTCCTGAGAGTCCGCCGCGCCTAGGAACAGGAAATCATCCAAGTAATGCATGACCTGTTGGTGGCCCGTCGCCTGTCTCATGACCCATTCTAGAAATGAGCTAAATGTCTCAAAATAGGCACATGATATGGAACAGCCCATGGGCATGCATTTGTCCATGTAAAACTTGCCCTCAAAACTGAAACCTAAAAGGTGGTGGTCCATCGGTTGCACCGGGAGGATACGGAAAGCGGATTCTATGTCAGATTCAGCCATCAATGCCCCTGGACCCAGGGCACGCAATAGGGCAACCGCCTGATCAAAAGAGGCATACTTTACACTACAAATCCCTTCGTCAATCGCATCGTTCAAGGATGCACCTCTAGGTGCGGATAGGTTGTGGATCAGTCTAAATTCCCCTTTCTCTTTTTTTAGGTACTACTCCAAGCGGTGAACATACAAAATTAGGGACAGGCACCTCCTGGAAGGGGCCAGCTATCCTGCCTAAGGACAGTTCCTTGGTAATCTTAGCGGACACTACCGCTGGATTTTGTTTCACTGACAATCGGTTCCTGCAATTAACGCTACCTGTGTAACCCACTGCTGGGATCCTAAAACCTTGTGAAAACCCCTCCTGAAGTAGGGTGGCCGCTGCGTGGTCAGGGTATCTATTTAACCATGGGATCAATGCTAACACATCTATTGGTGTGGGGGGACCCGGCTCATCTAAGTTACTCTGGCTTCCCCCTTCCCCTATGACCATGGTTACCTTGCTTGGACCTGCAGGTTGTCTCGGGGTGGGACGGGTGGCCACAGACTGCACACGCATGCCTAAATCTACAGGTGCCCTGGGCTCTTGTGCATGTGCGCTTATTAAAATCCCAGCATACCCCTCTCCTTTCTGACCCCCCCCCTATTCTTCCCCGGGACCTCATTCCCCTGGGTTGACCGAAAGGGCTGTTGAGGCCTGGCGGAGTACACCCTGACTGCACTGGTGGCCTGAGATGGGGCTGTATCACCTGAGAACTGCTTATGCCAAGACATAGAGTCCACCTTGTCCCACGCCAGTGATGCGTCAAATTCCTTGGCCTTCCTGAAATTAACATCGTACTCCTTCCATGCATCCCCAGTGTATTGATCGCTCCACCCCACAATCCTACTCTGGTAGAAAGCCATTGCTGCCTGCACATTTGGGGGGCGTTCTGCCGTGATAGCCGAAAGGACAGAAAAGGCCCTGATCCAATTCTTCAAAGTCTCATCTACTCTGAACCTGGAGCATTGTGCCCTCCATTCACTTGGATGCATCCATTCCTTCAATACCTTGGCCTGCTCCATTTCCCTATTGTCTAGCAACAAAGAGAAAATGTATACATATTTTCCCGTCCAAATCATCTCCTTCACTGCCTGGGACACATGTTGCCCCAAGTTTTCACTCCTGGATGGCACCAGGCCGTCCCCTAAGAGAGGCAGCGACACTTCCTTACCATTTACGGGCACTTGGGCCGGTAGAACACTATCACGATTCGCCTGGGCGGTACTGGAACCTGTAAGGGAAGAAGATGATGGCACCGCACTACTATCCGCCGCCGTTGCAGCCTTAATCTTCTCTACCAACTTTTCGGCTTCTGCCACATGATCAGATGAGGCAAAGCACACACCCCCCTTCTGCAGCCACGGCAGCAAGTCCGCTATCCGGGATACCAATTCTGGAGGAACTGAGTCTAGGTTACCTGCTGGGACTGCCGGCGCTACTGGGGGGACGACCGGCGGCACAGGAGTAATGGGCAAGGGTGTGGCCGGCCCGTGACTGGGATCGGTACCACGGATGAAGGGGCAGGCCCCACAGGTGGGAGCGCCGGCGGGATGGCTGGAGCCGGTGCCGCGGGAGCTGGGACCACAGGCATAGGTGTAAGAGGTACCGGGACTACCGGCTCAGGGGCGGGGGCAGTGTACCTGGGCTTCTTGGCCTTGGACCTCTTAGGCGGGGTAACAAAATCCCCCCTTGGCAAGGGGGCCGCCCTCTGGCGAACAGGCCTACCCGATGGGCCAGGGGAATCATCAAACCTCTCATTGATGCGAGCCTCTAGCTCGTCCATCTTCCCCAACCGTTTGTTAATGTCCCTCATTTCCCGCATCATGGCCCGCATCATAACCTCCATCCTGGACCCTCCTTTACCACCCCTTGGCCCTGGCATGTTAACCGCTGCCTACACTCCTAGTGTCACAATTGAGCGTACGTGTGTTTTGTACCTTCACCAGATGGAGGATGTCCAGGGGGCTTCAAGCACCATGCAACGGCAACCGCAACACCACCGGCTTATCCGGCTATGCCAGGGGTGAGTAAACCTAGCGTAGACCCACCGGGCGGCTACCAGGAGCGATGAAATGCGAGCCCCCCGTTCTCCTCTTACCGATCAAATCCTGCGCCGTTTACTCCTCTGGGCTCACGGTGCACAAGATGCCACGATACTGTATTAAATTGCCTATCCAATCCTGCGTACTCCCAGCCGGTATCGGGTCTGCAAACACGTCGTAAAGTGCCTGAAATAGAAAATGTATCAGTACCTGGGAGTATGAGGCAGGAGCAGTTGATGAAACCAAATTGTAAAAAAGGCTTGAACTTACTGGAAGCTTGAGACCCCTAGTTAATCACCCCCACAGCTGCCTTTGGCTGTTTAAACTAAACACATTTGAAGCTTCAATCAAAACAACCCCTGCTTTCTAATTAAGAAAACAAAATTGCACACTATCCCCTAAGGGTCTCCCATCCAGGTCCTGCCCTGGTCGACCCTGCTTCGCTTCCCTTCCCACCCTGTGCAATGCTGAACTAAATTCAGCCCGATTGCCTCTGCAGGCGGTGGCGCTGGACGCGCACGAACACGGAGTTAATTAACCGATGCAAAACTCGCCGAGCAAATGACCACAATGTGAGGCACACCTAACACACATGATAACCCCCGCCGCGCTAACCCTGGGTGGCGGGAAATGCTCTTTGTGGACTCCTCAGAAACTGTTACCGTGTCTCTATTGCTCGGTCTCCTTTTAACCAACCGGTCGGCTGACACGAAGACACTCGCTGTGGAGCCCGCCCCCGAGAAATACCTTAATCTCCGCACACCGCCTCGAGTGACCTGTGACCAGCTCCCCCGCCGCTCCGTACTCCGACACCGGTGACCTGGGCTCACCACGGGACTCCTCTCGCGATGCGACAAAACTCCGACAATAGCCCGGCAGCACTGGAACCAATTCCCGCGGTTTCGAAGCCTGAAAGAAAAAAGGCAATAAAATTAACAAATCAAGAAGCCCCCGAGCGCGGGGCACGACACGCTGTGGGGGAGCGTCCAGGGAACAGAGGGTCTCCTGGGCGCTCCCTGCCTCTTTATTCCTAAGGGGCCCGAGGGGGGGGCGGCTACGCCCCCCACCCGGCCCCTCCTGCGGCCCGCCCCCCTGACCCGGAAGTCCTATAATGACATCCGGGCCAGGGAGGCCGCCACCCAATCGGCGGTGAGGCGCGCCCGGAAGGGCACGCCCCACCACCGAGAGGCTTGGAGGGGGAGGCGGTCGCCGCACTGCCATGCGGGCAAACTCTCTCCTCTTTTATTATTAGTTTCAGGAATTATAAGTTCCACATCAAAGTACAGAGAGTTGGTTAAATAGAGGTATCACTAAGGTATATCCATTCACTCTTACAGTTAGATGCATTACGTTCACTGCAAGTTTCTAAAACTATCTTGTTGCCTTTAGGCACCCACAATGTCCTGCAAACATCAGCATACAATAGAGGTGACGAGTCAGGGTAGAAAAGCTCTGTGTCTCTGTTTTCTCTCTTATCGCGTTCCCTTTTATCCATTGTTATCTCTGGCCCTCATATTCTTATGTATGTGGTCACTGATGGAATCAGTGAGAGACGAAAGATTACATTACTGCCATTGCATCCAAAGTAAAAGTTGGTGCTTTCTGTTAGTACTTTAGCTTGGTATATTTGTTTCCACAATCCAGGCGCTGTGATGCATTGTGGAAAACACATTGCTACCAGAAGAATGCCTGTACTAGAATATGTGCTGTGAATTTACAGACTTTTTGCAATGGTTTTTCGAAATAACCCAGTGACTTGTCTCTTCCTCTGTCTTGCTACTCTTCCAATATCAGCAGATGGATCCTGAGTCTCCTGCTACAAAACAGTGACCACACATACATCTCCTCCCTCCTCCCCCTTAAATATATATTGTGCTGTTCCCATTTCCCTGTCAATGGAGTGTTGATGTAGCACAACGACAAATGTGGAAATACTTCAATTAACATCATATCTATGAAAGTAATAACAGGCTTGCTTTGATGTTGCCTGTAAAACAGTGTTATCTTTTGAGTCTAAATCTCACAGCGAGAAGATTATTAGAATACTAGATGTGATTATTGAGAATTAGAGAAGTCTTTTTTTGTATTGTAAATCTGTTTATTGGTTTTTCATATCAAAACAGGAAGAAAAGCAGTGATATATGCAGAGGAACATATAAAGTGGACCCCGAAAAGAGGGGTGATTCAGACCTGTAGTGCTTTGTAATTCAAATCCAGTAAGCGAGAATAACAATTTTGTATTATAGTGAGTAACGGATACCGACACTAGAGTACACACCTTTGTACGTCACATGTGTATGCATACAGTACAAGATTATTGTTCAACAAAGAAGGCAAAGGATAGGGTTAACTGTAAGTGTTATGCTGCCGACAAGGCACCCCCCCCCCACACACCTCGCGCATCGTTCTTCTTCAGCAGATATTTGCCACGTGTGTTAAATGTGTGAACGCCGACTGGTTGTGGGAGAATTCATTAATGAAGGGACATCATGACCCTTTAGGGACGGACGGACGCCCCAGAACCTATGTCCCCACAATGGATGGCTCCTACTCAGTGGATGAACCTACTGGATCCATGGCATTGAACCTCTACATGTCTGCATAATATTACGTCCCAACTGGCGGCTAGAGGGAGTTTGCAGAGGCCTAGGAAATCTTCTCTGTGCAAGGCAATGCTTTCCACTTTAGCCCATGCCAGTAGAGAGCAGCACCACACCATTCCGTCAGGGGGCGTAGGAGATTTCCATCTCCTAGTGATAAGACGCTTAGCGATTGCCAAACCCAAATCCAGGAATTGAGATGTAACCTTATACCTTTTACCTCTCATAAAAGAGATACAAAACATGGGTCTCCCAAAGAAAGGGAATGTGCAGTGCAGCAGTGCAGCAAGCAAGTGTGTTGAATATTGTTTTCCAGTACTCATTAAGAGCAGGGCAGTGCCACAAAATATGCAAGAGGTCGGCGTTAACCAATTGGCACCTGGGACAGGCAGTGTCTGTGCAATGGAAGTACTCATTAACTGTAGCTGGGGTGAGGTACTCTCTGTGTACTAAAAAAAATGGATCTGGCGGAAGCACAGATTGTGAGGTGTTCGTATAAAGCTCTCTAGGGCCGCTGTACACTCATTGTTCGTGAAGGGATAATCCAAGTCCTCTTTCCAGTAAACCTTCAAGGGATTTAACCTAATTGCAGCATGCTGCCTAAGGGAGGTGGCAAACCACTGCTTCAGGTGACCCCCGGTACCCATCATGGGTAAATATTGAACCGTGAGATGTGTGGGTGGCTCTATTGTCAAATCACCCTAATGGACCGTCAGGGCAGTTATTAGGGAGCGGTGCAAAACAAAGTGGCCCGGGCGGAGCCGCTCCTCAGAGACAAGTGTAGTGTATGGTATGAGGGGCCCATCCCGGAAAAGATCCCCATTGTCATGTACGTCAGCCGTCTCCCAGTTGTGAAGCTCAGTCGCGATGGTGACCTCCTGCCCCCTGGGTGTCTCCTGGAAAGGAATAGCGGGTGCATATGATATTGTAGAGCGGGTGATAAAAAGGCTTCTGTTAGAAGCATTTGTGCGCTACTGCGATCAATAGGGAGTCCATGATCTTGGGATGCGAGCAAGGGTAAAACAAATGGAGTAGGTAGGGAAGCGATAAGGGAGGGTGTAGAGTGGCTGTGTCATTGAGCTTGCTGGAGGCCAGCCAAAGAATTAGAGAACAGTCTTGGTAGTGCCTGCGTTTCTAAATGCCTTGCTGGATCACTTGTATAGAATAACATGATTATAGGAACATCAGGAACCAACTGATGGAAGAGATTTCACCCACTCTAGATCCATATTTCTGGCATGTGGCGTTCCATCTACAGTAGATCTCTTGTGCTAAGTATCCACTGGTAGACTGTATGAGTGCACTTCCTTTTATGGGAGTTGCAATATTTTGAATCTACTGAGCATGTGTGATTCATATTCTTCAGTCCAGCATGATCGAATGTAAGGCAGGTCAGTGTTTTTGTACAACTTCCAATATTGCATAGTTGGTTCATCAAGTTGATGTCTATCTTACTGTTAACCATTGATGAGCAGCTGGGTGTTTTATGAAACAAAATATCAGCCCTCCCCCCCCCCTCAAAATGCATCTCTTCTCCTCAAATGTTGCTTAAATGTCCAATGTGAACTTCATGTTTAAATGGACTTTGAAACAAATATCTTGGCTAGGTTTCCGCTACATGACCTTTAAAAAAGAGCTGGAAGAAGAGATGTTATCAATGGCTGTTCTTTCAACTTAAGTCCTTCCAATGATAAAGAAAGACATCTTGCCTTAACATGTTTCCTGTTCTGAGTCTGAACTATGGAACAATTTGAATTAAGATACTGTCAGCTGATAAAACTCGTAGATAGATAAAAGATAGATACTTTTTTTGACTGTATCAAGGTATTTAAAACCATCACAATATAAAAACAATCTGGTTACAAATGATAAAACAGAGCAAAACTTCTTATAGCATATCCAATCCATACAATTAGCAGCAATAGGCATACTTACAAGCCTGGGACGGTATTACAGTAAGTGCCCTGGGGGTGCAATGGGTGTTTGCACTTGCTTTGCATGCCCCCGGGGCACTTCGGTATTACAGAAGGGGTGCAGATGCTTGTGCATCTCCTTCAGTAATATCTATAGCGCTGGCACACTTAAACCACCGGCGCTCCCTCATTTGCATGGGGGGGTGCCCTATGCAAATGATGGGGTTTCTTTGCACCCACGACATATTACCAACATGGGTGCAGAGGCACAGAAGCTCTCAGGGGGCACACTCACAGTGTGCCACTTAAAATGTGGTGCACTATGAGTCTGCCTACTGAGAGCAGCCCTCTGGACATCTCCTTGCAGACAGGTGTAGTCATTGCAAGCAGTCGCTCCAAGTTTTCACATGAATGAGCTGCCCTGGGGGCAGCGCATTCATCGTAATAGGGCGTACTTTCATTGTTTGCACCGGGCGCACCTTTTATTAGGTGTGCCCGGTGCAAACAGTGAAAATGCATAATACGGCCCCTGATCTACTAAAGTGCAAGGTGAGATGTTGTCCACATGGAATTAAGAAGTCCTATTAAATAAGGAGATGATGACAACCCAATCTTTACAGAAAAAGATATGTTAAACTTCCAAGAGTTTTGCAAAGAGCAATGATCAATAAATACATAGTTGTCAGTAAAGTGCAGTGCCCGCAGGTAGCGTCACTACAGTTCATGCAGTGACTAAGAAGCAATTTTGACCTTAGAATGAATGAAGTGTCCCAGCAGCCTACTAATAAAAAGTCCTTTTAACTAGTGTCTGCAGATGAATTTCTTTTTGCGATGCAGGGCGAACAGGAGCCTCCCCCTACCGAATAAACTGTGTTGAATGACAGGTGCAATGAAATCTCACAGGTAATGCTGCAGCCAATCTAAAACTGCAATAAAAGTTTATTATTTAGATAAAATCAAGTATAGATACAATTTCATACTCAAAGCCTATTTTGGCTATGCTCTGCCTATATATTTTTAGAGAGAGAGAGTCAGGGAACAAAACGGGGAACCTACTAAAACTGATTATTATAAGCTCTAATGGATAAAATAGTTAGGTACTCTCCAGTGGGAGACTCAGTAGCTTCAAAGATTCAGACACGCAGTGATGGCCGTGGTGTATTGTTGTCATTAAATAACACAACATATCTCACCTTGTGAATTTGGATGCTAGAGATTGTCTTCTTGATCTCTTGGTCTCCCATATCTGTATGTGCCACTTATTATGAGTAGCCCAAAATATTCCAATATGAGCAGTGACTACTGTTACAGTATATATTGAAATTATATGTTTGTAACTAATACCAAACTCCCCCAGTTTTATCGGATACGCTTCAGCAACCGAAAGCTGTTTAAATTTATTGGGTGGAAAAAAAACAATGACCAGAAAATATGGATTTTGGTGCAACATGCACCAAAATCTGCAAGGTATTTACCATTCAGGGGGTGTGGTATTTATCATACACAATGAATTCCAACCCCTGCAGAGCCGAATTTCATCAGGTGCAATAAATAACGGCCTGTAAGGGAAACCTTTAAGTTGTTCTTGTGAACAGGTCAGTCAGTGTCTTACCTGACATTTTAGTGAGTTGGCAAGTAGGATGTCAATACATTTTCCATCATGAAGATCCAGTAAAGAATTATAGTGCTAATATTCAGAATGAATCATGGACCAAAAAGAGGTATCTATTGGTGCCATGCTGCTCAAATAGCAGCTGTGAAACTTATATAAAGCAGCCTGAAGGAAGATACCAAATACGTGTCTCAGTTAAAATGTCAAAATATATTTAGGGAAATTTTCCAGTGTACGTTTACCTTCATCTTTCTAAAGCTTTTCAGTGCATTGCAAGATAATTTTCACAGAGTTTCCTGGTAATATTTACTCTAAACAAATAATAATAGATTGATACAGAATTTTGCAACACAAATTGTTGCAAAACCAAAATGTTCATGCAGATGAGGGGAAAGAAGAAATCTCTGCAACTTCATGAAGTTGTGAAGATTTCCCCAGGGCTTCATGAATGATGCGAGGGCAGTGGACAGACATGCTCCTCCTATCCACAAGTAGTCTGGAGCATTATAGGGCAACCTGCAAAACTCCGATCCAAGAGGCACTGTGCACGAGCACAGGTACTCAAGCCTACTGATGGTCCAAGTGTAGGATCGTACACAAAGCGCCTACCCACGGAACAGTCCTGGTTATGGGCCAACAACTGACCCATCAACAATTCACAATCCAGTCTCTGTGACATATTAGAGAGGCAGACGTCCAGGGCCCATTGAAAAGGGCACCAGAGGCAGTAGAACACAGGTTGCACGCAGGTGAAGTAGGCATAATGGAAGGTCAGACAATAGTCGATGTTAAGAGCTTCTAATGTCATTAAACCGAAAAGCTGCTGCATCCGTTCACGGTACAGCTACAACTGGTCCTGGCTTGGCAGTCCCATAGAACGAGCAGCCATTACAGAGCAGCAGTAGAAGAAACAGAACTCCACAAACCAAGAGGAGCAGTAGGGGAAACCCTAAGAATATGCTGGAAAAAATTGGGAATACTCCAAAAATAGTCTGGAACAAGATGACAAGGTCGGAGACTACAACCTTAAAAAAGTGGCCAGGCCCACTGTATCAGACGCATTAAATATTTGGTGAATTAATTCTCCAAAATGTAGGGGGAGATTCGTGTTTAGCAGTGTCTGAATCACACTTGATGTTTTCGCCACCAATTCGAAGGTCTCACGAGCTGATGTGAGAGACACTTCTTGTTGAAACAATAGCACTTTAAGTCTGCTTAGCTTATTGAAATCTTGTATGCTGCATACACAAAACATTTACTGTGAGGGGATTTTGGACCTAAAAGAAAATCAGCAAGATCAATGTCGCCTGATAAAAGGGAGAGATGTTGTATCACAGACGATAGTGTGGAAGGTTCCAACTATTGTTGACATAATTTACCAAGAGAACATGTGGTAACTGTATGAGATTGGAGGTAACGAGGGTCTGATCTACTGTGAGTGAACCCTGTTGTGGCATTAGTAAAGCGCAAATGACAGGCATTGGTGTTCGTGGGCCACAGCAACCAACACAAAGGGTCAATAGTAGATTAATTAAGTGCCAGATGTACAATGCGTTTTTGCGGCCGAAAACAGGAGAACGTCCCGTTTGCGGCCGCAAAAAAGGGTATTAGCATGTACAAATGCTATTTTGCGAGTCATTGATTCGCAAAATAGCATTTGCGACTCTCACTATTAGGAAGGGGCATCCCTTCCTAATAGTGAGTCAACATGCTATGTACTAGTGTTTTGTGATTGCATTTGCGGCCGCAAAACACTTGCAGTTTACCACCTACTTCAAGTAGGTGGTAAACCACTTGCAAAGGGGAAGGGGTCCCCTGCCTTCCCCTTTGTGAGTATGTTGAAAAATATTTTTTAAGAGCAGGCAGTGGTCCCAGAGACCACTGCCTGCCCTTAAATAAATTAAACTGAAAAGTTTAATTTTTCTTTTGTAAATGCATCCCGTTTTCCTTTTACGGAAAATGGGCTGCATTTAAAAAAAAATGCTTTATTAAAAAAGCAGTCTCAAACGTGGTGGTCTGCTTAGTCCAGCAAGCCTGTCATTCCCAATGGGCTCGCAAATTGCGAGAGGCTCATTAATATTCATAAGCCTCGAAATTTGCGACCCCATTGGGAATAGCAAACAGAGTAAAACACACTGTTGTACATGCAAAATACACCCTCGCAAATTGCAAGTGCACAAATGACTCGCAATTTGCAATGCACTATTTTGCAGGTCATACAACTGGCCCTAAGAGTAATTTTTTGGGAACATAGCAGTCAAGTCCTCAACCATGTAGTTGGTATATGTATGCCATTTGTCAAAGTCAACCAAGGACGGAATTGATGGAGTATTCAAATTCTTAGCAGTGCCCAAGCAGAAACAGGTGGTTTACTGAACCGTCTAATTTAAAAATATTAGTTGAGATGGTATTAAACATGCACGATGCAAGGACCTGACAACTTTTTGTTCTCCAAATAGACTTTAACACAACCCTGGACCTGCTAACTTTTTGTTCTCCAAATAGACTTTAAATCAATCATGTCCTTCCAATAATCATAATCTTTTAGGGACAACTCGGAAATGAAAGATGAGGAATGAATCGATTTAGTGTAGGTAAGCATATATTTTTTGAGGGTGGTCACATTTAATTTGTAAAAATAGGACTTTGAGTCCGATAAATTCTAACCCATAAAATATGTAACCTTCCTTTTCTGTGTTATTGCACTCCCCTTGAATGGTGTTAGGGAATGCTCCCATTGCGTGTAACTAAATTGCGGTCTATGAGTATTGATCTTGTGCAAAAAATGATGGCCATAATGTTGGTACAAAAGGGGGTGGTGATGGACGGAGCATCTGAACCAATCAAACACTCACACCCAGTCAACAGATCTGGGTTTAATCCATCACCGTTCTTCAGCCCACTCTGCCACCCCAGTTCAGACATGGCCATATGCAAATCAGTCTGAACCTGTGCCTCATGGGAACAGTCCAGCCCGAACTGCCAAGCCATGCCTTCCCTGGACCGGATTCAAGCTTCCTAGGACCGGTTTCTGGCATTACAACCGTCTTCAGCCAGGCTTGCTTGAATCCAGTGGCAAAGTGAGCAAGGGACTCACATCTGAGCATACCCTGCCAACTTATGGTGAACAAAGCGGTACAAAAGGGGGTGGTGATGGACGGAGCATCTGAACCAATCAAACACTCACACCCAGTCAACAGATCTGGGTTTAATCCATCACCGCTCTTTAGCCCACTCTGCCACCCCAGTTCAGACATGGCCATATGCAAATCAGTCTGACCCTGTGCCTCATGGGAACAGTCCAGCCCGAACTGCCAAGCCATGACTTCCCTGGACCGGATTCAAGCTTCCTAGGACCGGTTTCTGGCATTACAGCCGTCTTCAGCCAGGCTTGCTTGCATCCAGTGGCAATGTGAGCAAGGGACTCACGTCTGAGCATACCCTGTCAACTTATGGCAAACAAAGCGGTACAAAAGGGGGTGGTGATGGACGGAGTATCGGGAACCAATCAAACACTCACACCCAGTCAACAGATCTGGGTTTAATCCATCACCGTTCTTTAGCCCACTCTGCCACCCCAGTTCAGACATGGCCATATGCAAATCAGTCTGACCCTGTGCCTCATGGGAACAGTCCAGCCCGAACTGCCAAGCCATGCCTTCCCTGGACCGGATTCAAGCTTCCTAGGACTGGTTTCTGGCATTACAGCCATCTTCAGCCAGGCTTGCTTGTATCCCGAGGCAAAGTGAGCAAGGGACTCACGTCTGAGCATACCCTGCCAACTTATGGCTAACAAAGCGGTACAAAAGGGGGTGGTGATGGACGGAGCATCTGAACCAATAAAACACTCACACCCAGTTTTTGCATTCTAAACATGCAATAGTAATCTACCTACTATTGGAAGAAGAGAGCCCTGACATGATATTCTTAACTGAAACTTGGCTGAACAGAGAGGCTGGTCCAGCCATTGTCCAAACTCTTCCCCCTGGCTATGCGATTCAAAGACTTGACCGGGATATAAGCAGAAGGGCTAGAATAGCTATTATTTATAAATCTGGGTTTAATTGTTACACCACTATAAATCCCCTGTCCGACTGCGAAAGTATTTTCTTCGCCATGGTATATCACATGTATGCACTCTATCAGGGATCTTAATATAACGCCCTCATGCACCCTTGGCCAATTTTGTAAAGAGCTTCCTGATATTGCAGCTAATTTCCCTAGTACCCTCCCCAATTTTACCTTCTATGGGGATTTTAACCTTCACTTTGATGATTCCTCAGTCTTAACCACCCGGGAGCTGATTGATGGATTGGAAGCATTTCAACTTACTCAAAAAGTAGCTGGCCCCACACACTCTAAAGGTCACCTGCTTGATCCCATCTTCTCAAATATGCTGAATCTTCTGGTTAGGGATCTTAGCCCAATGCCCTGGTCAGATCATTTTTTCATTCCGTTCACTTGGGTATCGCAGGATGGTATTATCTCGGCTGGGAGAAGCAACAGACAGGTTTCTACTTGTTCAAAACTCTCAACGGAGTCTTGGGTGACGAATCTGGAGGACACTACACCCACCTCCGACGCAAATCCGGTTACCGCAAATGATAAATTTTATAAATGGATTGAATCGTCTCTTGACATTGTTCTCCCTAAAAAAGGGATTCATAAAAAAGTAGGAGTTATTCAAAATGCCTGGTATTCTCCCAAACTTCAGGAGCTTAAATAATCATGTAAAAGGCTAGAAAGAAGCTGGAGAAAGGATTTCTCAGCAGCTGATAAAGTTAAATATAGAGGCAATAAAAATGTATAAAACCGAAAGGAAATCTGCCCAAGCTCTCTTTTACGAAGAGAGAATTATATTGGCTGCAAACTCCCCACGCAAAATCATTCGTATCGCAAAATCACTCCTTATACCTCCGGCCCCGCCTATCGCCTCTGACGATATTCCTCTACATTGTAACAAAATAGCAGAGTTATTTTTTAATAAAATACAAAGTATCTATATGTCCTTCCCTCAGGCCACAGTCCAACAAACGATGAAAAATATAATCCAACATGGAGAGTGCCTCCTAGAAGCAATCCCCCCATGAATCTGATTTCCCTTCAAGGGAGTCAATTCAAATCTGGATCCCCCACAGATTCTGCTCCTCCCACTATACTAAACCTAGTCACTGAGACTGTATCCCCAGTGGTTCTGGATGTGATTAATGCCTCACTTATGATGGGACTTGTACCTCCCCTCTGGAAGCAAGCGTTGGTTAGAGCACTCCTGAAAAATACAAATCTGGACCCTGATGTGTTATCATATTACCGTCCCATCTCATTACTGCCAGGAATTAGCAAAATAGCCGAGAAGCATGTAAATTCTGCCCTCTCAACTTTTCTGGAAAGGAATAACTGTCTTCATCCCTCACAGACCGTATCTAGATCACAGCAGGGCACAGAGACGGTGCTTCTGGCAGTTGTAGAGGAATCAAGAAAAATGTTTAGATAGCAGGGGCGGCGCTGCTCTTATCCTTTTAGATCTCAGCGCAGCCTTCGAAACAGTGAATCATCAATTGCTGATTCAAAGACTCAGGAATGCAGGAGTGGTCGGACCTGCGCTAAAATGGCTTCAGACCTTCCTGTAGGACAGATCTTTTCCCATTTTCGAAGACGAAAATACCTCAAAGCGAATGCCTCTCAGATGTGGGGTTCCTCAGGGATCTTCCCTGAGCCCCACTCTATTTAATATCTATATGAGCTCTCTGGCAGGAGTAGTACTGCCTTTTGGAGTGCAGATCATTACCTACGCTGATGATACCCAGTTGGTGGTATCTCTCAACCAACTGGATAACTCAGGCCCTGGCCTAGCCTTATGCCTTGAAAATTATCAGTATGGGTGGACAGCTCGTATTTAAAACTTAATGGGGCGAAGGCTGAGCTGATGCTCCTTGGGTACCCTGCCACTCTGAACATAGGTTCCTTTTTGCCCAGCTATCTGGGTCCAGCCTCCCCCCGAACGAACAGATTAAGAGCTTGGGTGTAAATCTGGACCGTAATCTTGATTTCAAGGAGCAATCACGAAAGGTTGCAGCATGTTGCTATGGGATCTTGAGAATGATAAGAAATATCCTCCCTCTGATATCTTTTTCTGCCAGAAGATTGCTGGTTCATTTTGTCACGCCTTGACTTTGCCAACCACCTTTATCTGGGAGCCCCACACCTCACCACCAAAAAATTACAGATCATACAAAATTGTGCAGCACGTCTGCTTCTGAATAACCCCAAGTGCGCTTGCCTCACTCCACTGGCTTCCAATCCAGGAGAGGATCCAGTTTAAGGCATTGTGCATTGCACATAAAGCACTTTAAGGCAAGGGTCCACCAATTATCAGTTCTACCATTCAGCCCTACCACTCGAATAGAGCCTTGAGGTCAGACAATAAAGGATTGGTGGCTGTCCTGAAAATAAGAAGAATGCGAAGTGGAGGCCGTCTCTTTTCGTATAATGCCGCCAAGTTATGGAACCACTTCCCCCTTTTTATTCACCTTGATCCAAACTACCTGACCTTTTGGAAATTAATAAAAACATATTGATTTCCTTAATTATGCCCGGACCTGGAAGTTGCACCGCTGTCAGCACTGGAATGCCCCCAGGTAACCACGCACTTTAGAAATGTTTCTTCATTCATTCATTCATTCATTCATTTTCAGACATTTTCTCCCAGTCACAGATCTGAGTTGAATCCATCATCATTCTTTAGCTCACTGCGCCACCGCAGTTCAGACCCAGCTATATGCAAATCAGCCTTGACACTGTGCCTCAAGTAAATTGTCCAGCCCAAACTACCAAGCCAGGTCTTCACTGAACCGGAAACAAGCATCTTGGGACCTGTTTTGGGGTAACACACCTCTTAAACAAGGTTAGTTAGAATCCAGTGGCAAAGTGTGCAAGGGTCCCACGTCTGGGCAAATCTGTCAACTTTCAAGCTAGCCTGGCTGATGAGGGGTGTTGCCTTGAAACCAGTCCTAGGATGCTTGTTTCCGGTCCAGGGAGGACCTGGCTTGGCAGTTCGGTCTGGATTAATCCCATAGGGCACAGTGTCAAGATTGTTTTTTATATGGCTGGGTCTAAACGGGGGTGGCATGGTGAGGAAAAGAACAATGGATTTAACCCAGATCTATTGACTGGGGAGAATGTTTGATTTGCTCTGAATTCTGTCAATTATCTGTGTGTCTTTTGGTTTCTCGCTCTAAGTGCGCCAGGTATGTGCAGATGTGGGTCCCGAACTTACTGCGCCACTGCATTCAAGCTAGCTTGGCTGTTGAGGGGTGATTCCCTGAAACCGGTCCGAGGATGATTATTTCTGGTCCAGGGAGGACCTGGCTTGGCAGTTCGGTCTGGACTGTTCCCATGAGGCACAGGGTCAAGACTGATTTGATTATGGCTGGGTCTAAACTGGGGTGGCATGGTAAGCAAAAGAACGATGGATTTAACCCAGATCTATTGACTGGGGAGAATGTTTGATTTGCTCTGCATTCCGCCCAGCATCTGTGTGTCTTTTGCTTTTCGAAAGTAGGCATTTCTCTGCTGTCACTGCTCTGTGTGCCTGCAGCATGTCTCTAATACATGTTTTAGGTGGGTGACAGCTACACTTTGTGCATTCCCTCTAGACAGCCACAAACATAGGAAGGTTAGGTGTATCTGCATAATCCTCTGAATTCTGAGGGCTATTCTCTTAGCAGGAAGGGAGTGGGGAGCTGAGACTTACACCTGAATAGACAGTGTCCTGTTTCCCACAAAAAGGGCTGATAACCTGCTGCTGATAATCAGGAGCCAGGGCTGGGAAGAAAGGGCCTGTGTGCACTTCAAAGATCCTACTTTGAAGTCACAACACTTCAAAGGCACAACTGGGAATAAGTATTGGGTCTGTGAAGCGACCAATACACTATTGGATCTGTGAAGAACTCTGTCAGGATGAATAACTGCTGTGCTGCTACAGGGAATTCCACTTTGCTGGACTGCTGATCTGGAAAACTGCTTTTCAGCTCTGAAGTGCTGCCTGTTGTCAGCTGCTTGCTATCCTCTACCCTGCTGAGGAAAGTACTAGACCTACCTCACTTGAACCCAGAGTGATTCCAAGGGCTTACAAGGCTTGACCCCTATTCTGAAGTCTCAGGCCATCAAAGATTTACTCCAAGCCTGCAACAGCATCTGTGAGTCCTGCTTTGCCAAGTGGTACCAATCCAGACCTGGACCCTAGGAAGTGCTTTTTTCTGTGTTGACTCCCACAGAATCCACGCACCGATGACTTTGACCTGATAGGAACCGACGCAGCTCCCTTTGACGCCATCACAACTTATTTTATTTTTTTATTTGTAAAGCGCATTGGTACACCCACCAGTGTTTCCCACACTATAAATCTAATCTCACAACAATAGGGAGAAGGAAGAGATGCAGGCTCTTGAATCTCACCAAAAAAGGAACAGGGATTCACAGACCTCTAGACACTGCCTGCCTGTGACCTGACTATCCAGGATTTAAGTCCTTTGCGAAAGGCCAGGTGCTGCCCGATGACCTTGCTCCAACAGACTGGGCAATTTGACGATGACAGACTGCACGACTCAGCAACAATGCATTGCCTGCATCGTAAAGGGGTTCATCGGCGAGGTTCTCTGACTATGCAGATCAGCGCGATGCATCGCCTGCATCCATGGGATCGATGATGACGCTTCGCCTCTTCTGCTCCTAGCAACGGGTCCTCGAAGTCAACGCTTCCCCCAACCAAGGTACTTTTTCAGCAGGACCTAGGTGAGTCCTATAGCTGGCCTACCCTCCATCGCGCTCAGTCTGAACTACCCTAGTCTAGGACAACCAGATGTCCTCTATTGGTGCTTTTTGACTCTAAGCAGCATACTTTTGATTTCATCTTTCAAAATTCATCTTCCAAAGTTCTACTTATTGGGTTTTTGTTATTTTTGTCTTGCTTTAGTCAAAAACATATTATCTGTTTTTCTAAACATGTTTGGAGTATTTTTGTGCTGTTTTCATTGTGTTAATATGTGTTATAGCTCAGATACTTTACACATTGCCTCTTTGGATACAATTGACTGCTCTGAGGTTACTCAGAAAAGAGTGGTGATCCTTACTTGGCAAGGTGCATATCTCTGAAAATTAGAGACCCCATTTCTAACATTGGTGATCAGCGGAAAGGGTAGGACCTGTATTACTGCAATATCATATGGTAACTCATTGTACACTACAACTCTATGCTGTTAGACTTGGCATCTTGTGGCGTGTTTCCTCTAAGTTTTTGCTTTCTGCCCACCCGTTTTTCACTCTTTTTTTGCTGGCTTAAGTGTCTCTGTGCACTTTTTCTCACTGCTGATCAGTGGTAAAGTGCTCCTGTTGTAAACAGTGTTATGGATTGGTGTTTCCATGATTGGCATATTTGATTTACCTGTCAGTCCCTAGTAAAGTGCCCTGAGCGTGCCAGTGTCTGTAAATCAAATGCTGTTAGTGGGCTGCAGCACTGGATTGTGCCACCCACGCAAACGTCCTGTAAATGTAACTCTGGCCTGCCATTACAGAGCCTGTGTGCAGTCTGGGACTGCTGTGTCGACTTGGCTAGTGTACCCACTTGCCAGGCCCTAACCTTCCCTTTTCTGAGATGTCAATCACCCCTAAGGTAGGCCCAAGGTACCCCTGTGGGCAGGGTGCAGTGTATGTGAAAAGTAGGACATGCCCTGGTGTGTGTGGCATGTCCTGATTGTGAATTACCGCCAATTTCCTTTTTCACTGTTGCAAGGCTACCTGTTCCCATAGGACAGAATGGGGAGTTTGTTTATAATATCTTATAAACATAACTGGCCCCGAGAACTAGGTAGAAAAATAAAGTTTAGAACACCTGAACTCAGAATCTAAAGATGCATCTTTTAGTGAAGGTGATTTTTCCATTCTGTGTTTGAAAATACCACTTTCAGAAAGTATGTATTTTCTTGCTCAGCCATCCAGTAGGCCTCTGCTGGGGTTGTGGATTGGCTGTCTGGGTTTTGGATGACATGGGCTGGGGAGGGGCCGTGGCTCCAGATAGTGTAGGTGGGTCAGTAAAAGGGCTGAATAGACCTGGTCTGCATTTAGAGTAGGGGAGGAGGTTTCCTTTCACCTGAATTGGCCAGGTCTGCCTCTGGCAATGCCATCTGCATCTGCTGCAAGGAAGCCACACCAGAGAGGGCAGGACTGGTTCTGGCTGGGCACAGACACTCTCTGCCTGAGAGGACAAAGGGTTTTGGGCTATAAAATGTGGGGCCCAAACCCCTGAACTGTAGAACTCTTTTTGACAAAGAAGAATGCCAAGAAGAAGGGCTGGACAGGCTGTTAGGGGGAACTACCACTTTGCTGAGTGATTTGCTGTGTTGGCCTGCAGTAGCTGCTTCTGTCTTGGGCAGTGAAAGGACTGGACTGAACTTTCAACAGACTTCTTTTTGTGAGTTTCTCGATGGGCTTGAGGTAGAGCTTGCCTCAGAAGTCTCAGGAACAGCAAATACTTCAAGTTATGCCACCCTCAGCACTGGGGACTGTGTGTTTTGTGCTGCAACAGAAGAAAAAGCAACCCGACGCCATCTACAAAGCCGCTGCTGACTCCGTGTCCTAAAGGCACCACAGAGGGCACTGCCGCATTGCGACCCTGGTCTCACTGACAACGCCATCTGATGCCACCACCGAGATGCTGCTCGCTGCGCACTCCGCACTGCCTCGCTTCACGATGCCACTTTGGTATCCCCGACGACACTGCTTCCCGCCAACATCAACGCCGCTGCTTGCACCGTGGTTCGAGGGCCCCGCTCGTAAAGTTACACAACGCATCACCCTGATCCCGCACCACAGCCTTGGCCTACTGTCGCCATTGACTCCAGTTCGTCAACCAACGACCGCGCTTCAGCAATGATGACACCGCTTCTTGCACCGTGACCTGCTAGCAACGCGACGAGCACCGCATCACTTCACACTGTGACACTGGTCTCACCGGTGATGCCACCTGACGCTGCCACCGAGCCGCTGCTCGCACTGCGACCTGAGGGCATCACACGCTGCACTGCTGCTCTCCACACCACAACACCTGACCCCTGCCGATGCCAGCGCTCCTGACTTCAACCGCGAGGAGTTCGATCTGCAACAGGTGTGACTTCAAGGGCCCGACGACTCCTACACTGACCTCCAGAACCGACGCCTGTGGACGCCGTGCTTTGGGAAGCTCAACGAAGAGGTCGCCCGACACCGTAGCCGGCTGGCGATGCCGCGGTCAGCCAGAACTGTTTGGAATTGTTTCTTCATGACTCCGTGATAGCCCCAGAGGGAGCTATTGACTTCAAGGATCTGTTTTTCAAGGTTATTTTGATAACTGAAGAATTCTAAGCACTGTATTGTGGATTTTTATCGTTTTTGGTCTTGACTAAAGTATATAAAAATATAGGTGCTATTTTTCTAAATTGGTGTGGTATCCTTTTGTAGTGCTTACACTGTATTACTGTTGGTTATGTGCAAATGCTTTACACACTGCCTCTAAGATAAGCCTGACTGCTCTTGCCAGCTACCAAGGGGGTGAGCAGGGGTTATTTTACGAGTATAACTCCCTTCTCCTGACTACTTGAACAATGTGCAAACCCTTGCCAACTAGACTCCCATTTCTAACATATGCTAACACCAATTTGAGTCTTTTTCAATTCTCCCTGATTGGCCTTTTTCATTTTTGGGAAAACAATGTCTCTCTCTGGAGAAGCCACACCAGCATCTGCATCTGGAGTCATTGATTTTGAGCTGATCAAGTTAGAATCCTATGCTGTGGCCCGGCTTAAAGATATTTGCACAGAATTGTATGAGTCCTCGAGTGGCTTCATCCATAAGGAGGAGCTGCAGAAAGCTCTGAGAGCCCGTGCAGAGGCCCAGAATGCAGGGACTGAGGTTCCAGAGGAGTAGGAGGAGGAAATTCAGGTGAAGGACGATGGAATGATTTTGGAGTGTGCGCTGGCTCTGGAACTGCCTGTAGAGGGGGACAGCAACTTACTAGAAGCAGTGGTGATCCCCATAGCAGGGAGCAGTATCTTTTCCAAGAACATGTCCCCATGGCAGACAGAAGGGAGGAAAGAAAGCTAAAATTGGAGCTTGATAAGCTGGAGCAGGCACACAAACTTGATTTGGCTGATAGGGAGCAGGTCCTTGCCATATTTCATGAGAAGTAGCAGGCCCTTAATAGATTTCAGAAAAACAAGCTTTAGAGAAGAGGAGACTAACTATAGAGAAGTGGAAGATGTCCCATCAGCTGAGTCTCAGACAGTTGGACATAGGAGCCCCCCTACAAGTAGGGTCCAGCCAGAGCAATGGTGGCAGAATACCTGCAGTGTCCACTGATGAGTCCAGAGTCAGGATACCCAAAGATTTGGTTCCCAGTTATGGAGTGGGGGATGATATAGATGAGTGGTTTGTAACCTATGAAGTGTCTCTGAGAGCGCACAAGGTTCCAGAGGAGTTCTGAGTGGTAGCTTGTGGAGGTATATGCCCACAGTGAGAAGGGACGCACGCCTTACACAAGAGGTAGAGAACCAGACATGCAACGCTACAGTGTAGGCCATCTTAGTCAGCAAGTTTGGGTTGACGTATAGGCAACAGTTCAGGGCCAGCCACAAACTCTCTACACAGACAGGGGTGGATTTCTTGGATTATGCTAGTAAGGGACTGAGGGTTGAATGAGGGTCAGCAAGGTTGATGATTCTTCAGGGATGTACACGTTAGTTTTAAAAGAGCACATGCTTAAGCATTGTTTACCAGAGCTGTGCCAAGACCAGGTTGATTGCAAGCTTGCTGACTCCTTGAAACTTGCTGAGGAGGGGGACATCTGGGTCAGCACCAGAGTGTCCAAGAAGGCATCGGGGGCACTACCAAAAGGGTGTTCTCACCAAAAGCAGGAGGGGGGATATAAATAGACAGAGTTCTATGAAGGCCCCAAAACAATTTGCTAAAGAAAGGGTCTGGTTCTCATTCTCAATATGGCCACCAGAAGAAAAAGTACCCTAACAAGAGACAGCAGCCCAAACCCATCAAGTGCTATAAGTGGACACTACAAGGGGGATCCCAAGTGCCCAAAAAGAGCACCACCTCCCACTGAAGGAAAGATTCCAGGAGTGGTTAGTGCAGTGCCGGGGGGAGGAGTTTGTCCCAGTTAATTGGGGTGTAGTTTAGTGGGGTTACCCTGGTGTCCTTGGTGGCAGTGAGGCTCTGAGGGATACAGGTGCCAGCTGACCAGTGGTGGCCGGCATGGGTCGTGGATGATGGGGTGGGCATGTCAAGTACGGGGGGTTCATGAGGGGGGGTCGCGTGCAGGGGGTCGGCTGGGCGTGTAGCGCAGTGGGTCAGACATGTTTAAGAAAAGCATAAAAAACACATTAAACAAATTAAAATTAAAATTACCTTTGCGCCAGTTCCCATGTCTCCATTCCCGCTCTTCTCCTTCTTGGATGGAAGCAAAGCCAGGCCCCACTGACCAATCACAATGCTACAATGCAGCATTGTGATTGGTTTTGAGTGTCCTGGTTCGACACTCAACCAGGGAATGGGGTCTGGGATTGTTCTCCACACAGCCTGTAATGCATCCTGCATGGAGAACCGGGAATGTGTGCATGACTGGGTTGGGCAGCCCAAGAGGGCCGACTAAGCAGTCATTGCACACTTGGGAGTGGGCAAACCACTCCTCCCCTGCCCTGATCAGAGAGCAGATCATCCCCTAGCAGCAGTCGCTAAGCCAAGCAGTGCGAAGCATGAAATGATAATAACTTAAATGATCATTCTATGCTTCTTCTTCGTACGTCTCAAAAGCAGTGGGGCGACCATGGAGCATGACTATGGTAAGGAGTCAGCAGCTATCCCCAGAGCAGATGATTCCCAATGCATTCCACCAGGTTGTGGCAGTTGACAACAGAGAGGGTCACTGACCAGTGGCCCTTGTTTTATTTGCGTGGTGTGGGGGATTCAGGTTTTCTGAAGGTGTTTGTGAGCCCTGCCATCCCTGTGAGTTGTTTCCATTGTAATGACCTTGAGCTCACTGCCTGGAAGGAAGTGGAGCTTAAGGCTCATGTGGAGAAGTTGGGGTTACCTGAGTGGATCTGAACTGCGACAAGGTCCATGGCTGCCCAGGATAGGAGTCAAAAAGGGCTGTAGCCTGGAATAATGGCACTGCCAGCTGCTAAGAAGGAGAAAGGCAGAGAGCATGGGAAACCAGCTCCTAAATGCCTTCCCAGTGAGGTGGATGGGGCACCTGCGGTGGTCGCCAAAGAGCCAACTGAGGAGGGCACTACTCCCCTTGGTGATCTGCCTGAGCTTGTCAGAGGGCATGTGGACATAGGACCTGCCAAGGAGGAGTTCTGTAGGGCACAGAGGGAGTGCCCAACCCTTGTGGGACTGAGGCAACAGGCAGCAGCAGGTGATGCCTCTTCCTGAACGGGAAGGTAGTGGGGATCTGATACGTACACCTAAATAAGCATTGTCCTGTTTCCCAGACAAAGCACTGACTACCCCATTGTTAGAAATGAGGGTCTCTAGTTGGCAGGTTTTTACCCTGTCCAAGTAGGGACCCTTCGTTCTAGTCAGGATAAGGGAGCTACACTTCTACAATAACCCCTGCTCACCCCCTTCGCAGCTGGGTACCAGCAGTCAGGCTTATCTAAGAGGCTGTGTGCAAAGTGTTTGCACATAACATACAGTAATACAGTGCAAACACTAGAAAATGACACATCCCAGTTTTAGAAAAATAGTCAATATTTATCAGTGTAAAACAACAACAAAACAATAAAAATCTAACATACAGTACTCAAGATACGCATTTTTCAAGAATAAGCTTAAAATATAGTTTTTCGAAGTTGATAGCCCCTATCATGGCAACATGACGAAACAAATCCAGCTGTTCAGGCCAACTACGAGGTCGCAGGCCAGCTATGGTGTCAGGAAGACCCACAAACAGAACCTTGGAAATGCAGGGTATTGTGGAGCTTGCGATGAGCTCTGAAGAGGCGTTGTCATCGGAAAAATCAGTTCCGGAGGTCGGTGCAGGTGTCGTCGGGCCCTTGAAGTAACACGCATTGCAGATCGAACTCTGTGAGGTTAAAGCCAGGAGCTCTGACAACAATGGTTTCGGGCTGCGATGTAAAGCAGGATGTTGCGACGTGCAGTGCCCACAGGTCACGGTGCAGGCAACAGCTTTGTGACAGCGTCTGCCATCGTCAGGGAGACCAGGACTGCGGTGTGAAGCGGAGCAGTCACGGGCAGGTAGCGGTGTCGTCATTGTTGAAGAGCTGTCATCGGTAGACCCAAGAATGCATTGCGAAGCGGGGCTATGCTTAGTGTGGTGCCCACAGGTCGTGGTGCAAGCAGCAGCATCGGTTGACAAAACTGGAGTCGACGTCACTGATGTCGGTGGACCAGGACTGCTGGCGGGGCGATACTTAGTGTAGCTCACAAGTGTCGTCCACAGGCCACAGTGCATGCCACGATGTCGATGTTATTAACTTAACTAAGTAAAGAGCAAGTGTACATTAATCAGCTCAAAACAAAAATACATAATATAGAGACAAAGATATGGGCATAGAATAGACAACAGTATTGAAAGTCAAGCAATCCTTTTAATTCATTGCTCCACAATTGCACTAATCAATAGTAATTCATTGACATAACTTATTACATTCCATGGTGGTTGCCCCACCAGAGCGTGCAACAAAGCAAAGGGTGCAGAAAAAGGGTGTGATTAAGAAGGAAAAGAGGAGATCAATTGAGAAGTGACATAACAAATTTACAAATTAATTACTCTGTACAGCAATGGGTCATCAGTCACCCAAACTGCAAGACCTGGCCACTAAATTAATCAGAACACAACACCATCTCATACATTGTACACGAATAAATCATAAATTTTGCACAACAACGTAGAGAATATTGCTGGGGTCCAGGTTATATATCTATCAAGCGTCAACGTTTCGACTCGTCTTATGGCCATACGGAATCTTATGCCTGGGCCGTGCGAGTCTTCATCAGGACAAAGGGGCAACCAGGGGATTAGTGATGTCCCTACAAAGAAGAATAAATAAACTTTACACTGTCGTCTCTATCTAACAGTTTCTCTAGAAAATGCCCACAGGGTACAATTAACTTACACTGACTGGTTTCAGATTTTCAAGAATCCACCGCTGCTAGCTGGTGACTCTATATCCTACAAAAGGGGAATAAGTAGACCTAATTTCAATCATGGTTAGTAAGTATATACTACTTTTAAAAAGGGGGGATAAAACCAGTTCAATTACCTTTTTCATTCCAAATAGGCACCGAAAGGCTCAAGGGAGGGTAGTAATTCGATATTCCTGTAAGAATATATGGGGCGTATTAGTATCAAAAATATTTGATCTGTTTGCCTCTCCTAACATGAACAGGGAGAAACAACAAAGTTACCTGCGAGTTTAGTGCAGTAACTTATCCTCCAACCTTGATTGCCAATAGGGTTTTTAAAGTCATTTCGCGTTGTATCAGATTACTGCAAGAGAGGAGTAAAACAAATGAGACACCCCCCTCAGAGTCGACTGTTGGATAACTCAACCCTCGAGCCCCCAGGACCAAACACTCACCGTCGAGCGTCTTCAAGGAGGTATACACGGGGACAGCACACTGTTGCCGGGCATCCGTGAGAGAACCGCCGGATGGTTCAAAGATATAGAAAAGGGACTCCGTGTCCTCTATTGCAGACTACAATGATGTCGATAGACGAACAACCGTCACCACACTCATAATTAAATGTGTGCAAGAGTTATTAGTTTGTTAGTATATTAGTATTCTCGATGAGCCCCCTCGCTAGGAATATTAAGGGCAACGACGTGGTAAAAACACATACTAATGGGCTAATTGCGTGTAAAACTATGGCGGCCATCTTGGAATGGGTACACGATCGGAAGCAAAACTGGATTGTGTGGTGATAGAAACATGGATTGCTACCAAGGAAATAGGTCTCACTACTTCGTTTCTTTATGAAATGCGATTGGGATTATATACATATATACAAGATACATGAACAAAAAATTATATAAAACATTATATAAAACGTTACATTATACACTTATATTTACAAGTTCAACAACAATGTCTAAATAGGCTCATAGAGCCCAGTTACTACAAAAAAACTAAGTTTAAGATATTTGATACAGCTTACTTAGAAATGTCGTCTCAATATAAATTTAACGAAATATACACCCTTGCAGAAATGTTCTTTCTTGCCGGCGATATTTCAGGACGGGGTAATGCATAGGTGGAATGATTTAGGTATTAATAAGCTAGGTGATCTGTTTATAGAACAAGATTTTGTATCATTTGAACATTTGATAAACACTTATCACATACACCGATCCGATTTTTTTAAATACCTCCAGGTTCGAAGCTTCTGCCTACAAAAGCTTTCCCAGTCATTAATTTTTTGGGAGAAAATTGAAATTCTAGAAGCAATAGAACACCGACAAAGAATCGGATTTCTGTATCAATTTATTTTGGAAAAAAGAGAGGACGATTTAGAGGTGGTGGCGAGCAAATGGCAGCAGAAATTAAATATCCCCTTTCTAAATATAGAGAGAAGTTTAGCAATCGCTAGAAAGGTTTTAATGAATGGGTCATTAATTAGTCAGCATTATATGTCTATATTCGGACTGTATTATACACCGGGGAAGATAGCCAAATGGAGTGTCGGACGTGGGACGAGTTGTAGCCGTTGTAATCTTTATGGAGCTGACGCTATTCATATGTTTTTTAATTGCCCAAGATTGGCAAAATTTATTGCCGATGTGGAGCATTTTCTCACAGCCGAATTGGGTATTTCAACTAAATTAACCGCATCTTTGGTTTTGTTCGGGTGTGAAGAAAATGCCTCTAACTCAATCTCAGATTCAGTATCTGGGTTTGTTTTTATAAGTATGTCTGTTTTCCGTTTCTGTGTCACGTCCGGCTGGCTTGATGAAGAACCACCAAATATTATTTTGTGGCGAAATAAGCTTCTCTCTTTGTATCATCTTGAAACTGCATTGTACAAACTGAAAGCTATAAGAAGGAAGACATTTGGCTGTAAATTATGGCTTCCAGTTACTAACTGGATTGAAAAGTGAGAAATTATGGAAGTGAATCATATTAGTATTTCTGCCTTTGACTCGATGTATATAGGTGCTTCTCTTCTTGTACTTTTTTTTTTTCTGCAAATGCCTAATAAAAGTAATAAATAAAAAAAAAAAGAAACTGTTAGATAGAGACGACAGTGTAAAGTTTATTTATTCTTCTTTGTAGGGACATCACTAATCCCCTGGTTGCCCCTTTGTCCTGATGAAGACTCGCACGGCCCAGGCATAAGATTCCGTATGGCCATAAGACGAGTCGAAACGTTGACGCTTGATAGATATATAACCTGGACCCCAGCAATATTCTCTACGTTGTTGTGCAAAATTTATGATTTATTCGTGTACAATGTATGAGATGGTGTTGTGTTCTGATTAATTTAGTGGCCAGGTCTTGCAGTTTGGGTGACTGATGACCCATTGCTGTACAGAGTAATTAATTTGTAAATTTGTTATGTCACTTCTCAATTGATCTCCTCTTTTCCTTCTTAATCACACCCTTTTTCTGCACCCTTTGCTTTGTTGCACGCTCTGGTGGGGCAACCACCATGGAATGTAATAAGTTATGTCAATGAATTACTTTTGATTAGTGCAATTGTGGAGCAATGAATTAAAAGGATTGCTTGACTTTCAATACTGTTGTCTATTCTATGCCCATATCTTTGTCTCTATATTATGTATTTTTGTTTTGAGCTGATTAATGTACACTTGCTCTTTACTTAGTTAAGTTAATGATTATTTACTGATAAATTCAGCTAAAAAGTATAGAGGTCTTGGACCCTTGTTTCTTTATAACGTACCATACCCAGGTCCTGTACCTTACTGGGTTACCCCATTATTATAATGGTTACGATGTCGATGTTAGCATGGAGTGGGGGCGTTGGTGGTACCAGGGTGGCAATATGAAGCGAGAGGATGTGAGGTGCGGTGTCCACAGGTCACAGTGGAAGCATCGGCGACGGTGATGGTGACAAGTGGTGGTGGCTCTGAGATCAGGGTTGGGTTGTGAAGTGGGACAATGCTTTGTGTTCTCCAAGAGCTGTGTCAAGGTGCAGACAGCGTCATCAGTGACGAAGTCGCGGAGTCAGTGGTGATACCAGGACTGTGACGTGAAGCGATGCAAGGTGAGGTGCCCACAGGTCATGGTGCAAGCGGTGGCTAGATGATGGTGTCAGAGAGACCAGGGTTGGGTTGTGGAATGGGGCGATGCCCTGGGCTTTGCCTACAGGTCACGCAGCTGGCAGTGGAATTGTTGGTGGTTTTGTAGTTGTTTTTCTTCTTTGATGTTCCAGAGACTTCCAAAAGTAGCCAAGGTCTACGTCAAGCGCTTGGAGAAACTTAGGCAATAAGTTGCAGAAAGTTCAGTCCAGTCCTTTCACTGCCCAAGACAGAAGCAGGCACTGCAGGCCAACACAGCAGAGTACACAGCAAAGTGGTAGTTCCTTGTGACAGCTTCTCAAACTCATCTTCTTGGCAGATTCCTTAGTCTAAAAGAGTTCTAAAGTTGTGGGGTCAGAGCCCCAATACTTATACCAGTTTTAGTCTTTGAAGTTGGCAAACTTCAAAGAAGAGTCTTTCTTTCCTTATTGGAACCAGTTCTATGCTCCTTAGTCAAGCCACGCTACAGGGGGTGGAGACAGCATTGTGAAATACAGACAGCCCTATTCAGGTGTCAGTGACAATGCCTTACACCATTCTAGCTTAGGAAGATCCATCAGCATATGCAGGGCACACCGCAGGTGCCTTTGTGTGAGTGTTTGGAGTGAATGCACAAACAGCCCCTGCCAGTCTAAACCAGACGTGGATTCCACAGGCAGGCTGAAACTAAGTCCAGCATACTATCAAAAACAGAAGGTAAGAAAGCAAAAGGATAGGGAAAATACAGTAAAACACCCCTACTTGGGGTCTGGGGCCAGGACTGGGAAGGAAGGACCTTTGGGTACTTCAACGATCCTTCTTTCAAGTCACCCCCATTTCACAGGCATGACTGGATATAAGTACTGGGTCTCTGACCCTACAAAGGCAAAACACTACTGGACCTGTGAGGAACTCTGTCAGAAAGAAAGACTGCTGTGTTGCTACAAGAACTGCCTGTTTGACGGACTGCTGATACGGAAGAACTGCTTATTTTGCTCTGAGGTGCTCCTTGTTGCCTGCTGCTTGCTTCTCTCTGCCCGGCTGAGGAAAAGGACAGGACCCACATCACTTGAACTGAGATTGTCTTCAAGGACTTGGTGGCTTGCCCCTTGTTCTGAAGTCTGGGGCCTTTAAAGGCTTCCTCCAATCCTGAAACATCAACTGGACTCTGCCATCTGTGCGTCCTACCTTAACAAGTGGTGCCAATCCAGTGCTGGACCTTGAAAGCACTTGTTTCAGTGCTGACCCAGCAGAATCCACACAACGAAGACTTTGTGCCAATCTGAACCAACTAATTACCCTTTGATGCTGACACAGCTACTGCTCAATGACATTGCTCCAACAGGCTGCGCAGCGCGACCCCAGTGGAATGTGTGGCTCAGCACCACATCGCCTGTATCGCCAAGGGGTTGGTCAACAAGGCTTCACTGACTGCGCGGATCAGAACAGATGGATTGCCTGCATCCACGTGATTGACGACAACACCTTGCCTCCTTTGCTCCTCGCATCAGATCCTTGACTTCGACACTTCCTCCTTCCAAGGTACTTTTTCAGCAGCACCTGTCTGAGTCCTGTAGCTGGCCTGCCCTCCATTGCGGTCAGCCTGAACTTTGGATTTACCCCGGTCTAACACGGCCAGATGTCCCCAGTTGGAGCTTTATGACTCCAAGCACTATATTTTTATTTAATATTTAAAAATTCATAAGTCAGATTCAACCAATTGGATTTTTGTTGTTTTGTGATTGTTTTACTCAAAACAATATTATCTATTTTTCTAACTCTATGTTGAGTATGTTTGTGGTCTTTTCATTGTGGTACTGTGTGTGTGTGTGTGTGTGTGTGTGTGTGTGTTTGTTTGTTGCAAAAAACTTTACAGATTGTCTCTTCAGATGTCTGACTGCTCTGTGCCAAACTACCAGAGGGTTGAGCACAGGTTATCTTTTAGTGTGTATCTAGCTTACTAGAGGGGTGGTCCCTACTTGAAGAAGGTGTATACCTATGCCAATTAGAGATCCTATGTTCAATATTGGTTGATCAGCGTTGAGGATAGGACTAGTGTTTGTGCAATACCATATAGAAACGTATTGTTCACTACAACTCTATACTAAGATCAATTCAAGCCTTTTTCAATTCTTTCTGATTGGCTTTTTTGCTAAACCATGCCTCTCTCTGGAGAAGTCACACCAGTATCTGCATCTGGAGTCATTGTTTTTGAGCTGGCAAAGTTAAAATCCTATACTGTGGCCCGGCTTAAAGATTTTTGCAAAGAATGTCATTTGCCCATGAAAAGCTTCACCTAGAAGTCGGAGCTGCAAACGGCTCTTAGAGCATGGGTAGAGGCCCAGAATGCTGGGACTGAGGTTCCAGAGGAGGAGGAGCAGGACATTACAGAGGAGGAGGATGACCTTGATTTTGGAGTCTGGGGTGGCTTTGGAACTGCCTGTGGTGATCCCCAAGACAGGGAGCAGTGTCTCCTCAAAGAACCTGTCGCTAGAGGAGCTGGCAGACAGGAGGGAGGATTGAAAAGTAAAACTGGAGCTTGCCAAGCTGGAGCAGGGACAGAAACTTGCCTTGGCTGAGAAGACAATAAACAAAAAAATGAAAGGTAATGTTTTGTATTTTTATTTTCAATTATTTTATTGACTTCAATGTTTTTATTTAGTACTTTTCTATTTAGTATTTCAATTTTTTAAATTTATATTTGTTAAGACCTTATGTACACAACAAAAACTAATCAAACAATACATATTTACAATACATTTTAAAAAATCATCATTCAAGCTTTCAAACATACATCTCTCATACCATTACAAACAGCAAAAATATGAAATTTAAATGAGTGCTGGAATAGAAAATATTCACAACAAAGCCATTACACAATTAATATTTTCAACAAAAGCCTATTTTGTTCCAGTTTATGTAACTTTCTCTATTTGTGCTTCTAAACAGTCTACGCGTTTCGAACTCGCGTTATTTGGGAGTTCTCATCAGGACCATAGTCTCTCTCTCATCGGAATATAGAGGAAGATGAATTGCCCCCGACGTATACACAAATTTCGTTGCATACACAAATGTCCTGCTGTCTTTTATTCTGTGTTTAACTTTTTTACACACAGCCTGGCTGTCGCACCACGTGGGGAGGGAAGCTCTGGCGTCTATATAAGTACATGTGTCTCTGCCTTGTCCGGCTGAGAAGATGCAAGCCCTGGCCAGATTGGAGATGACGCTGGCCATTGCCAGATTGGAGGAAAAGCAAGCTCTAGGAGAGAGAAGACTAGCCATGGAAGAGAGGAAGATGTCCAATGAGCTGAGTCACGGAGAACTGTACATAGGAGCCCACACCTGGTTGATTGCAAGCTTACTGACCCCAGGAGGTTTGCTGAGGAGGCAGACAACTGGGTCAGCACCAGAGTGCCCAAGAAGGTATCTGGGGGTACTCCCAAAAAGAGTGGTCAGGGTTCCTGCCAGAAGAAAGAGGGGGGACATAAAAAGACAGAGTTCTCTACAGGCCCCCAAAACAACCTAAAGTGGAAAGGGTCTGGTTCTCATTCCCAGTCTGGCCACCAGAAGAAACATTACCCTGGCAAGAATCAGCAGCCCAATCACATCCAGTGCTAGGAGTGGTTTGAGTATGGATACCGCAAGGGGGAGCCCAAGTGTCCACTGGATATGCAAAGGGGATTCTAAGTGTCCCACTAGAGGAAAGATTCCAGGATTGGCTAGTGTAGTGAAGGGGAGGGAATTTGTACTAGTTAATGGGGGGAGTTTAGTGGGGTTACCCTAGTGTTCCTGGGTGACAGTCAGATGATGCCTAAGATCTATGTGCCCTCAAATACAACAAGGTAAGTATAAGCAATGGGTTACCATAAATGGACATGGTGGGGAGACTCTGACGGATACAGGAGCCAGCATGACGATAGTAAAAAGTCACCTGGGGTACCTAAAGCAGGTGATTTCAAGTGCAATTCACCAGGTTTTGGTGACTGACAACAGAGAGGGTCACTATTCAGTGGCCGTTGTTCCATTTGAGTGGGGGGGGGGTCAGGTTTTCTGAAGGTTGCTGTGAGCCATGCCTGTGGACTGTTTGCTTAGTAATGAGCTTGAGCACACCACCTGGAAGTAAGTGGAGCTCAAGGCTAATGTGGGGATGTTGGGGTTACCTGAGTGGATCTGTGCTACGACACTGAGTGGAACTGTGCTGCCCGGGATGGGAGTCAAAATGGGCTGGAGATTGGAATAATGGCCCAGCCAGCAGCTAAGAAGGGGAAAGGCAGAAGAGGGTGTGGGAAACCAGCCCCTTAATGTCTTCCCAGTGAGGTGAATGTGGCACCTGCGGGGGCCGCCCTATACCCCACTGAGGAGGGCATTGCTCCCCTTGGTGACCGATATCCGAAACCGGTCCCAGGATGCTTGTTTCCGGTCCATGGAAGACATGGCTTGGCAGTTCGGGCTGGACTGTTCCCATGAGGCACAGGGTCAGACTGATTTGCATATGGCCATGTCTGAAATGGGGTGGCTGAGTGGGCTAAAAAATGGTGATGGATTAAACCCAGATCAGTTGACTGGGGGTGAGTGTTTGATTTGCTCAAACGCTCCGTCCATCATCCCCTTTTGTATACCCTTGGTGACCTGGCTGAGCTTGCTAGTTTTCAACAGGCTGAAGCGCAAGCAGCAGGTGAGCCCTCTGGGAGGTATCACATTAGGATAACCTCCTTTATCGTGAGCCTAAGGCTCATGTGCCGGGGACAACAAGGGCCCTATTGGTCACCCAATTCTACAGGGCTTTCCTACTGGAGCTGGCTCACAAACTTCTCCTGGCAGGACATGTGGGCCAAGACAAGACCTCTGCAGGACTTCACCCCCAATTGTATTGTCCTTGTAACAATACTTCCTCAGATGCATTTTGTAGGACTTATGTAATGTGCCAGGCCAGTGGGAAGACAGGGCAGAGAATTAAAGACCCCCATAATCCCTTGCCTGTCATTGGCATACCGTTTGAGCATGTGGGCATCAACATTGTTGGGCCTACGGATCCCCAGATTGCTTCAGGCAACATGTTTATCCTGGTTCTGGTGGATCATGCCAATATGTACCCAGAGCAAATCCCTCTGAGGAGCACTACTGCACCTGCAGTGGCAAAGTCCTCGATGGAGATTTTTATCTGAGTGGGTTTCCCCAAGGAAGTGGTGTCTGACAGGAGCACCAACTTCATGTCTGCTTACATGCAGCCAATGTGGAAGGAGTGTGGGGTAACCTTCAATTACTCCACTATTTATCACATACAAGCAAATGCGCTTGTTGAGAGATTCAACAATAACCTGAATGCATGATTAGAGGCCTGCTGAGGCCTTGAGGACTATATTGGACATCTTTTTGTCATGTATGTTGTTTACCTACAGGGAGATACTAAAGAAGGGAGTGGGCTTCAGCCCCTTTGAGGTTCTGTATAGGCACCCTGTCAGAGGACCTCTGAGTTTGGTGAAGAAGGGGTGGGAGCAAGCTCCCAGGAAGACTCCCCAGGATGTAGTGAGCTACATGCTAGCCTTCAGAGGCTAAATTACTACACTGTGGGACCAGGCTTCAGGCAACTTCAAAGCCATTCAGGATGTCATGAAACAGTGGTATTATATCTACCACTATAGAATTGAGTCCTGAGCAGAAGGTGTAGGTGATGGAACCGGTGGACCCCATGGGTCTCCAGGATCATTGGACTGAGCCCTATCAGGTGACGGAGAGAAAAGGTGAGGCTACCTACCTGGTGGACCTTAAGACCACTAGCCAACTCCTCAGGGTACTCGATATTAATTGCCTCAAACCCCACTTTGAGAGGTCTGAGCTCACCATGAGGTTGGGGAAAGATGGAGAAGAGAAGGAGGAGAGTGAACCTCTCCCTGACCTCTTAAACTTCAAGGAGGATCTGTGGAGGGAGTAATACTGTCCCCAGTCTGACTCCTGAACAGCAGAGGGACTGCCACCAAGTGTTGGGGCAGTACTCCTGTCTCTTGTCCCTCATCCCTATGACCTACCCACCTGAGTACCCAAGATGTGGATTAAGAAGAAAAACTCCCTGTCAGGAATGCATCTTACAGGTTGTCTGATAAGGTGAGGCCAGCATTAAGAGTAAACACTCTAAAATATTAGAATTGGGGGTGATGGAACCCTCCAGTAGCCCCTGGTCTAGTTCTGTGGCTCTGGTACCAAAGGCTGCCCCATCGGGCACCACATCGGAACTCAGGTTCTGTGTGATTATAGAAGGCTAAAGACAGATGCTCACCCCTTCCCCAAGGCTGATGAGCTGGTTGACCGGTAAGGGTACTGGCAGATTACCCTAACAGACGGAGCAAAGGGAAGGCAGCCTTCTCCACTCCAGTGGGCCATTACCAGTTTAAGGTGATGCCCTATAGTCTCGAAAATACCCCTGCAACCTTCCAGAGGTTGGTGAACCTGGTCGTTGTTTGTTTGGAGGCCTTCTCAGCTGCCTATTGTCGTGTAGTTCCTATAGTACCCATGCCGGACCCTCATATTTGGATAACATAGTCTGTGAGATTGGCGGTAGACTGGTTCCGTATACTCCCACCAAGAAATGTAGCCTATTTGCATTTAAGCTTGCTCACAGTGCCACTAGTGCCTCCTCTTATCGGGGAGAGATTAGTTTCTGGCAACCTTAGAAAATGACATCCCTGATACCTCATTATGGTGGAAACAATGTAGTACTTTTCGTTCAGTCACTCGTGCTTCTTTGGTTTATCTCAGAGATACAAAGAGTAAACAGTCTGGGCATTTCTATAACAGTTTATTAAACAGTTGTTATTCTTGTGTAAAATATATGAGCTGCAACAACCATTAGACAGTAGCAGAGATATATAAATAGCAGTACCATGAATAGAAAAGCATAGTACAGTTCTATCATTGTGCAAGAAGCATGAATGCATGCATGAATATAAAATGCTTGATAAAAGTGCGCGTACTCCTACGATGCCTATCTAGTTGTACCTAAGTGAACCTATCATGTGAGTAGGTGTAAAGCCAAGAATCCCTCTAGGATTTAGTCGAACCCCACTACCTGAAGTGTGAGATTGTCGTAGCCCTTCTTGGTTTCGAGTTGGACACCCTGCAAGGGATGTTCAGACCACTTTCAGCTGGAGCGTCTGCATGCAGTAGCCTCAGCGTGTCTGGCCAGTGTGTCAGCATGGAAGTCTCAGTTCCCTCTGACTACTGCTAGCAAGAGGTGCTGTATTTATATAGAAAAGAATATAGAGTCCCTTTGTCTCTTGTTATTGTACTAGCCATTGTTGGGTATAAGGATGACGTATGTGATGAACCTTGTGCGTAGATATTAGGAAGGTGGTGTATAGCCCCTGCCTGGTTTCCAAGTAGCCTTATGAATATTCATTCATGCTGTGTCAATCTAAAGATGAAGTCATAGAACACTATTGTTCAGGGAAACCATCCTTCTGCACCCAGGCCTAGAACTAGGTAAAAGGTTCAGTCCATAAAAGGCTTTCGATCCTTAAAAGGCTTGTTACTGTTTAATGTAGGGGAGGTGATGTAGGTGAAAGGGTATGATGTACCTGCACCTATATTAGGGTACCTATATGAAACATAACAACCACTCCTCTTCCGTATATTCAATAATAATAATATGGAACCAAACCACTGATTTTACCAGGTATCATCGCATAAGTTTATCAATGAGCCATTTAAAAAAATCTCTTCTAAATGTTAAAATCGTTTTTTAAAACTTTTTTTTTAAAAAGGGAACAAAATGTTCTCTGAAAAATCACTTCTCAAAATTGTTCTGTAAGTCACAGTCCTAAATGAGTTCATTTATACAGGTCAAACCCCTACAAGCCTTTTAGAAGGCCCTGCTTTTCTAGCGAAAGTGTCAATTTTTAGGAAATGTTCCAAATTTAGTTCGTTTTAAAAGGAAAATCCGAGTTCTTCCCCAGCACACGAAGAGCCAATTATAGATTAAATGTCCTGGCTGGGAGATGCAACCTCATCGTTGCTTGCGGAAGCAGGGACGATCCTTGCAACACCTCGCAGTGAACGTCAATGGAGCACAGATGATATGCAGTACTGCCAACAACTGGTGTAGAGGCAGCCGGTGCTGTTGTCGATACCTGCGTGCAAGTGGTGCTAGTGGTGGAGCTAAATCTCACTCCAGAGTTAAAAGGCACCTGCGAATTCTGAAGTAATGCAGTCGTCAATATAGGAAAACGCTGGGGACATTGCCAAGCATGAGACCTCAAGGGTTCCAGTCTGGTATTCAAGTCCGCAGGCGTGTCATTTGCGAGTGTCAGACAGAGGTCCAACACGGATTCTTCACCACAAAACAGGCATCGAATAACAGGTAAGATGCAGTCCATCCAGACTGGTCTAAACGGTTGGAACCAAGAGGCACTTAGTTCCCGTAGAAGAGGTGTGCCTAGATGCCGTACCATAAGTACACAGTATTTCCGCTCCAGGAGCGCTTTCGAAATCTCATTGGTGATTGGGCCGTTCATTGCGTAGCAGGTAAACCACAATCAGGATTCCAGCTATTGAGAGCAGGATCAGAGGTAGTCCTCCAAAAAATGCTTCTCAATACGGAGTGTATAATGTTTGGAATAACTCAGAGGACTGTCTGAAAGGTGCTAAGAAATCCTGACCCTATGGGCTTAAATAGGTGTACAATACCACTCGTATCTGCAAAATGAATGGAGGAGTTTGTATGTATAAGTGCCTGTATCTCAGTCGAGGTCCTTGCGAGTTGAAGATCAAAGGTCTCTCGAGCGTAGGTTAAGGGTACAGTTTGCTGTGAAAGCATAGCTTTCAGTCTGCTGAAAGTATCAAATTGCATAAAAGAAACTTTCAATGAAGGCCATAACAGCGCCTCTCTGACTGTACTTTTCGGAGGAAACAATTTTAGCATATAGCAAGTAACCCTGGAGTTCACAGTGACCAAATAGGCAATGCCCGGAAGCATACCACAGCAACCTTCATCATTCAGCATCAAGTAACTCCCATTTGAGAGCAGCTTCAACAGCGGTTTAACCACAGCAGCTGAAGCCTCTTTCATGTGGCAGGACAAGTTTGCTACTGATCCATTACAAGTCCAGTGCAACGTAATGTCCTGCCACATGAGAGAACAGCTCAAAGTGTTCTTGCAGTTTGTACCACTTAGAAACACTTCTCAATCCCCACTCCAGCATCAAAATCTATATGGTAAATCCCAGGATTCCTTAATGTAATCCTTACCCATTTTTTCATAATTGCCCGCCTGCCTTTGCTCAAGGAAAAATTGAAACTGAAATGTAGTGACTGGTAGAGTTATGTGGCCATGGATAAGCCATTCATTAAACTGAGCTTCCGCTACTGTAAATGGTAGGTGGTCCAGTTTTTCAATACACAGCATTCTATATTTAGCTCCCTTTTGTGCCATTTCAACCTGTTTATCTGTTAGATTATATTTAGAAAACAGACACGTACTGTTTATAAAACGCCAAGGCGCAAAGCCTGCATGTAAAGATTGCAGCGTCCAGCTCAATAACATGATAGAATGTAATTGAGATTGCCTGTGTTGTAGCATGGCCAAATCTTATTCTAGGATGTCTATCGCCGAAGACACAATGTTGCCTAAAGAATATATTCTGGAGGATAAAGTTGTTAACCCCTTGACTACCACAGCTAACAATTTTTCTAAGTTAATACGGTCTATTTCCCGTATTCTCTCTGCGTCCTCTTGTTGGGATATTTTCCAGATTTCATTATAGGCAGCGTAAATGCCAGCATACATGAAACGTTTCTCACGTGTCTTTCTGGGACCTATTAAAAAATCCCTAAGATCTATAACTTGTGTGAGTAAGGTTAAGTGTTTTTACACTTCTGTGAGTGTTGAGGTTCCTAGCCAATCAAGGCACAACTTCCCAACACTATAGGATGTCACTACCCCTGAGTGTTCTCGTTGTACATAACGTGGGTCTGGCCTGTGAATACCACACCCTTCGATTATACCCAAGAATCTTTTATGACATATGTTTGTGTCTAAAGGCCAGTCCACCCATTCTTTCCTATTTGGGTCTGATATATTGTACTGTAAAATGTCATCTACTGTTGCCCCTGCCTTAGTGGTTGGATTTTGCCACCCCTGTGAGGGTGTTGGAATCCGAGGGGTGTTAATGTCCTTTATCTTGGCTAATCCAAAACAGGATGTCTGTTGCACAGTTTTGTTTATAAATATCATCTGCTGTGGAATGAGGCATGCTCTAAATAGCACTTCTGTTCCCTGGACTTGCCAGTCTCTAGAACCCGAGACTGATTTTGAGTCTATTGTGTCCTTCCATAGGTCAAAACCCTGTTCAGACAATCGGGCAATAAAGGCTATTAGTCAGCATAATTTTCAGTGCCGATGTTGGTGTAATCTTATAATAATATGAGGTCGGGTCTGTGGTGTTAAACCCTGAAAAGTATGAACATTTCTGTGCAAAAGTATGCAAACTACTCTTTGGTGATGTAGGACAATGCGCCCACTGATGGGCGTATTTCTAGGTGAAATAGATCTGTGCAAGAAATAATGACCATAATGTTGGTAACAGTAAAATGCATGTCCTCGACTGTGGTTGTTCCTATTTTTCGTTTTAGGTTCTGATGAATGCTGAGTGAATGAGACTCAATATAGCAGAAACATGTTGACCATATTAGCTTTTTAAGGACACAGGGTTTGCATTGACACTTCCTTATGGTGTCTGCTTTATCACTTGTAATTTAATGGAGTATGGCTATCCCTTTATTAAACTTGGCTTAGGGAACTGTTATATCTCCTTTTAACTGCACTAAGTACTTATGGGCTGGACTGGTTATGCCCTTTCTAAGAAAAAGAACCCAATGATGAGATTAAACACCTACTTGTTTGGTGTATGAGGGTTCATTTTTCTACATTCTACACATTCTTCCTTTTCCTCTTGTTGTAATTTCTCTATATTACTTGCTTTGCTATTGCTCTTCCCCTTGGTTTCCTACTTTCGATAGTTTGAGTGTGGGTTATAAGGTGGAGACATAGTGTAGCTTGTCGCTCTTCAGTTGTTTTGACATAACAGTACAATGCGTCATAGTCTGAATTACTTTCTAACATTTCAGTAGTTCTTTCTAAATCAGACAACATGTTATTAACAGTTTTAGTGTCCCAATCATCAGGAAATGTACTGGAGGTAATGATATCACTTAATGAAATTTTGAATAATGAGGAATTTTTAAAAGTTCTGTCAGGCCGAATATATAGAAATCAACCTTGTCACAAACTATACCGTCCGGTATAGGAACTGCAGTAATGTTCACTGATGAAAAGTCTCTTTGTTCACAATGTGATGATTCATGTGGCTTTAAAATCAAGCTGACCTTTTGGGCTGCAGAGCTTTGCTAGAGGTATCTTCCATTAATAAGCATGCTAAAAGTTATTACTAAGCCTAGCCAGAAATGAAAAACATTATCCCAGTAACTACCCAGAGTTCTACCCAAGGCAACACCAGGTATGTTTTTTTAAGAAAGTGAAGAAAATTCTTGATGTGTTGCTTGAGTGACTGTTTGGCTGGCGTTGTTTCCGGTTTACTTGGATAAAAAAAAACGTACCAAAGTTCATGAAGTAGCCAGAAGCAGTCCGATCAAATGTTGGAATTGCATCAGGATTTGTTGAAATTTTATTTTGCTCTTGTTGAGGCATGTTGATGTAGACGTCTGTGTTCTGTCTAATTGCAACCTGGGTGTTGGTTTGATTTTGAAGTTTGTGTTTGAGAGGAGAGAGTTCCATAGCTTTTTTGCATAGTCCATCATTCCGTAAAGGTGGCTCTTCAAACGTGATGAGTCTTTCTGTTTGAACTTCTTAGAGTGAGAGGAGGGCGTCTGCCACTGTGGAGTCCACAAGGCCTACTATTTAGTATCGGCCACATAGTGTGGTTTGATTAAGTCAATTGAGACAAATCTTTTCTCCTTTTTTCCCGGCAAGAGGAGGCAGAAGTACAGTTCTTGTTCCTTGTACTGCTATGACAGGTACAGCTATTCTGTATGATGGTCCAAATTCTTTTTTGTCCGCTATTTTTTCTCTGACCAGATCCCCGACTTTTGGGATACAGACAGGTCTTGACTTGACTGCCTTGACTTCCCCAGTGGTGGTCTGTTTTGAAAGGACGTTACTTTGTCTTACCCTGGATTCATTTAGATCCTGTAAAACAGCCAAACGATCATGGATATCAAATAATTTCTTGTCCGCCGCTGCACATTCACAATCAAGATCAGGTACCAACATTCTTGTCCCACATAGGACCAATATGGAGTGACACACCCTAGAGAATTTTGTGGCTGGTTGTTAAGGGTTCTCTGTACCCCATATAAGTTATTGACCCAACTACTGGCCTTGCCTAATACCCTAGCTGTTAAAGATTGCTTTATGTCCTGGTTTTTCCCCTCCACAACCGAATTTCTCTCAGGATGTTATGAAGAGGAGTACCGCAATGCTACACCCATACTTTCCATGGCCTCTTTGTAAGCCCGAGAGCTAAACGCCGGGCCACGGTCAGAATGTTACGTGCCAACTGCGTATGTCCCTATAAAGACTCACAAATCTTTTATAACAGTTCGAGTGTCAGCTGAGCGCTGAGCCCAAACCCATAGGAATCAGGAGCATGAATTCACTGCAACCATGATATACATTTTAGCCCCATCAGATTGTAAGGGGACGCAGTGATCCAAATACACACAAGCGAGTGGTTTGTCTGATTTTAACAATGGTGTCTGTGTCAGGCGTGTTATGGTGGAGCCCTTCATCTACTGGCAGATGTCACATTTCAAGACATAGTCTTTAGTCTGTTTTGTTAGTCAGTAGCGGCTCCTCGAGGGAGTGCTTCGGGGCTGTGGGGCGGAGAGGGACAGGGTGTGGGTAGTAAACTTCTGCATATGGCCAAACAGACGTAAGTAAAAATATAAAATGAATTACATTGCACACACTGCATCGCCATTTGGCGTTGCAGCGTGCGCAATGTAATTTGTTGTATTTATTTACTTACCTCAGTTCGGCCATATGCCAGAGTTTACTAGCCCCTACCCTGCCCCTTCCGCACCCCGCCCCACTGCCTGCAGCACTCCCTTGAGGAGCCGCTACTTTTGTTAGTCCTGGCCCCCAATAGCGCTGTTTCAATAAACAAATAGTCGCTGTAACACCTGTGTGCGCAGAGCCCAAACCCTTTTGTGCTGCTAGTACTAAACCTTGCCTACGATCCATATTTGGTATTACTCTATCCCCACTCCAGGAATCTGAGCATACGGAATGTTTTGTGCATCTAACTTGCACGAGTACTTGAGTGGAAATTATTTAGGTACTGCTGAGCTGCCTTCTCGTTAAGCAATGACAGCCACCATAATATCACCGTCTATTCTCGTCTTAGAGCGAGTGATTGTAGCTACGGAAGCCGTGCATACAGCCCCCTTTGAGGCTTTATCAGCAAATTAATTCCCTTCAACATGAACGTCATCACGCTGATGACTCAATGTGTGTATCACGTGAGCCCTTGGTAGTTCGTTTTTCAACTCAACTACCTGTTCCCATAGCATTTTACGCTTAATTGTGCCAACTTCTGCATCTTTAAACCCGTTTAGTTCACAATGATGTAAGTACTCATTGTACACATTAAAAGGAATCATACACAATTAGTATGGGGAATTCGTGATCCACATTTACGAGTGCCAGTATTAGCGCTTTTAGTTCTGCCAACTGAGCCGTGCAATCTCCTAGAGATTGCGTTTTTGTGCAACTTGGATGGAACTTTTCATCCTGCATGCGAACTTTAGCAATAGCACATGCTGCGCGGTATTGTTGCTTTCTCCCTATGGCCGGTTGAGCAGAACTGTCAATGTAAATAATATATTCATACTGATCTAGAGGTAAGAGTTCATTTGGTAAAGGATATTCTTGTTAATATTGCAGGAATGCTTGTGTTTATAGACTTGGGATCAAATCTGTATTCAGCGTCCGTTGCAGTAAGAGAATTAGCCCATTGTATCCATCTCGGATGTAAGGCTTTTGCATTTGGAATGCTAGCCTTCGTAACAGCTTCTAAAGCCAGTACCGGAGTTACGACAATTATGTGTTTCCCCCGAGCCAGTGCTCTTTCTATTGCTACAGCGGTCTGAACTGCTGTCAGGAAATTTTCTGTTCAAGTAAAACGCATTTCTGTGTTTGTGTACAGGTGTGATTTGTATGCGATCTGTACCGTTTCGCTTTCATTGAAGGTAAAATAAGTGTACCTTCATTGACCCGCTATTACACAGATCACCAAGTTGCGTACATTTACATGTGCCTGTAAGTGTTTGGAAGCAATCATGTCTTCTTGCAATGAACGGAGGATACTGGAATGTTCCTGTGTCCAATGTTTGACTGAAAAGTCAGGTTTTATTAAGTCGTAGAAAGGTTTTACTCTTTCTGCGTAATCTAAAATGTATGTTCTGCCAAAATTTAGAAATCCCAGTATCAATTGTAAGTTTCTTAAAGTTTTTGGAGGTTGGAGCAGTGCACACATTTCTAAAAAGTTAGCTGCCAAGCTTTTCCCTTCACTTGAAAGCTTGTATCCTAGAAACATTACACTGAGGTTGTAGAAAAAGGGTTCAGGCAGATCAGGTCGTTTACCCCTTTCCTAGGTTTGCCCGGCGTTAGCCGCTTCTCACCCAACGCACGATTACCCAAATAAAGAGGCAGGCGCTGGAGACTGGAAGGCAGGAAACAGGAGTTTATTTCCGACGGAACAGAACACGTCAAATCAGACAACAGGGTATCTTCTCGAGGTGCTCTAACAAGTTTCTCTACGGCTCCGTCTTTTATACACAGGTTTATGATGCACAAACATTCCTCATTGCAATAAAGACACTTTGAAGTACAAAAAGGGCATGTTTGGGACCCCAGCTCCGGGCCCATTCCCATACGGACCGCTCTGATGTTGTTTTCCCCTCCCAAATGTGACATGTGATTGTAATCTGCAGCCGGACATTCCAACAGGGCACGAGGGCAGGAGGGGGTGGTCAGATCTAAGGTTGGGCAGGCGATGAGATCATGTTTCGCTATGCGGGGCCGGAGGGGTACATCCACGAGACCCAGTTTTATGATGTGGGACTGGGTCGAGAGGCCAGGTGTAGCCGGGGGGGGGGCATCAGAAGAGAGGAAGGGCGTTCCTGGGAGGGATACGGGGGGTGTCGGTCAGGTCTAGGGGTGTGAAGGCCTTGATTAATCACCGCTCCTCTGATGTGAGGCAAGGTCCTACTGTAGGAAGCAATAAACTGCATCTGTTGGGCTAGGTGATGGCCTGGGATCGGGCCGGGCAATCGAGCAGGGAGGAAGAGGTTACCAAAAGGACCCGTTCTATGAGTAGAATGAAAGAGCGAGGGGCGGGGGTCCAGAGTGGTGACAAGGTCGTGTTTAGCGGTGCGTTTATGGCCTGAACAGGAGAGACCGGGGGCTGTCGGGGCGCAGGGTGCTTGCGGGGCTGGAGAGAGAGAGAGAGAGAGAGATGATGGCTATCGGCAATGGGCAGGGAGGTCATGACACAAAGATGGCTACTATCTATGTTCGTGATGGGGCCTAAAAGGGAACAAGATGGCGGGGCCACCGTTTCGTGACTTTCTTTACCTTCAACAGTGGTGAGGGTGAACACAAATGAACGCCGCTTATGTACATATACATGTGTCATTTTCCACAGTCGCCGCTTTTTACATAAAGTAGATCATTTCCGTGTTTACCATACATATAGTCGTGTGCAGTCAATGAAATAGCGTTTGTCAATATTGGTAGACTTACATATAACCGTGTGTAGTTGATGCGACATACGAGGTGGAATACATATAAATGTACATTTGTCGTACTTAAAAGTGACCGATGAAACATTTTACAGGCAAGAAGTGATTGAGGGAAGAATCTAGTCCAATACAAGCCAGTAGTCAAGGGGCGTAGAAAGTTCCGGAAAAGGGTGGGGGGGGCCTTCGCCACAGTGTCTTTATTAGGTTCTGGTAGTTCGTTTTCTTTCGTTGGCGCTGTTGAGCACCGGCGGTGGAGCTATAGGTCCAGCTCGGGTCCTTCTTTACACGTCGCAGGGTGTGATCTGTCCTTTGCCGTTTAGGCCACAGTCCTGTTTCCTAGCTAATCTCTCTTAAGGGTGCCTTATGTTGGGCACCTGCATTTCTGTCTCGGAGTCAAAATCCACGTGGAAAGGATAGAAGGGGTTTTTGTCTGATAATCGGGGGAGGAGAGGGCGGAGTGGGACCGGATCTTTGAGACGGACCAGGGGAGCAAAAGGGTGATGCGCAGGCAGGTCCATCAATCGGGCTCAAAGGGGCGGGGACTTCTGGCACGCGCGGGTCAACAAGTAGAAGGCTTCAAGGCAGCCCTCCATTCCTTCGTTTTCTGCGTTTGAGAGTGGTGCATTGTCCCGCGTCCCGTTGCTCTGCGGCTCCACCTTAGGCCGAGGTCATACGTGCCTCACGATCTGTGGCCAGGCTGCGCGCCACATCCAGCCCGTCTCCTCCGGTGGCTGTGTATCCTTGAATGGGTATAAAACAGGTTTTAGCGAACTGGCAAGAGAAGGCATTTATACATTTCAATTCCGTTCCAGATCTAAGTAACTGGGGGTACGTTTCATCGGTCACGGTCAGAAGTTATCACTGTGGAGTATGTATACAGGTGTGTCTACTGAGTTTGAACTAGGTCTATTTGGCGTTCATTTATGTCGCATGCGGTGTTCTGACCCTAGCCCTGGCAGTCTTTTATAAGCATGAGAGAGGGGTAGAGGCTAACACTCTTTTCTCGGGGAGCAACAGTTCAGAAGGGTCATCAGTTATACCTCGAGTTTACGGAGCTGGGGTCAAGTGGGAGGAACGGGGACGTTTTAGACATCCGTACTTGGGTGTGGAGGGGTGGGGTAATCTGGGCCTAGGAGGTTGCGTTTCTAACGAGCTGAGAACAGAAGGCCACTGACGTATAGTCCTCCTATAAAAAGGGCCAGATTAGGGGGACATCAGTCGTCTTACCTGTCCTTTCCTTTATAGCCAATTCGAGTTCTATCATTTTTGCAGAAAAGGAGAGGAAGTAACATGGCAAATTACAATTGTTTAGTTTCTGGCAATTTTGTCGATCACCTTTGTGTTCGAAAACCCAATTAGGCTCGTGCCGGCGGGGCACAACATTACCACACAGAGGAAGAGGGAGCAGTGGTCGTTCGCATTTTAAATGAACTATTCGGTACACGTACAACATGAAGGGAAAGGACGAGAGAGAGAAACGTGTACAATAATAGGCCATTTTGATGCGCACAAAACACAAAACAGTAGGGGTCATATTATACAGAAACACAGACTGATGGACAACGTAAATCCATATATCACGTACACATGAATTCAGGCGAGGGGGGTGTGTGCATGCAGAATTCAAGACAAAACATAGAACAGTACATGGCCAAAGACATTTCCTCCTGCATGCTGCGCATCCTTAGTTTCCTATTTAATTCGCCTGGTTGTCCTTTGCTGTTCGTTTCTGTTGCAAATACTTATACTTTCGTCAATTGTTCGGGAACTATCCTGGTCGGGCTAGTACTTACGGTGGGATCTTTGAAACATTTTTAGCGGACGGGTATCCAGGCCAAGGCAATGGAGGGTGTTAGTTGGGGGGGGGGGGCAATGGGCACTTCGAGTTTCATGGCGTAAGAATCTACTCGTAGGTGCACGTCATTCCTGGTTGCACTATTAGAGAGATGGTCCTTTCTAAGTAAGGGTGCGTTATATCTACCTCTGTTCATCGTGTATAGGTGCTATGTTCAGACCCCCTTTTTCCCCATTCCTTCGGCCGTCCAATCATCACTCAAGTCGTACTAAGACATCTCTTTTATCAGGTCAACGCGTGCAACGTATATCCAGTCGAGTTGCACGCATTCGGTCATACACACATGCATTCATATCACCCAAATCCGTGTTGCTTAGGTCTTCTCCACGCTTTAGTCGATGTTCTGATGCGACCTGCAGAAAGAAGGGGAAGAAGAAGGGGTGGGGGTAGCATTTTAAAGACACATTCGCGCGCATAAACCCAAAAGGCCTTTTACTTACTACGTATTTTGACCTATCTCCGCGGGGTGCAGTCCCTTCCATCTCGGCGTTTCAAGCCCCGTGGGACTGGTGGTGCGGGAGGCATAATCATTTATGGACTGCGCATTGCATATATCGCCCACGTGTGGTATTGCGGATCGTGTGTGGGGGGGGTCGAAACAAAAGGGCAATCAGGGTAAAGTGGGTGAACTCGTGTTCTTCTTCGAGGAGTCGGGGTGATCTACAGTGGTACCGGGTCTGGTTTAGGGGCATCTGAAACAATTTTCCCTGTGATATGTGGCATAAAAAGTAAAACAGAACATCGGGACCTTTATCGATTGCCTTAGGTTGCATAAAAGTAAAAAACAAAAACGCACGCAACAACTTGGATCGTTCACATTTTCAATATCTCTAGGTACTTTGCTTTTTAACCTTTCAGTAATCGACTTGTTTTATTTTGCCTATATTCTACGTAGACCGGAAACAAGGGCTATGTATTTGAACTTACCAATCCAAACCTACAACTATTTGTTAGTCACAAAATCTTTATTTTAAAAATGTTGATGTACAAATGCAGGCCTACAACCACGTGGGCCAGCCACGGAGCAGACTGGAACTGTACATGAGGGCATATTTATCTGAGGAAGACATAACTGAGTCGGTGGTTGTTTTATTTCATCAAGGTATGATAAGTGCAATAAAATCACATCGAAAATTCATTGTGGGTAAGTACCATCAGTGTTAAAAAGATTCGAACTTTCATTAATACTGTAGTCAATGATGCGTCAGAACCTAATATCAAATTCACTGTTCGAATGTTCGAGCAATACTCATCCCCTCCCGCCATGTTCTTCAAAACTGCATACATATCTCACGATATCAAATCTGAGCATCCGGAACACAACGGGGAAATGTGAGTTTCGTTTGTACCGGCGCCATTTTGGGCGGGGTCAGGTGGGTCCAAGTATAGTCAAACTGTCTCTACCAACTCGTGGTTGGGCCAGAACTTCTTTTCGGCAGTCCAGAAGTTTTGTTAAGGGGGCAACAGAAGGGACCGGTGACATGAACCATCAATCAAAGAAAAGGGAGGGGCAACAATCTTTCCTACCGGGTCGTACTGATGTTCCGCCAGAACTGATCAAATCGGTAGTCTGCAGTATCTTGGGTCATTCAAAACTGAGGCTGGCGCCAGCATGAGGGCGCCGGCGTCTCGTGGCTACGTTTTGGTCGTCCTGCGGGTGATCATGGCAGTCATTTCCCATCGGTGGTGGTTGGAGGCCCGCGGAGGTCGAGGGACCTCCGCAAATCTCGTAGAATCTTCAAAGCCGAGGAGAACGTTTCTGAACGGAGGACTCGTTTTTCCAGTTGGCCAGCGACCAGGCCATCCTTGCACGCCAGGTTTGTACCTGCAAGGTCGACCGCCATTTTCGGGAGTCCTGCAGCTACCGGCAGTCACTGGGTCAAATGAGCAGACGGACTCCAGCCTGTTGGGTGAGGCGTCGTAGCACCGCCACAGTGGACGACACCCTGCTGGGTGTGTGGAACGTCCCTATATCGCAAGAGTGGAGGAACCCTTTGCCGGGTGCCTGGAGCGTCCCTGCACCGCAAGAGTGGACGAACCCTTTGCCGGGTGCGTGGAGCGTTGGGGGCGCAGCTGAGGGGCCTCCACCTGGGGAGACGGGAGAGGCTCGTCCGCGCCGCCTCTCCCTCCCAGTGCACCCCACGGCGTCTCGCTGACTCTTGTTATGGCCGGGCCAGGCGATGAAGAAGAGGGGGGGGGTCGGAGGCATATGCAAGACATCCCCCCCTCGTGGCCTGTAAGGCGCCGGGAGAAGAAGGGAATGGGAGGACCAGTACATTCCGGGTCGGGCCCATGCCTTCGGCGGCCGGCCGTTCTTTGCCACGGCCCCAGGAACGGGTCCCTTGGTTCATCCCGGGGACAGGCCTTGGCGCGTGGTGTCGCCTCCGGACTATTCGCGTAATGGTTCTCCACCCCAGGCCGCCGTCGACGGCTTTTGTAGACTTTCTGAAGCCCAAAAACCTACTAGAAAGTAGCCCGACATTGCTACTCCGGGGAAGGAGGGACAGGAAACGGCGTCAAGCAGACGGCGAAATGCATTGTGGGTTTGTTGTTGCAGCCGTTTGCCGTGTAAAATAGTTGTTTAATATATTTTTGTTCAAAAAATAAAAACGTTTAACCTGTTGCTTTGCTATAGCGTTGTATATTTCTTATATTTGCCTAGGGTTTGTCGTTAATTGGGCGGGGTGGTCGGTGGAGCTAAGCTATCCCGCAGTCATCATGGCGTTGAGTTCGGCTTTCCTCACTAGTTTCATACTTCCTGAGGGGTTTTTCCTAATGTTTCCATTTCAGTGACAAGAGATCTCATCAGTGGCCTACTGACTTTACTCGATTCCTTTTGTTTTTCCTAATGTTTCTTATGTTCTTTTATTTGTTAGCACGATACCGCGGCTAATCCGCATTTTCTTTATATATGTCCTTTTTATTAGGGGTGTCCTCCGGTGGGGCCAGATGGTCTACCTTTAATAAATGGTCCGGGCTGAACCAACTATTGAGCAATGGGGGGGAGATAGGCATGACGGGTTACAACGGGGACAAAAGTCAGCACTACCTATCCTTCACTACTTTGCGGAGACTACGTAGAATATTTCTTATTCTACAGTATTCGCAAATAGGGAATACCCAAAGAGAGAACCAATTCCAAACAGTCAAGTTCGGACAAACAATCAATCAATCAAATGAGGAATAAAATAGGCGCGACGGGTTACAACGGGGGCAAAAGCCTGCGCTACCTACCCTTCACTATCTGCAAAGAGAGAGATCTTCCTGTTCCTCTCTGTTTGTAGGCAGAGAAGATCCTTTCCAAGAACCAATTCCGAACGATCAAGGTCCGGTCAAACAATCAATCAGTGGGGGATAAAAATAGGCACGACGGATTACAACGGGGGCAAAAGCCTGCGTTACCTATCCTTCACTATCTGCAAAGACTAAACAGAGTATGGCGGCCCTGTGCTTGTTTGCAAATAGAGAATGATCCAAAAAGAACCAATTCCAAAACAATAAATGCTTGGATAACAATCAATCAAATGGAGAGGGAAGTAGGCGCGACGGGTTACAACGGGGGCAAAAGCCTGCGCTACCCACCCTTCACTATCTGCAAAGGGAGAATACTCCTATCCTTCCCCGTTTGTAGACACAGAATCTCTCAGGACAAAAACAATCAAAAATGCGTAATACTAGTATTTTCCAATGACAATCAAAACAATCAATTCGCAATTTGTCGTGTTTCCACGACCTTACCCGGACCGTATGGACGGTTTCTCGTCTTCCGTTTCCAGCGCCCGATCGTCCTCTATTCTCCGTAATTATTGTGACACTCCTGATGGTTCCCAGTCAGGACCGTAGATCACTCGAGAGAGGTCTGTTCGGAACCAGTGAAGTTCTGATGATCGGCTGCCAGACGAGGGTCTATCGGGCAGGAGCTCTTCCCGATCGTTGCAGTCGTTCCTTCCGTCGTCGGGACCTCTCCCACTGGATCCACGTGTCGCTGATGGGCCCCACGTTTGGGACGCCAATTGTAGAAAAAGGGTTCAGGCAGATCAGGTCGTTTACCCCTTTCCTAGGTTTGCCCGGCGTTAGCCGCTTCTCACCCAACTCACGATTACCCAAATAAAGAGGCAGGCGCTGGAGACTGGAAGGCAGGAAACAGGAGTTTATTTCCGACGGAACAGAACACGTCAAATCAGACAACAGGGTATCTTCTCGAGGTGCTCTAACAAGTTTCTCTACGGCTCCGTCTTTTATACACAGGTTTATGATGCACAAACATTCCTCATTGCAATAAAGACACTTTGAAGTACAAAAAGGGCATGTTTGGGACCCCAGCTCCGGGCCCATTCCCATACTGACCGCTCTGATGTTGTTTTCCCCTCCCAAATGTGACATGTGATTGTAATCTGCAGCCGGACATTCCAACAGGGCACGAGGGCAGGAGGGGGTGGTCAGATCTAAGGTTGGGCAGGCGATGAGATCATGTTTCGCTATGCGGGGCCGGAGGGGTACATCCACGAGACCCAGTTTTATGATGTGGGACTGGGTCGAGAGGCCAGGTGTAGCCGGGGGGGGGGGGCATCAGAAGAGAGGAAGGGCGTTCCTGGGAGGGATACGGGGGGTGTCGGTCAGGTCTAGGGGTGTGAAGGCCTTGATTAATCACCGCTCCTCTGATGTGAGGCAAGGTCCTACTGTAGGAAGCAATAAACTGCATCTGTTGGGCTAGGTGATGGCCTGGGATCGGGCCAGGCAATCGAGCAGGGAGGAAGAGGTTACCAAAAGGGCCCGTTCTATGAGTAGAATGAAAGAGCGAGGGGCGGGGGTCCAGAGTGGTGACAAGGTCGTGTTTAGCGGTGCGTTTATGGCCTGAACAGGAGAGACCGGGGGCTGTCGGGGCGCGGGGTGCTTGCGGTGCTGGAGAGAGAGGGAGAGAGAGAGATGATGGCTATCGGCAATGGGCAGGGAGGTCATGACACAAAGATTGCTACTATCTATGTTCGTGATGGGGCCTAAAAGGGAACAAGATGGCGGGGCCACCGTTTCGTGACTTTCTTTACCTTCAACAGTGGTGAGGGTGAACACAAATGAACGCCGCTTATGTACATATACATGTGTCATTTTCCACAAGGTGGGCTATTTCTTTTACATTTGTAGCCCTCATAAGCAAATCCCAAAATAATGGTGCTTACTCAGGTCAAGTGCCTCATTAAGTCATTGTCCATCAGATAAATATCGTCCACATAGGACAATGCTCCCTCATCAAAATTTTGGAGAAACTCAGTTACTCTTGCTGAGAATACCCCCGGGCTGTTCTTATACCCCTGGGGGAGACGACAAAATTGTCCCTGGTTCCCCAATGCTGAGAATGCGGTCAAATACCTGCTTTCAGGCGCTATATTTGGCAGAAAAAAATCCATTTGAGATATCAAGTGTTTTTTTATATTTTTTCCGCACAATGTTATTCATTAATGCAGCACGGTGTGCATTTTGGACAGCAAATGTCTTTGTACAAGTGTTTAGATGTCTGTAATCTAAAACTAGACAATATGAATTATCCGGTTTTGATATGTGGAACAAAGGATTGTTCATTGGTGAGGTGCAAGTTTCGATCACCCCATGGTATTCTAGTAGATCTAAGAACTCCCTGACCTGTTTTTTAGCTTCTTACTTTATAGGGTATTGCCTTTGAGCATTTGGTGAAACTTTTAACGAGATCACATGGCGGATTGAATTCTCATCCCACCCTGCATGATTTTTATACAATGCTGGAGCTAGGGCTACTGCCCACTCCTGTGCATATGCATGTTTAAGATATATGGGAATGATGTCGGAGAATGCTGCAAAAAATCACGTTTAATTCCCTAGGGTACTCCATAACGAATGCTGGTGGCCAATCTTGTTCTGCTAATAGGATGTCATACCCAGATGACAGATTTTCCCAGAAGAGGCCCATATTTTTCCTGGGCTTGTCCCCCTCCATTTGGAGTATAACTTAAGTGGGATGCTTACCCTTGTGTCTGGTATTTCTGGTGTGATGTAATCATTCAAGTCCGCTGTCACCAGAAGTTCTATCAGGTTCTGGCAAGCTATTGTTACTTCTGCTGCACTGTCTAGCATCTTCAGAGCCCATTCCCTGTTCAGAAGCTGCGTCCTCAGAATTCGGGGCATGTCTGATCTTCAGACCTGCAACTTTCTTTTTCTTAAATTGAGGTTTTGGTTTGGCTTGTCTTCTTTTTTGGAAGTACAGTCTTGAGCGTGCTGCTTGTCTCTGGACTTTGTATGCTCTTCTTTGTGTTCTGAACGTCCTTCTCTCTCGGAGGTTTTCATCGAGACCTGAAAGGAACCTGAGGAATGTGTATCAGTATCCTGATACCTGCCAGGTTTCCTAATGTTATCCCTATTTCTGAGATAATCTCTCTTTTCAGAGGGCTCCTGTGGAGAGATCTACATCAGGATTGAGATTTTTTTCCTCTATAGTTGTGTTGTTTTTTATTATCCCACTTCTTTTAAGAAGAAGTAGGTGTCTGCTTAGTAGTGTCCTTTTCAGGACTGCCCATCAGTTGTGGTTTTAAAGCTTTCCCACCCAAACTGTCTCTGCCTAATTCTGCGTATGCAGTTTCAATTATTTTGGGTAGGTCGTGTTGTTGATCTAATGGATCCACCTCCCTTAGGCATTGGCGGATTGCCACTGACGCTGCTTCCCCTTTAATATTAACTAGTATTATGGCTGATACCTTGTCATAGTTATTTAATAACTTCATTCCTAAGTTCAGAGCAGACTCGTTTTGTATTTGTCTCAATACATCGGGTATCACCGCTAATGAAGGAATACCATGAGTTCTGGTATATAAGGCAACAAAGACTGAACCCCGATTGGTACAATCCTCTAATTGTGGTGTTATCACCATGGGAAAGCAGATTGTTAACATTCTCTGTTTTTCAAATGTGGTTTTTCAAAAGGTGACCGCTGAGCCTGCTCCAGGCGAGGTCACCCCCCACGCGTCACCGCTGCTGCCGCCTGCTCTGCCTACCTCGAGCGACCCAGCCGCCTCTGAGCCGCCCGCTTGCCTGGCTCTTTTCCCGCCGCTGCCTCCCTGCGGCCCCGCCCTCCGACAGCCCATTCGCCGCTCCCGCCACCTGGATTCCTTCTTAAGGAAGCAGCGCTGACCACGAGGGAGTGACCGCTGAGCCTGCTCCAGGCGAGGTCACCCCCCACGCGTCACCGCTGCTGCCGCTGCCTGCCTCCTGCTCTGCCTACCTCGAGCGACCCAGCCGCCGCTGAGCCGCCCGCTTGCCTGGTTCTTTTCCCGCCGCTGCCTCCCTGCGGCCCCGCCCCCTGACAGCCCATTCGCCGCTCGCGCCACCCGGATTCCTTCTTATGACGCCCGACCCACGCGCAGCGATGACGCGCAGCGGGCGCGCCGATTGTGCGCCGAAGGCGCGCCAAAGGCAAGCCCGTCTGCGCCCGTCCGCGCCTGGACCGCGCCCAGTGCCAGGACCCCTGGCCCCCCCGTCGATGCAAGCCGACCCGTCTGACCTACGACGCCGCCACTCTCAACACACTCAATGCCGGCCGGACCCACGCCTGCTGCCGAGCCACCCCGAGACGCACCCACGGACCCTTCACCTGCAAATTCACCTGCCTCCGAACCTGCTCCGCACCCGCCAAGACAAGCACCAGCAGCAACCACCTCAAGTGCATCCTGCTCAACACCCGATCCGTCCACAGACACGCCGTGGAACTCTGGAACCTCCTCGACGCTACGTCACCGGACGTCGCCTTCCTCACGGAAACCTGGATGAACGCCTCCTCTGCACCCGACATCGCCATCGCCATCCCGGACGGGTACAAGATCATCAGGAGGGACCGCATCAACCAGACCAGAGGAGGCATCGCCATGGGCACAAGAACACCATCCGCATCACGACCGACGCCAACGACTCCTTCGCCGCAGCAGAACATCTCCACTTCCAGATTCACACCGACCCTAAGACGACCCTCAGAGGCACCCTCGTCTACAGACCCCCGGGACCACGCACACAATTCAGCGAAGACATCACAGACTTCATCAGCCCACACGCCCTCCCCTCCGCTGACTACATCCTCCTAGGGGACCTCAACTTCCACCTGGAGAACAACAAGGACCGCAACACCGTCGCCCTGCTGGAAAACCTCGCCAACCTCGGACTCAAGCAACTGGTCAACACCCCCACCCACTACGCCGGCCACACGCTTGACCCCGTCTTCTCTTCCAGCAAGTACATCACCTTCAGCAACGCCACCGGACTCCACTGGACCGACCACAGCTGCGTCCACTTCAGCTTCAAAAGAACCACGACCCACCACCACCCACAACAGGTACCTCACAGGAATTGGAGCAAGATCACCGCGGACCAGCTCACCACCTCCCTCAGCCAGAACCCACCCGCCAACACAACGGACCCCAACGAAGCTGCCCGCAACTTCACACAGTGGCTGTCCACCTGTGCCGACGACCTCGCTCCACTGAAGAACCCTCCCAGCAGACCCAGAAGCAAGAAGGCATCCTGGTTCACCGACGAACTCAAGGACTCCAAGAAGACCTGCCGCACCCTCGAGAAAGCCTGGCTCCTCGACCGGACCACCGACAACATGACCGCCCTCAAACACGCTACCCCCAAGCACCACCAGCTCATCCGCACCACCAAAAAAAAATCCCTGAAGGAACGACTGGACAACAATACCCACGACAACAAGGAACTCTTCAGCATCGTCAAGGAGTTCTCCAACCCCAGCACGGGCACCAACGACATCACTCCGTCACAAGACCTCTGCGACTCCCTCGCCTCGTTCTTCCACCGCAAGATCGCCGACATCCACAACAGCTTCGGCGCATCACCCACGGACCCAACCGTCGAACCAACGCCCCCCACCGCCACCCTTCGCTCCTGGACCACGGTGACCACCGAAGACACAGCCCGCACGATGAACACCATCCACTCCGGATCACCGACCGACCCCTGCCCACACCACGTCTCCACCATCGCACCCCAACTCCGGAATATCATCAACACCTCCTTCAACACCGCCACCTTCCCGGAGAGCTGGAAGCACGCCGAGCTCAGCGCCCTCCTGAAGAAACCTACAGCGGACCCCACCGACCTCAAAAACTTCCGCCCCATCTCGCTCCTCCCTTTTCCTGCTAAAGTCATCGAGAAGATCGTCAACAGACAGCTGACCGCCTTCCTCGAGACGAACGGATCCCTCGACCCCTCGCAGTCCGGCTTCAGAGCCAACCACAGCATCGAGACTGCCCTCATCGCAGCCACCGACGACATCCGGACCCTGCTCGACAAGGGGGAAACAGTGGCCCTCATCCTCCTGGACCTCTCCGCTGCGTTCAACACTGTCTGCCACCACACCCTAGTCCAGCGCCTCAGCAACATCGGTATCCAAGAGAAGGCACTGGAGTGGATCATCTCGTTCCTCGCCGGAAGAACACAAAGAGTCCGCCTCCCCCCGTTTCGCTCCGAGGCCACCAAAGTCATCTGCGGCGTCCCGCAAGGATCTTCACTCAGCCCCACCCTCTTCAACGTCTACATGAGACCTCTTGCAGCCATCGCACGCCAGCACAACCTCAACATCATCTCTTACGCCGACGACACCCAGCTGATCCTCTCCCTCACCTGAGACCCCGACAGCGTCAGAACCTGCCTACACGAAGGGATGAAAGACGTCGCCGAGTGGATGAAGGACAGCCGCCTGAAACTGAACTCGGACAAGACGGAAGTCCTCATCCTGGGATCTTCGCCCTCCGCCTGGGACGACTCCTGGTGGCCCCCGGCCCGGGGCACCGCACCCAAGCCAACCGACCACGCACGCAACTTGGGCTTCATCCTGGACTCCTCCCTCTCAATGACCAGACAAGTCAACGCCGTCTCCTCAACGTGCTTCAACACCCTGCGTATGCCTCGCAAGATCTTCCGCTGGATCCCGACCGAGGCCAGGAAGACTGTCACCCAGGCACTCGTCACCAGCCGACTGGACTACGGAAACGCCCTCTACGCCGGAACCACAGCGAAGCTACAGAAAAGACTCCAGCGCATCCAGAACGCCTCCGCCCGACTCATCCTGGATGTCCCCCGACGCAGCCATATCTCCAGCCACCTGAGGAACCTGCACTGGCTCCCCGTCGACAAGAGGATCACGTTCCGGCTCCTCACCCACGCACACAAGTCTCTCCACGACCTGGGCCCCAAGTACCTCAACGACCGCCTGACCTTCTACACGCCCACCCGCCAGCTACGGTCCACCAGCCTCGCCCTCGCAGCCGTACCACGCATCCGAAGAGCCACCGCCGGAGGAAGATCCTTCTCTTACCTGGCTGCCAAGACATGAAACTCCCTCCCCATCCACCTTCGGCTGACCCAGGACCATCTCGCCTTCAGGAAACAACTCAAGACCTGGCTGTTCGAGCAGTAGCATACCCCTTCCCCCAAGCGCCTTGAGACCCTCCCGGGTGAGTAGTGCGCTATACAAATGGTATGATTGATTGATTGATTGATAGTAATTGGTAATACACCATCGAGCGGAGTTATTTTCCGAGCTACCCAGAATGGTATTTGTTCACATTTCGTGGGCATTTTGCCCATTACCGAGTGTTATGTTTGTGGAGTAATTTTAGTTGCTGTACCCTGAGATGGAGTACTATTTGTTGCAACTGTTGTTGGCTGGACTGTGAAAGTTCTCGTGATGTATTGCATCAAGTTCCTGTAGATTCTAATTAAATCTTTTTTTCTAATTAAATCTTTGTGTTTTATGAGTAAGTCTGGTTGTGGGATTGTATCAATCTCAGGATGTGGTGTGTAGGCTGCTAATATTGGCCATGTTTCTCCGTCTCCTCCTAGCAGGCATAATCTTACTCTGTGTCTTAAGCGGGGTAGGGCGCCTTTAAACCAGTAAAAGGTTTCCTGGTAAGTGAGTGGAACTTCTATGGAACTTCTATGTCCTCGCAAGGACTATATTCTGCTGATGCATCTCCCTCTGTGTAAGAGTGAAATGTGTGTGTTCTAGCATCTGCTTCTGGGAATAAGCTAGCTCACAGTGCCACTAGTGTCTCCTCTTATCGGGGAGAGGTTAGTTTTTGGCAACCTTAGAACATGACAACCCTGATGTCTCAAAATCATGGAAACAATGTACTACTTTTCGTTCAGTGACTCATGCTCCTTTAGTTTATCTCAGAGATACACAGAATAAACAGTCTGGGCATTTCAATAAGAGTTTATTGTACAGTTGTTATTCTCGTGTAAAATATATGAGCTGCAACAACTATTAGGCAGTAGCAGAGATATAAGATTAGCAGTACCATAAATATAAAAGGATAGTACAGTTCTATCATTATCCAATAACAATGAATACATACATGAATATAAAATGCATGATAAAAGTGTTCATACTCCTATGATGCTTATCTAGTTGTATCTAAGTGTACCTAGCATGTGACTAGGTGTAAAACCAAGAATCCCTTTAGGATTTAGCCGAACCCCATTACCTGAAGTGTGAGAATGTCGGAGCCCTTCTTGGTTTCGAGTTGGACACCCCGTAAGGGATGTTCAGACCACTGTCAGCTGGAGCGTCTGCATGCAGGAGCCTCATCGTCTCTGGTCAGTGTGTCGGCCTGGAAGTCTTGGTTCCCTCTAATTACTGCTAGCAAGAGGTGCTGTATTTATACAGAAACGTATATAAAGTCCCTTTGTCCCTTGTTCTTGTGTTAGCCATTGTTGGGTATGAGGATAACGTATGTGATGAACCTTGTGCGTAGATATTAGGAAGGTGGTGTATAGCCCCTGCCTGGTTTCCACATAGCCTTATGAATATTCATTCATGCGGTGTCAATCTAAAGATGAAGTCATAGAACACTATTGTTCAGGGAAACCGTCCTTCTGCACCAAGGCCTAGAACTAGGTAAAAAGTTCAGTCCATAAAAGGTCTTCAATCCTTAAAAGGCTTGTTACTGTTTAATGTAGGGAATGTGATGTAGGTGAAAGGGTATGATGTAACGTGGGCCTATATAAGGGTACCTATATGAAACATAATAATGAATGCCGGCATTTGTAAAGCGCACAGCTACCTCCAACGGAAGTGTTCCGGCGCTGTCCGTATACCGCTTAGGAACCCTTCCTGGCTTTTTTCCCTGTGAAATGTCCACTCCTGGGCACCCCCAAGGTGTAGCCAGGCATCCCAGCGCTGTTGGGGCCGTTGTGGAGATTAAGCAAGCTATAACACTATCTGGATGACAAAGCTGTCTACATTAGAAGCTTGAATAACTGCCTTTTGCACCTCCGGGAAGTGATTCAGGCTCTGTAACAGGCAAGCCTGATTATCAAGGCCTGTAACTGTCAGATTGGGCAAGGGTCTGTGGTGTGTTTGGGAGACCTGGTGGGCAGGGCAAAGGTGCAGCCCCTCCAGGCGGCCAAGCTAGAAACGACATGGCCTGGAAACCCCCAAAACCAAGGCAGAGATCTGAGCATTCTTGGGCCTCAATGGGTACCACAGGAGGTTTGTCAAGGGATATGGCACCATTGTAGACCCTGTTGACAAAACTAACTTCCAAGAAGCAGCCCAGATATGTGATTAGCCAGAGGCATGACAAAAAGCATTTGGCTCCCTTAAGCAGGCCATGTGCACAGCCCCTGTGCTCAAGACCCCTGACTACTTCAAGGAGTTCATCATTCAGACAGATGCCTCAGAACATGGCGTTTGGGAAGTGGCTAAATGAAGAGGGCCTAGACCAACCTGTAGCCTTCATCTGCAGGAGGTTACTCCCCGAGGAACAAAGGTGAAGTGCTATAAGCGCTGCGAGGCCTCCGGGTAGTTACGCGCTATATAAGTGCAATTTTTCATTTCATTTTCAATCTAAAGCGCTGCGAGGCCTCCGGGTAGTTACGCGCTATATAAGTGCAATTTTTCATTTCATTTCATTTCATAGAAAGAGAAGCTTTTGCTGTGGTCTGTGCACTGAAGAAGCTGAGATCATATCTGCTTGGTTCTCCTTTCCTGATTCAGACTGACCACAGGCCCCTCATCCGTCTCTAACAAATGAGGGGTGAGAATCCAATTCTATTAAGGTGGTCGATTTTCCTACAGGGTATGGACTTCAGGGTGGAACACAGACCAGGGGTAGACCACGCCAATGCTGATGGTCTATACAGGTTTTTCCAAGTTAGTGATGAGAATTCCCTAGAGGTTGGGTAGATCTCCCCACTTTTGGCCTAGGGGACACGTGTTAGACCAGCCATTCTAAGGGTGGTCTTCCTCCAAACTTTTTGCATGCTTACCTCCTCATTTTGCTCTATCTTTTTGTTGACCGTGGGCCTCTGAGCATTTTACATTGCTGAGTAGATGGGGCTCGGTTATAAAGCAAAAGAGGGTATGACATCATTCCTGAAGGGAAGGGGGCGTGGTTATATGAAATATAGAATTTGAAAAAATAATCTCCTATTGGGCCTGGCTAGATTTGGAGGACAGAAGCATGTCTGTTCGGTAAGCCGATAACGGCAGTATCATTGAGGCAAAGGGGTCAATGGTAAGGGCCCAATAGCGGTCGAGTTGTTGCTCTGCCTGTCCCGTTCACGTATCACCTCCTCTATCTTCTTAGAGAAGCGATCTGTAAATCTGACTAAAGCACAGTTCAGAGTGGTGTTTGAGGGATCAAAGCAGGCCAGGACCTCTCCTCTGCAAAATCGTATTTCTTTCGCAATCCAACCCCTTCTTAGCAGAGCGCTTCTTTCCTCTAAGAAGGAGGGGCACAAGCACAGTACATGCATTAGGTTCTCCTTGTGTTGATTACAGAGCCGACACCTTTCCTGAGCATGGTCTCTTTTCCATATTGGGAGGTGACAAGAAATGGGGATGGCCCCCATTCTCAGCTTTATAAACTGTAGCTTAGTTCTTTTGTTGTATATGTTGTTTAGATAGCACTGGAGTTGCAATTGTTTGTAAGTGCATATGGTCATCCAACCATCGTTCCATGCAGCAAGGCTGGCCCTGTCTTCTACTGAAGAGAGTTGTTTCGTACTCATTTTAGCTAGCCTTTTAAATTCCTGTTGGCCGATATGAAGGTCCCAAGAGGGTGTCAAGCCAAGATTGCTGAGGGCGTGGATCAGATAGAGGTGTGCCGCCGACCTGTGATTCGTTTCCAAATGGATCCATAAATTATGGGCCAGTGCCTTCTTTGCAGGCCAGGACCGCTCCTCTGCAAGATCATATGTCTTTCGCAATCCAACCCCTTCTTAGCAGAGCCCTTCTTTCCTCTAAGAGGGAGTGGCACAAGCACAGTACATGCATTATGTCCTCCTTGTGTTGATTACAGAGCCGACACCTTTCCTGAGCATTGTCTCTTTTCCATATTGGGAGGTGACAAGAAATGGGGATGGCCCTCATTCTCAGCTTTATGAACTGTAGCTTAGTTCTTTTGTTGTATATGTTGTTTAGATAGCACTGGAGTTTCAATTGTTTGTAAGTGCCTAGGGTCATCGAACCATGGTTCCATGCAGCAAGGCTGGCCCGGTCTTCTATTGAAGAGAGTTGTTTCGTACTTATTTTAGCTAGCCTTTTAAATTCCTGTTGGCCGATATGAAGGTCCCAAGAGGGTGTCAAGCCAAGATTGCTGAGGGCGTGAGTCAGATAGAGGTGTCCCGCCGACCTGTGATTTGTTTCCAAATTGATCCATAAATTATGGGCCACAGTGCCTTCTTTGGAGACCCTAAGCTTGTGGCAGCTTATCGCAAAGGCCACCACGTGAGCCAGCGCCTGTCTGCAAATTGTGTGGGTTGGGATAACCTTCGCCTGAGCCACCAGAAGAATTGGTGCAAAACAGGGACCATTTATTTTTTTGTATACGGATCTAAGAGTGAATGACAGTGCAGTACCTTTCTTTTTTTGTTCCACCAACTGGCTCGCATATCTGCCGTTGTTGTTGAAGAGGACACCTAGATACTTACGGCAGCTGGTGGCATCTATTTTTTCCTGGTGTAGAGACTATGTTGGCTTTTCAGAACCCGGTGTTGAACCGCAATGATCTTGGTTTGCTTTCTGTTTATCTGCAGACTGTTCCTATCAGAATATGTGACAGTAGTGTCCAGAAGGCATTGTAGGCCAATCTTTGTGTTGCTGAGAAGAACCAGATTGTCTGCGTCAAGTAAGTTAGAGAGGCGGAGGCCACCCAGTTTAGGTGGGTGCAAGTTTACTGGAGGTATGAACTGGAGACAAGTCGGACAGAAGTAAGTTAAAAAGCATGGGTGCAAGAACACATCCTTGCTTGAGGCCTTGCATGGTAATTATGGGCCGTGACAGGCAAGATCCATCCCCAATTTTGACCCTGCCCCATGTGCCATGGTGTAAAAGCTGCAAGGCCCTGAGCAAGGTGTTCGGAATATTGAGCAGGGCGTGTTTCTCCCAAAGTTTCCCTCTATTGACCCTGTTGAATGCAGATTTATAATCTATAAACCCCATATATCACTGTTGTCCCGGTTTGTCTTGTGAATCCAGTCTGGTTTGGTGGTATGGTATGATTTGTCTCAGCCCATGATCGTAAGGAGTCCAGCAGCACACCTATAAAATAGTTCAATTCATTTTGGATTAGGGCGATCATGCTGTAATTCCCTGGAGATTTTGTGTCATCACCTTTAAAAATCTGAGCGAGAGTCGAGCCACATCATGAGGCTGTGATGGAGTTCTTTTCTACTATAGATAGAACGGGGCTAGATGGGTGGCCCAGAAAGCTGGATCCTCCTTGTATAGGGCAGGTGGTATTCCCACTTGGCCGGGAGCTCCATCCCTGTGCAATTTCTTTTTGGATTGAGGCTTCAGAGAATAAGAGCCTGAGGGTTAACTGGTCGTGGATAGTGGTTTGACCTTCCCGGGCAGCGCTGCCAAAAGAGTCTTTGGCCTGCTCAGGATTTTAATCTAACAATGGTTGGACGTTAAAATGATCATATAGAAAGTGGTACCACTCCGGCTACGAGATCTTGGATGAGGCCACCTTGGGAAGTGCGCCCCCTAGACAATTTATGGTGCGCCAGAACTTTGCTGAGATGTTGGTTACTATATCATACAGTAGTTTAGCCAAGAATGTGTTCCAGGTGTTCCTTCTGTGTTCGCATTTAGCCTCCTTCAGATGTCTTCAAGCCTCTCTTAATTTACTCATTATGTTTGGGTCCATAGGTAACAGTTTGAGTTTTCGCCACAACTGAGTGAAGCTTTATGTGCAGACCGTATTATATAATTAGAACCTTTCACTTGTGAGGCCAGCATCCTTACTTTGCTCTGTGCCGGTGTTGTGAACTGAGCCGCCAGTTTTTCATCGAACATTGACTAGCTGAAGATTGGATCTGCCTCTATTCCGTAGACGTTAACTAGGAGTTGCTTGGCTTCTGCTGCCAAAGTTGGGAGGCTGTTGATAGTACACTTGATGCGTTTAAAATTGAAGGTGTAAATTTCGAAACCTTGGTCCGCTGCTGTGTTATGTTGCAACAGCCGAATGTCGAGGGAAAGCTTTTGGGGGCGTTGGTTGCTATTTATTTTTTCCCCGAATCCAAATGAAGAGATTTGGTTCAGGAGAGGAAGGCTAGCAAACGGATAATCAATCAAGGAGGCCCTGGTGTTAGTTAAATATGAGAGGCCAGGTGGTATGTCAGGATGAAATTGGCCATTGAGGGCTCCTAATCCAAGGTGTTCCAAATTCCCTTGAAGGGCCCGTCCCCTTGGATTGTTTTTGGTCTACCCGGGGCGATCCTTCGGTGGTATAGCCCAGTCGCCTTTATGTTGCTGCGTTATCTTGTTAGCAAGGAGCTCTATCATTAGCCACATGTTAAAGTCTCCTGAAATTAAGATATCTGTGCTGGGATTTTCAAATCTAAAGTTCAGCACCATGGAAATCAGCTCCATGGTAAGCGCTGACCTTGAACCTGAGTTTATCAGGGTTAGGCTCCTTAATTGGCCATTGGCAGTTCTGAGTGAGGTACTGACTGCCTGAAGCCCTGGGGTGTTGCTTGCTTGATCCCAACAACGAATTGCACTGTTGGTCAATACATAGATTGCAAGACCTCCACTACTGCGGCCGAAGTTCCTTTGTTTGGTTGCATCATGTTTTTTGGGGTGGTATTGACAAATCCTCTTTACTAGTGAAGTTGGATTTAACATTACTGTTTTAGAAATGCCACTTTTATAAAGTGAGTATATAGAAGAGAGGGTGTCAGTACCATACAGGTAGCCAGGTAGGACGTACTTTAGTTTTAAAGAGACAAATAGAACCTGGCAGCCATTTTAAACATGCTGCTATTTATTTCAGCAGACTCTTTGTTTGGTTCATTTCAAAAAGAGTCTAAAGACCTGGCTGTTTAAGGAGCCTAGGCCGGCCGAGGGGCCTGTTTTATTCTGTACTGCCGGGAGCCGAGAGATCCCCCTGGGGTGATTCGCTGCGCCATACAAAGGTTAAATAAATAAACTAAGGGCCTATGCATATAGTCATTGGACCTAGCTTAATCATTTCGCCATGATTAACATATTCAAAAATCATTTGTTTTAAACATTTCAATTACGTCTGAGACATTCAAAGATACACTTATTAAGTACAAATAATAAAAGTGTGATTATACATTGTGCAAACCCTTATAAATGAAAGAAAGAAAACAATAAAACATGAATTTCAATAAATTGCATTGATGAGTGAAAAATTACACCAGCTTATCTTTAACACTGAGTCAAACAATAAGCACTCTCATACACGCCTATGGATCGCTTCTTCTAGAAAGATGCTTCTCCATGGGGAAAGGAAATAACGTCTGTGGGGGTCAATCATTATGGGGTGGTGAGCAACACAGTGCATGGGGAACAGGTGTTTGTGGCGGGAAACAGCACATGTGAGCGAGAGCTAGCAAATACGTATCCTCTCATGAAATGCTGAAAAAAAAAAGAAAAAGAAGTAGTTTAGTAAATGTAAGCAGTGGAAGTATACAAGTCAGTAAACCAAAAAGATCGCACAGTGGATATACAGCTAGATGCATCAAACAAAAATCCGCTCACAAAGGGGCAGATTCTCAGAATCTGCCCCTTTGCGACCAGTATTTTTGCATTTGGGATGCATCATCCCAAATGCAAAAATCGCAAATTGAGAAATCGCTAAATTGCGATTATTTGCATTTAAGGAATTTCAATTGAGACTCCTTAAATGCAATGCATGAAAGTTTTAAAAATAGCGAATTCGCTAATAGGGGACGCAAATTACCATGAAGTACAACTTCATGGTAATTTGCAAACACTTTGAAAAATCTAGGCCCATAGGAATGAACGGGGAGGTATTCCTTAATTGCGACTCGCAATTAAGGAATTCTAAGAAATCACTATTTTTTTAGTGATTTCTTGATGCATTCCATTTTGCTATTCCTTAATAGCGAATCGGTATTTTTCGCTATTAAGGAATCGCAAAATGGGTTGTTGATGCATCTGGGGGTTAGTCAATAGCAGTGGAAAACACAAGATGAGGAAAGCAAGCTATTAAGTCAGAAGTAAAGCAAATGAGAGGGACAATAAAGCCAACCAATGGTAAGCAATGGGGACTGTAAGCAACTTTTACTTCACAATAGCTTTACATAACTTTACATTTTTCTGAAAATTTGAAATTAGCAAGCTAATGGTATCAGATGACCTCTCTCCTGACCCTTCCTTATACTTTATTTGGTGGTCTTGATCCTAGTATTCCAACACATGCCGAGTTAGCAGACTTATTGATTATACCCTCTCGAGAGAAGTGAAATTGACATGATTTCAGCATTTTGAACTATATTGGTAGATAGGGAGCAACTTCAATATTTCATATTAACATAAATGGCAACTTGGAACCCACCTTTCACGGGCCCAAATAAATATCCTCTTGCTACCACTCAGTTTCACTACTGTTTCTCTCCCTATACTTCTGGTGAAGGATCCTACAAAGAGGTACTCTAAACACAAGTAAGATTGCCTAGGCAGTACATATAATTGTTGTGGATTGCAAGATATATTTAAATATTCCATTAACTCTGTGAAAGAATGGACAGAAGAAATGATATTCTGAAACTTATCAAGATGATTTTTAGGATCGATGTTCTCAGCAATTGATCAGGATTTTAAGTTAAACGGTGTTTGGTTTGAGTATTTTGAAATGCTTGCTTTCATTTTTACAAAACAATGCTTTAAAGACAAACAATGGCAAAGCCAACAGCTCAGCACTGCCGGTATAAAGGTGAAACCTATTGGTTTTAACAATTATTGTATAAAATTGAATGTACACGCCGAAGGCATCCAAAATGGAAACGTTTGTTATCGATTTACACAACAAACGTTTGAAGTTCAACTATGGCATAACAAATATTGATTTGAAGAGACTTCCCTGCCGCTGCAGTCGACTACAGCACATAGAGAATATTTCACTTACTAATGAGAGTCTAGCGCTGTTTGGTGAGTACCACGGCACCTGTCACAAGATCACTGCGAAACACTTGATTACTGCAGCTATTAGAACACTGCTCTGACTTCACTGGTACCAGCAGCGGACAGGAAAGGGTCCAGACTGAGCACGTCATAAGGGGCGTGTCTTGCCGAGTCAACCGGGGGCGTTACCGAATTCGTCGCCACCAGAGCCGGTGGCCAGAGGCGTGACTGGAAAGGACAGAGGGCGGGGCATTCGGGGTCAATGCGAGTAGCGTCCACTCTTCCTTTACGCAAGTGGGCAAGAGCTTAATTCAGTCACACCACAGGTCTGTTAAGCAGCAGTTTCAAAGGCCGGCACAATGGCCACCCACACCCAATGGCGTGCAAATGGAGGAGGGTTCCCAGAAACGTACGTCACGACTGTTCTCCTCGGCCAATGGCTAGTGGGTGGGGGCGGGCCTATTAGCAGGGAGCGGCGCGCGCTCGGGCTCGTGCACACCGATGTGACCCTCTGCTAACATATCACCCGACAGGATGGAACGCGCCTGCGCCGTAAAAACGGTGCGAACCAACAAGAAGTGACCCTCTGCTCGTGCCCCCCTGCAGCGGCTTGCTCCGTGCTTCGGCTCGTGGAGTGAAGGCTCGCGCGGAGTGTCTCCTCGCGCCGCGTCAGCAGGCTTCGGTAAGTGCCCAACGACTCGCACTTACCAGAAGTCAGAGCGTTTCAGCAAGGTCCCCCTCAAACAGCCAGGCGCCTCTTGCCCCCCCTTAACCCCCTCGTAGCCTATCTCCAATGCAGGTGATGCCCACTGGTCTGCGCCCCGCAGAGGTACCTATCGGCAGTTTATTCCTATTTCCCGAGTGTATTCCCAGTGTCCTTCCAGCATGCTTGTTCTCTGGGAACGCTTGTCGCAAAATGTGTGCAACAAATTACACAACAGGGCGACGGTATAATACCTACATCCAGGAACATCAGAAAGCACGTCTCATCACCTAATGGTCCCCTTAAGGCCACCTCCAACCGCCTCCGTGGAATCCGCACCGCCATACGTTCCTTTGACTGATAAACATTCCACATATCATGGATCCATAAATGCATGCAACCCTTCGCTCGTGCACACTCGCTCCCTCCCATACCAATGCAGACCCACCGCGGGCACTACAGCAGTGCAGGCTCCCAGTGTCAGCAGCGCCCCTCGCTGCTGCCTGCGCTGACAGGTGGGCAGCATTCAGCCTGCACATTACTCAGCACCTCTTGATTAGATCTACCAGGTATCTGGAAACCTGTTCACATCTTGAGTGTGTGACAGGTTGCTAACCAGATCCTGTTCCAGCTCTCGGATGCAGCGATCACAAGTGGGGTGTGCACTAAACACTGTTTCTGATCTGTATTTTACCCAGCCGATGCAGTGTGCCTCCTCCCCGGGTATGCTTCAGCAGCGTCGCTAGGTCACTGGCAGCGGCAGCCTCGCACACGACTCTTTATCTGCTAATACATGCCTTGGGATTAGGGAGGGGGCTGAGAGTCTCTGATGACACGTTGGTGTCGCCGCTCCTCGCATGCCCGCCCCCACCACCCTTGCGCTCGGGGGCTCTCTGCTTTCTGTGGGATTGGGGGGTGACCTTGGATCGGTGTCCCCTATGCACTGGCTGCAGCGCCGCTGCTCCCGGGATGAGACGTGCGGTGGGTGAACAGCGCACGGGCGCCAGTGCGTGAAGGATGCGCTCTTGGGGTCTAAGCGCACGCCTGCCCTCCGAGCGTGCGGATCCATCTAAGACTAAGGTAGGGAGTCCCGGATCAGCCCTCGAGTAGACACCTCCCAAGCACGCACAGGCGCAGAGATGGCATCGGCTCCCAGCGCTCTCCTCCCTGCAGGATTAAGAGGCTGAGATTAGCCTGCTCCGGTGAAGGAGCCCTGGAGCCGCCGCTTCCTCCGTCAGAGAAATAAATGTGCTTGGGGTGGGGGGAGACCAGCCCTGTCGTGCATCAGGCTGGGAGGTGAGACATCGGAGGCAATATTGTGCCTAAAAATAGGACAGCTCGCTGGCTGCTAGAGGTGCAGCTATTTTGCAGGCTTTATTTACCGCAGGGCGACATTACTGTACATTTCCACCTCATCGAGCCCATTTTACAAAAAGTGAACGAAATGAATAGGGTACTATGGGTTCAAGCAGAGGGCACTGTAAAATAGCATCAGCGTGCTTTGGGCGCTGGGAGCTATTTAAGAGAGAATAAAAGATGAGCCAGTAGGGGATGGGGCTGCTGGAGACGGGCATCTGCGTTGCTGCATCGTGTGCTTCCCCTCAGCGCCGTGTAATGTGACTGTCATGAGCTCCCTCATCCCCTCCCCACACACAGGCTTGCCGGATCTCTGAGCCCTTCAGGTGTTGCCGCATCCTTGATCTAGACACTCCCTTGCCCATTCCCGGCAGATGGATTGGTTGATCTCCTGCTGTTTGTCTAGTGATCTCTTTTTGTATTCAGAGGACGGCAGCCGCGCGCAGAGCCACCCGAAGCCTTCCTCGGCTATTGATCCTCGCTGTTGTTTGTCTGCAAGGCAGCCAGGGTCGGTGCAGGCGCCCGGGGGGCCTCTAGGCAGAGCCCTCTTTTAAACTGGGAAGTGCGCCCCCGAATCTGTGTACCAGAGCAGGTCAGCAGTCAGGCCACAACCTTTGGATGCCAAGCGCGCGACCCTCCGCGGGCCTGCCACTGCTGGGCCGAGCAAAGGGCGAGGAGTGTGCTTGGGAATGAGCGAGCGTAGGAGAGGCTGCTTCACGGAGCAAAGGTACGTTTTTTTATTTTCTGAGGAATGTGAGCGAAAATTGAACGGGCACCACCATCCACGGTTGGATTGCGAAAGCACAGGCAATCGGATGTGATGGGATTTGTCGCAAAGAAACGTTTCATGCAAATTGTCCCGTCAGTGATGTACAAAGCACATCAAGTCTCGCAACAGCCCCCACCTCAGTTTCTTGGCAATGCAGCCAGCTTGGGAGAAGCCCGTGTGGTGCAAACAGTAAACTGAAATTCCACGGGTTCCTTCCATATTGAACCCAATCGTCCATTTACTTCTTATTTAAAACATATCTAGGTAGAGGAGAGAATCATGGCAGAGCAAATTTGCCGAGCAAGTTTTAGGACATAATTGGGACATGGTGTTTAAAATGTTAACATAGTAACGTTTTTGACCTTTGACTCCCTTTTTAATGACAGTAGTGTTCTTGTTTTCACTCCTTTCTCCTGTATAGTTCCTTGTGTGCAGATACTCTTCAGTTCCCATTAGAATACTGTTACTGTTCACGTACATGTTTACTGCTAGCCATGGCAAATATGGGTACAGGGCATATTTATGTGTTGAAATGTTGCTGTACTTAAAGACAGTCTGTTTGGTTTGATGTTTATATTTTTGTTCGAGTAGCATGCTCTTGCCATGTGAAAACAGTCCCATGGAAATCCTCTCTGGATGAAAATAGCTTGTAAACATCCAGCCCTTGAAACCCTTAAAGCATGGCCAGGCTGTCACCTCTGTGTATGGGGTTTCCCCGTGGCTGCATTCCAATGTTCTGAGGCCCTTCAGCATGTCAGCTGCTCGCTCTAAACTTCAGCGCCTGCTTCGCAACACCCTGCAGATAGCACCGTATGTTTACAGGCTAAACACCCGCTGTATGCACTGTTATTATGCATTTGTATTCAGTTTTGGGGTATTTCTTCAAGGAATTTCTTTCACTTGTAATGTTATACGTTCTTGTTGCCTTGCGAGTAGACTGTGGTCGGTCTTTTTTTCAGTTCAGTTTTGTCTGACTTTAATTCGTATGAAATTTCTTTCGTTTTTGTAAATGACTGCAATTCTCTTAGCTTAATGTAGATACATTTTCTTTGCTCATATCTTAAAAGGTAGCCTGGGTTTTCAATCTGGTCTGACCCTACCACAGATTAGGTCTAGAATTGTCCTTGGCCCCCTCCATGTCACACATGCACAGTCACCAACACACACGGGTTACATACAATTCATGCAGATGTCCCATGTGTCGGCAGATGTGAACCTTGAATTGCTACGTTGTCACGCTGCAATTACAATAGCACTGTCTTCTTACAAAAGCTGTAAGTGACTTCCATGTTTCCTAAGGGGTTTTCTCTAGCATTGAATTCACTGAAGTTAAAAGCTAAACCGGATTTAAGGTAGGCCACCTAACAGCGTTTTTAGAGTATCCTCTTCAATTCATATTTTTTTAATAGATTTTATTAGTTGCTGGCACGGAGGATTACTTGACTAATTCATAAATGTTAAGCACCTTTGTTTTCTGGTACTTGTGGCGGAATGAATCCACGTGCTGGTTTGGTTGAACCAGCGTTCACGGTAGATGGAGAGCTTTAACATGGACCCTCTGCCTAGTTTAAGTTACTGGCATCTCTTATGTACCGGCTGGGCCTTCTTCACCCTCTGATGTCTCTGGCACGCCACCTCCGTAATTCCATCATGATAATCTGTCCCTTAGATCAGGTGAGCAGAAGTACAAATATGCAGCAAGTCAAGTCAACCCGTCACATTTGTCTCTCACAGGATAATGGAGCTGTAGTTGGTTTGTTCATAAATATGTTTGTATTTCCAGGTGTGTCAGTGACAAAGTTTGTTAGTTTAGAGGTCTGTCTGTGCAGTCCACAGTCTATCAAGTGGGTCTTGCTGTCTTAAACTGGTTACTGGCTGAACGGAAAGGACAGTATAAATCATTGATCAGGTGTGTGCAATGAAATTAAAATGAGTGCTTTTGCTGATTGGCAGCTTGATACTTCATCCTGACAACTGAAATGTCGACTCCTTTGTGGCACCTTTCCTTTGTTGCAGCAAGTTTCAAGTCATTAGGTGATATCCGATGACTCAAAACACGGCTGCTAGGTGGACATTGCATGCTACAGTAGAAAACCAACTTGAAGAAAATATTTGTATGGCTAATAGAACATTTCCTTTGGACCGACCGTACTCCAAGCAGAATAATGAAACATGTCACTTTGTTTCTTTATCTTCTAGTGTTGTCATTTCTCTTTGTTGCTAACTAAGTAGCAGTGTGTGTTTCCATGGTCTTTGAAACCCTACTCTCTTGTCTGTTTCCACAGCCATGATATCATTTCAAGCAGTCATTATGTAAACTACCGCTAAGATTAATTTGTGGATGCTGTGCTCTCTTGTGGCTTATGTGATGGTGGTTCTGTATGGCTTTAAAAACTAGCAAATCAATAAATATTGTCAAGGTTTTTTTTTTTCCTTTCAATTATTGGTACACTGGTTGACGACTCACAGTTGACACTGAATAACTGCCTTTCTTGATCTATTTTGGTAAGCGTGTAATTGGCATACCCCAACTCATGACATCTCATGAAACTGTCTCCATAAGTTCCACTGATCTCAGGGGTTTTAGTTTGCTCGTTTAGTAGAATCCTTTATGAAACCCAGGTGTTATTACAAATGCAATAACATGGAACAGTTTCTCATTTTTATTGCCTCCTGCTGGTGTGGTTTTTGCGTGAGACCACACTAATGGCTCTTAAAAATCAATCCTTTTCTTAAGTGTCTTCCTTCTTTATAATAAAATAAAGCAAATTTGTGTTTTGGTCATAACCTTTGATTTGGAACATCCATTGCGGCATTGATGGTTATGTTTATTAACGTGTAATGTAGCAGACTGGTGCCAATTCCTGTCCCAGCACAAATTTATGTATAGGCACCATGTTTACCATAGTAATCTGGGTATCAAAGATGATCATTTGAAGTTGGATTCACTCCCTTCTAATATGACTTCTAAAACCGGGTGTAATAATTAAGGACCTTTTAATTCCCTCCAGTTGTTATTCAGTATTGGTTTGAGTTATGTAAAACTTAAATTACACTGTTCAAGTGGCATTTAATGATTGGACAGCACTCAGCAATGGGGTCCTTTTGAGCAAATTTACACCATTATTTGTAACTAAATTATATAGAGGTGTACAAAAAATACTATGTAAGTACACATTCGGACATTCTTGTTCGCAGATTCTGTATCCAGTATTATGAATTACCGTAAATGGACCTATTGCCTTGGCAAGTCGGCTCGTACAGCTGATTTTCTTGTCCTACTATATTCAATCATAGTGACCAGAGTAACCCAGTGGGTGGGCTTTGTGGAGATCAGGTACATCCATAAAGCTGTACTGTGGAATTCCACAACATTTACCAGTGCTTTTAACAACCAGTTTACTCACTGAAAGTTTGTGCCATCTCGGAGCTGTGAAGGGTTTAAATTGGTTGTGAATGACACCTAAGTTCCCTTATGTTTCATTGGAGCCATATGGGAAGCCTTGCCCCATATTGAAACCTATTTTTCATGTGCTGATATACGCATGCACAGTGCGTGCAATTTTGTACCCAAAAGACTTTAAACTGAGGGCGAATCTGTCTTTTTGGGGTGTATGCCTGGAAATCAGGAGATGTGGCCTAAAGTCCAGAGCTGCCGACTTAGGCAATGGGAACTTGGTTTGAGTTCCTGTGTCAGCTCAAAACCATGTGATTGTGGGTAAATCACTTAATCTCCCCATACCTAAATAAATTTTTTTAAAGTGATCATGTGTAATGTAGTCTATGATATATATATATATATAACTTCTCTAGCACAAACCTAGCCAGAAGTCAGGGGAGTGCTGTTCACGGTCAAAGGCAAGCTTAAAGTGTGCTAATAATAGAAGAGGAAGCTGAGTTTTGTGCGGTTAATCCATTGTGATATGATATAATCTTTAATGAGGTGAGTCTTTAACTCTATTTGGAGCAGTGTTTGGGCAGTCTTGATGGATACAATTATGTTTTTCCAGATCCTATGCATAAATGGAAGAGGCTTGTTGTCTTGTTTTATCATTTTTAGACTTCTGTAGGCTCATGGTTTCCTGGCTGCGGCTGGGCTCAGAACCACCAGAGATGGTGAGTTGTTCAGCAAGATACCCAGAGGTGCTAGTTGTGATGGCTCTGCAAAATATGCAACTGCTTTTGAAGATGGTGTGTGCTGGCAAAGGGAGGCAATGGAGTTCATTTAGTGTGGGGGTGACGTGATCATATTTCTTCAGGCTCTGGATGAGTTGTGCTGCAACATTTAGGATGCCTCGATGCAGTGGTAGTGTGCAGTCTGGGAGCTCATAGAGTAGGGCATTGCTGTCATCCAGATGCCAGAGTACAAGGGCTTGAACACAGTTTTAAACTTTCTTTCTGGAAGAAACAATTTGACATTCTTTAGAAGAGATCGCTGGTACCAGGTCGTCTTTGTGTTTTTTCCCCAATGTATTCCTTGAGGGAGAGGTTGGTGTCCGGAGTGAATCCAAGTGTTTTGACAATCTGTGAGAGTTCGAGTTTGAAGTAGTTCAGAGTCGTGTCATTAAGTCAGATTTATGTTACTGCAATTTCTAGAGCGCACATTCACCAAACTGTCTCGTGACCCTAGATAACAGAGTACGCACAGCTCAAATATTTATTGGTAGGCTTGCTTAAAGAGCCAGGTCTTCAGCAGCTGTCTGAATGTAGCATAGTGTAAAGATCACACTCACCAGTCTTCTCCATATAATATGTTTTCTTTATTAAGAGATAATGTTCGCAGCCCCAGCCAGTACATCCACCGCCTGTTTCAATCTTATGATTCCCTTCCTCTGATGTCATCCCTCATGACATTCTAACCTCCCAACATTCTCTGGTCAACACTACATATCTCCCGACTTCACAGAATTGACAGAAATTTAATAAATAAATAAAAAACAAACTTCATAGGCATGAAGGATGACATCAGAGGAAGGGAATCTTAAGATTGAGACAGGCGGTGGATGTACCGGCTGGGGATGCAAACATTTTTTGGTCAACTCTACACATAGTTAGTGGGGGTCAAAAGTTCCAATGGCAATAAAGTTCCAAGCTCGGGGGCAGTTACTGAGAACCTAGTGCTGCATTTCCTCTTAATTTGAGGGATAGCTAGATAGTGTAAATAACTGGGTCTCAGTTCTCCTGTGGGGGAATGTTTAATAATCGGAGATTTGATGAAGGCGGGAACGTCCATATGCAAGGCCTTGAATACAATGTAGCATACTTTGAACATGGATCTCTGTATGACTGGAAGCTAGTGGAGATCTTTAGTCACCTGAGCGATTTGATAGTATTTGGGCAGGTGATATATCAGCTGGGCAGCATGGTTTTGAATCTGCTGGAGCCTGCGCGTGACATATTTAGAGAGGCACAGAGAGGGAATTGGCATAGTCAATTCTTGACATGATTATAGCCATTATGACTTGAACCAAGGCATCGGTGGTGAGAAATTTCTTTATCTTACTGCAGCGAAGTTGAAAGAAGCTGGAGGATGTCTCTACACCAATCTGCTGCTGCTGCTGATGATGATGATGAAGCCAAGGCTTTTTACTGACTTGTACGCAGGGAGAGCCCATCTCACTAGGCTGAAAGGAAGCGCTCCAGAGATCAGGATTGTTTTTGGTGATTTCTATCTGTTTTATCAGAGTTTAGCTTCAGATGATTGCTTTTCATCAAGTCCCGGATGAACAGCATAGTTTCTTTTAACTTCAATCTGGACGTGGGGCTATCATTGATTGTAAATAGCAGCTGCGTGTCATCGGCATAATTAAAGATATTTGCTTTCCTGTGTTTGAGGAACTTAACCAGGGGGCGGATGTAGAGATTGAAAAGATAAAGAGAGAGAGGAGTACTGTGGCACCTCACAATTGGGCCTCAGCAGAGTTACATGGGGAAGTCTAACCAATTAGGATCTGTCTCTAAGGAATGAGACAATCCACTTTAAGGCTGTGTCCCGTAAGTCTGCAGCCTTGACAACGGCCAGCCAGTAGGGTGTGTTCGGCCGTGTCAAAGGCTGCCGATGGGTCAAGAAGTAGTAGGGCTTGAGTATTGCCACTATACACTCCCTTTCGCGTGCCATCTACTACTGAAAGGATCACTGCTTCCGTGGAGTGTGCAGGCCGGAATCCTGCTTGGCAGGGGTCAAGGAAGCCTGAGGTCTCAATGAATGAACAAAGATGGCGGGTTGCGTGTGCCTCAAGTAATTTTGCTAGATAGGGGAGGGGGAAAACTGGTAAATCGTTTTTCATGTTGAGGGGATCTATCCCTGCTTTCTTTTGTAGCGACCCTATGACTGCCATTTTGACCGTCTCTTATTTTTTTGTTCTTACCACATAATAGGGTTTCTGCCTTGGTTGGGTATTAGCTTGGCCTTTGGGCTAAGTTCACGCTATATACAAAAAGAAATACAAAAAATGTGGATTTCCATGCATAGTCATGAATAGATTTGTATATTTCCTGACTTGCATAATCTATGAAAATCACACGAGGAAATGTCGGTGTCAGATTTGTGTGTCAATGTCCTATTATGTGTTCATGCCCATGTAGCAATTTAATTAAGTTAACCCACATTCCACCCTACCTCCCTGTGGGTTGCATGTAGTGTTGACTGAACAATTCAGCAACAGATGTCATATTGTTCATACATTGACGATGGCATATTCAGACCTAAGGCTGGGCTAACATGTTACACACCACTATAGAACTTAAAAAATGAAGATTAAGCATTTCTAAAAAAGTGTGTATATAAATCGTGCAGCAAATTGCTGCATGCTTCCACCTCTACTTATCTGCTGATCAAGCCAGCTAGGATGAAATGTACTGTTGCTGCCAATTTTGAAGGTGGATTTACAGCAAAAATGCACCTTCTGATTTACAGGCCATAGTAATTATGAAAGTAGTATAAATGTCCACGGAACTGTCTACCCATTTGATAATCCTCACAAAGCTCTGTGAATTGCAGTATGCATTTAGTTTTATAGGGCATTGGATATATTTGAGTGCAATCCTCTATGTATGAGGACTTTTACTCCTTTCAAAATTGCCAATACATTTTCTAAACAAGCATTGGAACATGCAGTAGATTTAATGTTTGTACATTGTGCTGTCAGTGCTTGGATACATAATGCTGAGCAAGTACAAGCAAAAGCTTCTGAAGTGTGTATGCTGTAAAATAAACATTTTCTTTCTTTTCCAATGTTCCCATTAAAATAGTATTGCTTTGAAGCTAGTGTAACAGCTAGGCCGGGTAACTGAAAACAGTGATGGATACTTGTGATGAAACTTTGTGGCTGACAGTTTAGATTCTACCAGGGATCATTTTTCTTAGGGATATCAATTAAAGGGTGCTGTCCACCAACCGTGAATCTGTAGTAGCAATTTTGTTTTTAGAATCCAGCCCTAAATAACAATCGATAATCATACCACCTTTTTTAGTACCAGGCACCTAAAATACATATATGAGTGAAGCTCATGAAGAAACAAGTCCTCGTTTTTTTGTATGATCGCAAAAGGTTTAACAGTTTAAGAATGGCTTTAGAGTGCCTTCAGCACTGTTGTAGACATATCAGTGCAAGCGTGGACCCGCTTTATACCAACAAGAAAAGCAATCCTCTAGGTTGTATGGATCCTTAGACTACATAAACCAAGATTTTGGTTCCGTTCGTTAAAGGTTAATACATCTATGTTTAGCTGTATTTTAATATGATCAGTTGTTGCATTAAACATAAACCAACTTGCTGGTAAGATCTATTCTTATTCATGTATACCAAGTGGTGAACTGTAGCCGATTAGTTAATGAGTTGAAGTATTTGGAGTTGCTACTGAGTGACAGGACTAAAATCAATTTTACTTCATTTGGAATAATCTTGTCGTATCATTCTTCATGCTTTTGTATCAACAATGGTGATGATCATCTCCCAGCAGTGGTGGGAATACTGGGAGGGAGTTTGATGCACAGCAGATGGGTTATTGAGACCGGGAGGGACCAGGCTGTCATGGTAAAAAGTACTTGAATACGCCACCATGATACCACTACATTACTGCTGGCACCACTTCCATGCTGTTATGTTACCTGCTAGTCGTCTCACATCAGTGGTGAATACATTAATTGGTTTTTATGTCAATAAAGCACTGCATAGTGCCACATGCTATCCATGAGGCCCCTATGAGTTTGAGTGTCAAGTTATCTAGACTTCTAATCTTCTAGATGCTGGTAGCTTTCTTGTCTTGTCCTAGGAGTGCTTCTGTCCCAGATAATGGACTGAGGCTGCCCTGGTGTCAGCGTTGGGGTGAGCTGCAAATGGTCTAGAATAGGAGAAAGGTACCAGGCTGTTGTGTTCAGAACTTTCCTTCACATTTAACATGGTCAGCAAGAAAATTCTGGCCAGCTGATGAAAGCTGGTAGAATTGTCAGGAGTTTCTTTGCAGTGTTTTTTTCTGTTTTCTTGGCGTGTAACAATTCACTGGCATTGTCACCCAATTACTCCTTTATTTTTCGGATTTCTTGCATGTTCTTATTTTAGTGCATGTTCTTCAGGGCTATTACCTTTATCACGTTCTTTTTATGTCTGAGTGAGTGCTCTGGGAGCACTGATCAGGTACATTCAGTTTTGTTCTATGTGGATGGTATCCCATTGATCATCTGAGTTTGACCTCCTTTCTGCTAATGTTGCCAGTCTCTGTTGCGATTGTCATGCAGCAGTTTAAGTGCCAAAACTTGTAGACGTGAAAATTCATTTTTTTTGGTGGGTTCCCACCCCTTAGTTGGTTCTGTATGTGCCACTCTAAAGTGAATGAGGTGCCTGGTTCAGATCCAAGGTGACTAATCTTGGGCAGGGATCTATCACTCGATGGCCAGATAAAGACATACCTGCCTCCAGCTTCCATCATTTAAGGTTATTATGATAAAACATGCTGTTTGTTATCACCATCTTTCTGCAAGGATGGCCATGTCTTGATGACAAGAAAATCCTCTTTTGTTTATTTAGCAATCCCTTATATGAATGCTATGGCTTTGTACAGCACTACATAGTGGTTTTTACTGGCGATCTCTGTTCATGCACCGCTCAGATCTCTTCCGTCAGGCTTACTGTTGCTTCTTTGTGTGCACCACTTTACAAAAGTGCACTGGGTGTTTTGCCTTCCGGTTAGTGGACTGACTGTGAAACTCTTCCTCCAGACTTCCATGAGAATAGCTTACATGTAGCCTTCTGTAACTCTTTGAGCATGTATTTTTTTCTGCTTATCTAGTTCTCTGCCCTAATTGTATTTGGGATTGGCTCTCTTTGGCCCCATAAAGCCCAGTGCGGAACACGTGATTTAGAAGTCTGTTAATTGGGTAAATGATTGCGGACAGAGTGAGTTCTTATTATACAAGCTGAACTTCTATCAAGGCAGTTTTACCCAATTGTTTTTACCTAGGATGACCAAGCTCAAATGTTTTGAGTGCAGTCACACAAATATTGGTGAAGTCTATGGAGGGAGGCAATGCCTCAACAAGCTCTATCTATGAATGCACATTAAGATCTTACAGCTGAGATTGTAGGTTTTTGGAAGCTAACAAAGTCGGTGGTTCATGATTGCAGGAACTGACTGGAATGCAACTTTCTCACAGGCAACCACATGGTAGTTGTTTTATAGGAGGATAGTCTAAATTGGAAGAATACAAGGCCTGTTATTAATTTGTTACTGTTTACTTCCATAGATGGCAACCTGCAGATCATAAGAATTGGTGCGTCTGGCATAGATGCACATTACGTTCTGTTAAGTCAAGGGCTGTGTATCATCCTACGGTATTACTGATATTATTCTGTATAACCTTATTTTTTCTTTGATAATTCTATTTGTCAGTAGGGGTACTGCAGTGGGTAAACTGCATTTTGTCTCATGTCCCCTTTGGTTCATGAGTTGATAAACAAGTGAGCATGCCTGTTCCCATGGAAAAACAAACATTGGCATAATATGTGACTCAGATAAACTAATTTGTAAATTAAATTCTGGACACTCCTATGATGAATACGATGGAAAATCACTATGGCCTCTGGAGAGACGTCATTGGCATTACAGAGCTAGAACAGGGGAGCACAGCTGGGACTGAAGAGGCAGCTCACTGGAGCCCAGCAACACCACCCAGAGCCCAGAGAGTGAAATTAAATGGAGAGCCCCCGACCTGGATAGGCCGGACAGGGAGAGATCGCCGTGGCCAGTATGGTGCATTTGAGATTCATCTGCCTGGCAGTGATCTGTCAGCTGGTGTTGAGCGACGGCAACCCCCCATGGGGGTCATGGGTGCCCACCCGGCCTGCGGAGAAGGGTGGGATCAGTCTACTGTGACAAGACCAAGATCGCACTCCTTGCTTGGCTGCCAGCAGCCTTGATGCGACACTGCTCCCTGTGTCGGGCCCATATGGCCTAGGAGACTTTCTCATGCTGTAGATCAGAGAGCCCTCGCTCTGAGATTATAACGGCAGGACCCCGTGCGCTGGGGACTACATGGGGATTCTCTACCTGTTCAGATTTGTTGCAGATTGGTCCAACAGGCGCCTCTTTTATGATCTGCTTCAGGAAAAGGCTTGTCTGGAGTTGCTATCCCGCAAGATCTTGGGTTTGGAGCTCCTGTGCCGACGCAAAGTCCGTGCGGACCAGCGACGTGCGGCGCGGAGAGGACCTGTGACAGGGGAAGCTGGCGATGGCGATCGACCCCCACTAAGCGAACGCACCCTGAAGGAGATGCTCGCTCGCCCACCTGGGGGCTAATACAGTGACCCCCTCACCCCCCCCCCACACACACATCAGACATCCTGGAGTGCAAGAGCAATATGGTGGAACCTCTGATGCGTTCTTTCCAGGAATCACTATTCACATTATTGAGGGATGACCTCCAGGTGATCAAAAGAGACATTATAAAAGTTAGAAAGAATGTTGGCTCTCTAGGGTATCGTGTTGCAGCCTTGGAAGATAAGGGAATTGACAGAGAGGAAGAACTTGAATCTCTCTTCAGCAGGAGGTCATCTTCGAGCAGCACATAGACCTACAGGCTTACATGGAGGGCCTTGAGAACAGGTCCTGGAGGAACAACGTCCGCATATGAGGCATGGCTACTAAAGCAGAAGAAGAGGACTGACTTAGCTACGTCAAGGACATCTTCTGCCACATCCTAGAGGTTCTCCCAGAAACTGACATAAAAATTGATAGAGCACACCGTGCCGACTACCTTGCTCCCATACAGCTTCACCTGTGGAGATCCTGGTATATGTGCATGGTTTTCGAGTTAGAGGAGGTCCTGCGCAAAGCCTGAAAGAAACTCCCTTTCACTTTTAGAGAACAACCCCAACACTCTACCAGGACCTAGCAGCCACGGCACTGCAAAAGAGGAGAGTGTTCCAGCCCATCACCTCGTACCTGTGGAACAGAGACATGCCAGATGTTGGGGCTGGGGCTGGACCTGCCCTCTGAGGGGTGAGAGCCGGCTTTCCCACTTCTGGCTAAGGGAGCGACAACCACAATGAAGGAGACATGGTGCACAAGGAGGGACAGGGCGCCCAGACCCTACGGCGATAGCCAAGGGGCAACAAGCGACGCTGGAGGCGATCCCTGCGGTGCATGGCCAAGAAGGAAGTCGCAGAAGAGGCCCAGGCTATCCAGCAGTGCCATGTATAACAGAGGGGGTGGTGGGTTAATCCCTGTCCACATATCTGACTAATGGTCAACCCTGTGGACTTGCTAGAACGTTGGACTGAGAGTAAGACACTGTTCCAGTTTACTAGTTATTCTCTTTTCTTTTTCTCAGGGTTGAGACTCCAGCAGCTGATACAGTGAGACGCATGTAGAACTCTCCTTAGGTACTTCACTGTAATTAGTGGACCTTCCAGACCTGGCACGCAGCGACACTCTGTAGCCTACACCAACCTGGCTGGTCCTGATGTCAACTACCACACTTAAAGTCCTCACCTTTAATGTGAGAGGGCTTAATAATTTGGTAAAATGCAAGGTAGTATTATCCTATTTGGAGAATTCAGGGGCGGACCTCTGTCTTCTTCAGGAGACTCACCTTCACTCCAGGGATTGCCATTGCCTTAGGTCATATGCTTTTCCACACCTGTTTTACTCCTCTGCTTACACGAAAAACCTCCGGGGGTCGTTCTCGTGGCGTGCTCCTTCAGGGGAAAAGAAGGTCAGAAGGAAAACGTCTTGCATACCACTTCACACTGGGTGGTAAGTCCCTAACCGTGTGCTCTAACTACGCTCCTAGCAATGGGCAGGAAGCATTCCTACACATGGCATTAGCTAAGGCGATATCCACCACTGAGAGGAGGCTGTTGTTTGGAGGGGATTTTAACCTGGTGTTCGATAATGAGCTAGACAGCTGCACAGAGGCACGGACAAGCAGGGGTGCTGTCGGAGGGAGGCCACAAATGGCTGGGAGCTCAGGGATGTATGGAGGGCCTTCCACCCCAACCATGTGAATATTCCTTAATTTCTAACTCTCACAAGACATACCCTAGGCTGGATTACATGTTGGGCATGAGAGACGTACATATACTTGTCACAGATACTAAATTCTCACAGCGGTGCTCTCAGATCACACTGCGGTGAAACTGTTGCTGTCCCGTACTCCGCTGCAGCGCCCCACCCACCAGTAGAGATTATGTGATACTATGCTGCAACGTCCTGAGGTTATGGCACGAATCCATTGAGGCATTTCCGAATACCTTACACACAATGATACCCCTGATATTCCCATTGCGATACTGTGGGAGGCACTCAAATCAGTAACAAGGGGAACTTATTGTGATCACGGTGGCTGATAACTTAGCCCAAAAGGAGAAACAGCAAAACATCACCAAACATGTCAAAGAGCTTGAGCGCATACACCAGCATATGGGGGCCCCAAAGGTTTGGTGTGAACTATCAGCCCTTTGCTCTCAACTGGCAGGCATGGATTTAGATCGGGCAGAATACATCACCCTCGACTTGCACCATTCCTTTTATGCTGGCGTGGAGACAAATGTGGCCTTCTCATAGCAAACAAACTGCGTGCTCAATGACAGGCCATGGGAGTGTCCTTCATAAGCACGCAGGAGGGGTTGCTGGTGACCGAGGATAAAGCCATAGTGGATACCTTCCGGGAGTTCTGCACATGCTTCTACTCTGGTCAGTGTCTAGACACCACAGATAGAGCCCGTTATCTTCAATCTGCATGCTCGACCTTCCTTCCCCAACCCCTCCTGAAGCAGAATTACTAGAAAGAGAGATTCACATAGAAGAAGTTATATCCACTATTTCCCGTCTAAAACCAGCAAGTCCCCAGGCCCAGATAGATACAAACCTTCTGCCCCATCCTAGCACCCATACTAACGCAGCTATTCAGCTCCTTTGCTGACCCATGGGTTATTCCCAGCCTCAATACTTATTTCCTAGGTCACTGTCATTCTTAAATCAGGCAAAGAGAAGTCTCAGTGTAGGTCATACCAGCCCATTTCACTTTTAAACTTAGACATGAAACTGTTCACCGGCTTTCTCGCCGTTAGGCTTAACCCATATATGCCTGCCATTATCGAGCCAGTACAAGCCAGCTTCATCCCCCCAGAGACAAAAGAGCGATAACACCAAGCACATTCTACATGTCGAAGAGAAAGCCTTTCGTGCTCCAGGCGAACTCATGCTCTTAGCAAGTGATGCCGAGAAAGCTTTCAACAGAGTCCACTGGCCTGTTCTAGAACAGGTCCTGGAACATTTTGGCCTACGCGAGAAACTCCGAATGCAGATCCTAAACTGCTATCATCGGACTGCTGCAACAGTCCGGACTAATGGCTACACCTCTGCCCTGTTTCCAATAGGCAGGTGAATGTTTCAGGGGTGCCCTCTGTTGTGCCTATTATCGCTCTTTACACTGAACCCTTCGCTCAAAGGGTCTGAGATGACACCGTGATTACCGGAGCGACCTTTGGAGGAGAGCGCCACTTCAAGAGTCTCTACGCTGACGACGTGCTGGGAACATTGGACAGGCCAACTACAGCATTGGCGGCTTTTCTGAGAGAGCTTGAGGCCTTCGGAGTGGCATAGGGCTTCCGGGAAAACCAGGAGAAATCGCAGGTGCTTAATCTCTCCCTGTACCCTCTTTTGGTGGGTCAGCTGGCACAGCACTACCCCATACAATGGGCTGCGGAGGCGATTTTCCCCTATCTCGGAATTAAACTGGCACTTACAACACAATCAACTGCCTTTATCAACTACTAGTAACTGCATAGACAAGCCTGTATTGATTTAGCCCGCTGGAAACACCATCAGATCTCCTGGTTGGGGAGGGTGGCGACCATCAAAGTGTTGATCCTTCATAATTCGCCACATACCCACATTTGTGGGCTAGAAGGGACTCGGGGGCTCTGCAGCATCATCGCGCTGGTTGTGAGCGCCATCTTGGAGTGGGGAGAAGTCCTTCCACTCTCAGCGCCATCTTGGTGAGGGAGAGACACTCGCCCTGCCAGGACCCACGTGACACCCTGCTGGCCATTTAAGATGGCCGCTAGACAAGTGCGCAGCGACGGTGCGCAGCGGGGGCGACGTAGGGGCGCCGGAGGTGCGCCAGAGGTAAGCCCGTTTGCGCCCGTTCGCGCTACGGACGCGCTCAGGGCCGCTGCCTCTGGCCCCTCCGGTCCAAACCGTATAGCTTACACTCGGAGTGAGCTTATCAAACTTAGACCTGGGCAGGACCCGGTCAGACCTTCTACCTCCAAGCTAATCACCTGTGGTTTGCTTAATGTCAGATCTCTCTGTAAGCACCACACGGAAATAGCCTTCCTCATTGAGTCTGAACAGCTCGATGTCCTCTTTCTCACAGAAACGTGGACTCGGGAGGACTGTGAGGTCGAGCTGGGCTTAGCCTGCCCTTCAGGATATAAAATTAGTCATTCACCGCGCCCATTTAACCGAGGAGGGGGAATTGGATTCATTCATAGAGACTCGCTCACCCTCTCCCAGTTAAAGATTCGAGAGGTACCGGGATTTGAACTGATGGGTTTCTCAGTCAAACAGCAGGAGTCGATCTGCTGCTCGGGTGTTCTTTGTTACCGTCCCCCGGGACCAGCACCATCCATTCCTCTTTTCATTGACCTGATCTATGAACTTGCCAGCTCCCACTCCAGGTTATTAGTTCTTGGAGATTTCAATCTGTGGGCAGGCAGCTCGCTGGACAATGCATTTTTCTCTCTTAGCCAAGCCTGTACAGATATCAACTTAGTACAGCTGGTGAATGCTTCCACGCATCGGAAAGGCCACACTTTGGACCTGGTGTTTGCGGATCCTCAATGGGCATCATTCGTGGACATCAAGTGCCAATATTGGACGGACCACTTTCTGATCAGGTTTTCCCTTTGGTCGGAGGACCCTTCTTCGCGTAAGGCTGGACTTCCTCTAGCTAAGCTAGAGAGACCTTGGTCCCGCATCCTAAACACTGTCCCATTGCCGAACATCTTAGATGAGGACTTCAAACTTGGCAATACAGTCGAAGATAGTTATACCCTTTTCTGTCAGTCCATAGCTAGCTCGCTCGATAAGTTAGCGCCCCTTCGGAAGTCGCGAGGGAGAGTGAACCGAGCTAGTCCTTGGTACACGAGCGAACTTCGCCAGCTCAAACTCGACTGTAAACGCGCGGAAAGGGTCTGGAGGAAGCAGTACCTAGACTCCGAGAAAATTGCATTTAGGTCTGCTATGCATAAATATAAGGCTCAAATTAAGATAGCGAAAGCGACCTTTCTTGAACTCACTCTGAGTCAGGCTCCAAACAAGGCTCAGGCCCTTTTTAAAATCGTTAAGGACCTGGCTCACCCTACGTGTGTGGCTAGTGCCGTTCCCTCGTCGCAAGCTCTCTGTGACTCTCTTGCGGATGCCTTTGAGGAAAAAATCCGTAAAATCCTAGCAGGTTTGCAGGACCCACGGAACTCCACCACTGAGGAGGGAGCTCCGGAGGAAATGGCCAGTCGACCCCTGCAGAGGGCCACTAATCTCTGTCAGGAAGCTCCGGTCACGCCCTCCAGTCGACCCCGACTAGATGAGCAGCCCCCCAGCTCGGGAGCTCCGGCGGCGGAAGCCAGTCGACCCCAGCTGAGTAGCCCTCCTTTCTTTTCTTTGGATCAGGCCCTCAGCTTGGGAGCTCCGGCGACTGCGGCCAGTCGACCCCAGCTGAACTGCTCTTCCCTCGCAGCCCCTGATTCGGCCCCCTGCTTGGGAGCTCCGGCGATTGTAGCCAGTCGACCTCAGCAGGGCAGCCTTCCCCTTCTTCCTGTGGAGCCAGCTCTCAGTCTGGGAGCTCCGGCGAGCGAGGCCAGTCGACCCCAGCTGAGTGGCCCCTCTGTCCCCACTTTGGATCAGGCTCTCTGCTTGGGAGCTCCGGCGACCGTAGCCAGTCGACCCCAGCAGAGAAGTCACTTCTCTCCTTTCTTGGAGTCGGCCCTCAGTTTGGGAGCTCCGGCGAGTGAGGCCAGTCGACCCCAGCTGAGCGGCCCCTCTGTTCCCACTTTGGATCAGGCTCTCTGCTTGGGAGCTCCGGAGACCGTAGCCAGTCGACCCCAGCAGAGAAGTCACTTTTCTCCTTCCTTGGAGCCGGCCCTCAGTTTGGGAGCTCCGGCGAGCGAGGCCAGTCGACCCCAGCTGAGCGGCCCCTCTGTTCCCACTTTGGATCAGGCTCTCTGCTTGGGAGCTCCGGAGACCGTAGCCAGTCGACCCCAGCAGAGAAGTCACTTTTCTCCTTCCTTGGAGCCGGCCCTCAGTTTGGGAGCTCCGGCGAGCGAGGCCAGTCGACCCCAGCTGAGTAGTTTTCCCCTTCCATCCTTGAAGGAGTTCGGCGACTTAGCCCTGACGATTTCTTCTGGCTCGCCTTTGGATCCTCTCCCTCCAAGACTATGGAGGGTGTTTCAAGAGGACCTCTTCCAGCCCCTGCATGCCATCTGCTGTCAGTCATTTGAGACAGCTACTGTTCCTAGCTGCTGGAAGAAGGCAGTGGTATCCCCGCTTTTAAAAAAACCTACGCTCGACCCTGCCTGCCTTTCTAACTATCGGCCAATTTCCCTGCTCCCTTTTCCGGTTAAAATTATGGAAAAGCTGGTCACCCGTGCTCTGTCCAGTTTCCTAGAAGGGAACAGCTGGTTGGATGAGACGCAATTCGGCTTCCGCCCAGCGCATGGGACGGAATCCGCGTTGGTGACCGTGTTAGACAATCTGCGGGCGCGAGTCGACAGTGGTCGGGCAGCATTTTAGGTGCTGCTCGACATGTCGGCCGCGTTCGACACGGTCAGCCATCCAACCCTGATTTCTAGACTGGAGGAATGCGGGGTCAGGGACAAGGCCAGGGATTGGTTAATCTCCTACTTGGACTGCCGTCAGCAACGGGTTTCGCTACCCCCCTTCAGTTCAGAGGAGCGGAGAGTGGGACAAGGAGTACCTCAGGGCTCGGCCATCAGCCCCATACTCTTTAATGTCTACCTCCGCCCCCTAGTCCAGCTCATTAAAACCTTCGGTATCTCTGCATTTAATTATGCAGATGATACCCAGCTGGTCTTCTCTCTGGAGGGACAGGATGCAGTCACACTGGAGACCTTTCATCGGTGCATGCAGGCGACAGCGGAATGGCTCCGGTTGAACTCGTTACAGTTCAACGGAACAAAGACGGAGGTTTTACACTGTTCCACCGATCGAGTTCCTCGCGACCTCCCAGTAGACTTCTGGCCTCCGTCCTTTTCAGAGACGGTGTCTGCGGCACAATCAGCGCGCAATTTAGGCGTCACTTTTGGGCCTAACCTGCAGTTGGATCTACATGTGAATAAGATCTCTTCAACATGTATGATGCTGATTCGTATGCTGCGCAAGGTCCTTCCTCTCCTCCCTGTGCAAGCCAGACCAGAAGTAGTGCGTTGTACCATCCTAAGTCGACTTGACTATTGTAACGCACTACTTCTGGAGGCCCCGGTAACACTCTTGGGCAAGTTGCAAAGGGTGCAAAATATCGCTGCTAAACTCGCCCTCTCTCGCCCCTATCACAGTTCTTCTACGGCAGCACTGCAAGAACTTCATTGGCTGCCAGTTCATCTACGGGTGCGCTACAAAGCAGCGTGTATTGTGTTTAGGGCTATTCATGACCTGGGCCCCATTCCTTTGCGACGAATGTTTGCCTGGTATCGTCCATCTAGAGCTTTACGCTCCTCGTCTTCCAGGCTACTGGTAGTTCCACGATTCCAGAGAGTGAGGATGGGGGGCCGCTCTTTCAGAGTAGCGGCAGCCAAACTCTGGAACTCTCTGCCTATATCCTTGAGAAGCCTTGGAGATCTTTTATCTTTTAGAAAGGCTCTAAAAACTCATCTTTTTCCCAGGATAGGCTGAGCTACTGTTTTCATTGAGTACGGGTCAAAGCGCCAGGATGCCCTTGGTGGTGATAGGTTGCGCTATATAAGTATGCCACAATACAGTAAAATACTGTACCTTTTTCAGACACTCCCACCACCAAAGGGCATGAGCTCCAGACTCCAGGATAAGCTGCTTCAATTCATTTGGCAGGGGAAGAAACCTTGCATGAGACGGGAACTGTGCTTTTTTACCCCTAGAGATAGAGACTTGGGTATCCCGGACCTTCAATTACACTACCAAACGGCCCAATTACGCTACTTAGTAGAATGGAATCGGGCTGAGTCTGAGAAACACTGGCTATTTCAAGACAGAGCGGTGGCAGGCACGACCCTCCTAAAGAAATTGCACAGACTGCAGAACCTATATTTATCCCCGGTTACACGAAAAATGATGAGGGCGTGGCATCGGATCAATGTTCGGTGTGGACTGACATCCTTTCCCTTACCCATGACTCCTCTTTTAGATAATCTGGACTTTGGTCCAGGTGTAGGATCTGGGACATTCACAAGATGGCGACAAACTAAATTCCGCTTTATGGGCCACATGTTCAATGAAGAGGGAGTGATCCCCTTCACCCAAGTGTCCACGGATTATGGACTCCTTGAGACTGAACGCCTAGGTTATATGTAATACGGACACTGGATATTACACCGCCCACAATAGCTCTAATTAACAATGATGCCTCAACCAATACAAGACATGGTTGACCACCCAAAAAACTGCCAAAAAGTTAATCTCTGAGATTTATGTATTCCTGAACCAACATAACCAATATATGCTCAACGACCATCAGGTTAGATGGGAACGAGACTTGGGAAGACCACTGGGGAGAAAGGAATAGGAAGAGATCTATCATAGAGCCAAGCACACGGCTACCAATGTGGTACTCCTGGAAACACTTACCAAAGTGGTCACATTCTGGTATTACAGCCTGGTGCGATTGCATAAGGTCAATCCGGCACGGTTCGAACACTGCTGGCAAGGATGCTGGCCTCAGGGGACTTTAGTCCACATAATGTGGGACTGATCACAAGTGCTTGGCAATATAGATTTGCATCTCCAAACACAACTGCCACGATTCCCCACCTACACAATCTTAGAGTTGCCCGCTCCTTTACCGTATACACTAAGGGGAAGACGGGGAAGCAGATCGGTCTAGCGATGGGGGCATCCATGCAGAATATTCTTTCCCACTAGGGCACTTCACAGATTCCCACCCACACGTATGGCTCCACAGGTTATGGCACATTCTAGGCATGGATTATTGTTTTGCATAGACTCACTAACCAGGGCGCCTCCTTTAGGAAATTGTGGTATCCATATCTATCCTTGCTCTCACAAGATTACTAGGAATTAACTACCTGATATACCTTTGCCTTCTAAGTTTCTCGGAGACAGACTCACAGCCATAGTTGAGCCATCCAGTGACGAGTCGTCGTAGTCATCGATACTTGTTAATTGACCAGCAGTGAATGGGGATGGGGAGGTTGGGCTGGGGGGGGCGGTAATTTGGTTGCCAAACAGGTTACCTGTATGAACATGTTTGCTTTGAGTGATCTCACAAGCTCATGTGAGGTCGGCATTACTGATGTATGCATGATTTCCTTTTTTTTTTTTTTCTTTCCGAAACATTAAAAAGAATTGAACCACAAACTACTAAGTAAAGGTATGTGTGATTTTGGTGCCACACACTGTGGGTGCCACCATTAAGAAATGGCTACTAGTGCATATGGAAATGTGTGTGTGTGTGTGTGTATAATAAATAAATCTCTCTCTATATATATATATATATATATATATATATATATATATATATATATATATATATATATATATATGCATGTGAACAAGGGCTTTGTAAGCCCGAAACGCGTCTTGCCCTCTTGCCTACACCTTTCCTGCAATAAAAGACCTGTGAATTTAGACTTGCGGTCCGTCTCCTGCTTGCCTCGCTGTTCCTGGGTTGTAGTGGCGTTCTCAGGAGTTTGCGCATATATATATATATATATATTCTATTGAAAATGCAATTTTGGAATAAGAAGCCTACTTTGGAAATCTATATTACAATGCTTATGATTTCCAGCAAGAAGGAAGAGGGGGATTGCTAGCACCAATTGCTTACAGCAAAGGGATAGGACAAAACTGCACAAAACTAATCTGGTGGTACACCAAAAGGCACGTGCCATAGCAATACATTTTTTTTCATCTGATAAAATACAAGGCATTTTAAGAAATAACTTTTGTCTTATGGATCATATTGTGTCTAAGGTGCTATTCTAGCTGGGAAGAAACAGTGCACTGAATAAGATAAGCCTAAAGAACAGTGTATTAATTTACAAGAAGCAGATGCTGATCATTTATAGTGTAAAGGGTCCAGTTTCTTCTTCACAAACTGCAAGAATGTTGGAGCTATTCTGAACGATATTGGAGTGGAAACTTGAATTGTATTTGAATGGTAAATGTTCAAGGTACACAACTTAAATACACATCAAATCTTAAGGCTGATTTAGAGTTTGGTGGATTTGTACTCCATCACTAATGTGACAAGTATCCTATCTGCCTTATTACAAGTGCATTATATATAAATCCACTTGTAATCATGCGGACGGGATATCCGTCATGTTCATAATGGAGTACCCATCTCCCGAACACTAAATCAGGCCCTTAGTTTGTCTAAGTATTGCTAACGCAAAAACAAGAATTGATGGACAGAATGCAGAACAATGTCTGACATTCACCCCAGTACAGAGATCTGGGCCTACATCCAACGTTTTTTTGCTCAACATGACATTCCAGTTTGAACCCAGCCATATGCAAATCAGTCTTGACCCTGTGCCCATTGGGAAAAGTCCAGGCCAGGTCCTCCCTGGACTGGAAACAAACAGCCTTGGACCGGTTTTGGTGTTTCATCCCTCTTCAGCCAGGATAGCTTGACTGGAGAGCATGGGACCCATCCCACTCAGGGTGACAAATGAAAAAACAAGAAATGATTGACAGAATGGCGAACAATGTCAGACATTCACCCCAGTACAGAGATCTGGGCCTACATCCATCATATTTTTTAACTTACCATGCCATTCCAGTTTGAACCCAGCCATATGCAAATCAGTCTTGGCCCTGTGCCCAATGGCATGGAGAGCAAGGGACTCGCGTCTGGCACAGTGCAAGAAGGCCCCCTTGTGTTTGCTTTGTTCACCCTAAGTTGGCAAGGTATGCACAGACGTGGGTTCCTTGCTCACTTTGCCACAGGATTCAAGCTAGCCTGGCTGATGAAGGCTGTTACCCAGAATCCAGTTCCAGGATGCTTGTTTCTGGTTAGGGAAGACCTGGCTTGGCAGTTCTGGCTGGACTGTTCCCATGAGGCAAAGGGTCAAGACTGATTTGCATATAGCTGGGTCTGAACTGAGGTGGCGAAGCGAGCTAAAGAATGATGAAGAATTCAACCCAGATCTGTGACTGGGGTTGAGTGTCTGAAAAGTTTCAGCGCTCCGCCCATCATCTCCTTGTGTTTGCTAAGCATTGCTAACACCACAGGACTTGGATTCAGTCTAATTCATTATAGACCATTATCTAATGCCTAACCACACAAAGGCTCCAGGTGCTCATCCATGTCAGTTACAATCCATAACTTTGACATTCAAAGCGCCAAAGTCTTGGTCTCAGAGTCTCTACATTCTTTTAGAACAAAATGATTCTTTGTTACACTTATTGTCTTATTTAAGAATGCTGTACCAACCAGCGTGTAATCTAAAACAGTATTCAGACTTCGTCAAGACTAAATTGCGAATACAGATCCATTATTTCATCTGAGAAGGCTAAATGAATGTTCCTTACCGAGACCTTGGTTAAGTCATGGCTTAAATTATAGTGGTAATGCACCTAGGATACAGACACATAGGCAAGGAATTTTAGTGGGATGAAGCTAGTAATTCAAGTTGGGAAGGTCGGCATTATTCAAGAGCAGAGTTATGTATGCCATAATCCATGATGTTTAGTTGTTAAAGGATTGACGTTTATACATAGTACTTTATGATAAAACGAGGATTATGAATTGGTGGATACTGTTTTTTTTTCTTTAAACAATTTATTTGTTGAGTAGTTGTCTTGAAACATATCTGAAACCCATAGAGCCTGGCTGGATGAGGTATTGGCACTAATGTATCCAGTGAGCAAAGTCATTGTGGCTCTTATATGATATCTCAGTTTCTTATGATTAAGTATGTAGTGGTGGTATTGTACATTCAATTACAGACTTGCCTGGGGGTTGGCCTAAAGGAGTACTGATGAATATTCAGTCCTTCATGAAACCTCACATTACAGGCTTGGCACTGAGACAGTCCTGTCTTGGTGTGCATTTTGGACTAGTAACTGATAGCATGGCATAGCTAGAAAGCACAATATATCTGTTTTCTTATGATTTAATCTTTTGAAAGATTGAAAACCCAGAGCTAGGTGAACAAATGAATTATGATAATGGAAGGCTTTTGAAATCTTAACCCGAGAGGTGGCCCTAAATAGATTGAAAAATAGATTGAAGTGGCAGAACGCAAATTAAAATGTGCACATTAAAATCAGGAGTTTGCAATGTCGTGCATACAGAAATGTTTTTGCAACATTATAGAGTAGATGGTAAGTTCATTGTTGCCTTCCAGACCGATGGTAGTGATGACTGAGTAATGTGACAAGACCATCTAGCGATAAACAAAATGTTGTGTTGCATAGGGAGAAACTTGATCAGCGGCAATGAAGATCTTTATTACAGTGTGCACAAGGTATGAAAGACCACACCTCAACTATGGCATGCAGGCTCCAGAAGAATGCAGAAGAAACAGAGGGCAGATAACACCATGAATAGAATATCTGGCATATGTCATAGAGTTTGATAAACACATTTTTTGAAGGAAAGATCATTCACGATTATTCATGCAGCTAGGGGTTGTAACCCAAACCTAAAGTTTGGTGCCAGAGTGCACTAGTGGCACCACTAAAATATGTATCATATGTTTTAATCACTATCTGCTTATATCAGTCCTCCAAATGCAGATAACTGGTTCAAGTCCTAAAGGAAGCCACCCTGCCAATCTGTACTTTAAGGTTCTGGTGATTGAGATCGGAGTATGCATACGTCTAATAACCTGCGGATTTCTGATACCAGAGTGTCAAATGCACCCATCTCAGATTTAAAACCTGCTGTGCTTTCCACAAACTTTTAAAACGATTGTCCATGTTTGAGAATAATCCTAGCTAATAATGATGAAAAATGGAAATATCCAGATGGCAAATATTGCTACGCCCTGCAACGAGCTTCTAGGCAGATGACTGAATATGTTTGATAATCGTCCTCCACCGGGCCTGCTTGCCAAGTAGCAATGGAAGAAATGATAAAAAAAAGTCTCTTGAATTAACACAATGACCCATGCTCTAAATGCAATCTTTGACAATCCGAAGCAAAATCCACTCACTTTGTTAGCCCGCTTTTAGAAGGACAAAGTGTTGATGAAAAACTGCAAAACATTATGTTTTGCATTTCCAGGCAGTGACATGTTTGGTCCGCAGGGAATAATCAAACTTCTGAGTGAATGTTAATTTTAACCCGAGTAATCTTTTCAACGGATGGAATGGTCAATCTATTCCTATACCTCTAACCACAATGATTCGCAGGTACTTGAGAATACTGCGGTTTCTTTTTGGCTACCAGGAAGGCTTTTAGTGTTTAACACAACAAGCCAATGGCACTGTAGTCCTGGCTCTGTTTCTTGCAGAGTCTTAATTTGGAGAGGTATCTTTAAACACTCGTATTCGAGCCAATCGGAAGCACAAGGTCTCATGAAAATGCACCTGTAGAAACGTAATAGCTTACATCTGCACTGTAGGTAGTGTCAACTCCGATGAGCAAACTTAGCTTTCACTCATGCTGAAATGGAAGGAAGAGTGTTCTAAAATGTGAAAGCTATGCTAAGTTCAACAAAGCTAGAAAAAAGACATCTGAAATACAGCATTTGGTGGGCTCTCAAGAATCGAACTATTTCAAACTTTGATTTGGGTGCATGTACTTGTACTGAATGCTTATTCGGGGCAGCACCGGGTGCTACATCTCTAGAAATCTGAATCCTGATAACTGGTATAACTCGTGCTATCTGCGTTTGAATGCGTTTTCGCTCAATCCATTCAAGCAGTGGTTTCGATTGCAAGGAGATTAGCAAATATTGTATATGTCATTCTCTCTTTTTTGCTTTTAGGATAATTAACTGATTTATTCCCTGAAGCGCCAGGACACTGAAACCAAACTGAGGATTAACTGAATTTAGTAACCTATTTTCCACCCACTTATTTGCCAACCAGTGAATTTCTTACTTAGTAAAACTTTAAAAAAAACAAAAACATTTTTATTGCATTTTTCAAGATAACATCTAAAATAAGCAATGATTTTACCAGATCCAAATGCACATTCCCTCCTCGACCGTTTGAAAACGAACCCTCCTGGGTTCTTTCAATATACCAGATTTCATCTTTCATTGCAATTTTTAGTCTTCCGTTTTACTCACATATTCTTTGAAGTCTTTTCTGGGCCATCCACCTCTACCTTCCAAGTTACCAGCTCACATGTCTCACAATCTGTGATATTCCCTCTGTGGAATCCATATTTTTCAAATTTAGTGGGCGGCCACTGATTTAATACTTTCTTTTTTTCTGCCACAATACACATCCATTTTGTTGCACCAGTAATCCTATGTTGGAAGTATTCTATCACTCTACCATTAGCCAATATCTCTCTTGACTAGGAAAAAAATCTTACATAATTAATCATGTAATCTCCTTGGATGTCCAACAAGCCACCATAGCAGGCAGTTCAAGTGGGACACTGAGCACTGTGATTAAATATTTTTTTCAGCAGAACACTTGAATTATAGAGTGCTCCTGCAGGGTATGGGCAAATATCCCCGTCTGACCACATGCTCTCAAATAACCTATTGAGTGAACCAAACCACACTATTTTTAACCTGCTACTGTATATTAGGTGTAGTATTTATATCTGTATGAGTCTGAACCCTGACTTAATGGCCACCTCTCTTGGGCAAATCTGTGCCTGTTCCCGATCATTATGCTCCAGTAGACCCAAGTCTCCCTCCTATTGCCCCCTGAATGTCTTCAGCATGTTCTGTCATTGGGCAACTTTGGGTATATCAACGTTATAGCATGCTTCTTCAGGGGCACTCTAAATTTCAGTGGTGATGCCTCCTGAACCCTTCAGCTGTAAGTTTTTATACTTGAGGAGGGATTATTTGACTATTGGGTATATAAAGAATTGCATACGTGTAAGGTTAAATTTCTCTTTCAGATCTGTGTCTAATTTGAGGCTGTCTGCTCTCCAAACATCCCCCAACTTCAGTGTTCCTACAATATCCAATTTCTTAAATCCAGGGAGCATGCACAGTTTGTTTAACAATGCAGAGTCCCATGGTGGTATTTCCAAAGTTGAAATATTCTTCCACCCTGTTTTGTTCCGCCTATCACGGCAAAATGTATCTCCTCAGTCCAGGCAGGTGTTTTGTATGATGTATAAAATTTGGTGGATAGTAATCCTCTTGAACCGCACCGCGCTCCTCTGCCTATGAGTAAGAGTGTCATCCAGTGTACTCCATCTTTTCAAATCCGGTGAGGGTCCTAGACCAGTTTCGCGCTAGAAATGTGTACCTACCCTCAGTTATAAAGCTACACCTTCGTGCAACCTTAAATCTTGATAAAGACCCTGTTATAGCTGCCATCAATTCTAGTGGCGTATTTAGGTATCTTATCACTTAAAATGCAGTTTTGTCCCCCGATCATCAAATTGCATTAGGAATTTTTTCAATCCGTGTAAATTAATATAGGCGTAATGTTTAAACTTCCCTTTGTGCAAATACAAGTATGCTGCCATGCCACTTTTTACCGTTATGCTAACTCCTGTATAAATTAATAAATCATCACTAACATTTGACCTTTGCATGGCCTGCTTTCACAACTAGTCCTAAATTTACACATTACATTAGATTCTATTGAATGAAATTTGAATGAACAGGATCCTTGTGTTAATTACTGCTTCCCCTGTGGAGGCAGTACTTCGTTTCTGTCCATATGAAGGAGTCCACTATACTCCCATGTGACTCGAACACCTACGCCATCATCCACATAGTCTATATTGGCCAGTTTGTAACAGAGGGTCTCCATAGTAATGTAGGGTTTGGTTTATGTGCTATTGGCCAAGCGGTCAACCTTTACAACCTTGTGCTCAAATCTCCATTATGACAGGTTCAAACTTAGGCTAGCCTCTCAGGAAGAGAGCTGATAGCAATGATGGATTCAGGTGCCCTCATTTATGCACCCCGAGCCAAGAATGCACCATGAAGGACAATAACAAAGGAGCTAATCTGGTTCTTAGCTCATACAGTTGAGAAAGTTCATACAAAGATATCATTAGATGCCAATCACTGATGGATTTGTCATTGCTAAACCAAGACCCAGGCTGCATGAGTTAGACCACTTTCTGAGTGAGCTGTTTTCAATTAATCTTATGTGATCTTATGGATGACCACTAGCATAGTTTTAATTTTCTGTGGAATCTTTGTAGTGCTGAAAATGCAAGAAAAGGGAATTTAACCCGAAAGAGTAAACTTAGATGGGAATTCATGAATTTCAAATAGGTGTTTTGAAGTTTTTCTAAATTACGTAACTTTTTTAGCTGACTAATATTTACATATAACTTATTTGACAATTTAAAGTCCTGGTTGGCAAGAGGTTTGCAAGTTATATTCCCATTTGTTATTATCCTCGACCACAATAACAGAATTTGTTGAGTCCCTAAAGCCATGTATGTGTATTATTTTGCTTCCTGTCCTGACGAGATGGGGAGTTTTTCCACTGACCGCCCTATTTTTGTTGGCATCTTAGAGAGAAATGCATTTTAACAGGTAGGCAGAACTGATGGCATATTACTTTAAATATGGCATCCTCACTAGCAGTGTTTATTACAATACTAACCGCCACATTCTGCATGACTTGAAGTAGCTAAACATTTTTTTATATGCCAACATGCACAAAATTGAGATGGTCAAGCTAAAAACTCAAGCAAGTGTGGCCACGTAGGTGGGAGAGATTGGGCAAATTCTCATGATCAGTTTCATATTTGTATTTGATGTTTGGGTAATCTTATTAATTTGCTAATATTAAGAGTAAATCAAATATGACCCCTAAGCTCTTTGATTTTGCAAGTGTCACTCCATGTATCCATAATCTTAATGAATTGATTTGGGAGAAGAAACTCTTTAACAAAAAATACAAAAAAAACATTTGTTACATTTTCTATGTTTGAACTTTGTTTCATAGACTTGAATAATGGGTGTTAAAGTTAGGAGTGTTGATCGTATTACTTGCAATCCAAGACATAACCAACTGACATACATATATATATATCACTGCTAACAATAGAAGAAATCCCACATCTCAAAACTCTTTATGACCTAGCAAATGATTCTGAGAATGATGAAACTACAGAGATTGAAATACTCCAAAATTGCGATCTTAACACAAAACTACATAAACAAAGTGCGCTGAAGAACAAATCTAAATATTGCCCACAGTTATCACCAGGCAATAAAATTGACTCTTTCTCTGAAGCGATAATGAGCAAAATGGAAAAAATGCGTAATTACAAAGTAAGAGAAAATACATTAACAAGTGAGAACCAGGCCATTCAGACTCTGGCAAAAAATCCAAGCATAATCATTAAGCCCGCAGACAAGGGTGGTAATATTGTGATTCAAAATTCATGCGATTATACAAAGGAGGCCTACCGCCAATTAAAAGATCAAGATACATACGCCAAATTGTCCAACAATCCAATACACAAAATGATTGAAGACGTTAAAAACCATCTGGATGAGTGGCATAAACACAATTTAATCGACATAGAGTAATACAAAAGGAAAATCCTAAAGGAAAATCTGACGATTTACTTTCTGCTTAAAGTTCACAAAACTTTGCTCAATCCTCCCGGCAGACCAATTGTATCGTCATGTGACTCATTATACGAAAATATCTCTTCATATATTGACCACTATCTTGCTCCCATGGAAAAAAAACTAAATTCATATATCCAGGACACAGGGGTTTTTCTTGGAGTGCTCTCCAATGCGGCATGGAATCCATCATATCTTATGATAACCATCGATGTGGTATCATTATACACATCTATCAGACATTCAATTGGATTGAATGCCTGTGCATATTTCCTGAGACAAAGAAATATAAAAGAACTGGAACATTCGGCAATGCTGCTTACAATGATCCAAATGTGCCTAAACAATAATATCTTTTTCTTCAATCATGAGATATATCACCAACTATGTGGCTGTTCCATGGGCGTTTCCTTTCCCCCCAATTATGCAAATCTCACAATGGGTCGGTGGGAGAAGGAAATAGCCTGGGGCCTTCACAACAACAAGGCCCTTGAGAAAATTATACTTTGGTCGAGGTACATAGACGATCGGTTTCTAATCTGGAATGGGAACAAAAATGAGTTCATGGAATACTTCAAAACACTCAATGAAAACAATATTGGACTTTCCTTCACCTGTACCATCAGCCGTCACAAAATTGTCTTTCTGGATATCTCGGTCTACATTGAAAACTGACAAATCCAAACAACACTCTACAGAAAAAAGACCGCCACAAACCGTATCCTTCATGCAGAAAGCTTTCACCCAAAACCTTTACTGAAAAACATCCCTTTCGGTGAATTTATTTGAATGCAAAGGAACTGTTAGAAAGATGAGGATGCAGAGAGCGAAATTTGCAAAAGTGCCAACAGATTAAAGCCACGAGAATACAGAAAAAGAGACCTCAATAAAAGCATTAAAGTTAAGGAAATGACACGAACAGACATCCGTATCAAAAAATCAAAACGTCCAGCAACCAGAAACGAAAATGGGAAGCTCCAAGGCTAATTTTGACATTTAGCAAAGAAGATCATGAAATAAGACAAAGCGTTCAGAAAAACTGGCCACTTATAAAACAAGACCAAGATCTGGCAAAGATTATTGGCACAAAGCCCACAAATAACCTACAGAAAAGCACCCTCCATCAAAGATGCGATAGTTCAGAGGCATTTCCAATCAAAAGGGAAAGAAAAAAACTGGCTAGAGAAACAGCAAGATGGTTTTAAAAGATGCAACAGCTGCAAAGCCTGTAAAATCGGAGCGAACATGAAAAACATAAGAGACCCAGAGGGGAGACTTATTACCATCAACCAAAGAATAACTTGTACCACCAGATAAGTTGTTTATGCCATTCAATGCAACTGTGGCATGATGCATATAAGCAGCACTGTCTGTATGTTGAAAAAACGTATCCTAGAACACATCAGGGCAGTGAAAAATAAAGATCAAACCTGTGCAACCGCTAAACATCTACTCACATGCCAAGAAGGAAATTGGAGAAATATGACCTTTTTGCCATTGACACAGTAGAAAGCGACGAAAGAATGGGTGACCGGAAAAAGAGACATGGGCAATTGGAATCAAAATACATCATTCGACTCAGAACAAAGAATCGGAAAGGGATGAACGTCGATGAAGAGCTGTAAGTTCATCTATAGAAATATAATAACTTCACAGGCTGTTTGAAATAACTTGAAAAAAACTGAGAAAAATAGGAAATAACTTACACTAACGACTCGCTGAAAAATTGTAATATAACTGCCATTGGAACAGTCCTTGCAAACTGTAAAAAAAAAAAAACTTTGGGACACCATCCCTCCAACCAGAAATGGAAACTCAAAAGACATTACCTCCCGTCCCTCCCTCGCCTTCCTTCAGCACAATTGAGGCCCCGCCTCCCACCCAGACCCACCCCCAGCATAAAAACTCTGCCCGCCCCCACCTCCACCTGTTTTTTTTCTGTCTCCCTAGTGTGACTTACCTTTCAGCTCCTCTCTGTGGCGGTGCCGGGGAGTCTTCGGTCTGGTTCTCTGCTACGGCGGTGCCCTCTGCAGCGTTCTCCTGGCTGTGCCTCCTCTCCTCGTCTCCCTCGTGGTATGGGGGCGGAGCGGTGGTTCAGGAATCCTCGGCGGTGTCCGGCGGTCCTCCTGTGGCTGGGGCTGCGTTTCCGGGTCGGGCTGTGTGGCTGCCTCCTCCCGGTATGCTGTCTTCCCGGAGGCCAGGTAGGGCGGGTTTCTGCCCGTTTTCTGTTGTTTTTCCCCTTCCATTCGTTGGCGCTGATGCGTTTTCCTGGAGGCCGGGGTTTGTATCCTGCCTGTGCTCCTGATGCTTTGGCCTGTCTGCCGCTGGGTCGCTTGGGGTTGGTGGGGGCATGCTGTTGTCCTCTTCCTCTGCGGCTGGGACTCCGGTCCCCCTTTGGGCGCCCTGGTCGCCTGGGCTCCGTGGGGGTTGTTCTGCCTCTCTTGTCTGGCTGGTGCTCTCCTGGATTGAGGCTGCTCGGCAGGGCTCGTGTCGGGGTACCACGTGGGTGGTCGCCGTCCCCCCGCTTTTTTCTCTGGGGGCTCGTTTACTGGAACGCCTGGAGCCGCACATTCACTCTTTGGCCTCTCTGGCGCGAGTTCGGGGCTCATTCGGACCGCTGCTCGCGTGCTGGCTTCTCTGATGCAATCGGCGTCCCCCCTCTTCCTTCTTTAGGACTTGTGCCCTGCTGCTGTCCTGTGTTCTGGTGTGTGGAGGTTCTGTTGGTGCCTTCTATCCCCTCTTCGTCCATCGGTTCCTGTGGGCGGCTGTTTCCCGTCTGGGTGCTTGGATGCTGTGGATCCTTCTCCCGCCTCTGGCTCTGTCTGTGGCTCCAGGGTGGTGGGCGTGCAGGACGTGGGTCTCTGGGCTCCTGTGCTGGTCGGCTGGGTTTTCCTCTTTCCTGCTGGGCTGGGACTCTGGGTTTCTTTCCTTGGTGTTCCCGGCCCTCCCGGTTGGCCTTGCCCTTTGGTCCCGGGGTGGGGGCTGGTGCGATGTGTGTGGCGTGCGTTGCTCGTACTGGTTGTATGTGCTTTCTGCTTGTGGCTTTGTCCACTGTGGTACTGGCCTGCTGACAGTTGCTTGTTGGTTGCCTATGGGCCTGCCGTATGGGGTCTCTCCTCTGCCCTCCGTGTTCCTTCTGCGCTGTGTTGCTCCTGGAGGGTTTTCAGGTTTCTTTACACGCTCGGTTGGTGTCTGGGGTTTCGCTTCTGTGCTGCTCATCCCTCTCTTCCTCCAGTGGCTTTGCTTCTTGGTGGGGGTCGCCCCTTTCCTCCCGTTGTGCTGCCGGACTCTGTCCTGGCCGTGCTGCTTGGTGGGTCTGCTGTTCTGCTTGGCTGCTGCTGTTGCGCTGGGTGGCCTGTTCTCTGCTTCTTCTGTGCCCTCCTTGATGTGGGGTTTCCTGGATGGGGCGTCCTGCCTTTCCCGCGTGCCTTTCACTGGGGCCTCCCCGTTCTCCCCGCTGTGGGTATCTCCTCTGGCTTTCGGGTGTTCGTGGTTTTGGCCATTTGTTCGCCCTGGCTTGCTGCCTCCTTTTCTGGGTGCCGTGCCCTGTTGGGTTCCTGTCACTGCTGTCTGGTCGATTCTCTGTCTGTGGGTGGTCGTCTTTGGCATTTCCTCCTCTGTGGCTGCGGGACGTTTCTGTTGACGGGGTCCTGTGTGCGGTGGTTCATGGGTGCTGGGTCGGCTTGGTGCCGGTTCCTCCGGTTCGTTGCGGGTTCCTCTGCCGGTGCCCGTCTCCGGTTCCTGCTGGGTGGCTCTCCTGGACTGGGTGTCCTGTTTGCTTGCCTTTTGTTCCCTCTGCTGGGTTCCTGTCGGTGGGGCTCGGGTTTTGGGCCCGCACCGTTGTGTTGCTGGGGCTGTGGTGTCCGGTGGCTTTGTGCCTGTTCCAGTTCTCCTGGGGGTCTGCTCCTGGCTTCGGCCAGTTCCCTTCCGTGTGTTGGCCTTTCGGGTGGCTTTTCCGCAGGCTCTGCCTGGTGGTTTTTGGCGTGCCCTGGGTTTTGGGGGGGGGGGCGCTTCTCTCCGCTGACGCTGCTTCTTTTCTGCGTTTCCTGTGGTTCTCTGTGTGGTACCCTGGGTATGCGTCCTTGCCCTTCGGCCTCGGGCCTTCGACTGGGTCTTCCGGCATGTCCGGTTGCTCTCGTGGCTCTCCTTCATGCGGCAGGGGTGTTCCCTCTTCCTTCTCTAGTCGGCCTCTTGCGACTTACGGCTGGGGTGTCTTTTTGCTCGGTCTGTTCGGGAGATCCTTTGTGGTTCTTCTGGTGGTCGGGTTTTTGGTGGCCCGGGGTGTGTCTTCGCTGATCCCCTCTCTGGGCCTGGGGTTTGTCGGGGGCCGTATTCGGACTGTGCTCTGCCCCGTTCCCTTGTCCGGGGGGCCTGGTCTCTCTTCCTTCGTGGGTTTGGGCCTTTTTGTCCCGGGCTCCTCGGGCGGTCCTGTGGCTGGGGGTGCTGGGGCACCTGGCTTCTGTGGTGTTCTGGTTCTCTGGGCTCGTTTTCTTCTTCTCTGCCTGTTTGTCTGGCTCCTGTTGGGTTGGTCTCCGGGGTCTGTTGTCCCTGTTGCCCTTGTCGGTCCGTCCCCGGGGGTGCTCTCCTGGTGGCTCGGCCTCTGTTGCCTTCTGGTTGGGTGTTCGCTGGCTCTTCCGGCTCCGCTTGTGGTGGCTTCGGTCGCCGGCCTGTTCTGGGCTTGGCTGGGGTCGGTTCGGGTTCCGGTTCTGGTTCCTGCTGCTCTCCTGGGGGTCCTCTTGCTGGCGGCTGTTGTGTCGTTGGGGCTTGCCCTGGTGCCCTTTCGGGGGTCTCTGCGGTTCTGAGGACGTTCCGGTGGCTTGGTCCTCTGCCTCGGTTGGATGGGTCCTGTTTCTGGTCCTTGTCCTTGGTTGCCTGGGTCCTGTTTCTGTGGGCTGGGGTCTGGGTGCTGGGTTTGTCAGCTCTCTGCCTTGGTGGGTGACCTGTGTGCTGGCTGTTTTGCTTTGCTGGTTTCTTGCTTCGTCCTGGGTTTTCTCACGATTTCCCTTCCCGGCTTTTCCGCTGCTCTGGCCTTTCCTGTGCGGGCTCCCTGGGTCTGTGCTCGGGGGTTGCTGCTGCTCCCCGTTGGCCTTAGGCTCTTTGTTTTTCTCTCCTGTCCGGGCTGTGTTGCGCTCGGTGGAGGTTCCTTCCGGTGGCTCTGTGCCCGTTGGGGTTTCGGGCTCTTCCCCTGGGTTCTCTGCGGGCTTTGTGCCTGCTGCCTGGTGGTTGTGCGCCTGGATTCGACTGATTTGGGGGTTCCAGTCTGGTTGGCGGTGGCTTGCGGGCTTCCCGTCGGTCCTCCTCTTGGCTGACCTGTGCTTGGTGTTTGTGGGCCTTTTGGGCCTGGTGTTCTGCTCCGGGTGTTGTTCCCGTGATGCTGGCCTCCTTTTGGTGGGGCGGTTCCCTCCTGCTGGGGCTCTTCTGGGGTTGTCGGTGGCCCCTCTGCGAGTGCGGTGGGCGTCTTTCCGGCTTCTTGGTGCTCCTGTCTTCCTTGTCTGTTGCCTGGTTGTTTTTCCGGGTCTGCTGTGTTTGTTTCCCTGCCTTGTCCGGTCCTTCCCTTCGGGGTCTTTGCTCCTGGGGTTGGTTGTCCTGTCCGGTCCTCCCTCTGGGCCCCTTGCGGGTCTTGGGTTTCGGCTCTTGCCTTTTGGGTTGCCTCCCGCGTGGGCCTGGTCGGGGGGCTGCCTGTCCTGCTGTGCGCACTGTGGCGGCCTGTGTTCCGTTTCTTGGTCCCGGGTTCGTGTCCTCTTGGCCTTTCCTCCTTGGGGTGTCGGCGTGGTCAGCGACTCTGCTTTGGACTGTCGTCGCCCCTATGGGGTCTTGTGGGCCCTGTCTGGGCCGTTTCCCTTCTGTCTGGGCTGTTCGGATCTGTTGGTTTTGGGTCTGGTTCCGTCCTTTGTCCCTCCGGTGACTCGCCGTTTTGGCTCTGTCTCGGGTTGGTTTTGCCTGTGTTCGGTCCTGCTCCTTCCTTGGCTGTGGCTCCTTTGGTTGGTTTGTCTGTCAGGCCTCTTTTTCTGTGGTGCCTGCTGGTTGTGGTGACCTTCCAGGTGGAGGTCTCTGTTTGTTCGCTTTGGTCCGGCTCGGGTGTTTGCCTTCCCCGCTCCGTGGGGTTGTTGGTTTCGGTCCCCTGTCTTGGTGGCTTTTCCTCTGGTGGGGGTTCGGGCTTCGGAGTCTTGTCCTCTTTGCGAGGCCAGGGATGTTGATCTGCTGGGTTTGGGGCACTGTTTGTGTTCTTTGTCACTCAGTTGTCCGTCTCTGTGTTTTTCTGCTTGCTATGTCCTCAATTGTGCTGAAGGAAGGCGAGGGAGGGACGGGAGGTAATGCGTCCATTTCTTACGATAATGGCATTACTCCTAGTCCTACTCCCTCGCCTTCCTTCAAGGACCCTCCCTCCCTCCCGGTGCGGTTCAACTGAGTGCTAGCTCGGCTTGTTTGTGTACAGGTGGAGGTGGGGGCGGGCAGAGTTTTTATGCTGGGGGTGGGTCTGGGTGGGAGGCGGGGCCTCAATTGTGCTGAAGGAAGGCGAGGGAGTAGGACTAGGAGTAATGCCATTATCGTAAGAAATGGACGCATTATGACCATGGGTACTATACCAGCAAATACATATAACCCAATCAGTCCCATATGATTATGCATGCAAAAAAGACTGGCTAAAAATGTACTATACACAAACCTTTCGCATGAATACCAATAGTAATACTTGGGAACAAATACACTGATTATTGCCTCACATGTTTTAAAGTTTTGGTTATCATGCATAATTGTATTAGGATACTAAAGACAACAGGTACCGGTATCTCCTAAATGTAACAATGTGTTTACTGCTTACAAAATGAACCTGTCACGAGGTGATCTGTTTTTGAAATACTGTTAAAAATACAAATCCCAGAAGTCAATGGGACTGTATAATGTACAGGAAATGGTATAAAACAGCTGCTAAAAGTAATGGACCTACCGTGAGAGAGGCCGTTCCGGCCGAAACGCGTCGGTGTGACAGACTGGGCTCTGTTAAATAAATTATAACAACTTGTAATTGTTCAGGAGTGCGGTGTCTTTTGTTTGAAAAAAATATATATTATCTCCATATATCCACCACCAGTCCCGCCTCTTTTCCAAGAACGGGTCGGACATATGCTTTTGGACAATTCAGGTAAGGAGATATATATATGTATATATATATCTCCTCGCTCCTCCTGCACTTGGTTCTCGCACCCATGCACGGGTGCTGTATTTGCGGTAAGTGCTGCCGCAAAATATAACGCTCCTCGTCCCTTACCCTTTCAAAGAGACATGTGATTGTTATAGTGATTGTTATAGTGGTCAAAAGACACAGCTATGATAAGCTATGATATACTGTTACAAGATGGCGCTCACAGAATAAGGTGCAGCGTTTGTTATTTGTCCTTTGTTAGTTTTTATGTTAAAATTTGAAAATGATCACGTGGTTTGTAAATAAAATGTGGCCGTTTCCGACATACCCCTGTACCACAGAGGAAGGCGGATGCAGAAACGCGTCTGGTGCGTTTGAAAGTCATAATAAAATCTACGACTTTCCCCCCGTGAGTGCTGTCTCTCTTTGAAAGGGTAAGGGACGAGGAGCGTATATATATTCCAAGGTTGTCCACCTTCGAGTAGCACACGAGCAGCAGCTTGATTTATGTGGAGGTGAGGACGGGGATCCGCTTATATATATAAAATCAAGCACTCTTTGCAGCGCGAAACGCGTCATGCTGACTTTTTGCACAGAAATAAATTAATTTGCACGAATCCTGCGGTCCGTATCCGTTACTTTGTGTGTGTGTGTGTATATAATATACTAGTTTCCACGTGGGGAAACTCGTTTTTGGATTTTCCAATATCTTTGGCGCCGTTTGATGAATCTCCGTGAAACTTTCAAAACTAATGGGGCGGTCACCTCAGCTGCTGTCTTAAAGTGCATAGTGCTCCGTCTCGCGGGTGCTGAGAAAAGGGGGGCGGGGGGAAATGCTTTTTCTCCATGTTAATTTCTATAGGAAACTTTAAACCTGGCTACAGCCCGAATTGCTGAACGGGATTACACCAAATTAGGCAAAATGGTAGCTCTTGGTCCAGAATGCACTCTTTTTGTTAAATGGTGCAAATCCATGCAGTTGTTGCTGAGAAATGTAAAGATTTCTCTGACATAAAACTGTGGCCACTGTGGATCCGCGAAGCCTCCTGATCTCGTGCTTGAGAGCATTTTGCTCTCACTTGTTCAAAGTGAAACACATTGCTCTTTACCCCCAGGGAGCTGCATCTTAGCAGCTCCCTGGGAGTAAAAAGCAATGCCGTCTCTCGCAGAAGGCGGCAACCGGCCAGGACTGCATGGGCTTTCAGGCTCCCCCGCGGTCCCAAAGGAGATGGCCATACCCCGGGGGATGGGGTCCCCGGGGCCGAATATGGCCTGAGAGGGGCCCGCTCTGCTCCTTCCACCTCCTTCCTTCTTTTTTTTTTTTTTTTTTATATATATAAATGAAAAAAGGAATGGCTGTGCTCCAGGGGATGGGGTTCCTGGGGCCGAAATCGGCCTGGGGATGGGGGCCGCACGACGCCCTGCCTTAAAATTTTCTTTTCAGTAAAAGATATGGGCTGGCCCCGGAAGATGCGGTCCCTATTGTAAGTAGATACACGCAGACAGGGTTGCTTGTCAGTCTTCTTCTTTATTAGATAGTATCAGGTAATACAGCAACATGAACACCGGACCTCCTCCGCCTCTCCCTCCAGCAACTGCCTCCCACCTGCATTCTACAAATGCTCTACCACGCACTCCACACTCACACTCCATGCACGCTCTACACTAGCATACCATACACGCGCCACACACACACACGCGCCACATATACAATACGTACACGAATACCACACACCCTCCTCCTTGAAAAGCTAAGGAACCGCCTTTAAGTTCACCCTAACTTGAAATCCAAAAACCTAGCCGGCATCTTCCTTACCCTATCGCCCCGGCGGAGACATTCACCAGTAATGTCGACATCAGAGCGAAATGGTACAACACCCTCAGCATCTATAACATTCCTAGCACTAGAAGGACCAACATCACGAGCGTCAACAACATCCCTAGGTTCACACAAACCTGCATTACCGGTCAGCCTCAAGTTCTTAGCCAAACCAAAATCATCACCTAACAAATAACCACTACAAGACCCATCATCGGAACGTATACCAACCACATCCCTCCTCTCATTACAAAAACTCAATTGACGAAAGTTCCACCTTTTGCCATCCTCCAACTCAACAGCACCACTAAAAACCTTAACTACCTTTAAAGGTTTGGACCAGACACTTTCACCCTTCAATACCTTCCTAGGGTTCTTTACCCTAACCATCTGACCTACCTTAACTAGAGGCCAGTTACATCTGTTCCCATGATACAGCTGATTGCGGTTTTGATACTTTTCAACTTCAGATCTGACTTCTTCATCAACATTCTTAGAGTCACATTGCATCTTATTATTCCTCTTTCTCAACCACCAGGGAACTAATCCCGCAAATGGCTTTCTGCCTCTTAGAATTTCAAAAGGGGTCTTCCCTGTAGCTGAGTGAGGAGTTACACGATAGGCAGTCAACCTCTCTTGCAAGGCTTTCCTCCAGGGTAACCCTGCACTTAATGCCAATTCAATCACTTCCTTGACCACCCTGTTGAAGCGCTCAACTTGGCCATTACCCTCTGGGTGGTACAGGGATGACCTAATATGCTTAATGCCCATTGCCAATAAGAACTCATCCATTTTCTGTGAAACAAATTGGGGCCCATTGTCGGAGACCAACATTTCAGGTACACCCTCTCTCGAAAATACATCCTCTAAAAACTCAATGACAACATCCGTTGTCATCCCGCTCACCATTCTTACCTCGGGCCATTTCGAATAGTAATCCACCAACACGATGGCATAACAGTCTGCAGAGGACAAGGCTGAAAATGGTCCCATAAAGTCGATAGCTACCTTCTGCCATGGATACTCAGGAAGCTCCACCATGGTCAATGGTACACTCAGAGGTTTAGCTACTTTATCACTGTTATTACAAATTTTGCAATCCCTAACTAGTTTGTCCACCATAGAGTCCACACCTGGCCACCAAAACCACTCCTTAACCCTTCTCTTTGAACTAGACATGCCCCCATGTCCCAAATGGCTTCTCTCAGCAATGTCCTTCCTTAACCCAACTGGAGGCACAATCCTGTCACCCCTTAAGATGAGATCATTAACGATACACAACTCATCCTTAATCTTGGAAAAGGCAATAAATTCACCGCGTAATTGTGACTCTCTAGGCCATCCTTTAACTATGAACTGTTTAACTTCTTTCAGGACCACATCCTTCTCCATCTCACTCACCCAAGATGCTTCAGAAACACCACTAACAGTATTCTCTGCGTCAATAAGGAATACGTCCTTAGCGGTAAACGCCACTTCGCAATCAGTGTTGGTCTTCAAATCCGACATACCTGCATTGGGTAGTCTAGACAAACCATCAGCCACAACATTGTCCTTGCCAGGAATATATTCAATGTCGAAACTAAACATTTGCAGCTTTGAAGCCAACCGAGCCAATCTTGGTGTTAAATTCTTCCCGCCCTCAGGCCTCAAAATGTTCACTAATGGTTTGTGGTCAGTACAGATTTTGAACTTCCTTCCCCATATATACATTCGAAACCTTTCAGCTGCCCATGAAGCAGCTAACAATTCCTTTTCTATAACGGAGTAGTTCCGTTCTGCTTTGGTTAGGGTACGTGAAGCATACGCTACAACCCATTTTTCAGACTTATACCGTTGGGAAAACACAGCACCAATGCCATACCCAGACGCATCCACAGATAGAACACATTCTGCCATTGGTAAAAAAGGTTTCAAACAAGGTGTGGAAACTATTTCCTTCTTCACTCCCTCAAAACACATTCTCTGTTGATCACCCCATGAAAATGTAACACCTCTCTTTAGTAAGAATCTTAGCGATTCAACTTTTGAAGCATAGTTCTCAATAAATCGTGAATAAAATTCTGTCAGTCCCAGGAATGACATTAATTGTTCTTTGCTTGTAGGTTCTGGGACGGCTAAAATGGCATCAACATGGCTAATCTTGGGTCGAATGCCATCCTTAGATATGACATGACCTAAGTATTCCACCTCAGGTTCCCCAAACACACATTTCTCATTCTTGATAGTCAGTCCACTCCTTCTTAATGCTTCCAAAACTGCAAACAAGCCTTTGTCATGACATTCTTTGTTTTTCCCAAATATTAAGATATCATCCTGAAACACTTTTGCATTATCGATCCCCTGTAAAACTCTACACATTTCCCTTTGGAATACTGCAGATGCACTAGCGAGCCCAAAAGGCATGCGCTTATACCTAAACATCCCTTCTGTGGTAATAAAGGCAGTGCAATGTTTGGAATCATCCTCTAACACGATTTGATGGTACGCACTAGTTAGGTCTATCTTGGAAAACCAAGAAGAACCACCCACAGATGATGTCAATTCTTGCAAGTTTGGAAGAGGAAATGTGTCAACCCAAATAGCCTCGTTTAAACATCTTAGGTCTACACACAGGCGCAATTCGCCATTGGATTTAAGCGAAATAACTACTGGTGAAACCCAATCAGAGCTTTCAACCGGTTCAATGATACCATCACTACACAGTTTTTTAAGTATCTCGCCCAATTTTTCTCTGTAACTGATCGGAACGTTTCTAAGTTTTTGCCGAACAGGACATACGCCATCCCTTAGAATTATTCTGTGCTTAAATCCTACCATTTTACCAATTCCACTTGAGAATACATCAGAAAATTTTTCTGGAAGGCTTGAGTAATCATCTTTTTCAATATACTCATCTTGAATAGAATAAACTGGGAATTCTCGTCTAGGGTCAATTTTCATACCTAAATCGTAAATGTGTGGCCATCCCAAAATTGTTGCACCCTTATTGGCCACGTAAATTTTTCCCTGACAAGAATTACCTCCAAAACTTATTTTGGCTACTATGAACCCTTCTAACGGTATTCTATGTCCAGTGTAACCTCCAGGATGTATATCAGGGCCTAATAATGGCCTGCTGGGCCATAAGGATTTAAATGAATCCATACCCATAATAGTATACCAGGCACAAGAATCCACCATGACCTTTACTTCTAGCCCATCAATATTAACAAAACAAGATGGTAACTTTTTAACTCTGCATGCCCCTTTAACAATTTCATCGTGAATGCTGCATATGTCACCCACAACATGGAAAACATCATCTTGATTCTCATCTTGGACGCAATTAATGTCATCCTGTTCAATATCTTGTAAGTAGTTAACTTTAGCCTTGAAATTCCGACATACTCTGGTAAAATGTCCTTTCTTTTTACAGTTGGTACAAATTTTGTCAAGAGCAGGACACCATTTGTAATTGGCTAAATGAGTAGAAGACCCACACCTAAAGCATGCAAATTTTTTCGGGTCATTATTTCTTTCAAAACTTTTTTCATTTCCTTTCTTACTAGGATAGGAAGAAACATTTGTTACTTTATTATCACTCTTGAATTTAGACATGTCACCCTTATTTACAGCATTAATGGAATTAGACTCAGAGTCATTCTTTTCATTCCTGACCTCACGAATGCACTGATCAGAAATTTCTACACCCCTAGCGACCTCAATAGCATTCTTTAAAGAAGTGCTTCCAGATGACCATAGTTTCTCTTGGATTTTCTTTGATTTTGTCTTCATGAGAATCTGATCACGCAACACTTGGTCATATGTCATGCTCTCAAATTCACATGTGACAGCCAACCCTCTTAGAGCTGATACATATTGGTCAATGGATTCATCATTTTTCTGAGCCCTTGAATAAAACTTGAACCTTTCCATCACTACGTTAATTTTCCTCCCAAATCTCTCTTGCATTTGTTTGACAGCACATTGGTAAACCCCCATATCACCAGCATTCTCAATTTTAGGAAGATTTTTAAATTCTCTTAATCCTACAGCACCTAATCTATGTTTAAGTAATGACACTTTCCTTTCTTGTGAAGACTCCTCTTCAGCTAAAACTTCTACATAAGCTTCAAACATGTCTAACCATAAGTCCCATGCAATGGGAGGTTCACCAGATTCTGCTAGAAAAAATGGTGGTGGATGAATTGAAGACATTTCAATGAAGTATACGTTATAACCATACAAAAAAAACTTCTTTTGTAAGTACTTGCGCAAAAAGTTCACCAAAGTTCAAAATGGAATAATAATATTTGACTTCTTCTAATTATGTTGCTCACTCAACTGCTAATGCTTGCGCAAATAGTTCGCCAAAGTTCAAAATTAGAATGGTACTTAACCTCTGGTTGTGTTGCTTAACAGTTCGCCGGTTATACGGTGTTAAAACTGGTAATTTGCAGAGAAAAAAAACAACCGGCGTTAAAATTTACACTCACAATACTGTTAATTTGCTTCTTTCCCAAAGCGCGTTATTTCCTTAGCGCATCTCGTACTTGGTGTGTTGCTCCGTAAACGCGTTGCTATGCAACGAAAGCAACAGAGATGGCCGCTGTACGTAGCAATCAGCGTGAGCGTGTTGACGATACTACGTGGTGACACTCGACGTAGTACTGACGTTGTAGCATTACTTGCCTGGAAACAACCCGCGCGAGCTGCTGCCGGTTCAGAGAACAACTTGAAAGATGCACTATAAGAAATAGTGTATTTGAAGGTAAAAACAATTCCTTTTTTTTTTTTTAAAAGAAAAGCATACCAATTCGTCGAGGAGATCGCCGCTTGGTTTAGTTGAATCGTGTCGTTTTGAAGGTAGTTGAGCAACAGTTGAATGAACAATAAAGTTAAAATAGTAAAAAAATTTTGTGCTCAATGTTGCTGTCGCTGAATCCCGCTCGTCGCCATATATTGTAAGTAGATACACGCAGACAGGGTTGCTTGTCAGTCTTCTTCTTTATTAGATAGTATCAGGTAATACAGCAACATGAACACCGGACCTCCTCCGCCTCTCCCTCCAGCAACTGCCTCCCACCTGCATTCTACAAATGCTCTACCACGCACTCCACACTCACACTCCATGCACGCTCTACACTAGCATACCATACACGCGCCACACACACACACGCGCCACATATACAATACGTACACGAATACCACACACCCCGTGGCCAAAATTTGCCCGGGAGGGGGGCCGCTTGCCCCCTTCCCTTTAAAAAATAAAATAAAAAATGATGGGGTCTCCGGGCCATAATCAGCCTGGAGAGGGGGGCGGAGCATGTCCCCTGTTCCCTTTAAAAATATAGACAAAGGCCCAGCCCCAGGGAATGGGGTCCCTGGGCCATATATCGGATTTATGAAAGGTTTATGGGGGTGTGAGTCGGTCCATCAGAGATTCTGTGGATGATGTTTTCAGTGATGTCACTGACAATGTCATGAGTGATGTAATAAGTGAGTTCATAAGCCGTGCATTACAGGGGCACAAGTTATATTTGACTCTGGTAACTCGAACGGTTCAATTTCTCCTGTTTCATATGAATGAAATGTCAGCCCAACTATAACGTCCATGTAACCTTTGTTTTTTTCATTAAAAATATAAATATATATATATTGCGAACACTAGGCTGGCAAGAGCTAAAAATCTCTGTAGCATACCTCAAACATAAAGGACAAATGCAAAACTTAAGAAACCACAGACGTGAAGGATATACAGAATCAAAAGCATTTATGACCATTGCAAGTCTGTTCTACTTGTAAACTCTTCTCTAGTTTTCTCATACATTTTGAAAAGTGGCAGACAAGGGATGAGTTGTCTGTGGTGTCAATGAAGCTGAAAATGCCTTGAAATTAGCAAAACGTCCTCTGAACCCCCACAGATTCACAGCTTGGAAACGGACACAAGATGAAAGCATAGCCTTGCATAGAGAAGACACACTAGGGATGCAAATGTATCTCCATGTCACTTACTGGAATGCTATTTTATATGTCTTGCAGTCTAATCACAAACTCGAGTCAGATGATACCACTGATATTGTGGTAAGGGCCCTGGATATGTAGCCTAAGATAGTTGTTTGCCACTACTTGCCTTATCCATAATGATACCCCTCATGCACACATTTTCCAAAGTCGTCAGCACTGGGTATGTCACGCAATCCTTTTCAGAGATGGTGGATATGAGGAGTGGTGGGTGGTCGCCAAGCCGTATGGTCTTTTAAGTTGTTTCGTTTGAATTATTAGGATAGCATTTATAGAGTGCACTAAAACCCATAGGTGTTGAGGCTCTATGGCGGAGCAAAGGAGTCCGCAGAGGCAAAGCGGATAAGAAAGTGGGTACTAAGAAGTTAAAAGCCAGGTTTTCAGATGTTTTTTTAAAGGACATACGCGTCCATATCTGAAATATAAGTAGGTAGGTCATTCCATAGTTTGATGACGGCTACCGAAAGGGTGAAACCACCCCATCTAGTCTTAAGGAATCTTGGGATCCTACGTTTATTGCATGAAGAGGATCTCTGTGTCTTCCCTGGGATGTACCATTTAAAAAGTGCTTTCAAATGACGGGCCCTTTTGATAAACGCGGCCTTTAAAAACTAGGCACAAAGCCTTAAAAGCAATGCGTTTTCTGACAGGAAGCCAGTGAAGGGAATGGATCCCCTCCCTAACAAAATGCTACCTGGGAGTGTTCAGAATGAGATGAGCTGCTGCATTCTGTACAATCTGTAGTTTGTTCAGGGAGTAACTATTAATGTTCAGATACAAAGCATTGCAGTAATTCCAACTGTGAGGTAACCAGGGCAATGATGAGCGCCTGGTGCAAATCTGATGGGATGTAGGGAATGACCTTTTTTCAGGGTCCTAATGATGTAAAAGCAAGTGCTGACTGTGTGCCTGATTTGAGCATCAAAGTCATCAAGGATGAACACAGGGTTTTTGGCAGACCTGACAGGGAAGAGGAGAGGTTCGCAGACATCAGGCCACCAAGTGCTTAATCAGATCGTGTTTTGAGAACCAAACGCAAGCACTTCAGTCTTGTCTGCATTAATCTTCAGGGAGTTGTTCTTCATCCAGCAGATGATGTTGGACTTGCAATGGTTGAACTTCCCGGCCACCAATTGCAGGTCCTTAGCAAAACTCATGATGATTTGCTTGTTGTTAGCATACGACAGCACTTGCAAACCAAATGAACGCACCAAATCAGATCAGCCATGAGAGCCACATAGAGAATTAAAAGGGTCGGAGTCAAAGATGAGGCCTGTGGTACCCCACAGGGAAGACTGAAAGCCTTAGCCTTGAAGCCTCCACAGCTGACAGTTTGAACCATGTTGGACAAAAATTAGTGGAGAAGCTGCAAGGCAGTTTCACTGACCTCCACTTGCTGCAGACGCTGAACCATCTGTGCCGGTGAGACTGTATTGAATGCTGCAGAGAGGTATTGTTTCATTTCTATCAAACTGTATTAATCTGTTTGCAACACCACAATTGATTCACCCGGCGATCCACCTCTATATTAGTTACATACCATGTTTATCACAGTGCCTCGTTTTTTTTTTTTTTTATTCTGTTTATTAGTTTTCCAAACAAACAAAACAGTAGCCATCTTTTCATTACAGTCCTATACAATATGCTAACCTCAATCCGGTATATATGGTAGCTGTGGCAATCCTATGCATGTCACGCATTTCAGTATAACATTATCCGATGTCAATTTAGTAAGGGAGTGAACGAGAACACCCACACAAGCATCGCTAATTGTTCGTATTCAGGGAATTGCAGCATAGTAAATAGAGCAGTGCCTATAAGTTTTCCCATAGCAGGGTACAATATCACTACCAAGGGGTGAATAGCTCAAATACTACCACGCTATAGATAATATTACGTTATGCTCCACCTTTCCCCTCTGCCCAGTGAGGGACTCCCCTTACCAGGCGTATGCGCCTCTGTATCGTTAATGTATGTCTGCGAGTATTCTAGGAGATAACCGGTCAGTGGGGCCCAAATGTCCCTAGGCCGGGAAGCGCTAGGTAGCAGCTCAGCGTACACTGTAAGGCGTTCCTGGCATTGCACCAGATCAGTAATCCAGTCTTTGAATTTGGGCGCCCGCCCTCTGCCCTGTCTGCAGGCTTATCCGCCTCTTAGCCATGAGCAGAGCCAGTCCCACATACTTACGGTGTACTGCCTACACCGGTTGGACATAGCCAAGCACGGCCATCAAAGGTGTGGGTTCCAAGCACGTGTTCGTCATCAAGGTCAGTGCTTCAAACACCTGTGTGCAATATGCTCCCACTCCTGGACAAGTCCAGGCTAGATGTAAAAAAATCTGCTCCTGGGACGATGCCTTGTTCTATGCCATTGTATGTTAAGAAGAACACAGCACTAACAATCAGTGTAATTTTGGTTGAACTGGAAAAATGAAAAACATAAATAAACCGATGCAAACAAATGAGCAAAACGTAATCTCTGTACAATATGCTGTATTTTACTGTATATGGCAATATAGTTGCATTATTTTTTGCAAAAAAAACTGATATTAATTCTCTTTATTTCTATAGAATCAGTGGGCCCAGGGTTGTGCTGTATGTTGTATCTTATTGTGACAGTAAGCATAGTTTGAGTCTTCAACTTCAGATACTCCAAATAGCAAACTCCATATCTTAAAATATTGTCAGTGCTTTTAAGTTGAGAATATTCTATTTAATGTGCATACTAATCCCAAGGCTGGTGAAACTATTTAAAAATAGTAAAAACATATTTCTATTTGTAGCACTTGGTCTGTACCCTAGGTGCTTGGCTATACAGTGGTTAATGTAAGGTACTCAACTGTTTCTAAAGCTGTCTTCACCAGTTGTGTCTTTTGAACATTTGGACTGCCATGTGGACAACCCACTTCTGTTTTAGGCATCCAAACCATGGAAGCATTTACAGTTCTACCGTCTTTCAGTCATTACTTTCGAAGTCCAGTTTTAATGTGGGTCTTTTATTCTGGGTGACCTGTTAGTTAGTAGCTCATTTTTAGGTTTGGCATTGGCATTCGCCGATACCTTTTTGATTTCAGTAAAATAATATATATTCTACTCACTTATGGGGGCTTCCAGCCAGTCTTCTTCATCCATTAGTCCGTTATTATGTCATCCACATTTTTCTTTCACACATAACAGCATTCTGAATCACCCAGAAGGTCAGCCCACTTCAGCTATTGGCTAACTTCATTCTGAGTGGCTGCATTCTACTCCTTCACAAAGGAGTACATCTTCACACAAAATTGTTTTTTTCATTGCTGGGTGGCAGTGTGTGTTTTTGAGGCCAAATAAATATTTTCTGTGTTTTCCATCTTGTTGAGGGCCCAGTAGCCAGCAGTTCCCATAATGCACTGAGAAAGCCAGAAGGCTGACAGCCAGCGCCAGTTCTGGGCCCAAATCACGAAAGATTGTCACATCAAAACACAGAACATTGATACTTTGGGTCTCTATTACTTTAAATCTAAATTCACCCCACCCCAAGTTCTGTAGTAGAAGAAACGCTTATCCCAACGTGGACTTCTATTTAACGAGGAATGCTGTGGCCACAGTGGGAACTCAGACCATCATGTGCTTATGAACCAAGAACTATAAAACCCGAAGGATTTTACCTTCTCTAAAACATTTGCATAAAAGTAGAATTTTATACCACCGTGTAAATCTGCACAAAGAATTACATTAATCCGTTCTCGCAAGATATGTTTTGTTTTGGCTGATAGTGAAGTTCTCCGACTTGACCTGGCTTTCACAACGGAGCAGAACAAAACTGAAATATGTAAACCGTATTGCTTCTAGTCCCCAATTTAGCTGTTTGAAGACACTTCTACACCACACTTTAGTAGTGTAGCTCGCGGCTGTTGCTCGTCGTGTATGACCATTGGCTGCCCGAGGCTGCGCCTTTGTTGCATTCTTTGTGTTTGTAACACTCGGTGTAACTTGAGCAGAAGGCGCTCCAAGGTGGCGGCTGGTGCTGTGTGGTGGTCTGGATAGGGCAGCGTTGGATGGACAGGTGCTGCGCCTGCGCTTTGTTTGCGGTCGCCTCCGTTTCTCCGACTGTTCCTTCATGTTGTCTTTGACATTATACAGTTACATCTGACCCGCTCTGTCAACAGCGCGCACATTCTTACGCTGTGAACCACTCTGAAGCTTTGGGACAGGTGTCTTGGCCCTAGAACGCTCTCTGTGCTTCCGTATTGTCCTGAGCAAAATTATTCGCGGCCGGTTTTTCCCACCAACATTTTAGTTAAGATTAGCAGTTCATAAATTCGCCTCACATCCGCTTGGCAAAGCCCCGTCTCGTATTCCTTGTTATTTATTACTCACTGTTCAGCCTTCCGTTTGATTTAACCTTGGGTCTGTATTCCTGTCAAGATGTCCGAAAGAGAGTGTTGCTTTAGGTGTTAAATATTTCTGCAATCTAAGTGCGCAAACGATGAGAATCTGAGAATCCGTGCACAATGATCTCTGATTGGAAATATAATCCAGCAGTACCTACAGCTGATAATGTGACATCTTTGCTAAGTTCTGGGACCGTGGTGTCCTGGTAGCTAGCTGACTGTGCGAAGCATGCTTATCAAACCACAAACCAAATCCCCAAAAAGCTCGTGGTTTTAAGAGTTTATAAATACTCCCTGTTCTCTGTGCCTGAGAGTCGGAGGCAGGAAACAGATGTCACCGAGGCTGTACAATTCCAAGCCTTGGTCGTTCAATGCATCTCATCGGACCGCTTGTATACTATACTATTTAACTTTCAGTGAAGTACCACTGTGTAGTTAGGGTGTGATGCTACATAGGACGCAAATATTTCCTTATCCGCGAAAAACTGCATAAACCTTGGTATTAGCATGAAGCACTAAATGATTTTTCACACTTTTCGGTGAATATGGGGGAATAAGAACCAACTGCTACATCATCTCTTCAGTTTACTACTCAGAAATTAAATATAAGTTGGGAAATCAAACATTCTACCCGAAGAGGTGTGGCGCTGTTGCCAGGGCGACTGACTCCGGAATCTGGGGATCACGGTTCGATCCCCAGCACCGGCGGCAGATTAGCCCAGCACCATGTGACTCTGGGCAATAGCTTGCTTAATCTTCCCGACGGCCCCCAGCGCCTAGAGACCCTAACGGGTGATTGTGCGCTTTACAAATGTGGATATTATTATTATTATTATACTGTTCCTTACTTTGCATTGGCAACTAAAGTGACACAATCAAATACTTGGTAATTGATGAAAATATGTTTTATGTACCTGTAAGTATTTAGCTATTAATAAAAGTATTTTGTAAATGGGGTTGGTTGGAACGGGCTAAGGGTATTTGTATTTACTTTTATACAATTTGAGTACATTGAAACCTGTTAAATTCTGTTGTGTTATGTCCCAGAATCTTTGAGTGGGCATATTTTCATACATTGCATCCATTACTATTTGCAGTGGAAACTACACAATTGTGTAGTTTCTAACCGATCTACAGATTCCTCCCCATAAATCACAATGTCTCGTTCTGTTCAAACCTCTCCTTGCTATCTCACAATATCTAACTGATGGACCTTGCTCATTTTACAGGGTCACTCCAGATTTTCGCCTAAATCGTCCTCCTTTTACTGAACTCATTTTTGTTAGCATTTAGGACTATGCACTTCTACCTGCTATGCAGTGGTAAAGTATGTGTTTTCTCCTCTAAAACCGAGGTAAAAGTGGCCGATACCTATTTTATGCATTTTATTTACCTGTTAGTTCCTAATAAATGGTATTTCATTTACCCAGGGCCTGTAAATTAAGTTTTACTTGTGGGCAGCTTCCCTCATTGGATCACTTACTAAAGGAGCCTTTTATGTCTCAGGCCTTCCTCTGAGACACGTAGTGCAGTTTTAAACTGCCCTTTTGAACTGGCAAAATAAAAGTTTTACCAGGCATACACCTTCTTTTTAATATTTTATAAGACACCTAAGGTAGGCCCTAGAGGCTCATAGGTCAGGGTGCATGGCATTTGTAAGTAGGGCATATGTGTTGTGTTTTGGAATTTTTCACTGTCAGGACAAGTAAAACATAGTCATTTTTCACTAATGTAAGGTCTCTCTCTCAGTAGTTTACCTTATTTCAATTAATAAATGCTTACTTTGGAAATTATGTTTACACTCAAATGAATTGACCTTTAAAATTATCTTGATTGGTAATGTTGGATTTTAGGTTACAATTTTGAAAACTTCACCTTTAGAAAGTTAGTATTTTCCTGAACAAAACGTCGGAGTCCTTTCTAGGAGTTTCCAGCTGCCCAGGCCTGTTGATGGTTTCCCCATCAAGAATGTGTACCGGTCCTTGGCAATGAACAGTGGGGCTTGGTGGGTGTAGCTGGGATAGGGTATTCCTGGCAGGATGGCTGGGGGTTGGGGCGGGGGTGGGGGGGGGATTGGCGAAGAGTTGTAGCCTGTCCTAATAAAATTTCAAAAGACTTTTCCCACAGCACACACAAAGGAACCTGACACCAGGCATTTCCTTTCTCACCCTGAATAGTTTGGAGCAAGAACAAGGGAAGGGGAGAACTGACTAGAACTGGTTTTGCAGGTAGGGCAGGGAATTCCACATCCAAAGGCTGGTACCAGGCATAAAAAGGGACCTACAGAACCACTCATTAGAATACTCCTGGACTTTTGGAATTTTCAGAAGGACTGCCCTGCTGTCTGAAGGTCTACCCTTCTGCTTGAGGATCTACATACTGTCTCAAGAAGGAAGACTAGACCTTCTTGCCTTGAGCCCAGGCTACCTAAGTTGACTCCATTGGTGACTTGGCTGACCTGTGTAAGCTACAGGGACACAACAAGCTTCCAAAGGGCTCCCTGCAGCTGCCTAGGTGACCAGCTGCAACTGGACCTGACTGCGCCCTGCTGCTAGCCTCTGCTAGAGTCCCTGAGCCCCAAGATATGCCCCCCCCCCCCCAAGGTCATGGACCCTTGGTTGGCATCAGTGAGAGCTGCTTTACAAGTAAAGATGAAAATCCTAAAGTTTGTTCTTCTGAAAAGTTAAGTGACCTCTGATCATCAATGCAAGACTTGTCCTTCGGGCTACAGAAACAATAGCCCTTTTCAACCGCTAACGTGAAGCACCAGCAGTGACTGACCCTTCGTGCTATGGGGACAACCATCCGTGATTCTTGAAATGCTGCTCGTTCCAAACGCTGCCTCCTCGCAGCTTCCTCCAACGTGAACGGAACTCTTCGCGCCAAACTTGAGACGGTACCTCTTCAGCAGGACTAAACTAGTCCCTGTATTGGCCTGTACCCTTTGTGGTTGGCAAGAGTTTGTAAATTTGCCTCGGTCCAGCACACCCAGATTACCACAAGTGGCACTTTATGCTTCATAATAACACACAAAATAAAACTGGCTAGGAGTGCGAAAAAAAGGTAGGAGTGGCATGATATCAGAGCAAAAGAAATGGATGAGGGAGAAATCCTTTCAGGACGAGAACCCTCACTCACCGTAAGGTGACATGCTTCAACATATGGGTTCCCTCCTTACACTGAGGTGTGGGCTACGACTCCCTTAGGGGTGGATCTTGGGTGTTTTCTCAAGATGAGCGGTGAAAGAAGGTGAATGAGGGGCAGAGTGCAAAAAGGTGTGGTATTCGTGGTGACTAAAATTATCTCCGGGGGTCCACTAAATAGTTATTGGGTGGTCTCGGGGACCGGGTTAAAAAGAGGTCTGGGGATTAATCAAATCTGTCCCCGACAAGGATCAACATGTTTCTGCCATAGATTAGTCCCTTACAGGGATCCAAGAGCATTCGTCAGGACCTTAGTGTTAAGTAGTCACTCTGCAACAGGGTGTAACCGTGATCGAAAAAATGAAAACCTGCATATACTGGCCACTACAGGATCAGGGCGGTCAGGCTGACGATGACCCGTGTAATTTTTAGAGGTTCATCTTCCTATTATGTGTGTGGAAGGACAGCTCTCCAAGCTCTAGGTACGCCTAATAGTGCCCAACTCAAAATATGCATGGTGCACCCTCAAACGGACGACCCGGTGAGAGTGAAACTCGCTTTTTGGCACTATTGTCACTAAAACATTTAAAAATCAATATATTCAGTTCTACTGCTTGGGCTTTCGTTGGTCTGGTATCGTTTTGTTTATTATTATGTCGTAAATTCATTTTGGATTTTTCTTGTGTTTTCACTTTATTACTATTTGCATGCCGAGGAAAAAAAGTTACAAATTGTGTTGGACCTGGCAGCTTTGACGTGTTTTCCCGTCTTTTTTGCTTCTGACCTGTTTTTGACTGTGTGCAGCATTTCATTTTTGCTGGTTTTAAAACTCTGGGTACTTTACCACTGCTGATCGGTGCTAAAGTGCAAGTGCTCCCTGTGTAAATTGTGATTATGATTCGATATCCATGATTGGCATATTTGATTTACTGGTAAATCCCATAGTAAAGTGCAGTGTATGTGCCCAGGGACTGTAAATCAAATATTAATAGTGGGCCTGCTGCGCCGATGGTGCCAACCACATGAGTAGCCTTGCAACCATGCCTCAGGCCTGCCACTGCAGTGTCTGTGAGTGCAGTTTTAAACTGCCATGTTGACGTGGCAAGTGCCACCCCCTTGTGTGAAAAAAATCTAGCCCAATAGCCTGAAAAGAGCAGTGTACACTGCAGTTAAATGTTGTGCTGACTTTACAGAATTTGTACACAACTCATTAACATTATGCATGCGTAATTTAAACAAAAACAAATATGCATGTGGCGTTTCAATCGTATTTCATTTGAAACATTGCAAAATGTAATCAACTTGTTTTTAAAGATTGTTATGTTCACTATACCAGCACAATAATGCAACAGAAACAGAATTACAAAGATTCAGGTTGACGTGAAGTAGGATGACGTCGTGCCCAATGCATTTCGGGAAATTAATTTTTCAGCGTCGTCAAGACCCGTGAGGATTCAGTCACTATAGATATACTTGTATTCAGGTGTTCCATGTAGGAGTTACGACCAGCAGAATCTCGAAGCTGTTTGAATATTGTTCTGAACTGGCACTCTTTTAGGCTGCCAATAGTAGCCCCTGAAGAAGGGACTTAAGGTCCCGAAATGCATTGGGCCCGACGTCCTCATACTGAACGTCAACCTGATTCTTTTAATTCTGTTTTTGTTGCATAATAGTGTTTGTATTGCAAAGATGACACAACAATCTTTGTATTGATCGAATAAATTGATTGTGTTGCAACTTTTCATGTTTCAAATGAAATACGATTGAACACTACATGCATATCTTTGTTTTTGTTTAAATTACGCATGAATAATGTTAATGAGTTGTGTACAAATTCTTTAAAGTCAGCACAACATTTAACAGACCCTCCAGCATTTCGCGATTCACGAAATAGCGAAATCTGCTGAAAAGCGCGATAGCCGCGATATTTAGTATTTCAGCCGCAAAAAACAGGTCTCCTGGCAGGCATAAAAAATTATGCCTTTTAATTGGCTGTAAGCGCATACGTCACGACGTGGACTGTGCTGTACAACCGTAATAGCAGGAAACAGGAGAGCGCCCGTATTTGAATTACAAAGAAGGGGAATTGAAAAGAGGCGCTTTAGGGGGCCGGAAACAGCGGAAGGGCTCAGCTCCTTGTTAAAAAGGAATACGCATGCACGGATCCTGGCAAACGGGACAAGGATAAAAACCACGTGGAAAATGTTCGTTTTTTTTTTTTTGTCCCAAAACTGAAATGAAAACACGGCGGAATGCAGCTTCGGCAGGAAATGCTGTTAAAATACTGTTGTGAAGATTTAAGCATATGAGCAGTTTGAATGTACACCGAGCGTCACTTCCCCCTTGTTTGTCCACTTGCATTATTTTTAATTATGTGAGGTGGAAGTGCTGGGTTCAGTAATTCTGCTTTTACCTTCTAGAATTCAAAATTCCCTAGTAAAGTATATGGCAATACTGCAAAACAAACACTTTTACCAATACCGCAGGGTGCTGAATTTAGCGAATGCATTATTACCACATTACTGGAACCTCTTCCCCCAAAATGTAGAAGCATAAGGTGGGAAATCGGGGCATGTGTAAGATTACTATTCTTCTGGCAGTCAGAAGCTAAGAGTTTAATTTTACTAACAAAAAATGAATAACTAACACATATATATATATATATATATATATATGTGGGGGGACGCCGTCCACATATATATATCACTATGTGTGTGTGTATATATATATATATATATATATATATATATATATATATATATATATATATATATATATATATATATATATATATATATATATATATATATATATATATATATATATATATATATAAATATACGTGGACGGCGTCCCCCCCACTTAATACTTAGGAGTGTTTGACGGCACAAAAGGAGAACGTGGCTGTGCTCAGACATAGTTAAAAAATCAAGGAACCTTGATGTGCTAAAAGAGGCGGACAGGACATGGCTAACAGACCTTGGCACTGCATGCATGCACGAGTATAGGCAGCAGACCAACAGCACAGCCTTAGGCACTGCATGGAAGAGGACAGGCAGCAGGCAACAGCACACTTTGTGGCACTGTACAAACAGGCTGCAGACCAGTAGTAAAGAAAATGGCACTGCGCATACGAGGGCCGGCTGGAAACCGATAGCCCACTGGCACTGCACATACGAGGGCAGGCTGCAGACCAACAGCACAGCCCCAGGCACTGCATAGAACAGGGCAGGCAGCAGGCAAATAGCTTACTCCATGGCACTGCACATACGAGGACAGGCAGCAGACCAATAGTACAGCCTGTGGCACAGCACAATTGCAGACAGGCTGCCTACAAACAGCACTGTTCATGGCGATGCACATATGAAGACTGTCTGCAGACCAGTAGCACAGATCATGGCACTGTATATGCAAGGACATGCCGAGAAGTTACTAGGAGGCACTTTTGAACCCCAATCCCCCCCCCCCAAAAAAAGCTTGGGCAGTCTGGTGCTACAGAAATATATATTGGAAGGTTAGGGGTCTGAATACAAATTCTATGGTAGGCAGCACACGCCGTCTGAACAATGCTGTGGGTGGCATCACTGGCAGGTACAACAAGGCGACATCGCTAGAGCACCCTCACAGGGGATAACACGCTGGTAGTCCAGTCCTAGGCGCTGCCTACCCCCCTCCCCCCGCTTGTGTAATGCACTGTACAGACCCTCCAGGATTTGAGGCTGAAAATGAATGAATATGAGTAAAATAAAGTGCCGCAAAAATGGCGCTAAATTTCCATATTTGTGCCGCTAAATTTGCTAATCCATGCCGCTATATCCTGGGGGGTCTGATTTAACTGCAGTGCACACGGTTCTTTTCAGACTATTGCGCTTGATTTATTTCCCACATTCATGTTCGATGAGTTACTGCCAGCCCTCAGTCACTGTGTAGCACGCGTTAGGAGAAAAACCAACAAACTTTGCTTTATCCTTCACTTATATATTCCAGTACTTCTTGGTGTGCAGTGCCCCACCATTTATTATTTCTTTCAAGTGCATCCCCTTGTCAGGCCCAAACCTTCCCTTTTTGTACTTGTAAGGCACCCATAAGTTACGCCTAAGGTATACCCATGCACCGGGTGCAGCGTATTTAAAAGGTAGGACATTTACCAGTGTGTTTTACATGTCCTGATAGTAAAATACTGCTAATTTCATTTTTCTCTATTGCAAGGGCTAACTCTCGCTTAGGTTATCATTGGAGCTGCCTTATACCCTCTTAGAAGTGGAACTTTCAGTTGGTAAGAGATAGAGATGTGTGGTCCCTGAACTCACAATTAAAAATAAAATGCATCTTTTAGTGAAGTTGATTTTCAATTTGTGGGTTCAAAAATGCCACTTTAGAAAGTGGGCATTTTCTTTTTACCATTCTGTGCTTCTGCCTGCCTGTGGAATCCAGGTCTGGTTTAGACCCACAAAGGGAGCTGAAGTGTGCCATGCATATCTGGATGGCCAATCACCAGGCGGATGGGTCTTCTTGAGCTAGATTGGCGGAGGAGTTATCAGTGACACCTGAATAGGGCTATGCCTGTCCTCACACAAAGTTGTCTCCACCCCCCTGTTGTGTCTGGAGCCTGGCCAGGAAAAGGCAGGGTCTTGTGCACTACAAAGATTTTCCTTTGACGTTTGCCTACTTCAAAGACAGAATATGGTATAAGTCATGGAGCTGTGACACCTTAACTGCCGAGCACTTCTGGTCTAAGAGGAGATTCTGCCAAGAAGAAGAGCTGGCGAAGCTTTAGGAGGGGAACTGCCACTCTGCATTTTGCATTGTTGTGCTAGTCTACTGCTCACTGCTTTTGTCTTGGGCAGTGAAAGGACTGGGCTTTTGCTTTCTGTATCCCTCTTGTCAAGGTTCTTCAAGGGCTTTTGTGTGTGCCTGCCTCCTGCTAAGAAGTCTCAGGGCCATCAAAGACTTCATCTGCCGCCCCTGAACTTCTCTGCTGGGAGTTTTGACCTGCCAAGTGGTGCCAGTCCCTGTTCTGGGCCCTTGGAGGTGGCTTTGCTGCAAAGAAGAGAATAAAATGCACGCCTCACCCTTCAGCACCTATTTTTATTTTTTAATGATGCAGAACCGCCGTGTGACTGAAAAACCAATTCATCGCTGCAGTGCGGCCGAAGAATCGACGCAGCACCTGCTATGTGGCCGAAGGATTGCTACAGCCCGAGTTCTCAACACTGTCTCTCCGACGTCTGCTTGAACTTCGACGCAGGCACTGCTGTGTGACTGAAGGAATTGGTGCATCACCTTCCACTCGGCTGAGTAATTGATGCAGCGCCTGTTTCGCCGTCGCGGCATCGACCCAATGTGTCTGGATTTTTGACACATTGCGCATGTGCGCCAAGTTCTTAATCGATGTAGCCCAGCAGTAAGGAACCGAGGTGCATGTCTGGAAACTGACATTGCACCTCCCCTTACAGTAAGGCACATACTCATCACATGCCCTGGTAGTAAGGAACTGATGCCGCACCTCGCATGCGCTGCAGTAAGGAACTAGCGTATCACCTTCCCTGGGAGTAAGAAACCGACTTATCACCTCCCTTGGGAGAAAATAACAGATGCATCACTCTGCTTTTCTGGCGCCTCACCTCCCTCCACCAGTTTTCGACTTTGAATTTTGGCACATTCCAGGTGCTTTCTGATGGAATTGTTTTGAATCTTTTAAAAGTAATATCTTGGTTTGTGTATGTTGGATTTTGTAATTTTTGTCTTGCTTTATTTAGATAAAGATTGATTATTTTTCTAGACTGGTGTGGTGTCCGTTGTAGTTTTTATACTGTTACTGTGTGTTTTGTACAAATGCTTTGCACATTGCGTCTGAGATGAGCCTGACTGCTCGTGCCATGCTACCAAGCGGTGAGCAGGGATTGGTTTCAGTGTGTAACTCCCTCACCCTGACTAGAATAAGGGTCCCTACTTAGACAGGGTGAAAGCGACTGCCAGCTAGTAACCACAATTTCGAACACATTGCCTCTAAATTAAGCATACCCTCTTTGTGCCAACCTACCAGAGGGTGACGCACAGGTTAATTTAGTGACTTATGTGGTTCACCCTGGCAGGGATTGTGTTGGTTGCTTGAGTGGGACATCTACTCCTCTCAACCAGTAATCCCATTTCTTACGCTTACCTGCTCCACTCTATTTACACATCTTTTTCTAATTTTATTAACTCACTTTAATAATTACATCTATCTCCTATCAACTTAAGAATCACCCTTTGATAATGTAGGAAATTCATTTACTTTTGAACATAGACTAAACCAGTAACCACAACTCTAGAACAATAATCAATAATAACTGAATTAGCCACTGTCTTTGGGCTGCAGAGTAGCATGCTACCCACCGGAAATTAATACCTTGTCTGGGGTAGTAAATGCTGTATAAATGAATGTAATATAAAATACTAGCAAGGCTTTACTAAATTCTCTTGTTTTCAACTAGACATCCAGGCTATCAACAGAAAAATATTGGCATAGAAAGTTTAATTTCCATTTGCAATATCTGCATTTGAATCTAAAATATTTAGTGGAGATTAGCACTAAATATCATACACCGTGGTTTTTAAACGTTGGATGGCTTGTGCACTCAGTGGATCCTTAAAATGCGGGTAAATTGACTGCATTTTCAAGTCCGGCCTAGCGATTGCTTCAGCTGTTATGCCAGAATCTTGTTTTCCTAAAAGTTCATACGTTTAAATACTTATGGGGATTTTTGGTTAGCCCTTTTCCTCCATTGCACTGTTTTCAGTTCTGCTTTTGTTTATGTAAGTACATTTTTTTTATTTGCTTATTAATGCAGTGGGTTATTTACTTTTTTCTGCCAAAACAATGTCTTTGTCACTTTTAATTACTTTTACTCTTGGTGCCTACTGCATATGTTTGTGAAAAATAAATAATGCAGGCCATAACAATGCTTGTTTAAATTCAATTCCATCTTGTGGTGTGTGCTTTGTGGCTGTCAAAAAGTAAGTTGGAAAGTGGGGAGTCTAAATAGGCAAATCACTCGGATCTACTCAATAACCACCGCCCCCCCCCGCAGTTCTGCAAGTGTTTTCACGTGTTGCACATGAACGTGCATTTTCCACCAGTTGTCAAGCTGTCTGATCAATGAGTAAGAAATGGATCCTCTCTAATATTTCCGAGAACAGCTCAATCTCTCTAATCTAGTCCTCCGCAACCCAATATTATTTTTTACTTATCTAATGAATAATTGGGCTTGCTCTTCTTCCATTGCTAACTGAAACTGTGCTTTACAATAAGTTAGGTATATTACGGTTACACAACTGAATATGCTTACTTTCAGTACGTGAAATAAATGGTGGTACTCTCTTGGGCAGGACCTTTGTGTAACATGTTGTGTACTACCCCAGGTGTAACATCACAAAATAGAAAATAATTGAGATGTTTCTTCCGCTTAAAGTAACATTTTTATCTGTCTGTCGAGATAAATCAAACTCCTGTTTATTACATCAAGTTACACCGGACAGGACGAGTTTAGGCTGTGCAGCAGCCTTTCCCACCCAACAAGTGCCGTTTTGCAGGAGGCATGCACATAGACAACATACTTGCAGATTCCCATGAAAGCAAAACAGTTAAACATTCTGATCTCTTTGAATATATGCTTTCACAACTGGGTCATTTGATTTCTGCCAACATTTTATTATAAACACTTAAGACATTTCCAGCGCAGATTAAATTTAACAATGATACTTCATGTAACCTGAATAGGCGAAATGCAGTCAATTCATATAATTTTATACTATTTAATATGCTTAAAGGCCCAAGATTTATTGTTCAAAACGATGTTCACTATAGTCTGCTGCACCATGAGATTATATATATATATATATATATATATATATATATATATATATATATATATATATATATATATATATATATATATATATATAACCTACTGGCAGTCGCCAGTAGGTATATATAGTTAGGATTTTTTCTCTATGGGTTTTTTGAAAATTCTATGTCTAATAACTTTGGCGTTTGTGGACGGAATTGGCTGAAATTTTCAGGAAAATGGCACATTTTGTTTCTGAGCAGCCCCTGAAAATTTGGGGGGGGTTCGTCCAGTGGGGGCCGAGAAAAAAGGGGGGTCCCAAAACGTGTTTTTAACATTGAGTTTTCCATAGGGCGGTTGGCCTCACTTTTAGCCCGAACGGCTGAATGGATTTGCACGAAACTTGGCAAAATTGTAGGGACTGGTAGCCCGATGTGCCTTTTGTAGGTCTCAATATATGTGCTCCAGTGGATTTTGAGAAATTAACGTTTAAAAAAAGATATATATCTGTAACAGCGGACCGGGCAGCGCACTGGTTCGCGGACTTTTCGCGCAACGGAGCTTTGTGAAGCGAAGCTGATTGGTTCTCCGGCGTCTGTCAACATTCCAAACAGTCCGTAGCGGCCGCCATCTTGTCTCTCGGTAGGATCGAGAGACAAGAGGAGGTCAAAACAAAGGGGGAAATAACTATAAGGGGGCATAGTAGATCCTCGCTGACCCCCTAGGTTTGATGTGGAGGTTTTAAAAGGGCCCCGCGGGGCAAAAAAAAAAAATAATAATAATAATTGAACGGCTGAATGGATTTGCACGAAACTTGGCAAAATATTAGGGACTGGTAGCCCGATGTGCCTTTGCTAGGTCTCAATATATGTGCTCCAGTGGATTTTGAGAAATTAACGTTCAAAAAAAGATATATATCTGTAACAGCGCTCCGCTTCGCGTAACGGAGGTTTGCGAAGCTGATTGGTCATTCTGTCACTGGGCTATAGTTGGGCTACATCTGGCTGATATTTGGGCTACATTTGTTTTTTTGTGTGTCTGGCGGCCATCTTTGGGCTACATTGGGCTACATTGGGCTTCATTGGGCTACATTCGGCTAATTAGCAAATAGCTCATCGCAAACTAGGAATGGTAAAGAATCGCTATTTATTCCTTAAAGTTCGCTATTTAGGAAATGCAAATAACTTTGATGATACATATGGCGGTTCATCTCTAACAAGATAAGAAGAATAGTGATACATTTATGATGACTGGCGCATCACCAGGGATGTGTTAGTCATTCTGTGCCGCTGTTCCGTCACCTATGGTGTGCTGCATTTACAATGCGGCGCATCATGGGGCAAAAACAGCACAGATGCGTGATGTATCTGTGCCGTAAAGGTGGCGCATTGCTGGAGTTGTATCGCAAGTGTGATGAAGCTCCAGCAAGGGTCGGGGGTGCCCCTGTCGCAGGGTTTCTGTTCTCACACAGAACTGTGGACAGAGGATTGGAACCTCGGCGAATGCATTGCTGGAGTTGTATCGCAAGTGTGATGAAGCTCCAGCAAGGGTCGGGGGTGCCCCTGTCGCAGGGTTTCTGTTCTCACACAGAACTGTGGACAGAGGATTGGAACCTCGGCGAATTAGGGTGTCCCAAAACTCACGTTAGTAATCAAAAACTCCTTAGCAAGCTAGGTACAGTGTCACATTGGATATAACAAACTCTCAATGTTTAGACAATCCAGAATATGAACTTATAGTACCTCAGGATACGTGGAACTCATGAACAGTCGGTCGTTATAGATTTCTTAGAAACCAGAACATGGAGTTAAGAAGAACAGATGTGTATTTGAAATGTTTATTTACTAATGCCGTCTTCTCAGGCGTAGTACCTTAGATAATAAAAGTACACATATTATCAGTAGCAAAATTACCAGCATAGTTACTAGTACATAAAAAGTGAATGGTGATAGTATGTTAACATGCTGTAAATGAATAAGAGTTAGCAACACTTATAAGCAGCCGCGGGCCGTGGAGGGAGTTACGGTGAGGCAGGGAGGCGGGGAGGGGGAGAAGCAGGGTGGAGAATACAAGTACACATATTATCAGTAGCAAAATTACCAGCATAGTTACTAGTACATAAAAAGCGAATGGTGACAGTATGTTAACATGCTGTAAATGAATAAGAGTTAGCAACACTTATAAGCAGCCGCGGGCCGTGGAGGGAGTTACGGTGGGGCAGGGAGGCGGGGAGGGGGAGGGGCAAGGTAGAGAGGGCTCCACCCTTCTTCTCCCCCTCCCCGCCTCCCTGCCCCATCGTAACTCCCTCCACGGCCCGCGGCTGCTTATATCTCACCCTCCCTAATACACATATTATATTATTTGCTAAGAAGGTCTCTTTGTGTTGGTTTAGGGCGTGCCCATACTTTAGTGTCTTAGATTTGAAGGAATCACATCAGCATACACCAGCTCTCTCTTCATGTGAACCGCATCAACTGTTGTGTATGTGTGTTCGGCAAAGCAATATAAAACCCGCCTCATGCCCAGAATTGGCAGAAGTTGCACTTATGTTATGAGTATGAAGTCGTGGAGATCAGACCTCATAACAATTCTGTATCGTGTTGTTCTTGAAACTTTAGCACTCGCTGTACAGATATAGTTTAACAAGTAAAGCAGATAGTAGACCAATAACATATTATTCTCATGTAAACCACGATGAACTACTAGGTGGAAAGCTAAAGCAACAACTAAGTGTCGTGTGCAGAAGTTGCAAAAAAGGAAAAATGGCGTTTAAACCGGTAATGAGCCCATGCTAACTTAACACGGTGTAAAGATATCCAGGACCTAGATGACACCTCCTCATGATCCGGAAACGAACTGAATAAGATAATAGAAGTGCCATCTCATGAGAGCAGATTGCAAGTTTATATGTGGACGGTCCGCAAGGTAAAGCATTAAAAACTAGGAAAATTTAATGCTAAAGAAAAATAAAACAGCCAAGTACTTTATCGAGTCTTAAGCCAATAGGCAAGGTAAATAATAAAAACTTGACAAATAAGTCAATGAATTGTCAATGAAATGCTAGTACTCAGCATATCAAACATGAAAAAGGTCTATGACATAACTGTGTATGCAAAATAAGCTGCAACAGCCTCCAATAGGAAGTCACCGTCTTCATCCGAAAACAGTTCAGCCATCCAATTTAAAAGCGGAAAAGAACATACGTGCTCTCCCAGCACCGGATCCTCTATCACCATCAGAGGACAGCTCGGTGGGTTTTCAAGAAAGCTCTGTTCCAAGAAAGACTGTGCTGCCGCCAGTAAATTCCAGGGACCAAGTAGTCCATGCATCAATGCCACAGCCATAATCCTTTCGCCAGGACAAACCAACTCGTGAGTAATGATAGGAGTCATCAGCTGATTAAAGTCGACGTCAGGAGAAACCGGTCCGCAGAGACACAAATCAATGGCCCAATCGAAATCACAGGTCAGGCAGTGAAATACAGGCTGGACACAGGTGAAGTAGGAGAACCGAAAAGATAATCCATATGCCGTGCTTAATATCGCCAACGGCATTGTGCCATAATATTCTAGCATGCGATTGCGGAACAGTGTCAGCAGCTGCAGGGTCGGAGGTTGCATAGGAGGGACATCCATATTTAAAAATGTAAAAAAGCACAAGAGCGTCCGCTGGTAATGCAAGTAAAAATGCCAATCCACGAACCAGAGTGCAGAAAATACAATGAAAGGAAGCAGGGATGACTCCAAAGATTTTCTCAAATGAAGTCACGAGACCACTGGTAACAACTTTAAAAAAGTGCACCAGGGACTTTGTGGAGGATGCGTTAAAGATAGTCGGAAACATGTTGCTGAAATTGAAAGGCAAATGTTAATTGAAAAAGGTTTTGCACCTCTGTATGGGTGTTCGCTATGTGAAGTACGAAAGTTTCACGGGCCGAACTCAAGGCCACCTCTCTCTGAGACAAAAGAGCTCTTATTCTTGCCATGCCGTTGAAACGTGTCTCAAGGTTGGTATTTGTGGCCAGATTGAAAACTCCCTATGTTCATGTGTGGGAGGAAATAGAACATTTCTGCAGCAAATAACCCGTTCACTTACTGTTACGATAAAAGGAATACTTTTAATTAACTCAGAACAATCTTCATTATTGAGCATCAAATAACTACCATTTTCCAACAACTTGAACGTGGGGATGATAGCAGGAACTGGCGTGCCTTGCAACACGCAAGCCATATTTGGTCGGTGTTTGTTGCATGAACCGTGTAACTGTATGTGCCTACACATTAGTGAATGATTTGGCGTCTCAGTGCATTCCTCTCCATTCAGATAAACTTCTTGATCATCTTTGAAACATCTGTATGTGTATGGAAGCGACCAGACCTCATGAAGAAAAGCACTACCTAAAGGTTCATAACGACCTATTGGTATATATTTCATACAATTTGAAAACTTATATAAAGCAAAAGGCAGCGTTATTAAACCGTGGATAAGGCATGTTGCCAAAAAACCCGCAATCCTCTGCTGATGATGTCACTGAGCATGTCATGAATGATGTAATATGTGACATCATCAGCAGTGGATTACGGGTAATGGTATCTCTAGTTTACTCCCTTATAGCTGTCTTTCTTTTAACATAAGTGTCTGTTTCCTTCCCTTATACTTACTGTTTTTGGGTCGCTTCCGGTTCGCGTACCCGCGAGCGAACTGGGAAGCGAACTAAGAGAAATAGAGGTTGGCACAGTTCCAAATATTGTACCAATTTTTTAATAACGGGGAGGTAGTTCTGAAAAGAACTTTTTTTTTTTTTATTTTTCTGAACATTTTTTTACTGTTTTTGAATTTTTCGGAACAGTTTTTTATATTTTTTTGGGTTTTTCTTGGAGGGGGCAATGAAAACGATTCATTGTAAAGGGCTCAACAGGAGCAACAAAACAAAAAAAGAAGTATTTATTATTTTGGGCGTTTCGGACAAACTTGCATATGATAGTCAATAGCTCTGTTGATCAGAGTGATGCTTTTTTCTCCGTAGGAAATGAATCCATCGCAAAATGCGCAGATGTGTTTTACATCACCAAATCTCATTTGTATATTTGGCACCATCTCCCTGCTCTCTGGTCCCGTTACTTCCGGTACAACAGATCTTCTGGCCATAATAGGGAGATTATCTAGGTCGTTCCGAAACTGTGCAGCACTGTAGTTGTTAGGATGCCACCTAGTCATATGGCGATGCATTGTGTAGTTTCCGAAACTGTATTTTTTGTCGGTCCCTCTGGACAGTCTATCTTGACATATAAGGCAAGTTACGTATCTTGCATTTACTTTTTTCTGACCTTTGGGAATTTTAAAAAATTGCCAAATGAAGTTTTCTTTCCGGTGAGACGTCCTGGGCTGCTCAGGCAAAAACTGCCTCTCTTCGTGCTCGTCCTCCTGTTCCTCTTCTTCTTCTTCTTGTTGAATTACAACTTGAGCAGGTGGTCCACTCTTCCTTGGATGTGGTGGAGGTGGTGGGGAAGCACCAGCTGAAGCTACTAAAGAAGCCATTGCTCAGTGATCACAAAGGGTCTTTCTCTCACAATGATGAAAGTCAGAGTGAGGAAAGAAGGAGGGATTTTCATCATTTGGGAAAAACAAGAGTTCTCAACCAATCAAAAGTGTTCATTTTAGATTATATGACCTAGTCTTACATCATTAGGAAACCAAAAGTGAAATGAACCAATGAAAAGTGTTATTACCAAGTCACATGACTTGCTGTGTTTACGTTAAGCGCTTTGCAGGGCCTCCCGGTTTGCTTCCAGAAACCTGCGCTTTGCGACTCGCTTCGCGTACCAGTTCGCTAACGTAGCACGTCATATGACGTATCACGCGACAACGTGAAACGTCATGCGGACGGGAGGCGTCACGATGTTGTTTTCTAACGCGGCACTTGCGGTAAAGAAACGTTTACCGGCTCGCGGTCTATTTCGCGGCATCAAGGTCAGCTAACGGGAAGCTTCCCGATTCGCGAAGCGGGAACGAAGAAAAAAAAATATAAAAAAAAAAAATTATTCATAAACATATAAAATATATTTTTGGATTTAAAGAAGAATACATTTTACAGCTACAGATATTAGCTGTTAAAAAACCAATGAAATTCACAGAAAAAACCATAGGTTATAGACCATATATAGTTAGGAATTAGCATTTACAAAACCTTGAAAATTCACTGAAAAAACCATAGGTTATAGACCATATATAGTTAGGAATTAGCATTTAGAAAACCTTATTTTACTCACACAAAACCATTGAAATTCCATATATAGTTAGTTGCACTAACTATATATCGCGCACCCGCAATCCACTGCTGATGATGTCACATATTACATCATTCATGACATGGTCAGTGACATCACTGATGACATCACTGATGACATCTCAAATGACATCACTGATGACAACATCCAGTGACTGTATGTTTCTGTAAAGTTAAAATATGTCTTAGATATTGAAGAATGAGTGGATGTATAAGTGTCTGGATGAAGGATTTAGTAGGTGCGTGACTGACTGTATGAGAGTGATTAAATGTGTCTCACTGAATGCATGGGTTAGTGACTAAACTGTCTTAATTTGTGCATCATTATGTCTGTTGTGATGTAAACTGCTGCATGTGTTGATCATTAGCTATACGAGAGGCTATATGTGTTATTAATTGGTTGCCCAAGTATTTCTATGGGAGATTGAGTTTGTGTGGGGGTGGCTGGAAGGTGTGTGACTCTGTGCATAGATGTGTGAGCAGTTTATTCACTAGGTGTATGAGTTCAAGAGTGCATGTGGAAACAGCTACATGGGCAGTTGACTGTGTGCATGAGTGTATTGATGAGTGAATGGATATCTCAATGCTACATGTCATAGTAAGTACATATGTAAAACACAGTACATGTGAGAGTTGGCATATATAAATAACTGTGCATGAAAGCCACTGAGTGAGTGGTTGTATCGATCATTGTGAACTTGTATCAGGGATTGTATAAGAGAGTAAATATGTGTTAGTATATGTTTCAATAAGTAAGGTGTGTATAACTGTATAGTTGAAGAAATGGAGGTGAGATTGTTTCTTTGCATGACTGACTGGGTGTGTGAGTAACTCCATGGATGAGTGGCAGTGTGTGAGTGTCTGTATACACTGAGTGTATCTAAGGTTATATTAGAGTCTGAAGAGGTTTATCGTATTAGCACAAGAATGATGCCAAATGAGACGTCATCAGTGATGTCATCAGTGATGTCATTTGAGATGTCATCAGTGATGTCATCAGTGATGTCACTGACCATGTCATGAATGATGTAATATGTGACATCATCAGCAGTGGATTGCGGGTGCGCGATATATAGTTAGTGCAACTAACTATATATGGAATTTCAATGGTTTTGTGTGAGTAAAATAAGGTTTTCTAAATGCTAATTCCTAACTATATATGGTCTATAACCTATGGTTTTTTCAGTGAATATATATATATCTATCGACAGTAACTCCAAACGACCACCTCCAATCCAACAGTACCGGCGAAGCAGGAGACAGACCACAGCATTCGGGTAAGTGTTTTTATTTCACCAGCTTTTTCCCATTGTCAACCAAAACATGACGCGTTTCGGGCTTTGCAGCCCTTGTTCACATGCAAGGCATTGGTGTGCAATACAGTGCTTTTAAAGTGTTTAAAGTGCTCCACCTACAACCCGTGATCCCATAGGAGTCATGTGACCCCAATAACAAGGGAAAACAGACTATCTCGTTGCAGGCTCCAATGCGCTAGTATATGTTGTATTATAAACATATAATGTGTTTCATACACGAAGACAAAAAAAGTTCAATTGTCACATAGATTCCTAAAAAGGAACTACTATCTGGTTAAATCCAGACACATCATATATACAGTAGATGTTAAGAGCAAATAACAGTTATCCAACAAAGATAGTAAAAGTTATTATCAAAAACAATCTTAAAATTGTAATACCGGAAGAATTAACATCTTTCCATAAATATAAAGCTTGACGGAGCTATTGTAACTAACAACCACAAAAAAGCTAGGACAACCATGCCTAGTGTGCAAAGAGGCTAAAGATAAAGTGCAGACTGCATATTCATAAAGACAATAAAATACAAATTCATGGAATATCAAAGAATGCACTCAAAATAGCATTTCTAAAAACATAAATGTCTTGCTCATGTTGTCTTAAAAAATACTGCAGACTATATTATAAACATTAAATAGTGATAAAATGTGATAAAATGTGATAAAAAGTGAAGGGAAGAATTATAAACCAATGATCTTAAAATTGGTTAAGAGACGGCACAAATGTAGACATATACATAACACATAAATATGTAAAACAATTCATATTATTTTACATGATAAAGTGCTATTGATTTGAAATAGTAGTCAACCCACGATAGATAACAGGGAACCTGACTATCTATCAATACTCAAAGTACAGGAGAGAGAATGTACAAATATCTGCCAAGTGTAATATGTCATGATGAGCAACAGGGAACCTGACTACTCGTAAACATGAAGGCAGATAAAATGGTATGAACCTACACGGACTTAATAAGATGGAACAGATACCCCAGGAAGGAACAGAATGATACATATTATACAGGCCGAGTTCGTACTGATCTACAAAAAGTTATAAAAATCTTCAGTATTGTTAAGGCCATTAGGCCATTTACTGTCGAACTCCAATATGTAACGTGTTTCAAGTTGTCGCAATAACAACTCTCTGTTACCTCCTCTCCGTAAGGGCAATACTGATCCTATCACATAGTACCTCAAACAGTTGAGATCTTTGTTATGTTTAGCCGCAAAGTGGCGTGCTACAGGATAGGACGGATCAGTATGTAGTATAGCCCTTAAATGCTGTAAAATTCTGACGTGCACCTGGGATATCGTACTACCGATGTAATGTAGTCCACAGGTGCACGTCAGAACATAGACCGCGAAGTCCGTTTTACAGTCATAGCTGCCTTTAATTGGGATATCATTAAGACAAAAAGGTGTCCGGTAGTATGTTTTGTTCTCCCCAAATTTACAGGCCCTGCAGTGAGAGCATTTTCGGAATCCGGGTTTAGCTTTTAACCAGATGTCCTTTTGTTTTAATTCTGGACTGCTGACATCAAGAGAGCTGCCCATATTTCTAGCTCTACGATAAGTTACCACAGGTCTGGCTGGTAAAGTAGGGCTTAAAATATTATCAGTAAGAATAGTGGGCCAATTTTTTTGAATAATTCTCTTGATGGCATGCTCATCACTGCTAAAGGTTGTAATAAACCTAGGACATGTATGCATTGTGGTATGAGATACACCAACATTATCAGAATCAGATGTCAGGAAAATACTTTCTCTACTCCTTAACCTTGCCTTAGCCAAGGCCTGGTTAAAAATTTGGTTGTAGTAGCCACGCTCCAAAAATCTAATTCTGAGGTCATGGATACATTTTTCGAACTCAGATGTGGAGCTACAGATGCGTTTAATTCTAAGAATCTCGCCTAAAGGAATACTGTAAATTGTATGTTTCGGGTGGAGGCTAGAGGCGTGTAGAAGGGTATTTCCCGATGTAAAGTGGAAATTAGTTTGTTTTGTTCCACATAAACCTGTACATCCAGGAATTCTATATGGCGGACACTCATGTGTGAGGTAAAATGAAGATTTAGAGAGTTTTCATTGATTTCATTTAGAAACACCTGAGCTTCTTCCTCACTTCCCTGCCACAAAATAAAAATATCATCAATATATCTTAGATATTTGATAATTTTCTCTCTAACCCATACTGCATGTGAAATGCCTAGGACCTGTTCCTCCCACCCACCAGCCCACGTGCAAGCACGCGTAGCTGGGGGAGAAACAGGAACCCATAGCCACACCTCTTAGTTGTCTCCATGTGTCCTTCCCAAAGGCAAAATAATTATTATTAAGACACCAATGCATAAGTTCCAAAATGACTTTGTTGTGTTCATACAGATCTGCAGAACGAGTGTCCAAAAAATGTTTGGTAGCCCTTAATCCCTCAGAATGACCAATGCTCGTATAAAGGGATTCCACATCCAATGTAATGAGTAGCATGTCATCCTGCCATTCCAAGTTGTTAATTTTAGCCAAGAAATCGCCAGTGTCACGTACATAGCTAGGTAGTTTCTTGACCAAATCTTGCAAAAAATAGTCTATATAGCGACTCACATTTTCTCCAGTACTATTGATCGCCGAAATAATGGGTCTTCCGGGAGTAGGCAAGACAGTTTTGTGGATTTTCGGGATTAGATAAAAAACAGGGAGGACCGGAAATTCTTTGTACATGAATTTATACTCCTCACCTGAAATCAATCCCTCTCGTCGATATTTACTGAGTAATTTTTCCAACACAGTCTTTGCCTTCAGAAATTCTTTCCTGCTCGCTTTAATATAGCAAGAAGTCATGCTTAGTTGTCGTAATGCTTCGGCCACATAGTCACTTTTCTCCCAAATTACCAGGTTACCACCTTTATCAGCTGTTTTTACAATTATATTTGGGTTACTAGATAGTTTTTTCATAAGCGCTATGTACTGTGCTTGTTGTTGACAATATCTTCTTTTATTACGTTTGCAAGATTTGGTATACAATTGCTTAATTTCATTGGTAATACATTCATGGAATGTGTCGATGGCATCTTTTACCATTAGGGGTACAAATTTGGATTTATTTTTAAAAGGCATAATGCCTGCTCCCTTCTGGATAATGTTGATTCTAGCCAGTCTAGTTTGAGTGTTACTTTCAATGTCAATAAATGGTTGGGAATCAGTGGCTTGACCAAGATCAGTAAGAGTTAAATATGTAGAGACATCAGCAGCTCTTACCTCCGGTACCCCATCCGGGGTGTTTTCCTCCACTTGGGCCGGAATTTCTGAAGTGGCTTTCAACGTCTGAGTGGCAAAATGTTTACGTAGCTTCATTTTTCGTATGAAGCGATAGACATCAATGCGGGTCCCCGCATAATCAAATGGTTGGGCTGGACAAAAATTAAGCCCCAGCGATAGGAGTTGTTCTTCCGCTTTCTCCAGAACCACACTGGAGAGATTAATAACTGCATTGTTGTTGCTCACTTCTTTCGTTGCCATGGCCCCTTGGTTTTCTTTTTTTGTTGTGCTTTGTTTTCTTGCTTGTTTTCTTCGTTCTCGTCTTTTTTGGTTTTTGGTTTTATAACCTGCCCTTGACTGTCCAAGCGAGGGCGTAGTGTTCTCAGTCTTTCTTGCACTAAAAAATCAAGTTCCTCAGCCAAATCCAGAATGGGAGCTGCTTGCTGGTCTCTGCTTAGGTCTTCGCTGGAGACACTCGATGAACATAAATTGCTGCTGGTATCGTCATTCAGCAGCCCTTCGTCGCGTTCAGGACTATTTCGCGAAGTAGTGGGAATATTTTGATGCGTAGCACTCCCACTATATTGCTTGCGTTTTGCAGCGCTGTACTTACGAGCAAAGGTAAAAATCTGCCCCTGTGCGTAATCCGCTTGATCGCGAGCAAACTTGCTGACCTTTCTCGCTTTTATCTTATCCTCATGCTTTTTTAAGCGGTCGTTCATACTTGATTCCAAGTTTTTCAGAACTTCTTCAGACTCTTTGCATTTGCTGATTTCTCCATTAATTTTTTCGATGTTCAAAAGTATTTCATCTCGGTCTATAGCAGCATATTTTATCAAAATCCGCACTGAGTTCATTGAGGCAGCCAAATTATTTTGCCCCCACTCCTTGAGCATCATAGGATTCGGTCGCTCAAAACTTGGAGCCAGCATAATGCGAAGTCCTCTTGGAACTCTGCCTGCTTCTGCATATTTGGTCAAAGAATAATGTTCCCACCATTTGGTGATCTCCAGACGTTTTTCTTTCTCCAGATTCCTATATAAGGTCTTAATATTGCCTTCGCCATTTTTATCCGTCCCAGCCGGGACCTTACTTGTGGTTCCACTTGTGACGGTGATATTGTCAAATAATTGTGCCGCCTCTGCTTGCCTAGCACGGAAAGCCTCCGCTTATATATATATATAAATATAATCTCAAAGCAATACCCTTTCAGGCTTATAGTGACGCATCAATTATGCAAAAAAGAAGCCGAGAACTCAAATGGAAAGGAGCTCTTGTATAGAGCACTCTCCACACCAGGGACTCTAAATTTGCTCACCTCAAATGTTTGCTTTTTTATCAGTCTTTAAGCGCAGGATTAGCACAGTGCCATCCACAATGAGAAAGCAAGCATTTGCAATGCAATAGATCTCGCATTTGCAAGAGTTTAAGCTATTAGCATTGTAAATGACAATGCCTTTTATCTATGTAAATAAAAGGCAATGACATTTACAATGCCAATAGCTCAAACTTGCGTAAATGCTAGACCTATTGTATTGCAAATGCTTGTTAATGGAAGTGATCTAGTTATGTCTATATGCACTTCTTTATCTGGAGGCTCAAAGGAGTAAAAGTCACTCGCACCCTACCAATGAAACCATGTAAAAATATGGAACATGTATGACCATGCGTGCCTTTAACATGTATACTTATTTACGCAGCCGAGGTCTGTGCAGGTAACAGCGGTGGCCCGGTGGGGGCGAGGGACGATGTAGAAGGAAAATTAATTATTTACTTACTTTTCCCTCTGCATCGTCCCTCGAAATTCCCCTCTCTGCCCACCCAGCCCCAACGCGGTTACCTGCACGGACCGCGGCTGCATTTAAGTATAAAAAAAGAATGACTCGTACTTTTTGACGGTCGGTTCCCCGCTTGAATCACCAAATCAGGTTGGCCACCTCTTTTCAGGGGCAGAGGTGCCAAGGGCACGGGAGACGAGCACCGGCCTATCCCAGTCCGCTTTTTAGTGGCACAGGCCCTACGTTGCTTTAACCGGTTCATTTTGGCTTCAAGGTCGGGCAGAAAAATCAGAAGACTCAGCCTGAAGCCCCTACCAACGAAGGAAGCGTTATCACTATAAGTGCATGCCCCGAAGCCAGGGGTCAGACAACGGTTTCGAAGGGTTCACGTGGGAGAAAGAGCACTAATTAGGTAGAATGTTGGGAAGAGGATGCCTGTCATTTTTGGCCTTGTCCAATGGAAGACAGGTGAGTGGGACCATAGCGCAACATCTGCATAGGTGGTCCTAAACCGTTGGGTGGCTTGACTCCGAAAATCTTACGATTGGTGACTTGGGGTAGGATATAGGGGTTCATTATTCCAAGTCGGGGTAGGTCGTTTTATGTTTTCTGAGGTCATACTTGGCTGTATTTTACAGCCAAGTAAAAGCAGCATGGGTTACGTGGTAGAAAAGTAGGCATTTAGATTAAAAAGGCAGAGAAGACCCTGAGTCGGGCTACAGCCCTAGCTAGTCCTGGTGTGTTAGCCTTCTACCATGGCCAGAGGGAAGACACGTATTAAATCCAAAGGACGTCAAATTTAAGATTTTTTTTGTGAAAGCCATACATGAGGAGACATGAATGGGAACCACCAGAAACTGAGGGGTGTTAACTTTCTTTACAGTGCGTTGGAACTGGGGGTGCTAGAGATGCTGCCGCACGCCCATATAGCTTGGAAGAGTTTAGACGGAGAACGAGCAATAAAGGCGTTTGACTTTTCTTTTTTATGGCAGCATTTTTTGTTTTAAAAGACACTATTAAATATCCCCGATGGTTTTAGTGAGGTGATACTATTGAACAGTACCCCTACTCTAAAAATCGTTCCAGCACCATTGTTTTTTAATATTTTTTCAAAGTGTATTATGTCCATCTTCCTTCCCACAGGAATGCCGCTAGGCATGATGCCCGCAGGAATGCTGTTGCAGCCTTTATTCATATTTACTCGCACCGGCAAAGATATAATTTTTTTTTTTTTGTAAAATTTTTTATTTTGCAAAACACAGAGATAAAACAGTAAACAAAAGTTACCGCATCGGGTGCATAGATGGTCCCATACAGTGGGAAAGCAATAATGCAAGACGAGGCAATAATGCAGTGCACGAGAAGCGAGTAGATGCCAGGCTCCAACATCCGCAGAAAAGATGTAGTCTCGAATGTAACCCCAGTTGGGGAATACGTCTAGTCCAGCCGGTAGAAGTTCAGAGTCACAAAGCCATCAAACTAAGCCTCGTCCCAGCGGCACATATGCCCCAATAGCGGAACACAAACTTAACTTCCCCCACCCCAACCCCCCCCCCTCCCGTGACGGCGCCTCATCCATTCCTCACTCATCCATCACACACACTTAGAACTGAAACAGATGTAGGGTCCTCAGCGATGCCGGGCAAACTGCCGAGGGTAAACCAGTAGAGAGAAAGGACACCAGGGGGCCCCATGTGTGCTTAAAGTTTTTGTAGTTGCCTAGGAAGATGTCCGCCATTCTCTCAAGACTCAGAAGCCTCCACAGCCTAGCGTGCCAAAGTGAGATCGCCGGTGCCTCTTTCCGCTTCCATGCGGCCGCCAGCGTGAGCTTGGCAGCGCCGAGGCAGAGCCATAGAATCTTCTTGTCCGCGCGCGTCTGGTGCTCAAGGCCAGGATCCCGCAGGCCCAGGACCACGGATGCCAAAGAGTTATCAATGGGATACTGCAAAATATCTTTAATATGGGATAGAATCTCGTCCCAGAAGGGTTTGATGACCGGGCAATCCCACCAGATGTGGCGGAAGTCCCCCAGCAGGCCACAGCCCCTCCAACATCTATCCGAAACTACCGGGTAAATACGGTGAAGTCGGGCGGGGACCATGTACCATTGTGTGAGAGTCTTCAAATGAGCCTCCCTCAGTAGAATTGAGTGGTTAAATTGCGTCATGTCCCTCCACAACGCCGACCATTCTCCATCGGCGATGTCCCTCCCCACCATCTCCTCCCACTGTTCCATGTAGCGCGGTCTAGGAGAAAGGGCAGAACGAAGCAACAGTTGGTATAGAAAGGAGATGGCCCCCTTCATGGCAGATGTTTTCAGCAGAAAGGCCTCAAATTCGGAGAGAGGCCTCGTGGCAGCCTCCCGAACTCCTGGTGACGTGGCCCAGTGGAGCAGTTGCATATGCCTGTATTTTTCAGTTGGCTGCACATGGTAGTCCCGCATGCAATTCTCAAAAGTCAGGGGATCAGAGCCATGGAACAGATGGAGCAATGCGCGGCATCCTCCCTCCCTCCAAGTATCAAAGGGACCCTCGGCGAGTGCCGGCTGGAACGCCGGATTGAAATGCAATGGAGTGAATGGAGACGGGAAGGTCGTCCATCGCTCATCCCCCGCCAGGGTGTCCCACACTTTCAGTGTAGTCCCTGTGGGCGTACTAATGTACGCGTTCAACGGTCGATCACGCTTGGGCTTCCAGGCCAAATCCCATATGGACCGGCCAGTCACGCTCCGGTCCATATGCAACCAATGTTTGTCGGAAAATTGCTGTGACCATTCCACCATGACTCTTAGTTGGGCAGCTTTATAATAGAGGTGTAGGTCCGGGAGGCCGACCCCTCCGTCAGCCCGCAACCGTCGCAAGAGTGCAAACGAAAGCCGCGCCCGACCTCCCTGCCAGACAAATTTTAAGATCAATGTTCTGAGCTGTCCAAAAAATGAAGTGCTCAGTGGAATCGGTAGGGCCTGAAAGAGATACAAGTATTTAGGGAGAAGGACCATTTTAATGGCATGCACCCTACCCAACCATGACAGGAATTTGGGCTTCCACTTCTCCAGTTCGGCCCGCGTCTTAGTCACCAAGGGCGGGAAGTTGGCTGCAAATAAGCCACCCACCGTGGGAGTGAGGTGGACTCCTAAGTAAAGTATCGAGCCCGAAGCCCAGGGTAGCGGCGTCGAAGTGCCTACCCGAGCAACGTCGGCTTGTGATAAGGTTAAATTCAGGACATAAGACTTGCCGTAGTTTACCTTGAAGCCAGCCACTCCCTCGAATTCCAGCAAAAGATCCCGCACGCATGGGAGAGAGTTAGCGGGGTCAGCCACTGATAGCAGAACATCATCCGCAAAGAGAGATTTTGTGCTGCTCCCCTGTGAATGGAATGCCCTTCACCCCCTCATGCTCCCGGACCGCCATCGCCAAGGGTTCAATGCTAAGCGCAAACAATAAGGGAGAGAGGGGGCATCCTTGTCTGGTACCTCGCGAGTGCTGGAAGAAGGCCGATAGGTGGCCGTTCACCGCCACCCTCGAGCGCGGGCTACAGAAATTAGCCCTCACCATGGTGATGAACCGGTCGGAGAACCCAAACGCCTGCAACGTGTGAAATAGAAAGCTCCAGTCCACGCGGTCGAAGGCCTTCTCCGCATCTAGGCCTACCAATACCGCCGGAATGTGGAACCTATTCGCCTTCTCAATGAGATGAATCACCCTGCGCGTATTGTCGTGCGTTTGGCGGCCTTTGATAAAACCGGATTGATCCGGATGAACAATCGCCGGTAACAAGTCCTGGAGGCGGCTCGCTAGTATCGCCGAATACAGCTTCGCGTCAATATTAAGCAAGGCTATGGGGCGGAAGGAGGGACAGAGCTCAGGATCCTTCCCCGGCTTCGGCAGGACCGTAATCACCGCTTCCGCCAGAGTCCCGGTATTCACTCCGGACGTAGCCATGTCATTAAAGAGGGCAACTAGAAAGTCGCACACCTCAGTTGCGTAGGTTTTATAGAAGACAGCAGTGTACCCATCCGGGCCGGGGGCTTTATGTAATTTCAAGTTTTTAATGGCGGAGAGGACTTCCTCCCTCGAGATCGGAGCCTCTAACAGATCGTTCCACGCCTTGGAGACCTGTGGGAGCGGTAAGCGCTGCAGGAACTCCCGCTGCGCCGTCGCATCCAACTCCTCGCCCGTATACAAATCGGCATAAAAGCGGCCAAATATGTCCGCCTTCGCCCCGTCTCGATGATGGAGAACTCCTGCGGGGTCTCTGATCCCTCCTATGTATTCACGTTCCCTCTTGTCCCGCAATTGCCGGGCCAAGTGTCTGCCAATCTTATTGCCACTAGAGTATGAATGTCGCCCCAATCGCAAGAGAGTAAGCTCGGCTCTATTTGCATAGTGTGCCTTCAATTTGCCCCTAACCGCCGTAAGCGGACGCAGGGTCACCCTCGAGGGATTGAGCTTATGAGCCCTCTCGAGTTCAAGCACCTCGGCTTCCAGTGCGTCCCGCTCCTTTCTACGCAGGGTGTTAAGTTGCGAGTTGAGGCCCAAGCACGTCCCTCTGATCGTCGCCTTAAAGGCGTCCCATGTAGTCGTCAGAGAAGTATCCGACGGTGGATTGCACTCGAAAAATTCACGGATGGCCAGGCGTAAGGCTTGATTGGAAACCTCATCCCTGACCACTGACGCCGGGAAGTACCACTTCCGGCTCGCGGTGTCGGGTGGCGCCCAACGGAGAGTGAGCACCAAGAGACTGTGGTCCGATACCGAAATCGGAAGAATGGCGGCATCTAAAATGTTCCCTCTGAGGGACTGGCTAAGAAAAATGTGATCCAAGCGAGAGTAGGAGTGGTGCACATGTGAAAAGAATGTGTAGTCTTTCATGGCAGGGTGGAAAATTCGCCATCCGTCTACTAGACCCAACTCCCCCACCCCTTGCTGCGTGGAATCCGAAAAGACCCCTGTGTCCGCCCTGCGCCCCCCCGAGCTGTCCAAGTCCCTGTCCCACACCAAGTTAAAATCTCCCAACAGGAGCAAGAGCCCCTCCGCAAAGTCCCCAATCTTCTCCAGCAATTCTTGCAAATACTTGTTCTGACCCGCATTGGGCAAATATACTACCACAAACGTACACAACCTGCCCTGAATGTGCCCCTTAACCATCAGCCATCGACCCTCCTTGTCATGTCGGACCTCCACCGGCTGAAAATGCAACGTAGCCCTGAACAGAAGCGCCACCCCCCGATGCTTCGTAACAGCAGAGGACCTGTAAACAATGGGGTATGCCCTATGGCGAAGCCTCGCCTCATCCTTTCGTGCCAAGTGGGTTTCTTGCAATCCAACCACATCAAGTTGATGATCCATCACATACTTCAGTACTCTCTGCCGCTTCTGTGGCGAATTCAAGCCCTTAACATTCCACGTCCCTACACTAAGTGGCATAGCGGAAAGAAAACCCAAAAATCGCTCTCAGCATGCCAAGTGCCACCCACCCCGCATTCAGCCCCGCCATCAGACAGCAGACAACCAGTAGCTTCCAAAACGCACGTGGCACTAAGGCGCCAGCAGTAAAGTACGTACTCAGCAGCAGACACACAACAAACATCCCCTTCGGCCCTCCGTCACGGGTCCCTCCCCACCGTCCCCAACAACCCCCATCCCCACCCCACCCCAGTAGATAAGCAATCCAAGCATAGCACAAGTCACAGCGCCCCCCCAACCCCGAACCCCCAAACTCCCCAACACCCAACCCTACCCGTAGAAAAAGAAACAACAAACAAAAGAAGTGGAAATCATAAAGGATAAAGAGAATACTCATCAGGTCCAGTAGTCCAAAGTTCGTGAGGGGCCTTCCTAACTGGAAGTGGAGCAGGGGTGCCAGTTGGTCAACCCCCGCGGCCATGGTCTGAGGTGTCTTCCCAAAAAGTACATCCATACCCAGACCAAGGCAACGAAGCCCCCCCAGCGCCGATCCTGGTCAGATCAAATCCGTGGTGGTCATGCCGCTCCAGAGCTTTCTTGCGTATCCGCCAGAGTGGCTGAGGCCACCGAAGCCACTGCTTCAGCCCTTTCCTGCAAACCAGAGGCACGATCCGGCCGCCGCCGGTCTGGGGAAGCCCCAACCCTATGCCATGAGGACGAGCGGTGGCGTCTCCTAGATGGCGAAGCATTCGCCTCCTGTGAAGAAGGGACATCCTGTAGACCCAAGAGGTCCTTTGCTGCTTGAAGAGAATTAATCTGTGCCAGCCGATTCTGCCATCGGAAGATGATCCTGAAGGGGTGGCCCCATGAGTAGGAGATGTTACGTTCTCTCAAGAAGGTAGTCACCGGGCGAAACTCCCTTCTCTTCCGCAGCGTGGAGGCTGCCAAGTCCTGGAACAGCTGAGGGGCATGGCCCCTGAATTGCAGTGACGTGATGGCCCTGGCCTTGCGAAGAATGCGTTCTTTGATTTGGAAATCATGAACACAGACGAGGATGTCAGGAGGGGGACCCCTTCCTCGCCTAGGCAGACCCACTCTGTGTACTCTATCCATCTCGATGTCCCTCACCTCCTCCTCGTCCAAGATCTGTAAAAACAAGTCCCGGACGTAACCACGCAGGTCTCCCGCCTCACCATCCCACGGCACCGCCCGAATGCGGATGTTGTTCCTCCTGGAACGGTTTTCCAGGTCCTCCGTGTGCAACTGGAGGTCCAGATTCTGTTCGGTGAGGCGGATGATATCTTGTTGCAGCAAGTGCACATCGTTAGCCATGCTCAAATCATGGTCTTCCAGGGTCGCCACTCTCTCGCCAATGCCGTCCACGTCTCTGCGCACTTCCCTCAGGTCAGAGGCCAACTGAGCCTTGAGCTCAGAAATATCCTCCTTAATGGATGCAAATAGTTCAGACATGAAGGCCTTAGTAGCAGGCGCCTCGTCATCCGACACCTTCTGCGAGCCACTGGCCCCCGGGGACGCCGGCTGCTGAGAGGACTTGGAAGCTCCATCCTTACCCTGTCGACCCCCCTTGCGTGACACGGTGGACATCTTGGCTGGTGACACGCAGACCGGGGGAACAGACCCCCCCAGTCAGACAGGAAACAGGCGCTATGGGAGCTCGTGGAGCCCGAGGATCGCAACGCTTCTTACCAGGCAGCTCAAATGGAACCCCCTCACTATCCAGGGATCACCGGAAGGCAGATCTGAAGCAGGCGAGCCATATGCTGGGGGTCAGGGGTCCCTACCACCAACCAGGTGCGAGCAGGAGGCAGGGCTCTTCAGGGCAAGGCAGTCACAGTCCACTCCAAGGGTAGCGCTGTCCACGCCGTGGCCTCCGGGAAGTAACTGAACTGGAACTGCGTCAGATGCAGATGAGATGCGGACCCAGGGGGCAAGGGTGCAGCAGTCCGGCCCCAGCAATCCGGTCCCCTAACGGGGTCTGTAATCCAAACGGGTCTGCACTGCTCACTCGAGGCCGTGGATCACGACGCAGGTCGCCTTGGCACCACGTGGCAACTGCAATCGTCCAGCCAGCCCCCGCCTATAAGCCAAAGCAGTGTCGCAGCAGTTGTAGAGAGCTCCAGGTCCCGCTGCCCCAGGTATCACGGCCGCTCACGCCCCCTCCTGGAGAGGCACTCACCCTGCCGACAGCCCTCGCTCGGGTCGGCACCGCAGCCGGGCCCTTACTTCGACCCTGCACCGCCTGTTCACATCAGCACTGGGCCCCGCGTGATACCACGCTCCTCCAGTGGCCCTGGTCTGCGCAGCCCGCCGGTAGTCTGCCGGTTCTGGACGCTCCGTGGCGTGCTCACCGCACCTCTACTGTCCGGCCGCCGGAGTCACCTCCACCTTCTTGCTGTCCCCGCCGTCCTCCGCAACAGGGCTCTGAAGCCCAGGCTCGTGTCCCTGCCGGCAGGACCCCTGCCCCCACCTCCGGCAGGCGCTGAATAAACACAGGCGGCACTTCCCCAAGTGCCGCGAGCGCAGCAAGTCACCACGTCGGCTCCCCGACTACGCGAGGCCGGTGCTTCACAGGCCCCAGAGGCGAGGTATCCCTGCGGACGTTCAAGGGTCACTCCGCTCCTCAGACGGCACCGCTGCACTCCGCTGCGTTGGGGGCCCTTCCGCCACCCCTCTGGACCCGGGCAGCTACACCAGGACCGCGCTGTTAGTAGCTTTTTCGGATCGGCGCCGGAGAGACCTGAAGAAGCGTCCTACTCCGACGCCATCTTGGCCACGCCCCCCCAAAGATATAATTTTGCACTGTATCTCAGCACAGTTCTTCATGTTGACAGGTCCTTATAACCACTTTAACTGGTGTCACTATTATTATCACTATTGTCAGTGCCACAGAAAACCCTCTTAACTCTCCCAGGTATGCCCCAAACAGAGCAGCAGAGAATGTACTTTTGATTCTATATCCATTGCTGTCCAGCATGCCCTAAAGTCACTTCCGTGTTTTCCAAAGAATTGTCAGGCAATGGGAAAGTTTCTTCTGCTCACCCATTACGTGTCAAAGGCAAGATCGGGCACTGCCAACCTGGCTCTGGTTTTGGAACAGGGTGCTATGGCTGAACAAAATTGACGGAAGGTATGTGCCTGCAAGGACTTCTCCTGTCAGTTCCTGTATGGGGAGAATTTCCAGCCCATAGCGGGAGCAGGTATAGATCTGCACAAGTCCATTGATTCTTTGTTCTTCTTCCTGCAGTACAATGCTCTTCTTCTCTTTGCCACCTCAAAGCTCAGCCAGTTTCCCATCTTCACAGGGATCGCTTAAAAAACTGCATTGTTGGAGAGCTGGCCAGACAGGCCCCAGGCATGCCTTGCAGCCAAAGCACATGACCTCCTCACCAGTTAAGAGTGCAGTGCACGCAAGGCAACACGTAGGGAAGGTGTAGTGGAGTGCACCTCGCCATAGGTTGCAGAGTGATAGATCTAAGAGACCCAGCTGCCACCTGGGGTAAAGCTGTATGCAGATTTCTGTTTTACCTCTTTACATTGGTTATTGTTCTATCAACTGACGCACTGGTGACCCAGACTGAGGTAGGATGCACATACAAACAACCTTAGGGCACAGGTTTTCATCTTTCTGAACCAGTCGTCCACTCTGAGATGCTAAAAGTGGTAGGATAGATTTGTGTTGTAGACTGTTTTTTATAGATCTTACAACTGTCAGTATTATGCAACTAAAAGCAGAAGCGAGATGGAAGGAATGACAGGTGTGTATATGCAGCAGGCAGTGTAACCGTAGCATGGGTGGAGAACTGTTTGCGAATGATTTGTCTGCTGTCCCAAGGCTGCCTGCAGCAGTGCCGTTTCTGGTGGTCGCCAGCAAGGCTTTTGGGTGGTGGGGCGGATTCTCTGGGGGGGCAGGGAGGGCAGGAATGGTGCTCGATGTAAAGAAGGAAAAAAACGAAACATTTACCTTACTGCGCCGGGTCCTGTATATCTGTTCCTGCTCTCCCCGTCGGACTCGAGGCACAGGAAGCACAGCCAGGTTCCCCTGACCAATCACAATGCAGCGTTGATTGGTCAGGGGAGCCTGAGCGCTTACTTTTTTTTTTGCAGAGTTTTATATAGCGCGAACTAGACCCAAACCGAATCCGGTATCCGAGCGCTTTACATATTTTCCAGTTACGTTACATGAGGACACACTTTCATTTTTTAGGCTCGGGGAGATTAAGTGATTTGCCCAGAATCACAGGAGGTTTTTTGGCGTCGTTACCGAGACTCGAACCCAGATCCCCAGGTCCGAGGTCGAGCGCCCTAGCCGTTAGGCCAACTCCTCTCCCCAATTACAACTCTGCAATGCAGCGTTGTGATTGATCTGAGCATCCTGGTACGACTCTCAGCCAGGGAATGGTCTTCTGGGCATATTCTCCACAAAGGCTGTAATGCAGTCTGCATGGAGAACAGGAAAAAAGGACCCATAGCTGTTTAGGGCAGCCCGAGAGGGCTGGCTAGACAGTCATGTGCACTTAGGAGTGGGCAAACCACTCCTCCCCTGCTCCGAGAGCAGAGCAACCCCGCCCGCCCGCAAAGCAGCATGGAAACATAAAATGATAATAAGTCTGTTATTATCAGTTTGTTTCCTTTATTTTGCACTTCTTGAAAGCAGTGGGGAGAGGCTCCTCCCCCATAGCGGAGATGCCACCCCTGGCCGACTCCTGACTGGAGAGGATCTGGCTGTGGGCAGTTTTCCTGCATGCTCTAGTATGCCGCATCTGGGGCAGGTCTGCCTGCCTCTTATGCACAATAGTCTGAAATCTATTGGCCTTACTTATGTCTATGATGTCTTGTCCAGGCCCCCCTGGTCTAACTACGGGTTTAAGGTTATTTTTCAGTGTCCTTCGATAGTTTATCTTACTTCATCCTCTTTACCCGTGCCTCCTAAACGTCCTAGCTTCCATGTTCTCTTGTACATGTCAACTTGTAACATTGGCCCAACCCCACTGTCCTTGTTTGCACAGCCTCCGTCTTGTCCATAGACACTCTCTCTGTCTCTCACTGACTCCTCCTTGATTTGCCCCAGTCGCCCTCACAGATCATCGTACTATTCCCGTATTTGCCATCTGTCTACCAAGAGCCTCTTACTGAGGTTTGTGGAGCAGGGACTGTGCTGAGAGCTGGCACCGCACAGAGAGCGGCCGGCGCTGGATTCCCTCAGGACGGGGGGAGAGAGGTGCCACAGATGGGTGGCTGTCGCATCCCAGCTTGTAGAAAGCTTTAGAAAGGGGTGGCGCTCAGTGGCCAGCTCCCCTCTCATCTGTTGCTCCTCATCTGCTGGTAGTCTGGAGATGAGGAGGCTGCTACTAAAAGACATCAGGGAACCGCGGAGCCTCCCTCCTTCAATAATGAAAATGAGAGAGGAAGGAAGAGTGGTGAAATGGACGATGGTAAAAGGAGGGGAAGTTGTGGAGGGACCTGTACTGGACCTCGGACAGAAAGTCCGTTTCAGAAATGTTATTAATTTTGACTCCACAACTTGTTTTCAGGCTCGCAGCAAGTTTTTAACTCCCCTCCCTTCACAGCCACTCCTCATCCCATTGGAGAGGCCTTTTCTTATTAAATAACAGACTCCTCTCTTAATCATGTGTTGTAGTTTGAACCTTTGGGACAAGGAGACCCAGTTTCGTACTTTATAAATTGTGTGATCCTGAACATATTTCTCTTAGCTGCCTATAACCGGGAGTGCCTAAAAAGTGTTCTGTTTGGAATGCGCGCAGTATACTAAAATCCCCCAAAATATTCAGAATATGAGCTCTTGCCTTCCATATAAAAATCCCACACGTATCAAATCGTTGTAATTAACGGTTAAGATTATTCAGTGGTAGTAAATAGATCGACCTCAGCAGGATAAAAGGCCTATAAGGTGTTTCAAAGTTGTAGACTGCGAACCGGCACAGTAACCTGTTACGCTCTCCTATAGGCGATATCAGTAAATGAGTGGCAATTGTGCAACATTTGATTGAACTTACCATACGGGCCCACTGATAGCTGAGAAAACCTTTTTGCTTTAAGTACAATATGATTCATAGCTGTTTCTTAGTGACAATCTGACAGACTGGGGGTGGTGGGGGAGTCGTAAAGAAATGCATGTTATTTGTAGAGCTAGGACACCTTCTGTTGAAACTAGTGTTTTTAACTGGAAGTGTGCGATCTCTCCATTCTACTTCCTCCTTTATGTATCTCTTTTGCTATTTTTGGCATATTTACACACACTTTCCTTCTCCTCTGTCTACCCATCTGTCATTTTCCCTTTCTGACCCTTTTACTTGTGCGTGCTCCCTTTATGTATTTCCTCTTTTTCGGTCTCTCCTACGGATAGCCTTTAGCGGCCAATTGTCGAAGTGCTACTTTGGACCGTGTCATTCCTTAAAATGAGCTTCTGATCAGCCCATCGTTTAAGATTGGCTTGCTTGTTTGTCTGATTTGCTTGCACCTATTCATTGGATTTTTTTCTTCTTCTTGTGTTTGTTATTCTCTGAATCATAGCTTCTTTGTCTTCTTTTTGATTGGATTAGTTGTTTTCTTCCTCTGCTTACATTCAGGGGGTTAATATTTAGGGCAAATCTTTGACAGCAATGCTGTCCAGCAGTGGTAAATTAAAAGAAGGTTCTGCCAAAATTCTCTTGGTTGAGAGATTCACCCTTGCAATGATATTTTTTTGCACTACAGGCCGTTCGTAAAATATCACCAGAATGTGTTTTTTTGTGTGTTAAGAGTTCCTTCAAATTTGCTCCAGTTCCTTTACGTAATGGTTCTGCCTTGTTCACTGAAAGACTGTTTTTGACTAATCCTCGAGTACTGGTCACACACAGTCATTTACACCTTATGGCACAGCTGTTATGTTTTGTGGTTTAACTGACACTTGCACTTGAAATAAGTGAGGTGTGTGTGTGTGTGTATATATATATATATATATATATATATGTGTTTAAATATGTAAATGTATGTATATATGTGTGTGTATATGCAGTTTTTGACCAGGCAGATTAAGAATTAGCTATCCTATCCTGTTGATACCTGTTGCTGTTTCTAGAGCTCACGTTAGGTTGTGGTTGTATTAACAACAGTTAATACATAATTAGTGTGCTGAAGAATTTTATGGCATGTACTTTGACCAACCAGCCCCCTTTTTTTCCCCTTTTTGCCACTTGAATTTAATTGAGCTTGTTGAAGTGTTGATTGATATATAAATGCTTATATATATTTAATTTATATATTTTCCGCTTACCCACATATGGTAGGAAAATGTTAGAAAATTATTCCAAACAATTTATAAAACTCATTAAAATATTCAAACTGCTTATAGCAACAATTTAAGGATGGCAGATCCTTCAAAATGTAATTATTGTTTCCGCTGCATAAATTAGATTAATTTCTAAAGATATAAAAAATTTTCTTGAAGGTTATTAGAGATTTGGATGCACATGGATGATATTCCTCCTCCCCCTCAAAGTCTACATCTCATTACCATCATATCTACTACACACAAATGTCCTACATCAACTAACAATTTTAATCTTCCATTCTTAAAATTCATTGAACATCGTCCAACCTCCAGGTCGAATAATTGCACTCCTAACAAAAAGTCACTCCCTATTGTTTTGTGCTGTAATCTTCCAATTGTAATCTCCTTTTTCATGCAATAAACATGGTAACGCCACATACTAACAGTTTTCATCCGATTCCATAATTTAAACTAGGGGTGGGCGTAGTTCGCGAAGTAGCGCTACGCGAAGCGCATTTCACACTACGCGAACTATGCGTAGCACTTCGGGAACTGCGTAGTAGCATGTTCACACTGTGCAAGATGTCGTTTTCAATGATTGCACAGTGCGGACAAGCATCCGGCACTGTGCAATCATTGAAAATGGCATCTTGCACAGTGAGAGCTGAACTTTTCTGCCGCTCGAGTAGATTTTTACTCGAGCTACAGCTTTCTCAACGTGGACTGGTAGTTTCTCATCGTGAGCGGTCGCGAGCATGCACGACCAGTCACAATGAGAAACCTTACCTCCCCGCGTTGATAATCTCGCCGGGAGGTATTTTTTCCATACTCGCGATCAAGGAAAAAGTCTCGCAAGGGGTTCATTTTGCTTGCTCGCGGTCGCCAACTTGACGTTGAGGACCGCGAGCAAGCAAAAAATAACCGCTGCACTACGCTACGCATGTTTGCACTGTGCTACGTGCAGTTTGCGTAGTGCGAAGTTGCGCAAACTACGCGAGCGTAGCGTAGTGCTTTGCCCAGGTTTAATTTAAACTTAATTTTTTTTTTAGAAGCACACCCTCACAACTCTGAGAATATATCCAAAGCACATTTAAGCAATATATTAAAATAAAATTAATATATTGAGAAATATTTTCAAATATTCGACAATTTTCTTAATTTGTCCTCCATTGCAGTTTGTAAATTGAACCATTGCAGCTTGTAAAATGACCAAGACTTTATAATCCAACTATGCATTTTCAAATCTATGCCTATTAGTCCTGATTCCAGGATTCAGTATGGAAACAACTTATTAGGGTGCCTACCTCACTTCAGGACGTCCCGGGCACTGTCACTAGTCCTGAATTGTGTTCCTTCATTTCTTTTTTCTTAGTCCAATTAGTTAAATTGAAGCAGATGAAGACTACAACACCCAGATTGATAACCCCAGCTCACCATATTTCTTAAGGAAATATAAAGTCAAAACCATGATATGACAAACAGCAGTGTTATTATATTTTTTTTTTACCGATCATATCAATGACTAGGTGAAAAAGTAGTGCATTTGTCCTGCTATTCCTAAGGAGGGTCACCTGAGACAGTGAGCCAATAATGGTGTATATTAATTTTGTCCCAGCCATATAACCTGTTTCCAGTCGGTAATCTGCCAGCACTCAGTATGCAGTCAATGCCATGTTTTAGCAACAGCTGTGTAAGTAATCTTGCTGAGATCAAGTATTGCAATACTAAGGTTAGAAATTAAATTGATTTTTGAGTCCACACAGCACAAGCTGGGACAGGGTGCAACACACTAGAAAATACCATTTCTATGAACCAAAGATCTTTTTACAAACCAAGGGTGGGAATATAGCATTCGTCTTTAAGGCGCGTGCCTTGTAGCATCTTTGTGGCAAAAACAGATTGCACCTGCATTACACGCTGTATGATATTGTAGTTATTTTATTATCATAAAATGTGAACACAAACTGGGCTGTGAGGTAGGAACTTAAAAACATGTGCCTTCCTACACTATTCGGACAAGAGCATTATGAATTCAAAATGCAAGATATGAAGCATAAGGAGCAGTGCATTTCGCTTGTGCAATGTTCGAGGTATGCTGAAGAATTTCAACATTGGACGATAAATGTATTTCAAATGAAGTATGACGTTACAAGTGCATCTACAATAAAAACATATTGGACATAAGCCATTCCAGCGAAGAGTGCACCTGCTGCTGCTGTCCTACAGGAACTGGGAGGGTGAAAGTGGGAAATGGGCTAGAACTGCCCCAGCCAAGATTCTTTTAAATGGTTCCAGGCTTGTTTTTTTAGGGGGTGGGGGTAGGGGGCGGGGTCACTGGGCAATCTACATGAAGGCTGGAGTAATTTGTCTCTAATGTCCCTGGGCTTCTCCTATCTGTGAAAACTGGGCCTAGCACAGCCGTCTCCAGCACTTGGCTCTGCGGCAGCAATGGTAAGCGGCCACAGGCTTCTCAGGACGGTAGTGTGGGGTGCATAAAGCGTAGCACTGAACAAACCCTGAAACGTGCAATAACTTATTGTCTAATCCAGTGGTTGTCTTTTTCTTTTTCATAAAAGAAAATTCTTTAATACTATCAAAAACAAAATAGTACCAAATACAAACGGCAGTTACGAATAATCACTGGTGCAAGGCCACTACACACGATTCAGGGTCCCGCCTTTTCTTCTCCGACCTTCCCATGTCTCAAGTTAAAGATGTTTTCAGGCACAGGTGCAGTATGATTTTTCTTATGCAGCGTTTGTGCACTCAGTTGTACAGTCTTAATCCTTATCACTAATGCCCGTAGCGGTCCAGTCCGCAGCACATGTCCTCTTCTAGGAGAAAGGTGCACCAGCTGCGAGTGTTGGCATGCCGGTCTTCACCCAAGTATCAGCAGATGCGATATCCGTTTCCCAGAGGTCACACAGCGACTCCAGGCACTTCTGAAGGTGGTGGTAATGCAGGTCAGATGACACACACGATGCTGGATCAGAGGCTTGGCCAGGCAGGTCCAGTTAGTCTGTGGCAATGCAGTCTGCTTAGGACACACTTCTGAATTTCAGCTGCTCTGTCTGCTTTGCGGCACAGTAGTTCTGGAATACAGTTGTGCAGTTGTTTGTGTGTTCTTCAAGACTGCCAGGCACTAGAAGAATTTCGGGTCACAGCAGCACAGTCGTCCAAGGCACACTTCATGACCGTGCAGTTGTGGCCGGCATAACTCGTGGGTGGGGGGGCAGCCTGTCAGCCAGCCGGCCGGTCTGGTCCCTTGTCTCACTGCTTCTCTGCTCCTGAGAGGAAGCAGGTAGCCTCCCTTCCCTCAGCCAATCACAACGCTGCAATGGCAGCGTTGTGATTGGCTGGGACGCCGACCACACCGACGTCTATGGGGAGGCCATTTTCTCCATGCACCTACATGGAGAAAATGCAGAGTGAGTATGACTGGTTTGGTCGGCCCTAGGGCCGACCAAACAGTCTGTGCACTCAGAGTGGGCAAGCCACTCCTCCCCTGCACTAGAGTAGATCCCCGAACCCACTCGCCCCCAACCTAACACTTCTGCTTTCTCGCACTGCGAGAAGCAGAAACATAACATGGTATTACTTATACCATTTTATGTTTCTGCTTCTCGTACTGCGAGAAAGCAGTGGGGCAACACTCCTCTGCCCACATGGAGGAGCCGCCCCTGGTGCCATGTGGCCATTTCAGTGAGAGAAGTCTCTGATCTACTTTTCAGTATCTTGTTTGTCTGTGGGTGGATTAACACTCAGTGGCCAGCAGTTTTTTTAAATTTTGTATTTATTTATTTATTTATTTTTAGCTCTGCGCTCAGCTGTTTTAGCTTGCCCTGGTAGTCTGCATCTCCTGCAGGACTCACTTGGTCCTTCCATCTTCTCCTAGGCAGTTCAGCTTTCAGATGCTACAGGACAGGGAGTCTGCACTTCCTTTCAGGTTAGACTCCAACATCAACTTTCAAGGATGTCTTCAAGGTGCTGCCTTGGTGTATAGCAGTGCTTCTTACATTCTGGTCCTCTACAAGTTGGAGCATCCTCAACAGAGGTGTGAGTATTCTGCATCTGGTAATCAGCAGACACACTTAACCGTGGTCAGGACGAGAGACAAAAGGCAGGCCCCAATTGAGCAACCCTTCACATGCTGAACAGACTGTAGTTTCACCCCTCCTCCAATCCGTCTGTCAAAAACAGTGCTCAGGAAGACTTTTCAGGAGCACCGTGCACTGTAAAGACCTATTCTAATTTCTAAAGGCAGCTTTCTCTCTTCTTTCCCACTTAAATATCTAGGTCTCCTCCTCCAATTCAGGAATATCAGCAATACACTCCTGCCTGGAGAAAAAAAAACTTCACCTCTATCCTTGTGCTCATGAACTTAACAAGGGCTTCTAAAATAGATCCCACAGGCCTCCATGTGTCCCACGCATTCCACACACATACGCACATACAAACATGAACAGGGATGTCAGCACCTGACAGAACAAGAGCTTCCACAGTGGATCCTGCAGGTCTCAACGTGACCCACTCATTCCACACTTATACTTGTATGCAAACATTAATTAGGATGTTGGCACTAGGAGCTGGATTAGCATATAGGAGCACAACTTTACGGAAGTGTGCAAGTAGTTCTCCATTCTTGTGAGACCGCGATTAACAGGCCTGGTCAGAAATGCAGAGTCGGAAAACATGGCACGCTGTCGCCACTGCTCTATATGCTAAACTCATGGCGGGGATAATAGTCCACTGTCCAAAAAATAAGAACATGTTTAGTTCTCCTCTCCATGTACAGGACAGGTCTAAGTGTTCACACACCTACATGCTGGATAAGCATGAGGCATGAGGGTGGAAGGAAAGTCAAGGAACAGGATACCAGATACTCTCAGTTGGGCACTACGGGCTGGAAATATGACCGTATTCCACGCAGGGGACATTCCTGCCCCAACAAATGGCTTTCAAAGAGAGAGGATCTGCAATACTAGAATGCAGTGGCTTAAGAGGAAAGTTTAACTTGAGGTAAATACCAGTGAGGGATGACACTGGCTTCTAAACTAACGGTGTTTTGGATGCTGCGGGAACCCTTGATATCAATTTGCCTTAAAATAATTAGAAAATAGAATGATGATCCATGCTTCAGATACTAGCAAATGATCTCTCATTCAAGCAGCTTACATTTTAGATTATAGATTCAAATCATCCAGTGAGACAGAGCAATACATGCCCATTGTCAAATCATTGTACTCCAGAGTAATAGTCAGGTAGCATTGAAGTTGTAAATTTATAGATCAATCTGGAAGGCCCGGTTTTTGTTGAGCCGCTACTGTACTTGGAACAGACTTTTTCTGTACACCTTGTGTGTTTTTTTTGTTGTTTTTTTTTTAATATGGGAAAGTCAAATGCTAGAAGGAGACACTAAAAAAACCTGTTCAGCATGGGTATTACTCCATTGTGTCATGGTGGGAGTGAAGATCTGGACTTTTCTTGTAGCGGTGCATTGACAGGGAAGGATTTTAGAGAGGAGAAATGTTATACATCTGTGTCAGTACTAAAAAGATGGGCTTGGCTCTATTAAATTACAACCCGTGAAGATAATAGCAATTGGTAGAGGAAGGGCTGAGGAATAGGGACTGGGTTTTTGCCACTGTCAATCATGAATTTACTTTTTTGCTTTGTAGTTTGTCATTGAAATATTGGAAGTTCATTTTGTAAGGGGAACAGATCACTCTATATGACCAACAATATGGTCGCAAGTTCTGGGATTAATTTTTAACAATCCAATACATCTGAGTTGTAGCAAGGTTCATTTCAGTTGAAAACACACCAGAAACCAATGAGTAAAGGAGTGAACCACAGGCCTGGAACATTGCATATTTGGTTTGTGTCATTGTTGACATGGAGTCCTTTAATAATTTTCATTTGTGAAAAGAAGAAACATGCTGTTAGCCATTCTACTTGGTTTATTGATGGAAACAAGCATAGATTGTTAACGTAGTGCTGAAAACAATTGTCGATAATCAATGTATTACTTTTTACTAATTGAAAACGTGGGCAAGAAATGTAGACGACTGTCTTCTTTGTGGCCTGAAAAATATATGATCTTCGGGAGGAGAATATTTGTTTTTATTCCCCAGTCTGACAGTGAGATGTTCCACATTACATCTGGTTTTCCTGAAAAAACCTCAATAGTTAAAAATATTATTAAAAGACTCCCAGAAAAGCTACTGGAGATCAGCTGATCAGCAATGGCAACCAAGGTGATTGTGAGAAACAAAGTTAACTGCAGCTAATTATAAAGCGAGTGTGATCTTGAGACTGTGACAAACGTGCAGAGGTGGAGATAGTGGCCTGTTTCAGAATGTCTGCTTAGCAGTTCAGGTTTATTTGTTGGTGTATGAATACCTCTAGTGGCACAATTGAGCTGTGATTCGTAGCATCCAGATACATTGCAAAAGGCGAGGTACTGAGCACATCACTTACGGTCTAGAATGACTTGGTATGTTAATGAGCAAATTCAGAAGTACTTTATGACAGTGGTTAGGGGGACGCCTCTTCAATTCATTTTTGGTACTTATGCTCATTTTGCTTCCTTAAATACAAGCCCATAAATCAGTGACAATCCTTGAAGACCTAAAACTTCAGGGACTGCTCATCCCTTCCCGAAAAACCCCATTAATTGCATACAGTTATCAAATATAGTTTATAATCCAAACTGAGGCCCCCACATGGGCTTTCTTTCTACAAATTGTTGCCATAACACTCATTGGAATACACATGTCTTAATTGATAATTTGGCTTAAGCTCCCTTTGCCTGGGTTGGAGGACTGTTCATGTTACAACAATTGCTGTTTCAATTTAACTGTTTAGGTTGAGCATTCGAGACCGGTTGTATACATTTTAGTATATACTTCTCTTGTGGGCTTAAAGCCATCCCTCTGCTTTTCATTTGTTTGTTTGTGTCCTTTAAACATCCCTGCTTTCTAGTGGTAAGTCCTACCTCTTTGTCCCTCCCTTTTCTCTTTCTTTTTCCTCTCACAGAGCAGGGACCAAGTGCTGTATTTTTACGCTTTGGTTGTTTCTGTTATGTGGGGAGGTATTTTTTTTATTTCTTCCTTGCTTGTGTTACTGTTTGCCTGTGTTCAGCTTCAGCGCCCATAGCTGCTTGAATCTTAATGGGGCTTTGGTCCCTCCCACTTCCTCCCATGTTGCTGGGTGCCCACCCCCATCTTTCCTTGCCTGGCGTTTTCTAAATTAGTTTAATAGTCCCTTCTTTGTTTTCCTGATAGTATTTGCAGATAAAACTACTGTCTGCATTTCCTTTTTGGGGTCGAACAGTTTGTATGTCCCGCCTACACTATAGCAAGTTGCCTAAAGTCCGCTTGTCATTGCCGTGTTTTCAGTGGCTGAGGGGCTGTGGTACAAGCAAAGGAGCAATGTTAGGAGCAGCAGCTGCATTGGCTCCTGCAGTTACTCCTTTGTACTTCATGGTGCTCACTCTCCCCTTGAGCTCCCAAGCACAAGGGATTCCCCCAGCCAGTACAAGCTCCACAAGAAGAAACGCATATGAAAACAACCTTCATGCCCCTTTCGAGAAAGCAGCTTGCTGTATGGCGCAGCCACCGAATGGCAGACCGCTTTTTCCTGAACTGCAGTTTCTGTATGTGCTCCATGCTGTGCGCCCACGTGATGTGATTGCTCTGTGTTTTTAAATGTGTATGAGGGGCCGGCGCTGAAGAGCTGTTTGACATTGTTCATTTTTGCGTATTTTATATATGGTTATTGCATGAACACGGTCTCTCCAACAACACATAATCACCCCTCCTTCTGTGGAATAAATGAAGAAAAAAATACCACTGAAAACAAAAAAACAGCAGTGCGCCGTCATTATTGCATTGCACCACCAATGGTGCACTGCATCTTATGCGTTGCACCCCAACTCCCCTCTGGCATAGCCCTGCACCATAGCCACCATGTTTTCGTACTGCATACCCACCCTCACACAGAAATGTGTCTTCACTCATATCTAAGTTTGCAAAGTCCAGTGGCAAAGGGTGCATTTGACCCATCCCCCCCTTGTTCACCAAACAGTTAATTTTGTCATGTCCATGGCAGCAGTTTGACTGATAGACTTCCTGAGATATACACAAAACATTGAAAATGCTTGCATTTTTTTTTTGTCATTTTTTATTGGAATTCAAAGATAGGCAATTTCATAGGTTACAAAACAATATAATAAATATAAAATCAGTATGTGACAAATTATATACACCTGTAATATATTAAGGAAGAGGAAAAAAGTAGGGAAAGGGGAAAAAGGAGAAGGGAAAAAGCTATATATAGGGAGGGAAAGAAAAGAGAATTCGAATTTCAGGAATCTCAAAGAAAGGGGGTCCACACCTGCTGGAATATTTTTTCTTGGTCTTGTATCCTATAAATTACCTTTTCATAGGATGCTGTCTGTATCATCGCAACCATCCAGTCCTCTTTGGAGGGAGGGCTAGGTGATTGCCACAACCTTAAAACACAAAGTTTAGCAGCAGTAAGTGCAGTGTGTAAGAGTCGACTTTGAGGTCGTGAAATAGAAGGAAAACTTCTAAAGTCATGTAGCAGAATAGTGGCAGGTGTGAAAGGGAGTGAAAGAGGAATAGTTTCTAGTAGTGTAGATCCTATTTGCTGAAAAATTGTTTTATAAAAGGACATTCAAAAATTATATGCAGGAGGTCACAATTAGCTTCAGAGCATCTCCAACATCTAGAATGCGATGATAATCCAGCTCGTTGCAACTTTAAGGAAGTCCAATGCCAATCATGTAAAGTTTTAAAAACACAGAACTTCATTCGTGCTTCACGAGTGCCCTTATCCAGGGCTTCCAATATGTCTGGCCAGGTATCTTCATCTATGGTGATATGAAGCTGTTCCTGCCATTTATCACGGAGAGTAGCAAGAAGTGGCTGCGAATATAAATGGTTAATCAGAGATCTATATAAACCTGACATGACACCTTTATGTCGGCCCCAAGTGCAAAGAAAAGTCAAAATCGGCGAAGTTTGCAGTGTCCAAGGGGGAAGGCCAAGACATCTCTTCAGAGAATGTTGAAGTTGTAAATATCTCGAAGCCTGATGTATAGGAAGATCAAATTCTTCACAAAGAATCTCAAAAGATTTCAGTTCACCACCTACTATAAGTTGATCTAAGATTAAGATTCCTCTTGAGCTCCATTCAGGCCAAGAAAGTGCTTGTCCATTAATTCGAATGCTTTCATTCTTCCAGATGGGAGCTTTAGAATGTAAACGATGGGCAATGCTTGCATTTTAATGTCCTAATCATGTTTAAATGACATGCTGTAGTGTTGAACGGCCTCTAGCTTGAAGAAATAACAAGTTTTTAATTCTTACAGTGAGAAACAATACTGTTGGGCAAACAGGAATGCATGCTAAAGAAATGTGCATAGGTTGTGTATGTGCTTTTACATGCTCTTCTCTCTTTGTAATCTAGGGGCACCTTGGCATATAGTCTATGGATTTGCGTGCATGTTATGGTCTTCTGCAGTGTGTGTCTGAAATTTGAATCTGGTGTCTCGTTCCCAGTCCCACAATGTGACTACAAATCTGTGTGATACGTCAGTAGCGGCCATGAATTATTTGATGACTGATCACATTAGCCGACCTGGAGTCGGCGCCACCGCCAGATCAGATGGAGAACATTGTAGTCTCTAGGGCTCTTTAGGTCCGTTGGCCCGTAGCTGATTGCGTTTTCAACGTCTCTTGCACGTTCATTGTTCATGTTTCCTCTCTGTCATGACTTGCCCCCGCCGTTGTCCTTGCTCCTCTCCTATCACCCTCCACCCTGTCAGAAGTAAGCGCTATGACACAGCTAGCGCTGGCTATATCATAGTGCTTTTTTCCCTAACTTTCAGCCGTAGCTTTGCCAGTGCTTTTTTTTATGTTTTGGTCTTTAAAGGTGCCTGGCATATCATTACAACTGGTCTAATAAATATGTTTATTTCAACATACTATGATTCTTTGCAGTTCTACTAGTGAATGCATTTCGTACTATTTTCCAGGAGAGAGCACTTAAATAACATTTGGTGCTTAAGTGAATTTATTTTAGATTGATAAACCACGTCCATAGCTTGTCGCAAGTGACCATGAGTCTGAAAACATAGCTTCGTTTTCAGTAGTGTGTTCCCTGATAAGCGTCTGTAGTGGCTCACTAAAAAAAAAAGTTACCTTTTATCTTCAAATACAGTAGTGGATTCTGTAGAATGATCTGTTTTAGAGGAACACATTGTAAACTTAAACTAGAGGTGCAGATTTTTAGTCCAGTGATAAGCTGCAGCTTGAGCAGACTGGTCATGCAGACCAAATATTATGTGGGCTCCTCAGGCAGTCTGCTGCCGCAACATACTGCAGACTTCAACCGGGCTAGGCTGATGGTAAATAACATTATCTTTATTGTGTGCACTCTGTCTGCTTCTTTTATTTATTTTAGGCGTTTTGTTTAGCGCTTGGTAGACCCAAAGGTATCGGAGCGCTTCTCAGCAAATACAGTAAAGTGCAAACAGATGATGCAGGAGGAAGGTGGAACATGGAGGTTAGGGGAGGGAAGGGAGCAAGAATATGGGGGAAGTGGCATAGGAGAGGAGAGTGCTAGCCAAGTCTGATGCTCATCTGAGCCTATTAGATCATTAAGCCGTTTATGTACATTAAAAAATATATGGATCTACCTGGGCTGTCAGTCTGCTCCAAATCGGTCGAGGAAGAGGGTTTTGAGTAGGCTCTTGAATTTAGGAAACGGGGTTGTTCTGATGTGGGGAAGGATGGAGTTCCAGATTTTTGGAGCGTTCCCGGCAAAAGATTTGATTGTGGTTTTGTGCTTGTGAGTTTTTGGTGGGATGAGTAGAAGAGAGTTGGAGCTCCTGAGGTTTCTGGACTAGCCTGCCCTTTTGAGTTTGGCAGCCAGGTATTCCGGGTTGCCTGTGTGCAGGGCTTTGTGTGTGAGGCAGGCTGTTCTGAAGTTGGCTCGTAACTTAACTGGGAGCCATCTGAGTTCCATGAGAGCTGGCGAGATATGATCGAATTTCTTGATTCCAGTGACCATTCTGGCTGCTGCATTGAGGGTTGTCTTCAGGGGGGCGAGGTGGGAATTTGCTGTCCACGTCAAGGTAGCGATCCTGTAGTCTATTCTGGAGAGGACCAGTGCTTGGGTGGCTTGGTGAAGGGTTTTGGGTGGGAGGAAGGGTTTTATTTTTGTATAGTAGTTTAAGGTTGAGTAAGGCACTTTTAGCGGATCTTGTGATATGTTTCTTCATGTCCAGTTTTGGGTCTAGGGTGATCCTAGAGATTTTACTGAATCCGCCAAGGCGAGGTTACCATTGAGGGAATCAATGGCTTTAAGCCATTCTTCGACTTGTGGGTTTTCGTCTTTGTTGGAAATGAGGAGTATTTCCGTTTTTTCTTGGTTGAGTTTCAAGTGGTTGTTTATGAGCCAGTGTTGGACCTCCTTGAGCGTGTTGTTAAGTCTCTGGATGTCGTCGATTAATGTGGTTTCCAGATAAAGCTGCGTGTCGTTTGCATATAAATGAAAGGGGATGTTGAATTTCCTGAGTAGAGAAGTAAGTGGTTCGGTGTAAATGTTGAAGAGCTGGGGTGAAAGTACTGACCCTTGTGGAACACCTCTGATGCCGGGGTGGAGATCCGACTCGAAGTTTTTGATTTTTATTCTTTGTGATCAGTTGTGGAGAAAGGAAGAGAACCAGTGAAGGACTGTCCCTTGTATTCCTACCCTTTCCTGTAGAACCTTGGTGAGTAATTTGTGATCAACTGTATCGAATGCTGCCATTGATCTAGGAGGATGAGAAGGCAGCATTGATCCGAGTCGAGTGACTTGAGAAGGTCGTCTATAACATTAAGGATAGCTGATTCGGTGCTGCATCCCTTTCTAAAGCCCGATTGATGGAGATCTAGTAGATTGATGTTATCCAGGTGTTGGGTAACTGAGGGAGTATACATCTTTCCATGATTTTGGACAACAGAGGTAGGTTCTATACAGGTCTGAAATTATTCAGATCCTCGGTATCTAGACCTGGTTTTTTAAGCAGTAGCATGACTTGTCCTACTTTGAGGCAGTCCGGTACTATTCTGGAGCTCAGTGAGCTGTTGATGATCTTGCACCAAAGTGGGGTTAGTACGAGCTTCAGGTCTTTGGCCAGGTGAAGGGGAAGCTGATCCAGAGCGTGAGATGAGGGCTTAGTGTTGGAGAATAGTTTAACTATGCCAAGTTGTAAGTAAAACTCACTGGGCGGGATACAAATGAGCAGAAAACATTAAAGTAGTTGGAGACTTATAAAATGCATCGGAAAACAATCTGGAAGTCCCAATGTGCCTAGCAGTGTTGGTTAAGCCAAGCTTTGACTCCATCTGCCTCGCTCCTCACTTGCCCTTTTCCTTCAGAAGTGATGAACCTTGGGAGCGATGGATTTGAGAACACCTTTCCATCCATGTTCAATGGAGTGATGCCGGCCTTTTGCGAATAAAATCCTCCATTAATTAGAATGCACCCAACAAAGCTGGGAAAACAGACCCATGTCACCTGTGACTTTCAAGCAGTCCGGACGACTTAGCCTCCAATACATTGCTTTATGGGACATGTAGTGTTTCCTTAACATCTTAAGCATAAGCTCATATTTCCATGCATTTGTGGGGTTCATGGGGGAAAAGCATCGCAGAGTTAAGCAGAGAGTATGTGCGCATTCGTAAGACATTTATGGGCATGCATGCGAAATACAGACCTCCATTTCTTTGGGAACAGGTTAGTCTCTACAGTGCTGTATATTCACTGCTCGACTGAGCTACCAATGATTAGGCATTGGCAAAGCCAATAGGTCTTGCCTATACAATATCTATTGGCTTTGTCAGATTTTATAGCAATGGTGTACTGCATGGCTGAACGTAAATTGACAAAAAAAGCTATAACACTTTTAACGCTGGCCTTAGCTGTGCCACTGTACAACATTGCTAGTTCTTATTGTTTTGTGTGTCCCTTCTCTCCATAAACGTTGCTATTAAGCTGTAAGATTATGAACTTTAAGTGCTGTTCTGTTATTACCTTTTCCTGTGAAATGTTGTATTTTCCAATTATACTGTTCTCATGTGATCCCTGCTAACGTTTTATACATGGATGGGCTTAGCTAACCTTCTCTTGATAAGAATTGCACTGCTGGGTGGTCGTTTGATTTCTTCTATGCAATGTGTCCCTGTGCTGCCTTTCCAATGCTGTGTTATATTTCACTTCTTTGTCCACGCCTTCTGAAAGCGTGTCTGCTTAAGCCTCACCTGCGCATGCGCTGCATAGAAGGAGACCTTTAGTAATCTATTCACTTTTTGGGCCAAACACGTGCATGCATTGCTTTCAGTGGCAACGCGTGCACGTTTGGCTATTCCCTTGCGGGTGCGAGCTTTGAAACCATCTGTTTTTAATTAAAAGATTTTTCCTGCTCGCTCCCGCAAGGGAAACCGGTGCAGGCCTCCTCCTCTCTCTCCTCCCCCTGCTGCCTCCTCATCTCCTTTTTTTCTTCTACTTTCAGCGTGAGGCACGCGCGCTTGTTGACCTTTTTAGCTGATAGTGCCTTTCTTTTCATTTTTGTTTTGGATGGGAGCGCAGATCTTATTTTAGAAGTAACAGGACTTTCTATATCCCTTAGCTGGGTCACTGATGCTGCCTCAAGCAGGGCCGAGAATGTGCTCTCACAAGAAACAATTGACCATCGGGGTGCAAGAAGAGTCGAGCGCTAGTTGTGACACTGCTTTACAAGACCCCTTTTCCTGCCACTCCTTCCTTCCTTCAAGAGGCGTCTCCCAGCCCACCCAGGTGTATGCAGTTTTTCCAAGATTAGAGACGTATTTATTTCAAGACAGTCCCACCAATAGGTACATGGTGGTATTTCAAGGTGCAGGTTTGAGATCTTCAGCACCAGAGAGAAGCCTTGGAGCAAAGCAAGGGCATGGACTTTGTCTGGCATCTTCCAATGCTGGTCGGTTGGAACAGTTTTTTTTTTTCTTCCCACTGAGAGGTGTTCGCAGGTCAAGGTGAGAGCGGCTTGCAGTGAGTGGGCCTTAGCACTAAGGTGTGACTCCTTTGCCCCATAAATAAGATGGCCCAATCCCATGTGCCGCTTCGGCGCTGCTTCCAGGGCAGAGCTGGAAATAATTGAAGGATCTGCCGTGCATGGAGGACACATGCTGATCCCATTCGATAGAAAAGGTGTCACTTTTGAGGGGAGCTTGAAAAGCTGAGAGGTCGCTGTGCGTGAAAACAGCCTAAAGCTACAAAACGAAATGAGAAATTCCTCAGAATAATTCTATCATTTTATGAAATAGACAAACTACGGTCTCCAGAATTTTCTGCAAGCAGATAACGTCTGAATTGGTGGAGAGTTTGGCCTTAGATCACCGTGGAGAGGCGAAGGTTTATGCTGTACCGGTTCTGACCAGTGGAATTCCTGGATAGACACAATTTAACTTTGAGACTGCCTGATCTCTAAGCTGCTTTGTGCTGCTTACACCAGATTGTGATATGCGTGTTTTCAAGTGCCCCAATTTTCACAACAGTCAACATGGCTGCCACAGCAACAAGAAACTGCTCTGGATCTCGGTTGCGTGAGTTGTCTTCCTAGGATACCATGTGCTTCACTGCCAATTAGTGACAACAGACCTGACTGTGACACAAGTGGTGCCAGTTGTGTCTATGGGTCGCTCGGGACGCTGGGCCATGGTGCTGTGGCAATGCGTTGTGCAGCGTCTGGCGCGCAGGGAAACTCGTACACACTGCTTGTAGTCTGGCGCAGGACTGCCTCTGCGCAGCCCTCTTAGGTTATTTATCGTAGCCAATAGGTCTCGCCTTTGGGACCTTATAAGTGTTTAGTTATCCAGCACAACATCCTTGGTGCAATAACATCAAGTGTTGCATGGCTAAACACTCATAAAGTCACAAAGGTGAGACCTATTGGCTATGCCAATGCTTGTTTATTTATTGGTTTACTTTAGATGCATGGAAACAATCTCTTGAGTTTTTCTGCAGTTTTTGTTGTGCAGTGAAAGGAACAACTCCTAATTTACATGTGCACATCTTTAAAGTAATTTTACGGTTTAACATATGGTATCATAGTGTCTCCATTTTGTGCATTTTAAATAGGTTTTGAGGCGTTTTATCTTCTGTTTTTTTTATTTTTTTAAGGAGCTTAATCAATGTGATTGTTTGTTTAATTTTGAATGTTTTAGGGTTTTGGGTATTTAATATGTCATAGTTTAACGTGCCTCTGTTATATCTTATTTCCGAGAAACTTTTTTTCTTAGTTTATGGCATATAAAAGCACTTCCAGATATACAAGTTATGAGTACCAGTTGTACAAAAAACACTTTAAATAGGTACTTCTCAGTGGAGTGCTATAATGTGGCTTTTGGTGTCAAAGCTTCTTTGTTAAAGAAATAAACTTTTGAAGATACTTTAACTATTTTCATTAAATAGCACAGAAGCCCATCCTTGGGTGTGTGTGTGTGGCCGTTCACTAGTGGCATGTTAAGTAACAGGAGATGTTGTAGCACTCAGGATAATGTGCTGCATGGCTAAATACTTAAAAGGTTCCAAATTGAAACCTATTGGCTATGCCAATGCTTATTTTGCCTTTGCAAGGACATGCTTCACATTGAAACTTGTCTAAGCCTCTTTTGTGGTTTTGATTAGTCCACTGTATTCACATGTGTGCAATGGCTTTAATCTGTTTAGATCAGAGAGTCGACATTCTCAATGGGCTTTTTAATAAATTATACTCAATTCAGCTATATAGAATTTTCTATTCGTTTTGTTACTTTGACATTTCACAATGTTCGTTACTGGCAGCATTTTGTGTTCATTACACAGTAAGAAGTAAAAGAGGAACGTATCTCAAGCCTATCTTTGGAATTCTTTTAGGGCATGTTCTGGGACAATTTCGCCAAAGTTAAATCCAATAGCTGTTTACCGGATGCACAACTTATCAATAAGCAGATGCTTTTACTGAATTTTGTATCTGTATGATAGACCCCCTTCCTTCAGGAATATATTGCATTGTTTCATTTCTGAATATTGGATACATACCTCATTTCTTTTTTGCTCATATAGCAATCCATTGATGAAGTGTTAAATCCGCTCTTGTGGTTTAACAAGCTGCTAAAATATTTGGTTCGGGGTTTTAAATAGGAAACGTTTTTCTGAGTCTTGGAACGTTAGGTGCACAATATAAATTAAATAAACAAGTTCCTTTAGTCTTCAAAACTACTTACAATGTTTATCGATCAAGCATAGCTCTTGTACAAGAAAACCTATAAATGAAACAGCCACCCAAAATATTTAAATCACATATCTATACCATCGTTTTGGAAAGTGTACCCCCATTTTGTTTTTAAACCTGCATGCAACTCCTGCACTCGTGTCAATTGACTGAACGCTGCAGCCACAAAGCACAATAGAGACTCATGCATTTAACATGGCTAATCAACATGCAAACATTTTCTTCCATAGAACCCACATCAAATGACTTGTAGCTTTAAGAGCCAAGGTGTTTTAGGCATGTCCAAGTAGAGCTCTTTATATCACCAAACAGAATAATTCTATGTGAAGCTTTTTTCATAAGGCATGATGCACTTGGGCAACGTAAGTTTAACACAGAGCTCATGGGAGCCACAGACTACAATGCTACTTTTTGAAGATGATTGCTTAGGAAAAAGGAAATGTTTTTCTTGTGAAGCAAAATACCAGGAGTTTACCCCTAGGTATCGCAGCATCCAACAGTACAAAAACGGAGTAATAAGTACTACAAATGGTACTGTAAAGAGATGTACATTTTGAAATAGATTAATGCTTTGAAAGAAAGTAGGAAAACATAGACATACATTATTATAATAATCCTCTTGGAAATAATGTTTTTTTGATATGTTAATTGGGGGTAATAAATAATAAAAGTTAGGAAGGGAAAACCTTGTTAATTAATGTCCTCTTTAAAATATAATGACAAAATGATTCTGTGCGTTTCCAGACACCGGGATGTCCCCTCATTGTGGCTTTAAAAAGGGTTGATAATTGGGGAAGAAAAATTGTTTCATTGCAATTACACAGTTGGGAGGGGCTGGTGATCTCAGGATACATAGGGGCATCCTACCAGAATATTAATACTTTATTTCTGATGGATCTATCTACCTGTGGATTCCTCACGTTTTAAATATTCCAGTGTGCCAGAATGCCACTGAATCTTTTCTTACAGCTCCCCTAAGTCGACGAGGAGGCCATAATGCCACGCTCTGCATGCCACTCCATGTGATGTCATTGGAGCCATAAGAAGCCCTTGTCGGCATGCTGACGTCCAGTCCCTTTTTTCCGTGCCTTCGATGTTTAACATTTTATTCTAGGCACTATAGTGTACTCTAAGCTCTTGCACCATTTGTTCCAGAAAATAGCAATATTGTTGCAGGGGGAAGACTGTCTCCTCCGAGGAAGTCTGGATTTAAGCCTTGCAGGGAATTTGAGGGTCAACCTTCTATCCCAGACCCTCACGACGTCTGTCTTCAGTGCTTAAGTTTGGACCATGACGTCAATGCCTGTTCTTGCTAGAAAACAAGGCATTGAAAAAGGAGGCTAAGCTTTTTATGGCCAATGCAAGAATAGAGTGGATAGGATGTCGTAGGTCGTAGTCCGTCTCCCCACTCTTGAGAAGTCGTCCAAGAGAAAGCATAAGAAGAATGCTCTTCGAGAGAAATGACTTAGCCAAGTCGGTGTCCCCGAGTGCGAAGGGTCATGAAAGCAGAGGTGAGGTGTCTCCATCTCCGTAGGTTGCTCCGTTGTCACTCTAGAGTCCAAGGGCCTTGACTCCACCTGAACACCCTGATTCAGAATCTATTCTGGATCCAGTTTTGCCACTGCCGCAGCCTATGCCTCCTAGACATGAGCAGGAGTACGAGTACCTGGCATTTCTGAATCCAGGGTCTGACCTATTAGGTTTTCTGAATGCTATGTATAGCTTTTTCAGTTGGGCAAAGGCTCCATCTGGTGTACATGCGGGCCCCGTGGTCTCGCTCTCCTACTCCTTAGGTGGTTTTACAGCACACTGTCAGCAGGTGCCATTTATGGCTATGGCCCAAGTTTCCTGGCCACCTCCGGCGCTGAGAAGGGCTTCATCAAGACCAGGGGAAGAGGATCTCCGAGAGTCTGGCACTGGTCCAACTTCAAGGCATTGACTGAATCTGTGCTGGCCTCACGCCACTCCACTCGGCTGTTTCTTTCATCTGCTGATCAGGTGGCTGAGTCCCCGGCGCTGTTTCTGATGTTGCCTACGCCTGTATTGCCTTCAATGGCACTGATGGTCAAGCATAGTCTCAGTCAAAAGTCCGAAGGTCTATTGAGGAGGAGCAGTGTTTTTATGAAGAGGGTAAAATTGTATCTGTAGATCCAGAGTTTGAAGGCCTGGAGATAGCAAGTGGGTTGTATACCTTCCCATAATGGGAGTTGTCTCCAAAAGGGATTCCACCACCTGTAGTCACAACATATCACTTTGCTTACGTAGGTATCACATTTTTCTTCACCCTCTACAGAGCCCTTGCTGCCTTTCAATAAAGCTCTCACTGAGCCGATTCTTGAAATCTGGCAGAAACCTGTGACATAGTCAGCAGTGTATAGGTCTGTTGCAAGAAGGTATAGGCCTGCTCCGTGATCCAACATTCTGGTCTTATCCTACAATGGAGAGTTTGGTGTTAAAAGCTTCCAATTCCTCAAAGCTAACACCTGGATCACCTCTAACGACTCCTGCAGATAGGGAGTCCAAGAGAATGGAGCAGTCTGCAAATAAAGCATTTTATCGTGGTTTGATGGTTTTGAAGTTGACTAACGCAACCTGTTTGTTTGGGGTGATACATCCATGTGTTAATGGAATCCGCCAATACAGTGGTCTCCAAGCTGCTTGATGATGATCACGGTAATTTTTCAGACTTACTGGATGATAGTCAAGCAGCTGCCTGTCAAGTCATTCAGTCTGCTGTGGATACCCCTGATTCAGTCGCCAGGGCAATGAGATCTTCACTTTCTACAAGGAGACCTGCTTGGATAAGGGGATCTTGCTTCTCGCTGGATATGAGAGCAACTTTCGGTTGCCATTCAATGGTTCAAGGCTGTTTGGCGGATTTATGGACAGCAAAGCAATGGAGGGATCTTTGGACCTTCAGTCACAGCCTAAGGATTATAGGCTGTTTCGTAAGTTCCAGGGGTTTGGCTGTAACTTTTCCTTTTGAGGCAGAAGCCAGTATTAGCCACAGTAGCAACATCGGTTGTCCGAACCCCTCAACAGAAATTATAAAGGGCAGGGCAGAGACAGGCAAAGTGGAGCTGCCTATCAGCCTTCTTCCTCTTCGTCCTCGTCCTCCCCTGCCAATGTCACAGGAAAACAGCCATAGTTCTGCAAACTTGAAGCATGTTTGTCCAGTGGGAAACAGGTTGGCCAATTTATTTCCTCAATGGAGATCTGTAACAACCGATCTTTGGGTTTTGGATATTGAAGGGTAACTGTGCTCCTTATCCTTCCAAGAGTTTCTCCTACCTTTTTCTTCCAAAAAGAGTTTTTGTTTAGGAAAGTATCTTCTTTTCCTTCAACTGTAGTGTCTACTTTTTCATAAGGGAGCAGTAGAGTCGGTTCCAGATCAGGAACAGGGTCAGGGATGCTATTCCCGGTATTTCTTTATTCCCAAAAAGAATGGCCGCTTGCGGCTGATCCTTAACCACAGGATTTTGAACTGGCTCCTCAAGCAGGAAAAGTTTGATGCTGACTCCTGCACGAGTGCTTATTCCATTGGGTAAGAAAGACTGGATGGTTTCGATCAATTGGCAGGATGCTTAGTTTCACATACCCATTCTGAAATTGCACAGGAAGTACCTCCATTTTACGGTTGGATCTCAGCATTATCAGTTTGTGGTCCTTCCGTTTTGGTCTTAGTTCCCCACCGTGAATCTTCACACATCGATACTGTAACAAAAAGCTGTGAATTCGTAAATCTTCATGAATGTGATGGCAGTGGTTGTGGCGCATCTCAGAAGGTGGGGAATCCCAGTGTTTCCCTTACCTGGATGTTTGACTGGTCAAGGCCAAGACTCCAGAATTGGTGTTGCATCATTTGCAGCTAACAGCACAGATGTTGTTCAACTTAGGTTTTACTATTGACGTACCCAAATCTCATCCAGAGGGCTCTCAGCGCTCACTGTTCATAGGGGCAGTACTGGACAAAATGGATAATAGAGCCTCGCAGCCTCCTCACAGGATTCTGGACATTAAGGATGTATTACAATGTTTCACAATGGAGCTATGTTTCCAGTCCTGAAAGTCTTATGCCTGCTAGGTCTGATGGACTCCTGCATTCTCTTGATTTTCCCATGCTTCCTTGCACATGTGGGCCCTCCAGTGGTGTGCCTCAATAGGCGTTAGTTTCTACAAAAATGGTATCTCAGTTGTCAAGCTCTCCAGAGACACTGTAGTGAATCTACACTGATCAGGTGTGTCCAGCAATCTTTCTCAAAGGAAGCTGTTCCACCATCCACCTCTGGTGGCCCCAGTGATAACGGATGCCTCCACTCTAGGATGGGGAGCTCATTTGGGGGGCCTGGAGAACAGTAGTCTTTGGTCTCCAGAGGAAAGACTGTTGCATATCAATCTTCTGGAATTGCTGGCAATATATCTGGTTCTCAAGGCCCTCCTCCCTTCCCTTAACTGTCAGTCAATTCCAAGTCTCAACAGACGTTACTACTGCGATGTGGTACATAAATCAACAGGGAGAAGTAGGAACGTAGCCTCTCGGCCAAGAGTCTCTTCGACTCTGGTCCTGGGCTCATGATCAGCAGATCTGCCTCTTGGCAAATCACTTGACTGGAGATCTCAACATGCTTGCCGACGGTCTGTCAGCTTTTTCTGTTCATCATGAGTGACGTCTCCATCTGGGGCACCCCTCAGATGGACCTATCTGCTGTGTTTACTATCCGTTGCAGGGAGCACTGGGGGATGCTTTTCATTTGGACTGGGCCGCCCAGCTATTTTACGCATTTTGCCCCACCGCCCCCAATACCCTGGATTCCTTGGGTTCTGAAGAAGACTCGCCACGACAGGACGCAAGTCCTATGTATAGTCCCATATTTTCTGCAAAGGATGTGGTATACAGACCTCTTCACCTCTCTCCCTGCCCTCTGCTCTGTCTCCCTCACAGGGCAGAAATCCTCTCGCAATCGCAAGGGGCAGGTTCTACACCCCTACCTCCAGAGCCTGCACCTACATGCCTGGAGATTGATCGGGGCAACCAGATTTCTTTTTCTCTTCCTCCTGATGTGGTGGATGCTATACTATCGGCAAGGAGACACACCAAGTCTGTTTATGCTGGCAGATTGGGCAAATTTGTAAAGTGGTGTCAAAAAAATTCCATTGGCCCTTCAAAGCCCATTTATCTGACGTATGTTTTGCACTGTCCCTAGCGTAGCTAGGTTGTGCGGTTGCAATGATTAAGGGGTATTTGTTTGTCCTCTGCTTTCGTACCAGTCTTCCCTTTTTAAGTCTCCTATAGTGTTAAGGTTTATTAAGGTACTTACTAAAAAGTTCCCTCCATTAACCTTTCTTATGGGTGCTCTGTTTGAGCCTCTACTTAGTTGTCCTTTGAGGTTACTTACTTTCAAAACAAGTTTTCTGGTTGCTAGAAGGTCTGCTAGAGGTGTTAGCGAATTGCACACTAAGTGTGAAACCCCCCTTCATGACTTTCTATGTACCAAGTTAGTATTGAGAACCAAGGCTGCTTTCCTGCTAAAGGGGGTTCCTCCCTTCCACTAGGACCAGTTTATCACCCTTCCTACTTTCTATCCTCCCCCGCATCCATCTATAGAAGAAAGGCTTCATCGTTTGGACCCTAAAAGGCCTATGAGCTTTTATGTAGACAAAACTCGTGATCTCAAGCTGGATGATCAGCTGTTCGTTGGCTATGTGGACAAGATGGAAAGCAAGAGCAGTGCATAAGAGAACATTGTCCAGATGGATTATCCTGTGATCAAGATCTGCCACACCATGGCTAACCAGGAACCACCTGGAGGTATTAGAGCTCATTCTACTTGAGCGTAGTCTTCTACTTCTTACAAGTAGTCCTTCTCCCCAGCAGAACTGGTGGCAGCGTTCTAGCTGGGGGAGAGAGGACTCTGCATACATTTAGTATGCCTTCATCAGCGCGCAGCGGTCGCGCATGGCAGGCGCGCCTTAGGCGCGCCGAAGGTAAGCCAAAGGTCAGCCCGTCTGCGCCCATCCGCGCCTCGGACGCGGCGGACGCAGGTCGGGCTGGCAAACATGCCCAGACAACGACTATAACTAATATTAGTTATACACGTTCGTCTTTGATATCCTTACGCCCATCATTAGATAAAGTCCTGCCATGTGCTACTATCGACCCTGTTAGGCTCAGCTCTTGCCCAGCCTGCGGTTTTGCATGTGGTATTAATAACTCTACTTCACTGAAATCCAGCTTTGATGTAGCCTCTATTTCAGCAGCCCTAATAAATGCACGATCAATGTGTAAACATGCCTTAGAAACCTTTTCTTTGTTGGAAGAGGGTACTCTGGACCTGCTATTTATTACGGAAACTTGGTTGGATGGTTCAAGTGCTACTGACATCGAACAAGCCATTCCAAGAGGGTTCAAGATCCGTAGGAAGGATAGGTCCAGGGGTAGAGGTGGAGGGTTAGCAATCATTTTTAGAGAGTCCTGGGAGCTTATTGTGGAAGATTTAGATGATCTCGAGGACGGCGAGATTATGAATTTCTCGTTAGTTTTGTCCCCTCATTTCACTCTGGGTGGCTCCCTCATTTACCGCCCCCCCCGGCTCCGCGGGACGATTCCTTAAAGCTCTCTTGGAGACTCTCGTCCCTAGAGCAGTAAGATTCTCTCGTTTCTTGCTGCTTGGTGACTTAAACATTCATGTAGATTGTCAGGAACGTCAGGAAAGTAAGCTTCTATCCGACTCCTTTGACCTGGCCTCTTACCCAATGGGTTTCCTCCCCTACTCATTCGGGCGGTCACATTTTGGACGTCATTTGTTCTAACTTTTCTTTGAAGGTTGAAGCCCCCCAAATACTCACTTGGACTGATCACCAGCTTATTAGATTTTCTTGGTCAGCCTTGAAAGACTCACCTAAAGTCTACCTGAATACACGCCCCCCAAAAATCAACGTAGGCAATTTTTCTGCTTGGTTGGATCAGAATAGGCCCCAGTTGGGAGGAGATTTAGATTCTGCTGTGGAGATTTATGATGGGTGGATTCGAGCAGCCCTGTCTGTGTCTTCAAAGGCGACTGACCCCGGCAGAAGCAGGATGACTCCTTCACAACCATGGTATTCGCCCCATCTTCGAGCTGGTAAATTAGTCTGTAAAAAACTGGAGCGAGCTTGGAGGGTGGCTTATTGCCCACAAGCTAAGGCAGCTTACCGCTCTGCTCAGCGGGAATACTATGCCAATATCAAGCTGGCCAAAACTGAATATTTTGCCAGTAGAATTGAGAAGGCGAATAACAATAGCCGCGATACCTTTTCTATAGTAAAAAGTTTCCTTTCTCCATGTGCTGAACAAATTTCCATCAAGCCCTCTACGGAATGGTGCGAAAGCCTTTCCTCCTTTTTCTTGACTAAAATTGCCAAAATCCAGCAAAGTCTCAGAGCTATCGGTGGGGGGAGCTGGACTGAGGATAGGGTTGGATCTAATGTCGAACCCACACACACCATGGAGAGCTTTGTCCCACCTTCGGTGGAGGACACCTTAGTGGCAATCAAGTCGTTAAAGTCTGGTGCCCCAGGTGACACCTGCCCGGCCAGGGTGTTGGCTGAAGTGGCAGAAGCAGTGGCTCCCGAGGTTTTCTCAAATAATGGGTCTATCTTTTACATCAGCCAGGGTTCCTAATGAATGGAAACAGGCTAAGTTGCTTCCTTTGTTAAAAAAGGTGGGTGCAGATCCTTCTGTGCCTAGTAATTATAGACCTATATCTCTTCTACCAGCTATGGCAAAAATTGGGGAGAAACTAGCTTTCGCCCAGCTTAATGCCTTTGTAGAAACCTCGGAACTCTTACACCCTGCCCAGTCTGGCTTCCGTGCAGCTTATAGCACTGATTCGGCGCTGGTGGAGATTACTGAGGCCATTAGGGAGTGTCTGGACAGTGGCGGCAGAGCGGCTCTGATTTTATTAGACCTCTCTGCCGCGTTCGATACTGTCCCTCATTCACTCCTTCTTACCCGCCTAGCGGGGATTGGTGTGGTGGGCTCAGCATTGAAATGGGTAGAATCCTTTTTATCGGACAGGTCTCAGCAGGTTTGGATCCCACCTTTTTCATCCTCGGTCAGGCCCCACATTGAGTCCCCTGCTTTTTAATGTTTATCTCACCCCCCTTATTGTGCTTGCCGAACAAATGGGAGCAAAAATCATAGCGTATGCAGATGATACGCAGCTTTTATTTACCTGGAAGGATGCAGCAACTTAACACAGAGGTTGTCCGTTCGTGCCTTTCCGCTGTGTTTAACTGGTTAGCAGCTGCACAGCTGAAGTGCAACGAAGACAAGACAGAAATGTTGCTGTATGGCCAATTTCCTTCCAATTTCAGAGACCTCTTGTGGCCGTCTGATTTTCCCCAGCCAGGCTCAGTTACTATCGCTGCCAAGAATTTGGGAGTCTGGTTTGGAGAGGATCTGAGATTCGAGGCACACATAAAAAAACTTACTGCTGTGTGCTTCGGGTCTCTAAAAGCCATGAGAAAGTTCTTCCCGTATCTGCCATCATCAGCTAGAGAGTCGGTTGCTAGAGCTTTAATTTTATCTAGGCTCGACTATGCCAACTCTCTTTTTAGCGGCACTCCAGCTTTTTTAGTTGCCCGACTGCAGATTATCCAAAATGCGACAGCACGGCTGCTGTATAACATTCCCAGCAGAGAAAGCGTGCGAGCACACCTTAAGGAACTTCATTGGCTGCCGATTGCTCAAAGGATAACTTTTAAAATTCTCACTTTAGCATTTAAGGCAGTCCACGACATGGGACCATCCTATCTAAGAAAAAGATTCAGCCGCTATGTCCCCACACGGCCGCTACGTTCAGCCGGCTGCAACCTCTTGAGTGTGCCCCGCTTCCAGCGAGTATGACTAGGAGGCTACTCGCTTGCTGTTGTCGCAGCCAGGACTTGGAACGCCCTTCCTCTCTCCCTGAGATCGACTGAAAATTTTGTTTAATTTAAGAAAGCACTAAAAACTCATCTTTTTATAACAGCCTATTAGTGTCATGTTTCCTTTTAGATGGCCACTTGCTTGTTTTTCCTTTTTCGCGCCAGGATACTCTGGAGTAATGGAGCGCGTTATAAAACAGCAAATAATAATAATAAATAATAATACTTCCGTTTAGGCTAGAGATGTCCCTCGCGGCAACTTGGACCTTCCTCCCCACTTTTGCGAAGCACTACTGTTTTGACTCTGTAGTGAGGAGGGACGGTCACTTTCCCACTCAGTGTTGCAGGATCTTTTGGTTTAAGCAAACAGGCACCCACATCCAAGCATGGAACTGCTTTGAGATTCTATTTAAAGAGTGAGGAATCCACAGGAAGATGTATCCATCAGAAGCACAAGTTACTTACCTTCGACTGATCTGAGAACATAAACTATCAGTTCCCACCCTTCTATCAGCGGGGGAAGAAGGGTCAGGTCCAGGTGAGTAGAGTTAATGGTTTCACATTTAAAATAGAGAATTGTTTACTTAAACAGATAACAAAATATAGATTCCTTGAGGTATGCTTGGAGCCTTGATGGACTGGAGGTACTGTTACATGTGGTGGGGGAGGGATTTTGACTAAGAGGACACGTTTAGAGTGGGGGGATTTTGGTAAATTTACATGTACTGTAGGAAATGATACAGTCTAGACTGTGAACAGAGAGATAGGTCAATGCACAATCTCGGGTATTTTTGGTCTCAGCCGTACGGTGTCCATTGGCTGATCATGGGAAGCGAGGTGGCAACTTCACGGCCTGCCGACACATCCTGCCGACACATCCTGCATGATAAAAAGTTCACCCTCGAAAGTGGGATTAGCTCCTCGGGCTCCCTGTGCTTGCAGCGGGGCTCCACGCCATGGTCCTTCGCTGTGCAATGCGAGATGCTCCCAGGGTTAATCTATCCGAGCGAGCAGCTGGTGTATGAAGAATGGGCAATGCTCCTGTCACTGGAGGATTAATGGCCGGGGTTTCTTCACAGAGCGTTTCCCGGGCAGGAACTGACGGATCGTCATATGCTTAGCAGAAAGCGCAAGCTGATTTTTCTTTTTTTAACATGTTGCTCTTTAACTATTTAAATTATTCTTGAATAGCTCCAGTTTACTAGCATTATATGCAGACTTTGAGCAGAATGAAGGTCATTTCGCGTTCCATTGCCAGAAGTGGTTGAAAAATATTTGTATGCATTGTTCTTTTATCTTGAACTGTTTGCCACTAAGATCACTTGATGTGCAAGGATTATTTGTAACACCCTTTGTGTGCAACTAAAGGTAGTTTTTTTTTCTTTTCAGAACGGCCTCCAGTATATTGATGTCCAAGTAGGCGCGTCTGGCCAACCATTATTAAAATACTTTCAGGGGCAAGAGATCATCCTAGGGAAGGATTGCACCCTGCTTAACAATAGATGTAGAATACAATGGCTGATAATCGTTATACAGAACACAAGTTATTTATTAGTGTACGTCTACCATTGCTGAATGCTGTAATCGACAGGTAGTGTTCTTACTTATTTTAATGGTACTCATTTCTCTGACCTCCGTAGGTTGGAAGGCTGACTCAGCCTTGCTGGCAACCAATCCTCTGACTTGCTGTTCACAGTGCATCTCTGCATCAAGCATCTGACTCACTGAGCCATCATGCAAACAGTGTGGTTATTTAATTTAATAAACAGTGCTTCTATATTGTAATGGCATTTATATAACACTTACTACCCCTGACGAGGCGTCTAGTGCTTTCTCGGTGAGTAGCACACTGCTCCGGAACTCATAAACGATTAGTGTTGAATTAGTATAGTGAAATATTAAAGTAATTTGAGTGGTTGATATATAGAATAGTGTAGAATGCTGTACAACAAATCCATAGATGTAGAACGCCATTTTGCCCTCGTGAGATTCTTTATCTTTTGTTACAGCAGAACCTGGTAGATAGTACACATTTGACTTTTCACATATATAGTCAAGTCAAGTCAAAAGAAGTCTTTATTCAATTATTCATCTTAAAAGACATGCTACACATCCAACAATAATTCTTCATTTCTAGAGTGCACTGTTATTTGTTTAAAAAAAAAACTTAATGTGAAGTTAAAAACATGAACTAAGACAGAATTAAATCATTTATATGCGACTTCATTTACATAATTAAAAATAATACATGATAAGAAAAACACAGTTAATATAAAATGACACAATCTAGTTGGAGCCATATAGCTAAATTAGATGGAACCTTAAAGCGAGTTAATCATCCTCAAGCGTAGAATCCATGCCCAACCTAGGTATTTTGCAACCCCTATTACTATCAGGGGCGATAGATCAGATTTTAGGATTCTGCAGGCTGTAGATGCTGAACGCGTGCCCAGACTTCTACATAGTGGACAAAGCCACTTTTTTCTAGGGGCAACATACAGGGGGCAAACAAAAAGAAAGTGACACACACTTTCATCCTGCCTAATACATTGTGGACAGTGCTCAGGCCCTCCCTTACCCCATGATGAAGTTAAACACCTCAATGGTAACGAGCCAACTCTCAGTTGATGGAAAAGTTTGCGATCCAGGGGCTTGGTGATGACATCCCAGTACTTTTCAAAGGGAGAGACATCCTTCAAAAGAACAAATATATATTTTCTAAGGCCTTAACCACAAAATCTTCGCCCATCTACAGCAAATTGCAGTAGAGGCTGTTAAGCTACCAAAAAGAGTCATCCTCTAGCCAACACAAATAAAGCCACCACAAAAAAGTCCCCAGCTAAAACATGTTTAATCATTTGGGGTTTGATTTATCAGGCTCTGGAACACAATGCATCTTCAGCTTTAATTTTCAGTACTGAAAAATTGTGAACTCCACTAGTGCAGAGTGCAGTGGAAGCATTTTGCCCTACACCTGCTGGATCCCACTACTCCTGCAGTAGTAGTCTGCGATAGCTCAAGAAGAGCCCTATTTCCACCTCACCCAAAGTCCAGCAAAAGGCATTTGCCAGTTTGTGTTCCCCAGCCAAAGTCACTTGCTAGTTGTAGAGTCCTCTGTATAAAACCGGCCTAATCTTGTCCTCTCTATAGTCTGCATGATTTCTGTGCATGGCTTTTACTAACATTTGAAAAAAGTCTCTTTTCAAAGCTAATTACATTGTTGATTAAACATGCGTGTTCGGAATGTCATTATTTTGTTAAAGACTGAACAATAGCATCTAAAATAGTCTTTGTGTGTAGTAGATAAAAACAAATGTTGTGTATGTTTGGTTTGGTTTTTAGGTAAGGGCTAGAGACCGATTAAGGGTCTCTTCCGAACTTGTGCAAGTGATAGGTATTATACATAGTAAAGGGTTTTGGATCCATGCTCTTCCATCATTGCTTGCTTGAACCAATGATCACTTTTGTATGAAGCCATAGGGCAGCATGGATAGTTTGCAATGGATCAGTCTCTGTCGTCCATTGCCTGTGGTGCCCAAGTTGTTTAATTTTGTTAGTCCACAGGCCAGCCGTTGCGTGTTTGGTGCTTCCAACAGCGTAAACTTAACCCTTTTACAGTGGTATCTGCATTGGAAAGCAGTAGAACAGAGAGACAAGTCCATCTCTGCCCCTTCATCAGGAGGTATACTGTACTCATCTCACCGAGTGAGATGGATTCTGGATTCTGTTGAGGTTGAGTATGCTTCCTCTAAACCCCCCTATGGCTAAGTGATCTGGAATTACAGCTGGATACAATTTATGCCACAATGGGATTCAAGATTTGAATCGCGTTCCTTTTGTCCGTCCAGCACTTTTATTATATCATTGCAAATGGCTGAGGTCTATATGTTTGCAGTTATCTTTATGATCTGCCTCAGAAGTACTCCAGTTACTTTGACTCCCCCTCCCTTCCCTCTCTAATGAAATGTTTTGCTACTGAATTTTTAACTTTTTGAGGTTTTGTTTTAAATCTATTGTTTTTATTGTGCTTGTAGGACTTCTGTTTTAACATAGTATTGTATTATAATGAATGTGAAGGTTCAGATAAATCGCACTTTGGTGAATTGTAAGATTGTGTGTTCCGTATCATAAATAAACTTTTATACTGTACCAGAGGGCAGTTAATTCACAACTACAAATTTCCTCTTTGTGTATGTGCTGCTATTGGACAATTTACTCTTCGCACAGTGTGTACTACAGAAATTCAGTATGTGTAGTATGTCCAGCAGTGTATGGTCATGGTGTGACTTCTGTTGGTGCAGCAGGTGTAGTGGCACCAGGGCTCGCTTGACCCTGACAATTGCTGTATTTTATGAACCTGTAGCCATGCGGCACTTTCACTTCCTTGCACATAGGCCTAAGTTGTGCTACTGTGTTCACTGGCCCGAGAGAGAACGAGGAAGCAGCATAAGCATATCCAAGAGTAGCTGCAGCTGCATCAACGCGCTGTGCGTCAGTGTCACTACATTTAATCACGCAAAGCAATGCACATTGCCCAATGATGGAATTGCTCATTAACACATTCTGATGAACGTTATGGTGTTGCTCTTGGCCAAAAGTGACGTTTGTTGCAGCATTGTTTGTTTTCTGTTTCCTTGTTATCACAAGGAATGTTTACTTCTGAGCACTTGCGGTCTCTAAAAGGTGCTCGGCATGTGGAGGTCATCCTGTGGTGCAGGATCGCTGCGAAATAGCTTCAAATAAAATAAGCAATGCTTCTTGCTTCTCTTTATTCAATGTTTTTTGGGACGGTGGAGTGTTGCATAGATACATTTGCGGTAATAACGTGGCCTGTGAGCATCACTACAAAATCTGCTAATGGCGGCATTCGAGGTTAAACTGGGCATTTCATGAACGCTGTAGAGGACATTATAACCGACTGTTTTCTGTGTTGTAATTATTTTTAGGAAATAGAAACACCATTAAAGTTTACTCGCACTCGACACAGGACCGTGTAATAATATTACATCATTTGCACAGGTGGTGTTCTCACCATAACTATAACCCAGGGCCTTCCCTTATTCCAAATGGAATCCTGGGCATACTTGTGACTCAGAATTAACTGCTGCAAGGGAGGACATGTTTGCCTGGACACGACGCATGATCACATTAGATTTAGCTTGGGGACTTGGGACAATGTGACCTTTTTCAGTCTGCCTTTTTGCATTGTGCCAACCACACCTTCCTGTTCAGGTATATCAATGCTGTGTCTCAAAAGATAAAACCACCTAATAGAAATGTGTTTGTTATAAAGATGGATTGATTCAATTGTCTAGGTCCTGTGATGCTAGTGGTATGATGGCAGCAAGAAAGAGTCACAAATTGACCACAAATCATTAGTCCTGCCGTTGAAGCGGGATCATTTTCTGAACAGTCAGTGTGGCAGTTTCCCTACTAAGAATATTATTAACAACTTTACTCTCTTGAATACCCATATAGGAATTAAATGGGTCGCAGTTGCAGGAACAAATGCCCTTTTTACCCCACAATGGTTCTTACAGTTGAGGCTCTTTATTATAATTTCCCTTGTGATTGTAAAATCTTGGAAGTGCGTGTTCCCTCTATTTCGGAAGTTATTGGTGCACTGTCAGGGAAATAGTCAAAAGAAGGGAAAAATGAAGACCGCTGTAGGAGAAGAACACTAATATTCTCTTGCATCTCAAATTTGACCTCATGCGGTTCTGCTCCAGCACCTTTGATCTTGTGAAAAGGTGCCACCCTCCTCACATCGGGCCCAACAAATTAGCAGAGTATTATAAATAGTGATTGGGCCCACTCAATAAATGAGTTCTTGATCAATAAAAACTATTATGGTTTTATTACAAAAATCTCAAAATGGCATTACAGAGAAATGCAAACTATATATGCCATGAAAGCTCAGATACGGAGTATCTAGTCAGAAATCATAATTTTAATGTGAAGTCTCAATAGGCAGCAGAAATCATAAGAGGAATGGACAGTATCCCTAGCTAATAGATGTTCAGGAAAATCTCTGAAGTAAACTGCACAGGGCCTCTGTTAGAAAGATAAAGGTCTCTGGCTCCTCCCCCCAAATTGAGGTTTCATACATTATATAAATGGGTAATAAGCAGAGATTGCAAATTCTGGCATGACTAGTGATAACACATATTGTGCAAATCAGAAATGAGATTGTCGTAAGCACACATATAACATTGACCCATTTCTGAAGAGTGTAAAACTCCAGCAGCTTCTGCACATTTGCTGTGGTCCTGAGATGTACGACATAAAATAATTTTTTTTTCAAACAAAGGCTTATACACTAGTGTGTACTGGCAGGCCTATATTGGAACTTCTTGTTCCTGAAGTGTCCTTCAGTTTATTACTTTCAGTTAACATAGAAAGTTATATTCACACTCTCTAAGGAAAATAACCAATTACGTCAGTGTTCCGTGCTTTGCGAAGATTGTGGATATAGAAAAGACACAGGGGGACATTGATTGGGAAGGGTAATATTCAGGAGCAAGATGAACAAAACACCAAAACGGCTAGTCTGTTAATAAAATTATGTTTCTGCAAAAATGTGGCCCAACTAAACTACATTAAGAAACACCCTTCTAACAACCTAATAAAAATTGTTTCTAGTACAAAATTATGAATTCATCAGTAACAAATAAATGCATAATAAATTCTGTTTCAATGCTAACCATTATTCCAATCCAAAATTCCACATTTAGAAAAAGCTACCACACCGCTCATCCCTGGTACGGTAGTGATTGTAAATATTTGTGCCACATCAAGATGGTGACAGAAATAGTATAAATTCAGCTAGGAAATCCTATAAGATGACCCTGGGTGGAAAAAGAAATTGTGGCAGAAGCAGCAACTGACCTATCTAATGGAAGCCATAACAATTAAGGATATGCAAGCGTTTTGGCCCATCATTGTCCCCAGGCAGCCTTTTTGCTTCTGCTACCCTGGAAATGCCTATCTTATAGGATTTTTTGATCCAACCTTTCGCTATATAAAGAGTGTGAAAATATTTGACTGGCTGACGGATTTTTCAGTTAATGGACTACATTACTATCTTCCTCAAGGAAGCACTAAAAGCAATAGTCCTGAGCTTAACAAATACTTTAGGAAAAAAATGGTCAACATAGACTTAACCCCTTCGACGCTCATGACGAGCTGGGCTCGTCATGCAGTAGCCTCCTGCTACGCTGATGACGAGCCCAGCTCGTCATGTAAAGTGGTATCTGTAGGATCCCAGCACAGGAGAAAAATCCCCATAGCATTCAAGGTGTTAAATAAGAACTATGGCTTAGTTTCCATTGTCCAGCCGGACAAGGATTTATTTTAAGGATTTTTTAGAAAATAAATGAATGCGTAAGACACAACATGAATCAATAAAACTGGGCACAAGCCTGTACCTAATCAGAGAGGGAAGAAAAAGAATAAGGAAAATTTAAACAGGCAAAAGGGTTGGAGCAAATGGCGGCTTACAATACAATGCAATCTTGCGTAAGCATGCACAAACAGTTACTGCACTTAATATATACGTTAGAGACATGCAGTTCTGTTACAACAGTCGACGTGACGTTTCGATCCCTAGCTCCAATTATTAACTGGGATCATCTTCAGGACTAGTTTTTAAGCTATTGCCTGAGCTGTTCGAAGCCAGGCCCGGTGGGCGGATGAACTTCGGGGTGTCTGGATTGGAAGCGGTTGACTGAGGAGCCAAACACCGTGGTGTGTCCTCTGCAGCTTGTGGGACGGGATGGTAGCTTTTAAAATTAAAGGGATTACGAAGGGCCTCGTCCTCGGGCGTGATTGCCTTAACAAGGAGTCTCAGGGTCAATTAAGTTGGTCGATCCTGGGCAGTTAGGGGATGGCGGCTGTCAAGGTGAACAGTCCGCTAACAGCGTGTCCTTAATAGAATCGTGCGCAGTACGAAGTCTCGTCTTTCTCAATCAATGGTGGAAAACAACATGCCGCCATCCCCTAACTGCCCAGGATCGACCAACTTAATTGACCCTGAGACTTCTTGTTAAGGCAATCACGCCACATTGTATTGTAAGCCGCCATTTGCTCCAACCCTTTTGCCTGTTTAAATTTTCCTTATTCTTTTTCTTCCCTCTCTGACTTGGTACAGGCTTGTGCCCAGTTTTATTGATTCATGTTGTGTCTTACGCATTCATTTATTTTCTAACAAATCCTTAAAATAAATCCTTGTCCGGCTGGACAATGGAAACTAAGCCATAGTTCTTATTTAAGTCTATGTTGACCATTTTTTTCCTAATGTATTTGTTAAGCTCAGGACCTTTGTTCTTGATAAAATACTAATGACCCGAGGTCCTTAGCCATTTATTACGGGTTCCCTTGTTCATGATAACGCTAAAAGCAATAGTGTCACAAAAATCCAACAAAGCTGCTGGGTCACATACAATTTTAGGAGACCTATGTAAGTATGCAATTGGGATATGGGGTCCTTACATAAATGCTGCTGGCAATGCAGTTGCCATAGGGTATTCTGTTCCTTAAACACAGCTAGGAACAGAAAGTGTTCTCCTCTTTAAGAAAGAAAGTTTCCCTGACCCAAGAAACTGATGAACTATTTGCCTGAATGGCAATCTCTAGAGGTTCTTTGCAGTCATGGTGTTCGCCAGACAGTGAATGTGATGCAACCGGGAATGTTATAGCTGGGTTTAGAACGGTGTTTCTGAACAGTCTTATCAGCCATATAGTTTTTTTTAGATATGTCTTTATTAGTGTTTTCAATGTTTTAGAGTTGTATACATACGGGTGTTGCTCATGTTTATTATCTGTCCAAATACAGTGTTCATTTCTTTTAGTAGTTCAATGAACCATTAATTACACATTTTAATCGTACATTTCAGACATATTTCACTTATTGAATAGAGTGTTTTGATACCACATAATCGCTTAACAGTATTTACTGCTCTGAAGTAACATTAATCTTATAATGAATAAATGCAGTAGCCGAGATGTAGATTAGGGATGAAGGTTTATTGTTCTTAGTTCTTAAGATGGTGTTGTAGTAGATATGCATCTTGCCCCACCAGGAGCAGCCTCACTGCTGCTCAGCCCATACCCCAATTGACACTCCACATCACAGGCATCCTCACATTCCATTACATCATCATATACCCCAACATTCCACACAGCACATTCACACTACCTGAGCAGCTAGGGCAGAGAAACCAACCTGAAAGATGCATTATACCATAAACCAGACACAACACATCTTCCCCCTTTACATAAAACATATACATTTGTCAAGACAAGAAGGAAGCATAGCAATTATATAAAAACTTGCAATGTGAAAATGTTGCAATCACAATATGGAAACCTTGCATATGATGGAACACAACGCGTTTCATGAGAGTACATGCATACAAATACAGAAGATAAAAGTCAAAGATAAAATTGCAAAATGTAAGCTGTAACATTGCATTAAATATACCAAAGGTGACGCGCATCTCCCCCCTGCCTTTGCTGAGCAAATGAAAAAACCCAAAAATGCAAGATGCCAATGATGCTCCTATTTAAAGGTAAATCTTGCATACTAAAGACCTGAAGATGGAACAAAACAGTCCAAAAATAACATCCAAATAAAGAAAAGGAAACCTATATGAAAATACATATTTCCTCTATATGTGTATCAATTCTAACGCACACACCCAGTAGACGCATATGAACAAAAATGATGCTCCGAGTTACCACCACAACACACCAGCTGGGCAGACTAGCATGGAAATGCGAAATAAAACAGAACACCAGCCATTAAAGTAAAAGACCACCCCAAAGACGAAACAATGTACTCCCAAAAAATAATACACCACACAGGAATCTCCAACTCCCACACGCAAATGACAACCTGACAAGAAAGCAATTGGTGAATTACACCCAACACATCATCCCTGAGAATAGATAGGGCATTTAGTGAAAATCAAACAATGGGTGAAATTCACCTCACTAGTGTAAAAACAATCAGTAAAAGCAAAGAACGGGTGCACTACACCCTAGTCTAAACAATAGTAAAAGCAAGGAATGGGTGAGCTACACCCCACAAGTGTGTCAGCGAGCAGTCAAAGCAAAGAACGGGTGAAAAACACCCCACTTGTCTATTAATGAATCCTACAATTAAAACCAATGTGACAATAAGTGCAGACTTCACGCACTAGAACATTGTGCAACGTTGGAAACACACACTGTCACAAGAAATTCATAACGCAACAGACTCAAAAATAAAATACTCTACCCAGAAGCACACTGAGAAGAAAATGGTAAAAGTAGACTACACAAGCAAGTAGTAGAATATAGACCTCTAATAACAAGTGCAGAAATCACGCTCAAGAACCTTGTGCACAGGTGAAAAAGCACACTATCACAGAAACATTAACACACAGCAGAATCGCAGAAAAATTCCAGCGCACAGGAAAACTTGCATACCAAATACTGAAAACTAAAATGAACGAAAAGTATAGGTGAGGAGTCCATGCACAAGAATATACGCACAGGTGGAGGATCACACTGCCTCAGGAAATGTAAAGTATAACAGAAATTCCAGTAATAATTCTCACGTATGTTAAATTTGCATAGTAATAGAAGATGACACATACACTGTAATATAGGGCATCATGACAAACTCAGAAGAATACCCAAAACAGGAATAGTCTTAACCGCCTCCCACATACCATGTTCAAATTAGAGACCGTCATACCATAGTGAAACACTCTAAACTGTGAGCAGCTTCTGATAGTCTCACAAAGCAACGTGGAAGGTCCAAAATAATTCCTTCATTGTGCACAGTACTTCTCCCATGTGTGCCTTTCACCGAGCAATTCACCAAATCGGTGATGACAGACAGGCGCGGAGATTATCAAAACTATGATACCCTATATCTTAATACCAGATGGCAGATCAACCAAACGAGGTGTCCAAAGAAAGAGCAAATTACTGGTCCATAGCCTCCATGGTATCAGGCAGCTGGCATTTAACTTACCTCAGATGGTTCCACACGTAAACGTAGTCCAACACAGAAGGCAGAGCATGCCCCAGCTCACAGGTCAAGAAGCTCCTTCCTGCTAGGTGAACATCGCTCCCATGCATGCTACGACTTGGGTAAAACAACAGAGAAAAGTTGTAGACGGCACTCGACAGAACGCACAGCAGTCCACACGAAAGAGGAACATGCTGTGAAAGAAAAGGAGAAAACTAAGATGGCAGCACATAGGAAAAGTACTTCCTGGTTGGCTCTGGGCTCTTACACGCTGCAAAAAGTGCTGCACCGCTAGAAACAGTGAAGAGAACACCTTTGACATTGCTCACCGCTTCAGCTTCGCATCAAGGTAAGGGTGCACGAGCTGTCTTCCTCACTCGGCTGATTGAAATTTTGCATACCTGCAACGTCCAAACCGCTCGGCCCAAAATAATGTAGAATCCTCAAACCTGAGTGTAGTTAAAGTTTTAAAACTTGGGTTGATGCTCAGTCCCTTTCTGGCTTAAAAACAAAGTTGATGCCTCTGCAGGTCTCCTCCACAAATAAGCGCAGGTCAACAGTAACTGCACTCAAGAAGCTGGAACAACAACTAGAGCACGAAGTGCCATCGTAGCTGCCAACAGGGGTAAAATGTGGATGCCTGTACAAATACCCTGGAGAGAAGACTGTTAGATGAAATCACCCTGGAGAGAAGGCTGTTAGATGAAATCACCCTGGAGAGAAGGTTGTTAGATGTAATAGAACACTGGGGGGGCTTTCTCCAGGATAAAGTATGTTTCAGCAGGCTCCACTACCCTGATAGTTCTAAAATTCAGAACAGTTCTCTTGAAGAATTACTTAGTCTTTTCAGTTTCTTTCTGTAGGTTAACTTCATTAAACACCTTGTACACGTAGTTGCTTCTCAAAATCGTAAACCAAAATGTTATAATGAATAAATTCAGTAGCCGAGATCTTGATTAAGGATGAAGGTTTATTGTGCTTAGTTCTTAAGATGGTCTTGTAGTAGATATGTATCTAGCCTGCCCAGGAGCAGCCTCCCTGCTGCTCAGCCCATACTCCAACTGACACTCCACATCACAGGCATCCTCACATTCCAAAACATCACCATGCATACCAACATTCCACACAGCACATTCACACTGGCGGAGCAGCAAGGGCAGAGAAACCGGAAAGATGCATTAAACTATAAACCAGATACAACACATATACACTCTAGGAAGTCACAACTGGTGAAGCATCTATTGACCATATCTTAGTTATAATAGCAAACAATTTGTCCTGTTTCCTGGCAAATCATTCAACTTAGTGTTGTCCAGTGTTGCCTCTAATATTCACTTTTTTGGTCTTTCTGATTTCTTGTACACATGATAATACATTTGTTCTTGATATGCCCCCTATTTACTGCCCTTAGGGAGGTGGATGGGGAAGGAGTCCGAAGGTGTAATTGCTCTTATTGTGCCACTTCGCTAGTCTCCACCTATGCTTTTACTGAGTTGCCACTGTCATTCTCTGTATTCTCACCCGTTTCCTTCCGCTTACCCAGAAGTTCTGCACCCCTGGTATGCCATGCCCTCAGTACTTCGTTCTATAATTCTGCTGCAGGGTGTCAGTGGAGCGCTCTAGCGTCCTCACGTTGTATAGCTCTTTCTTCTGACTTAGCCCTCTGTCTACATTTTTTTCCCCATATCAGCACTGTGGGGGCCATTCAGCGCTTTCCAAGTCCGTTATTTGTCTTCGTGCCAACACCAAGGCTAGGTCTACGAACAGGGAGCCCACCTTCTTTGCTTTTGGTCTGGGAAACAGTCCCAGAAGGCATACATCAATAGTTCACGGGAGTGCTTGTGCCAAGGTTGTATTGATCTGGTCCAACACTGTGGCCCTAAATCACTACAGTTTCCTTCACTTCCAGGTCATATATATGAATCCTGCGTCTCGTTGTCCACATCTGGGGCACCCCCGGATCTCTTCTCCTCCCCAACCCCCCTATGTATCACGCTCAGTCTGTGGAGCGTGAGATACACCATATGGACATAATTAAATTGGATGAGTTTTAGCGCAGCATTCCTGGATATTTGTTTCAGGCTCCATAATATACAGGTCCACTCCTTATCTTGCAGGTTTTTCCCCTCCGCCTCGCTCCACTTCTGTCTTATCTATCTATGGGTGTTTTAACCATTCCAATCAGAGCTCTATTATGCCATTTTACTAAGTGCCTAGCCGACTCCAGCATGACTAGAACCTGTAATGTCTATGTCCGTGGTTCTTGTTGGGTGCTTCCCCAGACGTCTTGGAACATTTTCACCACTAAATGGTAAGTAAAAAATTGGCCACTTGGCAAATCATATTGGGCTAAGAAGTCCTCCAGGGAGAATAGTTCTCCACTCACGTAGCAATCTCCCCCCAACATAACCCTAGCTTCTGGACATTTGTGTCCTCGAGCGGGACAGTCGGATCTCCATGAGGAAGCCCAATTGTTTGCAGACCCAGAGCATAAGGTGTATCTCCAGTAGTACATCAGAGACATCTCTTCCAGCTATACAGTGTCAGTTGCAGCAGCACCCCTGGATTTGGGATGTTCACCAAGGGGTGCAGAAGCTTTGCTATCAATAGCCTCGGATTGATAATCAGATGCGTAGTATTTAGGAGTTCCAGATTCTGTCCGTCTAACCACTTGGCCAGCCATTGCAGCTAGATAATATAGTTTGAACTCTGGAGAGTCTAGTCCACCCTCCTCTGGGGTCCTCTGTAGTACGTCCAACGAGACTTTATTTCTGCCCCCATCCCAGACCAATTTCTGTAATAATCTGTTAAGCCCAGCAAACCACGAGGGCGGGATCCCTCCTGGCAAGTTCACCAAGTAGTATAGCAATCTGGGGAGCATAATCATCTTGGCCAGAGTGATTCGGGCTATCATGGGGAGTTTTAACGAACACCAGAATGGGACATACACCCGAGCGACTGGATAACTGGGTTCAAATTCCCTTCTCGAAGATCGTTCACATCATGAAATACTTGTATTCCAAGATATTTAAAAGAGCGGGACGCAGTTCAGGGTTGCACGTAGGTTGGTTGGGTGCTGTGCCCCACTCATCAGCGGGAAGATATAAGATTACGATTTATTTCGTCTTCGGCCCGCCAAGACCGTATATTCTTCTACCAGGGCCAGCGCTTGCTCCACTCCGCTGCAACCGTCTCCTAGGTATAATAATAAATAGTCTGCACAGAGAGAGAGAGTGTGGTCTCTCTCCCTCAAACTAATTCCATGTTTTCGCCCTTTCTGCCTAAATAGTTCCGGTAGGGCAGTGATAATATGCCTGCGGCCCTCCTGACCTTTAGATGAGGTCCCTGGGTTAAAAGCAGCACCAAGCTGTTTACTTTGGAGAGAGATAACATTCAAAACGATATTAAATAAGTGGGAAAGCTTTTAGTTACAAGACAACTGAAATAAAGGAAAATAATCTAATACAGTATCCTGCAACATTTAACTACCCACAAAGACCCACTCTCATCCTGCCAGCAACAGTACGGGCCTAGGGCTCACCACAGACCATACTTTGTGGCCCCTTGGAAAATGTTTGAGAGTATCTATACGGTAGGGGTTCAATAGCCAGTGCAAACAGGAAAGGGTATAACGGGCATATCACCTCTCCAGTTTTCACTCAAGCCTTGGGGCAGGAATACAGTAATGTACCTTACTTTATCCGTCTCCCAGTCCCAGGTTAGCCGTTGTAGCGCACAAGAAGTCTCACCTTACCAAAACAAAAACTTTTTCAAGATCTACCGACATTATAGTAGCTTCTGGGTAACAGCCCCTATTCGGGTGGTGCATGATGTGCAAGAGTCTACGAATGTTGGCAAATGTCGCCCTTGTCTGTATGAACCCATTTTGGTCTCTGTGAATGAGGTTTATCATATGGGGTAGGAGCCTTGACACTAAAACCTTACTCCGGATTTTAAAATCAACATTCTGAATGGAAAGTGGGCGAAACCTGGATACCTGTCTCCCTATTAGTTTTGACTTTGGTAGGGGAACCACTAAAGCGTCCCTAATAGAGGCCTACAGTACACCCATGTCCTGGGCTTCTGCATCGAACATCTCCAATTTGGGAGCAAGGGTATGTGCCAGCACCGAATAGAATTCCTCCGGTAGACCATTAGGTCCTAGCGTTTTCCCGGTGGCTATTTCTGGGAGGGCCTCTGATATATTGTGAGCTGTCACCGGCACTCCCAACGCAGCTCTTGAGTGAGGTTTTACTGTCCCCAATGGTAAGAGGGTCAGAAACTCCCACAGGTCTTCCACAAGTTGTGTTTGGGCCCTCATAAAGTTTCCTGTAATACATTCTGAATGCTTCATTTATAATTTTGGGCGAGTAGAGCTCTACCCCCTCCGCATTTGTAATTTGTGTGATGGGTGATCCTGTGAATCAGGCTGTATTAACAAGGTGAGTAGTCTGCCCACCATACCCCCCCTCTTCATGTACTTGGGAGTTACATTTACGTAGGTCTAAACCCCGCAACGGCTCCAGTGCCCTATTGTACTTCCTCCATGTGGTGTCCAGCTGTCTATGCATTTCTGCATCCCCCAATAGTTTAAGGCACAGGTCATGTAGGGTGGACACAATTGGGTGAGTTTTATCAACAATTCCTTGTGCAGTCCCACTGACTGTCCCAAGCAGTGCCCTCTTACCACCACCTTAAATGCCTCCCATTCTATAGCCCTAGTGTCCGTTGAGCCCTGGTTGAGTTGGAAATATTCAATGACCATCGTAGATGAGGAATTCCTGAAGTGTTCATCAGTCAAGAGGGCTGGATTAAGCCGCCATGTGGGGGTCATTGTTGGTTCTGCCAAAGGGTGGAAACACAGGAAGAGCGGATTGTGAATAGAAAAGGTGCAAACTAAATACTGTGTGTGTTGCTGCTGGGGCTAACCGAGCAGAACAGACAAACAAGTCAAGTCTGGTGTGAGTAGTAGCCATAATCATGCAGCAATCTATGATTTACCCTCCAAATGTCTGTCAGTTCCCACTGCGTTAACCGCTGTCTAAGTCCCCGTGCCAGGTTGGAGGCCAATGTGCCTTGCAATGGAGGGGTTGATCTATCCAAATCAATGTCCGCCACACAATTAAAGTCCTCCCCCACCCCCCAAGACTCCCCCCGCAAAAAGAAAATCAGGCCTATTCAGGGAAGAGAGGGACGTGGAAAGCTTCCCCCAAAAAAATGAAGCTGATCATGATTTGAGGCATATATACTCCCCAATGTGAGTTCTCACCTCAACAGGTTACCCTGTACTAATTCAAATATGACTAATCTGCGGGGGGCGCTAGAGGGCGCACTGCGGAATGGCTGACTGACCTGTCAGCTCCGCCGGACGGGCGCGCCATTTACGGCCTTTGACCCCTTTAATCCCCGTAGACCGACCCGCAAATTATACATCTGGCGGCGGAATTCAGCCTGTCCACACTAATGTCCAGCGGATAAATATGCGGCGGGCAGGTGAGGAGAAAACGGGACGAATGGTGAAGTAGACGGGAGAGCGCTCCAACATGGCCGCCCGAGAAGATTGTTGTGATCGCCGCTAAGCTACGGAGGCTAAGGAATAGGCGACCTAAACTGCGGTCGTAGCCTGGGAAGCGGCTCCGAGACACCCAGCGGAGCAAGACAGCGAAAGTAACCGGCGGCGATGAGAGATATCGCTGTATTTCGATGTGCGTTCCAGCGGGCACAAAATGGCGGCGCCGCTGAAACGCATAAACCGCGGACCGGCAACTGATCAGGACGGAAGCTGTGGACCCCCGAGATGCTGACTAACAGTGAGCGCAAGCTCTGGAGGTAACAGGGAAGCGCAATTGTGGAGTGGCTGTGGCGGTGGGAAATAGAGCTGCCTCCAACACGCAACGCGCCCACGGAGATGTGCATGCAGGCGGTGGGGGCGGTCACACAATCTGCAGGGACTGAGAGGCAACGGCAGTAACGGACCCCTGAGGAGTACCTTTGCCAAGAGGGCCCTCCCTATCTGCAATACCACAGGATCACGCACCAGGCTTACTTCAAGGCGGCGGGAGGAACGAGCAAATAGTGCCATATAACGCGAGTGCCACATGTGCCGCCCAGGTGGCGAGGACTTCTGAAGTAACAGCGCACACTCCCTTCCTCAGCGGTACTGGGCATCCAAACCAGTAAGTCAGTAGATGTCTAAGCGCACGTCGCGGTGGAGGGCAGCGATAGCGACAAGTCCAGCAACGCACACTGCCAAGACTACACCAGTTAACAGTCCAGGGACGACCCTGTCGCAATCACGTGGGGGAATGGGGAAACCGGAAAAGCAGCAAACCAAGCTCCCATTTGAAGCGCGAAGACAAGACAGGCTTCCACAAACAGGCCCCGCGGCGGAAGGACATAGCGAGATGGCGGAGGGAACGGGCATGGAATCAGTGCTGCGCGCAATCCAGCAGAGCTTGCAAGACATGAACGGTAAATTAGATAATGTTATGCTAAGAGTGGACAGTATGGCAGCGAAGATTGAAAAACACGACGGCCGTATCGTGGAAGCTGAACAACGTATTTCCAGGGTGGAGGACGACCACAGTGTCACGTCAAAGACCTGCCATGGATTGGAAAAAACAGTGGAGACCCTACGGGCTAAGGTGGAAGACCAGGAAGCCAGGTCCAGACGCAACAACGTCCGAATTTCTGGCCTGCCAGAATCCACCAATACAGGGAGGATGGAGACGTATATTGAGACGCTGATAAGAGACATCTTTGGCTCCGAAAAACTATCCTCTGTGTTCCTGGTGGAGAGAGCTCACAGATCCCTGGCTCCCGTACCAAAGGTTGGAGCAGCGCCACGCATGATAATAGCACGCATGCTAAACTACAGGGATAGAGACACGATCTTACGGCTGGCCAGAGAAATGGGCAAGATCACGCATCAGGGGAACACTCTGGAATTCTACCCTGATCACACCATGGCGGTTCAACTGGCACGAAAGGAATTTGCTCCGGTGAAGAAGAAGCTGCGGGACCTTGGTCTGGAATACGCTATGCTGTACCCAGCGAAGCTCAAGCTCACGAATGTAGGGAAACCGGTTATATTTCTGACAGTGCAGGCGGCACATGAGTACATCAAGAAACAAAGTAAGAGACGGAAGGATCAAGAGCGAAACGAACCTACGAGCGATGTTGAGTGATATTCTGCTTGTACCTCATCTAGACATCACTACAGGGAACGAAACACGGACAGTGGACTTTGCTCGCTAGAACGTGCAATGGGGACTATAGAGGCAAGTGTCGGCAGCGATTGCGATAGACAATGGTATGACGCTGCAGTTCCATGAATGCTGAGTCTATGACCGACATCACCGGACACACGATGTAGGCATTGTTGAGTAGTGAATGTCTGAGGAACAGTGGGCGAGCACAGGAGGATATGGTGGGTACTACAAGACGCCAGTAGCACACTATAGACCTTTCACTATGCGAATCGATTAATTGTTACAGATACTAATTGCCTGCTATGCAAAATGTGTTACATATGCGGCTCTAAGTCGCTCTACCTGTGCATCGCGGAGGCATTGGGGGTCTGGGTGGATAGAGCTACACTGTGCGACGTTATCCGCTTCTATTTGAGGGATTGGAGGGAGGCAGGAGGTCATGTGTAGGCAATATATTATCGTACGTGTAAGCGCCCGTCCACGTCCACCATGTGGATGGAGTCGTGCGAACCTAGTGACACCCCCACGAGGGTGCACCCCATGACATGTTTTTCTTTGAAGTTACGAGTTAATTGGGAATGGCTTTGGCAAAGTTTGGGTGCTAAAGTGGGTGGGGGGGGGGAAATGTTTCAGTTATACTCAACTGCAATCTCCGTGTCTGAGAAGCATGGCGAACTCCTTGGTTGCGAAAGGATCAGCGAACCTATCTGAACGTATGTCTTGGATACATTTGTTATTAATGCTATATGTTGACTATGGCTTGTGCCACTCACTGCAGGTGAAACGCCTATCTTATTTGGAGACAGTCCACAACTGTACAAATGTCACGTAATAATGCGCTGAAATTTTTAACGTGGAGCATACGGGGTCTGGGTAACCCGAAAAAGATAAGACAACTGTTCGCTTATTTAGACCGTATGCATGTAGACATAGTCTTTTTACAGGAAACGCACTTAGCACGAGACGGCTCACCCTCTCTGGGGACTAAATGGGCTGAATCTGTGTCCAGCTCGTCTTACTCAACTTACTCCAGGGGAGTGAGCATATTCATAAAGAAGGGTACGAATTTTGAGATAATGGATGTGCACTCGGATTCAGAGGGGAGGAGTGTGATGGTGGCGGGTAAGGTGAGAGGGCAGAGACTACTGTTAGTGAATACTTATGGCCCTAACGTGGATGATCCGGGATTTTTCAGAAAGGTATGGCATACTGTTGATGACCTGAAGATGGCACATGTGATATGGGGGGGAGATTTTAATGTAACACTGCAAGACACGCTAGACAGGGCGGCTCACACGTCGGAACACCATGGGAATGCTAGGAACATGCTGCATGATGCAATGGAGGACCTGAAGATGGTAGATCTGTGGAGAGTGGGTAACCCTGGGGAGATAACAGCAACACATATAAATGCAGCTAACAACAGTTGGGCTAGACTGGATTATTGGTTGGGTACGCAAGAAGTGCTGAGTTGGGTGGTATGCATCAAACATTTGCCACGAACATTATCGGACCACAATCCAGTGCTCCTGGACATTAATATCCCACATTATGAGGCACCACCCTTCACATGGCGCTTCAACGCAGCGGCTTTAAGAGACCCCTTATATGTCACCACAGTGCACGATGCTATTGTAGAGTATTTCGATCTGAACGGCCCGACGACTGAAGATCCGGGATTGCTCTGGGAAGCCTTTAAGGCCACAATCAGGGGGGTGTGCATCAGTACAACTTCAGGCATACTAAAAGATATCCGTCACCAACTGCAAACACGTGAAACAGCAATACAGGTATTGGAACAACACTACACACAAACGAGGGATACTAAGGTCCTTGGGGACATCCAGGTTCTGCTGACAGAACATAGGGGATTTGCACTTGAAGAACTTAAATATGTTACTAAGCGAGCGACTGCGCGGCGTTATGGTGAGGGGGGCAGGCCGGGTAGAGCGCTGGCTGAGAAAATTTGTGCAGGTAGGAAAACACAAAATATCACATCTATATGCACACATACCGGGGAAGTGATTACTGATGTACAAGGAATAATGCGGGAATTCATGACAACGTACGGCGCGCTTTACGAGGCACGCCCATCGCCATCGCGAGTAGACTTGTTAAAATACATGGAAGACGTAGAGATAGCATGGCTAGCAAATAGTCACAGGGAGTACTTAGCGCGCCCTGTCACAGTGGAAGAGGTGACTGACACCATTAGGAGATTGCCCAACAACAAGGCACCGGGCCCTGACGGTTATGTGACAGAATTTTATAAAACATATGCAGACTTGCTCGCTCCTCACCTAGTGAGGCTATATGGCGCAGCGCATGAAGCCCAGATAATGCCAGCGACTTTAAGGGAAGCGTTACTAGTTACGCTTTTGAAACCAGGCAAGGATATGAACAAGTGTGATTCTTATCGCCCCCTGTCTCTACTGAACGTCGATACGAAAATAATAGCAAGTCTGCTGGCGGATAGGCTGAAACCCCTAATGCCCCTATTAATAAGACCTGATCAGTCAGGCTTTATCCCAGATAGGGCCACCACACATAACACCCGTACACTGTTCGCATTGGCACACTATCTCACCCCCGAGACGAAGGCAGTGGCGGTGCTGTTAGATGCAGCGAAGGCATTCGATACCATTGGATGGCCTTTCATGCATGCAGTACTGGAGAGGATGGGGTTTCCCCCTATCTTTCTGGGGTGGATAACGATGCTCTACACGAATTTAACGGCTCGCATTAGAGTAAACAGGTATGTTTCGGAACAGATAAGAATCAGTAGGGGCACCAGACAAGGCTGCCCGCTATCACCGATGTTATTTGCATTAATATTAGAGCCGCTAGCTTGTAAAATACGACAACACCATCATTACTCTGCAATACAAATGCCTACACGCCCCATTCACATCTCGCTATATGCAGATGACATGGTATTGTATGTGAAGAACCCAGAACAGCACTTAAATCCACTGTTACGGGAATACATAAAATTCGGTCAGCACTCGGGATTACAAATAAATTGGGATAAATCTCTAATCCTGTCTTTAACAGATAGTACGCACCCCACACAACTAGATTACCCACTGGAATGGCAAGATGAGCCGACGAAATACCTAGGCATTTGGTTCCATAGGGACCCTGAATTGGTCATCAGAACGAACTACGGCAGAGCCATTACATCACTAGAAGACAAGATTAAAAAATGGAATAGACTTCCTCTGTCACTGGCCGACAGGGCCGCGATCGTCAAAATGGTTTTGTTACCCAAGTTCCTTTACCTGTTTAATAATGTCCCGATAAGGCCGCCAGCAGCAGTGTTCCGTACTATCAACACACTGGTACTCAGTTTGCTCTGGGCGGGGAAACATGCTAGGATGGAGTTACGCACCATGACACTACCATATGCTCAGGGAGGGTTCAAGGTTCCAGACTTCTATCTTTACTATTTATGCGCACAAGCGCAATTCGCGCACTACTGGTTCCACGAAATACCCTTTATGACTCATGTGGCTGTGGAAGCGGGCGATACCGCCCCAATACCGCTAGCCAATATGTTGCCACATAAACGCCCCAGGCTACACGACCGGGATATTAATACGGTGGACACCACCACTGAGGCTTGGAGACTAATGGGGAAAGTGACGGACAGCCTGCCGCTATATGCTCCAGAACTTCCACTAGCGCATCACCCGGCCATTTCGGTGACGCAGGAACAAGTAGGCATGGACCTCCTGCAACGAGCCGGTATAGACAAACTAGGCGACGTGTATGACGGAGGTCAATTTAAGAGCTTGGCTGACTTACATTACATAAGCAACCCATCCCTGTTGTTCAGCTTTAATTACTATAGATTGCAAAGGGCACTGAAAGAGCACTATCCTACACACCCGGTAGAACCTAAAACGCTAGCTCCACTACAATTACTCCTTACCACGCCAACCGCATCACACTTGGTGTCCAAACTATACGTTAGCTTACAGAACGCGATGGGTGGAAATACGGACAAGGCTAAGGATAGGTGGAGTGCTGGGTTGGAGATGCCACTAACTGACGATGAGTGGAGTGCCTGTTGTGTGCTGACTAACATGTTGACGCCTAACGGAAATTTGAGAATAATTCACTACAAATACATACATCAGGTGTATTACACACCACAGCGATTACACAGATATGGCTTAAGAGAGGACTCCAAGTGTTACAGATGCGGTCAGGAAAATGCAGATTTCATGCATCTAGCATGGCATTGTCGCAAAGTGGCGGGATACTGGGAACAGGTTATACAAGTTCTGAATGCAATGCTTGGAATATCATTGGAATGCGAGGTGAAGATCTGCCTGTTGGGTATTGTTCTGCAACTGAGGGCCTTGAAACGTAAGTTCTGTGCTGTGGCACTCTTGTTGGCCAAAAGAAGGGTGTCCCTACATTGGAATAGCAAAAGGGGTCCGCAGGCGAAGCAGTGGCTAGAAGATATGACGTATTGTCAGGACACGCTCACCACATATGAGGAAGAATTGCCGACCGGGTCTAGGCCCAAAGATTATTGGGGGTTCTTGCGTGATTATTTGCTTGCACACGGTACATCAGAATCGGAAGTGGATGAGGGCTGAAATGTACAGACTACAGATACAGACATATGATTGGGACTAGCTGTCAAGATGGCACTGAGGAGGGAGAATGCTGTGATACGGAGCTCTAGAGGTTAGAGGTTAATTGCAGGTTGAGTTAATGTACTGTTATGTTAATTGAAATAAAAAATACAAAAGTAAGAACGGAAACATGCGTGTACACGATTGAAGCACTGACAGTGATATCTGAACTATGCAACCGAGACGCCGCCGGTCCGTTGGATGTCGGCTGATGGGCTGTGTAACTTTCATGACATAGTTTACCTGATGTGTAACATTATAGCCGGCCCATTGTGGTTGTAGGCGCCTAGATTGTAACTGGCTTACTTTGGAATGTGCAATAAACATCTTACACCCAAAAAAAAAAAAAAAAAAAAATAAATATGACTAATCTGCCCTCTGGGTCTATATGCGTAGGTTACACCTCCAATGGCGTGCCAGACTGGCTCCATATCAGTGTGCCCCTAGAAAATGTGGAGTAGGAGGTGGCGTATAGTTGTCCTCAATGTGGACATAGTCAGTAACCGGTACTCCAGTATTACTCCACATTTATCACACAGTTATTAATTTCGGGGTGCTGTCCTGGTAAGTGCTCCATTCCATGGCACCAGAAAATATACAAATGTAAAGCTGATACAAAGCATGCATCAGTCCCAGGATGCAACCACCTCCAAATTAGATGAAAAAATCATTGTAGACCAGAAATTATCCTTTTTGAAAAAAATTTCATCACTTGATCCTCGTTTTTGATGTGTGGAAACAGTAATTCTGATTTTCAAATGCATGTATAATGCCAATCCAGGCCTTTTCTACCGCATATCAAAATTACCAATTCAATGAAAGATGTGAAGTTTTTGACCCAATGCATTTCGTGCTTTACTCCCTTCTTCAGGGGTAGATGTAATGTAGGAAAAAATCAATATATCAGAAGCGCTTTAAATGCCCAATAGTTAACATTTTTTACAAAGAGTCCCTCATGTCTTCTAAAACTTTCAATAATTAACATGCCAAAAGCTCATGGCTATTCAGTTTATCCATCCGGCAAATAAAATGTTATCCCCCCCTCTCCCTCCCACTCCCATGGCATTAAAAAACTGAGGACCACTGAACCCCTTAAACAAGTAACTCCCCATCCCTAGGGCTGCTTCGCAACGGCTTGCTGCCTAAACCTGTAAAAAGAATAAAGATTTATAATGATAGATGGCTTCTGGCCACTCCATAGCAGAGCTTATCTAGTTAGGGTTGCAGTGCAAAACAGGACTGCAACTCTTGCCCTCACCCCGGCTTCAATAAGGTATTGCAGCGGCCTTGTTCCGGTTTGGTGACCGAGTACAGGATTCAGAAATGGCCCTTACATCTTAATCATAAAGCATGAGCGTTACACCCGCATTCCACAAACACATCCCATCTCGCCATACTACTAAAGAGGGAGGCCTCACTTTGTCCCCCCACCCCTAGCTCACCACCAGGCATTACCGGAACCATAGATCGCCTACATATTAGTTCGTCCAGTGATCCTGGAGTCAGCACCAAAAGTATTGCTTCACTCTGTGCCGATGCGCCGGAGTCCGAGTGACCAGTTCTGTGGTCGGTGGACTCCTCAGCTCCTCCGTCCACCGAAGGTGTCGACAGGACCTCTGCCACTACTTTCAGAGCTGCTGGTCGTTCTCAGAATGTCTGAAAAAGCTAGGCTTTTGCAAGGTGAGCTGTCGATTAGACCTCTGCAGACTTCTCCGCTTTGTTTTGGTAGGTGCCACGGTAGCCCTACATAGCCTGGGAAGCTGTGCATCAGTCTTATAGCTTTCCAGCCATGACCAAGTCTCATCTGGGGAGTCATAAAAAGAAGCCTTTCTGTCCGACTGTATTCAGAGCCTTGTGGGGAACTGCAGAGAATATTGTATACATTCTTCCCGTAGTGCTTTTTTGCCTCTCGAAAGGAAGCAGGCCATGTTTGTACCTTTGCGGCAAAGTCAGGAAATACTGGCACTCTGTTCTCCATCTCATACGGGCCATGTGTGTAAGAGTGTTGTATTATGGTATCTCCGTCTCTATAGTATAACCGTCTTGCCACACCTGGGCACGGAGGCCGCCCCAGTGCCAGAGGACACAAGAGGACCCTATGTGCTCTCTCTAGTGCGAAGAACTTGGAGTGATCCATGAGTTACTGTCTCATTGAGCCAGTCTTCCACGAAGGCCACCATATCCGTTCCCTCTGTGCCCTCCAGGACCCTCACCACTCTGTTATTGTGGTGATTACGACCTTTCGCTTCTTCAGCTCGCCGTTCGAGAGTTGCCACCTGGTCAGTTAAGTCGTCCAGCCGGTGTGATTCCGTTTTTTGTTTTTGTTGTATCCCTTCGAATGCAAGTTCCACTTCCTTCATTCTATCTACTAGTTTGTGGTGTTCTGCCTGAAATAGGCCCAGTCCTACCAACACTATCCCAATGTCCTGCTGCAGCTTGGTTTTTGTGTCTGCTATAGCAGCCAGAATTTTGTTGAAATGGAAATGTATGGATTGATAATTTGCCTCAACCTCTTCCACTCCGGTCTCCACGGGGCTCTATGAGGGCACACCTCCATCCGGCGGTCCTCTCCCCTGTTTTGGTCTATGATTGTCTATCTTGACCTCTAGTTTGTGGTCTATGATTCTCTCAGCAGTGTCCTATTAGCTGTACTGTTAAGGTCACCCTTGGTGCTCATGCAGTAGTGAGTCTACACAGCTCTCGGATCAGGCCCTCTGACACAGCGTCATCACTATTGCTCTTTTTAGGACTGCGTCAACGTCCAACCATAGACAGTCCGCCTTTCTATTTTCTCACCGCACAGAGGTCCTTGTGCCATACGTGCCTCCCCAGACTGACCATGTCGACCGGACCGTATTCAATTAAAGTTTCCCTCCAGGTCCTAGCCATCAAGGTAGGTCTACAATGGTGTGCGAGGGGGCGCCATGCCTAACTAGGCTTACAGGTGCAAGTGTTGCTTGGTCCCACCACTCAGGGTATTCCATCTGGGCCTCCTAGGACTGGCTGCCCGCTCCTCCAGAGCAAGTTGGGCCACTTTCTTGGCCTCCTGGTGGGCCACCCCGCTGCATTTCACGTGGGTTTATTGGTGCCTGGAAGCATCAAACTTTCCACTCTAGGGACCCAAATAGTCCCAAGCCTCTTCTCAGGCAGTGGATCTCTCCCCGCTGCCACAGTCGTCTGCATTCAGCTCTTTGTCTCTCACGGTGCTTGTTCGGGGGTGCTGCTACTCGAGGCACCACCCTGCCCAGCCTCCACCCAGGCAGCACACAGCATGGGTCCAGTTGGGTCTTCCTCCCTAGCTGCGGGCGAGCCTGGGAGGTTGCTCCTAATCAGGGCCCCCCTCCACTTGTTTTGGCCGTCTTTTAAGGTGTCTAGGCCACAGCATCTCATCCGATCTGTGACCACGCTGGGTAGTGCGGGTGCCAGCACCAGCGATGTAGCAGAAGGCCCGAGTCCAGAGCTCACCGCTATGTTCAGTGGATTCAATCTGGCAATCAGGCGGCAACAATTGCGTTTAGGGAGGACTGTTTAGCAGTTATTTCCAGGATATTATGCCGGGCCAGGATGGAGCTCTTCACCGATGCGGCCGTTATCTTGGCCACGCTCCCTCCCCCATGATCAGCCATAATAGGTTGATGCTGCTGATCAGGAAAGTGGAGACGCTGGAGGATTATATTTATACATAGCCTTTGTAGATTCGAAATCTGTCTTTGATACCGTACCACATCTCACTTTTGGGAAGAACTTTATGAATCCGATTTTCCAAAATGTCTTCCTGAATTAATCACCACCTCCACAATCATAACTTCAACCCAGTTGGATATCCTAATAAGGGAGACACCGCTGCATTATCTCCTATCAACAAGGTCATTCGTCAGGGCTACATGATGGAGCCAACATTTTTCACTCTTTGTCCGTCTTCTTGTGCCTGCGGTGCTCTCGATCGTGCTGTCAACAAGTAAAATAAATTATCAGTTCAATACTGGGGAAATATCTACTGTTATGGAAAACTGAGTTGCTCTTCAATGCAAGGAATACATTGAAGTTACTTTTTACAGAGCTTCAAAAAAGATTTTTGTTATCGTTTGGAAAATCATGGAAAGTATTAATTTTCAGTAGCATCCCTCACCACTGATTTACTTCGTAAAAGTTCGGGATAGGTGGGGTGGGGGATGGGAACCTAAAGCTTCTGTAAAGTCCTACATTTCTGAACCAAGATGCCCATCCACATTAAGCGTGTACTGTGTTGCAGTAAATACCATTCAGACTTGCTTTGCTGGCAAGGGGAAGACTCGCCGTTCGAAACACATTCTAGAAACTAATGGCTTTAACAAATTGTAATTTTTACTATATTCATGGGAAATTAGCTATTGCGTAGACAAACTGTTTTACGACTGTAATTCCTGAAAGAAGGTGGCACTCTTCAACCATTGTGCTAGATTTGCGTAGATTTTAGGTCTATGATTTCAACCTCAACATAAAGATCGGAAAGATAATTTTGTAGCTTCTGTCTTCCACAGATGTATACTTTTTATACCTAATATCTTCACTAAATGGCAGGATAATGCATCCACTTCTAATGCAGAACTACCTCTCTAGGGCCTCTCGGGTCCTGCTTGTCGGGTGAAGCCATTTAAAACACTATCTTGGACAGCTTTGAAATAATGAAGGAATCCAAAATAACGTCACACGATTTTAGTGCTAGGGTAAGTGAGCTGGGTTTGTTCAATGGTCCCAGTATAAGATTAGCTCCACTTCCCCACCCTATTAAAATGTTTCTTGTAGGAATGTTTAAAACCTACAAGCACTGCTTTGTGCCTGCTAAAACGCCCTCTCACCCCAGCAACATGTTTGAATGGAAGAGTAATTTTTTTAAGTGAAAATATTTGCAATACATTTTTGTATGTACTATTGCCCATGTAATTTATTAACTTAGCAAATAACACAACATTCCTTGTTAAATAGGCTTTTCTGACATTTCTTTCCACGCTCTACATTTTCTTTCTGCTCCATTTGGCTGGGGCCCTCATGCCCCTCTCCTGTTATTTCTAACTACCCCTTTATGTACTGAAAAATTCATTGTGGTTTTAATGGTATTCTTAGTTAACTTATATATTTACTGGGCCGACTACTTTGAACTAATTACATTAATTCATAAACAGCAACATTACTTCCTTTAGTCTTTCTAGTAATAACACATTAGTACCTAGTGATGAACCTCAAAGCCACCTATTTCCACTGTCCGCTTCATATATTTAGTCCTTTCAGCTTATCATTTCCACCAATGCCATTTAGTTTTGTGGAATTTTGTGCCACGTTTCTATACAGTGAGGGCTGCATTGCAGCATCTGCTGTCGGGAACCCAAAGCCAGCTCCATCATTGTGTGTGAAATCTTCCTGAGTGATGTAATCTGTCGAGATTGCAACTCTGTTGAAAAGGAAGGTAATTTCCTCCTTGAAGAAGATGCAAAATGTCTAGAGTTTGATGGCAAGAATATATATCGTTCTGGTGTATTTTCTTAGACTTCTTGTTAAGATGTCGTAACCTTGCTCCCAGACTATCTCGTGGAGTAAATGTTTATGCATAACATGGGCATTGAAGCAGCTAAACAAACAGTTTTAGGCCAACGTCATTGCCTGGCCTCAAAATAACCATGTATATGCACAGATAGATTTGGACAAAAAGTCTGAATCCCAAGAAGAAATAATCTACCCCCATTCGATGAGAGGAACCTGTTTGGCCCTCCTCTGTTAAAGTCTACCAGCATAACCTGGTGGACATGGCCAAATTGCAAAAGTGTGATTAACACATCAGACTGGCAACTAGTTAAGGGCTGTGTCTTTCAAGGCTAGTTTATCCTTTAAAGTTGGGCTTAATGTAGCTCCCTCTCATTCCTCATGGTTGCCCCCATGTCAAAGAGGTGTACCAGGAGAAAAACAAACTCTGACTGTCCAGACCACAATGGAGATTAAGATGTCCCCATGCTTTGATATCATCCTTGATCACTTCTTCCCCCGTTAATTTCCTATAAATATTTGGAGTTAGTGACTCTTACTTTAGACTCGACAAGAGCCAGTGTTAACTTAAGGAGGATAGTAGGGTACTGATTGCTCTACTTCCTTTAAAGGAGAAACGGCAGAGTACTTGGCCTCTCTTTTTATGCTGTTGTACGCTTCTTTCCTTTCCAGCAGTTTAAGATGATGACTTGAGCTCAGGTCTTTGAAGCTGTCAAAGCTAAGACTGGCTATGTTCAGTGGACCTGGATACTGTTCTGTACAAACGTCAGCAGTGCCCCTACTTCTTGTTGGGGAAACAAGAATTACCAATACATATTTCTGCACATTAGCCCAAATGAAGCCCAAGATCTTGGCCCAGGGACCTTCTTTCTTCAGTTGTAGTGATTTCATTTCTACTTCTCTCTTGGCAATTGCCTGATGAGGTTGAGAAAGTGGATATCCAGGCATTCTATTCTTTATTGGACTTTTAGAGCCCTACATTACGTTCTCCATGTTGCCTCCAAAAAGCCATTGGAGCCAGTTTCTTTTTACTTCAAAGGCCTATTCTGCCCCAAAGAGTATTAAGCACCTGCCAGACTGTGGATCTATAACTTGAAAACCCTGTGCTGACTTAAACTAGCAGCAGTAGCCACCTCTGTACACATTACGTTCTAGTATTAGGACCATCCGGCATGGTGGGTGAATCACCAAACCAATGCCTATATGTGCTTACTGCCGAGATACCTCGTAGAGCACTTAGATTAGTTGATGGGCACCTAGTGCTGACCTGAAATCACTGGTCCTTAGTGCTAACCTTATACATAAGCAGTGCTGGGTCAACATAATGTGACAAGTAAAGGCTGTGTGGGAATATATCAGATTCTCAGGATTCCCTTAGAAGCAAGCAGGATGAGTGAATATTGATAGGAAAGGGGGCAATCTGATTAGAGATCTTGAGGCTAGCGTACTTTTGAGGGTGACTATATTGAAACGCTGGTGAGGGATGGATGGGGATATGTAATAGTCCTCCTGGCTGTAAGTGAATGTTGCAGATGACCTAAGTTGTATGTATGGGCATGACTTTGCAGAGTATGCTAAAATACGGGAACCTGTTAATATTGTTAGTTCAAAAGCTTGTTGCAGTTTGTAATAGTTCTAAAGTTTCACTGAGATTGATGGGCAGATTTTGCATTTTGGAGTGGAGGCGTATTTGTAAACCTGCCGTATGATGTTGGGGTGTGGGCAAGTTGGGGTTGTTTGTTCTTGAACTGGATTTGCAAAGGTGTTTTTGGAAAAACTAGGTGTGTAGTGATAGTATTTTTCTTAATTTCAAGTTTGCTGGATGTAAGAGGTAGGCTCAATATGTTAATATAGAATGTCAATAGCATGGTCAGTAAGGTGATGAGGGGAATGGTAATTGCATTGCTACAGCTGGGATGCTCAATTTTAAATTTTAAGCTGTTAAGTTTAAAGGTTCCAGAAAATTTGATTATTTTGGGCCACAAGTGGAATTCATCCCTGGATTAGTCTAGGGGAAAGGAGACCTCTAAAATCTGTACTTGGTGGCAGGGGGGCAGGGGGCTTTGGGTGATGTCTGGTTCAGAAATCCTAGAATGAGTTTGCAGTGGCCTTGGGTTTCATGGAGGTCTGGATCACCAAACACAAGAGGGAAACTCCGTATTCATATTATCTAGTGCACAGGTATCTTATTGTAGATTGGATTTTGTCACCCCCTGGATGGTTTTAATAGATGCAGGTACATAGAAATCTTTACAAGAGGAATATTGAATAATGCCGGTTAGAACAATGGAACATTCATAGGAAAAACTTGAACATTCTATGTCCAAGAAAATGCATCTCTTCAGAGAAGAGTTGTGGTGCTGCGGCAAGGGCGACTGACACACGATGCTGGGGCTCACGGATCGATCCCCAGCACCGCTGGCAGGTCAGCCTAGCACCATGTGACTCTGGGCAATAGCTCGCTTAATCTTCCCGACGGCCCCCAGTGCCGGGATACCTCTGGGTAGCTGTGCGCTTTACAAATACTGGATTTACATTTCAGTTGGAGCATTATTTGGGAAGCTTATTAGGCAGTTATGAAAGGGCTGATTGTTGCACTGGTCTTGAGTAAAAAGAAAGGCTGGAGTATTAAGCAGTTGGACGTAGAAGTGGTACAGCTAGTGAAAGCTTGTGGGGTGGGTATATATTTTGAGTAGAGACCACTGGCAACGATGCAGGAGCAATAATATAGGCTCCTAATAGCAGATGAAACAATGACTCAGTTTATCTTTACGGACAGATTTATTTATTTTTTAAATCTGGAAGCAAGGGCCTAATTATTGACACGGTTGAGCAAAAAGTAGGTGGACAATGGATACATCTCAGAAGTTGTTCATAGTGGTTGTTGGTTAATTGTAATTGAGAGATGATGAGGGTGTTTGCTAAATATTTGAATTTCATGTCTCTAGGCATGATCCGACTTATATGAAATCATAGAATTTGTTGGAGTGGTCTCAATACAGAACCTTAATGATGTAGAAGGAAGTTTATTGGATAGCGAGATCACAGAGAATGAGGTCAGAGTTGTGCTTTTATACCAATGGTCTGGAAGGTCTCCAGGCCCCAACAGCTTTTTGGTGAAATTATGGCAATAAATTACCAAACTGCCCCTTATTGCACAAAAAAAGCCTTCCATGACATGGTAACACATTGGAAACTATCTGAAGTCCTCAAATTGGCAACACTAACTTTAATTCATAAAGACAAACCCCGGCATAGATGTGACTCCTTTAACCTGATAAACAATATTGAGAATAAAATCCTCGTCAAACCTTTAGCAAAATAAATGCTTGCGGTGGTGTAGAGACTGTCAGAATGCGTCACAATATATGTCCAGTAGATGCCACTATGTTTAATCTTGGGATAGTTATAAACTGCTTACATATATCAAAATGGGTGACTAAACCTTGGACAATAGTATCATTGGATGCAGAATAGCCTTTCGTGTTTTTAGTCTGGACTAAGATGGGTCTGTGCCTAATGATAGCCTTGAAAGACTCCTCTGCAAGTCACCGAAAGCATCTGTTAATTTTTTCCAGTCAGAAAGGATGTACCATGTAGGGAGACCTTTTGCCACCAATCCTTTTGCCTTGATCCTGGGGCCAGTGGCTTGTTGAGTAAGGAGGGATGCTTTAGTCAAAGGGGTTAGATGAGATTCAGGTTTCACCATAAACTGGGAAAAGTACGTTACTGAATAAATGGTTGGTCACCTGTACCACCACCAAGAGCTTCCTCTCTTAGGATTGAAATGGGGGATTTCAAATATTTACGATAAATGATGAACTTCTACAAGTGTAACCTTGAAAGACTGTTGGACCATTTCGGAAAGAGACCACCAAATACTGGGAAGTAATACGGTCTTTAAGGTGGTTAAGCTCTTAGACATTGCAAAATACCCTATTCTGTGTTTCTGACAGTTTTTGTTTTAGGGGGAAGGGGAAGATTTCTTTTGTAGTGTAGTGGGAGGGGGATCACCTACCGATTTACTCAGTACTTTGTGGAGGGATATATGATGAGGATATCTTAAGTCCAAAGTTGCATAGTTACTACCTGGAGGCAAACTCTGTAGTCCTCAATGAATGAGTGTTTAAGGTGCACACACGGAGCTGCTGCAGGGAATGGATTAACACGAAACGGATCTAGCGGTCACTACCCCGCAGACCAAAACCCTAAGACGCAAGCTCATGGGGCATGCAACTATTAAATAAAGTGGACCTCAAAAGGTCATATTGTTGCTTTTTCATACCTCATTTGGGCCCAGTCAAGCCCCGAGGAATAAACCAGGCAGCGGATTTTTGCTATCAGGTTTTAGGACTATAGGCTTACAACATATATTCAAGAATTGAGTATTTTTAGTATTGACTAACAGAGGTCCTGAGGAGTAGGCAGGAGGGGTCTGCCTATGAAACATGTCATGTCGACCAAGTAGACAATACGTTTTGGTCTGCTTATCTACCCCTTTTTAACTTTTCCAGCCAGCGAAACCATTAAAATTAATTTTTTCAACTAGCCAGGGAATTTTTAATTTTTATTTTTCTTCACAACATTCACGTGCATAGGTCCCTACACCCCTATCACTTATCACTGTCCTTACACTACACATAGCCTATCATCATTAATCTAAAGTGCTCCCGCGTAGTTCGTAGCACGCCCCGCCCCGTAGAGGGACGGGAAGACCCCTATGATGAAGCATGACACTATGGGATTCATAGTGTGTGAGGGGTATTTTAAAAGCACATAGTGCTCTCTTCCTGCCAACTGCAGAGAGGGCCTCTCTAACCCACAAGACAGTTGGTCTTCACGAAAACTCAAAAAACCAATAAAATAATCACTTCTATCACTTTGATCGAATCCCATTGTTTATATACAACGTTCAGGAGGGTGATTTTATCACTACTGCCTCTTACTTACTCAATTGTTTTTTGGATCGCAGCATTAAACCTCACTGAGAATTAGCAGTTAAAAGAACGACTAGGATGGGCTTCACACATTTAATGGCGTTAGTCGACTACATCTTTGTCAGGTCAAGCAGAAGTTGTAGTAAAGGTTTGAGAAGAGGCAAGTACCATCAACTGAATGAGAGGTGGGTAATCTTGAAAGAGAACCCCCATTATGGACTGTGAATTACATAAAAGAAGTTTCCATGCTCTGGATTTATTGGAGTGGAATGGTTGGGGCAAGGAGGGCAATGTTGTTTTTTCCACACCTGAGTGTAAGGTTGGAAGTGTCTAAAATGTATTTATGTACTTATAATCGTATTACCTCTAAGCAAGTATCTCATGCCAAGTGAAGGTCCCCATCAGTACAAGCCACTAGAAAAGGCTTACCGCATTATGCTCTGGGAATCCTTTAAAACAGTGTTACGCGATAGAGCACAAAATATCATTGCCTACCACAAACGACGCGAACTTCAGGAGCTCCTGACATTAGGAAGTAGGCTGCTAGAGCTTGAAAACAGTGGGGCCCCTACATTACACACACTCAGTCAGATTGATATTACTAGAAGAGAATACCAAGCATTGGCCATGAGAGAAGTGCGGACACACCGGCTTGCTGTACAACATCGTTTATATGAAACTGGGGACAGAACGGGTAAACTATTGGCATGGCTTGGTAGGAAGGAACAAGACTCTAGATGGGTCGCATCCATAAGTGAAGCAGACAGTCACTACACCACACCACAAGACATCTCCGAGGCCTTCGCCCGATACTATACAATACTTTATGCGGCCCAAGTGAGTGTTAGTGAAGCACAAATAACCGAATACCTTGAAGATATAGAGCTCCCCTGTCTTTCCCCAGAGGAGACAGAGGCTCTGGATGTAGACCTTACACTGGAATAAATAACAGAAGCCATTAATAGATTAAAACTGGGGAAAAACCCCAGGTCCCAACGGTCTCCCGGGAGAATTCTTCAAGAAACACAATATTCTTCTAGCACCACATCTACTCACGTTGTTCACAGAATCCAGGGATGCTGGGCTGCTCCCCGCCGATCTTAGAGCAGCAACAGTGGTAGTGATACATAAGGCTGGGAAGTCCCCTGATGACTGTGGTTCTTATCGCCCCATATGATTGTTAAACATTGAAACTGAAATCTTAGCTACTGTTTTAGCCATGCGCCTCACAAAAGTAATTACTGCGCTAATTCACGATGACCAGTCCGCCATTTTGCCAAAACGCACCACAATCTACGAAGGGTGGCCAATTGGATTGATACCATTAAAGATTGGGTGAGTGCACATCTACTCCTCTCCCTAGATGCTGAAAAGGCATTTGATACCGTTCATTGGCCTTTTATGATGCATGTTTTGGAGAAATTCAGGTTTGGTCCGGGCTTCCAAGCTTGGATTGCACTGTTATATACGAAACCCTAAGCCCGAGTCAGTCAATGGGGCCCTATCACAGACCAGGCCAATTAACAGGGGCAATAGGCAGGGTTGCCCCATTTCCCCTTTACTTTTTGCTCTCATCCTGGAGCCCCTTGCCTGCGTCATCCGGACCTCCCTCGGGTTAGGTGGTTTGTAGATGATGCTAAACTGCTTGATGAAGAACGCATATCTTTAAATGCAGATGATATCTTGCTGTATGTGACCGACCTGGGTGGGACTCTTCCTCAAATCCTCCAGATTTTTTTAACTATATGGGAGACATGCTGGATACAAAATCAATTGGAATAAATCGACCCTCTATCCAATCACTAGGAGACCTGATCCTCAATTATACCCCGAATGTATACCTTTGTCACAGGAGGGCTTCATATACCTCGGTCTCTATATCACCGCAAATGTAACTGAGAACCTAAAACGTAATGTCAAGCGAGTCTGTCTTAACTTTCAAAAGGACGTCAAGAGATGGCGCAAACTTCCCCTCACCATTATGGCCATGTATAAAATGATTACCCTTCCTCAGTTGCTCTATGTGCTGCAAAATACCTACTGTAAAGTTCCAGACACATTGTTCAATCAAATAGATAGTGAACTGCGCTTGCTCTTATGGGATAGAGCCTCCCCACTGGTGGCACTCTGCACCTTGCAGAGCGGTCAATACAACGGGGGCCTAGCCCTCCCCGACATTAGGGCATACTACAGGGCATCCCATCTTATTGTCTTTAACAACTGGATTCATATAAGAGGAGACCAATCGCAGGCTGGAAAGACTACAATTTCAACAACATATATTCTTCCATTATTTATATGGAGGTAAGGGCAGCAGTCAACTTCCGGCAACCCAGAGAGCGCTGGAGGTGTGGAAAAGTGCATAGAGACAAATGCAGTGGGACAAGAAACGTACCAGAGAGACCCCTTTATGGGAAGGCAACAGACTGCCTGAGATTGGGAAGCTTTGTGGTTTTAAAAAATGGCACCTAATAGGCATTTCCAATGTAGGAGACCTCTTAGAGAGGGGAGTGATGGCCCCATTTGAAACACTCACAGATAGGTACCAACTCCATGATACACAGGTGGCGGACGGATTGGAAGAGGAGATTACCTGAATATGCCCCGTTAGAAGGTCGCCTCTTGCAGGAGGAGATTCCGATTAAAGCTGTTTCGTATATTTACAAAACACTACTCAATACTCGGACAAGATTGGCCAGCTGCGAACGAAGTGGGAAAAGACCATGGGAGTAATAGAAGATATAGACTGGGAGGCCGCTATCATGCATCCACGGGAGGTGGCGATCAAACGTAGGTTACTCCTCATCCAATACAAAATTCTACATCGAACATACTTCGATAGAGTTCGACTTCATAGAATAGGGAGAGCGGATAATCAAAAATGTCTTGGATGCCAGGGGGTGGATGGCACTTTTATTCATACTTTATGGAAATGTACAGAAATCCAGGGGAAGGATTGTGAGTGAACTCAATAACATCCTTTTTTTTTTTTTTTTTTTTTTAAACCTTTATTCAGCTTAGGAACAGTACACAGCGTCTGCCTACAACCACTACGGGCCGGCCGCCATGACATACAGAAACAATACAGGTCATCGTAATAGGCGGAAAGCTAAAACAATAGTGCTACAGCGCATCAATAGCAAACGTAAGAAGGATCATGCAGGTTTCATTTTCTCAAAGTTAAAGAGGATCGTACGTTTAGATCAGAGCCGAGAAGGGCGGGCCCCACGACATAATATCAAGCAAGGGACCGCAACAATTAAAGTCATGCATAAAACATTGCCAACGGCATACCCGAACAATATGTCACATTCCGCGCCCTGTGGGCCCACCCAAGCGACATATAACTTCAGGATAGTGAGCAAACGAAGCCACAAAAGTGGAACAGGGAAGGGCACATTTTATAGCAGGAAGAAAGGATCCGGCGTCATACAACAATGTGACCGATATGGGGAACAAGCCGCGTAGGAGGAAAGCACTCACCACAATTTCGTCAGGAAGAGCAGGCAGGAGAGGCATACAGGCAACAGTCACATACTGTCAGCAACGCCGGACACACAAAATATCAAAAGCCGTGCGAACCTCAGAGGCACAAAGTGTAAAACCCACCCAAAAGGAACACCACCCAGCCCCGGGCCCCATCCAAACACACGGGAATAAGAAAAATACAAAAAAGGAGAAAAACGAAGGAAGAAAAAGGAGACCGCAAAGAGCAAAAGAAAAAAAGAGGGCCATAGGAATATAAAACAATACATAACAACATCCCCCCACCCTGCACCACTGCGTGTGACTACGGCCCACCCCCCGGCAGCGTGCCTGTCGCCCATGGAAACCCGAAATATAGGGAACAAAAGAAGAAGAAAAAGAAAAGAAAAATTATTACACACAAGTGAAACCGGAGGAGGGCCAAATTAACGCCGCTCAAAAGCGACCAACAGGATACTCGCGGCCGCCCAACCCATGAACCCCAATGAAAAACAGATCCAGCGTCCAGGTCCCCCGTCTAAACATCACAGTCCCAGTAAACAAACAGCAGAAAACTAAGTGAAAAGGATTGTCAACCTTGTCCCTGACGATCCAACGTGGCAGCAAAAGTCGAAAAGAAAACCGCCCACCAGAGTAACTGGAACCGCTGCAAATGCCATGGCCGGACAGGGCATCGTACACAAAGGTCAGTCCAACACAAAGTCATGCGGGTCATCGGCGAACCATGAAAAGCGGTGCGCAATAACAGTCCTCCAGAAGTGAACAGCGGGAGCAGAAGCGGCGCATCCAGGACACCAGAGGAAGAATCGGCAGCAGGTCCAGAATTAAGTGTAAGACATGGCGCCCAATGCTGACCTCCCCTCAGCAGCGCCAGTCCAGGATTCGCACCTTCCTCCATGATGGTTGCAAACAGCGTCGCCGCGGTATTCAATTCCCGCACCTCCAGCGTCTCAAAGCACATCGGAATAGGCAGCTCACGGTGCTCGGGCACAGGGTATGGCGAAGCACTCTGCATGCGTTCCCCATCTCGGATGGTGGCGGATAGCGTAGACAAAATGGAGTCCAAGCGGTCCCCCAGGACCCGGGCGTGACCTACCCACGTAGTTCGCAAAGCAGCCAGGGCGCCCAGAATCGAAGCGATCTGGAGGGGAGCCTCCGGAGAGGAAGATAATGCAGCTCCACGCAAACGAGGGTCGACGACCAGGGCCGGTCCTCGAGACCCCATGCTGGCATCCCCTTTCGGCAGTCCGTCATCACACGGGCGCCCCGGCAAGAACAGCGAGGTCACAGGGACATGGGCAGCAAGGTCCATACCAGAGCGGCACACGGGCATAGTGTGCACTTGGCCGAGGTAAATACCTCAGTAGTTGATGAAGCCACCCAGTACAATCACAGAGCACTCGGCGCAAAATGGCCCCCCCTCACTGCTCCGCAAAGGGAAGGAACAGGGGGATACAAAGTAGCACCAGCCGCCGTGAGCCAAATCAAGTGCCGAGGTGAAAATGAAGGAAAGCGCGTCGCTGCAGATAGTCTAAGCGGTCGCTGCGTCCCGTTGATCGACTCCGCACCGCCGTCCGTGGCCGTCGTCATGGTGGCCGGAGCACGTCCGCCCCAAGAACAAAGAGAAGGACACCGCCATCAACAGCAGAAAGGAAACCGGGACACTCGATCAGTTCCGCCGAAGGGAGAACATCGGGAGACACACCGCTGGAATCAGCGCAACTTCCCGGGTCCGATACCGCTCCAGGAAAAACGGATGGGTGACAGGATGTGCAGCGGTACGGAGGGAAGAAGAACGAGGTGGCGGAGCCAAGAGTTTAGGCGGCCATCATGTTTCCAGGCTAGGCTCCTCCCTCTCAATAACATCCTTGACATTCAACTTGAAATGGAGCCAAAATATCTTCTACTAGGTGTCTCAACAGACGTAGACATCCCACAGCGAAAATTAATTTTAGCTAACTTGGGATTGGTGGTGGCCAAGCGAGATATATAGCGAAGCACTGGGGAGTGCAACAAGTACCCACACTTAAAGAATGGAGTGCATGCCTAGACTTGTATATGGTGGCAGAACACGTGACATATAAAGCTAGGGGCTGCCCTCGGAAATTTAAGAAAATATGAGCACCATGGATGAAATACTACAGATTAGAATTGGAAGGGAAAACAGAGGAAGGGGGAGCTCAGCTCGAAGGAGGTTGGAAGGTCCTTGAATGATGTATTCTATGTTCCTACTGAGGCCACACTGGCAGTTTGCAACTTAATTCTATGCTCCATACAACACTAGTTCTTTTGTGTCATTCAATGTAATGCTTTGCAATGGACATTTATTGTGAACATATACCAGACGAAACTACAATGGACTATCCAATATTATATGTCCAGTATTCATGATATGTTTTTCATGTTATTTTCTCGCTATAAAAAAAGAAAAAGAAAAGGCTTACCCCTACAGAGATGGTGTCAACAACTATATCCGTGACCTACAAAATGCAGAATAGCCATGCTCAGCATTCATTAGCAAAGCTAAATGTTAAGTGGTAAAATGATGGAAGGAAAGTAGAAGAAGGCGACTTGCTGGAAGTAATGGTATATCCCAGAGAAGTAGTGATAATGGTGCATTCAGACCCATCAAATCCTACATAGAACATATTACTCTAGAACACAACTCCTCAAACCTTTGGCTCTGTCAACTCCTTGGTCTGCTTGATAGAATGTGAACACATTATAACATACCCTGTAGCTGTACCCAAGAGACAATTTTTCTGTAGTAAGGTGAAACGAGAATTTGCATGAGGTTGTGGGTACTTCACTCAAACTGCCTCTTACGTGACCTGTTCAGTATTTGTGGTGATATTGTGACTATATGGTACTGCAAACTGTTTACAGATTTAGCAATTTCTGTGGCCAGGAGGAACATAGCCAAGAAGTGAGGTAGTAGGTTGACTGTGGCATTGGAAATCTGGAGCAAAAATCTCAACAAATGATTGGAAGCAGAAAAGAGGACATAGGATAGTCTGAATGTCCTGGCAAGTTTGAAAACGTATGGGGCATGGCGTATTGGCTATTACCCGGATTTAGGAATATATATTAATCTGTTGCTAGACTGTTGATAATAAATGGGAGGCATGTGAAATCTACCTAAAGGGGTGTGGAATTTAATAAAATATCTACATGTCCATGGGGCAGGTTGCTTCATAAATCTACTTGTCCTGTAACAAAATCCACTTGTCCCTTTTGCGCCATGTAATGCGGCTACAAATTATGGCAGCAATCTCATTATTTAAGAGCACTGAAACAGCCTCTTCGATTATGCCAGGGCTCCTTCCAGAGTAGGGTTTGAATACTAGCAACTCCCTTATGTTGCCACCTTTCCGCAGATCTACAGACTGGGGCTGAAGGTAATGGTAAACAACAGTTCCAGGGTTAGAATACCCTTTTATGTCTGTGCAAACCTACTAATTTGCACGTTTTAAGAGTTTTTACCAACTCTTCTCTAATCTTTTCTCATACTGAGAGAGGTTGAAAATTTACTTGGCAGACATAAAACTTCCAGGGTTGGGACAAAAGTGGTTGGAGGGAAAGTGAACTTGCAAAGACTCAGATTTTTGCATGAGCTAATCTACACCTGCATATTTGCTCATGCTAAAATGCAGTTCATAAATATTTTCTAGGAGTATTATTTCTTGGCCTACTTCTGTACAGTCTTGTGAATTCACGAAAGCTGTATATCTGCACTTAATGCAAGGACATGGGTGCACTAATGAGTATTAAACTGTTTACACTGTTTTATTATGAATATTTTTAGGAAATACTATCATACATCAACACATTTGACTAAATGATGCTGCAAAGAGATGGTACCTAAAATTTGATAGTAGCTTAGCGAAATATGTTTGCCTTTTTGTTTGTGAACATTTTATTTTGAAACCAAAGAATCATCAATCTTGCTCTCAAGCTTCGGCAGATATTTGCATCTAATTAGAGAGCATTCTGGGAGCATTAGACATAGCCTCATATTGCTAATATTGAAAACGTGGTTACACATTTCTATACTGGAACCACTGTCCATAGTGCAGACTGAGCTTACACCATTTACTCTGTTAATATTGTCCTAACTGCAGGCTACTCCTTTCCCTGATCCATAATATGGTACTCTAAACTGGCAGCCAAGGGGTTTGTGCTGTAGGGGGTTGGGCCTACTTTTCCCAAGGACAAAATACACATGAAAACTTGTTGCCCTTGACCCCAAACAATATGTCCCGGGCGTCGGGCTATAGGAATTCTACATCCCATTTGGTATATTAAAATCACGGTGTAGCTGCAAATCTCTGTTTGGTCATTTGATTATTTAATCTGTTTCAGCCGATAAACAACGTTTGCCCCGAAACTATCTTCCCGCATGGAATCACAACGCGGTCGTTACCACGACTGCGTTGTGAGAACGCATACTATTATTAGTCGGAACAGCGACTTGCAGGGGGGGGGGGGGGGGGAGGAGAAGGTGTTGGATTTAAAATCCAACACCTTCCCTAGTGCCCCCACTGATTGGAGTTGGAATAGTAAATTAAACTATTCAAACATCCAGCGCCCCCCCTTCGCAAGTCATTGTTCGGAATTGAGGGGTAATGGTATGCGGAATCACAATGCGGTCGTGGTAACGACCCCGTTGTGATTTCCTGCGGGAAGCAACACTGCGGGGTAAAGAGACGTATTCGTTTCAGCCACTACAAATGCACACTACAAGGCTGTATTTGTTTCATGTGTATTTGGAGGGGGCATAAATGTGAAAAAACCTAATTAAATATTAAAATAAAGGTAAGGTGACAAATTGAAATGATCTAAAAATTGGTCGGAGAGTGGACAACAAGATCGTAGAAAATAGGAGGGAAAAAGCAGTAGTATGAGGGACAAAAACTGGAAATTTGTAGCAGTGAAATACCCCCAAAAAAGACCATTTAAGCAGATCAAAATGAGTTGTCCAGAATACAAAGTGGAAAGAGTGGTCAAACCACAGTAAGTGCCTTTTGAAAGCGGGTTAAGGGCCTTATTATAATTTTGGTGGTGCGGGAGCGGGATGGCACTGCCAAAACTATGTTTGAACCACCAGCCAGATTAGGAGTTTTCTCCTGTGTGGTGGGCCGTTCTATGGCGTTCCCAGGGCAGTGCCTTTATTTCGCACTGTAATTGTACTGTAACTAGAACGTCAAAGTCAGTTCCTGCATGGCATGGACCTTTGCAGTCCATGCCATGCAGGTACTGATGTGCATGCATGCAGGGGGGGCTCATGTTGTTCCCCCATGTGCATCCACATGGCGTGACTTTGTTTCCTCACATCCATACTTTGCATGGCGGTTGTACTGCCATGAAAAGTATGGCGGTGAGGAAACTCGCAATATGGCAGGGCTGCAGCAGCCCGCCAAGCATATTGCGACCTCAGGACCGCCGTGCAACTGCCAGGGAACGGCGGTCCCTGGGTGGCTTAACCGCCCTAGTCATATTAGGCAGTCTGGAGACTGCCACTGGGAGTCTGGCAGTCTGTGGACCTCCAGACCCATAATAAGGCCGTAAGGCATGTCATGAAAGTGGCATTTTAAATAGTGGTGCAGAGAACCAATGGTAGTGAATTTCGATCAGATTGCCAAATATTGCAATTATTTGAAAACCGGGTTCCAGTGGAATTAATTTCGTATTGCAGAGTTAACCCCCCGAAATGTTCATTTCTGTTAGAGAGTGATCTTTTTTTGGCAATCTTTTAAATTGATCTAGTTTCAATTGGAACACGCACTGTTAACCTCTAATCGTACTTCAACATTCTGTCAAAGTGTTGTGCCTGTAACCTGAATACAGTCTATGGTGTTGCAGGAGTCGATGTAAGGTTGTACTGAGATGTTCCAATAAACTAATTTTTAGAGTGTTAAAGTACAGTCTTTAATGATCTACAGGGTATGAGGAGGGTGTGAGATGTGAGTATTCTGGATTAGCTTCACATGCACCTTTAAGCTGACACCTCACCTGCACTCCTGTCATTTCATCCTGCAAGTACAAACTTCTGTGACGCTTGATATCTTGTGAACTCTTCTGGAGTTCTGCATACCAAGTGAACACACACACATAAGCTACACTTGGCATCAGGTAGACAGCACTCCCACCTCATTAGGAAATGGTGCCTTCTGGTCGGCGCTCATTGCTCAGATACCTTGAAGCTTTGATGTGGTATCTCTTACAACTTTAGCCAAGTGGTGTCGCTTACAACTAAATAATTCAGTTAGTAAGCAGCTCAGAAAATTAAACAATTAAAACTCGGGTTTGTTGCACTACCTCAGTGTATGTTGTAATGTAATACACATTCAGCTGAACCGGAAAATCTGTACTGAGCAGATGTTTTTCCCCCCACTTTAGTGAGAAGCTGATTCAGAACTTCAGAGTTGACCACCTTACATTTCAGCCATTTTAGTTAGTTTAGTTACTTTTTTCCGTAATAACAAAGGTCCGACCTAGTCTCGCCAGCGTTATTTAACCGAAACTAAATAAATAAAGAAAAATGCATGTGTACATACATGGAGGGCCTTGGGTCCCATTTTCATTTATTGATCCATTTAATTTTCATTCACATTTTGTTTATGCCCACACAGCATACTTACAGCGTTGGTAATTAGTCGGTCAACTTTGTGACTGAAAGCATTCTACCTGATCACATGTGCCTAAAAAGAAGAACTGGGCTGTACCAGAACTGATGAAACAATCATTTACTTTATATATGCTTTTTTCGGTTCATTCTATATTCTTTTCTTATTATTTTTTCAGCCATCCCTATGTGCTTAAATTACCTTATAAGATTATAGTAATTCATAGCCAACATTACTTTTTCTTTCGGGTCCTGTAACAAGTATTACCTGGCTGCCTGGAAGTAGCCGTAGTGTTCAATTAAAATTGTATGTATTGGTTATTTTATTTATGCATTTATGAGCATATGTCTGCCATGTTTCATCAGCATGTTTTTTGTTTCCCTTTTATTTTTAAGGCATATGACTGCAATAAAAAACAAAATAACACCAGTTTGCCAGTGCCAGAAGTATAGGCTTTGCCAGTGCGTGTTCAACTTTGAGCTTATAGTGCCAGCAAGTGGAAAATTCGTATAAGATGGTCTTTCATAGTGACACAAGTTGACACTGACTAATTCTGAACGTAAACCAATTCTTCATCAACCTTTTTCATTGAATTGATTCTCTTCCCTTGTGATTTGACCCCTTCTTTAGTCGGTAGTGTATCTGCCATGACGGTGTGGCTTTTTTGCCATCATAAGCTGTAACAAAGATCAGATGTTATGGAAGAAATCCTGTTTTACAAAAATATGCTCTCGAGTCTATGGTCTTCCAAATGATTGATATATTTTCTTCATGGAGTTCAAAATATGGTGGCCCCCACCACGAAATTGCCCTATAATAGGGTCTGTCCAATTTGGCATTAAGGTCCAGAAGCAGTACATGGGACTTACAGCACTCTGACTTTAAAACTCATTCTAATTTTAGATGTGTTAATTTTCACCGTCCGTGTACTCATTGATCATATTTTTACAAACCATGTCTATGTATCTGAGGGATGCGTCATATATGTACCTGTCTGATATGTGGGAATTATTGAAAAACCACAAACTGAGAACACATTGAACAAAATCAAATCATGGAAAACTAATTTTAAGGAATAACTATTTTAAATAAATTCAAATTAACTGCAAATGTAATGGGAAAGTTTTAAAGAAAATATATTATTTTAGGGAAAAATCCGATATTACATTATACTTGGATGGACTTCAGCAGGGGGTAGTGAGTTATTAGGGATAAGGAATGGATGGAGTGTATGGGTGTGTTGAGTTTTTTTTTAGGGAACCCAGATGGGTGGAGTTTATGGTTGGTGAGTTTTTAAGATTCAGTTATTGGTAAAGTTAAGCGATGGTGAGTTTTTTTAGGGGAAATAAATGGGTAGTGTCTAGGGGTTGTGGGTGGATCAAAGGAGATTGAGGGCTCAAAGGAAAAGCATTTTAAGTGATTGACAATATAAAGGAGATGGATCTGAAATAATGTCCCTTGAACTAATGCACTGCAATAAATACCGACAACAAAAGGTTTCTGAAAGTAAGACCTGCGGCCATTGCATTTACACCTTAAAAAATAAGCATGTAAAAGGCAATTTTGAAAAATATATATTCCATGAGCTTCATGAAATGTTGAATTCCATTCATCCTGCAAATTTCCATTAAACAGTTTTAGTGAAATCGTTTCTCTGTAATGGGTTTAAATGAAATCGTTTTCCTATGAATTCACATACAACCACACAATGGAAAAAACAGCACCAGTAAACCATACCAAGACATTTAAAGGACACTTGGGATGCCTCCTATTCATTAAAAGTGCCCCTATCAGTTAGGCAGGGAAATGCATGTTAAAGCAAACTGCACATTTTTGTTTTTTTATACAATGCACTTTAGCTGTCTTCCCATACCATGCTTTTCTTCCTATGCCAAGAACGATGAGGGTCTAAAAAGAAAGAAATGAATGAATGGTAAGTGGTGTGTACAAGAATCAGCTGGATAAAGTAATGCCGTTACTAAAGAGGACAATATTCGATAGAATTGCTTGCAAAAAATGAGTGATGTAATACAAACCTCTCCTGTGTCTTTCCCTAACAAACTGTGCAGGAGTTCGTGAACAAACGCTGCTTGACACCTCCAAATTGTAACCTGCATCATCCTATATAGTTGATGTACCACACCCTTCTGACTAGGGATGCAACCTTATCTGGTTGAAAACAAGTGATGCATCTAATGGTGTGAAATAACAGTAGCTTCTTCCAGCAAAGTGAACATCTGACCAGTTTTGCAATTGTGCCCTAAACACCACAGAATCAGGCTAAAGAACTGGATACAAGTACTGCCTCCAACCAGGCCTAACCACCACCTCAATCTTCATGCATTGGTACTTGTAGGAATAACCGTCAAAAGGGGACAAGCTAGCCTGAGCATGCTTGTGCAAGCACGAGCAGCCTTATTAGTATGAAAAAAGAAGGTTTAGACCGGGCCAAAGCTTTTTCTGCGAGGTCGAAATGCCAATTTAAAACTGAACAGGCTGCATTGGCAGGCCAGACATGTTTTACAATTCTATTTTATTGTGTGGCACAACGAGTGCTGCAGCCCACTAGCACCATTTAATGTACAGGCCCTGGGAACATAGAGTACCATTTATTGAGTACTTTTAAGTACATTTAATGTATCAACTGGTGTAGGTGAATTTCATCATGTGATAGGGAGAGAGCACGAGCACTTTAACACTGGTTAGCAAAGAAAAAGTGCACAGTCCTATAAACCAACAAAAACGGGTTCTGCAAGAGAAGGACAAAATCTGGGGTGTCCTTACAGACTGGGTTGGTCCTTTGCAGCTTTTTGGGAAATTACCTGTTCTTAATATCCATTGAAAAAATTAAAATAGAGCCTTACCTACCAATGCAATTTTGTTTTTATAAAACATTTTTGATATTTAACATTAATATCATACAGGAAGAAAAAATTGATAAGGTATCATCCCCAGATAGCAGATTCAAATAAAAGAAAACATGTTGTGTAGCACACATTAGCTGAAAAGCCGTTTGGACTCTGGCGTCCATGCTCCTCATCACTTCCCTAAACCAGCAGTGCCCTCCCATCTGATCCTGAAGGTGTGCATCTCATTATCCTGAGACCAGGATCGTGTAATACAATGCTCAAACAAAATCCTTCAGACCTGAGCACAGTGCTTGAAAATCATACCATCCTTATGTGGACAACCCCTAGCTATGCATATAGTTTTTTCCTGGTTGGCTATCTAGCCTGTGGTTCTCCTAGGTGTAATGGATGCGATTGAATTCCTTTGTTGTAACAATAGAAAATAAAGATACAACTATTTTTCCCAGACTTCCGCAGCAACCATACACTGTTGGTTTACTACCTATACCTTGCTATGCTAGTTGCCAAAAGTTTCCAGGGTCTTTGGAGGAAATCGTGCTAATCATTCTATCCCAACAATTATTATATTGTAACCCCCTTTTCTTACTTATTATCATTTTACATTCTGATTTTAAATATTTATGGAGAGTTACTGCTTCTCCCTCACTTCAGTTCTTAATTCTTCCTCTTTATTTTCTAATTTGGGTTCTTAAGCATCTATATTCTCTATCAGACCAGCTCCACTCCCCGCTTTGGTGGGAACTTGATATTTTTTTTTATAGGGCGTAGTGGACTTTAAAGTTACTTCTAAACATTTTACCACCTGCCTAATTGCACGTCCATACCAATTTATGAAATTAACCTGTACTTAATGGATGTTTTTCATAATTCGGCTCTTACGTATTTTAAAATTCACTGTTAAATTGAAAAACAAAGCATGCAAAAACCATTAATAAAAGTTTGTTTTGCTGGAACATCAGGAAGAACTTGACTATATACACTGTACATAACTCCTAAAACAAAAATGTAAAATATCAGTCTCAGCAGAGGTGGAGTAGTTTGAGAAAATTGCGTGTTTTATAATGCAAGCTGATAATAAATCCTTATTATAAATGTCAGTTTTTCTCAGGTTTTACATGATGGCTAAAGTATTACAGAAAGAGTTGATGGAAACACTGACAAACTTCTGGCTAGATCATCGGAAAAGGAGACCTTGATGGTCTAGACACACTTTAGTTGAATGGGCCTATATTTACATTGATCATGATTAGGAAATAAACATTGGAAGCATTTCTATGTAAATTAAAAAGCGTTGCCAAGATCCAATTGCAGTTGGAATTTAACAAAGTGAGATTACTGGCCACCCTGGTGGGTTTTTAGGGTCATCATTTCCCCTCAAACTCGACCTAAACTATTAGGAGAAGGAAATGTATGCTCTGGTAAGAAACCATCTGTTAAGAGAATTTCTTCGCACCACCAAGAAATAAATGATGGACCAGTTGGACAGAATTGTATTTAAGAACTCTTAATCAATTAATTTTCTAAATGCATCGATGTTTGAAGAAAACACTAGTAGAATATATGAAGATCTGAACTCTCAGTCCACTTTGCTCCGTGTACTGTATTACCCATCGGATCCGGTATCTGATCTCAGACGGGCGAAAAAGTTCTCATCTTAAAAAAAAAAAGCATTCCATTATTCATTCCCAGTTGTTGGTATTGTTATCCTCCAAATACTCTTATTTATGTTTCCGCCTTACTCAGGGTATGTTTTTCTTTTATACATGACAGTTTATGGACTCTGTTTAATTCTAATCATGCGTGATTCTGCAAACATTTATTAACTGTGGGAGTTCATTTTACAATTTTGTTTCGGGGTATAAATTTGCTTTCTTGAACCAGGCTCTCCTGTGCTATCAAAAGGGTAAACATACTTTTAAACAAAGGCTTTGTTACGAAAGCCTTTAGAATGAAAACGGCATTACAATGGCACCATTAGTACGCCCGTCTTTATGCAGAATCGTTCACTAGCACAAAGGGAACGGGTTTAGGGCAAGGGTGAAGGGTGGTTTTATGTTAAAGGTAGTGGTAGTTTTAGATTGAGGGAATGGGTGGTTTTAGGGCTAAGGGAAGGGGTGGTTTTAGGGCTAAGGGAAGGGGTGGTTTTAGGGCTAAGGGAAGGGGCGGGTTTAGGGCTAGGCTAAGGGAAGGGGCGGGTTTACGTTGAGGGAAGGGGCGGGTTTAGGCTAAGGGAAAGGGCGGGTTTAGGCTAAGGGAAAGGGCGGGTTTAGGCTAAGGGAAGGGGCGGGTTTAGGCTAAGGGAAGGGGCGGGTTTAGGCTAAGGGAAGAGGCGGGTTTAGGGCGAAGGGGCGGGTTTAGGGCAAAGGGGTGGGTTTAGGGCGAAGGGAAAGAGTGGGTTTTGGAGCTAAGGGAAGGGGGCGGTTTTTAGGGCTAAGCATGTGGATGGGTTTAGGGCTAAGAGGATAACTGGTTTAAGGATAACGGATTAGCAGGCTTGCCCAAAGCTCTCTGCGACATCCCAGATGAACAGTGGCACCTTCCATGACTTGGCGGCGGCTGAGGCATGGACCATGGCCTGTCATGGAGTCAGTCCTGCAAGCTAGACCTGCCCACAACACCTGCAGACACCGGTTAGATCGGGGCAGTCATTGATATTTGACATACAATGTGCGGGTGAACTTTGTTCGAGAAACTGGCGTTATAATGCCACTTCCTTTCGTTAATAAAGACTTCTGCCTAATGGCACTCATACTACCGACATACATACATCAAAAGGCCCTCCTTCACTATTTGGGGGAAGGGCAGGATCTTAGTAACTTCTCTCTTGAATGTAATATTTTTTAATGGTTACTAGAAAATGATTTCAGATAAGGAAAGTTAGATAAAAACTGGAGTAACTGAGAACAATTTAGCAGTTTATTTTGTTATTCCTCTTAAATCATCTAACTGTGTCAACATAAACTCAAGATTCTTCTGAAAGTATTTCCTTACAGGGATAGTGTAGGAATAGTTAGTATTTGCCTCCTACTATTTAAACCATGAGACTAATTCTAGTGGCTTTGATGCTCTGCCTTTTCTTTTCAGTCATTAGATGTGTACTGTGCCGACCACGGCGCAAAGGGGTTCTGGGAAGAACTCTGGCTAGAAGGCTTAACTGATCTAGTAATTGGATTGTTAGCCTGTGTTGACTGAATTAATTTTATGGAAGCATTATTTATAATTACCTTCAAGGGTCTTCATTTTAAGGCTTTCTCAGGGTTGATATTTCCCTTCGGTTCTTTGTAAAAAAACAAATCTATTAGTGGACTTATTTTTATTTATAACGTTTTATATAGCGCAAACAAGATCTCGAAGGATATCAGAGTGCTTTACAATATGATGAGAGGAAGGACATAAATGCAATATCAACATCCAGTAGAGACAGAGAGAACAAATAAAAGACTTGAATGGTCAGAGAATGCAGGACAATTGCGCCTAGGAGGGTAATACAATAAGCAGGTGCACAGGGCAACGAGGGGGGGTCCCAGTGTGCATTAAAGAAGAGCCGTTACAAATGGAGGTATCATGATAGTGGGAACAGTGACAACGAGCAAGTGAGCCTACCCCTCTTAGGGTAAGAATTTTTTCATAAGGAATCGCTTAGCCTTCAACTTGAAAGCCTTCTTTGAAGAGATTCTGCATACTTCCGGTGGAAGAGAATTCCATATCTGTGGTGCAGCGCCGGAGAAAGCTCGTTTACCATTTTTTTTTGTTAAGAATGAGTGGTTTCAAGAGGAAGGTAGTGGTGCTTCTTGAGGATGTTAAACCACAGGATAGGTCAAGTTTTTGCGCAAGGTACCTGGGAGTATTGAAGGGAAGGGCATGTGCGCCAAAACGGTAATCTTTAACTGAATTCGTGCTTCGTAGGGCAGCCAATTGAGAGATTTTAGGACTGGTGATATATATTCGTATCGTTTGGTGCCTGTGACCAGTCTAGCCGCCGCGTTCAGTGATGACCTTAGTGCAGCCAGGGCGTATTTGGGAAGGCCACAGACGGTAGCACTGCTGTAGTCTAGCCTCGGCAAGACAAGTGCTTGGACCACCAGCTTGAAATCATTTAGTGGAAGGACTGGTTTGATATTTCTGAGTGACCTCAACAAATGGTTTGCTCCCTTACATACATTGCTGATTAACCCTGGGCGGACAACTCCGCTACGCTCGCAGAGTGTGCTTAGTTTGCGCAACTACGCGCTACGCGAATTGCACGTAGAACAGTGCAAAAACACGTATCGTAGTTGCTTGCTCACGGTCCTCCACTTCAAGTTGGCGACTGCGAGCAAGCAAAATCAACATCCCGGGGAGACTTTTTCCTTGTTCGCGAGCGGCAACATCAAGTTGCCGATCGCGAGCGTGAAAATCAACCTCCCGGCGTGATTCTCAACACGGGGAGGTCGGGTTTCTCATTGCGAGTGGTTGCGTATGCTCGCGACCGCTCGCGATGAGAAACTACCAGTCCACGTTGAGAAAGCTGCCGCTAGAGTACAAATCAACTCGAGCAGCAGGAAACAACGCCTGCACTGTGCATGATGCCGTTCACAATGATTGTACAGTGCGGCCAAGCATCCAGCACTGTGCAATCATTGCAAACCGCATTTCTCTACCGCGCTAAAAGTTCACATAGGTGTGCGTAGTGTGCATAGTGCGAAGTACACTTCGCGTAGCTATGCGTAGCGCCACTACGCGAACTACGCCCAGGGTTATTGCTGATATGATTTTTCATATTCAGGGGCTTGTCCATGGTGACTCTGAGAGATTTGGCTGAGTCTATGATGAGGAGTGCAATGGAAAGCAGTGAGGTGACTCAGCCATAGGTCTAGTTTGGGATATGGTTCGGAGGGGAGATGAGCAGGAATTCTCTTTTGGAAGTGTTAAGCAGGAGTTTTTTCTCCGTTAACCAGTTTTGCGTAGACGTTAGGGTAGTGTTGAGGGAGATGATGCTTTCCAAGGATGAGATTTTTATAGAATTTCATTGTTAATGGAATGTAACATATTAATGGGAACGCACCTCCCATACATGTTTTATTTTATTGCGGCATAAACTATTGGAGTTGCATTTTCCTAGGTGGAGATACCCTGTCTCTTCCAGGAATCCACACTGTTACTTCATTTGAATTGGTTGCTCTGAAGAACGCATACAAATATGTATCTGCTTTAACTCTGAGGCTATTGTTGCTAAATGAACTATTTTTAACACATCGTTATTCAGTACTAATGTTTTCAAATGTTCTTTTTACGGTTATACTGCATTAGTAACATGACTTGTGCTGGACCTTGAATCAGTTTAAATAAACTCAGTTTACCATCACACACAGAGGTGATCCCCACTGTGCTGCAACCCAACAGGTCAGCAGACCGAGGCTGTTGTGCTTGAACAGATCAGGAGCAAATCATCACATAAATAGTGATCATATTTTCTATCTTCAGCTCAGTCAATAATGAGAAATTGTAAAGTTTTAAGGGTTTTATTAGTTCAAAGTTTAGTAGATTGTGTTTATTCAAAATTATAAGTTTTATTCACATCCGTTTCAAATCAATCTTTTACAGAATTGATAAAGAAATATTGGTCAGTTAATTCAAACACAATACATAAGGCGAGTTCCATATGGAATAACATTCCTATTCTAAGAATAGGACAAAGTGTCAGTAGGAACCCATAAAGAATTAAAAATCAAGCGTGTGATCAAGCAGAAAGATCACATATAGCCAAACGTCAATATTCGATCAAAGCAGAACTTCCCATAAAGAGATGTTTACAAAACAATACATCTCAAAGCAATATGGTATAAAGGTGGGGACATGCAGGCGCTTTAGTGACTACAATCAATGGCAAAGGGTGAATGGCGTGGAAAAATAGCATGGAGTTATAAATCGTTGAAAGAATTATGTTGCAGTTAGTGTTGTATCTATTTCTCGTCTCATCCAATCATCTTAAGGGTTCTTCCTGGGAAACAGGTTCACTCCTCAGTACAATGGGTTCAAGTTCAGTTTTTATTCTGTATTCTATGTGTGATTATTCTTCATATTTCTGCTAAATGATAAATATTAAACAACTATTCAAACTCATTGTATAACTCCTACCGTGCTCCCGTCGGCCAACGACCAACGGGAGCACTCCCACCCCAGTGCTGCCAATGGCCGACGCAGCCCCTCCCACTTATTGGAACATCCGCACGGCTGCGGAATTGCCGCCGCGGTTAAGGCATTAAGTAGAAACATTTGACAGGGTTACATGAAACATTTTTCAATAAAAACATGATTATGGAAAGGTAAAGAATCTAACATTTGATGCGCGCTTCAGCACATTTTACTCAAATTACTCGTTAAGCAATGTTGCTTTATACAGGTTTGAGGACTAGAGAATGTAAGTGTGGCTATTTACTACATTTTGGGTCATTTTTAAATGCGTTTTGTTCATTTAAGTCTGCACGTTATTATTGCATATTTATTTTAACTATATTAATTTGCATTTTGCTAAGAATGCCTCTTCATTTCCAATATAGATGAAGAGGGGTAGGCCAGCATTTCCATATTCTGTAGCGAGTGAAGATGATCTACCCCCCACCCCCATATAATAGGGGAGTTTCTCCTTATTTGCTGACCAACTGATTACTGACTGCTCTATATTCGTACTAACACTGGGTTCATGGAAGTTCCCCACTATATCTCAGAAGGATTGGAACCTGGTGTCAAGACTATGCAATTCTTATCTCTTCCATCCTTATCTTTGACAAAGGATTCTTACCTTTAAATTGTTTCCCCCTCAAATCCTTCAATTGAATTGACCAAAGTCGACTTTGTATTGTGCAGTTTAGACTTGGCTTCGTGTAGTATTTGTGATAACCTTATTCTGAACTAGTATGGAAATAACATTAAACTGGACATTAAACTTTTCAGAATTTTACATTGATATTTTGGCCCCCAGTTTGTCCCCATGTGCAATTTGCACCCACATTAAACATTCTGCTTACAAAACAACATGAAATCTAGTTTAACTTCATTAGAATTTAGTTATGTTTTATGTTATGGCCATTTGTATTGCTCTTTCATCATTTCTTGTGGCACCTTTGTCTATATAGGAATGCTAAGTGGTATTTGTGGGATCTTGCTCATATGTATCGGAGACAAGGGTCAAAACGTTGGATTACTTAATAGTCTATGAGCATGGACCTTGCTTGCTTCCTTGTGTTTAGTCAAAAGTAACAAAGCAGAAGTTACAAGAAGTGCACAGACCGATAATAAATAAAACTCAGTAGTTAATAAAACAAATAACATGCCAATGTAGGCTAAACTAGGGATCTCCAACCTTAAACCTTTAAATAATAACTTGTGTTCAATAAAAATCATCCTGAGCTATCAACACAAATTATGCAATCATGACCACTTCACACACAATTCCACTAGTGGCCACTGCAGGATTACTAGCATTAGCCACCTCCGTGCATCAGACAAGGCCACCAACAATAATGTCAAAAAGGCTTTATCAATTTCAATTTTGAGGGCCTATACAAATCATAGCAGTGATATACACAATGCCTGCGACACCTAAGAAAGAACATCAGTAAGAAGATTCTCCAACTCATCATGAATTGCCATTCATATATTAACCTTAAGTCTATTTTTCTTGCAAACTTCAGCGAATAAGAAAATATATGCATTTTACTTTTAAATACAACCTTTTCAGTTTTCAAACATACCTGATTCAAAGAAACAAAAGCTTTTAATTTGCTACCTTTGTTTACTCCATAGGGGGCTACTCACAGGTAGCTGGAGAGCTACCGGTAGCTACTTGTTGGAGAACTAAAGACTAATCTGCTATGTATGAAATGATAATGAATGCAAGGATGACATTGTACACAATGAAAACTGATTCTGTGCCAGGACCCTTTTTTATGCGCAACCCCTTCATGACTTGTTGCGAATGAGGTTATTTTCCATACATTTGCAGATGTTGTTCAATTACTGCATAGGATAAAAATCAAAGACTGACCCCCCCCTCGCCCCCCCCCCTCATGGGAAAGTGAAGAAATGCAGAGAATACTTATCTAGGGAAAGTCAATTGGGCTGGGATACTGCCTCCTACTGGACATAAAATCCATGTTTAGAAACCACTTATTATTTTTTTGTACAGGATAACCAGCCAAACTGAATAAAATAATAATTGTGTATGTATATATAGAGATTTGTGCATATATAAATATAGATTTGTATTTTAAGGTTACAAAACCTTAACAATTACAATTCACAAGTTATCTCTGTGTGTGTATATATATATATATATATATATATATATATATATATATATATATACATATCCATCAACAGGAAGCAAAAATATCCTGAGGTTACAGCGAGATTGATACAGCATTATGCATTTGAAGGAATAATTGTTTAAAAGTTTTGCTTGAAATACAAAGTCACTTTTGATACACCGGCGTGTAAGGTTTGATGACTGAAATCAATATGTTGGGACTACTACAATATGACACTTGTCAATAATTCCTAGGCACTATCTTGCGATGGTAGATTGTCGACCTTGGCCTTTATCCTTCTACTTTCCTTCTGGTTCTGTGGGAAATGAATTATATATTTTTTGACGACAATTAGAATATGACACTTGTCAATGATTGTTTAATGTACTCTGACGGTCTTTATCTTAAGACTAATGTTCTGGTCCCCAGACGCTGTGTTGTCATTGTTTTCCACACCACGACCCCTTATGTCATTTTAATGAGGTTCAGCTATGTCGAATAGACTAGTTACTCAGGGATTGTTTATTTAATTTTGTTTATCATTTGTATTTCAAGCAAAACTTTTAAACAATTATTCCTTCAAATGCATAATGCTGTATCAATCTCGCTGTAACCTCAGGATATTTTTCCTTTAACACTGTTGATGGTACTACCATTCCAATATGTCTGCCATGCATTTTCGGTTATATCGCAATTGTTAGTCCCACTTCTATGTTGATGAATCATGACCATGCATCTCCCTTTACTTAATGCCGGATTTGTTTGTGTTGGGTTACACGTGAAGAAGGCTGTAGAGCTGAAACGCGTTGTGTAATAAACTGCAAATTCTATATTTGGGTTCCTTTGCCTTTAAGACTGAGAGCGCAAGATGAACTTTGCTTCCTGTTGATGGATTAATTTACCGGACTGCTTCGCCGGTATTTGCGCCAACTTTCTTGGGTCCCAGCACTCTGGAAGAAGCGCTGTTTCTCTGTGGATATATATATATATATATATATATATATATATATATATATATATATACACACTCTAGGCGGACAAATGCAGGTGCGGACCTCTTCAGTACCCCTTTAAATCACGACCAACAAGGATTTAGGGTGCAAGCAGTGTAACTTGTTTAATCTGGCATAACAAGACAAGTGCCTTCCCTGACGCGTTTCACTCCACGAAGGAGCTTGGTGTATATATTGTTTGTTTGAAAATAGCGTTATAAAACAGGATGAAGTAATTCCGTATTACAATAATTAAAATATGTAATCCTGTATTAAGTGGTATGTGTTGGTTTCTTGTTTAAAGTAAAATAATTGAATCGCAGGACAGTATTCAAAGTATAGGGGAATTGATAGTCCCCTATTGATAAATATTGATAGATATTGATTCCTACCTACCATTTTGTGTATTTACTAGTGTTGTGTTCTTTACCCAGGAAGAGGAGGGTAATTTGGGTTAACGCCCCACAATTTTCATAACATAATTGTTTTCTCTTCTTGTAACCACCCATGAGGATACCCTTTTTCATGTGTTGTTACTCTGTAGATTTTAATTACAGCCTCAGAGCGCTATTTTCTTAAATGGTTTTCGCTTGCCTGCTGTTGCAGGCATGACGCACTCTCCCGCAATGCTCTTTACTTTTATGTACGCAGCGCGGCACGCTGATCAGGCATGCCTAGCACACAGCCTCAGGACACAGGCTCCAGACAAGGCTAATCCTATTAAACCAGTTTCCATAGTTCAATAAGAACTGCACTCATTTAACGGTCCCAAGTCAAGCTCTTCCTTGATTAAAGTTCTACTTTACTTTTTATGATTGGTGTTATCAGTTCAGTAGCTTTATGAGAAATTAAGCTTAAAATTATAATTGTAAATAGTATGCCGCGGAGGATCCGCGGAACCAGCGGATCAAAAGATTTAATCTGCTCAAACAAGCGTATGGAAGCAGCCATTTTAAGACTTTGGGAAAATCAGTCCCCTATCCTGTCAAAACTATAAAAAGACATGTAGGGAACAGGATAGGGATATCCTGACCCTAATCCCCTATGCCTGGTGAGAGGGAGAGGACCCTGAGGCAATTTTCTTTTTTTTAAATCCGTTCGGCATAGCAGCCGCAACTCTAATTAAAAACTAAAAGAAATGGTCTCCTATCCATTTTAAGCCTTATTTCCTGCCCCCGTCACCTGGGATGGGCCAGGGCCCGTGACTCAGCGCTTTCAGATTTATAGGGCATGTAGACCACATCCCTGAGTTTTTTCTTCTCTGGCACTGGGGGGACACCATCTTTTATTATTTGGGAAGCGAGGAGCACAGCCGATCTCCCAGCGTCTTTTTCAGGCTCCAGGGACTCCATCCCTCAAAAGCCGCTCTTTATTAAATGGGAAGGGGTGTTCATGGCCACCCCCTCCCAGAGCCTTTTACAGGACCTGCAGACCCCAGACCTTTGAGCTCAGGTTTCAGTTTTGGGGGACAAGGGCATCACACTCAGCTGTAGATGGGGCCAAGCAATCCCATCCCCCTGAGCAATGCCAGTGTTATGGTATCTACTTTTGCCTGAGGACTGGTGTTCCCTGCCTAAGAGTTCGGTGCAGGGAATAGAAACATTATTCCCTGCAAGCACTCCCCCAGCCAGCGAACATAACTTTGCTCCTGCTCGGGCGTGAGTGGAGAAAAATGCTGCTCCTACCTGGATGAGAGCAAAGTAATGGAGCTGGTTCCCTCTGGCACCCACAGTGGGTACTGGCTAAGGTGCAAGCCGGGGCAACGGGGGATTTCCCTCAACGATTGGCAATGCAGTGGCTGCACTGGGACACCCACTTTGGATTTTTTTTTTCTAAATGGCTGGCTTACGCATCTGTGATGTCTGAAGAAGGCAGCAGGGGCAACGGGCGGTCTTTGGGCTCCCCCTTATCCATGGCCACTTATGGTAAAAATAAATAATATATTCTTCCTGGTAATGCCCCTAGAGGAGACAGGGGCACCAACATCCAATTTTAATGTTGTGGTGGACTGCACGGAATTCAACAGACCCCCAAGCAACATAAAACAAGCATTTACAATGCAATGGTTTCGCCTTTGGAAAAGTTTGGGCTATTGGCATTGTAAATGACAAAATTTGTATTTGTGTTGGTTTTGAAAACAGATAAATAAATGGCATTGTCATTTACATTGCCATTAGCTTAATCTCTGGCAAGTGTGAGACCTATTGTACCCTACGGACGAGCTCAGCAGACAGCAATTACTACCCCACACACACAGAGCCACACACACACACCCACACACACACAGAGCCACACACACACACACACACAGAGCCACACACACACACACCCAGAGCCACACACACACACCAAGAGCCACACACACACACACCCACCCAGAGCCACACACCCAGAGCCACACACACACACACCCAGAGCAACACACACACCCACCCACTCAGAGCCACACACACACACTCAGAGCAAGCACAGCGAGGGGGCAGGGAAGCAAGCACAGCGAGGGGGCAGGGAAGCAAGCACAGCGAGGGGGCAGGGAAGCAAGCACAGCGAGGGGGCAGGGAAGCAAGCACAGCGAGGGGGCAGGGAAGCAAGCACAGCGAGGGGTCAGGGAAGCAAGCACAGCGAGGGGGCAGCGAAGCAAGCACAGCGAGGGGGCAGGGAAGCAAGCACAGCCTGGTGGCAGGGAAGCAAGCACAGCCAGGGGAAGGGGAACCAGGGGGCGGGGGAGCAAGCACAGCCAGGGGGCAAGGAAGCGAGCACAGCCAGGGGGCAGGGAAGCAAGCACAGCCAGGGGGCAGGGAAGCAAGCACAGCGTAGAATGTCACCGTTCTTTATAAAGGGGTGCCACAGTTCTTTATGGCAATATTTTGGGCCTTCTGCCCACTTCCCTGACGGTTTGGTGCTCCTTAGTCCCTCTATGCGCTTCGTAGCGCTCTAGTACGCCTTGTGCTGCTTCGCGGTAGGTGCCCTGCTAAACCTCCCGCATCTCGCGTGAGACAGCGTACGACGCGAAAACTGAACTCAGCAGTACGAGGCGTACCAGCCTCAGGAGAGCCAGCGTACACTACAAACAGGTGCCCAGTGAAGCGCGAGGCGTACCAGGCTCCGGGGGGCACAACCTAAGGCACAACCGATCAGGAAATTTGTTCCTTGCTGCAAGATACTATAACAGAAAAATACAGTTTGCTGGCTAAATAACCCCCTGTGAATGCAAAAAGCTTTTGAGTTACCTTCCAATGGTTGCTTCACACTACTATCCTCATAGATAGAGTGATCTGCTACAATTATGAAGAGTTTCATCTCATTTACTATTTTAAAGTTTCAGAGGAGTACGATTAAGAACAGGCTTCAGTACACACTTGCACAAAAGGGCTAAGTAAACACAGAAGGGGGATCCAGCTTGTGATCTTACTGAGAGAACTTGTGGCAATTATTGATCTGGCACTACCAATCCATCAGTGGGCAACTGAACATAAAACAAGTGAGAAGGCGAGATCCAAAGACAGCCACCCGAATACCTGCTCTGAAAACACCATGAAGACAAGCAAGCCAACTGGTCAACGCATTTATTGAAGTGATATAGTACTTTGCATCGATATTTCCTTATAACATCCAACACCTATTAATTTGGCGAGAAATGTAGCCTATACGGTAAAATCGATCACCCTCACCCGGTTGAAGCATAAAAATAATGGTAAATACTCCAAGAACATGTATGGAATGGTCAATGAGTGGGAAGTCACGAGCAGCGTGATAAGATGGTTGCAGGTCATCGGATGAAAACTTTCCAAGCTCCGCATTTTTAACACTCCACGCGCTCCAAGAAACGTAGATATATGATTTATATAACACAGAAGCGATTTCTAGTAGCAAAAACACGAATGTTTCAAAAGTAGTACCCTGATCACCTCAGGGATAGTCGGAGTGCAGAGGATCACCATTCTGCCTAACCCAGGGATCCGCCATGATCACCCAACTACTCGTCCGACCCAGTACCCATCGCTACAGATCCACATCACTGCCACCAGCATTTATCCTAGAGGCAACCCTCACTGCAGTGCCCCACATCAACTCACTGCACGACCTAATTTCCGTTTCACTTTCCAGCGTCATTGCCCTTACTCTCTGCCTCCACCGAACTCTCTCTACCTTAACTATGCTGCATACTTAGCCCTTACTAAGTCCATTCATGTCCCTAACCTTCTTTCATTGGTTTCCCAGGAAACCCCTTCCCACCAAAAACTCAGATCTCCCTCTAATGATCCCACTGACCTCCTTTCGCTGCCCTCTTCACTATTATGCACTCTTTTACAGTCTCTCTGCTGCAACCTTCCATCGAATCTTTCTCATACTGCTCCCAATACTACCCTAACTGCTCTTCTCTTCACTCCTAATACCTTCCTTCTTATGTTCGTCAACCACCCGCTCCTCAGGTTGTCCGGCCTCGCCTTGATCTCGGCGCCGATCCTTCTCCTTCCCTCCCCCGGTTATGTTTCTCCTTCGTGTCGCCCCGTTGTTTACCTTCTTAGGGTCGCCGTCACCGGTCAGTCTTGCCTGCAGCTTCTCTACCGTTTCCAGCACCCCCCACGCCCGCCATATTTAACTCTGGCAGGGCCGTAACAGGAAGTGACTTCCAATAATCCCACCTCCATCGCTCTGACCAAGGGCGCCATCTTTCTTATGGGCATGCGATTATGACCCAGAAGTAGAAGTGTCAGCTGACCCGGTTTGTTTTCGGCATTTACCAAGGGATGACTATTTCCGACACCGAAAAAGCCGCCATTTTATCCGAAGCAGAAAATCAGAACGCCTGCGCGGTTCAGTCTGGCATTAACAGAGGCACTTGTGTTCTTTAATCTAAACAAGAGTAACAGCTGCATGTCTGAAAGCCGTGATGGGAGCGCACCTCTTCTCCTTCTCAGAAGTACCTAAGAGGCACTGCCAGGAAACGGAGGCCAGAACTCTTCCTTCCTCTGCTCGCCCACTGCGGTGGCAGCTGCACGGCCTCACAACCTATACACTGCGTCAACAAAAACAATGCCCCAGCAGCAGCTAATTTAGCTCTCCAAAAATGGACACAGTCCATCACGAAGCGCTTTCCAAATTCACTTGGCACAAAGAGTTCCCTTTGTGCTTCTGTAGCCGAAAACCTCTCCAAACAAGCATTAAACACGGACAGCGGGAGGGGTGAGGGAGGGGGCGGGAACGGACAGCGTCACGGGGGTGTCACAGGCCGGCAGCCAATGACAGCGCGGCCCAGGACAAAGGGGCGGGACTTAAAAAAAGACAGAGAAACGCCCCCGAATCGCGTTTTCAGGGGAAAGCGTGATTGACAGCCTCTGTCTCCCAATGGCTAGCCTCCATTTATGGAGCTAGCCAATGGGTGACAGAGGCGGGATCAAAGCCCCATATCTAGGACATAAGATTTCGCCCTGGGCGGAGCAACTGCTACGCAGTTGCAACGGCAGGGCGAAACCTAAAAACAATGTCTCCTGGGTCATTGAATACATGACCCCCAAGAATGCTTACCATATCTATTTTTAAAGCACTCCAAGCTAAAGCTGTATGCTCTTTGGCTAGATGCAGGGACTCCTTGTGGTGGGTTTTAGGGTTGCATGTTGTAGTCTGAAAAATGTTAAGACTCAAATGCATGTTGATTTATTTATATATTTTTTAGTTCTTTATTGAAAATATTTTATGACAATCACTGTTAGTAAACATTGCAATGTGTAAATTTATGAAATCAGCATTTGCCGATCATTATTGATGAGTTTTTACAGACAGTAGGTCTCCAACTTGTGCCTTCACCATGCACTGCTAATTACCTCCCAAATTACATCACTCATGACGTGCTATGACATCATTGATAACATCATTGCAACATCTTAAATAACATTGTTGATAACACTGTGAATGTCATGTGATGAGTTATAGTTTCTTTAGGGCACGAGTTATAGTTACTATAACTGGTGGATTTGTACATTTAAAACAGTGTGGTTTAACTGACATTATCACTTAACTATAATATCCCTTTAAGTTTTACTTTTTAGTGAAAATGAAATTATAAATATAATTTCTATATAAACTCTTACCTATTTTTTACTGGTTGTTCAAAAAAATATTCTACTAGCTTTTAATACTGAGTTTGGTACATTCAGGAGTAAATGGGCTTTGGCCCATCATATTGCATCATTGATAACAAAACCTTGTACGATTAAAGCAGGGCACATCACAACTTAGTCCTTTGAGTTGTTTACTTTTCAGAAAGCTATGAAATTGCAGCATTTCACATTGTGCATTTGCACTTATATCATGTGTTCTAATTTGCACCTAGTTTATTGGCTTCACTGGGTGGAGGGCCTCACACTAAATTCTAGATATCTGCCAGGCCGATGGTAATCTCTTTGGGTGGAGAAGCTTTACTGAGGCACTGGGCTTTGCGAAGTGGGTGCTGTTTGTCATTTTTTCAAACTAAACTCCCAATGCAAAAGTCAATGTCCCTAACATGCAGTGAATATTCGTTTTGCCATTGCAGTGGACTGTTTTCCTGATCAAAATAGGGCGAGGCAGTCATCACTATGACCTGGAGGCCCAGTGAAAGTCTACAAGATCCAGGATTTCCACCAGCAGAGTTTGCAGTGCTCTGCTGATGAAAATAGGGTGAGGCAGTCATCACTATGACCTGGAGGCCCAGTGAAAGGCTGCAAGATCCAGGATTTCCACCAGCAGAGTTTGCAGTGCTCTGCTGATGAAAATCCAGTGGTTCCCCACCCTCTCTACATTGAGAGGGAACCATGAGCTTGGCAGGTAAAGAACTTTGCTGATTTACTGAAGTGGTGCTCCTTCACCAAATGTACATACTACCCCCAGGTCAATTAGGTTTCCATGCTGTAACAAACCAAAAAGTTGGGCAGTACATGTATGACTTTAATAAGGTTTGGTTCATATGAGATTGTAGTTTTAATCTTGTAGGCAAATGTTTTCTGTGTCCTTAAACTTGCTCACTTTGCACAGAATTATGATCAGGTTTTGTAACCAAACCACCGTTTTCTTAAGTCTGTTTCTGGAGTCATTTTGAGAACTTCAAAAACGTTTATTTTATTTTCATTGCGAAGCGAATTGTGATCCATTTGTACAATGAAACCAATTGAGAGCTGCGGCGCAGGTAACACGTGATATCTTATGTTATCAGAACAGTGAAAATACATTTCTTTTTAAACAGACGGTTGGGGGAAGATGCGTTATTGGTTGCATAAAAATGCATTTACATATGCAAACAATTTTGACAAAATAATACTTTTATTATATTTAAACATTCTTTGGATGTTGTGAGACCACTTTTCTTCAATTAAATGTTTCCTCGTAATTGGAGGGAATGGAGTGGGTTGTGTGGCGTTTTAAGATTAGGCTGACACCTTCTTCGTTGATTGATTAGTGTCTAGGCATTTCTGTTATTTCCACCAGACTTCGTAAAATGAGACAAATGACTCTTTCCCTTGGAGCCTTGTGCCCGCATTTGGCGACATGTCCTTTGTAGAATTCCAAAATGGTCAAATACACTTACAGCTGTGTGATTGGCAGCGAGTTTAGGAGTCAGGTGTGCAGTCAAAGCATTATTACTCAAATATTTTTTTTTTAAATATTTTTTTAAGAGGCTCTTATAGGCACTAATGTAAGCATTTCCACATGTGGAAGAATAATTCTGCTTGTGCATAAAAAGCATGCCCCTAAATAAAGCATTAACTTTAAAAATGTAAAGACGGTCCCTTTCTACCAGCATCAGGTTTACTATGCAGTAGTAAAATGATCTCTCAGTAAGTATTCACACTAAGGATGGTGATCCCTGGTCATTGTCATCAGATGTAGGTTAGACCTAATCTTGTACTGCATTGATCCTCTGTCTTCTGAGAGTTCTTGCTTTACAAAATCCTATTTATTTTATTGATGCATGCATCATTTGTATTATTTCTCAGTATTCGGTTGTAAAGTAAGGTCCTTTGCTGTCGCATACTGGTGTGCGTTTCTGGTGTGGTGAGCAGCAGAAACCTACTTTCTTCTGGAGCATCTTTACTTCAGACAGCCTTGATTTTGGATTCTGGATGTAAATGCTGTGGAAGATGTGGCAAAGCTTTATATATGCATTCCTTGGTGTTCTTTATATCTGCTGCCAAGAGTTGTCAGTTAGACTGTTAAGGTTGAGCACAGGAGTTTCCTAAGATAATAATTTAGAGTATTTTCCTCTAATAAAGGCGGCTAATATTGTGTAGTTGACGATCAGATGTTTGCAAACGATTAGCATCAGTCAAACCTTAACTGCCAGCCATTGCTATAGTAATAACGTCCTATTAACAACAACTATTTTGCTACACTTGTGTTTTCCCAAAAATCATGAAAAAATAAATACATATATGCACAGAGGATGTTGATCCATTGGTCTAGTCAAATGTCATTTGCATTTTGCTTCTATTTGTCACAATGAAGCAGTGGATCACTATCACTAGAAGAAGCATCGCTCAAGCTCTCATCACCAGCATATGGACTACGGCAATATACTCTATGCTGGAATCAAATCTCATCTGACTAGAAGACTCCAGATCATACAAAACATAGCGAACCGGCTCAATCTCCCACCCCACACTCCCATCACTGCGTACATCAAAGATCCACCTGCTTCCAATCCACAAACTAGCTCTCTTAAAACTTATCACACACACACACAAAGCCTTACTCAACTTTGGCCTCAAATACCCCAATAACCACAAACTTCCACAAACCTACTAGACACCTCTGCTCAGTCTCACTCCTCCTTGCACACATACCCCACCTATGCAGAAACAGATAATCTCTTCTCCTGCTTCACTCCTAAAGCCTGGAATGACCTGCCCCTACAAATCCGAGCCTCCTCCACAGTTCTTAAATTCCCTAAGAAGATGAAGACCTGGCTCTCAGTCAACCCCAACCCCGGCTTGACCAAAACAGCACCTGCCTGCCCTCCATGGAGAGTTGTAGCTATACAAATCCACATAACCCAACATACCATAACACTCAACACAGTAGGTCTGAGTTGCTTAAAATGACTAGCCAGTGATCAAGGCTATAGGCTTCACTGTTCCATTGGGAAAACAATTGGGATACCTTGGGTCTGATCAGTTTATTGTTTAAACTTAGAACAAAGCGAATAGGGCTACCTTACTTTGAAAATTATAAGTTAAGTTAAAGCCAATCAGCCTTCAATGATGGATTTTTAATCGGCCTCCAGAAATCTACTTGCCCACTCGCTAAGGTAAATCAGATTTTAATAATCTGGCCCCTTCTGGTGAACTGACAGAACAGGTGCTCTGTTAACTCAGAAAGTGAATGAGCAGTAAAGACACCTTAAAATATTTTTTTAATCTTCTCACACTTGCTGTGCATTTCCAAGACTGAGCTCAAATGTTCTCTTGTCTTCCTACAATTTGCTGCCTATGTTGTCCTGGAGGTTGGGGGTTTACTTTTTTTCTCTGACTGCAGAGTTGAAGGATTCGGTAAAGTCAAGTGTCTGCCAGTCGTGCTCTACACGGAATGTGAAATGAAAGGCTATTTAATGTCAGTTTTTTTTTTCTAACACACATTTAAATAGCTTGTATATGAACTGTGCAAATATTTTAAAATATATTTCATTAGTTAGGAATGCAATTTGTTTGTAATTCTGTGTGATCGCAAAACACAGATTTTAATAAAATCAAAACAAATCGGAACACATTTCTTTGTGATGAGTAATATTTTTGCTGCAACCCAAATTCCACACTGTCTGTGTGTAGTTTTATCACTAAAACTGCATGTTCATGCAAACAGTACCCATTTCGGGAGAAATGGGCTTTATGTAAAACGACATTGCGCTAATACATAATCCTTTAGAAATATATTTACTAAAAGTGTGAGTTTTAAAACCCGCCCTCATAACCATGCGATTAGTGAACTAAGAGGCAGGTCCGTGTCATGTGTACCATATATATGGGGGTTATATTCTTATTATTTAGGGAGCAATGGTTTAGGCTATTAAATTAAACTAGAGTTTTTTTACAGCAGACATAAGGAACTTGCACATTTGAAGGTGCTCTCATACGTGATAATGAAGAAAAAACTGACTGTAAAATAAAATATTTTCCTAGGATCATGCAATTTGAAACCAGTTTACGGGTCAGTCGTATTATAGCTTGGATGAGTAGAATATTCAAGTCACTAGACTAGGCCTGTTATTCTACTGTTAAATCATGTACACCGATATTTTATTACTTGGAACCTCACAGATTACCATTGTACAAGCTTACTCTCTCGGCAAACTCTAGGGTTAGAAGATTTGCACTCTGAGAATCCTTGTTGGACCCTCTAATAAGGGTAGTACATTGTTTTGCCAACTGTAATGTTGTAATTATTTAATTTTTAGACTAAATACCAGTTGATTCGCCTTTTTGGAAAGCTTATGCTTAATATAGTAGACTTAAGGGGGTTATGGTGACGAGTCATAGACAAAGGCTATAGGCATCACTGGTTTATTCGGACATGTCATTCCACATGTCAAAAATCTATTGTTTTTATTATGAAAAGTGACAAAATAGACCAGATGCATTTATTGTAAAATCATCTACTAATGCAAATAGACCTTTTAAAAGTGCGTAGTTATTCTTCATGTTAAAACCAGGAGATTGATATTTTGTTACATAAAATCTCACAGATAATATTAGTACACAAAAGTTTGATATTGGCTACTACCTTTGACAAACCTTGGAGGTATAGGATTTGCACTGTGATTATCCTTGCTAGACCCTTTTAGGGGTGCTTAACAGTCTGGCTATTCTACTAAAAAATACATGTATACATGTATACATGCACACATGTATGTGCATAGAGGGCTTTGCGTCAACCCATTTCTACCTCTGGTCTGCTTACAGCATGGGGCTATGTTGCAGCCCACTTCAACCGCTGCACTATTGCCCTGTGAGTGATATTTGCTTGGTTATGAGTGTGGTTTGATGTCAGGGTTGGTGGGCCAATCCTTAAATATATCCTTTAGTATTCCATATTCTCCTTTCATTGATCACCATTCATTTAATTCCTTCCACTTTTATGTTTTCTTTTGTTAAATCCTCCTGCTGCTGCCCACACAGTGCTATTGGGATGCTCGCTTGCACTCATTTCATCCGCAGTAGTGCGTATCATGTACAATAGGGGTCTCCAACCCCCTCTGTAAAATTAGCTACTTGTGTGCAATGAAAATCTCCCAAGCTTCTAATATTAACAGGGTTGTAATGGTGGCCACATCAGCCAAGACATATTACTCTGGAACCCATGTAAGATTATCATCAGTGATGGCTCACTGGTTAGAGGAGGCAGACCTGGAAGCAGAGGTCAGCCCGGGACCAGGGTTCAATTCCCGGCTCGGCGGGGTCTTGAGTCCTAAAATGTCCATGGACTCGACAATTCTCGCTCCGGTGCCTACTCGATTCACGGGTTCACACTCTGCGACTCTGGGCAATAGCTTGCTTAATCTCCACAACGGCCCCTCGCGGCGGGATGCCTGGCTTTCACCTTGCGGATACCCTGCTGGGGTTATCTCACAGGGGAATACCAGGACGGGTTCCCTAAGCAAGCGCTTAGAAACCGCTCTTTGATTTGCGCTATATAAATTCCTGTACATTTACATTTACATTTACATCACATCAGTGCCAGCAGTAATGTAAAAAAGACTTTGTCAAATTGTAGTGCCACTACATGGGTAATACAGGACCTCCATGGCTACAATGCCCCGTCACAAAGTTAATAATATGTTTCCACAACGCTGCATTATTCATCACTCAAAAATTATCTTTACATTTAGAATTACGTAATGTGTATTGTAAGGCGCACATTGACCCTGAAGTGTATTTTTGTGCTGAAATAACATGTTTATAGTTATCTAACTGAATGGCTGTGAATGATTGGATTGGAAAGTCAAATGCTATTGAAAATTCAACAGTTTGTCTCCTAACATCAGCATATGAGTACTGAAAATACACCTATTTTTGTCTCGCATATATTACAACATATACTTGTTCAACCAAGAAACGGCTTCTAACTTCTTAGGCTAAGCTGCAGACACGAGTTAATAGCGGGTAGCTTGAGAACTACCATTAGCAAGCCATTCGTTGGAGAAGCCTCGTACAGCCTCTGTTTCTAAATTTGGGTGGCCTTCTTGGAATGGGGGTGTTCATTCTTCATCATAGTTTTCCTGTTCCAGGATGCACTTTATACAGTGCCGTTGATAAACAGCCTTCCGATGCTATTTTCAATGTTTTTTTGTTTTTTTTAAAGCAGGGGCCTGCCATTTTAACCGGTGACACGTTTTCTTTTATACTTTTAATGTATCTTGCATATGCATGTTGAATGCAAGAATAGGTCGGCTGGTGACTGGCTGCATCAGTGCAAGGATGAGGGACTGGGCATGTATGATAACGTATTGAGTGCAGTGCTTAATTTGTAAATAAATAGGTGCCAGGGCCCTCATCAGGAGGCCACTGCAGCTTCTACTACACATTGCCCCTGCCATGCTGCGAATGATTGTAGCAACACAACTATCAACAATCACACTCCTACAAGTGTGACAATTTGGACCATTCTATTCCCCAAAACTATAAGAATGGCCTGGGCAGCAGGTAATAGACATTTTAATGTATATTACATTAATAATTAACTCTTGTTGTTGTCATCTCTAAATTAGTCAGGCAGCGCCACCTTGTGGCACACTGTCACAAGTGCTGGTGTTGACAATTAAGTACTGGTGCCAAGCACCAGAATCCACTGGCTCAAATTAAGCACTGATTGAGTGCCTAAACTCCCCAGTGACTGAAGAGGCTCATTCACTTATAAGTCTGGCCAGTTGGCATTTCAGATGCTTGTTGAAATGACTGCAGCATACCAATGGCTGCACGGGTTTTTGAGTGGCTACACCTAAGTTTGGATACTTTGTTATTTTATTAAGTAAGGAATGAGTGTTGCAAGCAGGATATCTAGGCAATGATCCTACTCATTCCCATCAGTGCTAACCAACCTACCACAATCCCTTGGCAAGTCCACTTTGTGCACCTCGCCTTGAGAATGAATCGGTGTGTGACATGGGATAGAAGTATAACTCGCCCTGGGAGGGAGAGATTAGTCTACAAACTTAAGATCTTAAACCAACAACCACTATTAACTCTGCAGAAAGTTAGTCATGCTTAAAAGTAACATTTTAGTTATGGAAGAATTTTGTGAAAGAATCGCCTTCAATTCCATGTCTACAATAATTTTTGTTTCAAAGATTAAAATACCAAGCATCAGCAGTTTGAAAAGGGTTATCCACCTGCCTGGTATAACTGTGCTCTCTGCAATGGTGAAACGAATAACACAAATTCTTGACCATAGACTCTTGGAAAACGGCCTGATGAACAGAAAATCGTGCTAAGACACCTCAGTTTGAAGTCCCTTTTGTTAAATGTTTACGAGGTATATTAATTTTTTTATACTCTCAGGACTCTAAACCAATAAGCAATTTTAAAGGTTTATTCTGAATACCTAGGGGAGTAAAGGTTTCCCACAGTATAACATGATCCACTGTATTAAATGCGTTTCATAGATCAATAAGTTGCGTACATTTTTTTTCTTTAAGCTGCAACCTAATATTCACCTCAGAGCCAGAACATTATTTTTTTATTAAAGTGTGCTCTGAAACCTCATTGTTGTATTGGCACTTATTTATTTTACCCAATCCTGCAAATGTTTCTGTATAAACAAAGATTCTCCCTCATGAATCCATGAGGGATCTAGGATTATAACGGCCTTATTTCCTAATCCTTCTTCACAGATTGAACTAATGAAGCTTCCTTTCTAAGAGGAGGAGATTGTCATTGTTAAAATGTGCCTTAATATGGAAAATATTTTTGCCTGATACCACAGTAGGGTTTGGCATATGGTTACTGAAATCTCGCCAGAGCACTATACTGTAGACCTTAGACTTTAGAGTCTTGTATCATGAAATATACAATACCGGGTATGCATTCCAGTGCACTGTAGTACCCTCAGAGTTACTTCATGCTTTCTAAATTTGTGGAAATTGTGGCTTTAAATTCCATATTGTATGTGTTAGTTATATTAAATGCTTGAGATTTGAGCTCAAGTACATTTCCACTTAGCTTCAAACTAGATGTAGGATTCGGTCAAATCCTTTAACATTATGTAGAATAATACACTGCCCCTGGCGTTTCTACAACCCCCTCCCAGGTAACCTCAGTTTAATAGGAAGCATGGTATGGGTGCAGGGAAGTTAATACAAAATCACTAACCTCGGTGTGACATGATTTTGCATAGCCGACCATGGGTGTGGAATTCCTATAGCCCTGCACTCAGGACAAATACTTTGGGGTCAAGAGCAACACATTTTCTGGTCCTTGGGACAAGTAGGCCCAACCCCCGAAGCACAAACCCTTTGGCTGCCAGCTCACAGTACCACATTATAGATCAGGGAAGGAAATTGTCTGCAGTTGAGATAATATTTGTGTCCATATGTTAATGCTGTTCGAACTTTTATTTATGGTTCATTAATACAAAGCCTTTATTATTAGGGTGAGCACTCTAAGGAAATGGAAGGTCAGAAGGCACTACCAACATTGGTTCCAGTATAAAAATGTGTACACACGTTTGTAAAGTTTAACAATATGAGGCTTCATATAATGATTCCAGGATGCTCTCTGATTAGATGCAAATATATGCAAAAGCTTGAAAGCAAGATTAATGATTCATTGCTTTCAAAATAAAATGTTCATTAAAAAATGCAACTAGAAGAAAAACGTTTTGCTTAGCTACTGTGAAATTTTAGGTGCCATTTCTTTGACGCATCATTTAGTGAAATGTGTTGATGCATGCTCGTATTTCCCAAAAATATTCATAACTGAAAATTAGTGTAACCAGTTTCAACAAAAGTATAGGAAACATGAAAATAAACGAGCATTGGCAGAGCCAGTAGGTGTGACATTGATGGTCAGCCTTTTGTTTTGTCAATGTCAATGTTTTCGCGTGGATTTTTGTGAGACTTAATTTTTGTGGGAGCTGCCGGGCCGTTACCATTATAACAACCATATGCAAAAGCAAAAATATTTTTTGGTCTCTAACCACAAATTGCCACAGTAGCTCCTGGCACTGGACAAAATTACTTTGGGTGCCGATATGCTCCCTGTAAAAGAACAGCATGCTGTCACTCGCAGTGAAGCCACCCGGTATGGTGAGAGAGACAATTTTAATAAAACCAAAAGGTCTTGGTTAATGCCAGACCTAAATAAAGGCCTAATTCTTAATGAAAATCACAAAGGTGCACCCATGGTATGTCCATGCATTAGTGCAGATTTATGGCTCTTAAGAATTGCTAAGAATTTACTGAAGGTCAGGAAATCGTACTCCTAGAAAATATTTATATATTTATATGCATGTGTATATTTTCTCGTGAAAATCTGTTGAGTGGAAATAGTTCACTTTCCCAACAATGACTTTGTCTCCCTAACTTGTGGAAGAAGCTTCACTTCTGCCCTTGTCGGGAGGAGGTTTTCAACCTTTCTCTGTATTGGGAATTATTAGAGACGAGCTGATGAAAACCCATAAAACATACAAGATAGTATGTTTGATCAGACTCGAAGGCATTCTAACCATGGGGAACTATTGCATAACACTACCTCCAGCCCCAGTATGTAGAACTGCGGGAAAGGTGGTAAAATAAGGGAATTGCTAATAATCTAGCCCTACTGTAGTATGAGCTCTGACATAATCAGAGAAGCTATTATCAGAACTCTTGTATAATGTGATTGCTACTTTAATTTGTCACTGCACTACATGGCACCAAATGGACAAGTGGATGTTGTTACAGGACAAGTAGATTTATGAATCTGATTGTCCCATGGACAAGTAGATATTTTATTACATTCAACACCCCTGGCCGACTCAGATTTCCTCCCTCAAAGTCCTTCCACTGAATTATTGAGTGTCTGACGGTAAAGAACCTGAAGTGGATGGAAATATGAACAAGAGAATCCCAGTTAAAATTTCTGCAACTATGACGTCTCTAGTTGGCTTCATCTTATAACTGGACACACTTGTCATTTGTCAAAAGGTTTTACCTTGGCATTCCTCAAATAGTAGATAAGACAAGAAATGCAGTCAGTGTTTTCCTTAGCATGCACTAATCATCAATATGTTTCCTCACTTAATATTCAGTCTCTTCTGTCTCAGGAGATGTATTCTATCCTCATAAATTTCCTGGTTGAAATCTTTGAACAGTTCTTTAAACTGATTCCAAATATTCATTTGTGTCACTCTTCACACAGTGTTTGAATAATTATTTTCTCTATAGCTTATATCGTTCTTGTTGGACATACAAGTTGAATATGCTTATCAGTCTCACTCTCTCTGTTATTATCGACAGTGCCTTTATTGTATTCAAAACTACAGTTGTGATCAAAGTACTTCAGTTAAGAGAAACAAATTGCTTCTATTCCAAAACATAATGTTTTTGCTATGAATCTTGCCCTTTTGGTTTACTTAATTTATTTGCATATTGCGCAATCTTGATGTGATCTTTCTTACTAGAGAAATTGTTCTTTTCCTTGAATCTTTACATAAGAGGTCAAGATTCAGGCCAAAAACGGGACTGCAAGCAAAGCAGTGTCCCATCCAGTAGGCTTGTCAAAGGCAAACGCATTGTTATAGTGAGACATGTCACAAATAGCTGACATGCTCAATATAGCCATTAAATCTCGCAGGACTCCAACACATCCCGAATTTTGAAAGACTTGGGCAGAAACACTCTCTTAAGGACCAGATGAGTCTTTAAACAAAGGTCACCATTGGCCAACCCACTCTTATATGAAAGAGTGGGTTGGCCAACATAGGCTGCAGGTCCTGACAAAAGGTTTAACAGTAGGTTCTATTTGAGATTTCCACCTTGAGGCCTAGTCTCATTTGAAGCCCAAACAACCGGCTGGCCTAAATTGTCCTGCAGGCCTAAAATTGAACCTTCACCTACTGTTTCTGAAAATGCAAATATGAACTGTATGTCCAGCAAGTGAAGAAAATGTTCTACAAAACAGTGTCCTCTCTGGCCTTTGATTGACTTCTTATGGTTTTTAAAGCGTTTTTGTTCTGGACATGTGTTGGGCTCCCAAACCTTTTAATTAATTCTAGTGGTTTTCCTAGAGCAGAGGTGGTCTTCCATAGCATTTGCATGAGTAGTAGATGTAATGGAGGTTCCATGAAACTATCAATAGCCACCTTTCACAAGAATGAATAGTACCAATATATCTGCGAGTCATTTAAGAATACTGATTCTTCACTTCTTGAAGTAGACTTGAAACCCAGGGTTTGTTGGAGGGAGGAACATCTCTAGCATTGCTTTTCCAATGAGCAGCATTAAGCCTTCTTACAGTAGGAGTTCTTCCTCATTCTAGATCCAAGCTGGTTCTGAAGTGCCAGTTGGCCAGCATAATTTCTTAAAATGTTCCCTAAGATGTCATTATAATTAGGTTCTAACCTGTTCCCAAAATGGTTCCTCTTTTTTACCTTTACTGACATAGTTTTTGTTGGGGGAGTGTGAAGTTAATCCTAGAATCCCAGTTAGGTGATACTCTGTCAGGTTGAGGTGAACCCTTTGGATGAGGAGTTACCATTTTCCCTCCATCTCTACCTAGTCACTTCAAAGGCTTTCCAGCACCTTCTGCTTGCACTGTCCCTGAATTCCTGACCGAGTGAATACGGTCTATATTGGACCACATATTTCAAAGAACTGGGTGACGGAGGGCTATCTGCTTGCATTCAATGCCGCAAGCTCGTTCAGTTCAGTGCCTCTTTGTTTCTTTTTGTGTTCCCTATTAATACTCTCCCATGACTTGGTGGGGGGTGCTGAGCTGGCTTTTTGCATAGGTACTAAAACCCGTAACACAAATGTGTTTGCAGATTTGATCTTTTCAATCTAAATCTCTCATATAATTTATGTTCACACCAACCTGCTGTACAGTTAGTCAAAGTAGGAGTGAATTTACGGTCAAGAAATATCACACAGGAACCACTTGGACTAAGAACAAATTCTCCTAAAAGGGATGGAGTAATCCATAAGGTATTCTTGCTTAATCGTTTACAGGTTACAGACTATAAAAGACCCCCAGAGTCCTTGCTCCAATCTGTTAGTTCTTTCTGGTATTGATAGTGAGCACATCTTACGGAAGCTCAAAAATAATAAATGCTTATCACTGTTCATGCTAGTCTTTAGTTGGATCTGAACAAAACGAGGGGGCACATCACTATCACAGATGCCAGTTGGGATAATGCATGTATTTTGTTCAGTGACTTTGAGAAAGGAGCATGCTGAAAAGTCCATTTTGAAATATCCTTGTCTTTGGCAACTGAAGTATGTTCCCTTTCTCTGCAGGAAATCATCATCATACTACTCCTGATGCAAGGAACACAGCCCCTGAAGTAATCTTAATATCACATGAATAAGTTGGACCTGTGGGCCACCCATCTTGCTCTAATTCTTTTCTTCCCTCATTGATATGCTTTATTTGTGAAGCCTTTTTGAATGACACTTCCTTTCCAAGAGGAAGAGATTGTCATTGTTAAGATGTGCTTTAATATGGTAGAAATTTGTGCCCAATGACACAAGAAGGATCAAGTCAATACTGATTCACATAGACTAGAGATTCTTAACCTTTTGACTTCTGTAGATCACCTCTTAATCATTGCAGGAGTCTGAGGGCTCCTGTTGAATCATTATTGGAATCTGGGGACCCCCAACCAAAGAAATTTCGATTATTTGAACCACAAGTACATACATAACAATACAGAGTCAATCATTCATCAAGGAAATGCACACATTATGAAATATTTAATTTACAAACAAATCTAAACAATTTTAATGGGGAGGTTCGAGCTTTTCTAAATCCAATTGAGGCCATCCATCGTCCATACAATATTCAGTTTTAAGTACTTTTACTGCTCCTATGCAAATAACTGACTATTGCATAAATCAGAAAGATTGAATGGATGAGGTTCAGGAACCACTTCAGTGGGTAAATGCTCTTTGTCAATGTTAGGCGGTTTAACTGGCTGAATTGGTTGATTGCCTTACATCTTCAGCATGTCCTGAAGCACAAGTACTGGGTAGATGGTTCTTAGTAGCAAATTGGTTGCATACACGCCCTTGCTTTGAGAAATATTCTATTGGTGAGTAAAGTTATCAACAGACCTTTTTGCTGCTGTGGCAAGACCTGGTGTCTGGAACCAAGAGGCAATATTGGCAAGTAATGCCCTTCTAATAAGTCTTCAAAGCATCTTGTTTCACTTTTTCACTGATTCTATATTGTAAGATTCAAAATTCACTTTTTTCTTGCTGACAGTACACTGTACTTTGAGATAAGCTTGGTCCCTTGAAGTGTTGCACATTTTAACCTTCTAGGAAATATTTTGTAGTGTTGATTTGGTTACATTTGTAAAACCCAACTTTGATTTAAAATAACTGGCTAATTAAAAATGTATTTTCTTTGTAAAGCAATTATTATGTTTGACACCATTGTCAAGTGACCCACCCCCGCCCCCTTTCCTTGCCCCATATACAATGTGAAGGCCGACAATGGAACTGGCTTGTTCTTTTCAAGCTGTATATGCCATATATAATTCCTGTGCTATAATGTCAATGAATCTCGTTCAGAGACACATATACTGTATAAATCTTTATTCGGTAAAATTGATCACCATAAAAGACAACAATATACATTTTAAAATACATTCCATCAAATTATACTAGCAACAACAAGGGTTGACCATACTTAAAATACGACTGAGCACTGTCATAATTAATAAAACCACGGACAAAAAAAAATACTCCAGGCACTCAGAATTAGCAGCTTCAAACAACTCCACTCTGGGTAGGTAGAGGCCTTGCAATCATTCCCAGAGATCTTGATCTAATAATCCAGGCACTACCTAAAAACTTTGCCACCCCGCATATCAATGGGGTAGATGATAGATCCGATGTAATCACTCGTAAGGCCGAGCGATGGCACCTCATCCCCAAACCTTTACATACTGGTTTCAACCAGTTTTTCCGCGCCACTTTATACGCGGGGCAGGCAAAAAGAAGATGGGCCACGGACTCTTTAGGGGCCGCACAGCCAGGACAAGATCGCAAGGGGCCGCCCTGGTTGGACCATTTTGAAGTAAATTCGTGTACCGGGAGGGTACCGTACCTTAATTTTAAAAAGAGGGCCCTGTCTAGAGGCTTGGTTATCAAGTCAAGGAAGGGTTCAAGTTTCCTTACACACTTACACTCCAGAAAGGACTCTGTAAGTGAACCCCCTGTTATACCACGTGATACTTCAGCCTGAACCCAATCCCAATATAATTTCTTGATCACCATTTTGGGCGGGGGCGCTTGAGACTCCCAAATATCTCTCAAACCCAATTGGGAGACCAATAGCCTCAAATTTTTCAACCAGCCAATTTTACACCCAGAGTCGAGTAAAATTAGCTCGTCCAGTACTTCAGCATATTTGGCCAACTCCTTAGTCCTTCTCAGGCGGACCCAAAAAAGCAATGGTCGCAGCCTCACTATATCCTTTAGGGCACGTCTACCAAGGTCTAACCGCAAGGGGATAAGCGGGGTGGAAACAGGGAGTGCCACCACATCTCTCAAAAACTTATTTTCTGCTAAGGTTAGCTCATTTACATTGTCGAACCCCCATAATTCGGAGCCGTACAATGCAGCCGGGAGTATCTGGCCATCGTAGATGGCCATTACCGGGGACACTGGTTTACTAATTGATGCCCGGTACTCTCGTAAGATCACCCCCGACACTCTTTTGTGGCCCAATAGCATTTTCGCTAAGTGATCCTTCCAGGTCATTCGGCTATTTATCCGGACCCCTAAATAGTCGAATGCCTCGACCAACTCCAAGGGAGTCCCATTAAGCAGAAAATTGTTTTTAAAATTTTTGGCGGGTGAAAAGGCCATCAATTTGGTTTTGGTGGTGTTGATGGTTAGGCCTCTCTCTGTACAAAAGGAGGAGAAACGCTGCAGGAGTTTGTGCAGGCCTATCTGGGATTTAGCTATCAGTAAGGTATCATCAGCAAAGAGCAGGCTCTGAATCTTTTCCCCCGCCAGGGTTGGGGCATCCGTCTCTTCTCCTCTCAGATGGTCCACCACTCCATTCACAAACAAGGAGAAGAGAGTCGGAGCCATGACACACCCTTGACGGACTCCACTCCTCACAGGTACCCTATCTGTCAGTTGGCCCTGTGTACCCCATCTGATCCTGGCGTATGTCCCCTCGTGGAGTCTTACAATTAATCTTAAGAGTGAGCCAGGAAAGCCCAAACTTTTCAGAATCTCCCACAGTTTAGCACGGGGGACCAGGTCGAAGGCCGTCTTGAGATCTATGAAGGCCATATATAGGCTCCCCTTCTTGATGGTAACTGCCTTCCAATAGATCCCAAACAGCCGAAAGACCTGGTCCATCGTGCCCACCCTTTGGCGAAATCCGGCCTGCAGATGAGAGAGAATGCCTTCCTCCTCCATCCAGTCGCCCACCCTGGCGATAATGACCCTGCCAACCACTTTCTGGATTATGTCTATCAGACTAATCGGTCTGTAGTTGGCAGGGTCATCTCTTGCCCCCTTCTTGTACACTGTGACCACCTCGGCACCCTTCCATGAATCTGGCACGGGGTGTCCCTTTACTAACAAATTCATTATGGTGGCTATTAAATTTGCCCAGGCTAGGGGTTCAGCAATCAAGAGGTCCCCAGGGATCCCATCCGGCCCAGCTGCCTTTTTGGGCGTCAAATGTTTAATTGCTGCCACTACTTCGGAGGCCATAAATAAGCACTCCGTCTCCCCGTCAGGATCCCTTCCCTCCCCACAAGCAACCAAAGGGCCAGATGTATCTTCACTGCCGCCATACAGAGATGAAAAGTGATTGAACCATTGCAGGCTGGTTATATGGGTTGCTAAAGGCTGGGTTTTACCCTGCCTAGCTCTATTGATTAAATCCCAGAATAACGTCGAGTCCCTCCTGCTGACGGCGTCTGTTATTTCCCTCCAGTGCTCCTCCTCCCACTCGCGCTTTGCCAGAGCAATTGCTCTCAAGTACTCCCTCCTGGCCGCTCTAACCAGAGTAGGATTCCTTGAGAGCAAGGCAACTGACAAACTTTTCATCTTCCCCCTGCAGTCCGTTGAATACCATGGGTTGCTGGATATGGGGGGAGTCCTATTTGATCTGGGGGTTTTCCCTTTAGAGGTGAAATAAAGACTCACTTGATCTATCGTGCCTTTATATGCAGAATCTAGTTGTAAAGAAAGGCACGGAGGGCTAGCAACCACCCGATCCATTGCTTCCAAGTCCCTGTACAGGGCTTCGATGGTAAATTTAATGGTCTCTAGTTGGTCTGCGTTTAGCTGAGCCTTGTCCCACTTCAATCTACGATTGTTTTCGTAGGGGATGATCTCTTTGGTTAGTTTCAACGGTGCACTCATCCCTTTCTCTTTAATTTTGCCCCATTTAAACTTGCAGCAAAGCGGATTATGGTCGCTATCCTGGGTGGGTACCACCTCCATATCAATAAGGTCCATCCACATACTAACACTCATTAAAATATAGTCAATTCTGGACGGGGCCGATGGCCTGTTAAAAGTCATTGCACCTAATATATCAGACCGGGTCCTGCCATTAAGGGCTCTTAATTTGTGCTCCCTAGTGAGGGCGTTCAGTTGGATTGCCCTAGCAGACCATTTCCGGATGGGGGGTACCGTCAAGGGGGGGATAGACCACCTGGAGTCGTCCTCCTCAGTACCTAGTGGATCATCACCAAGAAGAGGTTCGAACGTGCAATTAAAATCGCCACCCACCATAATTCTGGCTGAGGGAGGGCAATTAGCTAGAGCAGAATCAAGGCTCAATATGGTTGCCGAAGTATTATCCCCCGCAGCCCCTCTAGCGTACACATTAAAAAGTTCAAGCCTAATCCCCTCGATATGACCCCTGGAAGAAAGGTGCATTAAATCATTACACTGGGTGTCATTAGAGGCCATGTCCCAATCTAGGTCAGTTCTTATCCAGACTAAAAGACCTCCTGCTGGTCTACCTTTCCCTCTACTTATCGCTGGGGAAAAGAAGGTAGTGTAGCCAGATTTATCAATTGGTGTCAAGCACCAAGTTTCTTGAAACAGGCAGACATCGAACTTCTCGATGAATTCATGCCATTCAGGAATGTCTAACTTCCTTTTTAGCCCGGCTACATTCCAGGAAATCGGGTTTATTACCCTAGAACCCTTGTGCACTAGAGAGAACCCTTCCGTAATCACCCCCCCCGGCTCCATTCCCACACCTCTAGATTGGTGGCTGTTACTCACACAACAAGATTGCCTGTCGGGTTCAGAACAATCAACAACAATAGACATACCCGGGGCATCAAAATGAGGCATATTCGAGTGGATGACATTAGAGTCATCTATGGTTACCTCCTGGGAATTGTCACAAATAATTCCTCCTTGCTGGGGATCCACTCCATGTCTACCGCCTCCCTCCTCCATAGGCTGTAAGCATCAATCGCAGTCCTCCATGCCACTAAGCTGCGAAAACCTATTGAAAGTATCTAAGGGGGTGAAGGGTCTAAGATGCTCCATTGCACCATTGTGGCTTAGGTGATGTCTCTGTGGAACCGTAAACCAACCAGACTGACCATTAGGGTAAAGCTGATGCTGGCCAAATACCTGATGAGTACTATTGTAACCAAACTGCTTGGGCCATAGGGCATAAGACTCTTCCCTATGTTTGGGGGGGTAAGGAACCGGCCTCGGGTAAAAGTAGGTTAAGGGCCTAGGTGTAATAGAGTTTCCTCCTCCTGCATATGGCCAGTTTAAAATGTAGTCCACTGCACGGGGGTCTCTAAAATTGACCACCACTAGATCCCCGTCAATATTTTTCCTAGTGTTACCCAACCACGGGATCCTTCTGACATGTACAATATCTCCATCCACATTTGGGGCTATAGGCCTGAATGTCCTCAACCAATGAATTATTTTATTTTTCAATTGGCCATAACCTTCCTTCTTATTGTCTGCTAATGGAGGAACCCCGGTCATGACTACTACATAGGGCACCGCCTGAGGTGGAATTTCCACTTGAGGTACCCTAGTAAAAGGACCTCTGGTGCGTCCCCCTTCCCCCTGTCTCTCACTTCTGTTTACTGGGGGAGCCTTTGTCATTGGCCTTTGGGGGCCACCTTCTGTCCCAGCTACAGAAATGATCGGGTTCATTGTAGGATTTTCTTTATGTATAGCAGGCGCCGCCTTTCCCTGATGCTGAGACGACTGTTTAGACGGCTGGAGTAGAGCAAAGGGGGTAGCTACTGGGGGTTTTACAGTCTCGCTAGACGAGACCCCAGTACAAGGTGTTGGTTGTGTTCCCCCACTCCCCTGAGCCCTGGTCACCGTGGCCGTACTATTTAAGGCAGCCTCTACTAAGGTCAATCTATTTTCGACTTTCCTAAGACTCTCAATCACGGGTAGCAACAGAGACCTCAGTAAAAGTTCGAAATCCCCTACAGGTGGAGGAGGAGTCGATGAGTTTGTAAATAAGGGCCCCTGACTGTTAACTAAAACTGCTATATTGGGGACCTCAACAAGCGGAGTAGCCACCATTGGTGATGCCTCGGGTGTTACAGTAGTTGCAACTTCCATGGTAGCCCTTACATGCGGTGAAGATAATTTAGGGCCTTTGCCAAAGTCTAGATGGGAAATTTTAACTTTGCCTTGTCCCGCCCTTAATTTCCTCCTTTTTTTATTTGGTGGTGGTCCGTGTATCTGTGCAACCACTAGTTGCTTGGATTTCAATGATTTAAGCTTCAGGGGAGCAGC